>NC_132810.1:1172500-2390000 GCF_048594095.1 Paramormyrops kingsleyae
TTTGATATTATGCCTTTCAAACGAGACCCGGGTAGCTTGCAGACTCTCCCGGAAAGGTGCCAGCCACGACTCTCACACATTGCCCGTGGCTCTGCCAGCAGGACGCCGTGCCCGTGCAGGACATGGTGTACTTCAGCGCCAAGCTGAGGATCCTGGAGCACCGGCAGCAGAGAATCTCAGAGGTGCGGGCAAAGTACGACTGGCTGAAGAAGGAGCTGGAGCAGACCAAGCAACACCTGATGCTGGCTCCTGAGAAATGGACCAATGAATGTGAGTCATGTCTCTGTGACAACATGGGCCTTTGCCAGATACCAAGTTAACTGTGGCTGCCTCCACATATCTTCCGGGGAATGAATATTACTTTGTTATATCTAATGGTAACGGTAAACTAACTACTTACTCTACACACCCATACTTCGTATATTACCGTCTCGCATTTCGGATCCTTCCTCTTCCTGTATTAGGCTTCATGCTTACTTCACATGCACAGTCCCATAAGGAGCCTGCCTCAGATTCTGATTTATTGTGTATCTGAACTGTATAAAATAAAGACAGATAAAAAAAAACACTCATCCATTTATAATTTAATTCAACAACTGATTAAAGATATATTTAAGGTTCCATTATATCATCTGAGAATGTCTCATTAGTTCATTGGGAGTAATAGTTGAGATTGTTGGATGATGAGTTGAATCTCTCTTGACCTGTCACTTGCTCACGTCACTACTTCTGTTTTTTAGTTGATTTACAACAGACATTTGAGGTAGACTCTTTGGAGTACCTTGAAGCCCTGGAATTTGTCACTGAGCGCCTCGAGAACCGGGTCAACTTCTGCAAAGCCCACCTCATGATGATCACATGCTTCGACGCTCCCTCCAGGCAACGGTAGAAGGAAAATGGCAGCTGCCACCTGCCTGAGCTACGCAGACTGATGGGAAATGATGGTAGAGTTTATATGGAAGACGGTTACATGGGCTTTAGGCAGGATGCGCTGGTGCACAAACACAAATAGGAAACAAATATTTTTCTAAAGTGTTGGAAAAGGCAGAGGAAGAGTACACAGTTGATGTGTTATTGTGATCCGAAGACAAGAACGTTTATGAGCATGAAAGAGCACTTTTAATAAGGAACTTTTTAAAACATATGGTTGTAAATAATGTTTCGTTTTGATGAAGACTGATGCAGAAGGGAACTGCCGTGGAGGACAAAGAAGAAAAACACAATTGAATTAGAGAAAAATGACAACAAAGTGCCTTGGGAAGAATCCAATATCAGAAAATTTCCCTATTTATGGTGCTAGGTCAAGTAGATTAGGAAAAAATAATGAATACAGCTTGTTTTTCTTGGTGTTTAATCCTTCTGACTTGTTGTTTATTGGTAATTTGTATTTGTATTGTTATACTAGTTAAAGAGCAGCATATTATGGCCTGTTATGTGTATGTTTTATAATCATTTTTTATCAAAAAATATGTTTGAGACCACTCAGAGTGTATTGGTTTAAAAGAAAAACAAGTAGAGGGTCAGAAACAAAATGAGGCAAACAAAAAACAAAAACAAGCTACAAAAACAACAACGTGTGACGAGAGCGAAACAGATCCTCTGCAGCAGCTCTCTTGATCCTCTTTGCTGGCTGTTTTCTGTGACCTGCATCCAGGGCTCATTCGCCGAGGGCAGCTTACACAGATCCCACTGCGGATGATGTCACCATCCTGCAGGACAGCTATCGCACTTAACATTACAATCATTTTATAGTATTTGGCTCTGACCAGCTTGGTAAAGCATCTGTTATGTGACACCAAGGAGCAAAACTTAAGTCAGCCAGTATTTCAGCTTTGTGGGGGGGGGGGGGGGTTTCAAGGTATGGCTAAATTGAGCTCTGCAACATGTAGGGGGGAAAAAAATCTCAGATGATAAAACATACAAGTTAGCATAAATATGTACATATATACACTCACATATAGGTCACCAAGTATTGTGTTCATGCATAGAAAACCATCTTTTACTGAGGAAGCCACTTCCACTCTGCGTGGTCTCACTTTGGTGGTGCATACAGTTTGATGATAATTCTTTATGTATGGTGCTTGAGATCGTTTCATATCTTTATATTATATATATATATATATATATATATATATATATATATATATATATATAGCTTTCCACCTATAATAATGCTAAAGTCACCTGCTTCATCACCTTCATTTAAGGGACTTGGAGCCCCTGCTCTTCACCTTTGTCATAGTAACGCTAATGAATGAAGGATATTATTTATTTGTAAACTCAGGAGGCCTGTTTGACAGAGTTGCTTATATTATATAATTTATTTACATATTATGGTTGCAAAGTGCTATGCATTAAAAAAAATGTACAGTAACTAAGTGCGTTTCATATATAAATATATACGCTTCCGTTTTTATAATCAATATTTTTTTCTGCTATTTCTGTCATTAAATGCGTGTGAGAAAACCCATTTTCCCATGGATGACGTGCTGCTGCTCGTGTTTGCAAGCTGTGTTTGTCCATGAATATTTTACTTTTGCTTTTTTAATTTTCTTTTCATGCGCTCTCGCACCTTCAGCCACTGGTCAAATAACAGAGCTCAACATTTAACATGTAATAAGTGTTGAAATGTCGTTGTTGATTTGCTTAAACGGTCACGTTCAGAAACGGTCGCCAAGCGGAGATGTGACTCCCTGAAGTGAGTTTTTTTCCGTCTTTTATTTTGGTCTGCTGTGTATGGAGAGAGTTCTTGAAAATTCCTTGATTTTAATGATTTGAAAAGCTATTGGATGGACAAAATCATGTGGAAACTGAACTGTATGCAATGGACAATTAAGAAACGGTGCTCTTAGTTCAACTGCCCTCAAAACAAAAGAATGGAATAGGAGTATGATGTAACGTGGGGACCGATGTAAATAAAGGATGTACCCGGACGAGTAGCCTGCTTGTGATTCTTTTTTCGTATCCCATAGGCAAATTACGAATCTTCACTTACGCTCTAAGGCTTCATATACAATAAGCTGTGCATTATGTCTTTAAACACACGGCAAAGTACCACCCGATACACTGTGGTTAAGACAGGGGTGGCCAATCTTACCCAGAAAAGGTCGTTGTGTACGTGAGTTTTGACCTAAATGTTATCCCAGAAACCTGCACACACACTGGCCCTTTGTGGGTATGACTGCCTTTGTACTATGTTTATCACGCATTTGGCTTTCATGTTTGTAGCTATGGAGATTTTCACGTTTACGAGCTGAACACACATTGATTAGTACATTTTGCTTAGATATGACCCAAGCTGCCATTGTCGAAAATTGTCTGTTGTAAGACCGTAAGCCTGCCATCAGTTAAAAACTGCCCGTTGTTTTTTAATAGTGCTTTGATTGCTATTGTGATTTGCCTGCCTGGTACTGCGTGTGCACATATTGAAAATGAATCAATACCCTTCTGACCAATCAGATTCGAGAATTTAGCAACATACCAGCATTATATTATATTATATTATATTATAACAGCATTCTATGTTTTTTTTTTGCTTGTGCCTTTGGCCTGGATTTTATCTGTTCTGTCTACCCTCTGTGGTCTCCTTTCTTTCAGCTATTACAAAAACAGGAGCAGAAATGAACTTGTCTTTCAGAAACAGAACAGTAAATGTTTGCTAATTGGGGAAAACAGAGACATTAGCTGCAGATCAGATGGAGAACATGCTACTCATGTATGTTCAAGGCGAGACGAGCTGTTAGCGTTACGTCACACATCTGAAAGCTATGAAGTGGCCGTTGAGTGCTGTCCTCTACATTCAGATAATTCACTGTTATCGTTACATAAAATCACAGGCACTTGACACCTCAGTGTAGAGTCCCCATGATTTTTTAAGTGCTCTAATTTACTACAACTCACTCATTCGGTATGTGCATGATGTGTACAATACTAAATTATACCGCAGTCTTGATTTTGCGTTAAGTTATTCAGCAGATGTGTTTGTACAACGCAACATACAGGAGAAGAAGGTTTGGGGTCAAAGGGTATGAAGCACCCTGGAGCAGTAATGTGTAGGGGTCTCGTACAAGGGCCCATAAGGGATGTGATTACCTAGTTAGCCATGGGATTCAAACTCAAAACCTTCCGGAAGTGGGTCTGACCTTACCCACTAAGCTACACCCCCCCCCCCATATATAAGACAAGACAAACAAATTCAACTATTGTCTTATTTACTATATTTGTTCTTTAATCATATTCTTGACATTCTTTTACCCCCCTAGTGAATACATTGTAATATTAGAACACAGCCAAGCTAGAATTCACTTTGGAAAAAATTACAAATGACAATTTTTCAGGGATTCCAATTATACTTCTATAATTACCCTTGAGTGTTTCTCTCTTCTTATAGCGTGTATTTATTCATAGTGCTTCTACTATTTCTGAGAAGTAAAAACATGCTATTATTATGGTTTGTTATTATTCAATATATCTGCATGTACACATATTATATACAGTACATTGAAAATATAAGACCAAGGAAGCAGTTTGCAGATGTTGGGAAGAAGTGTGACAAAAATGGATAAAAAAAGAAGTTAGATGATCAGTGAAGCAGATAGTCGAGACAGGCTTCCTGTGAAATGAGTACATGTTTAACATTCACAGAGTATTGAACACGCACTAAAGCCTTAAACATCAACAGTGAGGATGTGAATGAAAATGGTCACTCAAAGAGGCTTTAAAGTTTAAATCGAGTTTAATTCAGTCTTTGTGATTCGTCAATACATGTGATCCTCTATCGCACCTTCATTACATTTGCTTTTAGATTGAAAATAGGCTTTGAAAATGCTACTGAAAAAACGAATGATTGTAAGGGAAGAAAACGAATCACTGGCGGGTAAAGTGGACTGGAAAATGGCCGGCAGAAAGGCCTCACTGTGCTAGACATGGAGCCAAGTGTGCAAAAGTATGGGCTGTGGCATTTTGATTAGCTAGTGCCCTCCTGGAGAGATCTCAGGCGTGCTTGCCTTCCAGAGAAGACCTGAGCAGAGATGGGTCTAATTGGAACTACATGACTGTTAATAAAAGGAAAAAAATCTGAGAAGTCGGTGCTCTGGAAAATGTCTTGCTGAAGAGAGGATGGAGTAACAATATAAATGGAGTATGCTACTTTCACACAGGGGTGATACGAAGATTTTTTAAGGTGGGGACATAAGAGGGGACATAACTCATACGGAGAGGCCAACCTTAGCCAATGACATAATTTAAAGCCGTGTGTGACAGGGAAGGGGGCACTCCGCGAGCCAATCAGGTTTCAGCTGGGGCTCCTGTGGCCCCACCCCCGCATACAGCCCTGCTCTCAGCAGAGGTGGAAAGTTCAGGTCCAGGTTCCACCTCAAAGCGAGACCTGAAAAAGGCCATTTTGTGACAGTAGCCCCTCAGTGGATGGGCCCGACCGAAAACTATGCATTTTGAGATAATGACTCTCATCCAGCAACTCACGTCTGAAGTCCATCTCAATGAGCCCTGAAAACCAGCAATAATGAGGAAAGCCAGATACACGACCCTCGACTTAAAGATAAACAAGTGAGAGCCATCCAAACCAAATCCAACCTTCATTTTCCAGTCAGAAGACAGTACATGCAGAACAATGAATAAGAATTGAACTGATTTGTGGTTAAGAATTGAATCAGTCTGTGGTTAAAAAAAGGTGTGCTTTGAGAAGACATGATGTGTGTAAGGAAAACGAGTTTGTCATACAGAGATCAGGCTACCCAAAGACTTGGCCCAGTAACAAAGCGTAATGAAGTGGAGCATGATGCTATCTGTAACGAAAAGACCTACTTCATTGTGTTTGTTTTTTAAGAGACGGTCAATAGGGATGGGAAGGATGATTCATGGCTCTTAATACATTATTAATCCCTCCGTGTTCCTGCTGCACAGATGACAGATAAAGAGAATCAGTAAGACAAACAGACGGGCGGCCAGCATCCTGCGCTGGACAAAGAGCGAGACTGCAAACGGCTGACTGGTCAGGACAGCCCACTGTGCCGCTGTCGGCAGTGCGACGTGGCCTGTCTGCATGGTGGGCGAGAAGCGTTAGGCAATCTCCAGGAGGGGGGGGGGGGGTTTAAAAAAAAACTTGGTGGGGCTTTTCAAACAGATTGCTAATGTTTTTCTGTGCGGAGACTGAGAAGATCAGCAGACAGCTGTGTAGAGAGACCCTGCCAGTTCAGTTTATTTAGACCCACATTTTATGGGTGTTTAAGCCCCCAGCTCCCTACAGTCCAGCTGCTCTGAATTCAGACTGTTAACAAGTAGAAATTTGCCATTTACACAGACAAAAATATAAAGCAGTAGTTTTACTGCAATAGTTTTACTCCCGACTAATCGTAAAATAACAACAAGATATTTTATTGCAGATTTTCACAGAGATGTACTTGCGTCTTTAATGTTCTTGTCAACTAAAAAATACAGAATATGACAAATGAGGCCATTCAGGTACCCGTCTTCAGAAATATAAAACCTCGTCACGATGATCGATGCACTCGGCTGTCATAGCGGTTAATCGAAAACACTCAGAACATCACATGTCGGCTGCCCATAGTGCTGCAGTGAAATTACCCTGGAAAGACCAATCCGGAATATTCCATCAGCTCGGCTCCGCTAGGCATGGCTCATCTCAGCCTGACACTGCTGCAGCATCCCTCTGAGCTCACAGGTTAGGCTGTGCTCACAGCCGTGGGTCACCTTCATGACATCATAGGCCTAGCATGCATAAAAAGAGTCAGTCAGGAGGGATCCGGAACGTACACTGTGCCTTATTCTCCCACCACAACATGGAAAATGGAAGCCATGTCAACACAGGACGATTTACTGCAAGGCAGTAGGCTGAACGTAAAAACAGAGAGTGCAGGAAAAGGAGTTAGACATCACATTAGGGGTATATTTATTTGTATAGTGCATTTTTGCTGTGATACTGTGTAACACATTGTCTCAAAGTGTTACACATTATCCCCACCCAATGGCAGATGACAGAAGACAGATAACAGACAGGGCACAGTACAGACTGCAGGGGGCGCACCCTCCATGTTGCCCTTATATAGTACCACAGTTACCAGAGCAGCAAAAATGCTCCCATATAGCCAGGCCGAGAGACAGCTACCTTGTAGCTAGTGACAAACCTGCTGTAGGGTCCCATAAGCCTCTTCCAGCCTGCCCAGGTACTGCTGCAGTTTTCCAACCCTCATCAGCTGAACTGCCAGGGCTGGGTGGAGGTATGGATAGTAAAGCCTAAGATAAGACAAACATAAATTTATAGGCAGGAGCCCAAGAACACCTGAACCACACAAGGACATTCATGGCAAAGTGATTTCACAGCCCTCCCGAGCAAAGCTCAGTTAGCGAAGTAGTTAGCCTTGGTTATGACAGACAAAACTCAACTGGGCGCTGTCCACTGTAAGAATGCGTCCTTCAGACTGAGCTGTGGCAAGCTGGACGTAGAAATTCTGCACTGTAAAGAACTGCAATAAGCAACAATAAGGCAGATGCTCTGTTAGCATCCCAACAGTCACGGGGATACAAGCCAACGTCCTACTGCTCTCTTGCCAGCAACGAATGGGTCTTGTCATTACATAAGCGGAGCTATGATCAACCACAGTAACGTATGTCGTACAAGTTAATATAAATCATATTATGTTAGGTTAAATCATGGTATTAGAACATTTGATCATGAAATGATAAAAATGCAGTGGTTTTAAAATGAATTATTTCTAATGAAAAAGCAGGGAATTAAATACAGTATTATCTAGACAGTATTGCACAGCGCTTTCCTCCTCTTTAATATCCTGCACACTGAAAGCCACACATACCAGTATGTTGCCCATTTCCCGTAATGTGCCATAATTATTTACAAATCGCAGTTAGATTTTAGAATATGTCAGCCACAGCCTTCCCTGACGGCCAATCTCATCGGAGCAGAACTGCACTATCTACACGCACTAACACTATTCGCCACTTATGATCTGCAGATTCCCCACAGAACCAATAAAAAACACAAAAATTGTTCAAATGTAGCGTAATTATAAATGCATAACATCTAAAAAACAAACTTTTGAGTAAGTAATAGTTAACAAAAGGTTGCAGTCTTTCTTTAAACCATCATAAGACAGTAACAAAGTTGATCCTGAAGTGAAACGCGGGCTCGTGCTGCCTGGGACGCCTCTCCACTGGCACATGAGCCTGACAGGCAGGTTTATACTCCTCTCCTCTCCTTCACGTTGTTTTCAGCACCTTCTTGATATTACTCATTACTGGCAGTAAGACCACATGCTACAGACCTTGGGCTAAAATTAGCATGATTATCTATTATGTCAAAAGCAAAGATTCTCACAGATTTTCTCCGTCTGGTTCCAAACGAAACCACAGGTGGTCCTCTGGATTTACTGCAGACATATGTTTACTGGCACTCTGTAAAGTTTTTACGGCTTCTCCATATGTTTAAGTGCACATCTACTAATTGATGGTTTTAGTTTTTCCTCTCGTCTGATTGCATTTCATATGTAAAAAAATATATAATTTATATGACTGCGTTTTTACAGAGATACACAAAAAATTCAAGTTCTCTGATGTCAAGTTACACAACCTACAGCTCCATGTGCACAGCTGGGTATTTCACACGAAACAAAACCTCAGGGCAACTCTTGGAGCCTGAGCCAGAACCATTTGGGTTACAGGTCATCACCTTTACCCTCCGGCCCGCAGCATCCATGGTGCTGAACTGCCAGATGCTTCTCGGTGAAGTGAAGCCGAGTCCACTCTGCCGGGCAGGCGGGCAGGAAATGTGCCGTGCGACGCGTGCGACGAAACACCAGCACCTGCTGCCACCTCTGCTTCCCCTCTAAACAGACTTCAGAGCAGGATGTCCGAATCCCAGGCCATACAACCATGTTTATACATTAGTTTAGACTGGTATACAAAACACCCATCCATCATCCAGCCACTTACCCAATACAAGCACCAGTTCCTATCCCAGGCACACTGCACAGGGAAGGAGATAGACTAGCATTTCATACAGACTATTACAGTGTATCATAGGGCAAACACAGCAATGTGACATTCTGTCTGTCAAAGTGTCATTTCAAATCCTCTCCTAAAATCACCACAGTATTTGCAGCAACCGTCCAACACACCAATGCAATTTTTGACTTGACCAATACCCCACCTTGTTCGGCTAATCAATACCTCATTGGGTTATCTCAAACTAAATGAGCTGGAGGAGATATTTAACAGCTGCATGGAACGGCTGGCGTCCCCCAGAGGCCAGGTGTTCATCTAGCTACCCAGTAAGATACCAGTATACACTTACTGCCCAGATAAATAACCTTAAACATTTCATTGACTGCTTGAGACTTTTGCACAATGCTGTACATGCACACTTACACACTGAGGAGAATTAGGAGATGCCGACTGACTACCTGCATGTCTTTGGACTGTGGGAATGAAACACAGAGAAGAAGCAATCTAAACACAGGAGGGGGGGGCAAGATCTGAAGCCCAAATTCAAGAGATGCGTGGCAACAGTGACACCCAATGTGCCAACCTATAAAATGTCTTATATTAAAGGCCACTATATGTCATATGTATTCTGGAATACAGAATATTATTGCAATACATACATAAAACATTAGGGTAACACTTTACTTAAGGCCATGTGTTTAGAAATTTATAAACACATTCATAATGCATTATAATGCATCCATAAAGCATTATAAACACGGCTATAAATATTTATAAAAAGGCATGCATATACATTATAGCCATGTGTATTATTATGAATGAATGCTTATGAATGAATGCTTTTTGAAGCTCTAATGCATAATAGATGCCTTCATAATGCATTATAATGGTCAGTATAAGTATTACGGGTGCTTTTATACTGCATTATGAAGGTATCTATACTACAATATAGATGAGAGCTTCATAAAGCATTCATAATGCATAATAAACATGAGTATAATGTAATGCCTTTTGATAAATATTTATAGCCATATTTATAATACTTGCATTATTATTTGTTATGAATCTGTTTATAAATTATGAACAATATGGCCTTAAGTAAAGTGTTACCAACATTAGTATTGGTTTTGGAGTAGATATTCATGCCTATTATTTCTGGTAAGAAGGAAACCAACAGAAGACATTTTCTCATAAAATCTAGGTGTTTCAGAATTATTTAAAAAGCACTGAAAATCCGTAGAATGCATAACACTTCCTCTCAGCAGAGACCAGGTATAAATAGGGTAGCAGTCGTCTCTTAATGAGGTCACAAGGTAATTTCTGGAAACAAAGGGGCTGTAACTGATAAGAGAAAAATAACAAAATAACATAATATTAAAAATACATAATAAAAGTTCTCCAGAACCATGACCGATTGGAAAATGGGTGGATGGTTGGATGGATGGATGGATAGATAGATGTAATACACTTTCCTCTGGGTACCCAAATCATGTCTGCTAATAATCCGAACTTAATTTGATTTCTATATGCAGAATACTAATTTAATAACAGCAAATCTCATGAAAATTATTTTTTACATGAGAAAAGCTATAAGTTACATAGTACGGTAGTAGGTTTACTCTGGAAAAACAACGGTACGCAAATCAGTAACAACAAGACGACCATTATTAATGACACTGTGTATACTGGGAGGCAATAGATTTGGATTGGGACTCTGTTGCTTTGGCAACAGCATCAGGTCTCCTGTCTGGGGGAAACTCAAAAGAGCCTTAATTTCATTATTAAAAAAAGGCAAATGCATTCTCTCTTTTACTCCATCAGTGCTAAATCATTCCGAAAAAACAAAGAATTTCACCCTCCTAAAGGAATACTAAATTATGATTCTGTCTTTGCAAACCACTGACTAGTTCAAAAACTCTAGAGATTAGGTGGGTTGCTGAAAACAATACTATTATCACGGATCTGGCAAACGCACTTTAAAAAAAAGAGAGAATTTTTTCATAATAATTCAAAGGATGTGTAAGTTAACCCCGACCGCATTCTTGAGATAAATCAAAATCATTTTTTCTGCATAACTGTCATAGATTATTTAAATTGTTTTTGGTTTCCTGCCAAACAATGGAACAATGCTATAATAATTCAGAACACTGAAATAAATCCCGCAGAGATCTATCACAGATAAAAGAACAGGATGGTGTTCATCAGATTTTGAATAAGAAATTGTCTTTGATATCAGTGTCTGAAAGCTCTTATCAACCAAAAAAAGTAATACACATCACTAACAAACTATTTAACTTTACTATCCACCTGTTAGGAGGAGTTTTCATAGGCTTTCAGTAGTAGAATGAGTCAAACCTGCAGCACATTGTGCAGACATGCATTACATCGCCATGCAAAGTCCGTCCCCATGAATCACGCCGCTTTTTCCTGACCACCTGGTCACTCCTGGGTGTCACCTTCAAGATGCACCCCCCCCACCGAGACCTGCATTCCCTACCAGGGTCCTCTGCCAATCAACACACATGCATCAGGAGACACGCATGAGAGTCGACTGGCAGCTTCCCTGTCCCTGTCCCCGTCTCTGTCCCCGTCCCTGTCTCTGTCCCCGTCTCTGTCCCCGTCCCTGTCTCTGTCCCTGTCTCTGTCCCCGTCTCTGTCCCCGTCCCTGTCTCTGTCTCTGTCCCCGTCTCTGTCCCTGTCTCTGTCCCCGTCTCTGTCCCCGTCCCCGTCTCTGTCCCCGTCCCCGTCTCTGTCCCCGTCCCCGTCCCAGTGAGGCACACTCCTTCGCGTGAGTCTCTAACCCAATTGTTCCCACTAACCATCTGCTGCTGTTTCGAAAGAATCTGCAGATCATCGAAGATTAAACAATCACTCAGGCTGCACCGCCCCCCCCCTTGTTTCCCTTGGGGTTTATTTTACTGTTGTGTGAGCTGCAGAAAATTCCTCCTTTTCACAAAACATCCAGCTCGTTTCATTATTTATCGGAAATGAGCTGTTCTTCCTGTATATTTGTACCCCCCCCCCCCAATTCACCCATACTCATGCTGTACTTGGGTTGTTACACTGCGCTCAGTTCATAAAAATTCTGGACAGCAGGAATACGCTTCTTCTCAGCGTTTAATGTTTCACAAAGGAAAGAGGACCACATTCTTATTTGTACGTCACACAGACCGCGCTCAAACGGGTCTGTCAAGAGGGGGGGGGGGGTCTGCCTTTTATCTCTGGTAAATTTGATTTCATTAGTACATCTTTAATCTTCCTCATGTCTTCCAGGAACAAGCTCATCCGTTCCAGTGACATCATAGCCTTTACATCTCAGCGATATTGTTGTGCTGATTAACATTCCCATTCACAAAGCACCCATAAGGATGTCAGAATCAACACAAATAACAAGATACATACATAGACAGAGAGACATAGAATGCAAAGTATCCATTTATACTGTTGAAGAACATTTTAATTGTAAAAATTTATTTTCCAGTTAAAGAATACCACAACTAGCCCATATATACTAAAAAATGAGCAATGCAGAGATTATTTCGAAACGGCTGATTTACTCCTGATCCTAGCATCTTATCAAAAACGTTACGGCATACAACATACGGAAAAGGAGCTGAGGTTTTACAAGGGGGCAAAGCCAAGGCATGACGGGTCACTGGCAAGGAAATTGTCCTTGACAGATTGGGAGAAGCTGGGTGTTTTATAATTTGTGATGTAGATACAGAGACGTCTGGCTATAAGCAGACACTCGACTCCCAGGGAAACTCCGGTCCAGTCCGATTAATCCTCATTTCAGCCGGCATCAGCTACAATCGACGTCACTAAGTTACCCTGTATTGCTACAGATTGCTGACCAGCTGAGCACCACTTGACTTGATCGCACATGTTGTTAAAATGAAACGTTAACAGTACTGAATGGAACGGTTTCTTCAACTTGGGAGACCATAAGAAAACAGACAGATCCCCTTTCTAGTCATTTGTCACATCTACAGCAATCTATACAGAAAAGTAAGACCTATAAGTGCAAAGTAATGACAGCCACTGCTACCTGAAGGTCACCAGGAGAGGCTCCCTTACGAAGCTCCAGATGCTGCACTCCTGACCAAGGTGCTAAGCGTTGAACGTTCCAGTAAATTATCTAGTATGAATCTACTGTAAAATGGCAAATCAAGCTGGATAAAAATCACTGACTGTAAAACAATCATTAATAAGAAGGAACCAGCATCTTTGTCATCACTTTGACTATTACAGTAATAACAAACAATGGGACCAGCTGTAAATGGGATTGTTTGCCTGGATCAGTAACGTCTAGACCTCATTGTGAGTTTCGACCACTAAACTCAAGAAAGGCCTTCGGGCAAAAGTGCTTTGGTTAAAAATTCCCAGACCACATGGCTGAGTGATAAACCGTACAATGGCTACATTGTATTGAGTAAAAACACCCAGCCATCCCTTTTCCAACCTCAAATCCTCGACAGGGTGGTAGGGGAGACCTGGAGCCTACGGATACATGCATAGCGTATAAGGCAGCGATCACCTGGCATGCACACGCGAGGTGCTTTTCCACTGCAGGAACTTTTTTCAGGAGCCAGTACCTTTTCCAGGAACCAGGAACTCGTGTCACGTTCCCTCCCAAGTAACTTGGCCCAACTGCAGTTTCTCTGAGGTACTGTAGTTGCTCGACCTTATTTTAGACCCTCCTCTGGAGTAGGTACTTTTTGATGGACAGAGAATTATTGGGTGGGGCTTATTGCAATAAACTTTACTGATTGGTTGACCTCAAGCACCAATGGTAACTTGGAAGTTACTCAGAAGGGCAGGGAAACCAATCAATAGAATTAGCCGAGCAAAAATGGAGCAGATGGAATTATTTTTGTATCTCAATAACAACTCATTAATGAATACATTTTTTTCGCTGCATCTCATATTTCTGCTTTGGAAAATTCAGTTGATAACAGATATTTTTGTCTAATATCGCCGATGTTGACAGTGAAACATGCCAGCACTTATTAGCGGAAAGATGCTAGC
Organism: Paramormyrops kingsleyae; assembly: GCF_048594095.1. Classification (NCBI taxonomy): domain Eukaryota; kingdom Metazoa; phylum Chordata; class Actinopteri; order Osteoglossiformes; family Mormyridae; genus Paramormyrops; species Paramormyrops kingsleyae. The sequence goes on from NC_132810.1 coordinate 1,186,526, forward strand.
CAGATAATGAATTATAAACATGTCACGGGGATTTTGTCCTGTATTTTCAGATTGCAGGATTAATTCCCCCAATAATTAAATAACTAACAAAATTACTTGTTCATCTCCATTGCTTTGGGGTGGCAATGAAATTTTGTGTGAAATTACATGTGAAGCATAACCTATGACCTGAACAGTGGTATATACCAAACCAGCAAAGAAAAATGTGACAATGAAAACAAACGTACAAGTGCTACAGCAGGCAGTAACTTTAAATTAGCTGGGAAAAAAAAATCAATTACTCAAGTATATATGTGACTCCCCTAAAATACTTGATTTTACACTGGATTCACTGAAAACATGGGCAGACGAAAGTCTGCAGTGACAACTTAAGCACAGAGAAATGCTGCGGACCATAAACATCCATTTATGCAAATGAAAACGGATGAATGCAGCAAATAAATTAAAAAACTAAACCAAACTAAACAGAATTGCAGCAGTGGAGTATTTGCTCCGAACTCGAAGTCCATTTAGATTCACTTCGACCCGCAGAAATTTTCTACTCACTGAAGTGTGGCTGATGGCGTACGAGTGGGTGGTTGTTACATGGCAATGAAGTAAACGGCTTTTGCCCCCCCCTCCCTCCCCCCAAGAGAAAAAAATGCACATTGCCTCTTGACAAGGAGGCAGCGCCGCTGTACGCAATAAAGCTGCACTTTCCGCATCTACAACAGAAGCAGTGGCGATAAGAAGCAGGGCTGCTCATGACACTGATGTCATCTGGATCCCTGAACCCTAAAAGCAAACTTAATTCACCAGCAGAATCGGACCAGAGAACTGCTACAGAAAGCAGGAGCACATGCTCAGGAAAGAGGGAATTAGGAAAAAGCATTAAGGATAGTATTTATGACATTTATAAAACCAGGACATGAAATAGTTAATGCACATCAGCAATTAATAAACAATTCATAATACTCTGGTCATAGTTTATCACAAAGATAGCTGTAGAAGGATTAAATAAAATATATGTTCCAATTACATTCCTTTAGATAGACAAGGAACAAATAGAAATCCGTGTTTTTTGACTGGTGAGATCCTCCCTTAGGCTTTGGTGTCCCAATTGTCACATAAAAAATCCAAGAAATGATTTTCTATTTTGCTATAGTGCAGCCGTTCAAGAATGTTACAAATGGGGTTTGTGAATTTTGAGTAGTGCTTAGATATAACATACCCAACAAAAACCTTTATACATATTGACATGATCTACATTGCACCTCATTTAGCCTTTGAATAAATCATAATACCAGAATTACATGCATAAAATACACGCAATGCCTACTGCATTAGGAATATTGAGAACAAATTCATGCAGGAGGATATATTTTAGCCAGGAACCACCACTATGGTAACCAAGGAGGTACAGTATATGAGAGGCCCCAGACCACACTGGCCTCCCCAAAAGTCTGGTAGGAGGTTTCCCGGTGTCAGAATGCTGATTCCCAGCTTAATTTCTCCCAATTAGGTCAGCATCACCACTAGCGAAATCTGGACTACCGGAATATTAAGTCCCACGCCACTTTACACAAATTGAAAAGTTTAGGCATTTGTTTCAGTCATGCCCTTTATCCACACAGAAAAATTCTCCCTTCTTTTTTATTTTTTTAATGGAAAGCCATACTTCCAGTACTACATCATCATGGTACATTAAGCACGGCATGTGCATTGCTTTTGGTTATATTTATCAGGTATCACTGTTTCATGGTGACGTATGGCGTGCACCATTTAGACATGTGGTTTAATACTTATAAGACTGAGAAGGAAGGAAGTAAGACAAAGGACCAGGGGTGTATACAGGGGCGTGGTCACAGGGGAACTGGCCACAACAGAAATCTGATTGGCCACCAGAGTGCCCCTTCCCCTGTCACTCACTGATTCAAACCATATCATTGGTTAATGATAAGGCTGGCCTCTCGTACGTCCACTGCCTTAACAGAAACCTAGGACAGCTTCCGCATAGGACTAAAAGGGCCAGTGAAGAACGACAGCCACAAGGAAATATTACTAATTTGATCTTAGTAAATAAATTCACTTTATCCAGGCAATTAAACGTGTGCATTGCAAATGCTAAGCATGGTAATAAGCAGTGAGTGTTTCAATGTCACACCATTTCATTTCAAAAACAGAGAAAGAGCTGCTAATCAAACCTTTAATAATGTGCACATGGCAGTATGTCAAGTACAGAATGAAGCCCACAAATGTCCTTTTACTAGAAGCCTTTAAAAAGATCTTTTAAAATGCAAAATTATGATAATACAATAGCAGCGAAGCGAGTATTTCTGATAAAGTGCCTCACTTCAGTGATTTATATGCGTAAGACTTTCATGTCTGGATCCCTTCAGTGGTAATCAGGTGGAGGGCTTGTGATGGTTAAAAACGTCTGAGTGGACATCAGAGGTGGTAACCAGCACCTCAGCTCTGAACTACTGAACCTGAGGGTGTCACTACAGGTGGGACGGTGACGGGAAAGTGAAGAGGACACAGGGACTCTATGGATGCCAGAGGAGCCGGCAGACATGATCCCCTTGTCCTCCTGACTCTGTTTTCTATATTTTCATGGAATCACTCACTCGAGCGTCACTCTCTAATCTATGGTATGTGGCTCCATGACGTTCCTTCAGCCTGAAGCCCCATATCCCCTATCGAGAGGACAATTTGTTTGCCTGCAGACTGTAAACACATCATGAGTCAGAAACTTGAAAGCATTCTTTCTGCAAGACAAGACTGGATCCTCCAGCGATTTCTGACAACCACGAAAGGCGACTGGCAATTTCCACGTTTCGCTGAGATATTTCTTCACAATGTGGAATCAAACACTTATGGAATTGAAACCCCTTTGTATCAATTACTTGCATGTGGATTTTAAGAATCACCCTCACTCTGGCAGTAAATGGCATATATTTCACATCCTGTATATGGCTAATGACGTTTTTTGCTCTGTACTTTTGTTGAAAGTTTTGCAGTCTGGTTGCCTGTTATGTCCAACCAAAGTACTGAATCTTAATAGCCAGAGTTCCATCATCGGCCATGACAACAATGTTCCAAAAACCCTCAACTGGCAGCTGTCCCTGTACTTCTGTTTGCGGGTGAGTATCCTTTGTGTCGAGGATCTTTGCATCTTGAGCAAAACGTCTGCGGCTTTTGCCCGACTGATCGCGCGAACATGGTGCAACACACATATCGCCAGCTTTTCATGAATTGTCAAAGACTGAACCAGGACATCGATGAAAAATATCAAGGTCTGTCTTCATGCTGAGGGAGACGTATGAATTGTGGACTCAGTATTCTGTATAAAGATACTGTACTTGTGAAAACCACAGGTTTAGATTACAGTTTTGCAAGGCGAAGACTTAAATGAATTGCAATGAAGCCCTAACAAAGACATACATTGTGCGCAATGAGATGCTTGCACCCTCCTGCATGTTCGCCAATTGTTGTACATTTCATGCCAGAACTTCATCAGCTTGTCAGCTGCCATCCTACCACCAACACTAGTGCTTCATCTCCTGAAGCACATTATTATTTACCTGGCTGTCAGCGCTACCGCGTGGACCCTCATGACACAGAGTTCACCATTCCTGTGACTCCGCCTACGCTACTTCATCTAATGGCCAAAGGCAAAACCAGTTCTCCTGCAGGAACCTCCATGCAATTTTTATAAACGGCACTTCGAGGCTGTAAAACCTCAAACTCCCCTTCATCTCTAGAATATGTGTTAAATCCGCCCGTGTAAAACGCTGGATCGTTTTTTATTTATGATTTTATGGAATGCAGAGAACATAACTTCAGACATCATCTCAGTTTGCCAGATTTAGAATGGGATGTCATAAATGTCCCTGTAGGTGTAATGGCCTGGTGTCCCAATATTTGTCAGTTTTTTTTTGTAGAGTACACTAAAGTGAAAACAGAACCTGCCCTGGGGCCCAATTGTGAAATCACTCTGCCAGCTCTGGTGTTTGAACCAGTGACCTTCCGATCACCAGTGAGTCAATCACTGCTCCACGCAATACACATGTGTACATATACATTTATATGACTCATAACCACATTTCTTAACCTCCGTGCTTTGCCCTATATTGTAATACCCATAACATTTCCTTCCTAGTGCATTAATATATTTGGCATTTCCTGAAGTGCATTGTCTGCCTATTCTAACTTACATATTCTAACTTCTTTCATGCGAACGTAGCACACGACGTAGGTCGTAGCAGGAATGCTTGAGCGAGAGTCTAGTTCCTTCCTCCCCACATTTCCGTAACACCCCTGGTCAGCCTTCAGATGACAGCGAACAGCATCGCCGGAGGGACACGGCATTTCTGCCCCCTTTCCTCTCCAGTTTACCAGTTTAAGGTGCATGTGCAGGAAGCTGTAACGGTTCACTGTCTCTCACTCTCTCGCTCGTAGCGGTGAAGTCAGCGCAGAATATCGCCGCTTGCAACCTGCCCGACAGCAAGGACATCATCACAAGAAGATGCCAGAAGAAGGTCACGCCCACATCAAGGATCCCAGCCATCCCAGCCACAACCAATTTACACTCCTGCTGTCAGGGAAACGGCATCGGAGTACCGCAGCTTGGACAAAGCAGCTCCATCCATCCATCCATCCATCTATATGCTTTTACAAATTATTTTCTTTATATATTTATATTGTTATTGGGAGCTCACAGGGAGACTCATTTTGCTGCCTGCGTTTGGCTGTAATGTTGTACATTTGATAAATAGGCTTCTTCCATTCAGGTGCAGTGGGCAGCAGATCCTGTGGAAACCCCTGATAGCTTGTCATAGCTTCCCCCACTGGCAGCAATGCTGCAGCAGGCAGACGTGACAGACGTTACCTGCCAATGACCATTAGCCAGTAACTGCCGGTGCCCTGGAATGCGGCCCTTTCTCTACCCCATTGAATCGAAGCCTTAATAGCAGCCATTTACATATTAATTACATGCCATTGTGTTTCTGTTTTAATGGGGCATTCTGCTTAAGCAGCTGTCCCACAGAGAAACTCACACAGGCTGATCTGTGATTGGGTCAAACTCCAGCCCGTCGCTCATTTCTGATAAACGAACCTGCACCGCAGCTCCCTCATTTGTCTTTACGACGCAGCACCTGGTCTTTGACTCTTCTTATTAATGTGTATTTTCATTTGATCACTGCGTTGTTTCATAGCCCTGTCCTTGGGCTTCTTTTCCCACCCAGTACCAAGTCAGTCAATTACACAAAATACCGGGTACAGTTGTATTGTGAGCTTAGAGGGAGTGAAAATATGGACTGGGGGTCCCTGGGCACTGCGTTGAGAAACAGTGGATCACTATTGTTATTTTGCTGTGCATGTGCACAAAGACAATGAAGGTGACTAACATGGACCTCCCCTTTATTTATAAGTCATCAGGGTGAAATATTAGTTCATAAACTAAACCAGAGACAGGTCAGAGTATTGGGCAATTTGGTAATTCCAATTAGTCTCAGCATATTTTTGGACTGTGGGGGGAAACCGGAGACCCGGAGGAAACCCCACAATGACACGGGGAGAACATGCAAACTCCACAATGACACGGGGAGAACATGCAAACTCCACAACGACACGCGGAGAACATGCAAACTCCACAATGACACGGGGAGAACATGCAAACTCCACAATGACACGGGGAGAACATGCAAACCCCACAATGACACGGGGAGAACATGCAAACCCCACAATGACACGGGGAGAACATGCAAACCCCACAATGACACGGGGAGAACATGCAAACTCCAAAATGACACGGGGAGAACATGCAAACCCCACAATGACACGAGGAGAACATGCAAACCCCACAATGACACGGGGAGAACATGCAAACTCCACAATGACACGAGGAGAACATGCAAACCCCACAATGACACGGGGAGAACATGCAAACCCCACAATGACACGGGGAGAACATGCAAACCCCACAATGACACGAGGAGAGCATGCAAACTCCACAATGACACGAGGAGAACATGCAAACCCCACAATGACACGGGGAGAACATGCAAACTCCACAATGACACGAGGAGAACATGCAAACCCCACAATGACACGGGGAGAACATGCAAACCCCACAATGACACGGGGAGAACATGCAAACCCCACAACGACACGGGGAGAACATGCAAACTCCACAATGACACGGGGAGAACATGCAAACCCCACAATGACACGGGGAGAACATGCAAACCCCACACACATGAAACCTGAGCGGAGACTCGAACCCAGGTCCCAGAGGTGTGAGCCAACAATGCTAACCATTCTGCCACCCAAAAAGAGATACATAAAAGCACAATAAGTATGCTTCTGTACATTTATCAAGGTACAGGGAAGGTATTTTTAAATAAATTATTAATTAAAATGCAACATTTTCTATCACGATATTATTTGAAAAAATGAACTTTAGAAAGCCGTGATAACAACAGGAGGCATAATTAGTGGCTATTCATTATGATTGCAGATAATGGATACCGTGTTTTCGGCTGCGATCATGTGGAAGCGTTACTGCATTCTGATAGGTTGAAGGAGTGTTGGTAAGTACTGACAAATACCCATAATGATGATGCTGGGGCTGAACTAAAGACGCAATGTCTAGCAGTACACTGTGCTTTAACGAAGGGCGTATATGGGGAAGCCCAGACGCTGGTTAGTGTGTAAATACCACTTGAAACCTCAGCACCTTGTTGTCCTACTTGTATGTTATTGCAAATTTATGTACTACATATTGCATGCATGTTATTCATAATAACTATTCTGTTATTTATTTGTTATTAATACCTTCATAACGCAGTACAAAGCATCCTCCATTCTTATACTGACCATTATAATGCACTATGAAAGTATTTATAGTGCATTACAGATGACAGCTTCATAGAGCATTCATAATGCATAATAAACATGGCTATGTAGTGTTACCAAACATTCTTTTAAAAAATTGTATTGATATAATTCAAATTAATTTGAGAAGTATGTGCACTAGAAAGAGAACAGCTGGAGTGTGATGGTAAGGGAAGCCTCTGGGTGAGAAAGGACCAGGCCGTGCTGCCGGCAGGTAATCAGGCAAGTGCCATCCTCATTCTTAACACCTGCTGCACCCCTTTGCCTGTACAGGGGCCTGGGCAAGGAAGATGGCAGAGCTCAGATGACAGGGCATAATTCCAGCTATGAACCAGCAAATCATGGCAAGAAATAGGAGCTATTAACTGTCAAGATTAATAGAAAGCATTTTATCTGAATTGGTGGGTTTAGGAGAGGGTGAGAGAGAGAGAGAGAAAGAGAGCAAGAGACACGAACGAAGAGGACTTTTCAAATTGTGTTCATTGGGCTCCCGTTTCTTGTCCGCAACATCAATTTTTTTTTCTGCGCGCCAATTCCGCCTAGTACACCTTCTGGCCGCTACTCCCGCCGCGCAGCAGTGTAGCGTGCGAACTCCCAGCATCCTAGTGCTTTGTACTTGCGTATACCATTAAAATGATGTTGAATAACGGCTTACGAACATTTCTGGTTACGGCTGTTCAGAACATATGTCATTCGTAAGTAGAGGAGCGTCTGCACTTAGCCAAGTGTGTAAAATTTTCCCTTCCGATCAATCCTGATTACCTAATGACTGTGAACACTAATAATCAAGTGTTTTTCTTTTATTTCTGTTTGTGACAGAATAATGTCACATTTTCTCTCTAAATTAATCTTCTTGGAGCCAAACAGAACTTCTTAACTGGTAGAAATCATCTCTAGGAACAGTACTTACCTAATAATTCTGCATCCAAAGCGCCCATGCCACCGTGTCTGTGTGTGTGTCTGTATATATATGTGTGTGTGTGTGTGTGTGTGTGTGAGTGTGTGTGTGAGTGAGTGAGTGTCTAAAAGCAGAGCATGCTGGGACATCCAAAAAGAATATGGATAAAAGTGTCTTCTTTAATAAATTAATATAGTTTAATAGCAAAAAATCCTAATTAAATTATAGTACTAAGTAACCTAAGTATTCCAAAGTACCTGTACTTGTGCAAATGGCAAATGAAGCATCTTTTAGTTTAATTTAATTTAACTTCATTTTTCATTTGACATAAACACTCAGTGGCCGGTTTTTTTCCCAGGAACCACTTCAAGGTTTGCCAAGCTGTGTATTCAGGGATGCCTGTCTGAACACCGCTGCTGAACACCGCTGCTGTACTTCTGCAGGGTAAGTCAGTCTCTCACACATGCTCCTCCCCTGCAGTAAAACACTCCAGGGGGGGCCCACCTCGTGGGGGCCACTACCTCCTACACCACACTCCAGCACTGAAGGACTGGTGCAGGCCCCCTCGTGGGCTCTACCCCCCGAAACGGTGCCCGCGGCCTCTCCGGTGCCCTTTCCCCGTGCCCTTAAATAAACCTCACCCCTCTGGGTGTTTTTTTCATGGACTTTCATACCTCCTCACTCAGCACACCAATAAAGTGGCCACCAAGTGTGTCGTTTTCAAAAAAAAATCCCAGAGGAAAGACGGTAAATCTTGTTACTTTTACGGGATGAGTTTAACAGCATACCGATTTTCACACTTGACCTTTTTATACTGCTGGATATTGATACAAAGTGAGGGGCCTTTCTCTATGGCAAAACTGCAGAGGACCTTGTAGACGCGAACTGATGATCATTTGATCACAAAACCAGGTTCACAACGGCTATAGCATTAGGCTCCCAAACCGCACCAGCACCGTACTGGGACCGAGAATACAGAGCTATATTGTCTGCGAAAGCGAAATGCCAATAAATTGCTCAGTGGGAAAAACCATGAATGTCAAAATGCAATTCAGCCCACCTTTGGGTGAATTGGAAGCACCGGATCTTCGCCTTTTTTATGGCGTATTGAGCTCTGTGTGAGCTGGAAGGCAGTAATCTCTTTGTATTTACCCTGAAGGAATGTACGGCATTATTCTCCATCCGGCGATAAAGGAGACCTCTCAAAACTACTTTCCAGAAGCAACTAATTTCTTTCCAAATGAAAAAGGACGGACGTTGTGCCAGGAACTGCTCTTTCACTTCCACATTTTCCATAATGATAAAAACACTCTGGACACTGTCAGATCAGAGGACATGACGGCTGGCTTCTCTGGCATCTCTTCTACAATAAGAGCCAGGCAATCTTCAGTTCCTCACGCTATACTGTAAATGAATTCTTCAAGAAATGACTGCATCTGTGGGAAAAACTGAAGGGTGGCTGTGAAGGACCAGAAAATAAACGAGCTCAATACGATACAAAACAACGTCTCTACGAAATATTATGCCTACTTATGTCTTTTTTCACACTCCAAGTTCTGTTAATCCCATGCAAGGTTTTAAAGTCTTTGAATTAATTCCACTATTTATTAAGAAGGAAGACAAGTGACACAACAAAAAATTTTAGAAAGCTGAGCAAGAATGGAGAGAAGAAATTCTAGTAATATTTTCTAGGGCACAACTGTGGTTCATTTGTGGAGATATTTAACTGGCAGAGACTAAAAAAAAATCAAAAACATACGTTCTTCTTTTGTTCTGGTGTCAGTTTACTTGGAAGAATAATGTTACATTAAAGCAGTAAATCAGAAGAAAAAAAATTCTGGCTCTCAAGCAACTTGGACTGTAATCTGAGAGAGAGAGAGAGAGACAATTGCAACATTTAATGTGAATGCGGCGTGCCAACGAGTTTGCAACATTAAGACGGCAATGCTTTGGCCAAGATTTGAAAAAAAATCACCCAAATGCACAAGCACACTAAGGTACTTGCAAACAAAACCGCCAATTCTGCAATACGGCCTGGAAGCCCCAGCTCTCACTTTGCACCTCGTTTGCAGTGGTTCACAAATCACCAGCAGGAGGTGGGATCAAGTCCTAATTAAAAGCAGAGCCCATAACAAGGAGCAACATGGGATACTCATTCTGGCCAGACACAGCTTCAACATGGAGAGGTTTTCCAAAAAGGTATTTGTTGCCCTGTTACGGCACCTTGATAACAGTAATAAAAAGACCTTTCATACAGACAAATTCAAAAACTCCAGAGCATGAATTTCAGAGTAAAAATGTTTCAAAATGATACTAAAGAAAATGAAAGCAGTTTGCGATATGACAACTACAAACATCCGTATACTGACATACAAAAAAATGGCAAATGATTAGATTACTCACCAGACTAACAATTTGTAAAAGGATATGTAATATGTTGATTCATATACTTTTTTATAACATTGTTTTACAAAGAAACCCAGTGCTGGATAAATGGTTCTAAAAATGTTTCAAAATGATACTAAAGAAAATGAAAGCAGTTTGCAATATGACAGCTACAAACATCCGTATACTGACATACAAAAAAATGGCAAATGATTAGATTACTCACCAGACTAACAATTTGTAAAAGGATGTAATATGTTGATTCATATACTTTTTTATAACATTGTTTTACAAAGAAACCCAGTGCTGGATAAATGGTTCTAAGATGAATGTACAGATTTTATTAAAATTCTCTAATTTGGCATGTTTCCAAAGTGATGACAGAGCATTGACCCTCTGAAGGTGGGAGAAGACATCTGTGGGCGGGTCTGCACTCACCTGTACGGCTGCAGGGTCCTAGTGCCGTACACTAAAGCCTTTTCCCACTGTCCCAAGTTGATGCAGGCGTCTTGAGCCAGTTCCAGTAGCTTGAGCGCATATATGTTACTGTCTGGGACAGCGTCACCGTTGCCGTCTACGAGGGCCTGGCAGTGCTCCAGCATGGGCTCCCACTCTGTTATTAGATGCAGTTAAAGATATTACTTGAAAAGAAGAGGTACGATCAGAAGAAAAAGTCCAAATGTTTTCATAAGACAGCACAGCTAGAGGGCATTAAACTCGAGCTGGAAGAAGTGATTTGTTTGTGTTGTCAATTCTTTTTGGTCTTGGAAAACAATTCAGGACTTGAAAAAGGCAGCACTCAAAGATGTTAGGGGTTTTCTGTGCCAGCTGACGGGTGGACACTTTGAATTGGGGCATCTTCTCCCTTCTTTCAGTGTGTTTTTACATTTGTCATTTGAGCCCCGCAGCACGAGTCTAGCGGACTAGGGCCAGGAACCTGCCACAGCGGTCCGGATTTCAGCAGTGGCACTGTGCGACTTGGCAAGGGCACCGTCTGAAAACATCTGCACATGCCAAGCTGTCGCCTTCCACTTTGAGAAGAATGCATTTGGAGCCCATTACATCCCTGTTGCCAAACTGTAGGTACATAGTTTGGGATATTTATACTGTGATGCTAAGTCAGTTAAGCACTTTTGGAAAATGGACTGATGGAGGGATGGATATTCTGAGATATTCAGTAGTGGGGATCCAGAGTAAACAGGTTAAGAGAATGAACTGTCCAAGGCTAATCGCTCATTCTACATGGAGCGGAACAGTCTCGGTCCTTTCAACTCTTGGTGAGCCTCTAACTGAATTTTTCCTTTTTGTATCTGTGAGCCAAGAATGAGACTTGCCAATAAGAAGATGGCCGACACTCTCGTACCATGTAGCTCAGTAAGTTTAAAAAGGATACGCTGCTGGTCTTGGAGCTCCTCTATGCGGGGGAGGGCATCTTGCTGGGTCCTCCAGACCTCCCTATCGCCGGCCAGCATGTCCACGTCCTGTTCAATATACATCGAGAAACAAGTAAACAACTAGCCCATAACCAAAAGAATCAATTAGTGAAAACTCCCTCCCAACCACAATTGGCTAATTACTAATCCTGTCATAACATTTGCAGTAAACATTTTTATTTTCGGTTACATATTGGCCGGCTACCACAGTAAACCAAATTGCAGCTCTTTTAATGAACACTGAAAACTCTTCGAGTCAACGAGGCATGAATGTCTCCGGCTATTTGAAAAACAGCTTAAATAAACCAATGGTAGCAAACAAATGCATAAAGTTTTGCTTAATACATAAAAATACATACAGTAAGTATACATAGTACGTTCACTCTAATGGAAATTACAGTATGATGTAATTACAGAGAAATTTACGGTGGTTATTTGATATTTTGACTTTACAACAGTGCGACAGCAATGCACATTCAGTAGTCAACTTAGAACTCTGATCTATTCTCAGGCTAACGACATGCCGTACGATATTTTCTATCGATGCCGGGCAATGGCCACATCCACACAGCCACACTTCCAGTTTCTGTAGCGATTGCAAGCAAATCTCATGCAGTGAGGTTTACATACAGATACAACATATCATAAAATGCTTTTTTGCATGTAACCAAATAAACTTGCATTAATTCATTTACTTTTCAGTTACTGAATTTAGTTACATACAATTGTTTGTTTCCTTATCCAATATTTACTTATTAATTATACCATATTCATGTTTAATTTAAAATATTTTCCACTTATGAGTTAATTGAAATGTAACCTCAGTGTAAGACGAGAAGCATTTGCATTGTGAAAACTGACACTTATTGTTACAGATAGACTATTGTATGTCATTGCAGTTTACAATACAAAGAGATTTCATACACAAGCCCCAACGTTTTATTGTAGTTATGGTGTGTAATAATAAGTCCTGGAAGTCTGTTAACACCTTTGGTATTTTAACCAGCATTTAAAATGTCAAAACATTTCTTTTGCAGATTTAAAGGCAAATCCTTTTGTTCTGAGTGATGCAGCCGAACTATCATACTACTGTAAATGTGCATTTCCACCCCTCAGAATCTTTTATACACCTTTGTGTCAACAGTCAAAGTAGGCCAAGTCAGAGCGGCAGAATCTTCTAGCCAGTCACTATAAACATGTAACAGGCTCTTGTTGAGAGTGTGTTTCATTTCTCCTAGGAGTTTTGCTGACAGGCACACTGGTCTACACTATAATATGTATTACAAACTGTGTGAGCTAGAAAAAGCAAATGTCCACATGTGGAACATCACTAGCAGAGTTTGAAAAGAAATAACTGCAAAATGGGCGTTAATTAGATCATTTACCCGTAGCAGGTGATTTTATGAACAAACCCACTGACATGGATCTTTTGATCTGTTATTGCCATGTCTGAACATAAAGAATATAGTTAATAAACCAACAAAAACCGGTTGCTTGACAATGCACTGCAGATAAGAATTCATGTGTAAAAAGCCATTTGTTTTGAGTGTCTTGCAAGATATCAATCTAGTAGATATGTATTGGTGTTTGAGGCTAGGAGGCATGTCTGTGCACTACCAGGTTGTGATCTAAGCTAGGAGTTTTCGACGGTGATTCTTAGGAGTTTTCGACTACGATTCTTAGGAGTTTTTCCACTGCGATTCTTAGAGTTTTCCACTGCGATTCTTGGGCATTTTGCGTGCAGCTTCATGTCGCCAGTGCAGGTGACGCTGTGCTAAAAGGTTAACGCCGTGTTCTGTGCAGCCTTTCAGAGATTATGACTTGAGTTACTGTGACAAATTCTAGGCCTTTCACTTGAACATAACTGAACTGAAAGGTGAAGACCTCAGAGGACAGAGACCTCGGTGCACATTTTCAGCTCAAGACAGCTAATGGCCTTTTCCTCAGGCTAATAGCAGCCACTTAACTCAGGGCTTTGCAGTTAAAAATTAATTCTTTTACAGTGTATGTTATTAATGTTCCACACTGACTTACAATATGCATCTCCTCAAGTTTTTCCCATGGCTTGAATTAAGGCAGCGTATTAAGCAAAGCCACATGTTGTCTGGTTCGTTTTAGCATAACAGAACAGCAAATTTCCAAAATTCACTCATTACATTTTTATTTTTGCTGATTTTGAGGTGAGACTGCCAGTGACTTAAAGTCAGACTTCCACATCATATGTTACAGAATTGGGAACCAAAACTCACTCATTCCTCATGTAATCTAACAAAGAACTTTTGCTACATTTCCAAAACTCACTAAATCCACAGAAGCTTTCTCAAAAACGCATTCTGTGGATCGAGTGAGTCTCGGAAATTTGCTCTTCAATTATTTACAAGAGACTCATACAATGACATATGGGTGCTACTTTCCTGTAAACTGTCAGCCAGTAACAAATTTCAAGTGCAAAAGCAGAAGGTATCTGTGAAAGACAAGTCGCTTAATATTTGTTTTGCCCTGTTCTCACGGTGAAAAGCTGCTGTGTTGCTTGCTGTGTTTCTGTCGGAGAGACATGATATGAGTTTGGGTCCCTGAGAGACTGGAGTTGAACAGATTCCTGTCAGAATGTGAATGCACAGGAGGACGGAACTATGCTGAGACATCAAGAGCTCAGTGACGTCAAACACACGGTGGCTCTCATACCTCACAACTCCGGGAAAAGATGATATCACCAGCATTCTTTTCCAAAAACAATTCCCAAGACATTCAGCAGAAAGCGCAGTGCTAGGTGCAGCGTGCCCACAGCTATAATAATACAATGCATTCATTTGAATTTTTATTACTTCACTTGAAGACAACCATTATTAACAGGATTCATCAGGCAAGAAAATTAAGTTTCCACTTTCAAGTTCTAAAGCCCATTTTAAAACTATTTCCCAGTTTAAGTGTGGAAAGTAGCAGTTTCTATAAGATGTAATTGATAAATGTCAGTCCGGAAGCAGATAAAACAGCCAAGTAAAATGGATGTGACATTTATCAGATAATTATTAGGAACTAAAAAAAATAATTTTTACATGTGGGGGAGTAAATAGAGTGAACTGACTCTGGGATTTGAACTGTGACCTTCTGATTTACAAGCACAGTGCCCTAACCCCCCCCCGGGGCACAATCCACCTCCCCAGACACCCAGAAAAGGGAATTTACCTCATCAAATGTCCCACCAGTGTGATTATAAAACTGACGTATATTTGGACATTCATGTACACATCCTGCATGTACACATCCTGCATGTACACATCATGCATGTACACATCCTGCATGTACACATCCTGCATGTACACATCATGCATGTACACATCCTGCATGTACACATCCTGCATGTACACATCATGCATGTACACATCCTGCATGTACACATCCTGCATGTACACATCATGCATGTACACATCCTGCATGTACAATCCCAGCCGTAGATAAGATACGTGTTTACAGGGCATGTCTGTTTGTTTTTTTTTCAATGAACTGACAAGCTTCTGACGAACACAGGCGAACGGACGATTAAATGCATCTCTGGCTTCTATACAGAGAACAAGGCATTATTTAATGCTACATTTAGAACCAAACTGCCAAATCAAAAAGCAGTATCAGACCTATTAAGAACAATAATTTAGGTAAATGTGATGTTTTTCAGAGCAATCGATGATGCATGCCATCGAGGCCAGCTTTAATCGACCTAACCCTGCTTGAGATGTCTTCTTTATAAGACCATGGCACGCACTTAAAGATGTCTATTTCTGTGTGGTGCTATGGAAAGATTATCTTCTCTCCTCCCTCTGCGCATGTCTGACATTTTAATTACTTGGCCTTACGTCAAATCCCATTTCATTTTCTTAGCAGCTCTCTACGGCCACTAAATGGCCCCGGAGTATGAAATTATACCTCCATTTGTGCTTCATGCAAGACAAAATGAGCGGCGTGCTATTCACTGCTGTCGCCAATGACGACGTAATTTCCTTTTGAACAAAATATGAAAAAGAGCAATTATGTCTGCTAATCTATTTTTAACTGGCTTATTTTGTTAACCTGTAGAATAACTGGTTCATAACTAATAAAAATACCATTTTCTCCCTGCTATTACCTACATGGTAACAGAATATATGCAATGAAAGTTCATAAGTAAGTACTATGAAATATCACTCATAAGTAGATATTCACAATAGTTACTATGCTTGTTTTTTTTAAAAGCTGACAGGAAACACACTCTGCTGGTGACTTTAGTATGGATAATGCAAAATCATTCACAAAAGATTTAACGGGAAATTTGGAAATGCTGCATTGGGTTATCGAAACAATAATGCCCTTGTTAGCCCTTCTTCAGATCATTCCGGTAAAATAGATCAGCTCACAGCCATACACCTGTTTCCAATAGCTTAATGTTCTAATGGTTTAATGAAAATAACGTCAGGGTCATTTTTAAATGGTGCATGTATACCATTAGATTTCAAAGTACCGGTACAGGCAGGACCATATGGGCTGGAACTGCTTGGCGTTTGTGATCCAAAGCGATCCTCTGTGTCCCACAATGTCAGATTTGCTCCCCGCTGCTTGGGGGTGTTTTCAAGGGCAACATCGCTCCAAATCACGGCAGGATGTCAACGGGTGGGAAGCGTGAGACACAGAGTCACCCCTCCTGCACAGACACCCTTGCCACCCGACTTCTATCCCATTCCTACGGTGAATCCGCGGGGTAGGATCTGTCTGCGGCTCCATCTGTTTTTAACACAAACAGGGACAATTTGCTATACGTTTCCTGCGGAGAAATCCCAAACCCTTGATTACATCATCCCCAAGGGGCCCTGCTGGCAGAACAACGCAGTCTCCTTCCGCACCCGTGGTCAACCGTGACCGCTGAGGGGGGAAGGTGCCACGGATCGCCAATTTGGCCCGGTCGCCAGAGGAGGCCACGGACCGTGCGAGAAGGTGAGCGTTCGCTGAGCCGCGGCTGCGCCTTTCTCGGCCGAGCCCACGTGCGAACACCGCGAAGCCGGGCCGCTGCGTATGGACGAAAGAGAGGCCGGCATTATCTTCCCAGCACAGGAATTATAGCCTAAAGCTCAGACCTAAGGCCCAGCTAACAGGCTGAGTTACCAGCACTGGAAGTAGTAGTGCTCCATCTCTGGCTGTTGGTGGTAATACAGTGTCAGAATATTGTAGTACAGAGTGTTCAAAGCGACCATCAAAGAAACACATAGTATTACGTTAATTATGCTATGTTGGCTATCGGTATTTTAGGCCGCGGATCATGTCGCTGGTCTAGTGAGAGTGGTCATAGCCACCCTACATTTTTATGCTTGTCATCTTATTTTAGCTGTTGACAGCTACCGAAGATACAAAAAAAGTTTAGCGAAGTCTATAAAACCGAGATATCGCCTGTATTTACCACTGCTCTAAGCATGTCCTTCTACAGGAGAACTTGCCCAAACAACAAATTCATAAATAAACATATTGAAATCAACTACATGTGATTGCGGCTATCGATCCTCCTCGCTGTGGTGTTATTTCAAGATGTTAGATAACGGGTGAATTGTTAATAAGTCTGCTGTGTGATTTATGGGGTATTTGGGGAAGGGTATTTCCCTGTAGTGGGACACAAAGCTGTCAATCACCACCACCCCGTACCACTTCCATTCTTATCAAACCACATGTTGATTATTCTGACAGAATAACCCCCCCCCCCCCTATCTCCGACCTGCCCGGTGAGTCAGCTATAACCCCCGAGGCAGTACGGCAAGCAGGTTTCTGAGGAATGTTAGCTTCATTTTTCAGCGTCGGATGAGTAGCCTATGAGTGAACGGTTTGCCTGAATCAAATCATCATTCAGACACATTGCATCCATGTGTGAAGACATGCGATCCACATCCATCCAAAAGCTAGCAAATGCACAGGCACATCCAGCACTGCCATAAATCCTGCTTTCCTGAAGAAACATACAGTACATGGGATATATCTCTGCGATACTGCTCGGAAACAAAAAAGATCCCCCTTAGGGATCAATAAAGTTTACTACTTACTAGAAGCGGCTACAAGGCCGCTGATATGAGATGCTGCTGATATCTCTGCTTTGTTGTGGAAATTCCCATTAGATGTTTTAAAATGCATTACATGAAGAATGACTGGATGGAAGCCCGTCAGGTACATAAGGAGGAGTGCTGCCCACTTGTTATAAGCGTCCTAGCTAACGATTTAGTAAACGCTGCTTTTCAGCATTCTCCATAAGACGCTCGATTAGCCAGACCCTAAGGGAGTAGACTTGGGGAGGGACGGCAGCTCAACAAATATTGCAGGAGTACCATAAAGGTTTAGAGGGGCCGCAGGTTTGGGGCAGATTGGTCCCTACAATGTTGAAACCAAACCTACACCCTTGTGTGACCCTGCTGATTGCTCCACCAGATCCTCCTCACCATCCAAAAAAAACCCTGTAAAAAGCCACCACTCAGAACAGGTGTAGTCACGAGGGACCTGATCTCTGGTACTTGTCATCAGCTCTGTGATTGTTTCTGAGATGCAAGTCTTCACACATCCAGGACTGCAATTATCCCTTTGTCATCGCCTGTCTCAGGACTAGCTGCGATGGGGCCGTGCACAGCAAAGCGCATTGTTTCTGCGGCGCACTTAAACCGCAACCATGCCCGCACAATTACATGATGCGAGGGCTCATGCGGCGGAATGCACAGCTCCCTGATGGACGGGTGACATAAGCTAGTTGGCCAGCAGACAGGGAAACACATGACATCACTGGTGTTGAAGACGTGATAAAAGCACGTTCAACACTGCTGGGGACTTTGGAGTCATTGGTAATACACAGGAAATGCAAGTGGAAAGAAAATACTTTTTTTTAGCAATTCCATACAAAAAAAAACATAAAATGCATCATTAATAAAATTCAGTAAAAAAAATAGTAATAATAGTACGTATACATACATACGCATTTTTGTTTGTTTTTATATGTTCTTATTGGGAAAATGTTTCAGTTTTTACATTTCAATTATTTTGTTAGCAATTTTAATTACTGTAATGAGAAAACCATTCCAAACTAACACAATAAAAATATTAATTATAAATAACATATACATAGATACTAGAAATTTATATATGAATGCAGGCAGACAAAATGATACAGAGCCTGATTTGAAGTGCACTTTACAAAAACATAAATGCTATGTTTTAATTAAAATCTGTTCAGTTACAATGTTTCTCAGCTGGAGAGGAGAGAAAATATCCCAGAAAATGTGATTCATGTAAATCGGGAATGCTCATTTCCATTAATAATGAACCAGTTCCTCTTGCTTTCTTTCGGAATCTTAGATAACATCATGGGAAATAACGTAAAATAAAAAGATGAAGACATCCTAATTAAAATACCTGTACTGAGTCTGAATATCAAAATTTAATACTGGATTTATTTGCTTAATTACCATAAAATGAACAGCAGCACATTCCGAGACTTTAAATATCTCAATTGCCACCACAGTCCACTTAACTAGTAAAGGTCCATTTTAGTTTAATGGATCTAATGTATAGTTCTCCCGAGTTCTGGACTTAAGACCTCTCTGCTCTCCGTTCACACTAGAAGAATTAAGATCTACTTATATCACTAGTGCACAACCTAGGTGTGCAAAGTACTTCTTGCACAATTTGAATTCGAGAGGTTTGTGATTCCCCAAATGTGAAAATTTGCAAATAATACTTGTGCCCCCCTAACCTCAACCCATAAGTCTGCTAGCCTAAATGATAACTTACAAAGTCTATTACCAATTTCTAAACAAACAGTACTGCACTGTACACATTGCATGTCAAACTGCTTTGTGTTATTTCCTGTCTAGATCATTTTATATAATATATAAGCCGTCTAAGTTATGCCCCTGTACGTACACAGTTACTGCTGTACGCACTGGGAGCACTACGTTGTGGATCCATTATTAAAAATGATAAATTAATGACACTGAAAAGTTTAAAAGTTACTCTGAGAAATGTGAGATTCCACAGCCACAAAGACCCTGAAATGAAAGACCTTTACTGTTCTTCTTCCACTTGCCCAATAAAATCTTGGATCTTCATCCCGAAGAGGCGACACGGTTCTGTAACTTACTCACCATCATCAAGGTATCAGTAAGGTGCCACAAATTTACAGCAACCATCTTACTTTAAATCCTTCCAAACGCAGCAATCCCCAACCTCCAGCTAAATCCCTACTTCACACAATACGATCTCCTACCCTTGATGGCCTTGCAACTTCTCAGCCTACCGGACTCAACCACAGACAGGGAAGATCAACTCCAGCTTGAAGCTACTCAACCACTGTTATACGGGCATAATTCAGGCCTCTTCATATGCCTTCACTTATTGCATGTTACCAATCATGGGACCAGAAAACGCTGACAAACGACCTTTGTCATCCTAAATGCTCAATTTTTATCCTACATATTCCAGTATGGAACCCTTTTGAATATATCACACAAAAAAATCTATATGACTTTGGCATTTTGAATGAATGAATTAATGTTACATTTATATGGCACTTTTCAAGACACCCAAAGCGCTTTACAGAACCAATGGGGAGCCACTTCAACCCCCACCACTGTGTAGCCCCCACCTGGATGATTCTGTGCCAGTATGTTCACCATACAGCAGCTAAGGTGGTGAAGGGGCAGGAGAGAATTAAGGGACATTAGGAGGCCAGATTTAAAAGGGCTACAGTGGGCAGATTTATCCAGGACATTGGGGTACCACCCCCACTCTTTCAAAGGATGCCCAGGGATCTTTTATGATCTCAGAGAATCAGATACTTTGTTAACTGACAGTCAGTTACTTTGTTAACATTCTGTTACTTTGAGTCCAGGCCTTAAGGTTAAGTAAGACTGCGCCAAGATGAAAGGAAAGAACCACTTCTGTCACTGAACGTCACTGAACTTCACTCGCAGAAAGAGCAGAGAAACCAGCTGAAAAATGTTAAAGAATGTTTCTCTTAATCGTTCTAAGCTCAGCATTGTTCATTGGAAAAGTAAAACACACTCTGCAGGAGACAGACACAGCACCACGTAACAATATCAGACATTCTATGCTAACAGTGGTGGGATTCACAAAAACAAACATCTTTCAACATTTTTAAACAAGTTCTATGAAGAAAACAGCTCACCATCTGAACAAAAGCGAGTTCATCACTAAACAATGACAAAACAATAAAAGCATTTTATTGTGGTTCTAACTTGAACTGCTATCACTGTTTCAATGTCATCTCTGCTTAATACAGTCTTACAACATCTTTGAATGATGAAAGCATCAAGAAAAATTTAAGAAATCGGTAAACACTGCACTGTTATGCAGCCTTCTGTTTTTCCAAAGGAACACTAAATTAAACAAATTTAGAGATGTTACTCTTATTTATTTAGCAGAAGACTTTGCCCAAAATGACATACAAGCACGACTTAGACATCAGGCACAGAGAGCCTCCCTGGAGCACTTGGGGTTAAGGGCTTTGCTCAAAGGCCCAACACTGAAATCACTCTAGCAGTCGTGGGATTTGACCCTCTGACCATCCGATTACAGTCCTAACCCACAGAGCTACACACTTGCACCTACTGCAACCACTTTCCCGGTATGGCAACGCAATCCGGTAAAAAAACAAAAACAAAAAAACAATGCAGGCAAGCAGAGAACGTCGCACATTTTTGTCTGGGAATGTCAGAAGGGTCGCGCTTCATAGCACACCTCCTCTCAGGCGGGAAGGCCGAGGGGGAACAGGATCACCGAAGATGGCACATGGGGGGCAGGGGGGTGGGGGGGCACTGGTGAAATGTGCAGGAGATAATGCGAAATAACCAATAGGCTGCTGCGGGGGACGTGCATGGCGCTGATGGAGGGATGATGGAGAAAGAAAATGCCAGGGGAGGTGAGTGAAGAGGTTATGTATATATAAAGATAAGAATAAAGAAAAGACATTGCAAAAGGTGGAGATAAAGAATAAAAGGTGGGGTGAGGTGAAATCGAGATGTTAACGGCAGAGATACGGCTCAGCAGAGTGACGGCCCGTGAGATAAAGCGGGACCGGAGGGTCCTGCCGATCCGACGCGCTCACCTTGTCCGCTGAGGCGCAGCAGGGACACTGACACCGGAAGTGGTACTGATCCCGGAGCTGCCGCTGCCTGTCCTCGCTGGGCATCCGCGTGTCTATGTAGCTGATGGTGAGCTGGGTAAGGACAGGTGCCAGACGGGGCACACGGATCAGTGCGAGGCGGCTCACATGACATGGACGCCTCTGCCCCCACGTGTCGACCTCAAACACGGCTGGCTGTGGCTAGAGGCGGGAGCCCAGGGCCCTGCAGTTACCCGCCTCGGGGTTGGCGGCTTTGCCTGGGGCCCCACAGCAGGCCAGCCCGAGTCTCCCGTACTTTCAAACACTCCATTTTAGATTTTATAGACCGTCCACATGTCAGCATTTCAGCTCAAGGCCTCTGGAAAGGCAGCATGAACAGCTACAGGAGCAGCAGATATAGGAAAAGAGGCAGGACGAGGCCTGCTGCAAAACGCTGGAGGACACGAATGAGCTACAAAGTCAGACTCACGAGAAAAGTCATTTATGTCTTTTATATTGCATTTAATTTATCACACATTTGTCGCGTTTATTGTGACAGTTTTTTGTGACTGCTGTGGAAAAATAATGTATACAGTAACTACCTATCTGCCATTTCAGGTGGCAAAACTTGGATTTACTGTATGTAAGTGTTATTTCCTGTTTCTGTTCCTGTTCCTGCTGATATACCATCTCTGTGTTAAAAAGATGGATTAACATTGGCGACCATGAATATGATCTCACATTACATCCTGCAATCTGTATGCAATAAGTACAAGGAAAAAAAATTCTGTTTCTCGCCGTCCTTTGCAGGTTTAACCTTTCATCTGCATTAACTAAGTTAATAGAACTTCATTCACTTGATCTAGCTCATTTTCTATCTCTGTTGTCCTAAAAGCTGTCTCAGCTAGAAATAAGTTATGGAACATGTTGAAATAGCTCATTAAAAGTGAACCTTAAAAGAACCGCAGTACCTGGACTGAGACGGTTAACTATATCTATTCAACCTGACAAATAAGATTTGTTTTTGTAATGAGCACTGGGTTTGCTGGGAGCCATATGGGCGCATTAATGGACACAATGGGTCGGTTACCTCCTCAAGGGCTGGGATGTCCTGGATGGCTTGCAGACAGAGTTTGGTTCCTTGAAAGATCATCACACAGTTGGGCCTGCAGTCATGGTTCAGCAGGGACATGCTGAGAGGGAAGGAGATACAGATGTGATGCTGAGAGGGAAGGAGATACAGATGTGATGCTGAGAGGGAAGGAGATACAGATCTGATGAGGATAAGAATGATGTGAGTCAGCAGAGCTTTGTAATTATTGGTACAGGTGTGTGGGTGTTGCAGTGACGCCTTACAGATTGACAATACTGTTGATATCACTTTGGATGCTTTATCTACTCGAGTATAATTTCCACTGATAGAAAATTTTGACACACGCACACACACACACACACACACACACAAATGTATTACCAATAACAGATACTCTATTTTGTATTCATACATTACTGAAGTGAAGTTATTTGATTCAAAATGTCTGAGAGGAAAGACTAATTAAAATGAGATCCCATATTTGTGAGTAAATATGCATATCAATAAAATACTGGGCCCTTTGCAAAGGCAGGTTTCTCCATGTAGAACTTACAGCCATTTGATTTAATTGTAAGATGATCATGCATATGCAGAACGCATTCATCATAGTAATGGTTATGAATTGGGATTCTGCGTTTTGGCCTCCAGCATTCGTCTTCTGCAATAATTGTTATTCTTCTGCATAAACTGTCATGTCGTGTTTGGCAAAGAATCCAATACAATTAACCTGAACAGTTACTATGAATTTCACATAGACTAAGGCAAAAAACCATGGTGTTTATTTCCACAACAACGTAATCAAAATTCAAACCTTTCTCTTTGGCTGCGAGGTTACTGCCCTTACAAGTAAAAGCTTCCTTATAATACAAAATATATTCTCTGACTGATGTTACACTACTTTTTTTACTCTGTCTGAGAGACTCGCTTCAGGCAAGATGGCAAACGGAACCGCATGACATGGAGATGAGTGGAAGAAAGAGGGATTTCATATGGCCACGGGAGCCGAGCCAGATTTAACAAAACGACGGGGAAGAACGAAAACAGCACTGCTGTGTCAGTATCAGCACAAGGGAAAGACAGGAAAAGGGGCAAAGGCACTCAGGAGGGAAGACAGAACCTAATCTTACAAGGCTGCTAATACGATGCAGGTGCAGTGAATACATTAAACCATATTTTTTAAATCAGTGGATCTGTTAATGGTTGCAAAAGACCAGCTATTTTTTAGTTATTGTTGGAAAGCTTTAAATATCCTAAACATAAGATAAGCAATAATACACAAAGTGAAACACACATCACAGCCAACAACAACAAACCGAAGGAGCCAGGAAATCATTCTGCTATTATGTGAAGTGTAATAATACTTAAAATGTATCTAATTAAATTTATCTGAATTTTGCAACGATGCGAATGGGCCCTAACATCCCTGCAGCTTTTGTGGGCTGCACGCAGCCTGCTGTGCTTTTGTTTGCAGCCGTGTTTTGAGTGACTTCCAGAACGCATTCCTCTCATAAAGGCCATTCGGCACAGCGGCCGGCCTCTCCGTGAACGCCAGCACTCCAGCGGATGCACAAGGACAACAGCTTGGCACCACATTCTTTTTTCTTAAAAACTTGAATAAACCCAAAACATAAATTACTGATTATGTTCAAGCAAAAGGCAAAAGGCAAGATGTATCAATTTCTCTCTCCATGACAATGATAAACTGTGGTAAAATTAAATAAATACATACAAAAATACACCCACCGGCCACTTTATTAGATAAACATGCTTCACCAAACAGCAAAGCATATGACTGCAGCTGGATATATAAAGCATGCAGACGGGGTCGACATGTTCAGTTACCATGCAGCTGAGCATTAGAATAGCTAAGGGACTCGATCTCAGTGATTTTAAATGTGATATGAAGTTGGCGCCAACTGTCAGAAACAGCCGGCATGCTGGGATTTTCATCTACTGCCATGCAATGAACAAGAAACATCCAGTCAGTGGCAGTTCTGCCGAATGTCACCGTGTTAATGAGAGACGTCAGAGGACAATGGGTGGACCGAATGCTAACAGGTAAGCAACAAGTGCAAGAATCGACTCAGTACAATGATGTAGACAAAAATGTATCTCTGGTCCCACAAATCGTAAAAACCTATCGGGTACTACAGTACACAGACATACGTAAAGGTGAGGCCGTGAACATTTTGCTGATATAACAATAAATAATAATAATAATAAAGCTTAATTTATAAAGCACTTTTGATTAGAGCAAAACTCAAAATGCTAGCATAAAAATATAATAATATAATAGGTAGGCTAAATGCTGAAAAAATAACATAGAAAGCACACATAAAACATACCAGATGTGTCAGAAAAATGGCAGCCACATGGCATGGTGACTGAGATGACAGGCAAAGGACAGGCTGATCCTGAGTCTTCTGTAATAGAGGATTCATCTGCAGGGTTCTACCACCCTCTTTCAGAAAGTATTTTAAGACCTTGCTGGGATAATCACATAAAAAATGTTGCTTGTCATGTCATACTACAACAGCCATGCTGGGGTGGGGTTGCTCTCATCCTCAGGACATTATCATATCATTCTCATTTTAATGGTATTAAACCATTGGATTGGCAATTAATAAAACACAAATTAGTCAGTAAGACATAGCTTAGTCACTATAACTTGAATTTAAACTACCAAAAGCACAGACAGATACATTATTTTCCCAGCTTTCTGTGCACTTTTCAGTAATTAAACAGGAAAACTTGTTGACTTAACTCTGATCTTATTTTAATGCTTCGGAAGTAATTCTCCAGGCTTTGGCAACAAATAATTCCTGTTTGTCACGGTCTACTTGACATTCAGCATTACAGATGAACTGTTCCCCCGTCAGACTGACCAACGGCAGCCCACCCCTAACGCCGGTTAAATAAAGGCCTTCCTTCTCATGGGAAAACCAGCATGGATCCAATGATCGTTCATAAAGGTCTGAAAACAACGTCTATAGAAGTACCTCACTGTCTCATTTCTGAGACGAAAAACAATTTGCCCAATAATTACAGCTACAATCAAAATAGCAATTGCACTTTGCGGCATCGATCTCTCTTTCGAAATGTTTGCTGAACGTAATCCAGTGGCTCAGGGGCACAGATCACGCTGTTTGTCGTCATCGGTCACGGCTCAGTGACAATCAGGAGATGACGCCAGTGCAATGGCCCACACAATGAGTTCCATTTTCATGAAATTAGTATTGGTAGATATGGTTCACTCAGGTATAAGTATACATTCTGAGATGTTTTTACATTTTTTTTGTATCTTTTGATCATAATATACTTTAAAGTGAACATGTTTTGTCAATTATCTTGATTTCTGCGATTTAAAAAAAATAAAACCAAGAAACGACAACTTGAATCATATATCTCTTAAAACACTTCCAAGGATATATAAATGGATTTTTTTTATGGTTGGTCATGCAATGGGGAGCAAAACACCACAAAAATGTACAAAAATGCAAATTAAAATTATGGTACAAATTCTAGATACTTTTCATACATGCCTTCTGTTGCTGATTGTGCAAAACATCCAAAACCAACATGTCAGTACATGTGCTGAATTAAAAAGTGATATTTAAATGGGACAAAAGGAAGAAGAAAAAAAAAAAAATTATAAAGGAAAATAAGACAAACATGGTACAGACTTGCTGGGAAAAATCCCCTGTCTTTTACCGTCTGCTGCAAACCAGTAGCGGCACCAGCTGTTGCTAGGCAACCCAAAATATCAATAGGCAAGCAGACTACTCTGTGTCGTCCCATCTTTTATTAATGCCTGTAAATAGCTGTGGCAAACCAAACTTCTCAACAAGACAGGGCCATTGTATATTACAGTGCTTGACGGGCCAGACCTCAAAGCAGGAGTTCACCTGACTTTAATTACTGTCTTCATCTCCTGTCTTGCATCTAAACCTGCATGTATGCAGCAACAGGCAATACATTCACTTATATCTAAGTATATATATCCAAATTATATTCTTATGTATATTGTATGTATGTATGTATATTATTATTATTCTTGAATCTACCGTTCTGTTGTTTTTTGTTTTTATTTTCATTTTGTAGCATCAGGAGGAGTAAACAAACTAAGAATTTCATTGTGCAGACACTGCACGTATGACAGTAAATTGCTTGAATTGTGATACATTCACTGCTCAGATCTTTCCTTTACAGTTCAATTAACACAGCACAAATAAAACTGAAACGCTCTCAGATTGCATGCGAACTTCTGGAGATTTCTGGCGTTTCAGCGTGCTGGGGGAGAGCAGGATAATGGACCCGCTAGGTTCACAAGGGCTTAGCGAAGCCACCGGCGACATGCTCCCTTAGACTGCAAACCAACACATCCGGGCTCCGTCCTCTGCCCAGCACCGGGGGGGGGACACAGACGCTGACAGATCAAATCCCTCGTATTCACCAGAAGCAAACCA
The DNA here is from genome assembly GCF_048594095.1 of Paramormyrops kingsleyae. Classification (NCBI taxonomy): domain Eukaryota; kingdom Metazoa; phylum Chordata; class Actinopteri; order Osteoglossiformes; family Mormyridae; genus Paramormyrops; species Paramormyrops kingsleyae. Next base: position 1,213,794 of record NC_132810.1, read on the forward strand.
CAGGGATTAGGGAGGATACTGCGATGCGAGAAAACAAGCAGGGCTGCGAGGTTAATGAGGGCGATGGAAACGCGGACGGCCTTCCGGAACCCAGGCCTTAAAGACCGACACTGTGACCGGGAGCAGCGCGGGAGGGAAGGATTCGCAACGCTTCCTGAGCTGTGGTGAGACATTTGAAAAGTAAAGCATTTTGGTTTCCTCTCTGCAAATTAAAAACATCAGTCCCAGAAGAAGTAAGACTGACCCTGTACTACCAGAGAACATTTAAGGATACGTAATACTTTGAATACTCAAAATGGATATATTAACGATCACAACAAAGCTGGGGAAGGTACAGAGCGGTATACAGCAGCAGGGGCAGGTACAGAGCGGTATACAGCAGCAGGGGCAGGTACAGAGCGGTATACAGCAGCAGGGGCAGGTACAGAGCGGTATACAGCAGCAGGGGCAGGTACAGAGCGGTATACAGCAGCAGGGGCAGGTACAGAGCGGTATACAGCAGCAGGGGCAGGTACAGAGCGGTATACAGCAGCAGGGGCAGGTACAGAGCGGTATACAGCAGCAGGGGCAGGTACAGAGCGGTATACAGCAGCAGGGGCAGGTACAGAGCGGTATACAGCAGCAGGGGTCCAGAACTTTGCAGGGACCATGGTATCAGAAAAGGATTCATTACTGATTCGCAGCACTTTGCTTTCGATCTTCTTTACTGGATTTAAACATTCTCTCCTGGCTTATCAGCACAGAAGCTACATGCAAGACTGACCCACTGTGCATTTTCAGTGACCCAATCACGGCCATGGAGATAAGCACAGAGGTGCGGCAGAGGCCGGGCTGGATGTCAGACCATCCACAAGAACAAACGTACAAAGGGATAGATACACGCTTACCTAGGTAATTTAGTCATCAGCAAACCCTGCATGCAAACTGAGTATTTGGACTGACAGAGGGTAACCCACAGCTTAATGAAGGCAGACCTGCTGCTCGGATTTGAAAACGCATCTGTGAAACAAAAACAGACGACCACGCGAACAAAGCACCAAACAAAACCTTGACGTTCGTAATTTAACTGTTAACCGTTCATGCTGCCCTAGCGTCCCGATTCTCTTCTAAAACCGATACATTTTGAAAAAGTGCTTTTATATCATCATTTATCCATGAGCAGAGCTGACGTCAATCCCAAAGCGCTGGGCTGTAGCTCTTGCAGCTAATGACTGCGCTGCCGACGGTCTGGCCAGATTAACCTTGGGACGTTCCCCTATGAGGGATGGCAGGCATTAATGCAGCGGCACAGACGTCTAGAACTTTCTCTGTCGCTGCCTATAAAACATAATAATACTCACAAGGGGACAACGATGGGAAAGAGTCATACAGAGTTCAGCCACAGGGGCGGGGTGGGGTGGGTGGGGGGGGGTAACGGTCCCCTCCCTGTCTGCACCTCCTCCCTTCAGAGACGCTGAACCAGCCGGTCTGCACCTCCTCCCTTCAGAGACCCTGGGCCAGTCGGTCTGCACCTCCTCCCTTCAGAGACCCTGGGCCAGCCGGTCTGCACCTCCTCCCTTCAGAGACCCTGGGCCAGCCGGCTCCATTGCTCTCAGTTTATGCCCTAGTTTTTCATTATTAAGGTTTATTAAGACTTCCGTCAAGCAGAGAAAGAGGCTGCAAAGGAGGATCTATTAGACAGTGTCTGGGATTCAGGTAAAGGGCTATCGAGAGGTTAGGAGCCTTAACTGGGATGGAACTTTTTAAGAGAGTAATTATGAGAGTAATTATGAGAGTAATTATGAACTCTACTTGCTTTCCTTTGTGTACCAAATCAAGACTGGTCCCTGGAACAGAACTCAGGCAGAAGTTGAAGTAAAATAAGTAGAGCCAACAAAAAAACATTACTGTAGTTTTGGGATTAATTTCATATAAGTTTTTATCATAGCATTTCCTGTAGTTTTGGGATTAATTTCATACAGGTTCATAGAGGTACATTTCCAGCACCCATTCTGGGTTGGAATGATGCATTTATATACTTTCTGCTTTACAATCAGGTGACTGGCACAGGTGCTGAAACGGACGCACTCTCTGTTACACCCAAAACGCTGTACTCATCATATCAGCTTGATTCTTTTCAAATTATACATACAAGCAATGTGTGAAAAGTCAGTTTGGTTGTAGCAGACGTTTATATGATATCATCCATGCATAGTTGAAGAGGAGATTCACATTATTTTCAAGTGCAACTTTTTCGACTGAAAGACTGAATACGCAGAGCCTTAGCGGGTAGCAGTGGGGATTTGCATGTCCAGTGCTGGGTGGTTTGATTCCTGCACCAATTGCAGTGAGTGTGTGTGTCCCTGTGTGTGGACTACAGGTCCCTCTGTCTGGGTCGACCATCCACGCTGTGACCCTACAATGCATATGCATTTATGGAAAATGGATAGATGGACATTGAAAAACTACAGCATCTTGCTCGTGAATCATTCTTCATGTCACCCTCATTTTTTTTCTATGACAACACCAGTTAAGGTCACACACACTCTCTCCACTCAAGACTAAAGACATTTATCATATTTGTGCACGACACGAGAAAACCTTCCTTCAGAACGCAGTAAATAATGCCAGCGTATCTTTATCACAGACTGATAGGTTATAAAGGGATGTAGAATAATACATATTACATATTTGACATTACAACTGTGCAAAATGTTGGCCAGAGATACTGTATAAGATGGTCCAGACTGTCCCCCAACTCAATACATCAATACAACTACTGGGGATGGATGCTAACCCTGTCAGAGGGCAGACAAAGCAGCCCCGACCATCGCAGTGACACTCCAATGAAACCAGCCCACAGGTGTGTTTAGCTGCTCTACAAGCAGACAGATTTCTGACAGATTTGGCCCTTTTACTATTGTATTTACAACCCACAGCTTTGGGTTTTATGGAGTAGAACGCAGCATAGGGACATAGGGAGAGGCTATTTGACTCTGGCCGGAGGGGCTTTTCTTAGTTAATTAAACAAACTTCATTAAGCAGAAACTGCACTTGCACTAAACAGTAGTTGTTGTATCGTTAAATGAGGTTTAAAGCTCAGGGAATCAGAAAGAGATTCTGAAAATAAACAGAAGCAATAATGAAAACCGCTTATCTTTCAAAACGTCCATATGTTGGGCCAACTGTGACATAAAGCATATTTTTCTTTGCAGCCACATGATGGACGTACCTGAGGTAGAGCCCCACACCCACTTCCTGCAGCTCTCCGTCGCTGATGGTGAAGCTGTTACAGGTGACCTGGATGAAACAAAACACAGCACACTTTTCATTTGTTTCCTGGTACTACAGGGGCACTGAGTATAGAAACACCATCACTCTCTTCTAATTAATTAAGTACAGCTCTGGAAAAAATTAAGAGCCCACAGCAAATTTTTTTGTTTCACTCATTTCTCAATTTATGGGTGTGTGTCTGTGAATAATACTTGTGTTTTTGCAAACTGCAGCCTGGTTCTTCCCTGGTTCTCATTGATGAAGGGCTTCTTTCTTGCTTTATGAGACTTCAGTCCTGCTTCTAGGAGCCTGACATGAACTGTCCTAGCAGTGCACTTCACACCTGCACTTAATGTTCCCCATTCCTTTTGAAGGTCACTTGATGTCATTTTCTGATTCATGAGAAACTGTCTGATAAGTTAACGGTCATCTCTGGCATTAGAAAGTCACTTCCGCCCTCTACCTGGCTGGTTTCTGGTCGTTCCCAGTGTCTCCTGCTTCCCCTTATTCTTGTGTGATGCTGTCTTAGAAATTTTGAACCTGGAAGCAACCTGCTGCTCAGCACAGCCTCCTGCCAGCAGAACCAGGATTGAACCAGGATTTAAAAATGCAGATTGTTTTTTTGGTCTCATTTTTTTTTCCAGAACTGTATTTGCAAATACTGAGAATGAACCTTAAAATGCACAAATCTTCACTGAATAACACTGCAGTATTAGCATTGCGCAACATCTCCCCAAAACAGGGTTATTATGACAATGACAATGCAATGCCAACTTCAATGGCCTTAGCCGTGTCACTGAATTGATTTTATACTGACAGAGTTTCCAGGAAACATGTTTTGGATCACTAGCAGGCATTTTGACAGTGTAACCACGGTAACAATTTTGTAACCAACAATCCTGTGGTTAGCTGTGCACACTGAATTAAAAGGGACGAGCACACTGAATTCCCTCTGCAACAGAGAAGAAAGAAGACTTGACCATTTTACTGTTCTGCATCAAAATAAAATGACAATTTAAAACACTGAAGATAATAAAATAATCCAAACAATCATAGCTTTCTTTTAGCTCTATATTAAAACAGGTGATTCTATATGAGCCTTAAAAATGCCCATCTAACAAGCTTCAAGGTTTCAGATCTTTTTTTTTGAAGATTTGAAGGTTAATAGGTTTTATAAACAGTAAGTCACATGGTGCTGATACACCAAAGGAATGATCCCGGCCAACTTCGGTCAGCTGGCTGGTGTGAGATTTTCAATTTGAGACAAGTCTGCACACACATCTACATGTATGTAAGGGTTGTATTACCTTGTAATTAGTTCTTGTACGGTTTGCAAACTGCCCAGATACCTTGAAGTAGCTAATTTTAGGCTTATCATGGAATAATACAGATTTTCTGTAAGATTTCTTGCATGAAAGTGAGAGTCAGACAGTGTGAGTGTCACGGCAGATGTGTGACAGCTGGCAATCATGCGACTCCATCTGCACCATTGTGGAGTATCTCACATTCGGCAAGTTCACCTTCAGCGGGTAGGTTAGAATTTCAGGATCATGTAAAGATTTTTACAAAGCAAAGCTGCAGTTTTAATTTTTAGAAACAAATTTTGTTTATGAATTATTTAATTTGATATCTTAGAAAACAATTATTTGTATTTATTTATTTGTTTCTTTTAACAACACAGTAACCTAACTATATATGGTTATTGTGGTGTTTTAGGGTTCAGTTTGAAGGGAGTGGATTCACATTTTCAGCTGAGGGTAAATAACAACAAATAGAACATGATTAAAATCTGATTTCCTAGACTTCACAAGCACACATGCTTCTTTTCATTTTCTATTCCATTTAAAATAGAACAGCCAAAATGAGAGGATAATTTCGCTTTACTGAATGAAAACACCATGGGCAGGTACTCAAACAACAAACAAAGCAACTTAAGCAAGAAACAGAAGTTGTATTTTAGAGTCTTATAATTTATGGAATATGGAAGTCGAGCTCATCAGAAATGACAAGATATGAAATAAACCAAATGAAATCAGGTGTGAATTACATGTTATTTGGTGACAAATCTTAAGCAATTTGGCTAATCAAGAGGCATTGTGGTGTAGAAAGTACAATTGATGATATAGTGCAGCAGTAAATAGCAAAACATCCACGGCTGAGCCTTTGAAGATCGAGTTCCTCTCCATGTACTGAGGGGAAAAAGCCACACATATTGATGGGACGGATTCTCCCTCAAAAGCATGTGCTGCCAGACCGGGGCACGAGCCGTTTGTTCAAACGCAGCACCCAGCCAAGCGCCCAGTGGGCCGGCCGGTGTTCTGACCCATTTTTTTGTTTTTACAGAGTCCGGGTCTGGACTGTGTCCCTGTCCACCGGCCTCTAGTTGGGTCATGACGAAAGGGGGGGGGAGGCCATGCTGAGTCAAGTGCTTGTTCAGCTGACAGTCCCAGCAGAGAGCCATTGCAAAGCTAACAGAAAAGAAGACATAGACCGGCCATTTCAATCGGAGTGGATATGTGAAATGGCTTCACATTACCCAAAATGCAACTCATGATATGATAGTTCAACTAAACTCCTCATTCTACTCTGGCCTTTTATACAACATACTGATATAACAGTGTTCAGTATAACGAGATGTTCTGCTGCAGGGCTCTCTGGCCTTATTTACAGTGAGAAAATAATCCGGGGAGTTATGCATTTGATACAAGATTACATTGACCGTATATATTTAATTAGGATCGACTTCTCAGATTATATGCAATTTATTTTGAAAGAAAAACATGCTAATACTGTAAGCTGTAAACCGCAATTAGCTTAATTTTCACAGGACAACAGTTTATCATTAAATAGTATAAAACATTATCACAACCAAAAGAAAATTAAATATCTTAAGGAGGGATGAATGAGTACTATAAAGGCAAACAAAAACAAAAAACTCAAGTTTGATATAAAAATTATAAAGTAAAACAGCTAAAAAAATAAATTACACGTTATTATCATAAGATTATGATTTACACTCAGCTTGCTAAGTAGCTATTTTTGAAACTTGACCATGAAATTAATAGGTAATATCTGAGCTGCGGCGTCATTACGGGAACTGCTGAAGCGGCGCCAGCGTTTTCGGCCTTTAATGTGGGCTTCGTGAGAAGCTGACAGACTGCATTTCCTAGTCTGCGCTGCCGACAGGACAGACGCACGTCTGATTGCTGAAGAGATGCAGTCCGTCTTCCCCTAACCAAACATCTCGTAAAAACTCCCCCACGCCCGTAGGCTATCTCCCCCCATGCCCCATGCCGGCACAGGCACACAAACGAGACCTTCAGATCCCATCGCTTTACCTACAGGGTACTGTGCTTCACTGATGCGAGGTGGGGAGATCCGGTTACACAAAGCCCTAATTAACGTTAATGAGCTGCATGCGTGTTTTTGACTGCAGCTGAACTGTTTTGATAACCAAATCTTCCATTTAGTGACAAACAGTTCAAAGAACTTCATGGGTCTGAACACTCAGTTATTTAAGGTGTGTTAAACAGTAAGTGTGTCTAGGAAGAACAAGAGAACATCTGAATACAGCTGTACATACAAAATATGTAACACGGATAAACGTAAACATATATTTAACAATATATATTTTAAAATATTAAATTCTATAGCATTAGTGAATAAACAGAAATTAAAAAAACATTCTGGCATTCATTAATATCCCCTATAAACAAAATAAACCTCCACCCAAATGGTAAACGTGTATTGCTATATAATAATGTGGAAGACACAAGTCATAATACGCCAGACAGATGAGGAGTATACACCATTAATCCTGGCATTTATCAGGCTTGCTTTGCCAGCTTAGAGTTCACTTGGCAGAGCAAAAGACTTTTGAAAGGTTTGAGACCTTAATGAAAAACCATTCATACAGGAAAGAAGAAGAGATGCAGGTGAGAAGGACTTGATAGTTCTTTGTAGTGCCTCAAACACGATTTTCTAAAATACAAGCGGACAAACGATTTGATTATCAGTGACAATATAATCGATGCACATCACGCTTGGTTCTTATGGCTGACCGGATGCCTTCCCTATGCATGAGTCTGTGTCTGTGTCTAATTGTATTTGTCATGTCACAGCGATTGCGGTTTTAACAGCTTTACTTGAAACTAAACAGCTATAATAATTTGGCATCCTGAATTCCCTAAAACTCATTAACAGTTCAACTATGTTTTGCATCTTATGAACTACTGTGCTACATTTTTTGTGGTTAAATTTCACAGTAAGGCTCAATTCTGCCACATATAAATGGCAGTATCTCATTAATAAAAAGAAAACAACAATAACTGCTTTATAATTGTCTATTAATGATTTGCAAAGTGTTACAAACTAATTAATAACCTGATTATAAACCATTGATAAACCCTTTATGAGGGAAGTAAATTGTAAAGTGGTACCTTCAATGGTTTCTTTACACATTGCGCTATTTTTGCATTTTGGATGTTTTATAAAATGATTTTAATGATGAGGAGGGAGGCACGGCGGCTCAGACCTCCAGGGTTACGGGTTCGAGGTGGAGGTTGAACGTTCCCCCTGTGTTTGTGTGGGGTTCCAAAGACATGCAGTTAGGCCAACTGGTGCCTCTCAACTGCCAGTGGAGCGTGACTGTGTGTGTTAGTGTGTGCATGAATGTACCTACAATATGGAGCAGCATGCAGTCCAGGGGGTACCCCAGCCTTATGCTCTGCCCTGCCTGGGATGGGCTCCAGCACCCCCCTCCCCATGACCAGGACAGGAGTTTACAACATGACTGGAAAACAAAACATACTGGACTTAAAAACTTTATCAAAAAACCATCTTGTCTGTGGCTGTTTCTGAACATGTTAACCTTCCATTAACTTATGTAAAAAACTTCCATTTTCTAGTCACCCCAATACCATAACACCATGTATAATATCCATCCGTCCGTCCGTCCGCTATTTTGCCGTATACAGCCCATCTTTTGTGGAAAACTTTAATGGCTATTGCATTTCACTAGTGTGAGAAATGGACATGCATCAAGAGATCTGCTTTGGAAAACAGCCGGAAGTTCTGCATGTGGACCACATTCCAGCCCAAAGAAGAGCAGCGAGGCCACAAAGAGGCATTTAAACAGATTGTGAAGGACAAAGAGATGGAACTTTGAAATCAGGACTTTTGTTCCACTTCCAGTATTTCAGTGAGCCTTTCCTCACAAGCATCCGCAAATCCCACGGCAGAATGCAGGACATTTTGTGTTGTGTGCACCAGCTCCTACAGTTAGTTGCCCACAAAAGCAATCTGTTCAGATTACAAACAAACACAAACTGTTTTATAACAGCAACCACTACTACACTACTCACTCCCTCGTCGTCTTCCTCAAATGTTTCAGACCTTTCTATGGTGAGGAAAGCTGTCAATTTACTATGGAACAGGAATCACTGTCAATGTTAGCTGTTGTCTTTGGAAGAGAGTCTTGGGTGAATAACTATTTTAAATATGTAAATGTGATTACATGCAGATCTGCCCCCACCACCAGAAAGGCTGATATTAAAGGGGCGTTTTAGCTATGGGTCTCTGGTAGTACGCTCCCAAGTGACACCTAGGCCCCCCTCCCCCCCAAAAGAAAAGAGTCGTATTAGTTTGAAAGGAAAAAGTACTTTAACAAAAGGGTCACTAGCACTTGCACTTGCCGTGATTGTCCCTTCATTAAGTGCTGTCATAGCTGCCTTCAAGTCCCAAGCAGTGACCTCAACGTAAAACCATATTCGATATTATAACCCTGGATCTGAACCCTTTTCAGTGTTATAACAGTGTTATTTATTTAATGGTACAAGCACAGTCTGCAGGCCACACAGGAAAGCAGCGTAAGTCAACCCAGAAGTTTGCCAGGAACAGGGAGGAGGAGACCCCAGATGTCCAGACGGACGTCTACCTGAAAGGAGAACTTTCAACTATGAAATGATGCTTTATCTGCCATTTGTCCAGGAAGCATTTTAAGAGGTTAAGGGCCCAAAAGACATGACTATTCTGCTGAGGACGGGAATTGAAATGGCGACCGTGTGATGACAGGCACAGAGGTCCGACAGGCACAGAGGTCCGACAGGCTGAGCCACACACCGCCCGCCGGTGACGATGTAATGCCGCAGACATGCCAAGGTCCGAGGATGCTCTGCACGCTCACTGAATCAACCTTTCCTTCTCTGGGGTGGGAGATCCCTGTCCTTGAAGGCGACAGTTGTGTGGGTTTCAGAAACACCTTTCAATTAGCAGATAATTACGACTTTAAGGGGATGAAAAGAGAAGAAGACACTGTCTGGGAATTTGCCCACCTCTGCATCTGAATGTAAACTCTGCATAAGTACCAGAAGCATGTAACTGGATACACAGCATCATATGAAGGACCCTGTGCAGGTATATGTAAGTAATTCCTAAATGCAAACCTATTTTCAGACTCATCAGCATTATCAACACTTTTACAGGCATTTTAATTAATTTATATCTTGTCAGAGCAAATTCCTCTCCACCTATTATACATGGTTTGAAAGACTTACTGGTTTGTAATTAAAGGGAAATTAATGACTCAATATTACAGAAGCTATCAACCCAAACAACCATATTCCCCTCATTCAGAACCAAAATTTCAAATAATTAGATCTGTAACTAGTAGTTATTAATTTTCTTACAACAAAGCTTTTTCCCCTTGAGGTTATTTTACATGTTTTTTGTCTTAACCATTTCAGACATCTATGACAATCCAGAAATGGTTCTTTATTTAAACTAATTGGAATCATTAATTTAATATAATTTACAAAAAAAGATTTACATGCAGCTTCTGTCTTAGAAACAGATTTCGGAACAATAAATAAAACTATATTTATGACTGCGGGATGTTTTGCCCAAGGATGCACAATCAGGCGTAAAGTGCATAGGGAGTCGGAATTCAGAAGCACCGGACCAAAAACGCAAATACATGTACATACCTGCGTGCACATGCAAGCTGGCAAACACCATCACCATATATATCAGTGTATTAGATATGAGTCAACACTGCGGCTCATTCGCCCAGCATATACCTGCAATGGTGACTTGACGGTTTAGGTTTAGCTGTCACAAAAAGAAAAAAGACTGAAGAGAGAGAGAGAGAGAGAGAGAGAGAGAGCTCCCAGAGGAATAAGAAAAGGTAGCAAGATAACAAGAACCTGAAATCTGACGGTCTTTATGTTCAGCTAAACCTCAACAGTCGGACAAAGGATCCAGACTGCATTGTTAAAAAAATAACTATTTTCCCAGGAACACAGTCAATTTAGCATGAGGGATTCCAAGAGAAATGAAGAACAAAATGAAGCAGTTTGGACAAAAAAAAAATAGGGAAAGCAAAGGCAGTGAGATCAAAATGTGCAGCAGCAAACTAAAGTAAATGGAAATGCATAATTAGACAAAACAATTCTGCAAAACTTGGACATTTGTGGGGAAAAAAAACTTCCTAGAGTGTTTCCTAGATTGATTGATGGCTTTTGCTGCCAGGAGAAGGCAGATCGTGACAATTCTGTGGCTGGGATTCTAGGTGTCTCTGTGGGCCAGACAGGACATAAAACTCACATAATCATCAGCTACAGAAGGCAATGGAGTTGTTTTCAGGAAACACTGCACCCCAGCGAGGACTTTGTAGGGGCCCAGGTAGCTGGGATATGTTAAACTGAAAACAAAGCCGGAGACCCAGGGAAAAAATCCCTCTACAACTGGCAGGTTTAGAAGCCATGTGTTTTTTTGAGCCCTTTCAAAACCTGTCAAAAACCTTCAGGTACCTGGAGGCTGTGAAATGACGGAGTTCACTACAGAGCCTTGAGACCTTTGCTGATTAGCAGTATTGGTCCGTCTATCACAGTGCCGGATGAAAAGAGAAATAGCCTATTTCAGGCACAAAAAGCCTTCCCTGCACACTGCCGGTCATTCTGGCCTTTTCATCCATCCCATAGTTGCCATCTGCAGGGATCATAGCAGGCTGATAGGGAAGGGCAGGAAAAATAGCCCTAGCTTTGTAATGGATGCATTGTACAGTATGCTGCTCAAAAAGAGGGAGTGCATTAAAATAGATTGTATTTGAGCCTTTCGTGTAGCTCTGCCATGGATTTCAGGCAACAAAGGCCACTGTCCTTAATCAAAGCTTCAGCATACTGCCTGGATGTGCAGGTGCAGGTGTGTGTGTGTGTGTGTATCTGTGTGTGTGCGTGTGTGTGTGTGTGTGTGTGTGTGTGTGTGTGCGCATGTGTGTGTGTGTGTGTGTGTGTGAATGTGTGTGTGTGTGTGTGTGTGTGAATGAGCGGTCCCCATAAGGATATGTTTACCCTACATGTGTGTGCACGCGTGTGTGTGTCTGTGTGTGTCTATATTTTTATATAGCCTTCTGCTGCCTGGTTGCCCCCTTCCCTGTGCCGTTTCATTGGTCAGTGACATTTTTGTGTGATGCAAACCGGCCCACGGACATCAGAAGGTTGGGAGCCCGTGATCTGCATCAACATCTGCATTTCTGGTGCAGCCTGAAAGCTGAATATTGGAATGGAAAAGCAATTTGGAGGAGCAGCTGATTAGCAGTTTTTTTGCAGAGTATGAAAATTCAAATGCTCACTATCTTTTTTTTTTCCCTTTTCAGGAAAAGCGAGATGCCAGCAGATCAATTCTGCCGGGGGCTCTATTCTCACAGCTAAAAGAAAAATCTCCAACTGGCATATTCCATTTAAGGTCACTGCATGTCAATGTATTTAAAGTTACACTCTGCATGTCAAAGCCTTTGTGGATCCTGATCGGTGCGCTCTGGATGTCTTGATAAATTGAACCCTTTTAATGGGAAAAAGCAAGCTGGAGTCACTGGAATAAAAGTCATTAATGAGCTGCTTGATAATTTATCAGACACAATTGTAAATAACTGCCTCCCAGCTCAATGTGAAAGCCATTGAAAGGGCATCAGATCCATTCCGCAGAAAGGATGGATAAAACGCACCAATAATCACTCGTACTAATGCTGCTGCTAAAAATCCATCGACTTTCACGGGACATCATCTCCTGCACTACAAAACATCAGACCTCCCCGAAAGGGACCAGCGAACGACATCATCTCCTGCGCTACAAAACATCAGACCTCTCCGAGAGGGACCAGCGAACGACATCATCTCCTGCGCTACAAAACATCAGACCTCTCCGAAAGGGACCAGCGAACGACATCATCTCCTGCGCTACAAAACATCAGACCTCTCCGAAAGGGACCAGCGAACGACATCATCTCCTGCGCTACAAAACATCAGACCTCTCCGAAAGGGACCAGCGAACGACATCATCTCCTGCGCTACAAAACATCAGACCTCTCCGAAAGGGACCAGCGAACGACATCATCTCCTGCGCTACAAAACATCAGACCTCTCCGAAAGGGACCAGCGAACGACATCATCTCCTGCGCTACAAAACATCAGACCTCTCCGAATGGGACCAGCGAACGACATCATCTCCTGCGCTACAAAACATCAGACCTCTCCGAAAGGGACCAGCGAACGAAATGAAATTCATGCTGTAAAAATAGAGAAGATATCAAACAAAACCATTTGTTTCACTACGATGCTGAGGCATAACCAGGTGAAGAGTATAGAAAGAGGGGGCTGTTTAGCTTACCTAGTGAGATCAGAAACCTGGGTCAGGAATATTTTGAAATGTTCATGATCATAAATATTTGAATGCACAACAGAGGCCAGAAAGTAGGGTCAAAAACGAGCACCTCAAACCAACAGGAATAGAGCCCATAGGTAATAAAACAATACATGAATGTAAATAGAATGCTACTTCATAGATATTAAAAGGGTATAGAAAGTGGGTGGATGGATAGATGGATAATTCAATACATGGATCATTAAATATAGATATTTTAATAAAATGAAAAATATTTTTATGGAAAGACGGCTAATATTACAAGCATTTAAGAGGATTCAACAGGAACAATGAACAAGGAAAACTAATGTAATATTCAATAATTTTAATAAATACAAAATCAGTTATAAAAAGACCAACGCTAAATATAATTGCAATGCTACAGCCACTAATCGAGCATTAACTATTATCACAGAATGCCATCTAAACACTCTCAGCTAAGGACTACAATAAATTAATCTCAACACAAAACATGACACACTTTCCTCCAAGATCAGATGTATATCAAAATCCTGTTCACTGGGAGTATGGAAGACGACTCAGAGGGAACGTTATTAGGTAGACTTGTCAGAGTCAGATTCTACAAACAGTGAAACATGTGGATGGAATTAGATACACAGCATGTAAATTCGTCAGAAGGGTTCGTTACTGGCCAGCTAAGCTCAAAAAAATGTTTTAAAGGTGGCATGATCGTGGGTGCAAGACGTGGTCATTCCCACATCTCAGGAACAACGGTCCTCCTGGGATTTTCATCTACAACCATGTCTTGAGTTTACATAGGATGATATATGAAAAACATCCAATTGGCAGCTGGTCCAGCCACAAGTGCAAAAACAAAGCCTGAGAGCCTCAGTGGTGAACAGAAAGAAAACCCTGAACACACAACTTGTCAAACCTTGATAGGGACCCCAGTAAGGTGACCATAGAGTACACAGACACTAAAAGACTACAAATACTTTTTAAATTTCAGATTGATATATGGACATATGCTGACCGAAACCGAGAAAAATCATAGAGAAAAATCATTTGTGAATTACCTGAAAAGTGCTTTTCGGGTTAATGGTGTTTATAAGAAAAGGTACAACATCTATCTCCAAAACATAAGAACATAAGAAATTTACAAACGAGAGGCCGTTCGGCCCATCAAGCTCGTTTGGGGAGAACTTAACTAATAGCTCAGAGTTGTTAAAATCTTATCTAGCTCTGATTTAAAGGAACCCAGGGTTTTAGCTTCCACTACACTAGCAGGAAGACTATTCCATACTCTAACTACACGCTGTGTAAAGAAGTGCTTCCTCAAATTTGTTTTAAAATGTTCTCCCGCTAATTTCCACTTATAGGATGATAAGTTTTGTGGACTGAGTTATGATAATAAATACAGCAACAATCTGGCCTTTCATGGAAGGTTCCCATGCTGCAAGTTATGGCAACACTATCTATGAATACTATGTCTATAAGAACCTTTGAACACATTCATAGCATATTATAAAGCATTCATTAAATGCTCACATTATGAGCATGGCTATAAATATTGATAAAAAGGCATCACATTATAGCCATGTTTACTATGCATTATGAATACTTTACAAAGCTTTCATCTAGAATGCACTACAGATACATTCATAATTCAGTAAAAAGCATCCTTAATTCTTATAACAACTATTATAATGCATTATGAAGATATTTATAGTGCATTATACTGTAGATGAAAGCTTCATTGGAGCTTATGAGAGATATACATAACTATCAATAGAAGAGGCTGCGATGCTTCATTAATCCTTATACCAACTATTATAATGCTTTATGAAGATATTTATCATGCATTATAGATGAAGGCTGCAAGTTACTGATTTTACAATTATCAATAAAATGAAATGGCTCAGATAAAAGGTTCTCTGCTCAGATAAAAGGTTCTCTGCCGGTCTGAGATACAGCCCATGCCTTTGAGTCCCAAGGACAGAACCTTCTTAATACTAAAAACTAAAGACCATTTTAAAGTCACACAGCTGCTTTTTATCATCTCCCCCCAAGTATGATTTAGGTTAATAATACATGCTTTTTCTAAGCACAGTCATTTAAAAAAAAAACAACAAAACAGAGCTGAGCAGGTGGTGTTGGGTGTAGAGAGGCTGGAGTGAAACGCCGGAGATACAGGAGAGGCCTGCATGGTCCGGTCACATGGACGCAAAGTCGACCCCGTGTCCCTGGCTCTGAAATGGGCTTGCTGTACTTTCAGAGTGAAGAACAGGGTATCTTTCCAGTCTGCAGCAGCTCAGGTATGTCTCCCATATCAGATAACACAGGTTCACTGGAAAGTCTAGCGTGAGGATGTTCTCCCAAATAGAAAAAAAGCACTCTATGTTATTTGTGGGGGGGGGGGGGGCGGGATGGAGGACAAGCATTTACAGAAAGGGCTGCTCAGGATAATTGAGACAGCAGAAAACTGCTCGTCAGATCACCTCAGAACACGCATGCGACCTAAAATGTCAAATCTGCAGTTCTTTTACCAAATGACCTTGATGCACGTGATCTGCAGCAATGCTGAATCTATGTCAATATCCATTCAGGTTTTACCAAAACATCAATGCATTCTGCATTCCAGCCAGTAGTGGGCAGAAAGGCCCTGGAGTGAGAGACTTTAAATCAATCAGATCCAAGTGAGCACTTGAATTTAATGGTTCTTTCCATGAACGTGCTATAATGCAAACTCATTAGATATAAATATGCAGATATTTCTAAACTGTTAGTGGTTAATGTCTGTAATTGTATTTGTACTGTCGGAATAACAACCATTTTCATGATGTCTGTGAACAGCAAGACAGGCAAGATCTTTTCCCCACCACTTCAGTGAAAGTAAAATTGCAGATTAAATCTAATGTCATAAAGTCCCCTAGTAATTATGTAATCTATACTGAGAACCAAAATGTCTCAGATAAGCAGATTCATTTAACGACATTTATTTCATAAATTTTTAACATCCCTACATGCTGTCAGGATCAGCGCACCAAATGATTTCTGACACTCTGCTCACACTGTGCAAAAAACTAAAAATGAAATAATCCAAGGAATAAAAAAAATGGTCTTTTCACAGTTATGTCTACGGGGCCCATTCTGGCTGCCAGCTCTGTGTTATTCTAATTCCCGACCCCAGGCCTGAAGCTCCCTGAAGCTGGGCATGATGAACCTGGAGCCAGCATCTAGCTGTACAGCTATTCTTATAGCCTTGGGGTTTGGACGGCGACTGAGAGATCAGTGTTGGTGAGACAGAGGCACAAATGCTCACATGTTATCAGTGTTTATAATCAAACCCACTGAACTGTGACCCCTAACCTGCCAAAGCCACAATACCCAATGTGGTGAGGAACCAGACCGAAAAGGTCTACGGCAATTAACAAGTCTCACATCTGAGAGATGAGCACCATACGATTATTGCTGGTCGTGTGGGGAAGGTGTCAGAAGCAGAGAGATAGAGAGATACAGATGTGACGGCTTCCATACTGGTTATAAAACTCAACCAGCTCTGACCCCAGCAGTAAGATCTGAAGCACTGGCATATCTTTTCTTTTCTTTTTCTCGTCCTACTGAGGTAGGCAGAGTCAAACTGCGGCGCAGATCTGCTGGAGGCCGTGAGAGCAAAGAGAGACTCGGAGCCGGGGTACCGTGCAAAGGGGGGGGGTCGCTTGAGAATGCAGCCGATGGCGATGGTAAAAATGACGGGCATCGTGGGGTGGGGGGCAGCCTGGGAGTGACGGCGCATAATGAAAGCCTGGCTGACGATGGGGGGGCGGGGGGGAGTGGGTCTGAAAGGCACTGTTGCACTCAAGCAAAGACAAGCGGACATTGGGCAGACAAGTTAGTCCATTTTAGGAGTCACTAAAATCTTTGTGGAATTATGCTAAAAACAAAAAAAAAGGAAAGAAATAAATAGGCTTAAGGAAGAGAGCGTTTGATGCAAAAATGATAATCATAAAAAATGATTAATTTCTTGATTATTTAATTATTTAAACATAATACCAAATCACATTTCCCCCAATGCACAGAAAAGATAAAAATATTACAACAGGATATAATTTTATAAAAGAACAATCAGAAAAATTATCATTCATTGTGGGAACATCTGCATAATGAGTTTTGTCTCCTTTCACCAAATCATTATTTAACGTCCGTCAAGAAAGTCTCAGTGCTGCTACACCAACAACATCCTCTCGGACACTTTGTCATTGCTCTTCAGGACACATTCCTTGGGCTTTAACTTTACAAAGCACCTTTAATATTCATAACTTTGGTGCTGTATGTAATCCTCATTTATGTCCTCATGCTGCAATTTCTCCTCCCCCCTCCTTATGAATATGTATGAAATGGCTCAGAATGCCCCGGAAGAATACTAAGTAAGTTTTGTTTATTTGAGCGGCAAAGCAGTTTATGGATCTCACGGGGACACTGGAGGAACGACGTGTGAATACGTGACAGACACCAGGTTAGAGTGGCAGCTTCACATTGAAATTAATGAGCTCGTCCAGACAACCTTGATTAAAAAGAGAACATCAGCAGGAAGAACCTTGCCAGTACCGGAGGTTAGAGACTATCCCTAAATCCCCGGAATGGTGCAGAATAAGGCATAAATCATGTTTCATTTTCAATCAGCAGTCCTGCTTCGGCCTGCGCAGGCTTGACTTACTATGCCTTTGGTGCGTAAAGGGCTTTGTGGACATGCATTTGTAAACGGAAACCTAGATCTCATCAAGCAATTAATTTTGACACAATATTCAAATAATTATTTACCCAACAAAGGAATACTGATTCAGGAACAGATTTGTCAGGCGTTTCGTTATTATCTAAGATAAGATCATAATTGACATACAAACCCTGTCCGGACTCCATATACCATTGTGGTATGGTGATACTTTGTATATGTCTTTACACATGAAAAGAGGATTATTACTGTTTGGACAGCTAGAGGGTATGAACCCAAGCTTTTTTGTAATATATGTTACACAATAATCCATTTTAACTGGATATTTATGACATCACTGCTTGCACAGAGAGGCAATCGAACCCAGAGGGCGGAAACACTCCGCGGTGCGCATTAAAGGGAACTGGGAAAGTCGTCATTCCAACTTACTCCAGCAGTTTAATCACTTCTAATGGTGACATCCCACCCACCCAACCTGGCAACCTCAACTCTCTACCCGTCAAACCTGGCAACCTCACTCATTATAAGTTCTTAAAAATGTCCACTTTCTGGTAAGACAAATGGCTGGGTACCACGTTATGCTGGACACACAGGGGTGGGATATGACTGGTCAGGTGACCAAATGGTTGCAGATTTAAGGTCTTGCTGTGTTCAGTATGCTAAGCATAATTTTACATTTTAATACCAAATAATGGCACTTTATAACAAAACCTTTTCTAATTGAGAACACAAACAGAATGCTTACAACTGTATTGTATAAAAAAGGTTCCCTTAGGTGAAAAAAACAGTATAGATTCAATGTCAAATTAAATCAACAAAGCAAGAATTCTATGACAGCATGCCACGGGGCAGTGAGGAATGGTTTATTAAAAAGTTTTCCCTTTCAACATCTAGCCAATAATCCTTGCAATGGGAATTGGGGAAAAAGTACACAGAGAATACACAGTATACAGGCAGCCCTTGGGTTAGTAACTTACACTTACGAACGGCCTACCATAAAGTCTATTATATTAAAAATTCAAGTTAAATACAATGGATTGTAGTGACGAACACACACTAATTTGTGATGCTCATGAAAAAATAGCGTGGCTTCACTGACTCGTCATCTTGAGCTGCAGTACAGTACCGTATGTTGTTACTTTTAATATTACTATATAATTATTATTGTTATCATGTACTGTATAATACTTTTTCCGAATTACCTAAAGACAGACTTAGGGAATGGATCTCGTTTCGTAAACTGGGGACTGCATGCATGCACACCATCTCTCATGAATGGATTATCGCAATAGTACTTGTTTCCTGTCAGCTTCTTGTTTCTTTAGAGATGTGGTTATTTGCTTGCTGAAGCGTCGACCCAGGGGCAGAGCGAGAGTGGGCGGAGCTAGTGATCATGGGCGGAGCTATTGATCGTGGGCGGAGCTTTGGTACATCGCTTTCAGGGATTAGTAAAAAGACACAAAGACATTAAACAATCACTGACCGTCCCTGCATGTGTCCAGGGGACCTTTATCATGTCTCCAACAGGTGCATGTGGCTGCGGGAGGCATATGGGATGAAGAGGAATGAAACAACAGGCCCTAGCAGGGACACTACAAACGTCGGAATTTCAAAAGCATCTTTGGGAGTTCTGTTCATGTAGCTCATGTCGCAAAGTATTTTCATGAACACTTGGATGCAAATACATTTCTCTTTAAATCTCATATCAAAGGTTATAAAATAGAAGTTTCAGAGGTGAGAGTGACAAACAGGATATATTTTGTCATGCACAGTGGAGGATTTAACATTTATCCGACCATAACTGTGAAATTTCAGACTCCACCGCTATGAGGACAGATGGTCATCACCTTAGGGTACATGGCATTGCGTAACATTCAATACAAACCATTCCCCCAAAGCATCTTGCTCTATGTCCAAAAAATATTTTTTTTAAATGTAGAAGGAAAATAAAAATATTGCTAAGGAAGTTCTACTGAGTTTTCTATTTTATTCAATGATGATGCAAGTGAGGTGTCAGACCTAACCAAAGCCTACATAGACGTACAACTTCTCCCATTTGAGTTGTAGACTGAAGACCCCCAGCCTCCAGCTCGTACTGACGCTCAGTCAATAAGCTTGACGTGGGTTTTTTGACATTGTTATTTCTCAGGGTTGGTGTCCGAGCAGCACTGGGACAGGACCTGATTTGTTAGGGATCCCTGAAGACTCGCCATTCCCCTGCTGGTGCAGATCAGGGATCGGCTCCGTGAAGACAGATGCTAGTCACCTTATGTGATGAAAATGGATATTCTTTGTTGGAGCCTGAACAATGCTAGACTGACAGTTAGCTTAGTAAAAGGCAACTATACATAACAACATATAGAAAACAATCTTGCTAACGACGGACTTAAATAATTCGCACCGAGCCAGAAATAAAACAATGAGAGCTAGTAACTGCAAAAGGGGGGTTTGCCTGTCACTGTGAAGAGAAGCCATGACTTAGGATGATGCTACAAAATGCAGCATTTTGGGGGGCGGGGTTACGGCTCTGAGCCTGTGATTGAAAGGTCTCTAGTTCAAATCCTGGGACTGGCAGACCGATGCCACTGTTAGACCTTTGAGCCGATAGACCTGATAGGCCCTTAACCCCGGCCCAGGAGTGCTGGACGCTGGCTGGCTCTGTGCTATGACCCCCAAACCTGCTCAAAAGTGTAAACGTGTCTGTGTGTCTCAAGGAGAGCAAAACCGGGTCAGCAAATAGAATTTCCCCGTGGGAAAGAAGAAAGCAGCGCTGTTCTAACATTACTATAACAAAACAAGAAACTACAGCGGAACGTCTCCCAAACCAGGCACCACAGAAAGGGCAGTTCCTCCTTTTCAACTATAAAATAAATGACAAAAAAAGGATTCAGTTTTAATGGAAAAAATAATACATTTCAGTAAAAGTGAAAAATCCAATAATGAGATCAGTTAGTCCATTTTGTTTTATCTGTTTATCTGTTCGTATGGTTTAAATGACATTAAAAAGTCAAAACTTCATTATATAGTTCCAAGAATGTTTATTATTGGAAAACTCAGCGTAACAAACTGAAAGGCTGCGATAAATTGTCGTCTACAAAACTGGTGAGTTCAATTAATTTCTCGAAATAGCTATTTCAGGCCATTTTGCTAAGAACTGCAGGCTGACTGGTGTTCTTCTGGGAGGTACATTTTTGGGGGTCTGACAGATCTCGTCAAGCCATCACAACCGGAACTAAAAGACTAATATTAGTCATGGGGCCAAAATATAACTATGACAAGATTTTCTGTATTTCTGTGTTTCTATTTCTCACTTATTTATCACTTCTCAATGCTCACTTGTGATCCTCAGTGGGGCTCCCTCACAGAAGAATTAGTTTTTAAAAAGTATAATGACGGCCAGTAATTGTGTTATTTTTAGCGTCTGACATAACTGAAAAAAATGTTGCACTAAAAAACAAACAAATAAAGGTTGACAAAAAAATGGAGAATATAATACAATAGTACTATAGGGATGTAAGAAGAGGGAAAAATATGTATGTCTTCTTGAGCAATTATGGAGGAAAGTTCACGCTGTTGGCGGAAGCGTGATAAACTCATGATCTAAAATTGGGTGAAAGACTAGCACCAACCAAGACCGACGAGCGGTTGGCTCCCGTCAGTTGACGTCAGCCGCCATCGGCTCCTGACGATTGTGAATATTTGCTCTGGAACACACTGGCATGACTGGAATTGATGGCTGACATGCAGCCCAATCTGAGAGCTCCATTCTGACCACTTGCTTCAATGCTGATCCAATATGCTAGATCAACCAAAATGGTGTTGACGGTGACCAACTGCGTCTCACTGTGACGCACACACGGGTACGACGGGCAGTCACCAACGCTCACCAACGCTCACCAACGTCCTGATGGCTTCAGATGGCTGAAAATCGGTCTGGTGTGTTCCAGGCTCTACAGAAGCGGCAGATTAAAAACTCCAAATGATAAGTGTCCCATCCCATGAGCTCCATCTACACAAGAGATTAGAGCGATGATGATCATGATGAAGATGATAACATGTGAAAGGAATGAAAAGAGTGCAGATCTGATACTGTGTATCTCCAGACAGTGCTTATGAAGCCTGTCTCTGCTTTTGAGCAAATGTGTGAGGGCTACATATCTCAACAAGTCGACGGGAACGTGGCCTTCCCACTTCTCCCTTTCAAAATATCACCTGCTTTTTTTTTTAGAGAACTACTTTACAGAGAAACATGATGAATGATGAAAACAAAAAAATATTTTTCCCAAAGTATATAAATCATGGGAGACCCCCACCCCCGTCACCATAGCAGGGGGTCCAATGTGACATTTAGTCAGGGGCCTCAGGATAGATCTGCCTCAAAATCATCTGGCAAAAAGAAATCTCTGGATTGTGAGGAACTTCTACAAATTTACCCTATTTACACCATGCAGTTCACAGTGAAAATGTATAATGAAAACCAAATACCTAAAAATAGGTTTTAGAATTAAAAACGGAATTTAACAGTCAAAGAAAAAGAAACATGTTCAAAAACTAGATTTAGAAAGGTTCAGTACTGGATTCTTTAAGTAGAATCACTTGAAACTAAAGGCATCTGAGGAAATTAAGCATGTAACAGGAGCCAGTCGTGTGTAAACGCGCCAACAGTCAACGTGATGCACATCTGACATTAAAGTCGAATCTATAAATGATGGCTACTGGCAGAGCATACTATAGTGATGAAAAAATTAGCAGCATATATATAATCAAGTAAGCCAAAACACAAATAAATAAATGCACATAATTGCCTGTGAATCCTCACATTTGGCAGTTAAATTTTGTATAATTAATATTTAAAACATAACAAACAGGACTTCTTATTGATTCACCTGAATTAGAATATAGGCTTTTGTGGCCACAGACATCATTTTCAAAATAAAACTTGTTAAAAAAAACTAAACAAAAAAATGTAACGCTTAAAGCAACATTTAAATTCAAGTAGCTACATTATTACTTCAAGATAATGCAGGTCCAAGGTATAATGAACGCGAACTCCAAAATCTACAGTGTGTTTGGGAAATGGAAAACTTAAATGTGCAAATCTGAAATGCAGAAGATCAAAAGAGATACTCACGCATACATTTCTCAAGAAACTATTTCTGAAAATTCATTTATATAATAAATATCAAACGATCTATCAACAAAAGTCATTGAGAAATAAGTGCCTCAGGAGACAAAGGTTTTTGATCCCTGCCGACACAAGGTCTTCAAATAAGTAAATCATCATCAACAGAAACGACCCTGTTCCCTTCAGCCATCTGTAACTCTTGCTACAGGGTCTGGTCAATATCCTGAATACTGCCTTTTTGCATGTGCTACCAGAACTTTACAACTGATATATAACGCAACTGCTGTCTGGACACCTCTTCAGCTGCGCACATGTAATGCCTGTGATCATTTATCTACACTGTCACATAGTACAGGCAGAATCAGGTTTAAAACTCTGAATCTGGACTACCGAGCAACAAGAACTTCTGTATCAACATGTGTAGAGGAATAACAGCCTAAATAGATTATTCTGAAAAAGACCAGCATTTATTAATTCCTATTGTCTGAGGCAGCTTATGCCCAAACGTTTTCCACTGAAATTCCCCCTAAATGACGTGATGAGTTTCCAGAATGTCCTGAAACCGCTTGCCCTGCACAGATTCACCATACCGTTCCTCAGCAAATTAGCATTCAGCGTTTAACAATTTTCCACTGTAATACCAGAACTAATTACTAAGATGCCAAAGTCATTAATATGAGACAATAGCAGATCCAGGAATCATCGCGTGGTTGGGCCAGCAGAATGTCAGGTGGGCCCAGTCCCATAACAATTTCCTTGGCAACAAAACCACACTACAGTCACAGCTGCATATTTTTATCGGTTATTTTTTTTTCTAATGACCCATGACAATACTAAGACCAAATGAACAAAAAGAAAGAAAAATCTATGTGCCTCTCAACAGCACTTTTCCTTCAGGAGATCTAACCACGCAGCCACATACCTGTCAGACATCGTTTGGCTAGAAGACCTAGGCCTCACCTGTGCTGACGTGCTGAATGTGTGAGAGCAGTAAAGGTAACAATGTAACATATGGGCATATATCAGTCTGAGACAAAATGCATCTCGATACATGATCAATGACAGAATACAATAAAAAAATTAAACATGTTAGGATTTTACAGGCTTCAACAGTGATTCAACACAATTCAAATATTGCATGATTTGATTCAGCTCTAAGACTTAGTTGTACATGTAATGAAGTTTCTTACTTTTAAAGTAAAATATATATTTAAACCCCCACCCTCCACCAAAAAAAAAAAACACCTGATACTCTAAAACTGTGAACTGAATATGATCATAACCTGAACAAATATTACAGTAGTATGCAGAAATCAGGCGTACTTGGTGAGTCTGTAATAGTGAACTGAGACAGCTTTATTGATCTTGGGCTGATTCCCTTCTGCATTTGATCCAGACTGAGGTTTATAAATCAATAGAGCCAAATTTTAAACACCAATTTCCAATTCAGATTCACTTACACCTACAGTACAATGCTTTGCTGCCATCCATGTTTAATGACATGAATATATTACCTTGCTCCATAAGTTAGGGTTTGGACAGTTTGGATTTTCTCTTATGAATGGGGATAATTCATAAGAGAAAATGTTGCCATCTTATATAAAATACAAGGAGCCACACTGTCTTTAAATCCCTGCTTTATCGCCACAGTAACACCCTTGAAATTCCTATCGCTGAACACCACTGGATATCAATCTAAATCCACCTTTATTCCCATTTTAAACTTTATTCTCTGAGAGCGGCTGTGCTTTGTACTCTGAGGTATGTTAGGATTTAGCTTGAGATCTGCCCTTTACAATATATTATTATTATTTTTTTTTTTACGGCCCGACCATTTTTTAGCCTTTTTTTTCCCCTCACCCATACAAATCTGGTCGACATCAATCAAGGTGTCTTTTGGTGCCATCACCACCCTGAGAAATAAAACCACACATGATGTAACTAATTACAAGTTCAGGCTTCGTCTCGACAGCAGTTTGGAAATGCATCTTAAGACGTAAGCGTCAAGCTTGGCATATCTCAGCGACTGGCCCCCAGACACACCGAAATCCAGCACCTATACGGCGAAACGCGACTGTTAAGGCCTGCAAGAGCAGCAACAGAGAAAACGGAGTGAAACAGACTCCCGAAGAGACACCTAGTTTAATCTATCTGTCAGGACGTATAAACGAGAGCAGTACTTAAGTAGCAGAGGAGCCAAGCTCTCAACACCGTATGTATCCCCTGCTATGCAGGAAAGGCACATTAATACCGGGACATAAATCACTCCGGACAAGGTTTTGGAAATTGTCTTTAACACCCTAATAAAGCTCAACATTAATAAAGTGCACTCAGTTCAAGAATTACAAAACACATGTTGCTACTGATTCTTTTCAAACATAAAAAAACTAAAACAAACACCTTTGTGAAATACAAACAACATCCTGCAGGCGTGACGCTGAATGCGACCTACTGTACGTTGCCATAATGTTCCAGATACACTATAATAATAATAATAATAATAAAAACAATAAATGACAAAAATTACCTAAAATGCATAAGAAAGTCATAAATGCCTGATGCTCACTTAAAATAAATCACAAAAAGTATGACTTTGGAAGCTTATAATATCATGGGCTATAGGGGATTACTTCAGAGTGGAGATCTTTTTCCTGTTTTTGGGAACGTTTCGGTGAATGTTTGAATACTACTTCTACGGTCTCAGTCACAGTAAGTGCTGACGTCTATGGCTTTATGTATCCGTCTGCTAGTGCTGTTGTATCTCTCTATAACGGCAGAATCATTTGCTATGCATGTGAGATTACAGGTTTTATTCAGGACCATACGTCAATCATTTGTGTGTGAGTGTGTGTGTGGGGGGGTCCTAAAAAATATCAAAATATCCAATTCTCCATAATTATCCACAAAAGACTTACAGGACACTTACTGGGGATGGGGGCGATGGAGGGTAGGAAATCCAGTTTGCATCTGCTGATTTATTTATTCTGTCCCTCATTTTCAACAGCATTTCAACGTGTGTCCTATTTTGGTCTGTCTCCAGGTAACCCAGTCCCCAATCTGACACCAGTGCCTAGACATGTAATCCTCTCCCACCGAGCAAATTCCTCTTTTCATTTTCAACGTGTGTTTATTTTCGTCTCTAAAATCCAGCTTCTCGATCAGGCGTTTCCGTTTGGGTCATGTTGGCTCAAACTCCACTCCGTTAGGATAAATAAAACTTAATGGTTTTATTTATTTATTTGTTTGTTTTTTGTTTGTTTACCGTTTGCTTGGCCACCACATCTGCATCTTGGAATACTAACTGTTAAAATAACCAGATATTTTATTGGCGTGATTCAGGCTGAATGGACAATGGCGCCCCTAGAGGCAGCCATGGCATTTCAAGCTCTTCATTACACATACATGTACCCTATGCCATAATACTTCTGTGCAAGAGCATTTCCCAGTTCCACTACTGCAGTCTGCACAGATATGCACAGTTGCACTTTAACTTGTTACACTGCTGTATTGCATACCCTTTGTACTTGCAACTTGGTTATGATTAGTCTAATTATGTCTTATTTCTTTTATACATCTACAGCTCTTTTTATAAACCTATCATTGGATTGACATTATGTTGACAAATGCACCAAGAGGAATTCCTTGTATACTTGGTACTGGGCGAACAATATAGACTCTGATTCTGATGCCTGTGCTCCAGGTTCTTGTTCAGTCTTTTAGGTTTGAAGCAACCTTAACCACCATAATTACAGTAGCTACACAGTAAAACACTATCAGTAGAGATCTGCCATGCTTCTGCACTTGCAAACATGTGATGTGACGATGCAACATACAAACAGAGGATGGTACTTCAGTGTATGTGCCACCTCCAGTTACGATGTTCGCACCTGGGTGACTTATGGGTCAGCTGGACATCATACTCAACTTGCCATCAACAACAAAAAAAACATTGCTTTTCAGTGCTACTACTTTAAATTTAATGTGATAGATTCATAAGGAAGATCTGCACTGGTTCCTTCAACTATATGGAGATCCATATTTTTGAAGCACATTTTTGGTTACAGGTGTCACCGCTGACCTCATGGAGGACAACGGCAGAATTTAAAAAATAAAATCCATTTACAGTGCTGGAAAACTGACAATTTAGTTAATAAAGTTCTGCATCCCTGATTCGCTCAAAACAAAGCAAGGGACCAGGGATAAGCTAGAACAATTCTGAAAAAGTTATCTTGTAAAGAGAGGGTATAGTCTCAGCATTAAAGATATAGTATAAAGAGTCAAGGTCCTTATACAGTAATTCTATTGGTATGAATATGTCAGCCATTCATTTGAAGGGTGAAGGCAACGAGGTGTTTTCTTCTTTTGATTGAATCCACAGCGCTGCATAAATTAATTGACAAAAAAGAAAGAACAGTATTCAGCAGTAAGACAGCATTGATGGAAAAGGTCGACCGGCATGCAAAAATGTTCTTGCAGTTATAGAGGAGAAAGAGGGAGGGAAAAATATCACACCTGGCTTTCTATGTTCATTTCTTACCGGCACATTAGTGGTGCTTCAAAGTCTGGCGGTCGATCAACGGGGGAACGATTATTTAAAAACCTGAAATGAGACTGCGACTGGAGTGCCAGAACAGGACCCAAAAAAAAAAGGTCATTTATCTTATCGGCCGTGACGGGCTCTTATCTTGACCTAGTTTGGCATCGCTGGAAACCACAAACGGTGTGGATGTGTCTGACCATGAACGGCGTGTGCGTGTTCCTCGCCGAATGTTTGGGGAAGGTTTTAAAGGCTGCAGGGCTGCAGATGTTGATACCGGGCAAGGAGGTGCAGATGTTACCCCTCTGAACAATGAACCCAGTATGTACGAGACACGAGGGCCAGACGTGTACCACATTCTGTTTTCTACCTTTGATTAGAGGTTTTAATGGAGTCTTACGATGTTTTGTGTCGCATGTGGAAAGACACAGCTACACCGCTCGCTAAAAACCTATTTGCATGTTGAAAATTCTTGCATTTGGACGAGACATCTGAAATTTCTTCTCCAAGTCCTATTATTCAGACCCCCCCACACTCAATATGCACAGCCCGGACCTGGCTAGCGTGTTAGCTAGCTAAACCACACAGATAGGTTTGTATGCGCCGAAATTTACTTTAAGGTTCTTTGTCAGCTAGTAACAGGTGTGTTCTAAATGTGGAATTACTGAAAGTAATTGAAAACATGGACAGAACTGCAAAGACAAGAAACTAAAGGCAGCCCTCAGGACAATCCATTCTACAATTCATTCTCCATCTCTAATCTTTACCAGAAAGCTGTTTACAAGTAATTGAATGTTCAGCATTTGCTGACGATTTCTTATGAATCTTGCAGCAAAAGAGAAAAGGTTATATTCACTTTTCTTGTAGCTATGGCTGACAAAAGCTTGGGATGAAAGCCACAAATAGGTTTGCAGGTCATTTTTAGCATGTATCAGGCATGAAATACTGCAAGACAATGGACCAATTGTAGGACTAGAGCAGTCAGTGGGCCCAGGGCTGTTGCCACCACTGCCTCTCAGACAGCATTTGGTAGCAGAAAAAAAAAATCCAGAAAGCGTGGAATAGGCCTAATACCCATGACTGAAAGGACAGCTCCCTCCAGAGAAATATGCAAAGCACTTCGACTCATTGGAGATGCTGGGTCCCCAGAGATAATGTAATAAATTGTATAACATTATACGCAGGGCTCTCTTCCTGCATTACATTTTCAGTGAAGCCTGAAGGAGCGGGGGCTTATGAAAAATATCACACAAGCATTCCGCTCACCGTCTCCCAGCCCCTAGCCTGCTCTACATAAGCCCGCAATGGTTTATTATGAGCTGCTAATGTAAATAAGCAAAAACAAGTAATAAAGCAATTATTTTGGATGAATTATAATATAGCTTTGTTTATAGACGAAACAGTGTTTGCATTATCCAGTGCCCAGATCCAGTAATTGATTTTTATAACAAGAATTTTTAATACCACATGGTATTTTGCACATGGAGGTTAATGTAATTGATTGTAATACTGTAGGGAGGCACACAGTGTCTCTACACCTTTGTTCAATACATCAGCAGCAGAGCACTATTGGGGAACTAAGGAGCCCAGATCTCTGTTGAAGTCTTGCAACCGTAATAGTGCACTTTCAGCAGAGCGCGGCAGCCGATGAAAAGAGCACCATTCCTACCGTCACACTTATCATTTCCTCCGCGTAAACAGTGTCTACGTTTTCATTATCTCCCCATCTCAAAGTAGAATATGGCTAATTTGCGGGCTGATGAAATGAGCCGCGCGGTGCGTGCCGAGTCTATCCCAAGACGAAAGGGCAGACAAGCTGTCCAGCACTCTGACGTCGCTTGATGCTGCAGGATGCAACATCAACCCATGGAAGGACTATCAAAGGGCTCCATCATTACGGAAAAAGCGGGGATGCAGGAGCTGCTCTGGACAGTACAGGCAAATAATCACAAGTAAATGCAAATAATCACAAGTGCGCAGTAAGACTATACAGAAAATTCTATACAAGCTGGAAAAAACAAACAGTAAAAACATTTATAAAAGATAATGACAAAAAAAACCAGAAGAACCGACGACGCCGCCATTAGCGCTCAAGCAAGGTGGAGGCAGGACGTCCATGAGGAAGAACAAGCAGAATCACAAGCTCAAGCAGCCAGGTGGCTGGCATCAATCCCCTGGGGGTGGGGGGGGGGGGTCATGTGCGATGCTCAGAGGCTGCAGCTCCGGGTATAAAACTCGTTGTCTGCTTATTAACTTTCCTTCATATTGAAAACTCATGAGAGCAGCCAGCAGTAGCTTACAGAACTTAATTAGCCCATGTATGTATATATCTGCATATAATCTGCACAAATACTGCAGAACATGAAAAATCCTATATGGAGTTATGCGCATCTCTATGGTAGCTAATCCACTTATTCCTGTGCCAAATTACACTAGTGGCCAAAACTGTGGAAAGCAATTTTGGCATCACGCTTTCAAAGTTACTACATGAATATTGGCAGTAATATTTATAAACCATCAAAGAATGTTATAAATGTCATACATTGGACGACTAATTAAGTAACTGGAGCAACAGTTGAATAAAGTTCCGCAATCTCTAAAAAATTGGCCACTAATATATATTAAACATTTATTTTGTACTGAAGGGAATCACTGCCAAAAAAGGAATGGAACATGTATGTCAACCTGAAGCAAACTTGTACACATAAATGTTTACTCATATTTCTACCACAAAGCACAATATACAGTCCTGATGTCAGATGTCTGTTTAACAATGAACTTCATTTTAAGAATAATATTATTTTACCAGCACTGGCTGGGTATTTTTAAATGTGTTCTAACTGAGGCAGAACTTTTCAAGGTTTTCAAGCATCTTACATTGCAATACTCCATGTAGAATTTACCAGCATTGTTAAACCTTCTCTGGTCCTAATTTGCATAATTACAATCCCTATTTCGCAATCTTTCGATCAAAATGCGCCAACCTACACACAAAACATGGTTCATTTAAATACACGGCGGCAACCATGCATCAAGCTGGTTGTGATATTTAACTGAGAAAGACAAACTGCAAAGGGAATTGCACATGAATAAATATTGTCACACATTATTGTGTATATCTGGGGATTTTATCTGAGTGGGTACAATTTGGGGATAAAAGGTTTATTCACAGGAAAAGTACACAGAAGAAGGCAGGCATCTTAAAACACAGACTACCATGGGTGATCTGGTCACCAACTGGAAAATAAAGTGAAATACACATAACACATGTACTGCAGAAATCCTTCACTGTCAGCTGGCAGGTTGCAGAGAACCTCACAATATCAAACGTGCGGCAGTGTTAATGTCCTGTACTGACAGATCTGGAAAAACACACATGCACAGATCACAAATTACCATAACAAGCAGACATGATTATGAAATCCATGAAGACACACCAAGCACATATATACTGAAAAGCCGTGTCCAACTCATTCTGCTTCAGAACTGCTGGCTCAGTTCAAACACGGCAAAATTCAAACCAGCCCGACCGTAGGACTTTCAAGGTTCCAGATGAGGAAAACTAAGAACAACACATTTACTGATAAGCCAGTCTAGTACTTACTTGGACTACAAAGCCAAAAGGACGCATGGACTTGGAGGTAAATCTTAGAACCAAATACTATACTTAATATGAAATGTACTTCATAATACATAATAAATAATGAAGCTGCACAACTGTACGGAAAATGGCCAGCAAAACAGCATCCATATCACACAGATCCCAAATAATGCCATGTCGCTTTTTTATTTGGGGGATATAAACGTATAATCTCAATGCAATAAATAATAAATGTAAAACAAGCTAAAAAAAAATGTCAATAGCCCCATGATAGGAAAGTATAGCAAAAAAAAGATGCCAAAATTTTTTTCTGAGAAATACAAGCCAAGCAAAAATAGACGCAGGGGAATTTTAACCATTAACAGTCTTGCTCTGAGGTTTTGTACTGGTTTGAAATAGACGTATTCACTTCAAAGTCAATTTTGTTTCATTCTGAAAATAATTCTTCATACTGAAAAGCTGCCCCTAGCGTACATGGAGAAAAATATTTTATTAAGGCTATTAATTTATTAAATTAACCTCTGATTAACTTGAGATAAGTAGAAAAACTGGAACAGTGCGTGACAAGGAGGGTGAGATTTGTCACAAAACATAAAGGTGAGTCTGCCACAGACTGCAATAGAACTCTGAAGTACTTAAGCAACATGTGAGAGCAACAATTTTCTGGGGGATGGATGGATGGATGGACAGACATGAAACAAGCCTAAACATTTAATGGGATTCCCTGATTTTATAGTATAAGTAGCATTGAAAGATTAAGCTAACATTAAGGAATACTAGTAGAAATACTCAGCATATTCAGCATGATGTGTAAGAATCAATAATACACTCATACATCAGAACTTTTTTTTTTGGTGTACATAATTATCTTTGAAATTCACACAATTTTAATGGATCCCCTTTATGTGCAAAAAAAAATAAATCTGAATTATTTCCACTAAAACGTATATATCCCAAGGTCTCATGGCTGAGTCATGCTTTCGTAAGGAGACACACTACCACAAAGACTAAGCGGCTTGCAAAGAATTTCTGGGGATAGGTTTTGAAAAAAACACAGGCCAAGGGAATAGTATAGATGTTTCAAAGGCTGTGAATCTCCCTTTTAGCACAGTGGAGTCGATCGTCATGAACCCACCCAGAATCTGCCTATGGCGGCCCATTCTCCAAGGGAGAGCGGCTAAATGCGAGAGAGTACTGGTGAGAGAACCCACCCTGAAGTTAAAAGACATGTACTTCCATGGCCGAAGGGGAAGAAGCTGTCTAAAGGTCAACAAGTGGTGAGTGTGAAATGTGGGAGGGGGGACAGCAGAGGTCAGGGGGCAGGCCCCTCTGTGCGCTAATTTCTTTAGCATAATACAGTTTTGTAGTAAGACCATTATATGTAAGAGTGTCATGATGACATCTCGTCCATATTCAAAATTAAAAAATATTAATAATAAATCCTGTGATGTAATCTAACCGATATCCATCGAGTCACATGGTTATGGAGTCTCTTCATCATGTGACTGTAAACGTCATTAAAATAAAAGAAAAAAAAACCGAGGGAAATACCACTGGAAAGCTGCCTCATTCCACAAATGACGGAACGCTGGATGGAAATTTCAACAAGACAAAAACCTAAAGCTTACCAGCTAAAAACCGAAAGTGTTCAAAGTGACAGTGAGGGAGCTTATAAGTTTTCTAGACTATTTCATTCAAAGTCAGAGCTGAATCCAAGTAAGACACCGCGGTAAAAATTCACATAAAATTCCACCTTTTTCAAGGTCATTTTTGGTGTCTCAGGTTCTGGAAAAAGCTTTTTATATTTAATTAAATGTTTTATCATTGGATTGCAATGAATTTATTCAGGAAATATCTTCACAAATATTAAACTATATTTTGTGTTCTTTTGCCATAAATATCGTAGTGGCTGTGAGATGACGCTGGCTATCGGAGCATGTGCTGCACTATGAAAATATACTGAGCACGTTGAGCATTCTGGGAATACTGCAAATAGCCCGTGTACATTATGTCATTGTAAGTGCAAGTATTTCCTATTGTTGTGTGTCCTTGCCTGTGTTACATGTGCATATGTGTTTGATCCTCATGTGTCTTTAGCCATTGTGTAAATTACCCACCGTGTGCGTGCCTTACTGTCCGCCATCCAACCTCCCTGCTCTTCCCTTGTTATGCCCGTGTTACTCCTCTTAAGGGTTTAATAAAAGGCCATTCTTTCCCCTTTGAATGAAGCCCCTGTGTTTCTCGCCACTACCGCGATTCCTGAGCCTGCCAGACATTACATTTCAGGTTCTCCCTGGCACCCTCTCTATACTACAAGTCACTGTAGTCACGTACGCTGCCATCTCAAAAAAGACTGATGATTTTAATTGCTGGTAACCGTTGGTAAAGTGGGCGTGCAGTGTATTTTGGACAGCCAAAGTCGAGTTGTACATCATATAGATTAATTCTGATTTCCAGCACATCACATGCTAATGGAGTGGTTTGGCTGTTTTTGGAAAGCTCCAATGGGATATTGACAAGCAGAGCTGACAAAAGTGTGGTACTCATCTGGATCAAAATATAAAGGTGTTAATCCTGTATCTAGCTAAAGGAATTTAAGTTATTTAAGCTAAGAACCTGCACAGACAATAATAAGTAATTTTACACTAATAGACAGTAACACAGAAATAAAATTCCTTTCACTGTTGCTCTGTGATTACATTAATTATAAAAGATGCATTTTCCCAGTTGTTCACTAGTGAGGGAAGAAGGGAGCGGGAGATCAGCAGGTAGATTGGTGCAGCGTCGGCAGCACTGCAGACGTCGTGCTGGTCTGTCGTGGAAAAGAGGGAGCTGAGATGGAAGGCAAGCTATGGAAGTACCGGTCGATCTACGTTCTTCCCCTCGCCTATGGTCATGCACTTTAGGTAGTAAGTGAAAGAATGAGATTGTGGATACAAGTGGCTGAAATGAGCTTCCTCCGCAGGGTGTCTGGGCTCAGCCTCAACGACAGGGCCAGGAGCTTGGACGTTCGGGAGAAGCTTGGACGTTCGGGAGGAGCTTGGACGTTCGGGAGAAGCTCCAAATAGAGCCTCTGCTCCTCCGCATCGAAAGGAGCCAGCTCAGGTGGTTTGGGCATCTAGCTAGGACGCCTCCTGGACGCCTCCCTGGGGAGGTGTTTTGGGCGTGTCTAACCAGGAGGCGGCCCCGGGGCAGACCCAGGACACGCTGGAGATATTATATCTCTGGGCTGGCCTGGGGACGCCTTGGGATTCCCCCGTTGGAGCTGGAGGAGGTGGCTGGGCAGAGGGAGGTCTGGGCATCCCTGCTTAGACTGCTGCCCCCACGACCCCGACCCCGGATAAGCGGCGGATAATGGATGGATGCACATTTTACCAAAATTGAGTTGCAAACTTGTTATCTTGTTAAGATAATGTCCCAACCGACATTATGGATATATGGCTGTTTTTACCAGTCTTTTTCAGTACCGTTGATTTTTATTTACAATGTCTCTCACAAAAATCTTATAAGTGCTGTAGATTATTTAAAACACTGACCTTACTCTATGTCATATTGCACCTCTTACAGAACTCAACAGGCATGTGAATAAAACACAAAAACTACCACATGCCATAAATTGCTTTGTGAATGAGAGGACAAGTAAGGACAGTTTTCAGTTAGCTGGGCCACAGCAAGATATATTAGACAGCTTGCAAAGAGCTGTCACAATAAAATACCCTCATATCTAAGTCCAATGCAAATTAGACGGCTCATCTCACAGACAACCGTTAGCCCAATTAAAAACCCAGTTTTTTATGTTGTGCGAATGGGAGTTCTCTGTTTTGAGTCAAAATTTATAGTACACTTATATTATTGTTCATCATTTTAATATACAATCTGCTGAAACAAGACTTAAATCGAAACCCTTCAGCTTCAAATTTTAATTTAAAAATTCATGAGTGACTGATATGCACTGAGAGAATGGGGCCAATATTTATACTCTTTTGTTTCAATCCACTTGTAATTTACATAAATACTGAAGAGCATAGAATCCGGTAAAAACGGACATGCTTATGTGACGTCCATTCCGGACTTTTCAAAACATTCTATTCAAACTTTACTTGGCTTGCTGGCTAATTTATTGTGGCGGTCATACTCGACATATTAACACAATCAAACAAGATGAGGAGGAATCAGGCTTTAAAAAAGTGATGAAAGGTCAATTAACTTAAACCGTATTTACCAGACGGCACTACCGACAATCAAATCCAGGAATGTTAGTCTGTGTACTATGGAGGGGCTTAACACATCTCCATACTTGTTTCAAATACATTCAATTAGACAAATTTTGTTTCTACACTGCTCCATAGTACTGTCAGTCAATACCAGTATCAACAATTAGGAAGTTCTCATCGACGAGCAGCAATGAACTAAAAGAACCGGAGGAATAAATTTAAACAAAACGAGCACATGATATTAGAATTAATTAAAAAACACTCAAAATGAATCAATATCCACTGAGAACAGATGCTGAGCAACAGCACTCACATGCTTCATGAAGCGCGCATCCATTCTTGCAATGGGAAACTTATGAATGAGTCACAATTTTAAACAGTGATTTAGATATCAATGACAGAAAAAGTACATTTTCACAGAACAGACAATATTTCAAATGACAGAAACCAGGGGTTTTCAAACAGGGGGTGTGTTGGGCTGCCTGGCAAATAGACAGGCTGGTATCATCTTCAGCAGACAGAGATATTAACACTTGCCCTTTAGTGTTTGGTTGCTTATGTGATCACACATTACCAGTAGAGGGTCCCTAGCTGAGGAGAAAGGTTGACAGCCTCTGCTCCAAACCAACCCCTCAGCTAAACCACTCGCACAGCTTAGAATCCCTTAGTTCAAAGAGCAGCTTTGAACCATAAATAGTTGTTTGTGTAATTTCAATAAGCTACACACACTCTGTTCATAAGTACTGACTTTCCGGAGGCTGAATCGAAAGCTGCACTAGACTGTAAACGGTTTGCCGTGAAAAGCATCAGCTAGATTTACTCTGGTTAGCAATTGCAAAATTGCAAAAAAAAAAATCGGGTTGTATTTGTAAAACTGAATTTCTGTTCAGTTGGCATATGAGTAAATGAAATGGATGATATTTTCTTGATCCCCATGGGGAAATTCTCTTTTCTCCTCCCTGACAGCAAGCAGTGGCCAGGGAGCTGAGGGTTTAGGACGTTGCTCAAAGATCTGCAGATGCACCGAGGCCAGGCTGGAAACGGTGACCTTCCGATGACTGGGACAGAGGCTTAGCCCACTGAGCCGCACACTGCCCTTAGAGAAGATGCCTTCTTGGCACAGGACAGTGTATACCACTCATATACAACTATAACAGTGTGTAAAGACAGAACAACTAGTTACTGTTATAAATACAGTTGACCCTTCTGCATCGCGACTTTTCCCATTGTGGTTTCGATATATCAAAGGGTCGGCATAAGAAATTACAGCTGCAGACGACACGCAAAGGCCAGCAGAAGACAAACAAATATTTAGTAACTCATAAATACATGTACAGTGCTGGTTTGCAGGACGCCAAGCATGTTTACACCAGACTCTCACGACACATCTCACGGTGATCCTTTCACTTTGCATCGCTCTGCTCTCTGGCTCGCTTTGCTCAGCAAGGGCACCAAAAGATTTTACGGGGTTTTTCTAGATCGCAGGGGACCTCTGCCCCTAACCCCCGCGATGTGGAAGGGTCGACTGTGTCTTGTATCTTGTGGGCTCACCATCTGCATAGGGTCATGGGAGTCAGGTGCCATGCCATTTGGACAGCAAGCATAAGCAGGAAGGACCCATATGGGTCAGATCTTGGCAATGGACACTGGCTTTAGGAATGTGGAATGGGAACTCTCTGGCAGGTAAGGAACTGAGCTAGTGGAGAAGATGAACAGGCCCTTACTTCCATGCACAGTGTGGGCTGTGGAACCAAACCTCTCTATTGAGGATGGACCCTACTTTGGAGATAATCATGGTGAAAGACCTCACAAGTTCCAAACTAAGGGCTATCAAGCTGGAGCTCTTTTTAGCAGACAAGAAGGTTGCCTCTCTGTGACTGCAAGTCGCAGTTGTTTGTAGGATAACGTGAATGATGAGCTTGAAAGGGTGCCGTCTACATTTTTATCCTAATAGGAGACTTCTATGCTCAACTGGTAAACAATGGAGGTACCGTAACAAGCACCATGTTCGAACACAAGAAAAACTCACAAGTGTACATGATGTCCGAGCACTCTAGGCCAAAGATCTATCATCAACTCTGTAGTTGTGTCATCTGACTCGGGGCTGTGTGGTTTAGAAAATGAGGTAGAGAGGGGTAGAGGCATTGACTAAGCACCGCTTCATGGTGGGTTCGATTCAGTGCTTGGGAAGGAGACTGGATGACCTAGAACTACTCCTGGCATTTTACCTCCTGGCAGAAGTTAGCTTCAACATAGCTAGCTCTAATACTGAGATATGAGCTGCTTATCTGTATCAGGTGTGTTAAATTAGGGCTGGACATAAGCTCGGCAGCGAAGTAGATCTCCAGGAGGAGGGATGAGCAGCACTGGCCTAAGATGACCCAGACAAGCAGTAAAGGTTTGCCCCAGAGCAAAATGATTTCAGCTTATGCCTCCGGCAAAACTTCTCTCACATGCCGTGTGAGGCCATGGGACCAGTGTTTATGGCCTCAGTCATTGCAGTGACGACAGTTGGCCGTCATGACAGTCACCCTAGAATTCACTAGCAGGCGCCAGTGTTGAGGGAGCTGTCAAACTACAGATAAAAGCCTTCAGGGCAATGTTTACTCGGAGGTCTCCAAAGGTAGCTGAAAGGTACCGACGGGCTGGACAGCTTACAGCAAAGGTAGTAGCAGAGGCGAAATCTTGTACATAGGAGAAGCTTTGGGAGGGTATGAAAGGGTGGCCCCAAAAATGTTCTAGCATTAGGATGAAGAGAAAGAACTTCGCTTAGGCTACTTTAGCAGGTGGAAGTGCTGACCAACTCTGGGGATACTGTTAAACGGTGGTAGGAACACTTTAAGGAACTCATCAACCCAGTAGACGTGTTCCAGGAAGCAGTGGTGGAAGCTTCAGGCTATTCAGAGTTGATCAAAGTAGATGGTTAGATGCCTCCATAGCAAAAAGACTGCAGGGATAGGAGAAATCTGTAAAGAGATGATGAAAGCACTGGATACTGTTGGGGTGGCGTGGTCAACACACCTCTTCAATACTGCATGGAAGGCGGGTGAAGTACCTCTGTACCAGCAAAAAGGGGTGGTGATCCCTATTTCTGAATAGTGGGATCATGGAAAAAGGAAAAGGACACCATTAAGTCTATTCTTCCTGGTACTGCAGAAAAAACTTAATGGTGCTCAATGATTCAACTGCAAATTCAGGAGGAACAATGCAGATTCCGGCATTTGTGGGAATGTGCCAGAAGAGTCTGCACGTGCTCTGTGAGGATGATGCATCACCCAGGACATACCAAGGGAGGTGGTTCACCGTACACATGGTGCACCTGAGCTGCAGCTGTGTGCTGCTGGTTCTTCGCTGGAATCAAGAGTCGTGGCTGCAAACTTCGCTTACATTTAATTCAGGAAGATGCGTTCATATGGCACTATTAACATAACCAATGAATTCTGCTTTAGTGCATATTGGATTAAAGGGAATTACAAAGATCTCAGTGCGGCAAAACCTCCGCAGCATAAAAACCCATTTCCTGCTTCACTTGCGCAAGGCTAAATCATCTCCAGCCGGCTCCTGTGCGCTGCTGCTCCACAGGAAGTCGATCTGCAAACAAGCGCGGAGATGCGACCTTTGTACGCCTTCACGGGGCCTACAGTCCATGCCTGTGATGTTGAACATCATGCACTGATGTGCACCCTTGTTTAGCCTGGGGGGGGGGGGGGTTGGGGGGGGCGAGGAGGGGGTTGAGTGAATCCATGAAGTAGCTGTAATAATCCCTCTCACATACTCTCGTTAAAAGGTCCTGCACAGATTACGGTTTCTTGACAATAAATCAGGGGAATAAAATGTTTGACAGATAGCCAAAGAAGCATCTAATGGCTTAATTATACAAGAAGGCAAGTTAACAATAAAACTACAGACTGATTTCTGGCATTGATTCAGTCACTAACCTTACTATTTTTCTATTAGTCAGCTGTACTTAAATTTGAATTAAAGTACATGGCTTCTCAGGAAAGTACGATTTAATTATACCCTTGGCTAAATTCAATAATAAGAGGATTGATGGAAAAACTCTTGTACAGAATGGGAAAAAACACTTTCCACTCCAGTTATCACGCTAATATTTGAAGGTTTCCTCATCAAAGATACTGTGATTCTTCATCATATTTATCTTACTTAGTCTTTAACAATCCTAAATAGAATAAGTATCTATTGTTACATTGAAGTGCCTTACAGAATAATATTAATATTTATATCTAATTACTTAGTTGATTGTTTTATAAAAAGCAACTTACAATTTTAATTAACTGTAAAGCTGCCTTTTTTATTATGGCAAAGATCCTTCAACTTTGTACGAACAATGTGTACTTGTTTAACACGAGAAAATATTTTTCACTTAGATTATAGGATGAAATGGTCAAAAACAGCTCACAGTCAGCACCAAATACGTACCACTGCAGTGGATAATCCAAAATCCTTGAATATGGGTGAAGATCAGAACACTACATTAAACTAATTCAGCATGTAATACTTCTTTTTGCTTGTAATCACTTTTAAAGTTTTTTCATCTGGACATAGCAACCTATAAAGGCACTCATTCCTAGACTGGATAAGTGTACATAACCAACATAAAATGGATACTTCATATTTAACTATTGATCTGCCTTAGGTCAACTGAAGTGCCTGTAATGAAATCAAAATACACTAATCTGCTCCCATAAGATTTCCTGGCTTCATTATTGCTGTTTGTGCAGAGAAAAACAAAGGTAGGGAGGGTTGGGGGGGGGGGGGGGGGAACAGGAGAGTGATGTAAAAAAACATCCTAAGGTATTAAATATATTTTGGAAGGCAGAGAAAATATGGCACAATCAGGACGTTGCCTTTTCGGGATGTTCTTTCAAGATGGCCGACAGCACAAGGAAACCGTTCATCAGGGAGGTTATAAAGAAGCCAGTGGGGACTTTAAAGGAGCTACTGTGCTTTATGTGGAGACCAGACACTTTAACAACTATTTTACATATTCTTCACAATTCCAAGCAGCGGGGCATGGTGGCACGAACGCAGATGCTTTCGCAAAAAGAAGAATATCCAGTCTTTTCTTAATTATGCAAGTAGACACACTCAATCTCTTTAATGAGCCCAAGAATGATTTTGCATTCATTTGGTTGCCACAAAGCCAGCCCAACCCATAATTCAAAGAGCACACTAGCTATTGTGGAGGTAGCACCAAACCGTGAGGCCGTTTCTCTTCAGCGTGGTTAGGGGCTCTGGTCAAGGTCTGGTTGGAGGGGGATACAAAATGTATGAAATTTTTCATGAAAAAAGACCAACAAATAGCAGCTTGCAGGTTGTAAAAAAGGAAGATTGATGTGGATGGCCTGGCTGAAGCCTGGACCTCAGTCCCACACTGATCCTTTGCACTGTCCAGAAGAGGGTTTGCATGGGTGGTCAACTTGAGATGCTTGATCTCTTCAGCAATGAAATATTGAAGAAATCTGAAAATAGTGCTGCCACCAAAACAGAATTTCCCCGTATCATCAAAGCAAAAGGTATATGAAGACTCTGCATACCTACCCAAGCAACACAGAAAGGGGCCTTTAGTTTTAAGATGCTTTTTTAATTTACAATTTGATTTTCATTGTGTTGGTAATACAGTAACAAAAGCAGAAGGTTTACTTATTGTATTATGTACTTATCCTGATTTGTGCCTTTAAGGCAAACAAACAGCTGGAATGAAAATATACAGTAGGTGTTTATAACTGTTGTAAACACCATATACCGTTACTGCTCGTTAAAATATCAAAGGTAATTTTTCCATCCCTTGGGTAATTTGCGCCCTTTGACATGCAAAAGCCCCCAGGGAAGAGGCTAATTGTAGTGTGGTATAGGCTTGTGGAATATTGATTATTGGCCTTTCAACAGTACGCCTCTTCATCCAACTTCATTAAAAGATCATTACCGAGACTGAGGGTTAGGCAAAGCCAGCCCACAACACCTAGCCACAAGTCTGAACTAAAAACGGAAATGTAGCAGAAGAGCATACGTCTGTCTCCGCGTACATCTGTGTGAAACTGTAAGCAACGCCTACTGTCATTTTACAGCAAGAGAGCAATCAATGGATATCTATTTGCACTGCTTTGATATTGCCAGTCCCTATTGTTCTGTCCATCCCCATTGCCTCAAAGATACTCAAATATATTACATAAACTTTAATTAAAAATACATGTAGCGCAAACAAAGTTTAAGTATATAAGACCTAAAAATGTGTTAGCACCGGTTAACTGTGTGAATGCGGTATCCCACTACTTTGATGACAGAAATTAATGCAGATGAAGTCTTATGCAAAAACACAAAATATTTACAGCGATAAATGGGAGCATTATGGTAACTAATTAGGCCATTTGCAAGCATTCCTGTGACTGAATATTAAGTTTCCAAAGCGTCTTACAAATGTTCATCATGGCTTATCTACTGTATAGAACACATATAAAAAAACACTTTTTAAAATATTAAGCATTAGAGAAACTCAAAACGATTAAAATAACAGTTTCTCAGACCCAAATATGAAAAAGTTTTTATGTATATTTATTACGTGTGTAATATGTATCCATATACATCTTAAGGAGTAATTGGTATTTTTCTCAATAATATCAGATCGTTTTTGTGACTAAAGGAGAGTAACAAATGTTAGGTCTCTTTACTATGCGTTTACATTAGGCTTAACAGATTAGTATAATAACGTCTTACAATATCTGTAGGTAAAGTACACCGTTTAACATGGATAACAGAAAAGCACATTTTTATAGTGGGTTTGCCTAAATTATAAACTTGAACGCAGAGACTATGAACTCAGAGTGTGGGTAACATAGCAGGTGAAACACATGCACATTTTTGGCTGAAAAATATAAAGATACATTTATATTTAAGTAAATAAGATTCTGCTGGATTCAAAAACAGATGATCAACCTTCCCATACAGAAGAGGTGAGAAGAGAAGATTGATATCTTAGGATGTCACATAAAGTGACATCATAAAGGTGATCCATGCGGTCTATTCGGCCGTTGGTGGAGGTACTCGTACAAGGGAGGGGCCGGTTTGGGGGGGTGAGATGGCAGCTCAGGAAATCCGGAAGGCAATGATTTGGTCATCAGACAAACAGTATGACCTCAGCTGCAAACACCTTTCTATACATTTTGGATTTGCTGAGAATTATTAAGAATTCTCAAAATGAAGCGCGGAGCTACAGCAAATCGCGGGTGTGAAAACACAAAGCAGGTTCTTCTTTAAAGCCGGCGTACTTTTATCTGAATCCCCTTAAGAATGTGTAGCACGCTGTGTAGCGCGAATCACCTCTGGGAGGGGTGTCACTTTAATGCTGTTAAAGGCCGTGCCGAGATCTGACCCCCACGCTCCCATGGTGCAGCCCATAATCCTAAAGCCACACCACTAAAAAGGCCCAGTGATGCTTTGATATTTTCACAATAATATTTAGACATACAAAAATCTAAGCGTATATGTAATGTCTAAGGCTAGCATAAACCAGAAAAACCTCCATGTATCCGCAGAATGAAACAACACTTGGTTCATTAATTTAAAAACACTCGATTACAGGAAGCATTATGACGCCACAACACCCAGTCATTTACCCAAGTAAATAAACAAATCTGGATATGAAAATCTCCTTTGAGAAACCTTCAAATGAGCTGCACTGAAACTTGAAGATCTTCCAGGTCCCGGTAACGTAGGGATTTGAGCGGGAGTTTTGCTACTGTTTACTGCAGTAAAGATCGTTACAGGAGGTCATTCCAGCCCACGGCAGGAACCATCTACAACGACTCCTCTCTGGGCCGGAAGAGGAGTCTCTTCCACTGAGGCAATTTACAATGCACATTTGCATTTATTTTGCACATATAAAACTATATCTTTAGTTTAAAGCAAATTGTGAGCTTACTGACTAGATGGGAGCCATGCACACAGTTTTGTGGTACAAAAGCAGATGGCTGCTTTTATTCACACCTTTCCTGTTTCCATTTGCACAAATAATTAAAAAAAATATGTTATTTAGCCAGCTGGGCTGGAACACTGAAACAGAGACATAGAGAGCACGATCTAGAAGAGTGGCGTTCCAAGGCAGAAAGGGAGAGACCCTCCAGAGTAAGGTGATTATTTTGTTCTGTGCTTAAAATCAATCTCTACACCTTGGCAAGGGCCTGGTCCTAGCTTACGCTGAACCTGCTCATTAAACACGCCTTCCCTTCACACTCTATGGGCCTAAAACTCAATCAGGGGGTGTCAAACATATTAGACCAAATTTTAAAGTGTGACATGAAGTTTTAACGGCCTTCTATTCATTTTCCACTAGTGTTTACTCACAAACAATGTGCTCAATCCATCTGCCGAGCAAGACAATTCCATATGTTTGAAATAAAAATTGGAATAAAAACAATTCAGCCAATACCACAGTAAAATGTTGATATTACCAGAACCCTCATGTTTGCTATAAACACAGAAACATATGAGTAACAAGAATTCAGATCCAGCACTTCAGTCCTCTCTAGTAAACTGCATACAATTGTGCTCCCCCCCACTGCAAGAAGACACATTTCTGCTTTGCATACACAAACACACTATTTTGCACAGCAAATTAAGCCTAGCAAACAATTCTCCTAGGCCTTGCCTTAATAATTTTGCATCTCTGATAGGCACACAAGTCAAGGAGAGTAGGACTTACCCAAAGAATTACAGGCACGGTATCACCCTATGCATAATTCAATGAATTACAAAGACACTTGTGTTTTAGTCCAACATCAGCCTGCAAGCGATTTGCCATAGAAAATATGTCAATGTAAGATCTCAAAGGAATACTAATCCAGTGCATTGATAGAAATGTTCCTGACCACTTGGTAATACATTGCACAGATCTTGTGTGTGTCTATTTCACATATGAAGTTCATATTCACATATATGCAAAAAATTAGCCAGTTCAGCATTCACCTAATAAGGTGTAGGAAACTAAATTTATGAATCCAGGAAGTAAGTTAAGACAGAGTGCAGATTCCTTTCTGCGAGGTGACAGGAGCCCAGCTCCGCCTCAGTCTTTCTCTCCACACCAGGTGTGACATGCTGTCGTCCTGTGCGTTTGACCTTGCTCCCCCTGCTTATCATCACCATCTACCAGCAGCGTGTTCCCACTG
The DNA here is from genome assembly GCF_048594095.1 of Paramormyrops kingsleyae. Lineage (NCBI taxonomy): Eukaryota > Metazoa > Chordata > Actinopteri > Osteoglossiformes > Mormyridae > Paramormyrops > Paramormyrops kingsleyae. The sequence goes on from NC_132810.1 coordinate 1,258,094, forward strand.
CTCTCCGCACGTCCATTCTTCATAGCTGCTCCTGAAAAATTGAGCCAGTGATGGGTTTGGGCTGCCGCAAGATGGATAGCCCCATTCGCAATTCAAAGTGCAGGAAAGGACTTCATATGTCCGAAGCAAATTGATCATTTAATCATGCTTTTATGTACTAAAATGGCCAAATGCTTGGATTAAACTGAATAGAAATTTGCTCGAACGTGTACTCATGCATTTCATTGTTACTATAAATAATTTTACCAATGATTAGAATGCCATCTTTGGAATGATAATTAATTATAATTAATATTCAGCTGGGAATTTCACAAAGCTACTTCACAGAGTTAAGTGTAAAGTCTTTATGTATTTTTTCTTATAATTAAATCTATATAAGAGTATTTCAGTAGAATGTGTTACAATTTAATGTTAATTTAGGAATAAAACAGATCCTTCTTACAATTTGTAGACTACTTATCATGCATTAAAAAAAACCTTGATTCATATTCATTCAAAATCCCTTCATTTGCTTACACAGTTCATGTCCATTACAATCACCATCAAACATCCCTGATTTACCAGAAAACAAAGGATAAATATGCTGCTAAAAGGCAAACATGAGAAACATCTCTCTCTCTCCCTGTCTCTCTCTCTCTCTCTCACACACACACACACACACACACACGTTTGTATTTATATCTTTGTGGGGACTCTCCATTCATTTCTATGGGTATAACCCTAATCCCACCAATGACAACCTTAACCCCTACTCAGCCTTAACCATAACCATAAGTAACCAATCTAAATAAAAGACTTTCAGCATTTTTACTTTTTTGATTGCAGTCACAGATTTTTAGAAAATTGAGTGGGACTGAAAAAATGTCCCCACAAGGTATAAAGGTTTTTATCACATTGCGGGGACAACTGGTTGTAAGATATACACAACCCACCAACCCATAAACACCCACACCCACACACAGAACCGTAAACAACGCATGCAGAAATGCGCTCCGATCTCCATCCCTGGCCGCAAGCAGAAACACCGCAAGCACCATAACACTCTGATTTAAAACTTACTATTTGTTTCCTGGTGATAAACTGCGGCCCGTAGCCATGAAAATTACCCTCATCCATCTCACACCTCAACACTGCCTTTGCACTCGCGCAACGAGGCGCCGTAAAACGACCCGTTAGTATCTATATCGCATAGCTGCGAGTAATTAACATCTAAGCTCATACGTCCGTTAAAGAGCACGGTGTGGTATTAGGGACAGAAACGTACAAGGGCCAGAACAATGACCGATTACGGGGAGAGTGACAAATCACAGCGTAAGGTGAAAGCCGTACCGACGTCTGTTATTACACCACATGGAAGGTTCGCCCACGTCGCCTTCACTAGAAGCTGCATTTGTAACGTAACCATGCATGTCCAGGTTGTGCAGTAGCACTGGAAAGGGACATTATGGCGGCTGCAGTGCTGTTAAATAGGATGCAGCACCAATTCTTGGGACCATCTGGTGATATGTAATCCATACTTATCTGTACGAAAGTTTAACCTCCAGGAATGATTTTGATTGATAGCGAATGGGAAATGCAGTGGCCTAGGATGACTGTAAAGCACTATTACAGTATACACTATTACAGAGATATATATTGCTATGGGAGGTTTCTGCATTGTGAGAAAGGTACCTATTGTTTTCATACTACAAGACCATCTGTATTGGTGTAATAGTGCTCATGCTGTTACACAGTATAAATATTTTAGTGATATTAGGCTGCCTTATGAACCAAAGGGAAGAATAATTTGTTCTGAGTGTCGTTTCTGTATTTGACTCTCCCTGCCGGCCCCTGGAGGATGGGTTCCCCCTTTGAGTCTGGTCCCTCCCAAGGTTTCTTCCTTCTCGGGAGTTTTTCCTTGCCTCTGTCGCCTATGGCTTACTCACTGGGGGCTTTGGGTGGGGATGCTGTAAAGCGCTTTGAGACGATGTAATGTTGTGATAATGCGCTATACAAAAATAAATTTGTTTGTTTGTTGTTTCATATTCAGAAGACCAAAATATGTCTTGGTTGAGCAGTGTGTATTAAGCCCATTGTAAACAGACAACCACTGTTACAATGGCGATTAAAGCCACAGGTCACTAAAAGGACCCATTTGCAGTTTACTTGAAAATTCACATGTTGCAGAAGCTGTAGAATGTATTCAGTTATTTTTTCATTTTAAGAGATCTTTTGGCGGCATCCCAGTAATGCCCATGTGCAACGACAAGGTGACACACACACACACACATACACAGACACGCACACACACACACACACACGCACAGACACACACACGCACAGACACACACACGCACACGCACAGACACACACGCACAGACACACACACACACACACGCACGCACAGACACACACGCACACACACGCACAGACACACACACACGCACAGACACACACGTACAGACACACACGTACAGACACACGCGCACAGACACACACGCACAGACACACGCGCACAGACAGACACACACACACACAGACACACACACACAGACACACACACAGACACGCACAGACACACACACACAGACACACACACACACGCACACACACACACACACGCACAGACACACACACACACGCACACACACACACACACGCACAGACACACACACAGACACACACACACACGCACAGACACACACACACAGGCAATCAAGCGTAGCTGGAAACACTGTCCCTCACCATCTGTCAGTCTGTCTGGTTGATAAACAGTGCCACACCAGCACTGAATCACTGGCCCACTGGCCCAGTGCCCGTTCAGACAACACACAGATGGGGAGGGAAACCAGCAGGGAAAAAAAAAAAAAAAATAGATGTTCTGCTCAGAGTGACTAAAAATATGCATGCAGTGCTTCTGGCCTAATGGTGGCCTGCAGGTTTGGGCCACAGGTGTCACATGATGCATAAACACTGAACCAAATTACCGACAAAGATTAATACTACACTGACTTTAACAAACGTTTTTGTAATTTTAAACTGCCATATAACCAGAACTAAGGAAACACACCAGAACCCAAAGGTCCTTTTATTTTAAAGAATCTGTGAAAAACACATATCTTTAAACAATACTTGAAGGCAACAGAGCAGATCAGTGCAACAGCTTCCCTCCCAACAAATAAAATAGAATTACAATATTGAGATATTATTTAATACAACTGACTAAATAGATTTACAGCATTTCCTTCCAGGGATTAAAGACGAATGAATGGATGGATGGATGGCAGTACATACTGTACGCACCCAACTACCTTACCTACCATATATGTAAGAGTTACTAATACAATCTCCTTGAAGTGTAAAATCTACAAATACAATACTGACAAAACATAAGTGTTAAGGAGATCTCAGTGCTGCACACGACAAACCTGAACTGTTACACTGTAATTGTGGTAATTTATTTTATGTAAATCCCAGCTACCTGACATGTATTATTATTATTTTGTCTCATTTTTAACTGATTGATAATTTGGTTGCATTTTAAAGAGCATGCTGTCACCCAGATAGGTTGTGTTGCTTAGCAACAGCCAGTAAAGGACATTTCACCTCTGTCACCTTGCAAAAGATCAATGCAACTTTCCTGTGGATTCATATGCATTCTGTCTTGCTCGCTCTCTCCGCTTTTTTTTCTGGCAAAGTCAGCAGAATTGCACCAGACAACAGCTGAGACAATGGTTCCACAGGAAACCAGCTTAATTCTGGAGTAATTCCAGTCTCACATCTGGCACTTGATCACAGCACCCCCCCCCCCCCGGGTCATTTTCGACCCTGGGGACTTTCGGTACCCGGCTGCACGCTCAGCTCCCAAGTCTTGCTCTAGGCCCCCTGTGGGACAGAAGCACCTTTATTAAAAACCATCAGTCTGAAAGAAAGTACAGGCTTGACAGGCTTTACGGCCACAACTCCGAGTCCGGGGCTGAACAGGCCTGGCAATGCTCAGGTAGGCGATGTTTTCTTTTAATTTCCAAGCTCAACAGCAACCCCAACACCTGAACGATGGGGACTCTGATTGGCTGAGCACGCCGTAGGTAGACTCTGATAGGCAGAGCACACCATAGGTAGACTCTGATAGGCAGAGCACACCGTAGGTAGACTCTGCTAGGCAGAGCACACCGTAGGTAGACTCTGCTAGGCAGAGCACACCGTAGGTAGACTCTGATAGGCAGAGCACACCGTAGGTAGACTCTGATAGGCAGAGCACGGCGTAGGTAGACACTGATAGGCAGAGCACGCCGTAGGCGGACTCTGATAGGTATATCTGCTACCTTACCCACACATGTGCGGTATGCACAAACACTGACTGTTATCTAAGCAGATATGGGCCACAGCTTATGCGAATTAGCACTGGACAGCATCAGCCTGACGAGTGAAGCCACAGCGGCCTCGAGTATTAGCACGGAATACGAAGGCTAACCCAAACCAAATAGGAATAACGTTAAAAGAAAGATTACCACCAAAAAACAGCTAACAAATACTGGAACACACGACAGGCAAAATGAAGATGGCTGGATGGATGAAGGACTAATAGTTATTTAAAAACATGAAAATCTATTAAATTTAAGAATAAAACAAAAATGTGTATCACACTTACATAAATCAAATATTTACCATTCATAACTAAAAAAAACAGCCATGTTTAACATCCTGAGAAGCTGCATAACATGATCCCATAAGGTGCTATTTGTTTTCTAGACATATTTTTTTATTATTTTCAATAAACAATGTTCTGGGTGTTTTCACTTACTGTCTTCTTCATGGAATTCATGCGACTATACTCGCATGAATTCTCACATACATTCTCGCATTATATTGTTCCTCTGACTTGGAAGGCAGCACAGACCAGGAAAATAACTGAACAGGCAATGCCGGCAAATATAATTGCCAGTGTTCAGCCGGGGCAGACTATGTGTGGTTATAGGGAACAGAGATACTCAATCTGATGTCCCAGGAGCAAACGGCTTGCTGACCGGAAATCGCCGGCCTCCCCCTGACCTTCCCATGCGTCGCCAGGGAGGACCAGCCTTCCTTCATTCTCCGGCAGCCTGCGATGTAAATAAAATCATCCAACAAAAGAAAACACACAAAATGTTTATACCATACTACAGGCTGTGTGTATATATATTTACAGTTCAGAGAATTCCAATTATTGCTCAGACTCTTTTAATTCTGCGATGGGCTGGCCCCCATCCAGGGTTGTTCCCTGCCTCGTGCCCATTGCTTCCGGGATAGGCTCCGGACCCCCCGCGACCCAGTAGGATAAGCAGGTTGGACAATGGATGGATGGATGGACTGTTTTAATTTGCAAAATATGTTTGAAGAAAAATCTAAGTTTGAGTGGTGCACACTGAAATTTTTACGATATTGAAATATGCGTTTTTAGAATTAAAGAGGTTTTATTCATAAGGCTAGTTAATTAATAAATGAAAAAAATCTCACTGTTCCTTACAGAGACACCTACAGCTAATTATGAAATTTAAAATTTATTTTTGAATGTAAAGTACTTAAAATTACTACAAGTGAAGTTTAAGGTTGGTAAGCTGATGAGGCCAGTTTAACAAACTCCAGGTTGACTCTACTGTACAACCAGACCACAGCACTAAATGGCCATATTGAATTTTCGCTTAAACCAAATTAGAGCACAGTGCCATCTCATGACCACCAACACCAGAATACTCCTACTTTTTCTGAGGAATCTCTTGATCCGAGTGGCGACCTGGCAAAATATACCAATCTTACACCATGTTGTAAGAGAATTTGTGATTGCCAAAAGAAATGCTAAGGTACAAAATACATTGCTGTATACATTACTAACCATGCAGATCACCGATAGTGACTGCGTTCAGGGAACACCGCTCCCAATCGCGATTGGAAGAGCCTGGACCACCTTTGGCTTGATGGTGAAACATGACAGTCTGAGACAGAGGGCATTACTCAGTCTCCTCTGATCCAGTGGGCACTGACGGCCAGCAGGACGTCCAACCACTCACGTGCATCACCAGGGAGGCACTGCACACGCGCAGCCAGAAACTGGAGAAGCATGGGCATGCTCGGCTGGGCTCATTCCACTGCCTCTTCCTGGCACCATAAAATGCATCTTCATATATCAGTGAGACATTATTTTTTTTTTTAAATGAGAAAAATAATGGAGATCAGGTCAGAACTCTGATGGTTTGTAATTTATCAGAACCCCAGCATGGACTCCACACACAAACGTATTGACTTTATGTCTTCAGTCAATGAGCTGATGGTATTCATCATCTGAGCTGGCAGATTGAGGTTTTTTTCAAATTTGCTCTTTTTATCCTAAAATCACAAAGACATGGACCTCAAGGTCAATTTTAAGCCAATTCACTGCATTCCCCGGACTGGATATTGCCTATTTTGCCAAGTACTCACTTCTACAAAAGAAAACTGGCAACTTAAAGTTGACCTTGAGGTCCATTCATCTGTGATTTCTTGATAACACAATACTGCTATCATTCCAACATTTCAAAGGTAAGGATTTAACATTTTACAGACACATTAAGATATAATTCATGGTGAAAGGGAATTGCACTGCATAGTAGGAATAACCCAGCTGGTTGCTGTGACCATAGAAATCATGGTCACAATGGTCAGCTAATGTATTATCACAATGTCCCACGATAACATTGCAACATTAGGGCACCTAGTAATTTGGAAGTGATGTGTAAAACGATACTGATCATCTAACACTTCTCCCCCCACCCCTTTCCAAACAAACACAATCTACTGAGGAAAGCCATTTTTCTGCTCAGTTAAGCTCACAGACACACACACAGGTGCAGAGATCGCTCGAGTGCACAGATGAACACTGGATCATCGTCAGTAATGCAGAGGAGAGAGGCGCAAACCATTTCTGAGATGTTCAGAGGAGCGAGTTGTATGTAAGACGGAGGTAAAGTCATTATGGCTTTAGGTCTGCCGGAGTCCCTTACGCTGAGTGACGCTGTCACTTGAGACCAGGAGAGGGGAGATTCTAGGGTTTGACCCTTAGGGGGAGGAAGCCTACAGAAGGAATACGGGAAGTCACCCCCGCAAAAAGTAAATTTGCAGAGAAGAGGGGGAATGCCCAAGATAAAGTCTGCTGAACTGGAGGTACGAATTGCATATGAAAATCGAGGACAAATCAGTAAATGGCTTTTTTTTTTATTTTTTTTTTTATATTTATATATTTTTTAGGGGGGTGGAGATAAAAAAAATCATCTAGAACAACCTATGGACCAGGACACGTGACGCAGAACACCAGCCCAGATGTCGGCTCTGATAAGCGGATGGCAGGTCTGAACATACAGCTTTGATCTTTTTGGACAACATTTTAGCCCCAAAAATAAATGCAGACACGAAAACAATATATAACAGATTTGAATCTAGTCCACTGAATCCCCACGATTTTGGCCGTTTTATTCCCAGCTTAATGAAAGTTGATGCGTACACTGCAGCAGTTCCTACTTGCGGAGTGAAGGACACTGACTTGTTACCCTTAAGGCTGGCGTGTTAAATCCTAGCGGGGGCTTACACACACAGCACCCACGAATGGCTCCATCAAAACATGCAGCTGTATAAATACATAAAAAACCAGTAACTGCATTAGATGAGAGTGTCAGCCAAGTAAGGGGATACCAAGAACAATAACCCCCCCATGAGGGCCACGGTCGGAATCCCTTTCGAAAAAGGGAAACTCCCACCCACATCTCCGACCCTCCAAGCCCGCACTGCAATGGAAGCACTAAGTAGAAAATTAACTTGACCTATGAGGTCAGACGGAGGCTGGAATTCTCAGAGTTTTCAATTATTTTTTTCTGAGCCAGCTGTTCAGTGGCAGCTGCAGTGTACAGTGTTTGATTTACATGACATGTATCACTGCACTGTCAATATACGATGCTGTTTCAGCCACAATAATAAGTAGACACAGTGGTGTTGTACTATATATTTTTTAAAAAATAGTTTGCGGGGAAAAAATTGAACATCGATATTGCTGAATATTTCCTTCTTGAGGAAACCCAGTAACTAGGACACCCAGGCGCCAAACCGAAAATGAAAAAATCATGAGGATGAGCCGCCACAAACGAGAAATTTAAAATGTGGGCGAAGAGGGGGTCTCTGAGCCATGCTGGCAGAGATAAAGCCGCAGTCCTGCCTCCCGGAACTGAAGCACAGGCTAGCTAAGCCAGGACAGACCTCTGGGGCGGAGGGCACTCGACTTCGGATTAGGCGACGGTCTAAGTGTGTGGCCGGAATTAGCAGCCAGTCACACTTGCATTTACACTGCCAGCTCCCCCCCCCCCTCCCCGCCCCCGATAAGGCACATGTAGCCAAGAAAGGCGAAAGCTCATGGCTCAATGCATGTATGTTACATATGTATCTATTGTATGCTTGGGAAGATGCATGAACTAATTTACAAGCTGACAGGAACAGGACTGTTCTGCGACAAAATATCCCCATACGAAATGGCGCAAATGCTGTACCACAGCTGATAAGAAGAACTCAAACGCACTGCAAGCATTGAATATGAAGGTATTGTGGTTTATAACTATGAAGCTATAAAGGTAATTTAATTACAGCAGCATGGCATTAAAGCAAAAAACAATTTCAACCCATTTAGTGCTGGTTTATACAGTTTTTATAATATTTAGGTAAATTTATTTAGTGCCGGACTTTATGTTCATGAAGATTTCTCGCCCATAATTCAAAGTCAGAATGGGTGTTATAACCTGCTGTGCATCAGACTTCATTTGGCATTAGGTTAATGAAAGACTTGCAGTTCTTTCCAATTCAGTTTAGGGGCTAAACTAGTTGCCCCCATCAGTGAAACACCCCATGGATGACTTCTCAAGGTGCCCCTGTACTCTGCAACCCTAAACAGTCATTTCTAAGGATATAGTATGTCACAGACTGATTGAGGGAAAGTTTTCATCTAAGACCTACATGGGCTAATGGAAATGACCAGATAGAATACCTATGACTTCATTAATATGGTAATTCATTCATATACATCTTGAAAGAGCTTGACATTAAAGCCTATCCTCAATGAGGCTAATTTCATCACACCAGGATTAAAAACATTTAAATATAAGGCAACTGTGTCCTTCCCCAATTGTCACTCTCTTCATCCTACTACTGTACCTCATTGTAAAAACAAAACTACTCTAAAACGTATGGCACCATGCTACGAAAACATTTGCACATTAATGTCACAAGCCAATCACAAAGCTTCACAATGCATTTCAGTATTACACCCATGAACCTTGAAACGTTCAACCTATTTAAAGAGCGGAAGACACAGATACTTGCTTAATGCATATCTTACACAACACTTGATTACATAAGTGGAGTCTGAATTCAGTATAGCTTTAAGACATGACCACCCAAAAGTCATATATATAAAAAAAATAAAGAAATTGAAAAGCCATATTATATTTCACCAGCTAACTAAATGGATAAATTTTTATAAAAGGATTTAATAGTTGTCAGTCATGATGTGACAATATAGTTCAAGTACTTTTGTTTTTTCGACTTCCTTATCTTAGATCATGTATAATTGCTTTCAGACTGAGGGGCACCTTACTTACTTAATAAATATAGTAGCTGACTTATTGAGGAGAAATACAGCCAAAAATGTTACCCGTGCATGCAAATACAGCTGAACGAACGAACGAATGTTATATTTATATAGAACTTTTCAAAACATCCACGGAGCTTTACGGAACCAATGGGGCGCCAGTTCAACCACCACCATTGTGTAGCACCCAGTTGGATGATGCCATGGCAGCTATTCTGCACCAGTACGCTCACCACAACGCAGCTAAGGTGGCGAAAGGGCAGGAAGATTAGGAGGCCAGATTTGAATTGTGAATGGCTGCCGACCACGTTTCAGTTTAATGTCCTTTTGTCATAGAAAACAGTTTCCTGGTCGACATTTATATCATATTCCAAAAGGGAGGAGGGGTGATAATTGCCCTCTTCAACTCTAAGACAGTGCTCCTTTAAAAGCATTAGGCCATCCATGCATGCAGTGATGAGAGTTTATTTTTACTGGTTATGGGACCAACATACATGCCACAAATGTTATAAGTGGAAAACTGAAGAGTGAAAATCGGGGTTTCCCCACATTCCCTCCAAATCCGCGTCCGCAGATGCTGAATGAATCTGTGTGCAGACGCGGTGATGAATACCTGTATGTATTCCTGCAGTTTCTCATCAGCAGCCTGTGCTGTCATCCCTTGTGTGCTGTAAACCCTCTGCTCTGCACATTAAATCCATCTAAGAGGAAAAGACCACGTCCTTTGATATATAGAGCCCCCCCCCCCACCCCCTTTATGTGACACTGACCATTTTCTTCCATCTCCCTTCCTTTCTGCATTTATGTTTCATACAAGATGAGTCCAAAAAGGGATGCAGAGATTTTACTCCATTACTATTTAATGATTCATTTCTCCAATATCAAACCACATGAGCAGAATGAGCAATTAGCAGCAAACAAATGCAGCCGCTAGAGACATAGCATGTCTCTGGTGCTGTCAATAAAGCCCCCCCCCCTCACAGGCCTCCCCCACAGCTAAGGTGGCTGCCTCGGCCCACAATAACCTCTCAAGCAACCAACCTGTGATTAAGAGTCGTAGCGGAGTCTTGACATACTGCCTTCTGGAATGGCACGATTTACCCAGAGCAAATACACACTGGTGAATCATTGCTGTTAAATTAATGCACAACGCTGACAAGCTCATTTAAACGACTGCAGGAAAGACAGACATCAGTTTTATTATTGTGTCCCCCTGTGACAAGCCATCACATAATCACGTAATTTCTGCTTCGATTTAGCACTTAGAAAAATACTTTGTATTAAAATGTAATAACAAAAAACTGTATTATTGATTTCTAATTACAAAAAATATTTTCCTCTTTGCACCTTGGATTTATTTAAAAATAACAGCCTAATATAACCTTAATTAAAACGAAAAGCCACCGCATATCAAATCATAAAATCATTATTTTGTGGTACTCATACACCAGGTAATGTCAGTTAATTCAGGCAGAAGAGGATCAAAACTTAACATCTGTTTTAGAAATGGATGGAGAATAGAACTGGTCTTTTAATCATACACTGTGCCTGCAGTATTACAGGATCTGAGCCACTCAGAGACAGACACACCTAATTGACCAATTTCTCAAGATTAACACCTGTAAAGCAGCTCTGAATAACTGTCAAGCTGGTTGCCAGCCAGCGATGGGACTATTATGTTGTTACAACACTGAACACACGTTTGTGTCAGTATCAGGCAGTGAAGATGAATTAAATAACGTTACAAATCTTTCAGAATGGCTATTAACTCACAGGTATGTGTGATGAACATTCGAGACTCACAAAAAGAACTGTTCAGATCACCCTGACCTTCTCCAAACATAGTCCTCAGGCTATGTAGAAAATACAGATGATATGGAGAATTAGCATCGGATAAAATGTATGTGGAAAATGAGATTTTCGCAGCAGGCATCACACCAGCCACTGCATTGCTTGCCCATAATTATTTTGATCTGTTAAAATTATACATACATAACTAAATGAAAGGTCAGTTTTTTTTTAATTATTGATGATTTTACATTACTCACTGTCAATGTGCAAAGGCATATTGCAATAATTTTTTTGTGATTCCCAGTGTTATTTAAAAGTGGTGAATTAAATAAAAATCTAGAAACGGAATGGATACAGGAACAGGAATTTGCACTGTATTTCCACAAAATGTGCATAATCTGATACAACAATCCTGAAACACAAAACTCAAATGATTTCCAAATTTTATGGCAATATAAATGATGTGTATAATATTCAGCCCATACCCTGGTAGGATACTTGTAACTAAATGTATCATCAGAATATGTGGATTAAGGTTTTAGAGTTTAATAAAATGCATAAAACAGCATCTGCATCATTCTGGGCACATGAAATGACAATGAATATATTTCCTTTTTTCATGTGTCAAAAAAAAAACACTACAATAATTTGCATTCAATCAACGTTTTATCATCTTTCAGTAAAATCGCCCGCATACAGAACAGTCAGCCTTTCTCTGATGAGCTGGCTGTAAATGTGCTGCACATGACATTCTTGCTGGAAGCAAAATCTAAATGTCATCTAATAAATGAGTTCTCTAAGTATTCATAGAAAAGGTCCGCTTTAAAAATAAATTATTAAATAAATCAATATGCTCTGAGCAATAAAGTGAGTGCCACATGATGCAGGAACGTTTCCACATGACTTTACTCTGCCACTCAAAGGCCAAACCAATGAAAACCTCCGGCAGCAAGGCATGACTCTGACATAAAAGCCTTATGTATTTTCTTACCTACATAGTGAAAATCTACTATTTCCCACTTTACTTAAGCCTACATATACATATATGCATATTAGAGGATGTTTCCCCCCCCTATTATGTGAGATAGTAATTAATGTGAGGAAAAGACCTTTATATCAAAACATAAATTTCCAAACACACATAAATGACCAATCTATTTCGGGATTTGTCTTATAAATATATCCAACGGTTTCAAAAATGGGAAACCCTAGTAATTGTAGTTTGACCGATTATGCATAAAATTTTTGTTAAAAATGTCATAATTTCTGGACAGTGTGGTCGTGCAGACGTGCCCATAAAACGGGACCCGTTGAGCCGTACATCGTGCCCTTCTGGGCGTGACTTCCCAGCACTCAAAGGCCATGAGATAATTGCTCGGGATTTACAGCACCACTCATTTTCGCTCCCTGGCCTCGCGGCTAAACAAGGCTCACAAATAACATTTTAATTTGCCTCTGCTTTGCCACGAGCTGAAATCCCACAAGGCTTAAGGGGCTCTTCCTCTCGCTCTGAGCCGGGAACGGGCCCCATGAGTGAGAAGGGTGGCCAGAGGCTGGGCCATCGTATTCCCAGGCCTCTCTCAGGAGATCCTACCCCCTCCCCAAAGAATGGAAAGCATTGCTGCCTCATGTTGGCAAATGTTAGCTGAAGAGGAATCCATTAACCCAATAAGCTCCGCGGCCACTTTATTAGGTACATCTGCTTGTTAAGACTAACATCCTGCTCGTCCAATCAGTGAATCAGGCGGCTGCAACCGAATACATGCAGCATGCAGACAAGGTCAAGGGCCAGTTACCGTCTCTCTACGCATTAGAATGGCTACGACGTGCGACCAAAGCGATTCATATGTGGAGCTTGCTGCTACAGCCTGTGCTGTTACTCGCATCTCAGAAACAGCCCCCATCCTGGGATTCTCACACGTCTGGCGTTTGCAGGGAAGGGGGCACCCGGCTAATGGGAGACGGGAGGAGGACGGCCAGGCTGATCAAAGCCAACGGCGCCTCTGACTGCACAATTGTATCAAATGCCTTCTAACCTGGTACTAAGTAGGTAAATATAACAACAGTGACCACTCAGAGTATCTGCTCACTAAGTATCTGCTCACTAAGCCTCTAAACAGTATTGGCTGAGAAGATATTTCTTCTGGAGGGGGCCCAGTATTGCCCCCCCCCCCCCCCATTTTAAAAATGAGAGCTGTCTCTTCCCATTTCCTACAAGTACAAATTATACTGGATCATGCAGATTCGTACTAAAACGCTGCCGTGAGCTACACTGCATGGTCCTTTTCATCCAAAAAAATAAACCGATGACGAAAATGGTTGGCTCTCAATACAGGACATGACCTTAATTTTAATGGAAAAAAAAACTTGATGATCTAGAGTACCAGTGAATAACGCTCTCCCCTTTCTAAGCCCCCCCCCCCAGCTCTCAGCCCACCCCCCTCCCCACCATTACTTACATTCATATTCATTATACACATATCCATGGCTTAATATTTTCCCTCTATCGATGCAACAATGGGCAGCCGAGCGGCCTATCGCCTCCACGGCTCTATTCACGCACCACCTTGATGTAGGTGGGTGGGGCTTAAAAATTTGCGTAAGTTTGTTAGTTTTCTCCTGGGTCCTAAACACATGTGTATTAGGTGATTTGGTGGTTCTAAATTACACCATATGGCTTCATGTCCCTTGTATGGACCAATATCTCAATAATATGGATGTGCTGTACCATGTCCTTCCCGGTAACAATGAGCCAGCAATGGATACGTGGCTATGGACCATGTCCTTCCCGGTTCGGGCTCCACGGCAACAATGAGCCAGCAATGGATACGTGGCTATGGACCATGTCCTTCCCGGTAACAATGAGCCAGCAATGGATACGTGGCTATGGACCATGTCCTTCCCGGTAACAATGAGCCAGCAATGGATACGTGGCTATGGACCATGTCCTTCCCGGTAACAATGAGCCAGCAATGGATACGTGGCTATGGACCATGTCCTTCCCGGTAACAATGAGCCAGCAATGGATACGTGGCTATGGACCATGTCCTTCCCGGTAACAATGAGCCAGCAATGGATACGTGGCTATGGACCATGTCCTTCCCGGTTCGGGCTCCACGGCAACAATGAGCCAGCAATGGATACGTGGCTATGGACCATGTCCTTCCCAGTTCGGGCTCCACGGCAACAATGAGCCAGCAATGGATACGTGGCTATGGACCATGTCCTTCCCGGTAACAATGAGCCAGCAATGGATACGTGGCTATGGACCATGTCCTTCCCGGTAACAATGAGCCAGCAATGGATACGTGGCTATGGACCATGTCCTTCCCGGTTCGGGCTCCATGGCAACAATGAGCCAGCAATGGATACGTGCTTATGGACCATGTACGTTTGAACAATGTACAATAGTAACATTATGAATTATTAGAATTCTTCTTTGAAAACAGTGATGTTATAAGTAGTGATACATTTAATTAACTTTCAAATTATTTTATTTTCAGCATATACAATACAGTAGTTCTAACATTGTTAGGTCTATTTTTAAATGTATTTAGTTCCCAAATAAATGTGTATTTATTAAGATATGAATAGCTTTTCATACTACATATAAATTTGCCATCGCCCCCCCCCCCCCCCCCCCCCCGTAGAGACCAGCTCCCCTATCGATTCATCTCGAAATACGCCCCTGTACTGCACAAAAGTATTACAGTCAAAGAAAATGTTTAAAGCTAATTATCTGGTTAGTAAGCGTATATTTGCTCAGAACACAAACACAGTTTAACATTTGAAAATATGCTAATTAAGAGTAACACAATAAAAACTAACAGGAATTTCTTCTGTTCTCCAAAAACCTACTGATATCTAGTTTTAGGACTAGATGAAACCACTTCTCAGGGGCTGGACAGCCATTCCACGGGTATGTTAAGTTTCTCAACCAGCTCACTTAATTAACTGATTTAATTAGCTTGAAAGTGAGGTATTGATTAGCCATATGAGGTGGGAAAGTGGCCGAGTAAGAACATACATTGGGGGGTGGATGGGTGGGGGATGGATGGCTGCTGCAAATTCTGGGGGGATTTTAAGAGAGGTTTTGAAATGGTGAAGCTGACATACTTTACAGATATAATACCATCGTTTTACACCAACATGAAGACCACGTGAGCATCATTTTCACAGTACAGTACATTACAGTACATTTGCACAGTACTTTATATCTCATTGAGAAGAATGAACAAATGAATTTTAAGACTTAACAAATAAGTAAATGTCAACTGTCTAGATGTTAGGCTGTAGAAATGTCAATCAGAGTACTGATTTAGCAGGTAAGAACATAACCCAAGAGACTACCAGACCATGACACCATCAAGCATACCTTGACAATATGATTTTGACGTGGTGACAAGACATACTGCTGATGAAGCCCCTAGCAAGGTAAAATAAGGACGCGGCAGTGTTGAGTCCAAAAGGACACAAACAGAAATAAAATGAGGAGCTTGGTTTACAAAACAAACAAATGTGATGAAATTGGGATCAAAAGGAGGGATTTACACGCCTTGGGAGGAACACTGAATTTCTGATATTGTGCAGAAAAAACCCCAGCAATTAATACATTATGTGGGCAATGAGGGACAAGTGTGACTAAACAATACAAATAACGCCAATCACCTGACCCTCTTGCCCGACATGACCACAGGCCACACCCCCACAAATACACTCACAATAGCTTTGTTCTTAGGATTCATTATTGCAATGCACTCAGTAGAATTGTCGCTATTGTACAGAATAAACAAATATTTATCCTGAACAAGAGATTAAAAAAAACTTTATACATATAACCAGTACTCGCAAAAAAATTATAATGTATGTTTTCCTCATTCATGCGAGACATTCTGAGAAGCAAACAGAAGAAAGAAAAGTGTCCAGCGGAGACAAGCCTGCTAAGTGCGGAAGCAGGATAGAGTTTTGCACAATTATTTTAATTTAGCTTTTTTTAAACAAATAAATCAAATCCTTGTGTCCAAGATTGTCATTTGAGGTTTCAAAAACAGATGTTCATTTTATGAATAAAAGGTTGATTCTGTTTAGCTATGTTTAGTTGCAAGACTGCCGGTTGGACTAATCACCCTGCGATGTGAGATCCAATAGCAACAGAGGATGCAGTTCATCAACAAAAGGTACGTACTGCTCTGGAAGAATGACACTGCGGAGCGACCAGAAAGCCCAAGGTTTCCACATCTGGGGCGGGGGGGGGACTGCATGCCCCGCGGGCTCATCGGAAGTCATACCTATGACTGGCCCATCATTCTCGAAGGAGCACTGCTCCAGACAATTCCTTCTGCCGCACATCTCTGGGAAAAGCTGCTCCTGCATGCCGAGCATGCTCTCTCCACCATCGTCCACACACCAATGATGCATTTAGAAGCAAAGGTCCCAGTGGTGTCATTAAAAACCGCAATAAACCATACAACTGTTACATTTCTGAGCCATACTATTCTCAGGGGGGGAAACAGCATCAAACTCACACTGCACCAAATTAAATCACATGCTGCTTGCACCGGCTGCCCCGATACACAGCAAAGTCCATTTAGTTCTTTTTCCACATTGATAATAACATGCTGAAGAACAGAAAGCACATGAATCAACGGTGAGGCTTGTCTGACACACGTAATGGCTGCTGGTCTTCATGGCTTGGGAATAGGCACATCTCCTAGGCATCCCATAATAGCAGAAATTGTCGTTACATCTAAAGCTCTCAGAAATCCTAAGTTAAGTCTTCATAAGGTGTCCTTTTTACAGGCTATATAATTCAAGTCCTCCTCTATGGTGAAATAATATTTCATATACTATATACAATTTGTATAACACTGTTTCCTAAATAATCGAATGAAGAAATTAGTTGGTCATGACTGGAGAAAACATTGCATTAATATCATTATAATTAACATTATTATTATTGCTGCTTATTATTATCATCATCATCATCAGATGTGAGAATGAAAATTTTCTCCCAATTACAAGTAACTAAATATGAAATTTAAATATATACAATTTCATTGTGGTCATTCACTCAATGTCCCAGTCATCCAAAGGCCATTAAACAAAGATTTGAATATATATTTTTTGCAACCATTTTTGTCCTTACTATACAGACCAGCTGGTCAAATGCATCGTGCAGCAGTTATTCATATAGTGCCTTTGGTGTATCTGAGATTCCATTTTAAAAGACATTTGCATTAATATTTCCTTTGCTCATACTCATGCATTTTCCCCCTGTGCTGTCATTAATGTATCACATTCACATTTACTGCTAACAGCGTCCAAGGTCACAGCTTCAGTTGTTCCTCTCCTGCTTCCCGCTTCCTGTCTAATCACCATGGAAACAAATGACTGTACATCACTGCTGAAAAATCTCCGTAATTGTACTTTCAGCTATGCTGACGTTCTCTCACAATTAATATATAGGACTGTTTATTTTAATTGTACTTTTTTAGAGGCACCATATGCTATAGGATTTATAGGAAACATTTTCATGTTATAAGCTTAAAGAGTGACAAATATTAGACTGACATAATTCACCAGTTTATTCAGTAAAAAGAAACAATAGTGTAATGTTATTTATATGTAATTCATTTTAGTTCAATATCATTTGTGTTTCAGAATTACCATTAATCAATTTTAAAAAACAAACTCTTAAAAATTTTAACCTCCTCTACAACCACTGAACTGATTTTTCTGTCTAAATATTCTACTGTAAAATGACATTGAACAAATCAAGGTGTTTGTATTGCTTAAAGGAAAATTCCATTAAAACTAAAGAACTTACCTCTCATGTGGAAGGAATGTACACCACAAGAATGATTATATAGTTTTAAATGTAATAATATGACCGTTTTCACATTTCGTTTCCTGGCATGTGAGTCATGACCAGCGGTTGGCAGTTTCAAGCAATTTCCAGTATGAATTTGTCATTTAATCTGCACTTTGCCTCTTCATAGCATCAGCAATTCATAATAAACAGCTTTTAGAATTTCAAAGCAGCAGTAAGGATGCTCTTTGTTAATAGAAAAATCCCAAAATCGAATCTTTGCTTTGGAAAAATAAGTGTGCATATATGAACAGGATATGGATACCACAACCCGAGAATGACTAAATGCACAAAGCATAAACTCTGTTCTTCACAAGCTTACAATAAAACCAAATCAGCGTATGCATGTGGATATTAGAAAATCATTTTTTTAAAGAGGGCCTGTTTTTAAGGTTGACACTTTCACTGAATTATCACAATAGAAAATCTTTCCATACTTTTTATTTAAAATGTTTTTCTAAATGCACACTCATTCATCGCTAATACAGGCTTTTATCATTCTTTCTTGTTTGTTTTAGATCACTGGTTTTCTCATGCAATTTAGTTCCATCCAACATTTAAATGTAGGCTCATCTGCTCAAAAAGCATTACTCTTTGCCATGGACCATCAAAAATCGAGCTAAGAGCAGCCAAGACTAAACCTCCAATTTGTTCCGCTGCTGCAGGGTCCTCGTTACAATTGGCTAATTCCTTGGGCTCGACCTGGGGCTGTACATCTAGGCTGCGCCCAGGGGGGCCACCTTGGAGGGCTGGATGACTCCGAGGCCCCGACGGCTTAAAGCTTTTGGTGTAAAATTGAATACTCAGGGACTAATACCCAAGTGGTGTGATTTTGAACTAACAATCTTGTTGAAAACCTCTCGGTTTCTATTTTCAAACTTTTATTTGAAAACAAAAAAAAAAACAAAAAAAAAACAACTTTAGTTTTTTTGTATTTTCAAGGTTTATATTCCAAACTGATTCAAGATAAAAAATTAAGCTAAATGTCAACAGTATTTTTGACGAGCTTCTGGCAAATTTGTAATTTTTAAAATTTACATTTGCTCATTAACATGTCAACAGCTTTAACTGTTAAATTTTTTTAATAAGGAGAATTCTTATTATTCATTAAATTGTTGCACTGATACAATATTCGAGATCGGTATGGGCTTCAATATTTGTATTTACTAAAAATTTAATATGAAATATTAAATATTAATATATTAAAGCAAACATAGCTCTTGTATGAGAATCTGTATCGGTATCGGCAGTTGTGTATCGGAATTGGATCAGAACTGAAAAAATGTGGATTGGCCCATCCCTGTACAATGAAAAAATGTGCCTTGTTCCTCTCAGATCATCAAAAATATGTCAGCAATATAAGATTATTGATACCATAAAGACATGCCTCAATAACCTTTATAAATACCTTTTTCTATTTTTTTAAATTCCTGTTTTACTGCTTAACGTCAAAATCGGCACAATACTGTATTCAGCCCAGCTTATCAGATTCTTTGAATCAGATGCCAGGATAAAGCATTACTGTAAGGAAAAGGGATACTCAAGAGATACAGTATGATCTAACAATGGTTTAATGGGAAGAAAAAACACCACCATACAGCCTCTCTTATATGAAAGCAAAATCGTGCTTTTGGCTGTAGACAGAATCCCGGAAAGTGAATCAGAAAACAACAAATGTTCCGTTGCCGTGGCAATACGACAGAAGAGCAGAGAGATATGGGACACTCAGGATGACAAATTGTTTGATGCCACATTAAACTGCAGATGTGCATGGATTTTTCAAGAGTGCGTTGGGAGCAGAACCCTACGGGCTCAGTGGTGCCGGGCCTACAGTCTAAAAGGTTTTTGTTGATTCTGAAGGATGTTTCTAATCTTCTAATCCATCTACCTGTCTCAGTTCGGTCCTCCTGATGTCATTACTGTCTTTTGTCACACAGTTCACACAGTGCAGTTTCCATGCGTTATAATAACAATGAACAATCCAATAGTGTCTCTAAGAGTCACTGGGCCGAAACGCACCAAAAGCCCATTTTAAACCAGCTACCCGAGACCACACAGTACAGCTCTTCCTCATCTACTCAGACTACTGTTAGACTGTTAAATTTCACCCAAGAAATGAAACATGTGGCCAAGGTGTTAACAGCTCCCAATGCGGCACCTTGGGGGTCCAGGTCAGACACAGCTGGTTCCACAGACCCGCCGCCCCCTTTATTTCTAAACCAATGATCAAGGTCTGGTTTTCTCAGAACTCTCGCCTACTTGATTTATCATAATTATCGTGTATCTCATCATATCAAGGAAAACTATTTTCGTAACATAGATTAGAAGACTTTTTTTAAAACGTATTTAGCAGAGACTTTTATCCAATACATTTCTTTCTTGAAAAGACTGGATCAGACAGTGCCCAGAGTTGGGGGTTAGGGGCCTCGCTCAAGGGCCCAATGATGAAATCACTCTGCCTACCCTGGGATTTGAACCGGCGACCTCATGATTACAGTCAGCTACAACAGACTAGGCCATGGAGTATACCTGGAAAAAATTTCTGCTCTTAACACGAGAGAACCTGGATGAAGGAATGACAGGGAGCTGTCAGATCACCAGAGATGCATTATATGGTGATTATAGATAAGGTTGAGGTAATTTAAGTTGAGGGTTTCTACCTACTGGTGGGGGGAAGCTGGGCTGCAGGGGGCCTCCAGGGGGCTAGTGGGACACGGCGGGGGGGTCTGCATAACCACGCACGCTCTCAGCAGGAAAGCTATAAAAATCTCACAGGGAAAAATCAACACTCATGGGAGCGCCTAAGGTTCAAAATTGGTCTGATACAGAAGAGAGAAGTAAGGAAAGTGCATAGAGACGCCGTCAAGGATTCCCCAGGCTCCTGGCCCAGTTATATTAAGAGAATCATATTAAGGGTTTCGCAAACTGAGGTTGATGATCCTTCATGCATCCCACCATATGACCACAAGGGTTGAGAAGGCCAAGAGAACTAAAATTCATAAGTTCACATGACTGACTTGTTGCAGATAAGCTTCCCAAATGAAGTCCCACACTGGTCTCCACTTACTGATATGCTCTAAGGTACTTTGTCAAGTATAATTTCTTAGCCCAAAAGTCACAAACTAAACTACAACTAAACTGTGACAGGATTTACTGTGCAGCCCTAATGCTGTTATCATAAATAAGGGCTTATTCTAGGAGTGAAACAGTTTCAGTCTGAAAAGACATTTAAACTGACTGGCTTTGCCTCGTCTTGCTATCAGGTTTCCAGTTAGGACAGTTGGATACGATTAAATTGTCCCGCACTTATTTTTACCATAGTGAGGAAAGATATTCGGATATACTCTGCACAACCCTTAGACATAATAAACGGATGACAGAGCACAGATTCAAGTTGCAATGCGTACTGTAAGGTCCGGCTGAAAAAAAATTTAGTGTCAGCTGTCACAGGTCATCTTACAAACACAGCATCATCAACATGCGTGCGTTCATGAGAATAATATTAATGTTTATCAATACATTATTGACAATGGTAATACTGCATAAATAAAAAAATTATATGAATAAAGCTTATAATGAATGTAAGGTATCGCTGACACTGAGGTACTGAATCAGAAAAATTGTTTTCTAATCAGGACATTTAAAAGTCCATTAAAAAATATGGTTTCGTGTTTCCTGCACAGCATGATTCTCTTAGTTTTATTTCCCTCTAAAACACATTTAAAAAAAAAACAAAAAACCCTTGTGATTTAATTTCCGCAGCACCTGCATTTCTCATTTATATCCCATGAAGGTTCCAGACGTCTGCAAAGTCACTCTGCAAACAATTCAAGCGCGCAGCAAATTTCAGCCTTTCTGGTTATTTATTGATTCCATAAATAAGAGCTGATTCCGGAACTGTACTGAGAACAATTGAACATAGACTGTAAATAGAATTATATTTAAGGGCTACTGAAAGAAATGAAACATGGGAGACTGGAAAGTAACACGAATCTGTCCTTGTATGAGTGGCGTGTGTATATTTGTGTAAATAGCCAGACACAATTCACAGGCCTGTGTATCTTTGTGGAGGTTTACAATGATTTGCTAACATTTTATTGATGCAAAGTTGCAATAATTTTCTTTTTGCAATTAGTAAATTTGTTGTCGAGTGAGATTATCCATATTTCATATAGTTGAAATTTTTCATAATGCGTAATACAGTATGTGTGGACAAGTTCATAAATTACAAATTTCTAACTGGAGGTATACACATGGAGTGTGTATTGCCTTAATATAATTTTTTTCCGTCCTATACTCAGATATTTATTGACAGGAAAGAGTATGCAGGGAACAAATCATGTATGTCCTGCCATAAAAAGGTACAAAAAACCAGAGAACCATTATGCTGATCATAATTGCACTTTAATTTTTAAATTTAACACTTGAAAACAAATTTTCCTCCACGTTTATCGGTGATATTAGTATTCATAAACTAACTTCCATATTTACCGCAATTAAAATGATTTCTGTCACTTTTTCTGTGTATTCTCCACCATTATTATGGAAATTATCTGTACGACAGATGAAGAGTGTTTTCTGACTCTCAAACACTAAATGCAGAAGTGTATTCCCACACACAGGCTGTTACAGTGGCTTTGTTACATTGAGTTATACGCCCCTGTACCTTCTTGCAAATCAATACAGCGTTGATAGATAAACAAGGAGAAAGAAAACAAAACTGTAAAATAAATAGATAAAGGCTTCCTCAAGCATACAAATATGTCAATGCAACATTGCGTGCCTACACTATCTCTCCATGAATGTGCAATACAGTATTATTATTATTATTATTATTATTATTACAGTATTATGCTTTTCTCCTGTTCCATAAGTCTAGTCCAAATACAAGAAACACACGTATGCATTTCACCCCAACACAAGATGTCCAGCCCACCTCATCTGGCCACGCCCTTTTCTTGGAATGGAATTCATGCATTGAAGTACTGAAGGTAGCAAACCAGCTCCTCCTCTGGCCTACCGAATAAAGGGTCCCTATTTAAGTTCTCCTCTCCGGTAAACTTTCACTCACCATGTGTCGATTCCCAACGACAAAACCATTCGGAGGCACAGACTGGTGACACGCACAATTAGGAGAAGCCACAATCGGAGGCACAGACTGGTGACACGCACAATTAAGAGAAGCCACAATCGGAGGCACAGACTGGTGACACGCACAATTAGGAGAAGCCACAATCGGAGGCACAGACTGGTGACACGCACAATTAAGAGAAGCCACAATCGGAGGCACAGACTGGTGACACGCACAATTAAGAGAAGCCACAATCGGAGGCACAGACTGGTGACACGCACAATTAGGAGAAGCCACAATCGGAGGCACAGACTGGTGACACGCACAATTAAGAGACGCCACAATCGGAGGCACAGACTGGTGACACGCACAATTAGGAGAAGCCACAATCGGAGGCACAGACTGGTGACACGCACAATTAAGAGACGCCACAATCGGAGGCACAGACTGGTGACACGCACAATTAGGAGAAGCCACAATCGGAGGCACAGACTGGTGACACGCACAATTAAGAGACGCCACAATCGGAGGCACAGACTGGTGACACGCACAATTAGGAGAAGCCACAATCGGAGGCACAGACTGGTGACACGCACAATTAAGAGACGCCACAATCGGAGGCACAGACTGGTGACACGCACAATTAAGAGACGCCACAATCGGAGGCACAGACTGGTGACACGCACAATTAAGAGACGCCACAATCGGAGGCACAGACTGGTGACACGCACAATTAAGAGACGCCACAATCGGAGGCACAGACTGGTGACACGCACAATTAAGAGACGCCACAATCGGAGGCACAGACTGGTGACACGCACAATTAAGAGAAGCCACAATCGGAGGCACAGACTGGTGACACGCACAATTAAGAGAAGCCACAATCGGCACCCGGGCGGTTAGCAGAGACAGTGGAACAAATTTGTGCAGGAGGCAATATGCACCTGTCTGCGTGATGGCAAATTTACCTCCCACCACGGGTCACCGCTGGCCTCGCGCCTGGCCCAGACAGATACTGGGCCGTGTCTGCTGCCACATATCTATTAAGCGTTTTTATAACACGGTCAGAGCCGATTAGGCCTCCGAAATCCTGGCCAGAATGGGTGTGACTATAGTTTATAAGCTGAAGTCTTTTAAAAACCGTATGGCCCTCCTGAGCCACCTGTGTGTACAGATTTTAATGTACAAAAAAAGAATATAACAGAACAATAAATAATATATAACAATAAACCGTACAATCAGAACAATAAATAATATATAACAATAAACCGTACAATATGTGTAACAGTGGGGGGGAAAAACATCTGGATGGTTTCCAGTGAATTAAGAAAAATGATTAATTTAATCAGTTAAGCTGGATATTAATTATATAGTTAATTATGTAATTGAGTCACTGGGGCCCCGTAACTCACCAACGATTGCTTGGGGTTTAACAACTTGATCGTAGTTTGCGTTAGAACCCGTGGGGGTGTCGAACCCGTGGGGGTGTCGAACCCGTGGGGGTGTCAATCCCTTGGCATACTAGTCCTCAGCACAGCACAGCAGAAGCAGAGATTAGGCTCACTGGGCCTGGTTCCGATCACATTTAATTCATGAGGTGGTCTGAAAACTATATATAGTAACACTAACGTATAGTAAAGAGCAATGAAATACAGGGATCAGCAGTCTCCAAGCAGTAAGGAAGACAAAGAAGAGGGAAAAAGTATTAAGATCTAAAGGAATCAAACAATCTCCATTAACTGAAAGAAAAAAAAATAAAGCTGTAATCTCCTAAAGTCAAATTTCCCTCTAACCCATCCTGCTTACTGCACCCTCCATGGTCACGGACAGCGTTTGCAAACCCGGCCCTCTGGGGCCCCCAGACGGTAACCATAGAGGGTACGGTAGGTTAAGGATGGGTTAAGGGGAAATTAGACTTTCTGAGGTTAGGGGGTCATTAGTTTATGGCACAAATGCCTGGGGGGAGGAAAGAAGAGCAGCGAACAGGCCTGACAGGACAGAGAGCTCTGCGGAAAACTGCACTCACACCTGTAGACAAACCGACTGACGTCTGTGCTGTCAAAACAGACAAAAAAGTGCTTGTCAATGTGAAGAACATGAGTATTACGCAAGAGGCAGTAAACAAATGAATTACATCAATGAGACTGGCTGACATTCATGTCAAGTCACCGTCGCACGCTTCAAAAAACAGGCAACTGAAGAACAGCTGTGTAATGTATCGGCATGCTTGTAAAAGCCAGGTCTCCGGCACTGGTTCCATTTCTATCCAATCGTTAAATAAAATGGAACCTGGAACCTAAAAACCATGGAGCTGTGAGGCGGCAGTGATGATCAGCATATACACGATGTCACAGTGAGCTGCATCAGAAAGCTGCTTACTGTCCCGGCAGACAGCGTCTTTTCACACCTTCTGCACCTTTGGTTTCAGAAGCTTCCGTGTAAATGTTTTAGAATGCGTGACAGTCGAGCCAAACCCAGTGGTTTTTTTTTTTTGGGGGGGGGGGGGGGGGTTTCCAGGCCTGTTTGCCACATGAATTGATACATAGCAGCTGCTCTATTAACAGATTGCAGTCAATTCCAAGGCAGAAAAACTGAGGGAAAAAACAATTAACAACTTCACCATCACAGCTGTAGTAATTTTTCATGTAAATGTTCCTCCTGCTCAAATTAACTTTCAATAAGAAATACATTATAATTTAAAAAAAAAAAAAACAACAGAAAAGGGGAAGCTTTGGTGGAGGAAGAGAATTCCATTTTGTCGGAAGATTTCTGTGTAACCCCTTGTGATGTCAGCTAATTAAAGCTGACTCAAATCTGTCCATTAAAACATGCTAGACTGACAGCAGAGCCATCATTAAGATAATTAAGACATAAGCAATGGTATTCCTCTCCAATGCTGCCACACTGTCCAAATGTAGGGCTCAATTAAGGCACCTCCAAACAAGCATTGCTTATGGTTCGAACGGTACACAAGCTAATTAACCCCTCGACACCTCCTCACATGCTATAGCCATAATCGTGTACACATCAGGACAACAACTTCAGCCGCTATAGCAAAGGGGGAAGAGAAATGCATTTCACACAAATGTTTGTGAAGCACCTGACAAAGACCAGGCAGGGTTAAGAAAAGTAAAACCAAATCAACAGTATGAAAGTAAATCAGCCGAAATGAAGGTAATGTAAAATGATGCCTGACGAATACTGTATCTCAGTGATATGATTAAACTACAACGGGTATCACCCAATATAAATTTTAACGGAGGGAAAAAGCACGGGAAAATTCACAAAATGGTCTCCATGGTAACGGGAGAGCAGATGGGGTGGGTGTGGTGGAGATGCTATAGCTTGACAACGTTGTGGTGAATGCAGACAAACAAGCTAGGAGGCGAACCTGGAGAACCACCACATGAATCAGTCGCTATCTAAAGCTCATAAACCACCAAGCACACGCCTGGAAGCGAACTTCCGGATTCAAAACGCCAACACTCTGCACTTTATTCTTCTTACAACAAATGCCGGCACACAATTTAGCATTTCATACAGTTCATGCAAGTCTGGGAAGATCCATCATAGTATGATGCAAAGCAATTTTCATCTTTATGGGTAAAAAAGGCAGTTATCCGAATCGCTTACTTTACAGTACCAATAAATCCGCATTACTGAGACATCTACAGCACCAGGTCAGTTTTGGTGCATGGCTAAATTTGCTTTAATCCAGGAAGCTACAAACTGCACAGTAAGTCCATCCATCCATCCATCAGTCTGGACCTGAACCCTGTGCTGGGCAGAACAGACCAAAAGGCTGAGGCACCCAGGAGAGGATGCCAGTCCATTGTAGGGGTCACATACACAGTCATACTCTATAGGCAATTCAGACGCACCATTTAATCTAACTGTCTGACCTGTGTGACCTGGAGGAGACCTGTGTAACACAGAGACACCGTGGACTGGAGGAGACCTGTGTAACACAGAGACACCGTGGACTGGAGGAGACCTGTGTAACACAGAGACACCGTGGACTCGAGGAGACCTGTGTAACACAGAGACACCGTGGACTGGAGGAGACCTGTGTAACACAGAGACACCGTGCACTGGAGGAGACCTGTGTAACACAGAGACAGCATGCAAACTCCACATAACCAGCAGTGGTGAGACTCAAGATACCAAACCCTGACAGTGTGAGGCAATATTGCTACTCTCTAAGCTAGTGCTGCCCCAACCCAGTCCTCAGGGACCCACAGACAGTCCACATTTTCGCTCCCTCCCAGCTCCCTGCCAGACAGTCCACATTTCCGCTCCCTCCCAGGTATCTCCCAGACAGTCCACATTTCCGCTCCCTCCCAGCTCCCTGCCAGACAGTCCACATTTTCGCTCCCTCCCAGCTCCCTGCCAGACAGTCCACATTTTCGCTCCCTCCCAGCATACCTGTACCAGGTATTCAGTGTGATGTAGGGGCTGGGAGAGAGCAAATCTGCAGACTGCCTGCGGGTCCCTGATGACCGGGATGGGAAACGCTGCTCTAAGCCACTGTGCCACGTTGTGTAGTAACGATTTAACTATAATTTTAACAGAAATATGCTGAGCTTTGCTGAATATTCATAATCAGGTTTAAAACCTATTATTGTGAATGCACAAAACAAAATGTACATGTTAAAAATCAAAACTAAGCAACAATCTTAGATACTAAATTCCTCTTGCAACATGTAATTATATAAATGGTCGGTAATCGGAGTTTGCAGGATCGCATTGTGGGAACTATGATGGTAATTTCAACATTTCCTTGCAGTTATTCCGGTTCATATTTGTAGTTCTTGTTTTCCTCCTTTACACGTTAAATTGGTTTTAAACAGCACAATATTGTAATAAGAATTGCAAGTTTAATTATATGAAAACATATAAAATTACAATGTGCTTGAGGTTGGTGGCGTACAATAGCATGTGAGTTCAGGCATCAGTGGGCATGTTTCATGGGGCGGGGGGGGGGGGGGTGGGGGGGCTACATTCACCATGATAAATCAAAAGGCACATGCCAAGTAAATGGATCTGCCCCATAACTGACTTCCCCCCACCCTGGGACATCGACATAAATTATACAACATACCATACATTTATTATTACCGATTATTCAATATGTATAGAAATAAAATGAACATTCTAATTGTGAACTAAGTAAACTGCTGAAGATAAGAATTCTTCCATCCATCCTCCAAGTGCTTATTCTGGTTAGAGTCACATGGGTTATTCAGCCTATCCCAGACAGCACAAAGCAAAAGGCAAACCTGCCGGTGCATAATCATATACGATGGGCAATTCAGGGATGCAAACCCACGCCGTGCAGGGAGGGGACGTACAGAACAGAGGTGGGATTAAAAAACCCGACTGAAGATACAAGGTAACAGTGCTATCCACACTGCCACATTAGAGAGATTAAAAAAAACACACATTAAGACCATTTCTTGATGTTTCTATTCATAATTCTTAGTTTTTAAAAATTCCATCACTAGACATTTAAGCTACTTATTTCAATCATTTAATAGCATGTCTAATTTTACTTTGTTTTAATGAATAGGTAAAAATCTGCATGAGAACCGCACTTTTACTGGATTCTATATGTAAAGGTCTATGGATGACAAGCATGCATTATATGATTTAAACGCACAGCTGTGGATGCAAAGAACCACCCAATGCAGAGCGGAGTGCTTTGAAAAACATGTAATGGGTGGACTGGTGCGCATTTACCCACTTACAGCTCGCTATTACGCATATAGCTTACGCATTTCTACGTAAAGACGTTACTATACATGTTTACAAGCCAAAGACACGTTTATTAGTAGAACTATGGAAAAAAAAAAATGTACTTTTAATTACCGTTAATTTTTTATCATGTTCTCCATGTGGAATTTTAATTAACGGTAGACAGAATTAAAGATTATAACGGTGCATTCATTTACTATTGCAATTCGGTTATAGAAAATGAATAGACACCCTTTTGATCAATCAGATTCAAGAATTCAGCAGCGCTGTGATGCAAGTCAGCATAGGGTATAATGAAAGGGACGTTGTGGATGGGAGGGAACCTACAAAATCAGTGGGAAAGCATGCAGACTCACACACAGAGCCAAGCAAAAGTCAGGATATATGTATTATCCCCCACAACTTTATTGCAGTTTCCCAATTCAATCTTGGGGCTCCCTCCGTTCTCCCTGCCAGACAGTCCACATTTTTGCTCCCTCCCGGAGCTGATAGGGAGCAAAAACATGGACTATCTGTGAGTCCTCAAGGACCGGATTGGGAAACATGGCTTTAATGGATAAGCTATTGGAGGATGGATGGATCATATATAATACTGTTGTAGAAAACGTTCTTGCACCAGTTATGCTGATTAATGCAAAATTTCAAACATAATTGTCTTATGCATGTAAATTTTCGGCAATTTCCCAGTACTTGCATTATG
Source organism: Paramormyrops kingsleyae (assembly GCF_048594095.1). Lineage (NCBI taxonomy): Eukaryota > Metazoa > Chordata > Actinopteri > Osteoglossiformes > Mormyridae > Paramormyrops > Paramormyrops kingsleyae. The sequence continues at coordinate 1,287,897 of NC_132810.1, forward strand.
GTAATTGGTAGATCATTTCAAAAACAGAATGTTTAAGACAAAAACAAGCACAACATTAAGATAACATTACAGCAGCCAATTCCGAAGCCCCTGAGCACTGCAAGACAAAACCGGCAGTGACTTAATGACAGGCATTATTCTTGCAGTTGTTTGTGCCATGAGCTACATGAGTGCATTGAAGTTCCGACATCATTTAGCACCTAAGCTGACACACTTGTTTTTCATTCTACTAATTTTTGCTCATTTTAACAAGGGTGCACCTCAGGATCAAAGATCCAGAGGTTTTCATAGATTGCTTAGGGCAGTATTTCCCAACCCGGTCCTCAGGGACCTACAGAGGATCCATGTTTTTTTCTCCCTCCCAGTCCCTTGTCAGACATTCCACATTTTTGCTCCCTTCCAACTCCCTACCGGGGAGCAAAAAGATGGACTGTCTGTGGGTCCCTGAGGACTGGATTGGGAAACACTGGGCTAGAGGTGTTTAAGTCGTCTGACATCCTACCCTGGGTGTCCCCTGCCTTGTACCCAGCACTTCCTAGAATAGGCTAAAGGCTCTGTGTGGCTCTACATTAAATACCCAGTTATGGAAGATGGATAAATATTTCAAGTATTGACAGAATACATTGCAAAAACCTGTCAGCACCAAGCAGGACAATGGAGCAAATGGCATATTGTTCAAAAAGACAGACAGACTGTGTGAAAGTTCGCATTGCTGGATGTTCTACATGTGATCAGCGGGAGAGGAGGGCTGGGGGAACAGGCAGGTTCAGATAAGAAGAAAACAAGAAGCACTTAAATGACCTCTGGCCAGTGTCATAACAAGAGCATTTAGTGCAGTAATAAGAGAGGAGAAGGTCACAACAAAGGGTGGGTCTGTCGCCTGGGAGAGGACGGTCACTCTAATGATGAATGCAGTCATTTTCCATAAACTGCATAAACGTCCAAAGCCAGGGTTTATTTCACAGACAGTTTTCATGGTAATTCATTGGATGAGATAAATGTGATACATAAAACAGAAAAGGTATATGTGCATTTTCTGAGCATTTTCATTTATTCAAATCAAAAGGAAGCATCTGCTTTTTCAAAAACATTTCTCATATTACAATGATGGCAGCTAAAAGGCGAGCAAACTGGAGCAAAGAGCTCGGGATAATTTAACAGGCCAAACAACAGGCTATGCTGCATATTTTAATACATTAAGTCCTCCACTCTGGCCGCCGCAGAGGCAGCCTCGGTGACCTGACCTCGCCCGCCCTGTAGGCGGCGATGAGTAGCCGTGACAGACACGAACGCGCCATGTTGGCCAGCTCCGTGTGTCGCGGTATGCATCTGTCAGGACGCCATAAGGCTGTCAAGATGCCGCACTGCAGCCACTTCGGGGGGGGGGGCAGAGGGAAGCGGCTCTCCTTCCACTTTCAAGGTAATATATTTTAAAACTCATAAGGTCATAATGGGCTCTCACGCTTCCCTTTTCTTCCCCCCTCCCTTTTACAGAATGGAAAACCTTTTCTTCCATTTTTATAGACATGAATAGTATATATACTATATGGAGGCCCAGTCCACAGATTTCCCTGCAAACTGGCCTGCGGACTGGGCCTCCAGAACTGGAACTGGGGAAACCTGATGTATGTATTTGAATTATATGATTATTTGACAGGGATACGGAGCAGGCCTGTCATCCATCCTTGGACGGCAGAATGCATCTGAACAGGGGGGGTTAGCATTAAATAGGTTGTAAGTAATTTTTTCACAATTGTTCCTAACAGCGCTGTTGAATTCTTGAATCTGATTGGTCAGAAAGGTGCTGAACCATCTAAGAATTAGCTATGGGCTAAATTTTATCTGTCACCTCTGTAGAGGTGACGTAACACAACAACTGTGGTTCAGATCAATCTCTAGTGTTTCCTAACCTACAGTGTCACAAGAATTTTGTATTGAAAGATTTTAAAATTACTGGTTTTCTATGTGAACTTATTTTTATTTTGTTGATTCATTAATCTTTTTCATGTTTCATGTGTCCCCATGCAGAAATTCAGCTATAACGGCACCCTGATAAGACGACAAAAGGCTGTGAAAGAAAATAGAGTTACCCCAGGAAATCGTATCATTTCGTAATTTTGTCTTCAGAAATGCAGTGATTTCTTTAGACTGTGACCGTCACAGGAACATTAGAACATTACAGCTGCTGGATAAAAACCAAGCAGAACAAAGAACGCAATAATGAACAAACAGGAACACACAAACTATGTGAAGGGGAAGCTGATGACAAGCAAAACTCAATAAAAGCCACAATCCTGGTTGCAAAAAAGTACATCAGAAGTACATCATCTTGCAAATGATTTCACTGTGGAAAACATAAGCCTTTAAGACTTTTGATGAGGGAACCTGACAAATCAGCGTCAAAGAGCTTAGCTTGATTAAAAAAGGCCACAATATTAAATGTCTGGACATTGAGAAATCAAAATGCCTGAATTTTTAGCCTGACATTGTACTAATCTAAAATTGTATTGTATCTAAAATATAACAACTAACTAAATAATAATAAATAACTGAATAAGACAAAGAGGGAAACAGCAAACATTTTTTGTTTATGAAAGGCTACATCTGCAAAGCTCACCTTTCTGTGCTTCATTTCCGAACTTCGAAACATCTACTGATGCTGCGGTTGTAAGGTCTGTTAGGGCATGAAAGGCTACAGAGGAAATGATTTAACAGTTTAAGATCATAAACAAGACAGATGACACAAACAGTCAAATTCCAGCTTTGATCGTTTACCACTAACAGCCCAAACATTGACGCTGGAAAAAAAAAACTTGTGAATTCAGTTCACTTACAAACCTTGGATTTTACTGCTCCAACAGGATCCAGTTCTTTCCCTCTCAGGATTCATACTTATAAATATTTTTTTTGCGAAATCTGTTTTTACTTATTGTGAAACTTTTCAGGTCACCCCTCCTCACTGAGGTCCGGCCAATACAGTAACGTCTGCTCAGTGGTCAATGGTAGCTGCCTGGAGTTCATCAATGGCGGTGGCTGAACTATATCCTGTTGTGTTATTTGAGACTCTACGGCCAAGGTCATAAAAAATATAAAGACAGGAAAGGCAGGAGTTAAAGCGTACAGGTAGCCTGGAAAGAGCTGTAAATGTCAGGTTCGTACAAGGACAATACGCTCCAGGGGGCTCAAATTATGCATTAAGTGATAAAAGCCCCATAACTGACATTTCGAGGATGGGGGAAGGTCTAAGAGCAGGGGACTCTGACTTTAACAAGTACTAATAAATGCCTATGTGCTTTTCAAATGCTATTATTTACTCTAAATGACATGCTAAACAAAATTAAAACTGGAAAACTATATACATTGCAAGACTATGTCAGGATAAGATGGGAAACGGATATTAGAAATATATGTTTTATATTATATATATATATATATATATATATATATATATATATATATATATATATATATATATATTATATTACACACCCACACACACACACACACACACACACACACACACACACACACACACACGTACCCATCATACATTCAAAATTAAGCATGAGAGCAGTAATTTTACAAGACCCACGACTGGTGGAAATGCTCAGCAGAATGGATGGGGGGGGGGGGGGGGGCTCCTTTGTTTCCTCTGTGCCCAGACGACCTTCCACAAGGACGCAGCTTTATCGGTGATCTGTGAGTTCAGCTCTCTCATGTCACAGATACCGGTGCACTGAACAAACCAAAACGGCAAACATTGACACCCTGAGGACAGAAGCAGCCAGTTCTTACACAGGCACCTTCAGTCATGGTTAAGGAGATGGAACATGCCCTGGTCATTAGGCTGGAAACACCTGCGAGGTAATCTCCTCTGGAGGTCACATCTACTCATCTTCCATACCTTTCTCTTAACTCTATTTTCATGCTGCTCTGCCTTCACATCCACCTGCTCCTAATCTCCAATGCAACCTGAAACTCATGGTTTATATCTGTGCCCAACTTTTGTCCAGCTATAACCCATACTGCGTGATTTACAGAAGACTCCTTTTGATCTTCCGCATTGTACACCAAAATGTGCCTCGAAACACTGTCGTTGGAGACTTGTTTTCAAAGGACACGAGACAGTGAAAGCAGGAACGGAAATCACAATATCCGCAACGGCGCATGTTTCTCCATGTGTAAAAACATATGCAAAGCAAACTGAAGTACAAGTTTGGCGTACAGAAAGGGAGGGAAAAGGAATCAAATCTGTCACATTACATCACGTCCACGTATCTCGGTTTCATGCCGTCTGAATAGCGCAATCTGAATGCAAAATAACTGCTGCTACTGATAAAGGAGGCAAATGCAGTTACCAGCTCAGCATTAATGAACGACACACATCCCACACACACTGCAAACAGCCCACGCTCATTAAAATAGTGTATATCGAAAAACCCGGAATCTTGATTACCAGGGAAATACGGGTTTAATCTAGTAAAAACAATGGACTGGGACACAGAAGCACATACTGGATTTAAAATGAGTGCATAAATTGAAGAAGCTGAGCTGCTTTCCTCCGGTCCCATTGGCCTTATTCATGGATCTCGCTGAATGATTGCAGCGAAAGTCAGGGACAAAAGAGGCCAAAATAGGCCACTTCACCAAAAAAAAAAAAAAATTAAAGCCAAGGTGATCAGTTCCAGAAGTGGGCGGCCGAAAGGACGACACGTCCTATCCTTTGGAATGCTTGGAAACGTTTGAGCCGGAATTCAATTTCCAATGATCTCATGGGCAAAGCAGAATGGCTGCATCCACGACAGAATGGGACAGGGATAAAGAGAATTAATGCTAGAACTTCATACTTGAATGAAATGAAAGGCTAATTAATTACAAGCAAAAGCACAGCCAATCCCCTACCCCCAGCATCAAGTAAACAAACAGAGCAAGCGAAAATCAGTAATTGTTTCATTTCTCCCCGAACCAGCATCCGCTCGATGGAGTGCAGGCTAAATGAGGCGGAGCTCATTGGGGAAGCGTGGAAGAACCCGGCAGCGAGATGCGAGAACCCAGGGAGGCTGCCGGGGAACTCAGGAGCCGCACAACGCCGCTAGAAGCGGGATCAGCATGAGAACGCCGGACTTGGAAGGGCATGCCGTCATCGGCAAATTAATAAGCTACTTAATTGATACTCATATAATGAGCCTGGCAGCAGTGCTATGGCTGCAGGATTTAACACTTTGGTTATTTTCTCATTCAAAAAGAAAAATAAATGACAGAAACAAGAGAGCAGACACCTGCAAAACTGGTCAAAACCTAATTTAAATGTTACCAGATTTTTGTTATACAAGCAAAAATAGCCAAATGCTTGTGTTGCTAATAAAAATCCATTTAGTTTTGTTTCCGTAAGTCATGCTGACAGACTGAAAGGACAAACTGGGAGACAAAGAATTATAAATGTGTCTCAGCGCCGGAAAGCAAAGAGCGTAGCTAGTTTACGCCTGGGGCAGAAATGCAGTTTGAAAAACTGCTGGTCTGATGATGTATGGCATCCTGGCTACGATTCAGCCGACACAGAGCCCAGGACAGCTGAAGCCCACGGAGAGCACGCTCACGAGAGTCTCTGCTTCGGGAGGTACCGCTTGATCAAAGTTATAATTTACGCACCAACACAGGAAGACAACTACAGTCAAACAAGAAAGGAAGGTCAGCAGTGAGGGCTGGTCAAAGGCAGCATGAAATATGACAGACGGAGGTGGAAAGATGAAAAACATGTTCTTAGTTAGGCTCTGTAATCCCTGAAATACCACATACTTTAGAAGTCTACCACCCCGACATTTCAGGTGAAAATCACAGCACAGTGCCATGAAAGCACAGAGCACCCAGACTCACTACACTCGATGGGCCGAATGGCCTCCTCTCGTTTGTAAATTTCTTATGTTCTTTATCCTGCATAATTATTGCGGGTTTACATGTACCTGCTACGTAGATAGATGGTCATCGATCATAACTGACTTATCATTATTAGTCTACATTTTTTTTAAATCTGTAGAACATTTAAAAACATTTATGAAAACGACAGTTGAGGAGGGGGGGTTCACCAGCAGATAAATGAATATAGATGAATGAAATCAAGGTTAAACAAAACAATTAATTTGTTTTAATTTGTTAATTTGGGAGCCTTAATTTATTTATCAGCAGGAATCCATGCTTTAAAAAGGAGCGTCATAGATGGAACATTTTTACAATTACAAAAGAGCACTTTAAACAGAATTCCTTATACTACCTGAGTAAATGCTTAGCACTTACTGGATAACGTGTGTTCACCATGTGTTCTTTAAATTAAATGTTAGATGCTAATCTTGTATACTTCTTTATAGTAACATATTACTGTATTATACACATAAACCCATTTCACAGGACACAATCTACTAGAGGCAAACTTGGTATAAGTGGTAACAAGGTAAAGCAGACCAGTGACTATTACATAAAACCCCAAATAGAAATTCCATTCAGGTTAGATATTGAAATTAAATACTGTATAGTCAGTATAATTAATGTCTTATTTTAAACTGGTGATCAATGGTCAGCATAATAAACAGCAGCATTCTGCACTATACACTGTTACAGTACGACACAAAGTCTTCCTTTGCGCAGCAGCCAGCCTTTTATGCTCATCATGGCGACCAGCAGCAGCTTACAAATAACTGACATGCATAATTGATACAAACAGATTCCACCCTTATAAATGCATGGATGCAGCCTTAGCATGTGGACACGCCTGGGTAAGGGCCCTTCTGAGTCTTTAAGAGGCTGTGAATCCAGCCCACCAACATGCCCTTGAGAGGCTCCTGCTGTTAAGGGGCACTCACACTGCCTCCCATCGCCAAGCGGACTCACATGTTAATGGGCCGTTTTATAGCCCACTTCCCCACTCGCGGGGGCCCCTTGTCGCTCGCAACATCTGCAGATCAGACCCTGGGATGTCGGCAAAGCTGCACGATCTCCTCTTGTGCTCCATCTGGATCCGGCAGGCCAACACAAGTAAGTATAGCAGCATGGACCCTTGCAACATCTGCAATAGTTCTGTGCCAATACTGATGCATGGAATGGTACAGCTCCAAAAAAACTCTTCACTTCAAGTTCAAAAAGTTGATGTTATATGTCATATGTATATACATGTTGCATTTTCCCTGCTTGTCAGCCCCTGGGTGCTCTAGTTTGCCATAGAATCGCTAAAGTCACCAGTTAGGAATGGAATAGTGACAGAGAACGACACTGCCCCCAGGTGGTAAGGCAAATCATTATACTTCAGAATAGCCCTAAGTCCACACCTGTGTTTTCTATTGCGGGACTATGATAATAATTAAGTTCTTGTACAAACAGTGGGTAAACATGAAACCCATTTATCCATCCTTAAAATGGTACATAAAGCCGCTTTTGTTCATTCGTTCATTATGCTCGTTGCGCAAGTATAACTCAAGAAAACTGCCGTTTCATCTGCCGCATGCTCCACCTCACACCTTCAAGATGAGCTGTCACCATAAAGCACGCTGGGTGAGAACATATCAAAAGTTCATGCATGTGGAGGGACCCGTTTCAAGTGTCTCCAGGAAGGACAAAGCTTAAGACTGACATGATGTGACACTGACACCTATAACAAAGGAACACAGCAATGCAAGCGGAACCAGCTTATAATGTGTCCCAGCCCAAGTAACACTCATCTTATAAACTTAAAAGATTTTTGATCGCGAAGACTGAGGAAATAATGTATCAATTTCAAGCACCTGTTAAAATGTCTTCAATGAATATTATTTGTCTTCTTGCATGTAACCTGTACTGTTTTGATGAATCTGTATTTTCTGTTGAATTGTAAAGTGTCCCTGAGTGTAAGGAAGGTGTTATATAAATAAAACTTATAATAACAATAATAATAATAATAATAATATTATTATTGTTATTATTATTGGGCAAAATAAGGCCAGGTGAAAAGTTTTATGTGTCTGCACTCAGTGGACAAAGATCAATTTGGGATTCACAATGAGTTCACAAAGGTCAGCAGCCACCCCAAACTGCGCCATACGGGCCGATGACAGAGTGCAGTGAAAACCCACTCTGGGCGCCACCAGTGGGAGCGAAGGGAGACCACCCAAAGGTAGCGCAGGAGGGGAGGGGATGGTGATCTAACCTATTGACCCCCTTCTCCCTCTGGCCAGCCCGCTGACATATGTCAAAGCACTTCCCTGGCACCAATTTGGAGGGGAGATGGCAAAGCGAAAGGCCTTAAAGCACCATCGGCCCTTTGTGTCGGGGGCTGGAACAAGGAGGCCGGCATGTGGCAGGTTTAAGGCGCTGGAGAAGAAACATATGGCAGGCAAGTCTGACACGTTGGCTAAGCTACTTCTTAAGGCCTGACATTCAATGCCCCCCCCCGGCCCATAAAAGGGAGCTCGGGGGGCAGCACTGTTCTTAACAAGCACGTCAGTGCAGAACCACAAGCTCACAGACTCACCACACAAGCATCTATATCATTTAAAAAATCCTGTCACCCATCAAATAAAATAAAAATAAACCAGTTGTTTATAATACACATCATACATTCATAGTAATCTGATTAAAAAATGCTTTTATTATTTAATACTTTTATCAACACTGATTGTAAAATGAAGGAAAAAAATGCAGAAGTGACAGTTTTCCATTTAATTGAATGGATGTACTTTAGCTGAATGAATTATTATTTTTAATGATGTTCTTTTATAAACCTGTTTGTAGTTAAAGCTGATTTATAGCAACTGGATGGGCGGGTTATTCAAGTAGGTGAAGGGCAAATTTCCAGGTGTGTGACACTGCGCTGTATTATAAAATAACTAAACTGAGAATTGAATTTAGATTTCAATACAGAAACTTAAAGTGGCAAATCATGGTAAATCGTAACGGCATAATGATCACAAACGTGAATCCATTTTGCCACGTAGAAGTATGAACTGAAGGTAATTTGGCCATTTTTCAAGGGGAAAGGGCTGACCGGCACAGAGATAAATAAATACATAAATAAAAAACAAAGGTCCCCGCATCTCCACCTGCACATAGTGTAGAGTTAGAGAAGAGGGCAGCCCCAGGGCATTCACGCCGTCCCAGGGCATTCACGCCGTCCCAGGGAACTCACGCCTCCCCAGGGCGTTCACGCCGCCCCAGGGCATTCACGCCTCCCCAGGGCACACACTTAATTAGTGAAGTCAATTCTTTACTTTTCGGGAGCAGAAATCGAACTCCTCCTGGTAATGAAAGGCAATGATTACTCTCGCAGGAAGGTCTGCTGTCAACACCCTGAAGAGGATACCATCGACAGCTCTGTGTTTATGCTACAATATCTCCATGAAATTTACAGTTAGCAAAAACAGTCTTAATAAATTACAATATCAGCAGAAACTACAATGAGTAGCTATAATCAATTACTTATGGGCTAATTCTTACTGGACTTACTGGATACAGGAGCACCATTTCAATCTGCAGAGATATCCCCTCCAATTTATTCCAGTCACAATTGCAGTCTAACTGTAATTTTTAACCTCCATGCACAAAATCACACAGTTATTTTCTAGTTTTGCTAAAAGCTTGAATTATAATTCAGAAAGCAGTGAATGTGAATTATGGGCCATACACTCAAATTCATTTTTCCCCACCAGCAATAAATATGCTTCTTCAATTCTGCACCCAGGTTTTCCCAAGCACTGATAAATGGTCATCAACTGGGACACAAGCCCAAATGTAGGACAATTCACCCCATGAAAAGACTACAGAAAATCTCATATACCAGCAAACAGCGGATTCTCAAGAGCTCTGCTCACATACAGCCAAACCAATGAAAATGGTGACACTCACGTTCTCTAAAGAAGCCCACATTCAAAACAGCGATAAAAAATAAATAAAGAAGAGGGACGGGAAGAAATGATTCAGAGAAAACAAAGTTCACGAAAATGAAAGAGCTGGTAGCAATAATATGTAGTCAGCCAGCCACAGTCAACTTACAAACCAGCTAGCAAACATGGCTACCAAGCACTAAGCTATATCAGTGCAGCAAGTACATCCACGGAAGAACAGGGGTCAATAGGTCAGTCCCAAAGTTGGACTTTTTGGACTGGACAGCCCTGCAGGCGTAGCGGGGGGGCTGGCGGCTAACAGGCGGACGAGCAGGCTGCGCGTGACTGTCAGACACCCATAATGAGATTACGGCGGCGGCGGCTAGCAGACGCGGTGGCTCCGAGCCGGAGACGCCGGCCTGCTTTCAACTCATATTTATGTATCATTTAACGACCGGCGATCGTTAGCCTGTGTCCAAGGCTTCACCCAGAGACCATGGCTCACACCGATCCGGATGTTAACGAGGAATGAGAGAGTGAAGGATCACACTTATTAACCTTTAATTGATGCAGTGAGGCACTCATCAGAAAGAAGCCATAACTTTTTCTTAACGTTACAGTATCCAATTGCCGTAAGCAAAAGAATGACCCATTGTCACATCCGGCTAAAACGCAATGCTGTCTAGCACAATAACTGACCATATACTTAACCGCTTTCATTTATACAACTGCAGTTCCTCTAATCAACTGACGTTCCTTCGTTTAAAATGTGGAGGTAGGAATCCATTTATACAAAGAACTAAATGAGGGTAATAAAAAAAATTATAAAAACATATAAAAGCCCTTCATTGTCCTGCTTAATTGGGTCCAGGATTTCACCATTTAGATTTGTATATAAAATCATGACTGCATCCACGACAGCAGCCATAATTTAATTTGTGAGAGTTATCCAGACCACACAAGGCAAAGGAAAGACGTTCGTTGATGTGAACTCATTCAGAGTTTAATTACAATTTTTAAAATGGTTCCCTATACACATCCCACACTGCTGTTTCAAAACAAGACTCAGCATTAAACACGAATTTAAGATGTTCAAAAACAAAAAACATAAAAGCCTCTGACAACAATCTCATCATACGCAGGCCAGTTACTGAGTACTCCAGTGAACGCACTGCAGATGCCAGTTACTGAGTACTCCAGTGAACGCACTGCAGATGCCAGTTACTGAGTATTCCAGTGAACGCACTGCAGATGCCAGTTACTGAGTACTCCAGTGAACGCACTCCAGATGCCAGTTACTGAGTGCTCCAGTGAACACACTCCAGATGCCAGTTACTGAGTGCTCCAGTGAACGCACTGCAGATGCCTTGGGTTTCCATTCCAGTCCAGTTTGTTTTCTTTTTTTAATGACACATTCTGTCAAATCGCCATGTTACAAAACGTACTTCAGCTGAAAGACATCGGTGGAATTACGAGCCTCAGCAAGAAAACACTGCCATTATCAGACATCTATTAATAATAAAGAATGAATCTTCCAGCTATCAGTCTGCAAGACAACTGGGAATGTCCCTCTGAAGGGTAATAAGGCCTGGCAATGCAAGAAGTGGTAGTTTAATATAATATTTACTATTTTCTCCCGATTTTTGTCATTGAAAACAGGAAAACAAAACAAAACAAAAAGCCTTCGGTCTCAAACACGCATAACCGCAGCTCACCCTTTCATAAACAGCATTCGCTGCCCTGTATGACATCATTTCCAGTGAGAAAAATAACAGCTGAGGAAGGGTGGCTGGACAATTCTGCTGATTACTGCCCCCAAAGCATGTGACAGAATACAGATTACAGTACCAATGACCTTGCCAGTAGCACCAAGTCGAAGATGCAAGAACTGGACTCAATTCTCACAATTGTCCTACAACTCATACAGCAGGTGTCTCTGTGTTTTTGAGAAGTGCCCAATCGTTAATAGATCTACACTGTAAACTGGGACAGACAGACACATTACAGTTCGGAAGCATAATGAACATTAGCTAGCTCCAGCTGTGCAAAGACTTTAGCTCCGGAACAATTCAACGTGAAGATTATTGCCGGGATTTCTCCCATGATGGGAAAACTGTAATAATTATGCATGTAATAATTAGGTTTGATGGATTATTGCATGTAATTCAATAACATTAAGCATTATTAAAATGCAGAAATGGGAATACAGGCAGAAATATCTGTCAGAATCGCAAAACTACGGTACTTAACACCAGCTAAGCCTTAATTTAACTGCGACGCAGAATCCGTTGTATTCTGCATACCCTCCCCACCCGTGGGATAGAGCAGAATTAAGGCACAATGAAGTACAGGGGGAGGAGGAGAGAAAATCACATTAATGCATGAAGTGACTGAGCAGGCCTGCCAGCTGGGAAGGGGTGAAAGAGTGGCACGTCCCTAGGACCGGCATGAGCTGCAGGCCTGCATCACATGACATGATCGCTCCAAAAAGAACAGGGACCGATATGCTATGAGTCATTATGGAGCGACGAGAGGGCGGGGAGCCCAGCCGGCAAGATCCACCCACCCGCCCGTGGAGCGCCGCTCCGTTTCGGGCTTTCCGGACCCCCTCGTCACAGACCAAATGCTAACGAACACAAACTCTGACAATAAGTCGCATTAGATATGGCACAGATTGCCAGGGTAGGACCCAGCAGGCTTCGATCCATTGGAGTTTCCAACAAACAAGGCTTAGAGACCCATGGCAGGTAGGACTATTGTCTGCTGCCAGTCACTCATTCCAGGTCGACCCACATCCCACTAGCTGCTCTTCTTTCCCTTTAGGTTAATCTGGGCAGTGACTGACTCAACACTGACTCCCACTAAGACAGGGACTCATTCCAGGTCGACCCACATCCCACTAGCTGCTCTTCTTTCCCTTTAGGTTAATCTGGGCAGTGACTGACTCAACACTGACTCCCACTAAGACAGGGACTCATTCCAGGTCGACCCACATCCCACTAGCTGCTCTTCTTTCCCTTTAGGTTAATCTGGGCAGTGACTGACTCAACACTGACTCCCACTAAGACAGGGACTCATTCCAGGTCGACCCACATCCCACTAGCTGCTCTTCTTTCCCTTTAGGTTAATCTGGGCAGTGACTGACTCAACACTGACTCCCACTAAGACAGGGACTCATTCCAGGTCGACCCACATCCCACTAGCTGCTCTTCTTTCCCTTTAGGTTAATCTGGGCAGTGACTGACTCAACACTGACTCCCACTAAGACAGGGACTCATTCCAGGTCGACCCACATCCCACTAGCTGCTCTTCTTTCACTTTAGGTTAATCTGGGCAGTGACTGACTCAACACTGACTCCCACTAAGAAAGGTTTAAAGATCACCCATTACTCAGCGAAAGTTTTCCATGGTTGCCGTATTCTATATCTGTCCTAACCGAGCAGGATTTTCTAAGGCATTTCATAATAGCCACAAAATATCAATCTTTCATATAACCGAAAGGTTCATATTAGCATAGTACGGGGAGAATTTCTGCATGTGAAGATAACCTGGTGAATCAGCAATCCCAAATAATCTATAAATCCCTTCGAGAGGAATCTGTAGGCAGTCCTCTGAATCTGAAAACAAACTAGGATTTTAAAGTAGTAGTCAATGACAAACAGATTCAGGCTCCCGTTATTGACATGACATCACAAAGTCCACTTAACCTCAGAATTCATAAGATTTTAGAATGTGAAGCCTCTTTGCTTCATGTTAGTAAGAAACAGGGATCAGAAGGTCCAATTTGTATCGCATTTGGCCACAGAGGAATGGATACAGGGGAACCAAAATACAAATAACACACAAATATACATTAATGGGGGGGAAATGACCAAAATATCTCAATTTACAAATGTGCTCAATTAGCATGGTGTTCTAAATTTATTTCAATATCGCTCAAGGCCCATAAAACAAATCAGCAGGTACTTTAGGAGAACACAGGTCCCCAAAAGTCCCCCAAATAAATATGTTTTCTGCCATGGAGCTATGAATACTAATGGCCCAGTCCGCTGGGAACATGGTTCTTCCAAGCACAAAATCCAGCTGCACAGAGGCAACAAAAAACACAGCAGCGGGGAGATGCAGCGGTTCAGCTCCAGCGGCCCCAGCAGCTCCAGCGGCCCAGAGCCACAGGGATGCTGTGCATGACCGACCGGGCTCAGATTTCATTGGCCGAGGCGAACGGGCTCTTACTTTGGCATAGAGGCTGGGGAGGTCCAAGCCAGGCGGCATATGAGAGAAATCAATCACTTCCTCTTTCAGATAGATCTGCAGCATGGCAGAGAGGAGCCCAAGGCCCTCCTCCTTCTGCTCACTCATGTCAGCGACGTCTGCAGGACCAGGGGCACAAAAAAAAACAAAACACAGTTAGATATAAATGGCACAGCTAAAAAAAAAAAATTAACGAACATATAATGCAACCTATATTGAGTCTGTAATTTCTTTTGAACAATAATGGTGCCCATGTGATTTCTGCTGAAGTGATTTAGGTTATGATCTCCAGGGACTTCATCAGCAATCTTCAGGTTAGTCCTTCACCGGGAGGCAACCAACAGCCAATGATGCTCATTATTACGTTGTACACTGCAAAATCAATTCATGTTGGAGACAACATAGTACAGCTGACTATAATGCTTTAGCAATCCAGTAATCAATAGATATTTTGTGTGTGTGTGTGTGGGTGGGGTGTGTGGTCATGTATACATTACATTATGGGAACCAAATATTAAGGATGTCAGGGTTGGGATTAGGGTGAAATGAATTGAGAGTCCCCACAAAAATATAGATACCTAATGTGTGTGTGTGTGTGTGTGTGTGTTTGTGAATGAGAGAGAGAGAGAGAGGGAGTGACAGATGCAGATGAGAGGCCGACTCCTTGAAAAGCTAACTGCTCTGTAATGATTGTGCTGGGCAGCTGGGTGCTGAGCTGAGGCCCAGGTGTACAGATTCATCACCACACACGGGTGCTGAGGCCCAGGTGAACCGATTCATCACCACACATGGGACTTTCTATTAAACTCTCTTGTTTCATTCATTACAGACTCCCGGGAAAAGCTTTGCAGTCGCTTGACTCTCAGACGCCCCCCCTTTCAATATGGCCCCAGCTTCCCAGCTCTCATCCTCCGTCCACCTTCTGTGCTACGTCATTGCCCAGAAAAACCCGTTACGCCTGACAGAGGTGAACTGTACACAGCATGCACAAATAAAGCCACCATAATCCGAGCAGCTTCAACAGGTCCTCAAATCCGCCCTATTCTGCTCTGTGAAACACGCGGTCGAGTGCTGTTACTGGCACACCACATTACACGGGGACAGATAAGGAGTTATTTTAATGCTTTTTATGGGAGAGCACTGGGAACTTTTGAAAATGGGTGTGTTAAGATGCAAAGGAAATGCTGTAAATTTCCAGAGAAAGAACTGCCTCTGCTAGCAGCATTCTTTGCCATAACACACAAAATCTTCCATTAAAATGTAAAAAAACTTGGCTGCATTTCAAACATTATATTTTGCATGCACGAAGGAAAAACAATGTGGCACACTGACTACAACAATCACATAATAACAATATCGATAAACGAATTATTGTCAAATGTGCTGTAATTCGTATTTCCATGCCCTGAAAGGAGAGCTGATCTGCATACTCCCTGGGGGGGTGCAGCCCCCCCGCATAACCAAGTGCCATGCAAACCCAAGTTGGTGTTACCTTGACCCCCACTGCCTTCAGCGAATCGATGCATGGTGGTGAAATAAACATGAAATACACCACACACCAGTCGCATGACCCTGAGGCGTGCCATGCATAACCAACAGCTTAGCAAACAGGATACAGTACAAAGAAACAACCCAATATACATACACATCTCTGCAGTGCTGGGTTAGGTAGTTGGAGATACGATGCAAATATCACATTGCAGACATTCATGTTGTCAAGCATGTTGTCAACTAGGCCTAAGTGCACCTAGGGTGACAGGAAAATTGGAGCAAAAGCTACACAACAGCTACACATAACTTAACAAAGCAAGAACCCATTAAGACTATGCAAGGGTCAGTAACAATCGGGTTAGTAGAGGAATTCATGGAACAGATGGGTCTTAAGGAATTTCTTGAAGGTAGGGAAGGAGTCTGATAATCGGATATGACTCGGCAGCTCATTCCACCAACATGGGAACCACACAAGAGAAGCATCTGGAGTGACACCTCTCATGTGGTGGAGGGAACTAAAAGCGACATTGGTTTGCTGACTGAAAGGGTCGAGATGGAACATAGGTCTAGAGGAGCCAATTTAATGGATATAGGAGCCTGTCCATTAATGGACCTTTAAGCCAGCACCAAGGACATAAATAGCCCAAGCCACTTTAGAATGATCTGTCTGACAGCTATGAGTCAAACCAGTGCAGAGTGGTCCCAGTAATGCCGAGATGAGAATGGGTGGCCACGAGGAGCTGGTGATTAACCATGTCAAAAGCTGAAGAGTGGCCTAGTAGAATCAGGACAGAAGACTGGGATGTGGCTTTTACGGCTCTGTGTCCACAACAGCAAGGAGGCCAGTTTCAGTCAAGTGTCCAGGACTAAAACCAAACCGCAGAGGGCCCAAAAGGTTGTTAGCAAGAAGGTCAGAGATTTGGCTTGAGGACAGCATGTTCAAGAGATTTGGAGAGTAATGAGAGGAGGGAGACGGACTGATAGCTCTCAGTCCGAGAAGGGTTGAGTTAGGGTGTTATAAGCAGCAGAGTTACCTCAGCCTGCTTAAATGCGGCAGGGAATGTGTCAGTCAGAACGAGTAAGTTAATCAAGTGGGTGTGTGCAGGGGTAAGTGTCGGAGAAATGGCCTGGAGGACATGGGAGGGGATAGGAAACAGAATCCCATCTCTGTGTGAGCTTCGACTGACTTCTCTGGCTTCCTCCCACAGTCCAAATGCATGTAGTTAGGCTAACTGGGGTGAAAATTGCCCGGCAAATGTGGTCACGTGTATGCGCACTGCCTCTGGGGGGCGCACCTGCTAATCAGGATAGGCGCACCCTCCCCCACAACCCCGCCAAAGACAAACAGCCAAAATTCGGCTGATTCATAAATGGGCGACAAACTCACGCGACTCCAGCTCTGTTAAAGAATACAGCTCCTCCCCCAGGCAGGACGAGGGCTTCAGCTGCAGGAAGAAGAGCAAGAGCCACTGATTCGCTACTCGCAAGCAAATTACAATCTGTAGGCAGCCTCTGTTTTTCTAATTAGATTTTTTCTTTACCAATTTGAAGACGATCCGTGCCACAAGGCGAACCGAGTCTGTGACGATTTTCTTGTGGGGAAGCAGGTTCTGGAGGCATTTACACTCCCTCCTATGGTCTGGCCAGGCTCCTTTCTGGATGGGAAGGACGAAAGTTCAATGCTGTTTTATACGGCTAGGCTGCACAGTGATATAAAAGTCATCCATCTACCATAAGTGCACATCCACACACAAACACACAGGTTTGTAATCTTTGTGGGGACTCTCCATTCATTTCTATAGGGAAAACAACCTATAGAAACCCCTACCCAGCCCTAACCTTAACCATAAGCAACCAAACAAAATACGAGACTTTTGGCATTTTTAGTTTTTTGATTGCAGTCATACATTTCTATAAAATTGAACACAATACACACACAAAGCAAATTAAAGACACCAGTTACAACAGTCTGTGGTCACAGGCAGGTCAGCGGACTGGGAGGTCAGCAGGTCCCTGCTGCATTATGCCACAACTGGTTCTACGAGCCCAGAGTCATTAAGACCCGGATGAGAGGGGGCGCACCTGCTTGAAAGCACATGACACGGAACAGGAGGCACGGAACAGGAGGCACGGAACAGGAGGCACGGAACAGGAGGCACACATACGCGCAAGCTCACGCTCGCCAGCCAGCCGTCGCCGGTCCGTTACGCTCGACGGACCACCGCCCCCATCCTGCCATTCAACAGCGAGGACCTGAATCCCACCCACCCC
Organism: Paramormyrops kingsleyae; assembly: GCF_048594095.1. Taxonomy (NCBI): domain Eukaryota; kingdom Metazoa; phylum Chordata; class Actinopteri; order Osteoglossiformes; family Mormyridae; genus Paramormyrops; species Paramormyrops kingsleyae. The sequence continues at coordinate 1,305,752 of NC_132810.1, forward strand.
TATACCGCACCTCGGTGTCAGGGCTGTCAGTGGGGAAGACGAGGTGGGGGGGGGGGGGGGGCAAGGGGGCGGTTATGGCTCATTAACGTAACTTTAACGGAGAGGCGGCATGATTCTGCAGCTGTGCAGGGGTTGGGATGCAGCGGCAAAGACATTTACACATTTATACATCTATTTATACACATTTATACATTCCAGCTACCTAATGGAGGGAGGAGCAGGGGAGCAAGGGTGGATGTGGTTAAGCGTGGGAGGAGGGGAGAGGGGGACAGAGGGAGAGAGAGAGGGGGGGAGGGGGCAGAAAGAGACAGATGGGGACAGAGAGAGAGACAGGGAGGGACAGAGAGAGAGACAGAGAGGGACAGAGGGAGAGAGAGAGAGGGGGGAGGGGCAGAAAGAGACAGATGGGGACAGAGAGAGAGACAGAGGGGGACAGAGAGAGAGACAGAGAGGGACAGAGAGAGAGACAGAGAGAGACAGAGGGAGGGACAGAGAGAGAGACAGAGAGGAACAGAGGGAGAGAGAGAGAGAGGGGAGGGGCAGAAAGAGACAGATGGGGACAGAGAAAGAGACAGATGGGGACAGAGAGACAGACAGAGAGGAACAGAGGGAGAGAGAGAGGGGGGAGGGGGACAGAAAGAGAGACAAAGAGGGACAAAGTGAAATAGAATGGGACAAAAAGAGAGTGGGATACAGAGAAAGGGGGGAGAGGGGCAGAGAGAAAGAAAGAAGGAAGGAAAGAGGAGGACAGAAAGAGAGGAACAGAGAGAGAGGGAGAGAGAAAGATAGAGAGACAGAGCTCATTCATTCATATTCAGAGAACACACTGACTGAGTGAATCGTAATTAGCATGAAAAGGTTTGTTCTGCAGCTGAAAACCTTCACACCAAGAGCAGCAACTGCTTCAGTCACTGGACTCGTCTCCCAATAATGTTTTCAGACAGAGTGCATTTCCACAGTCACAAAAGCATCCCAATTACAGAACGATTCCAATCACAAACACCAGGGCTACTGAACCGCTGACACCAAAGGAAACACTTGTATCGCATATAGACAGCTTCATGTGACGCAAATTGAAACACAATACATAATTATTACTGTATAATTAAGCAGCGCCGTCATCTTTGATGCTGTAATTTGAACTCACGCTTCCGTGATTTCATTAAGGAAAGCTCTATTATCTAGGTCCAACTTTTAAGTAGTGACCTACGATTATGTTACCATTGGAAGTACAGACCAATGTTAGGTCCAAAAGAGTAACTTTCTCAGTTTTTTACTAATTGGTGTTCTTCTTAAACAGTAATAAAAAAAAAAATATATAAATTGAAAAAAATTCTTGGTAATAAGTACATGTGAATCCGACAATAAGCCAAAGAATGGCTGGATGGATGGATGGATAAAATGTAAATTATCTTACTTTTGCTTACTCCATCCTCAGATGTTCCATGATCACTGATTTAAAGGTATAATTGCTAATTAGGGGAGTAAAAATATGGGCCTGGCAACTGCTCTATTGAAAGCAAATGGTGACCAGTGCTTCAGACAGCCTAAGTCCCCAGAACCAATTCAGGACACGGATTTACCATTTTTAAATGATAAATCCTTTATTTGCAATTTGCGCCATTACAAGTATAAGTACCTACAGTATGAGGACCCTACAGTACAATTACCCTACATAGGGTTTGGCTGGAGGAAAAAGGGGTACATTCAACATGGGTGTTATAAGAAGAGCAGGCTGCAGTTAATTAGTGTTGAGCTTTAAGTGTGCGACCAGTAATGTCTCCGTCTCAGAAGCTTTCACTGGGCTCCCAGGTGTTTTGGGGAAAAGGTGCATTTCTAAGGGACTCCCAGACATTCTGGAATATCTCAGTCGCCTGCTGGCTCATTGATGCAGGAAAAAAACAGACCTGCAGTATCAGACCATCTCTGGAACTCCAGTTTGTGTGTGTGTGTGTGTGTGTCCACATGTGAATTATAATCACAGGAGTGTGTTCTGGAGCCTCATTCAGTACCGACAGCGTGGAAGGCAGCCGTTACCTGGCAACTTGCATTGCAGTAGTAGGCAGTCTTGCACTGAGAGCACCGCAATAGAGTCTTTCTCCTGCGTGGTAGAACAGAAGAAAGGTAAGCGCTTACAAATGTAAACTGCAAAACGCAGGCAAAGGACATCTTTGGCTGTGTGCGTGTTCCATGACTAAATGGCATCCTAATCACGGTGCCACCCTGCCTCATGTCCTGTGTTTCTGGGAATACCCATGGACCTGGGATGGGCATTGACCCTACATGGGATAATCAGTTAAGGAAATTGGATGGATAGATGAGTTAATACTTAGGAAGAGTTTGTACTGAAGAAGAAAGAAAGAAAATAAAAGCAACTACAACATTCAGCAACTTCAGAATACCCTGGTATTTCCCTGGTGTTGACTTAATGATCATCTGCATCGGGTTACATATGAATATAAAATACATCACACAGCCGCAGCATTACAGACGAAGGTGACATATGTAAAATATTTTAACAGCTAATCCGTGCTCACCGTACCTTCCAATTAATAACAGAGCTGCCTGAAAGGTACTTTTGGCTGCAATATGCTTCACATTAGGCTGCAGGTATGGACTTCTTATTCTTATTCTTCGGCTTGGAAACTCGCACGGGAAAGTGGAGCCTAAGTGGGCATTTATAACTGGCTTAAGTTAAAGACTCGTCTTCCTAAGACTAAAGAAAATGGGACAGTCCCCATGGAACTCTGATGAAAAATAAATGTGCATAAGTCAATATAAGTGAGGACAGAAATATACAGAATGACTGAAGTGATGCTCATTTATCTCAGATAAATGACTGACATGGAATTATGTCCAAAATGACACTGTAATCCAGTTATGTAGCCATTGATGAATCACTGCGTAACAGTCGGCTACTCAAATGTATCAGTTATCTTCAACATAGATGTAACCATTTGTCTAAAACTTAATGGCAAAAATATGTCGTTATAGAAGAATATTACACTGCATATTTGCCAAGGTACAGTATGCATCTGAAAGACGTTCAGGTAAAGAGTCCATTCCCATGTGGGAGTAGGAAGGAACTAATCAGAGTGTGCAAATCGACTGGCTCTCAAAATCGCCTCCACCACACAAGTAAACATGGTGTGGGGAGCAGGAGGGGGGCTGATCCATGGTCTGTGTACAAGACCTTGAAAACTTTCTGCACTGACTCAATCTTGCCATTCCCTCCTCCAGTGGTGCAGAGATGTTTCCAGGAGAATTTTTGTGGGAAATAGGGAATGAACAGGCAGAAGCATTTTACTTAAAACAGTCATATAAATGCATTATACATACGCTCATAATGCATTATGATGCATTCATAAAGTATTATAAACAGGGCTATAAATGTTTATAAAAAGGCATAACGAATTATTGCCATATTTATTATGCATTACAAATGCTCTCATCTATAATGCACTATCAATACCTTCATAACACATTATAATGGTCAGTATGATGCATTATGAAGGTATTTATAGTGCATTACAGATGAGAACATTAAAAAAAGCATAATAAACATGGGATGTTTATAATACTTTTTAATAATGTATCATGAATCCATTACAATGCATTATGAAGGTATCTTTACTGTATTTACAGGACTGCTTTACGTAAACTGTTACCCAGGTTTCTCATAACAGGCCTTATCTGATGAGGTACATGTCTGCCGGGGGTGACCTTCCATCAGGCTCACTCAGAGCCAACCGCAAGTGTAAATATTACACACACCTGCGTCAACATACACAAGCAAGAAAACAAACCTAAATGCACCCCACACAGAACTACTCTTGCTTTTTGGTGTGAGGGTCATTTTTTCTGCCCTCACAAATGGCAAAATATTTAAGTATACGATTGTATATTTTTAGGTGATGATAAGGCGCTCGATTTGCATAGAATTCAGAGCGAGCGCCAGTGTACTCTAGCCTGGCTCACTACCAATCTGCTGGCAGACATGGCTCGAGATGGAGAACATAAAAAAAATAAATAAATCAAGATGGAAAAAAAAAAATCTGTAATAGCTATCTTCACACTCCATTGTGCCGGCTCAAGTGGTTTGTTGTTTAATCGACTGAATGGATGTCGCATTGTACCACGGCCAACTGATTCATGCAATAAAGGGAGCATGTGATCGCTTACCCTGTCCGAATACTTACCTATCTGACGGAATTGCTCATTTACATATTCACTTCATGCCTTTTACAAACTCTTCAGCAATTACTCAAAGGATGCCCCGCGTGCATACAAATTCATTTGCGGTATAACTAAGAACGGTAATGGAATGGATTTCAATGAAACACACTGACATTGTAAGAGGTTTAAAGGCCTACGCAATTAATCCGTGGATCTCAATTCCCTGTCTCAGTATTTAGATGGAATATATAAGACAAGTAGTAGAGAAGATGAATGAATGAATGTTCAAGTAGAGAATGCAAACGGTACTGTCAATTCAAAGGACATTGTGAAATACCTTATACATGAATCACTGCTGGAAAGTTTCATTTGAGATCTTATCTGTAGTATTAATAGATGTATTTAATATACTCATCAGTGAATGGCAGATAGTATAGCATGTATCTCAGGTCAAAAAGACCACAATACATTTTATAATGGATGGCTGCATTTAACAGTGCTCTAGGTCCAGTTATGCAAGCCTTTGACTACTTATTTTTCATGTCTGTTTTGATTCTGAGACTTTCCCATTTGTGGTCAAAGCTTTTCCCTGCTCTACCCCTTCAAAAAAAACAAAAAACAGGGAAAAGTGATTCACGGATGATCAGTATGAGCAAAAACAAAAATCCCAAAAAAATAAAGAACATATCATTAAAAATGGCCAAAGTGGCTCTGAAGCCAGAGCGGAAAAGGGTTTTTTCAAAGCCTTCAAAATGGCCCCCTTTCAAATAAAATGTTTTGCCTCAAATAAAAAGAAATGTATATTAAAAAAACAACGACTTTGTTGAAAGTGTTCTGAAAATGGCTGTTATTACAGTTGCCACTGGAGGTGTAACAAAACGACAGATGTAGTTATTCACGTGGTGCTCAAAAAGGAACCACTGGAATAAAATGCTGCTGGTCCACTAAGCCTCTCTGATGTCAGGTATCATGAGAAGACGCACAGCTGCGGCAGCACTGCATTTTTTCCCACAGAACTTTAAAATATACCATTTAAATTGATTTTTCAGCCATTTCGTATTACCTGTGATCCTGCAAAGGGCTGTGAACAACTTAATGGACGTCATAAGACTGTCTTTCCGCTCGACTGCTGATTATTTTTCTACAATCAGTGCATTGCTTAGGACACACATTTAGGCTGGCATTTCATTGAAGATTAATGCAGGTTAAGCTTCATAATGCTGTGCATCCTTCTGATTACAGCACCTAATTCCTTATCATTAAAGGCACCTGTTGCCAAGAGGCCTTTTCTCTGCAAATCATACAAGTACAATGAGCTGAAAATGTCTATACTCTACCCATCTTATCCAGTATGGGGTTGTGATGACCCCCGGGGGCCTACTGCAGCCAGCATGGGATGGCATGGGATGGGATGGGATGGGACGGGATGGGACGGGATGGGACGGCATGGGATGGGACTGGACGGGACGGGATGGGACGGCATGGGATGGGACTGGACGGGACGGGATGGGACGGCATGGGATGTAACAACGACTTTGTTGAAAGTGTTCTGAAAATGGCTGTTATTACAGTTGCCACTGGAGGTGTAACAAAACGACAGATGTAGTTATTCACGTGGTGCTCAAAAAGGAACCACTGGAATAAAATGCTGCTGGTCCACTAAGCCTCTCTGATGTCAGGTATCATGAGAAGACGCACAGCTGCGGCAGCACTGCATTTTTTCCCACAGAACTTTAAAATATACCATTTAAATTGATTTTTCAGCCATTTCGTATTACCTGTGATCCTGCAAAGGGCTGTGAACAACTTAATGGACGTCATAAGACTGTCTTTCCGCTCGACTGCTGATTATTTTTCTACAATCAGTGCATTGCTTAGGACACACATTTAGGCTGGCATTTCATTGAAGATTAATGCAGGTTAAGCTTCATAATGCTGTGCATCCTTCTGATTACAGCACCTAATTCCTTATCATTAAAGGCACCTGTTGCCAAGAGGCCTTTTCTCTGCAAATCATACAAGTACAATGAGCTGAAAATGTCTATACTCTACCCATCTTATCCAGTATGGGGTTGTGATGACCCCCGGGGGCCTACTGCAGCCAGCATGGGATGGCATGGGATGGGATGGGATGGGACGGGATGGGACGGGATGGGACGGCATGGGATGGGACTGGACGGGACGGGATGGGACGGCATGGGATGGGACTGGACGGGACGGGATGGGACGGCATGGGATGGGACGGGACGGGACGGGATGGGATGGCATGGGATGGGATGGCATGGGATACCCGTCCACCGCGAGGCATGCACTCACACACTATAGGAAATTTACAGACACGGACTCCCCTAAGCATGTTTCTGGACTGGAGGATTAAGCTGGATACTGGGACTAAATATTATTCTGAAATTTTAATGCATTTTCATCATATAATGTGCACAGGCATATACTGTGTTCACATCATTTTTAATAGAGTGGAAACTGCTTGTAGTGATCATGGTTATAGTGAACAACCACTTATATGGATCAAAAATCTAGGGACAGAATTAATCTTGTGCAAGTACTGTTGAAGTAATTTCCTTATTAGTAATCAAGTAGTCCGCTTACAGTGTTCATTTTGGGTCTTTTTATACATAACATATGGAAAAAATTAAAACTACGGTAATTTTTTTTTTTTTACTTTCCCATCTGTAACCCATCTGCTTCTGGCTGGCTAGTCGAGGCTAATGCTGTGTGCACAGAAAACATGACGGGGAAAAAGAATGACGGGGAAAAAGAAAGGCATTTTCCCTCAATGACAAATATAGACTCAAACTTTATGATAAACGAGCCAACAAGGTGCCGTAGCAAAACTACAATAAGCTACATTTCATGTACAGTACTGTACTGTATTATAGCGTATTTGAATTATACACAATTCAGTAATTTGTGCAATATTGTAATTCGAAAGACATTTGAAACAGCTGTACTGTATTTTGAAAGAGTCAATAAAATTCAGTAAATAGTATATAAATATAAATTACATAGTATTCTGCCTGAGACATAAAGAAGAAAAATAATGGTTGTAATGACCATCCACTTATAGGGATCGATTTCACAGACAGACGTGATCACTATAAGCGGTTTCCACTGTATTTCTAAAGATTGCAATTTCAAAATGGGGAATGAAGACTCCCCCACCCCACCTCCACCACTCACCACCCGCAAGAAGAAAACTGGGAAAAAAAACTGAAATCAAACAACTTAAATCCAGACATAATGCATTCTTTCAGAGAAACAGAAAGAAAGATAAATACCCATTTCCTAACCACAGAGGCGGTGACTTCATTAAAACCCCCATCATCTGGCGTACAATGCTGTTAAGTCCTTAATGACTTTGTGGTAAGTGCCAAATATTCCTCTCCAATACATCATTAGTTCAGAATCACGTCCCTTCTAGAAGCAGTTCAAATTAGTATAATTGATTTTGTGAGTGCACATAAGCCCACTTCCTTAGTTTCTACGCTAACAGAGCGACCAAGGACGAAAAATAAACAAGTTTACAAAAACCAAAAGAGAACAATTACATTGGTAATAACAAAAGCACACAAACCAGAGGAAGGACGGAGAAATCCCTCCAGGGCAGGACAGCCACACTAATGGGTCACTGGTTTTTACAGTCATTCTTTAGCGATTTCAATGTGCACATGCTTCACAAGAATAGCAAACAGTTAGTGCTATTGGCATAGATCAGCATTTAGACTAACTTCAAGAATATAACATCTCATAGGTGATTTGATTCTTCTAAACTCCTATAACTTAAAATTAGCTCTACTGTTAACAAACATGATGACTATTGCTGGAAGTTCCAAACACCTATTTCTGTACACAGTAGTCAGAGAGAGCACTGTTACGCTCTTACAGACTCCCACCCTCCCCCAAGACCCAGACCAAATCAAAATCCATTCAAACCACCTCGCAAAGAACCTCAGCCGTCAGACCAGCAATTCCAAAAAAGTACATTAAGTTCAAATCAATGCAGCCTTCATCCATTTATCTTCCATAAGCTGTTATCCAGGTCCATGGTGTGCTTAAGCCTGCCCCAAGGAGCACAGAGAACACCCTGGATGGGATGTCAGTCTATCAAAAGGGTACACACTGTGCCCAATTGAGGGACACCAAATTACCGTGCTGCGTGTGTTTGCAATGCAGGAGAATATCAAAATACTGGATACATATAGAGAGAATACTGCACTGCATCCCTGGACCAATGGATATGGGGATATTGGGGCATTAAGTCCCATATACAGGTTTTTATATGTATTTTTTAAATCAAAAGTTTCCTGCTGGCAGGTGGGTTTCGTGCTGGGGGGGGGGGGGGGGTGGATTCCACAGAAGCATTGAAGACTGTCAACCTTCACAGCTCCTTCAGAGGGGAAGAAGGCAACTCCTGAGAGAAGGTCTCATCAGCTGTAAACAGTCAGGCTGAAGCACAGCTGTTTTGATTTGTCTGCCGATATGCGCACTGCTGCCGATATGCGCACTGCTGCCGGTATGCGAACTGCTGCCGGTATGCGCGCTGCTGATATGCACGCTGCTGCCGGTATGCGAACTGCTGCCGGTATGCGAACTGCTGCCGGTATGCGCACTGCTGCCGGTATGCGAACTGCTGCCGGTATGCGAACTGCTGCCGGTATGCGCACTGCTGCCGGTATGCGCGCTGCTGATATGCACGCTGCTGCCGGTATGCGAACTGCTGCCGGTATGCGCACTGCTGCCGATATGCGCACTGCTGCCGGTATGCGCACTGCTGCCGGTATGCGCACTGCTGCCGGTATGCGCGCTGCTGATATGCACGCTGCTGCCGGTATGCGAACTGCTGCCGGTATGCGCACTGCTGCCGGTATGCGAACTGCTGCCGGTATGCGCACTGCTGCCGATATGCGCACTGCTGCCGGTATGCGCGCTGCTGCCGATATGCGCGCTGCTGCCGGTATGCGCACTGCTGCCGGTATGCGCACTGCTGCCGGTATGCGCACTGCTGATATGCGCACTGCTGATATGCACGCTGCTGCCGGTATGCGCACTGCTGATATGCACACTGCTGCCGATATGCGCACTGCTGCCGGTATGCGCACTGCTGCCGGTATGCGCACTGCTGATATGCACACTGCTGCCGGTATGCGCACTGCTGATATGCACGCTGCTGCCGGTATGCGCACTGCTGATATGCACACTGCTGCCGATATGCGCACTGCTGCCGGTATGCGCACTGCTGCCAGTATGCGCACTGCTGATATGCACGCTGCTGCCGGTATGCGCACTGCTGATATGCACACTGCTGCCGGTATGCGCACTGCTGCCGATATGCGCACTGCTGCCGGTATGCGCGCTGCTGATATGCACGCTGCTGCCGGTATGCGAACTGCTGCCGGTATGCGCACTGCTGCCGGTATGCGAACTGCTGCCGGTATGCGCACTGCTGCCGATATGCGCACTGCTGCCGGTATGCGCGCTGCTGATATGCACGCTGCTGCCGGTATGCGCACTGCTGCCGGTATGCGCGCTGCTGATATGCACGCTGCTGCCGGTATGCGCACTGCTGCCGGTATGCGCACTGCTGCCGGTATGCGCGCTGCTGATATGCACGCTGCTGCCGGTATGCGCACTGCTGATATGCACACTGCTGCCGATATGCGCACTGCTGCCGGTATGCGCACTGCTGCCGGTATGCGCACTGCTGCCGGTATGCGCACTGCTGCCGGTATGCGCACTGCTGCCGGTATGCGCACTGCTGCCGGTATGCGCACTGCTGATATGCACACTGCTGCCGGTATGCGCACTGCTGATATGCACGCTGCTGCCGGTATGCGCACTGCTGATATGCACACTGCTGCCGATATGCGCACTGCTGCCGGTATGCGCACTGCTGCCGGTATGCGCACTGCTGATATGCACACTGCTGCCGGTATGCGCACTGCTGATATGCACGCTGCTGCCGGTATGCGCACTGCTGATATGCACACTGCTGCCGATATGCGCACTGCTGCCGGTATGCGCACTGCTGCCGGTATGCGCACTGCTGATATGCACACTGCTGCCGGTATGCGCACTGCTGATATGCACGCTGCTGCCGGTATGCGCACTGCTGATATGCACACTGCTGCCGATATGCGCACTGCTGCCGGTATGCGCACTGCTGCCGGTATGCGCACTGCTGATATGCACACTGCTGCCGGTATGCGCACTGCTGATATGCACGCTGCTGCCGGTATGCGCACTGCTGATATGCACACTGCTGCTGATATGCGCACTGCTGCCGGTATGCGCACTGCTGCCGGTATGCGCACTGCTGATATGCACGCTGCTGCCGATATGCGCACTGCTGCCGGTATGCGCACTGCTGATATGCACGCTGCTGCCGGTATGCGCACTGCTGATATGCGCGCTGCTGCCGATATGCGCACTGCTGCCGGTATGCGCACTGCTGCCGGTATGCGCACTGCTGCCGGTATGCGCACTGCTGCCGGTATGCGCACTGCTGATATGCACGCTGCTGCCGATATGCGCACTGCTGCCGGTATGCGCACTGCTGATATGCACGCTGCTGCCGATATGCGCACTGCTGCCGGTATGCGCACTGCGGCCGGTATGCGCACTGCTGCCGGTATGCGCACTGCTGATATGCGCGCTGCTGCCGGTATGCGCACTGCTGCCGGTATGCGCACTGCTGATATGCGCGCTGCTGCCGATATGCGCACTGCTGCCGGTATGCGCACTGCTGATATGCGCGCTGCTGCCGGTATGCGCACTGCTGAGCTGCTTGCCAGGGGATGAAGCTGAGATATCAATAACGTTAAGCTACGTGATCGAAGCAGAATCTGAAACTGCCTCAACCGTACCACCATTATTGTTTGTTCAGATATTTTATTCAGCCACAAAATAAACGATTACAGCTATTGCAGTCACAATATTAGATCCCCTTAAAGGAGTAATTGCAGCAGTTTAAATTGTAAAGGAGCGACTAGTTTGAAGAGCATTTTTAAAATGATCACAAATTATCACCCAGTAGGGAGCTGGGAGGGAGCAAAAATGTGGACCAGCTGTGGGTTGCCGAGGACCAGATTGGGAAATACTGAGCTCGACAAACACCATACACTCCAAGGGGGTAACTACGGCTGGAACATTGGGGGGGGGTCGAGGTCTCCACCCATTATGGGGGAAATATGATTATTGGGGGGGGTTGTATTAGCTGGTTTTAATTTATTGAGGGGGCTACAACCTCCCCCATCCCCCCGTAATTTACGCCCATGATACACACTAAATATACCAAGTGTAGAATTAATGGGTTGAATCCAATTAACGGGGCGTTAAGAGTGTCATTCAAGAACCTGTGACACTGAACTGAGACGATCACTTCAAAAGAAGGAAGCTCATGTGTTACTTGTGAATTTCCTAAAAAATAGATTCATATCTCGTGGAACAATGGCATTCTCACACACAGGTGAACTGTTTCAGAATCAAAGGCAAGGCAAGTTTATACAGCATAATATTAAACACCAAGGTCATTCAATGTCCTTCACAGAAATATAAGACGCATTCAGGAATACGGGTAAAAAAGCATAGCAAAGAAAACTACACAGAAGTGCAGGACATAATAAAATAAGCAGTATAGCAAAGATTAAAAAAATAATAATAATAAATGCGAGAATAGTAAATACTGCCAAAGTAAGATGGCGGCACTGAATCTACAATTTCACTGGAAAGCGCTGAATGTGCTGGTGACAGAAGGATGTACCTTTAAGAGGCATTTTCCCCACTTTTACTTATAAAAAGAAAGAAACACTGTCCTGCCCACAACTTTGACCCTTGTATTTTACCCTGCTTGACTATATCTGTCTAGCAGTGTATTGGGAGTCTGGAAATCAGTTTCAACAATGCATGCATTGTATGGATGTACTATTACAAACTTGCACATTAAAACATACCGGTAAGTGTTCATAAGAACAGCAAAACGGTCATTAACAAGGAAGACTGGCATCAGACAATCAATAGCTTCCATTACAGCAGAGCTTGCTGCAGCAGTTGTTATGGGAACGAACTCACAGCCCTCTTTCTCCGCCATTCGGGGAATTTGACTTAATCCCCCTTCCCTAATTAGTGGAATCCCGAATCTAAAAAGTAACCTGCAGATACAAATTCTGTAAGCTTTGCAAAGTTGGTTAGCAAGAAAATAATCTGGAACATAACTGTCTTCCCATTGGTGTGATTCAATTTAAACCTCAATTATACCAGAGGGACACTTTTAATCTGACTAAATAAGTTTAAGTTAGCAATAACCAGTCTTTAGTAGGCACAAAATAACTACTTTATACATTATTGCATCATTTCGGTAAACCTACAAACACCGTCAAACATGATATGCAAATAATATCATCATGACATCCTCCCAAGCTGTTTGTGGATTTAATCAATTCAAAGGCAGGGAAAATTACTGTGAAAGTGTTGTTTTAATGCCAAAACTTTAAAATAACTAAACTAAACTTTTAAAAAAACTAAAATTCAGTGTATTTAAGCACATTCTTTTAATTCAAGAATTGTCCTAATAATAATAAAAAGACTTACAACCATAAATCTGTGCGCATCAACTAGGGGCTAATAATGTAGGATATAAATAACAATAAAAAATGCTGCAGACAATTACAGACATAAGCAGACCACAAGGAGACCACAAGGAGAAGGCATTCGGCTCTGCCAGCTCTTGGAAGTGGTTCATGTCATTAAGGGCACCATCTTCAAGACAGAGGATTATTTATCTCGCCAATTAGATGGGATGAATGGGGTTTCGCATAAAGGTGAAATAATCTCAGATTCTTATATAGTGTACATCAACCCTATGTTATCTAATTAGAGTGGACAAATTTGCACCATTACGGAAAATGACCGTTTCTGAAAGTGAAATTCCTGTCTAATGAGGTAGCCGGCTTACAACCTGAAAGAATGTGCAGGACTTAACAGCACAGCGCCAGCAGAGATAAACAAATAAATGGTTAACTTGGCGAACTATCCTTTCAAAAATGAGAGGGAGTGAGTCCATATATCTGTAAACAGTGCTGTTGATTGTGACCAAGTAATAAACATGAAAACACCATTTACTCCAAAGGACTTCAACACAAGATCAAAGAGAACTCAGCAAAGTTGGAGTGCTGATCCAAACCGTCTCTTGCCGAGCGTTACATGCAGTTCTGCATGACAGAATGTGTGATAGGTTCTCCAAGCTATAATTAAAAGGGACCCTGGCCCCTCCCATCCATCCACTCCCCAGCAACAACAGTCGCTTAATAGTCCATGAATAGCACAGTTCCATCACTGACACCCCCGAAGTACTATACCACAGATTATTCAGATACTCGTATATACCGGTTATGGGACACTATACCTTTTTTGTAAATACAGTTGGTGTTTTGGCATATCAAGAGTCTGCCTGGTGAATTTACATCAGAGAAATAGCATTGCAAGATACACAAATGATTTTGAATATTTTGCTTTTTTTAATGCATTTCCAATTCTGCTTGAAATTCTCAGAATACTTCTTTATGCTATCCATGCAATAAAGGCAAGCAGCTTAGGAGGACACTAAGAGAGTAACGGCGGTTTACCAACTGAAGTATTCCCCGATGCACTGGACAGACTATCCAGAGAATAGCAACGAATGACAGAAATGGGCAGAAATGCACAAGACAAGACAAATCCCACTGAACGGCCATGAGTCTGCTATTCAAAATCCAAGAGGATCCCGAATTATTACCCACAGTATTCAGACATCATCTTAGCTAAAAGTCTACAACAGATCAAAGGAAAAAGAAAAAATGTGGATTAGGGGTTTTATTATACTCAGTCACCGAATGACTGACTCACTCACATAATACTATGCTGCACCATTCCATTTATTTCTAGGACCTCAATACAAAGGCAATACTCTGAACAAAAAGTGGGGGCATGTCGTTTGCATAGTGGAACGAATACTCGGACATGCTCGGAAATGTTGACAGACCTTTAAAGGTGCACGCATTCTCCATTTAATGACACCAGGGTGAGTCGAGGGAGGGAATCGAAAGAAACTGTGTAATGGCAAATACAATTTGACAAAAAAAAAAAAAGACACATCCATACCATAAAAGGCAAGACAAAATCACATCATTTATGTAATATTTCCAGACAGCCTGAATTCCTTTATGATTACTATCCAAGGAGAAAGCAAAATGAATCCAACTCAGCTCTGCTCAGTCTTCTGGCTGTGGCCCACGTGACATTTAAAGTGCTATAGAATCATTAATTGACCAACCACTCGATTTGTTACCATGACAACAAAGACAAGTGTATTACACAACTGGAACCATATAACCTATACCAGGGAGTCGTTTACTCTGGATTTCATGTCCTTCAAAGTGTTTAAACATGCCCAAAACTAAAATGGCAGAATGGGACGAGGTAGATGGAATAAAACCTACACACTACAACCTAGAAGTCAGAAGACACCTGGATGCAGGAGATGGAGAAGCTTTTCCCATGAGTCACAAACCCCGGTTTGCGCAATGAACCTTGGGAAATGCTGGACTGCGAAGGATCCACCCCATAGGCGACTCCGCAGAAGAAGGGTGCATTTCTAGGCCGCATTTGAAGGAGCCTTTGAAACGGGACAGCCTTGTCGATGGGACAGCCTTGTCGATGGGACAGCCTTGTCGATGGGACAGCCTTGTCGATTGGACAGCCTTGTCGAAGGGACAGCCTTGTCGATGGGACAGCCTTGTCGATTGGACAGCCTTGTCGAATGGACAGCCTTGTCGATGGGACAGCCTTGTCGATGGGACAGCCTTGTCGATTGGACAGCCTTGTCGATTGGACAGCCTTGTCACGCCGCTGTGACGCATTTGGTCTTCCGATGCAACCTTAGAAGGATGCAGCCCCTGAATTTAGGCACAGCCTTTATTTGAGGGCAGAGGTAAAGACGGGTTTTCAAAAAAAGCCGTGGGGTGGAACCAAAACCAAGATAGATGGGAAAACAGTGGCCTGTACTACAAAGCCGGGTTACTGGCTTATCAGGCTAACTTGTGGGATTTAAGGTAGTCTGGGCAAAATGTAAGTGAACGAATATGAAGTCCATTTAAGCTGCGGTACCTTAAATCCGACAAGTTACCCCAATAAGCCAGTAACCCCGCTTCTGAGTACAGGCCACTGGTCACAGTAGGGGCATTATTCAGTTAGGGTTACTGGAAATGAGAGAAAAATCAAACAACTGTATATAGTGACTGGTAATAAAGAATGACTATCTGACAAAACACATAAAAACAGGTATCCTTGCTTTCCCCTTCCTGTACACTTAACTACAGATTCCTGTGTACATTAAAGATCGTACCGGCCAGGGGTCACAAGTTCAAGCGGGCACTTGATGCACTACAGGCTCAAATTAGCCATGGTCCATGGATTAAAGTGGGCAATAAAGCAAACCGGTCCTGACAAGACATAAAGGGGAGGTGGTGGACAGCTACTAATCCTGGAAATGAGAAAGGAGCTCATGCAGGACACCCCAGGAAAGTCATTACCAATACAGGCAGTGCCACTGACACGGAGGACGCCTCGTGCTGCTGAAATTAATTAACCTAGAAGTACTGGAGAAGTTTAAAGCAATTCCTGTAGCTCCGACTCCGATATAGAGTCTTCGTGACAGCACACGTGCATGGAAATTTTGCATTGCTTTAGGCGCTTTATATTGCAATGAGGACTGGAACGTGTGGAAGGAATTATTAATGTCTGATCTGAGGTGAAGTGTCAACATCTATAAGCTTAATGGCGCTGATGTCAATAAAATTTGCAAAGTGCAGAAATAGAAAGTAACTAATATAATTGTGGGGTATCATTGATGAATGATGAGACCAGAGCAACCTCAGGAAAATTCAAGGTCCCAGTGTTAGTGTTTCTGTGGATGCTAACGGGGCTCTGCTGCTGCGAATGTCCTTCTGGGACCTTTCTGACGACGGCTGACCCAAGTAAGCCGTCCACCAAAGTGAATTACTCTAATAGCGAGTCCATGCGAAGCTCAGCCACAGGGAGGTCGTCAATGCGTGTCTGAGGCCGAGCGTGATGGGCAAACATCAGCCCGTAAGTGGCAGGACCATCACTTAGGCTGTCGGCACGGAGAACGTCCGCCTCAATCCTGCCATCCATCACGCATCGGTGCATCTTCGCTCATCTCAGTACCATAAAAGGGGCACAACCTCATAATCAATATGGCAGGAGGAGACAGACCAACTCATGGGGCGCAAGATCAGCAACGATATGGTGATATTCTCAGAATAAAAAACATAAGCGTAAATCCGTGACAATGGTAATACTGTATAAACATACAATAGAACACAAATTTATTTTATTTTTTTAAACAATGGGACTAAGCCAATATTGTAAGGAATTATAGCTAAAATAATAAATAGAGATCAGGCCGAGCGGTCTTAGTAGTCCCTGGAGAAGTCATTTACTGTCAAACATCATTCTGATGCTCTGTATCATTACTTTATTTCCTTATTAAAATGAGATTTTCAAACTCAAGAACTCAATATCAGTCAGCACATTTTAAGAAGTGAAGGTACATTCAGCTTAAAGAACCATATCCTCACACTACCATCATATATTGTAGTTATTGTATACATACATCACTCTATAGTCATTGCTGGCAGAGACTGAGTCTTGGTGGAGACTCTCCATTCATTAATATGAGCATAATCCTAGTCCCAGCTATGACAACCTTAACCTAACCTTAAAAATAAATAAAATAAGATTTTAGGCATTTCTATGTTTTTTTTACTGCATTCACTGATTTTTATGAAATTGGGGTTATCCTTGTGGTGAATGAAAAAAACGTCCCCACAAAGTAAAAAGTTACAGGTTTTTATCACATTCTGAGGAAATCTGGTCCCCACAATCTGATAATTACAAAAGCACATTCGCGGGAGAGCACACACACACACACACAAACACACACACACACTTATAGAAATCTTATCAAATAAACCTGATTCTAGGGTAATTCCAAAATAATCTCATGAGAGGAAAAATCTATCTGGTCTGAGAAATAATTATGTGTTCAAAGCATGTGCACTGCATTTCATATTTCAGTGAGTGCTCTGCTTCGTTCAGCATCATCTAAACCAGGTATTTTGTATGTTACATAATGGGAAAGCACTCTGTACTTCAATACATTGTTATTAAGTCATTTTTAATTCTTGGCAGGGGAGCTAAATCATTCGATTCGCAACTAGAGGCAGAGACTCCTTTCACTTCAGAATGGTATTGTGGAAAAGAACAGGGCAAAGCAAGCTCACATAGCACAACGATTAGGTCAAAAATGTACTAAGTAGGTGGCATTAAACGTGGAGCAATAAATTCTCCTGAAAATCTCAAATGGGGAAAAAGGCATTAAGCTACAGTTCTAGTTTAATTAAAATCATACCAGCACTAATCAAAATAAATTTTATATATATATATATATATATATATATATATATATATATATATAATTCAACAGGAAAAGTCCAGAGAAAACTAAAACAACTCAGTGATACACTGTAGTTATTACTACACTAAAGGGACACTTAGAGCAAAAAAAAAAAAAAAAAGAAAAAACAATAAAATGTTTATCAGGTGCAAAAGTGCCTGTTTTTCACGTTTTATAGTTGATACGTGAAACTCAAAACCACTTTACCGTTAAGGCAGAAAGCAAAAATATGCCATTTCAAATGAATCAATAAGTTGGATTATAGTGAAAACAATCGTCTTTCTTCAGAGACTAATGGAAAAACCGCTTGGTGCGATAAATATAATAATCCTCTATCTAAAAAGGAATAAAGATGAGCACTTAGAGAACTGAGGTCTCCAGAGCCACTACAGATCTTCAATAAAAAAAATTATAGGATCCATTCACCGGCCCATTTTGAAAGAATGGTTTTGTTAGATTTTTTCCTATCCAGTGACATGTCTGATATGCTCTCAAACAACAGCTGTATATAAACAGTGTCCCACCCCTCAAGCAAGTGTCACAAGATGCACATCACCTTGCGTTCCATCTCCGCAGCAGCCAGCCAGCACCCTTGAGGGTCTCATCCACTCTGACCTACAAAATGGCTAAACAACCTCGACAGTGTGACCCTGGGAGAAATGTCACATTGGCACAACCCCCACGCAGACATGCCCAGTCTCCTGTGGGTGAGGGGAACAATATGAATTAAGGGAAATAGGACTTGTGATCAGAGAGCACATATTTACATTGTGTCCTAATGTATGATCACCCTGAAATGTTACGAAGGGATGTTTAAGTGGACAGCAAGCAAGTCAGAGGGCAGAGACGTGAGAGAAGTCAGGTATTTTATGCCCAAGGTTCCCCAAAGCAGGGGGCAGACCCAGACCGACAACTGGGCCTATCCTTTCAAATTAATGAAAATAAATATGGTTTATAATATACTGTATATATATTTAATCTTCATTAAATACATTGAACGTGAATTGTCTTTAGGATTATTAGAATTATGTAGCAATAATAATAATAATGACAACAACAACAATAATAATAATATTCAGAACTTCCTCTCTTATATTTGTTGACTGCCTTTACGTTAACTCACACCTATAATTCTGTGAGTTTCGTACCTCAGCTGTAGCGGCATTGCTGTTGCGGTCACTATACTGTAAACATCGAAGTCTGTTTAAGAGAATGTGCGGCAGTGAGCTTTGCTCAGGTCACCCACAGGCCGCTTACTGAATCCGCCCCAAAGACTCTGTTTCTGCTGCTGGCCTCAGAGCGAACGAAGCCAACACACCATCTCTGAAGTCAGCTACATCACAGCTAAATCAGGTGCAAAAACAACACAAACATCATCTTTATAACCGCAGAACCTGTTATGTAACCTCTCTGGAGTACCTTCTCCCTGAGGCCAGATTTTTTTTTTTTTTTTTTTTATGAGATCAAAAAGTTTGAGACCACACCTGATATTGCTCAACATTGGACGGAACATCAGAAACAAGGACCTAATTTCCATGATGATTTATTGTGGGTGTAGCTGGTACAACAAGCACCAGTGGATGATGTATGTGGATCTAAAACTCAACATCAGCAAATGGAACTGGAACAACAAATTACATCATTGCACCTTTAACAGAGACGTGGTCTTATTCTACCATTTATTTTCAAGGCTACATTTCTCCATGCATAACTACTCACTCGAACAGGTATCTGGGATTCAAAGTACAGAGGCTAAATGGCATGGTGCCCCTCTAGACACTAATGGAAATCTATACTGACCACTTCAAAAGAATCAAAGAAGCACATAATGAACAGGCAAAGACTTAATATAACACTGAACTATTGCCAGACTGAAATCCAGTGAGGCACTCACCAACCCTAACTGCATGACAAAAAAAAGTCTTAAATGCACCCAATAAACTACGAAAAGTTTCTGCATTAATTATTATTTTCTATTAGGAAAAAATTGTCATGTTAACACAGTTCACAATTCCATATAAACTTAAAAGCTTCGGTAAAAAGTTCGCTAACATTCACAATTCCAAGGAATCTACAGAAACTTTGGCCTTCAACCTTATTCCTATTGTACAGAAACCCTCTCATTATTATGTTCATTCCAGAATGCATATCCTCACAATTTCTTAGTTGTGCTTGACTTGGCTAGCAGTTGTGTAACGAACCCAAGAGAACATTTTTGCTCTTATAAAGCACCAAGAAATCGAAGTCCATAAATTAGTACGGAAAAATCTTCTCTTTTAATCTGAATATCCCACGCAGCACTGCTCAGAGACAACATTACTTGTAATATTCAAAAGGAAACAGGGAAAATAAGAGTAGCCTTCCACAGTACTTTCACAAAAATAAAAAAATTGATGTACAGCAACATTCCCTCACCCAAATCCAAACACGTCTCATTTTATGCATGAATGTTATTTAATTATCATGTAATAGGTTAATTTAATAAAAGAAGCAAAATTAATGTGCAATTCGAAAAATTCAAAGAAAGAAATTTCACATGACAAAAAATATTTAAAAAATGCAAAAGTACACGTCTAATTTCTGTAAATTAAAATCATTAAAAAAAAATCCCTTTTAGCAGAGCATTGCCTTGCTATTTTGTTGATACAAATGAAGTGAAACTTGAATGAACACCAAATGTCACACTGATGAAACTGCATAAAATATTAAACTCAATACTCCCCATTAAGAAAGTACAAGAGGTCCAGTGCATTGCTCTTTTTCTGGCTTGGAAAAAAATCCTTTGGCCCTCTAATTTAGTGGCAGCTTAAAAAGAGAAGAAAAAAAAACACCCAAAAAATAATGTCATGCATGCGCTTTGAAAGAGGTCCATGACACTGAATTTGCAAATGGGCTTCCACAGTGCATAACTACAATGCATAAAAGATTAACTTTGAAGAGGATGAGTAACAGGGCGCACATAGTTTTATTTGAATGCAGGGGCGCCGTAAAGGGGGGGGGGGTGAGGGTGATTCTAATAAATTTGGAACATGATTGAATTGATCTGGGTTGGGGAACCAGTATGAGATCCATTCATGGGGCCCAAAATATCTAGTAACACCCATGTCCATATTCATTACACTGCGAGAAATCCTGAATTACTAAACGTTTTCCGGTCCAAAAGGAATGGGACTGCGACATTCTGAAGAGATTTTGGCAAACGCCAGAAATGCTGGGAAGATCAGTGCCATGAAACCAGACCCCAAAAAAGTAATGAGAAGAGGAAGGAATGCGGAGTACCTGAGATACGACGGAAACCACCCGACAGATGGCAATTGCTGGGACAGATGGGAAATGGCTTGGTATGGCAAGCAAGAAGGGACACCTGGCACGATGGCAGCAGAACCGCTAGCACCATTTGCAGGGAGACATTCGCAGGCACTGGGAGCCAATGGGAAGCCAGCCTAGGAGCTTCAGAAGTCAGTTTGAGGGTCTTCAGGCTTCGGCCTATTTGCCTTCTGCTTATACAACTTGTTTAAATAATGATTACATATTTAGTCATTTTGTGAAGCTAAATAAATGATTAAGAGCCAAAAAAGAAAGTATTGCATCATCCAAAAGAACAATCTCTGTCCTACTTACAGACTCAATTTCAAGCTAAAAAGCAAAGTATCTGTTGTAAGTTCATGACGCAGAGCAATACTGCCATGACTTTGCAACATGTATGGTAGCACTTAGGTGTTAATCTACCTAAGTATTATTTTACGTTTTTCTCTCTAAGCAAATGAATGAAAAAGACAAAGCAGTTTATAAAAACAAAACATTATAGGATGAAGAGAATCAGGCATAATATGCAAAGCAGGCCACAAAGGGATCAAATTCAACACCTCTGTCAGTTTCCTTGAATCGTCTCTGCATTCTGTCCATCCATCCATCCATCCATCCATCCATCCGTCCGTCCAACCCAGGGGTGGCCAATCTTACCAGCAAAGGGCCAGTGTAAATGCAGGTTTTTGGGATAACCTTTAGGTCAGCTGGTCAAACCCAAGTGTGAATACACTTCAGCCAATCCGTCCTCTAATTCGTGATCTAATTAGGAAATTGCAGCAAAAACCCACAGACAACCGCATTTTCTGGGTAAGATTGCCCACCCCTGATCCAACTCAATCTGCAGTACAGGTTTATGGGTTTCCAGCCTGAAGTTTGAATCATTTGAACTGATTTTGACAGAAAGACGGGACTGATGGAAATCAGATACTACACAATAAAAGTGAGCTATTTTATTTCATGAAATTGCCAATACGGAACAGCCTTGATTTACAATTATTTAAACAAACCATAATTTTAACTGTTTTTGGTGGATTCATTTTCAGTTAAACCTAAAGTCTCAAATCTCAGGTCTGCACTGCAACCCACTTCCAGTTTCAAAAACAGCCACAAATCACACAATACATTTTAAAAACTCTAAACCATATTTCGGAATCGGTGAATGCTAATGACAGCCATAAAATATTCTTCACATGTATGAGCTTCACTCTTGACGTTCTGCCTTCACTTGCACTGACCTTCAGCGGTGGCGAAAACAGCGCGTGGAAGAAAAATCCATTCTGGCGTGTTCAGCGATTCAATTAACTTCAGAAGCAGATAAACCTACATGCCAATACACATCACTTTTACTGCACACGTGACTCAGAATATCCCTTGGCCTTAAAGTCCAGCTTTTACCATAATAACATAATTCAATTACCTCAGGTGACAGCTAAATAGAACATGCTAAACTGAACAGGAACGTTATTCTATCACATAGCATTTTATAAATCAAGAGCACATAATTACTTTTTAAATTAATCCAAAGTAGAATGGAATTATCTATTCAATTACTTCACAATAATTATAAAAAGAACCTTCAGCATTTGCCCAGAAAAGGTCAGGCATTACTTATAACACACACTAATGAATTAGGCTTGTAAACAAAAGATTACAGGTTCTAAGCAAATCCCTTGTATATACACGGATGAGGTATATCTACATTGTAATCTTTTTTTACTTCAAAAGCTTTTCACCTTTTACACTTTTCAAAAAAAAAAAAACACTGATCATGTTTACACATGTACGTGCAACAGTGAATCTCTACACTTCCGTCTTGCCCCAAATGTTGGCAATTATACATTAAAAGAAAAGTACATAAATCAGAAAATCTATTCGCAAATGCTGGGGATTTCACGTCCGCTGGTTCCAGGTTCACGGGGAAGACACGAAACTATTGAACCGGTCACCCCACCACTGAAATTAAGCAAAACAATGAAACAAATAAATAACCTACTTATCTAAGTCGTTCAAAATTATGAAAAACCATGAGCTTTTCAGGCGTGCCCATAGGTGTGTCTGAAGAGGATATTATGGCTTTGCACGATACTGCTCTAAGCAACGCGGGCTACTCGCTTTAATGCTCGGCGCCGTCAAAAGTCACCGTTTCACCGCGAGCGTCATTGCAATTCTAATGTGCAGCAGTGCAGCCCGAGAAAGGACCCCCCGCCCCAACTCTGAGATCCCTCTGAGATCACGCGCCCCATTCGGAGCGGCGGGCTTTAAAGGCACCGAGACAAACTGTCAGCGCGCGGCCGAACAGGCATGAAAGCGACTGCAAAGTAAACCCAACGCTGTCCGCGCAGAAAATGCGGCATCTCATTACGCAGCAGCAGCTCCAAACACATCGGCAGACGCTGCAGTCGGCGGATGACTACAAAGGAACTGCATTTCTTAATAGAGAACATTGGGTTCTCAGTTTGGACCTGTACCATCTGTCGTCATCTATTGTTAAAACGGGGCAGAAATGTGAGAAAATATAAACAGTATTAAACACCTCTTACAAAAGATAGGTTTTATTGCAAAAACGGTATGTAAAGTATCACATTTTTAATAACATATTGAATAAAATGGGGAACCTGCGGCACAAGACAGGGGACACTAAACGGGATGTCCGTCCATCACATGGAAAACACGTTTTGTAAATAAATCCAGGTAGTTCAGTCATTACTGCTAAATAATTCAGTAAACACTAAATTGTTTTAGTGTCCTTTCTTCCAAAGGAAAGTCAAAGTCTGGCTTCAATTCTATCACAATCAAATATCGATCAAGTCTTAGGATTTGTGTGGCTGGGGGAGGGGGGTATTTAATGGAGGTTTTTAATGGTGCAAAAAAAATTTCATGTGCACTTCAAAATAACTGCAAATTTCTCTACTGTTTGGGGGTAAGACATGAGTAGGAAGCCATTCACCATTTATTTCAATTTTAAAATGCTATAAAACAGATTTTTTAGGTTTTTTTTCTTTTCTTCATTTCATTGTTCTTTATTATTGTTTTTCAATCCATTAGCTGGAACACTGTAGGGCAATGTAAGCCTAGTGGTTAAGAATTTGTATACCCAAGGTTTCTGGTTCAAGTTCCAGGAGGTACCTTGATAGAGCAGCCTAGGGGAAGGTATTTAACCTGGACTGCCTCAGTAAAATACTGTAAACAGATACTTTGCTTTGGATAAAAGCATCATAAAAATAAACAGTTAATTGCAGCACAAAGAACTGCAAGCCTAAGAAAATAATTTATGTTGTGATGTCACAATTTTCTTAAAGCAGTTTTAGGCCCTATAAACAATATACTATCCTCTGTCTACAGACATAAAGAGCCTCTCTGTAAGGATTTAAGCATAATAAGAATCTACTGACTGACTGGTCCTGTAACTTCCTGCCTGGCTGAGGCGAAATGTTACATTAAAATTTGGGCTTAGCAGAGAACTGGAGAACAGGCCATCTGCTAAGTTTTATGTTCTTTTGAAAGAAATTCTCTTAGCTGCTTCAGCTGGCAATCCGCTAAGCAATGTAAGACAAATACCAAATGAAGTAGGAGCGCACATATGCAGGACGCGGAACACAGAAATCCGGCTTGATCCCAGCATATGAGAAGGAATCCTGTCAGACTCCCTCAATTCTCCAGCCAATCAATGGGAACTGCAGCCACGTCAGCGCTCTGAGCAATTTGTCTGTCATCTCAAGAAGCAGCCGCCCTACCTGCCTGACAGAAATAGACAAAGATTGGTAATTGCATTTCTGTGATTGAAGTAGTTTTTCCTCAACTCTGCTTTAAAACAGCAACAATCAGGGAAAAAAAACCCACCAAACTACAGAAACCATTCAAATGTAACTGCATGATAGAGGCAAACCTAGTTCATTTCAAAACCAGCCAAACTAGAGATATTATGGATAAAATAATGACAGTATCTATCCATCCATCCATCCATCCATCCATGATGTTTTAGCAACTTTCCAGATGTCCCTTTATCAGATGACAAGTGATCAATCAATATAACCAAATTAGAATACGATTTGCATATGAAATTCAAGATATTCCCTCCATAGGGGAAAAGAAAGCCAGCATCTATTCATTCAAACACGGGACCGACAGTGAATCAAACTGCTTGCTATCGTGCATCACTAAGCCATCACTACTGTAAAGATGAGAAACCGAACGTACTGAACCTTCCATTATGCTCATCTGCTGTTAGATGTAGATTCAAGGGCAACACTGCAAGGCTGAACAAATTTTTAACAATGCATATTCAATTTTATAGTTTGTTATATTTTTCTATTTCGAAGCTGCGGTAGGGATGCTGGAAAGGGCTGTAATGTGTCAGCCTAACTATGCTAACAGGAGGGTTATTTTACACTCTACTCTTCAGGCTCCATAAAAGGTGCATCCATCTTCCACCAGTGTATCCCAGTCAGGGTCACAGGGGCTTGGAGCTTATCCCTGGCAGCACGGGGCACAAGGGTGGACTCCACCTCGGACGGGATGCCAGTCCGTCACGGGGCACAAGGGTGGGCTCCGCCCCGGACGGGATGCCAGTCCGTCACGGGGCACAAGGTTGGGCTCCGCCCCGGACGGGATGCCAGTCCGTCACGGGGCACAAGGTTGGGCTCCGCCCCGGACGGGATGCCAGTCCGTCACGGGGCACAAGGTTGGGCTCCGCCCCGGACGGGATGCCAGTCCGTCACGGGGCACAAGGTTGGGCTCCGCCCCGGACGGGATGCCAGTCCGTCACGGGGCACAAGGTTGGGCTCCTCCCCGGACGGGATGCCAGTCCATAAATCATAGCATTACATTTTATTTTTACAAAGTGGAAGAATCTATTTAATAAATCCAGTACAGGTTTGTTCATTTTATTTAATTCAAGACCATTTTCCTTGAGCAAATATTTTATGCTTCATTTTACATTCTTGGCATTGTGACCTGAGAAGACCCTTAATTTAGATTGTATCCAGGCCATTCCTGGAAAAGGGATGGAGCGATTAGCCTCGTATAAAATCGGAATAAAGGTGGAATGCCTGATGGCATGAGAAGCACAGGAGTCTGATGTAGAGATTAAGTCCTTCCTGTCGGGCCGAGATCAAGCAGCACCTGAAGGGTCCTACAGCACTTAAGCAGTCCAAAAAAAAGCATGTAGGTGAATGTGCACAAACAGTCTTTGCAACCCAACCCAAACCGTCAAAAACACACATACATACACACACAGACAAGCAAACACCTGGGGCCCATTAAGCTCTAACCCCCCCGTCTGTCACAGCATGTCCCTCTGGCCTCTCTCCCTTCCACCACCCGAGTGCTGCTCCATCTCCTTCCACCACTCGAGTGCTGCTCCATCTCCTTCCACCACTCGAGTGCTGCTCCATCTCCGGCTTCTCTCCCTTCCACCACCCGAGTGCTGCTCCATCTCCTTCCACCACCCGAGTGCTGCTCCATCTCCGGCTTCTCTCCCTTCCACCACCCGAGTGCTGCTCCATCTCCGGCTTCTCTCCCTTCCACCACCCGAGTGCTGCTCCATCTCCGGCTTCCCTCCCTTCCACCACCCGAGTGCTGCTCCATCTCCTTCCACCACCCGAGTGCTGCTCCATCTCCGGCTTCTCTCCCTTCCACCACCCGAGTGCTGCTCCATCTCCGGCTTCTCTCCCTTCCACCACCCGAGTGCTGCTCCATCTCCGGCTTCTCTCCCTTCCACCACCCGAGTGCTGCTCCATCTCCGGCTTCTCTCCCTTCCATCACCCGAGTGCTGCTCCATCTCCGGCTTCTCTCCCTTCCACCACCCGAGTGCTGCTCCATCTCCGGCTTCTCTCCCTTCCACCACCCGAGTGCTGCTCCATCTCCGGCTTCCCTCCCTTCCACCACCCGAGTGCTGCTCCATCTCCGGCTTCCCTCCCTTCCACCAGCCGAGTGCTGCTCCATCTCCGGCTTCTCTCCCTTCCACCACCCGAGTGCTGCTCCATCTCCGGCTTCTCTCCCTTCCACCACCCGAGTGCTGCTCCATCTCCGGCTTCTCTCCCTTCCATCACCCGAGTGCTGCTCCATCTCCGGCTTCTCTCCCTTCCATCACCCGAGTGCTGCTCCATCTCCGGCTTCTCTCCCTTCCACCACCCGAGTGCTGCTCCATCTCCGGCTTCTCTCCCTTCCACCACCCGAGTGCTGCTCCATCTCCGGCTTCTCTCCCTTCCACCACCCGAGTGCTGCTCCATCTCCGGCTTCTCTCCCTTCCACCACCCGAGTGCTGCTCCATCTCCGGCTTCTCTCCCTTCCACCACCCGAGTGCTGCTCCATCTCCGGCTTCTCTCCCTTCCACCACCCGAGTGCTGCTCCATCTCCGGCTTCTCTCCCTTCCACCACCCGAGTGCTGCTCCATCTCCGGCTTCTCTCCCTTCCACCACCCGAGTGCTGCTCCATCTCCGGCTTCTCTCCCTTCCACCACCCGAGTGCTGCTCCATGTCCGTTTTCGGCTTGATTTCGCCCATTTATTGCTCCCCCCCCCCCCCTCACTAAAGGTAGAGCCGCCACCCCGAGACTTCAGCCAACAGACCCACTAATGTGTGTGAACTGGAAGGCTGAACAGTGTATAGACTTGGGGGTGCAGGGTGGGCGGGGGGGGGGGGGGGGGGGGGGATGCAACAGCAGAGTTCACCAAAGGACAAGGAGGCATTAGTGGAATCTGGTGAAAGATGTCCAATGAAGAAGAAGCAGTTTAAGAATTAATATAATCCTAGCGACAGCAATAAAATGAGATTTTATTTACCTCTTTCCTCCTATTTCCGATGTTCCTTCCTATTTCTTCAATAATGTTTTTGTACAGTAAATGCATCTTTTTACTACATGGTGTAATAAAGTTCCATCTAAACAAACAAGTATGTGACTTTATAATAGAAATTAAAATTAAGAATGTAAGGATTAGGGTAATAACTCATTTATGATTTAACTGGAGAAATGAATAATGTAAATGCCCACGAACAATCAGTCAACCTAATTTATGTAATATTTATTGGGATAACACTGCCCCCAAGTGTCCATAACTATTCACTACTGCTAATTCTCATACAGCTGCTGGGTCTTGGGTGATCTTATCTTATACAGGTCCATGTATTACATTGTAACAAGTAATTCGACAGATCAACTGCGAGTCAAAAAATCTGAACTTCTATTATGCAATACGTACAAAAACAGACAGATTGTCACAGCTAACAAACCCTCTGGATTCAGCTCCATTTTCCTAACCACCACACTGTGTGGTGCCTTCTGAGCTTCCTTAAATGTCCAATAGCGAAAAGCAGAGGTAAGACTGTGTTCTCCTTTATGTTTTATGGTTCAACAAATGTAAACGTGTGTTTGTACATCCCCATCAAGGCCTCATCCAGCTGTAATGGTACATGCATATCACCAAATCTGACAAGCGAATGCTCCGTTTGCCGCCGTGCATTTAAAAGGTAACACACAGAATCCTCAAATAAAAACAAGGAACCCGTAGTCCAATAATCTCATATTAAGAGTTTACAAGCATATACATAAAACAGATTAACATTAAAAAATGATCTTCACTTTGAACAAAACAAATATATTATGTATACAGCTTGAACTGTTGAGCACTCAAATCTGAACATGCTCTCAAACAGATTCTCAGTCTTTTGCCAACAATTCCAGGAAGAATTACAAAACCAATTCCAAACAATGTAAATCCATCATTCCATATTAAAAACAAGGAATTCTGGCAATTGCTTCCCTAGCAAATCATCCATAAGATCTAGTCATATCCTCCTGAGACCCAAGGAAAAAAAGTGTCCTTCAATTTTAGGTTATTTGTCTTTGGAGGAAATAAGACATCTTACAATTTAGATTTTTTCAAATTTATTTATTTTTTTAATTTCACAGCATGTCCTCTTTAGTGCACAACAGGAATAAATACGTTTCCCAACATCAGTGAAAAGATAGATGCAAAAATAAAACGTCCACTACAATGGACATAAATGAATGGGTGGGGTCTCAGGGGGATACAACAGTCAAAGCAGTCTAAAAGAATTTCTGGCTTACATCTATGAACCTACATTTACATTTACTGGGATGCAAACTCATCAGAGGTGAAAAGGGTGACAAGGATGCAACTTAAAAACGATCAGATTTCAATTTGGTGCATTTTTTGACCCCACCAGATGGAGCGCTCAGTACAAAAAGGGCCCAAAACATGCCTCAAACCAACCCAAGAGCACCATCTAGTGGGGTCAAAAAAATACTGCAAATGGTTCACGGTATGTCGTTTTGGCCATCACTAACAAATGGGCATTCAGCTAGCTTTGAGGCTGAGGCTAAATGAAACGCTGATCCCACTACACCACTGACAACGTGTCGTGTTTTTACAAGCTGGCAGACCTGCCAACAGACAGTTGCTGCAGGCAAGTTGTGGAGTGACAAGTGCCTGTACTAGAAGCTGAGCTGCATATTGAGATAGAAAAGGTCTGATCTTTATGATGTTATACAGGATAAATCTCGGGAGGCCGCTGTTACGTGCTCCGCCTCAATCCACCAGCTTCTTCCTCTATAATTTAAAAAACTGTATGCACTATTTCACATAATTTATCTAAATAAAATAAAACAGCCAAAGGATATTGTACAGAACCTTCCAAAAACACCTTAAGACCACAGTAAAGGTTATTGAAGAATTTAATTCTTTGGTCTGCGGGCATCTCTGTAAGATGTCCAGGCCTCTCAATTTATCATCATCATCATCATCGTCGTCGTTGTTGTTGTTGTTAAATAATAGTAATAGATCATTTATTGATCCTCATGGGGAAATTCTCTTTACGCCTCCCCCAACTTGCTCTCTGTAGATGAGAGCAAGCTGTCCGCGAAGGGCAGCCACCCATAGCAGCACTCAGGGACCTGGGGGTTAAGGGCCTTGCTCAGAGACCCACAGACGTGCTGAGTGTGAGCTCGACCCTGCAACCTTCTGATCACAGGCACGGAGGCTTAGCCCACTGAGACACATGCTGCTCTGAAGTGTTTAGTGGCTCAACAAAATCCTTAACCTGTCATGTAAAGAGGAGGCCCAGCACCCCCTCCTTCAGCATCAGTGCCATTTGTGGACCTCAATTCACCTCCAGTGCACTAGGGGGAGATGCTCACCTCTCACCTGACGGGAAACACCACTCTTCTGAGAGACTACTGCTACTCCATATTTGGCAGTGACTGACTCAAGACTATGGTTCTATGGTAACAGAATTACAACTGAATCTGGCAGCAATGTGAAAAGAACTGACTTACTCTGTCTGAAATACCATCGGTCTTCTGCCTTTTTATCCCAACATGCATGACATTTTGGTAACAAAATTACCTCCGCTGTAGAATTGTCCAGGTATGCATCACATCAAAGACACCAATTCTAGTCCTCCTTTCTGAATACCTTACTTAACGAATTGTAATTCAATACTTACTTTCACTTTCATGTATTTATACTTGTCAAATAACTACAATGATTTCACTAGCTTGTTCAGATGTTTAACACTTCTATAAGATTTCACCCACTATATTTTTGGTCAAACTGCAACACTGCATTTTTTTGGACTGCAGGTGAAAACCAGACTAGCCAGAGGAAACCCACACAACACTGGAGGAGCATGCAGACACAGCATGCATGGGTGATGTGACACTATGTGCACTTATGCCCAGGGCTGTTTCTAGCCACTGAAAAGATCGTGGGCTAAGTCAAGTTTACCTGTAGCATGCACTGTTACGGCTGAATGAGGCCTTGTTGGGGATGTACTGGCTTCAGGGTTAGGCTCACAGCCCCCAGTAATCAGACCTAACGACGCCCAAGCTGATGTCTATTCCAGTCCTGGCAACAAACTATTGCCTCTACTTTGTCTTGATATACAGTGCTTGAAGTGTGAAAAAAACAGGTGCCAGTGTTCTGTCAATATATGCTGCCTTGTCAAAAAATGCTACCGTAGTGCTAATCAATAGCCCTAACCCTAACTCTTACCCTAACCCCCCAAAACCCTTACCTTAACCCTAACCCCTAAAGCCTAACCCTAATCCCAAAACGGTGGAACTGCACATGCGCAGAAAGGCTCGATAGCACGTCTCGATAGGTAGTATTTTATGACAGAACACCGGTACTCACCTTGTTTTTCACTACCGGTAGATTTTGAGAGGTGTCACTACGCAAAGAACGTTCCCGGTACTCGAAGAGGAAAACAAGAGGTACCGGTACGTACCGGTGACTGTACCGGCCCGCTTCAAGCACTGCTGAAAAACAATCACACCCTGAGAGCACAGGCAGAACCGA
Organism: Paramormyrops kingsleyae; assembly: GCF_048594095.1. Taxonomy (NCBI): domain Eukaryota; kingdom Metazoa; phylum Chordata; class Actinopteri; order Osteoglossiformes; family Mormyridae; genus Paramormyrops; species Paramormyrops kingsleyae. The sequence goes on from NC_132810.1 coordinate 1,337,083, forward strand.
GCAAATTAAGTCAACGGGTAAATGAGACCCTACATGACACACCAAATCCAACCCAGATCATATCTCTCAAGCTTGTACACTGACCCATAAAGAACTAATAAACTAAGGATTACAGAGAGAGTGCAATCGTAAAAACACAAGTACGTACAAGACTGTTGCAGGAATTAGTTTGCAACATAAACTTCCTAAGCAGCAAAAGTGCAAACTCAGTAACACAAACTAAGACTGCCAATATCCCGTTATGTTTGAAGGGCAGCGTAAAATAAGAGTACTCTTCTGTCAAAGTGTCATTGTTTATATTATGTATTTTATTTATATTTATATATATATATATATATATATATATATATATATATATATATATATATATATATATATATATATATATATATATATATATATATATATATTAGTGTTAGATGTTTGGGCATCTTACCGTGAAAAACAATATTCACACGTAGTTCCCATCCCATTCTTAGAAACAACGTGCGCGTACGGTTCAGCCGTGAATATCTGTTCTCCTGCTCTTATCGGCAGGGCAGCACGCAAACCATTGCCCTTTCCTTCACTACAGAAGCGTTCGAGTTTACGCGCCATGTTCCAGCCTGGTCCTCAAACGGCGAACCGGGTTGATATGTATCATGTATGGCCATAATGCGCATGCGTGTGCAGTTCTGTGAACTACACTTCCGCTTCGTCATATGACGGCTGCGCAAGTTTCTCTGGTGTCCCTAGTGCTTGGGGATCTGCGTACTTTGTTTTTGATAAGGGAATATGAATTAATTTCTCTTCTGCTCTCACTTTTTCGCTGCATTTCCTGAAGAGGTCGCGGTTTCAACTAATTCAGTTACCTGAATTAAGACTGTCATTGGGCACATATAAAAAGTATGAATTTTTGTTTTGTTATTAATCGCTATAAAATACATATTTTTTGTAGTTCGATGATATGTAAACTTATGCTGCGACTAAACTGCATTGAACTCGGGCGCCTGAATATTTATGTAATAAATAATAATGAAGTGCGATCGAGGTGTGATTTCAGAAATACTGAAAATGAAAATACACGGGTGTTTGTGGTGCATAGATGTATATATTATAGAATTTCCATTTGTGCAAAGATAAATAACGAATTAGTAGTAATATCTAGAGTATACATGAAAAAATAGGGCCAACAACACTAGAATAAGATAAACTTTAGAATATGCGATAGACTATCTGCAAGGTATTTGGCGGAAAGTGTCACAGAGCTGCAGAACTGTGCTGCATGTCGATCAACCTATTCACTAAGTCCGTCTGCAGGCCGGTTATTACAGTGACGTTCAGCGTCTATCAAAAACTACTACGATGTGCTGACCTGTCGCTAGATATCAACGTGTGAGGAGAATCGGCGACATGGGGTCATGTTCCTGCAGGCATGTAAACACCGCCGATATCATCGTGGACACGGAAAAATAGCTGAAGGTACAGTTTGTAAAAATAGGAAAATGTTAGTTAAAGGGGAACAACATTTATCTATCACAGGTTTTTATCCAAAGCGACTTATAGTAATACGTTAATTTGTGGGGATTTGAACCCACGACCTTTGCGTTGTTATAACAGCCCTCTACTTGTTAGAGCAAAATTAAAAGGTTCGCTACCATGTACCAAACGTGTTATCTGTTGTGTTCTGCATCTTAGTAAAATGCATATCCAGCTTTCGGTCTCGGGAATCATTGTTCCTTTATTAACCGGGAGGAACATCCCCTCCATCTAAAAGTGAGACTGTTTCCATGATAGTAAACACGGAGAAACGCTCCCCTGTTAACGAAATGAACATATTCATAATACTCCCAAGAAGCTCCTCTCCGCTTAGCACCGTTATAGCTCTTTTTTAGTAATTATGTCTCAGACTAGTGATGGCAACGAGCCACAAAAAGCTACCTTTGCTCAAAAACATATATGGTGTTTTACTGCGTGCAAACGTTTTTACGCTGAGTATTCTGCGTTGAGTCATGTTACTGTTCCTTATAATCGAAAGTTTGTATTTAGTTTAAAAGGTTTAGATACAGTCAGTTTAATTTATGTGATGTTGTACTTCAAATAAGTAATACAGTCACGACAAGAATCATCTCTGTTTATAACCAATACTTCTAGGACTGTATGCTGCGTTACAGATCAGAAAACTGTCATCCACTTTGAAATGTATTTTTGCCATTTTGTAGCATTCAACAGTCATGAGTTTAACATGGTTTAAGATTTTATCGTGTACAACAGGCCTAAATGAAGAACTACCTCGATGACATAGTGTATGACTATTCATTTTATTCAGAGAACTAGCATACTTGCAGCCACGTGATTCTGGTGACCTTTTTTAATTTGCTGTTTCATATACAGGAACAAGTCATCTAAAAATGTCAACCCTTGGCCCCAGGCTACTGGTGAAGGGAATACGGAGCACCATTGGCTGCCTGCAGACTATTCATGATCTCAGGCCATCTGCATGTATACGAATCGTCACTCATGCCCACAAAAGAACTTACTACTTGGACTCGGCCTGTGGAGGCGCTGGGCAGACTCAGTCTCAGCAGAGTAAAGCGGAGCTCATCTCAGCAGCTCCAGGGCTCTCGCAGAGGAACCTGTCTGCTGCAGCTGGGTCGCTGAAAAGCCAGTGCCGCCCCATGTCTAGATACAACTTTCTTGACCCGGGTGATGTTGATGAAAACACACATAAGGCACTGGCGTGCAGGTATCAGCGACACTTCGTGGTGGATCCGGATTTTGCTCAGCTGGTAGCAGATCACCTGAAAGGAGACCTGACAGAGAGGAACGCTGCCATCTTCGAGTGCAATCCTGGTGTGTTGTATGTTTTTAAATATCAAGTAATTAGGCACTTTGTTGTTACATATTTAGTTTTTTTGAATTTTATTTATTTTTTGTGTCTATTAATTCTAGCGCAACTACTTCTATTTGTTGGCTTTATTTTAAAGAAAACAAAAATACTTCTTCATTCCTGCTTCAGATGACTGCAGCCTTTTTTATTGTTTTTGTTTTTTAACACCTTAATACTTTGACGTTGATGTTTGTGTCCAGGCCCAGGGGTACTGACACGGGCTCTGCTGAATTCTGGGGCACAGCGGGTCATTGGTCTGGAGAGTGATAAGAGCTTCCTTAAAGATCTGCAAGTGAGCATGTCTGTCATCTCACGCAGCTTTTCTTAGTCAGTTACGTATATTTGGTTGTTTGGATCCAACAGATGCCCTGAGACCTGGATGCCTGCTGTTATCTTTGTGACACTGTGTCTTACAGTACTGCTTTTGGTTTTAGGCTTTGGAGAGCAGACTAGATGGGCAGCTGGAGGTGGTGCACTGTGACTTCTTCAAGCTGGACCCCCTCGGACAGGGCACCATGAAGCCCCCGTCCATGTACTCTGACAAGCTCTTCAATGACCTGGGCATCTCTGAAGTTCCATGGACTGCTGGTCAGTGAGTCAGGGAGGTGGAAAGAATTCGACAATGTTTTAGTTGGCATATACCTGTATATATATTTATATGTATATGTAAATGTATGTGTTATGTATCTTGGTTTTACTGATGTGCACAGACTTTTCGAGGGGCAGATCTCATACATGGGGGGGGCCCCCCCTTAGTAAATTTAAACGTCCCTTTACCTTTAGTAAATTATCAAGGTCTTTGGAGGGAGATTTTGTGTTATTTTTGTTGAAACATCAAAGGGGGGCACTTTCATTTTTCATTCATTCAGACGATAGGGCCAGATGCTGAAACACCCCCAGGCCCACCTCCCCCCCCCCCCCCACACACACACACACACATACCCATCAAGCAGTAATGTACTATGTGTTTCTGCCCATTACTAAACAACTAGCCCTTCCTTTATCTAGTGGTATAGCATAAAGATTTTGTAATTTAATAATAACTTCATTCAATTGTCTTTTGAGAAAGCATGAATCCCACTTTCTGTTATTTCTGTATCCTTTTTAAATTAACTGCTTCAATCTGTATCCAGATGTTCCTGTGAAGGTGCTTGGAATATTCCCCCAGAGAAACGAGAGAAGCATTTTATGGAAGCTCATATACGCCATCTTTGAGCGCACTTCTGTATTCCGTTATGGCCGAGTGCAGTTAGTCATGTTCATGAGTGAAAAGGCGTATTTGGTAAGCACGCAGTTTGCGGTGGGTGGGAGGGTGATTGCTGTGTCACTTTCCATGGTTTCTGGGATTGTAAGTTACATTTTAGAGACTTTTTTTTTCTCATTCATTGGTGGAATTTTCAGAATCTATCTGTAACTTGAATCCTTAGCCAGATCAGCTTTGACAACCCAGAGTAGTTTTCTGATTTGCTTGCACCTTACTTACAAAGTTAAATTATAACAAATGCTAACAAGTGATGTCTGTTCTCTTATAGAAACTTGTGGCTCAACCAGGAAATCTTAAAAAATACCAGTCATTGAGTGTATTATGGCAGATTGCTTGTGATATCAAGCTGATACAAAAGGTGAGGACAGGAATAAAACACACTGTTACCTTTGTTACACATAGGATAAAACATCATCCAAACTGATACTAATGCCTTTATATCTGTGAAGGATTTGCTATAAATTGATGTTCAATATGTAATAATTGCAAATTAGATTATATGTCTTACCCTTGTTAATGCTGAAATAATAATATGAACTGATGAAATCTTGATTTTTTTTTAACTGTTTAGGTGCCAATGAGTTCTTTTGTGATATCTTCCAAGGGACATGGTACCCCTGTCAAAAATACACAAGTAAGATCATGGTTTTCACATTTTTAATAGTACTGGATTTCAGACATAAATCACATACAGTTTAGTATGTTACTTATATATCACTCCTACAGAAGCACATTAAGCACTCATACAAAATACATATACATTACCTTTGTTCAAGTTAATTTCACAGTGCGTTGAAAGCCATTAGGGTTTGTGCTGCAGAATAATGTTGTTTATGTCATAATAATCTTGAGGATTCAGTGTGTCATTGTCTGTACTTATCATCCCCTTCCAACAGTTTCCAGTTGACCACCTGTGCTTGGTTAGCTTGACCCCTCACCCAAACCTTTTCTCCAGTGACCTCACCCATGCCAATGGAGCGGCCTTAATCATGATGGTGAAGCAGTGCATGACTAAGAAGAAAACCCAACTGATTGACCATCTGAAGTAAGTAAACAAATCTGATACCAAATTAAATATATTGAAGATATTCCACAATTAATGTTCACTAAGGAGTATTTTAGTTCATTAATGTGAATAAGTAGAACAAGAAACCATAAATCTGTTATTAAATCTTTTATTAAAATAGTTATATTATAAAATGTGCTAGCTGTAAACATTTTGCTTACAGTATTATCTCAGCGAATACAGGTAACTGTCAACATTAAGGAGAAACTAGTAAATAAAGAGATTTGCTTCATATACAGCAAAATGTCATTCCTTTGATCCTATTTTTGCAATTGTTTTAATAGAGCATGGAGTCCAGAAAATGGGTCAAAGGTGCTGACTGACCTGGATTTGCTAGAAGACATACAGACAGGATATGTGTTTCCTGAAGAATACAGAATTGTGTTTGAAAGTCTGCATCAGACTAAAGAATTCAAGCAGAGTTGGATCTACAATGAAACTTTAAACACTGAAACAACAACAACCATTGTGTAACTTAACTAAGACAAAAAGTTGAAACCACCTTTTCAAGATGGATCACTTAAAATGATCTGGGTTGGAAAATATCGACGCAGCCGACGGCAGGAGTGCAGGGGCCTGTATCACAAAGCAGGACTTCATGCCGGATAACTTGTTGGGTTTAAGCTACCGCAGTTTAAAAGGACTTTATCTCTGTTCACTTGCATTTAACCCAGACTACCTTAAATCCGACAAGTTATCTGACTCCGCAAGAAATCCTGCTTCGTGATGCAGGCCCCAGCTCTATTGATTATTGGTTATTTGAATCTGAACTTATTTCCCATTGGTAAAGAGAAGTTGCTTCTGAAGGAGCGAATAATAATCTTGTAATGCTAATCTTAAAGTTATAAAGTGCCAAAATGCTATTTATTTTAGAAATGTAAGTAAAATATGGCTTAAAAGGTTCACACGATGAAATTATTTGAAATATATGCTTGAGAAAATGTTCATCTATAAATTTACATGAATATGGCATGTGGTATTTTAAAGCATTTTCAGTGCATAAATAATGCACTGGTTCTTTGTGCAAATGATGTGTACTATATCAACGTCATTCTGTGATATTGCTATACATTAAGGAGTTTTATTCTGCTAAAATTGTTCATGTTTAATACTATATAAATTAGTATGTGACATTTTAAAAAGTTTCACCTTGTATTTGGCATCATATATTGCTTTTCTCTTTGGAGTTCCATCAGTAATGGTGCACCATCAAGTAGTTATTCTGGTCCAGGCTGAACTGGACCAGACTGGGTGTGGAGGGAAGGTGCTGGTAGTGGGTCAGTAGAGGTCCATTCAGGATGTTTCGTAAGGGAAAATTGATGATGAGCTACAGATACAGGCAGAGGTGGAAGGTTCCAATTCAGAAAGTACAAATCCAGACCAAGATTTTGTTTCAACTAACCAGTTGAGTATAAAGAGTCACATTGACTAGTTGGTTGAAACAAAACACTGTTATCTTTGTTACACATAGGATAAAATTTGTCCTCTTTTGAACTCTGATATGTCTTCCATTATGCTGGTTTGATGAAGACAAAGCGATTTCTCAAAGCCAATTTTTGTGAATGCCTATGTTTATTGCATTACGTATTTGTGCAGGCACGCAGCTGTATTCAGTAGTTTCAGTGCTTCTTAAATGTTACCGGCTCTACATTACCCAGAGATCTTTGCTCTGGCGCATGAGGGTGACGTTCACGACTCATGGCACCGCTGGGGTTGAAACAAGTGGCGATCGAACTACTGTTTCAATGTCATGTACACAAGTAAAGGACAGAATGATGTCCTAGGTTAAACAATAGCAACAGGATTTCAACGGATATTACCATCCCGACGGTACAGATAAGTCATTATATTTTGTCATGGTTTTGAGGGCTTCTTAAGTAAATTTAGCTGTTGCGAAACGCTTCACTAAACGACCATGCGGCTTTATACGGCCAGCCACGCTACCCACCAGTTCAGAGTTGCATTTTCTATATAATTTACCACTATTCTTTTATGTAAACGGCGGAATATGTAGTGATATCGTCGGTAGCTATATGAGTTTTTAAAGGTACAGCACCGGTTTCCATGATATAGCTGCATTATCGCAATACGCAAATATATAAGCTGTATACGGCACGGCATGTATTTGATTTTGTAGTTTTCCAATGCAGTGTTTCTGGCGTTTTAATATTGCGGAAAATGTTCGCACTTATTTTTAAGCAAGGAACTAAAGTGTATTACGTAATATGCAGTCTAAGTATTTAGCTACTGTATTTAGATTGAAGATTCAAGAGGGATTTAGCTCACAAAGCACGCCTTTCCAATATTTTAGTGTATATATGACAAAATGCTTTATGCCCATTTCCAACCAGTTACAAACACTGGTCACGTGTAGTTTACTAATTGAACTGTGCACAAAATTCGTTATGTGTGTGTGGTTAAACTAGACGTTCGTTTTTTTTTAACATGGTTACTAATATTACTTTAATACAGTGCAAAATAAAACTCAAAACGTTAGTTACTGTGATAGACCGTCATATTTGCCTCATCACGATATTTTGGTCATTTTTACATTACTTGTGCAACTGTCATCTTCTGCCTTGTGCTTTTGGTCATTATTGCTTTTTCTGTTGCAGTTATAGCTCTTCCCAACAATGTCATCTCATGGCCCCAGGCTACTGGTGAAGGGAATACGGAGCACCATTGGCTGCTTGCAGACTATTCATGATCTCAGGCCGTCTGCATGTATACGAATCGTCACTCATGCCCACAAAAGAACTTACTACTTGGACTCGGCCTGTGGAGGCGCTGGGCAGACTCAGTCTCAGCAGAGTAAAGCGGAGCTCATCTCAGCAGCTCCAGGGCTCTCGCAGAGGAACCTGTCTGCTGCAGCTGGGTCGCTGAAAAGCCAGTGCCGCCCCATGTCTAGATACGACTTCCTCGACCCGGATGAGGTAGAGGAAAACACACGTAAGGCACTGGCGTGCAAAAACCTGCGACACTTCATTGTGGATCCGGATTTTGCCCAGTTGGTGGCAGATCACCTGAAAGGAGACCTGACAGAGAGGAAGGCTGCCATCTTCGAGTGCAATCCTGGTGTGTTATATGTTTTAAAATTTGAATTATTTGGCACTTTGATAGTTCAGATTCAAGTTAGTGTTTTTGTTTATATATTTAAAGCCTAGTACAATTTGCTACAAAGATACCTGTCTTTGGGTTTTGCATCAGATTAGTGCAACAGGTTAACTGTTAGCCTTTTGTGTTTTTGTTTTTTTTTTGTTTAGAAATCTTCTTTAAATATCGTTCTTCTGCTCTTGATGTTTGTGTCCAGGCCCAGGGGTACTGACACGGGCTCTGCTGAATTCTGGGGCACAGAGGGTCATTGGTCTGGAGAGTGATAAGAGCTTCCTTAATGATCTGCAGGTGAGTATGTCTGTCACCTAATGTTTTATTGCATAATCCGCTGGCCTGTAAGTGTGGTGAGGTTTCGCCCATGTCATGCTCTTTAACATGGGGGTATGCACTTTGTGTCTAAGGCTTTGGAGAATACGCTGGATGGGCAGCTGGAGGTGGTGCACTGTGACTTCTTCAAGCTGGACCCCCTCGGACAGGGCACCATGAAGCCCCCGTCCATGTACTCTGACAAGCTCTTCAATGACCTGGGCATCTCTGAAGTTCCATGGACTGCTGGTTAGTCTCACAGGCATTCAGTAAACATTACTCACCTTCTGGCAAGTGATGCCAGATATTAGTAACAAATCAAATTGGCATGTATTATTACAGACCTTCAGAGAAAAGGACAAGGTTGAAAGGAGATTTTCTTTCTATCAATACATGTGTTAAACTGGAAGGTTTTTTGCTGCTGTTAGAAAGATGTTTCTATTCTTGTTTATCTTAAAAAGGCTCCTACACTAAATAGGGAGAAGAGATTAGAGAAGTTGATAACTCCGAAGTACAGTAAACACAGAAGTAAAATTTTTGTTCCCTATTAGGCTGTATGATGCTGTTATCTGCAAGAATATGGAAATTATGTTAATCTTAGTTAAATTAAATTATGTAGAATGTTTCCATTAGAACACATTTTGAATGAAAAATCTAACTCATTGGAATTAACCACAATAAAATTGAACAAATTTAATGGATTCTGTGAGGTCTGTTCGTAGCCTCTTGAAATGCATTATTTATGTCTCTGTGTCCAGATGTTCCAGTGAAGGTGATGGGAATCTTCCCCCAGCGGAATGAGAGGAGCATTTTGTGGAAGCTGGTCTATTCCCTTTTTGAGCGCACGTCAGTTTTCCGCTATGGCCGTGTGCAATTGGTCATCTTCATGAGCGAGAAGGAGTATTTGGTAACCTGACATTATTCCTTGAAGTAACCTTAAAACTAGTTGCTGAGCCCTGATTACAGTCCAACTGCTTACGGGGTGGGGGTGGGGGGGGGGGGGGCTGATTTGGTCCCTAACAATGACGAAACTAAACCTATAACCTTAGAATAGAATCTTAATTTTTCTTACTTGTTGGTATATTTGTGGCTTTCTTGCATGTCCATTGTAGAAACTGGTTGCTTCTCCAGGGGATCTGAAGAAGTACCAGCCCCTTGGGGTGCTGTGGCAGATGGCCTGTGACATCGAGCTCCTCCGCAAGGTGAGAGGTCTCATTCTGCACCGGCAGTTATGCACAGGGAGTGAACAATCACACACTGAATCACCAAAGTATGTTTACACTGCTCTTTGATTTATGAAATGAACAGGAAAGAGAATGTGACATTTAAAGAATAAGAACATAAGAACTATACAAACGAGAGGAGGCCATTCGGCCCATCGAGCTCACTTGGGGAGAACTTGACTAATAGCTCAGAGTTGTTAAAATTTTATCTAGCTCTGATTTAAAGGAACCCAAGGATTCAGCTTGCACTACGTTATCAGGAAGACTATTCCATACTCTGACTACACGCTGTGTAAAGAAGTGCTTCCTTAAATCCAGTTTGAAATGTTCCCCCGCTAATTTCCACCTATGGCCACGAGTTCTTGTATTTGAACTAATGCTGAAGTAACTATTCGGTTGAACAGCATCCATGTTTTAATTTTCTACATTTTTAGGAACCATGGACGACTTTTGTGACCTCAGCAAAACGTAGTTCTTTGACAGCCCAAAAAACGAAGGCAAGAGATTCTTTTTCTTGGCTATTTCACAGATTTGCATTGAAACTTTGATAATTGCATGCGCACGTATCTCGTCTCGATTTCACTGCATTGCCATTTGTTCCTCAGAATATCTTTTTACCATAAAGATGTTTTTACTGTGTGCTGTTGTCCCTCGAACCAGCTCCCGAATGACCACCTGTGCCTGGTAAGGCTGACCCCCCGCCCAAGCCTTTTTTCCGGGAATCTTACCCCTGCCAACGGGGCGACCCTAATCATGATGGTCAAGCAGTGCTTAACTAAGAAGAAAGCCCTGCTCATTGACCAGTTAAAGTGAGTATACAGCGTATATCCCATTAGAAAGCAAGTAGCATCCTGTCATATAACCGAAGGCAATTTATCACTTTTCATTATAATGCAAGAACCACAACACAGATCTTTAATTTTTTTTAGATTAGAGACCCAAAACGTCCTAAGTGATCTTGTTGGATTCAGGGTGCTTCGCTTTAATGTTGGATCACTTAGATCATAACAGAGGCATCACTAGGCTGGAGCATAGAGGGATTTAAGCCCCAAATGATTTGTTCAGCTCAGATGTTTTAACACCCATGTTTGAGAACCGGTGCTATGTCCCGATGTCTTAAGGTCCTAGCGATGTGTCTGGATCATACCTTCTGCCATCAGGCTAATTCCATGAAGAATGTGTTAGACCCTTTTCGCACTAACCTCATTTTCCCACTGACTCTCAGCAAGCAGCAGTGATCATGTTGACGCAGGTTCACTTGGCACTGAATGTTGTCATTGTATTATTCATTTAGATTTGGTTTCCACCAAGTTCTCACGGTGGTGTTTATTTGTGTAGATTTTCTGATGTTAGACTGATATCAATATTACATTTCTTAAAAAAAAAACTCTGAAACCATCGTCCAAAAAATATGCAATACAGGAAATCAGGCAAATACATTTTCACTGCGCTAAATGATGGTTCCTTGACAGCTATTTGCTTTTGATGTGTTTGACTTGCACATTACTTTGGACAAAAGCATCTGTTATAAAAATCAAAATTTCTAAAATGCATTTAGCAGATGTTTCATGCATTAAGCAGGTTCTCATTCCTTCTTTACACTCTGTTCTTGAAGCTCATGGTCTCCTGAAAGCGGGGCAAAGGTGCTTAATGAGCTCGGTCTACTAGAGGACATCCGGACAGGACACGTTTTCCCAGAAGAGTACAAAATCCTGTTTGAAAGTCTGCACCAGTCCAAGGAATTCACCCAGAGCTGGCTGTACGATGAGACCTTAAACACTCAGACCTCAGTCGTCCTGTAAATTGTTTTAAGGGGTGAAACCTTTGTGAGCTCCTCTCAAGATCAAGGGTATCCTAAAAGCAGAGGGTGACTCCTGGATGCAGTAGGTCAGTGCTGCCTGTACATTACAGTAGGTCAGTGCTGCCTGTGCATTACAGTAGGTCAGTGCTGCCTGTACATTACAGTAGGTCAGTGCTGCCTGTGCATTACAGTAGGTCAGTGCTGCCTGTACATTACAAATCATGAAGCTCTCCTTCACAGGCAAGGTCTTCACTGTCCAGCACTTGAAATAAAATAAGCAAACAGTTGTCGATCTACTGTAAACTTTCTACAGAATTCCTTAACAAACATTGAAATACGGCTAGTTCTGTCCCCTTATGTGATGCCCTATGTTTAATTACAATTTTTATATATAATGGATATGTACATAGTGTATTTGGAAATCATGCTGCTTGATAATAAGCCATCGGAATGAAATGATGCTGTTTACCTTATAACAGGTTATTTGTGTAATATAATAGTTACTGAATTATAGTCAAAGAAAAGTTACAAGATGTTCTGTAATGTATCAGCAGTTTTAGTATTTCATCAGGATTCTGTCGATAATGTTATACCACTTCAATTTTGTTCACCATTCGGAAGCTTGTCCTCTGGTAATATGCAATAATATGAGTCTCCCTCGATATGGACATTTAAAGAAATTATTTGTAATAAATAATTAAATCTCGTCACGGCACAGTTTGGACTGTGCCACCACTATTTGTTTTTCATTGTGTTTCATTGTGTTAATGTTAACCACTGAGATGCAGAGTGTACTTTTAGGGATAAGACTCAGTCGAAGCTTATTTGCGGATACAGTGTGTATTTATATTACGAAAAAAACTAATGATAAAACCTGTTACATCAGTTTCAGAACAGGTAATTGTGGCCGACGTTCTTAATAGTACAAAGTCTTCAGCGATAAATGTCGAAATGAAATGTGCGATATTTTGTGATTATTCGTAGCTTACGTGTGTTCTAGACCCTATTTAGTGGGACATCAGTCCCCCAGAGATGGGGGTCCCGTATTTCTTCAGATTCGCACCTGATATAAACTATTCACCGATGTAAAATTGCTATAAACAAAATGTATGCGATAAAATGTAAAGGTGAATGCGGTCGCTATTAAACGACATATCCACTCCGCTTTTTAATAAAACAAAAAATGCAACCTAGTGTAATACCTAATTATTTGTTGAAATTATATTTAGAGCAACATTTTTTAGGAAGTAACAAGTATTTCGAACTGTTATTTACAGAAATCTTACAGCAAATCTATATTACTCCATTATAAACCTAAAATTAGCTACATTAAAAGCGTTGGATTGGTTTTAAAAGCCTACAGACTATTAACAAGGTAAAACTGTTACATACATGCAGTGGCGCAGATAGGATTTTTGAATTGGGGGGGGACCAAGGATATGTTTTCCTTGTGCAAAGACGGCAGATGCTGTTTTTTTGTCCTGTAAGTGGAGGGGACGGATCGAGGTCACTGAATCTGAAGGAGATCCGTCCCATCCGTCCCTGGTGCTAACTGCGCGCCTGCATACATGTATATAAGTGTATAGACGTGTCTCGAATTGAAAATCTTACTCCAACAAGCTGACCAAATTGGGCAACCCTGTATTTACTACTGTTGGTCAAAATAAACCATTTCAAAAGCATAAACTACTGCTTCGAACATAAAGTAATTCTACGTAAAAAGCTGACGGACAGCAGACTGCCCCACGTATTTTCTCCGCACCGACATCAGGAGAGGAAAGGCGGCACTGCGCCGGAAGGTGGCCCCCTTCTCCCGCACAGAAGCGGCTCCGTAGCCGTGCTCGTCCTCCTAGATGCCCGGATAGATCTCAGGAAGCGACCTGACCGCGGCGCGCAGACCTGGATGTCAGCCTGATGCTGGGGGCGATGCGGCCGGGATCGGTGGCCGGGGCCGGCTGATGCGGCGATTAGCGTGATGCTACGGCCGAGCCTGAGCGCCTTTACACGCTGCATGAGCCACTAAGCGAGGTAGGTGTTACCGCTTCGGAGAAAATGTCAGCCCGCGACCAGAAGCTGTCGCTGGGCGACGGCGCTTTTGGCAACATACTTACTGCAAACAGCATCTAATCCTCCGGGCATTTAATGTAAATGATACAAGGTATCTTATCTCGGTCAAATATATGATCAATCGCTGTTTACGGAGAATTAACAAAAGGGGTAATCTGTCAACAAATAATCCTATTTCGTGCTAGTTATGGGGTATTAGCTGTTATTTCATTGAGGGTGTTTGCGCCCCCGGACTCCCGTAATCGAGCGTTACGTTATAACGGGGGGCTTTTGGTTCAGCTTTCGCTGTCTGTCGTTTAGCGACTGAAGCTACGTGGCCCCGGCGCGGGCAGCGGGATCTGATCGGCTAGTAATGCTAGCAAGGTGCCGGAGCGGTGGCTGCCCTGTCGAAGGACGGTAAAGGAAACCTTGGCGGTCCGCAGCTGCCGCCCCGGGACCGCAAAACACGCCACGGTCCCAAACCTCCAGCTTTTATGATGTCGCCGTAATGCAGAGGATTGCTTTCCCGGTTGCACTGGATTGTTTTATGCTTCCCGTCATTTGTATGTATGTTATGATTTGAGGATGTACATTTCGGACACGCTTTCATTATTTATGTGGTTTGTTATTTAAAAAGCCACGTTCCCTTTCGCTGACTACGGGGAGATTCCGTAACGTAAATATGACACGCCGACCTCTTCTCTGCGCCTTAAGGCGTTTTATTACTTTTTAAGTGCCGCAGGAGAGGCCGGTGGTATTTTCCGTTTTCGTGGCGTTTTGTTAACTACCAATCACATAATAATTAAATGTTTATAGGTTTCTGATCCTCCGCGCGACGATAATGCGGATCGTTAGATAGAAAGTATTTGTTAGGGTCCCGCGCGCCGGCTGCACATTAATCAGGTAAAACCAGTCTCTGTATCAGTGGTCCGGTGGTGGCAGTATTGATGGTTTTCCATTCAGTCGTTTCTAATTTCGCATGTCGGATTTAGGATTCTGGTTATTTTCAGATTTGAGATATTTGGGATGTTAATGAAGGTTAAACTTTACTTTTGGACCTAATAACTTAGGTCAACATGAAATGATGCGTGCAGTCACAGCAACGTCAAATTTTAGTCAACCCCGAAGTTAAAGATTTACTCTTGCTTTCGGTATTAATCTTTGTTGTCTGATAGGTAACAGACTTGGGAAATGTTTATACAGGCAGGTAAAAGAACCGGCACATACCTTTCACAAACGCTGGGACCATTGTCACATTGCTCTGTCACGGTTGCCTGCTCTATTTGTTGTTGGAAATGTGAGGTTCCCACTCATTTGAGGTGCGTGCCGATTTTAGTGCAAAATCTTAAAATTGGGCGCTTTGAACACGAGGTGTGTCCAGCTAATGGCTTTGTGCCTAAATGACTATTATGAGAAGAAAGGAAATGTACAGAAAAGGCAGTCAAGTTTTATAGCTATAGTGTTTGGAAAGCCAACAACAGTTTAAAATATCTAAACATCTTTCTCAGGAAATTGTGATATTTAAATGAACAGACTTTCTAATCCAAGTGTCTCATCTGAAAGTATAACCTCTGATTATTAAGGAAAATAAGGCAAGGTAAGATTCCTAGAAATGTATTTATGGTTTGATACTTTACATTAGGAGCAAATGAGGGTGCGTTGATTTAGAATATTATTCAAGTTCTCAAAACCATATCTTGTGGAGGTGTGTATAGATTTATAACCATGATTTTTTTGTGTGGGGTGTTTCTGTGTAAGGCTGCTGTCTGAAATATGAAACTGGACGCATTTTGAGCTAACATCTTCATTTGAGTAGTGCAACCTTGTTCACTCTGCCATTGAGCAGGTAGAGGGTGGTAGGGTGGACGCCATCCTTGTCTGTCATTGTTCTGCAAACCAGAGGATTTATGAGCAGGTGTGTGTGTGTGTGTGTGTGTGTAAATGTAATTCTTTGAACAGTGCTCTTTGTTTTTTCAATCATAATAAGCTGTCCTTTCTTTATTGTTCAATGTGTCCTATCTCCCTTGCACAGCCATAGACCCTTGCTTGTCCGTGGCTCCTATTAAGCATCAGTAAGTAGCGCCATTAACAATATGACAAAGGCAACCTTATATATTTTTATATATTATATTTTATATATTATATTATATATTTTTTCCGCTGCTTTAATTTGAATCCTTTCGACGTTGACCTAATTTTGGCGCGCAGCTCGTTCGGTGTAGTTATTCGTGATGGGGGGAGAGCATGTGCATCGCAGCTCGTTCGGTGTAGTTATTTGTGATGGGAGGGAGAGCATGTGCATCGCAGCTCATTCGGTGTAGTTATTCGTGATGGGGGGAGAGCATGTGCATTGCAGCTCGTTCGGTGTAGTTATTCGTGATGGGAGGGAGAGCATGTGCATCGCAGCTCGTTCGGTGTAGTTATTCGTGATGGGGGGAGAGCATGTGCATCGCAGCTCGTTCGGTGTAGTTATTCGTGATGGGGGGAGAGCATGTGCATTGCAGCTCGTTCGGTGTAGTTATTCAACAAACACTTCCTCTCTGCGTCTGACCTTCCCAACTTGGATCGTCTCAAAGAGCTTGACATGAATATTTGCCAACAATGTTGCAAGTTGATATGGCAACTGGAAGGAGAACAGCATGTAGCATGAAGACAGATCTAACATTATATAATGTTATATAACATTATTATATAATATATGTGTATATATGTATATGTGCATATATATACGTACGTATGTATATATAAGTGTGTGCGTGAAAGGTCAGAGTGGAAAATAAGAGAATTACATGTCAGCAAAGCTGTTGAGTGACTTTGGTTATTTTAAGAACTCTGTACCTCACGTGACTTCATCTTCATATCATGTGCTTGTCTGAACCTCTAGGCACAAAACCTGTGTGTAACAGATTAATCACTAGGTGCATGTGCTGTTTAGGTTGGAACATTGTTAATGACTTAAAGTGAAATTTTCACTATTATTAAGGCACATGCTTATAGAATATCACATGTCACAAAAATTGCACAAGGTATAACACTGGTATCAAAAACTGTGATCCATTTCATTGTTGCTAATTTGCCATATTTTTTGTGAGTTTAATGAAAAATAATTTTTTTTTGCATTTTTATCTTTTCTCTTTGGCAAAAGATGTTTCCCACAGCGCTTTAGAAGAACTGTCACTGATCATTTATCACTAATCATTTATCATTTATCACTAATCATTTATCATTTATCACTAATCATTTATCATTTGTGAACTGAAATTCCTCCTGGAAGAGAAGAACTTGTCATCAAAGCTGAACTGAAAGGGTTTTTTTTTTTTCTTTCGTGAAAATCGGGTGCAAGATCTGCATTTTTACCTGACTTAAGTTCTTTTGTGCAGCATAATCCTGAAGAGCTGTCAGCACTCTAGGTTTCAAGCAGACCATCACTGTAAACTGTCCCCAAATGATGATTTCCAGAGTGTCGTGCACTGACTTCTTGAGGGGCAGCTGCTCAAATGGGGGGGAATTCAGGCACCCTGCACCCCACCCCCCACCAAATGTCCATATAGCCTACAAACATTCGTGAACACTATTTTTTGTTTTTACTTAATATGATGTCCCTCCGTTTTGAAATGTGTGAATTTCCTTCAGACTGTCAGAATGAGCCTCTTTTTAGTTTAAAAATTGGGGTATTTATCACATGTGACTTCTAAAAATCCATATGAACACTTCAGTGATGGATGTTGCTTTTTTTTGTACCCATTTCATCTTTTCTGAGTGTGCAGTTGGGCAGAAACAGCTACTGGAAGCGCGGCAGCCAGCTGTTGGGAGAGTCATCCTTGTGGATTCATGTCAGGCTGACATTTTGGAGAGTCTCCTATTGGCCGAGCTGGACGAAGGCCCTGTTTTTACATGTCATGCCTATGATAAGGCAGCCGGATCAGCTATACGGGAATCACTTCTGACGTTTTGCATTATCCTGGTTAGAAAGATCTGTGCTGGAAGAGGCTGTTGGCACTTAATGGACGCACCACCAAGAACATTGTAACTGCCAAATCTGCCTTTCACATGAAGAAATCCAGTGGCCAACACCTAATAATGTTTTATTACATAATGTGTCACAGTATGCTGGATGTTTTTATTTAAATGCACTAATAGTATAACTGGCAGTATATTTACATTTTTTATGTGGTCCAGCTAAGTAAATAATAGTTTAATTTTGGAATTAATTTTCAGAATTAATTTTGTTGTTTGGTCAGTAACTGATAGCAGAACCATTGTCTTAGTAAGAAAAATGCAGTCCTAAGTGTGTGTCTGAGTGGTGTGGTGCCCGGTGACAGGGTAGCGGTCCGTCCTGGGTTGTTCCCTGCCTTGTGCCCATACCCTGCAGGGTAGGCTTTGGCCCCCCACGACGCTGCATAGGACAAGCGGCTATGGACAGTGAATGATTGAATGGATGTGTGAACGTTCCTGAGGCTCTATGGCAGATCTATGGCAGTGTTTCCCAACCCAGTTCTTGGGGACCCACAGACAGTCCACATTTCTGCTGCCAGAAGCTGGGGAGGAGCAAAAACACGGACTCTCTGTGGGTC
This sequence comes from Paramormyrops kingsleyae, assembly GCF_048594095.1. Taxonomy (NCBI): domain Eukaryota; kingdom Metazoa; phylum Chordata; class Actinopteri; order Osteoglossiformes; family Mormyridae; genus Paramormyrops; species Paramormyrops kingsleyae. The sequence continues at coordinate 1,355,346 of NC_132810.1, forward strand.
CCCAAGGACTGGTTGGGAAACGCAGCTCTATGGAATTGTTCCTTGTATTGCTTGCTCATATAGAACATATTGTGCATGTCATGCCTCTGTGTATTACAGTGAAACTTTTTTTTTAACCATTATGTCCACCCTGGGACAGTACCTGGTCATCCACTGGTTGTCCACAAGGAATGACCTTGTAGCATGATTTATCCTCCTGGAGGAGATAATCCAGAGGTGTAAGTAAAGGGTGTAATATCGTGGCTCACCATGACCTGTCACCCGGCGACGACATAAATTTCAAGGTCGTCTTTCTTGGCAGTTTTGAAATTAACTTCCTAAAAAGGTTGTTTAAAAAGGTGAGAGAGGTCTTGTATGGAATCATGAAGCCCCACTCCCCACTTGAACAATATTCAAGCCACCCCACCCCCCAAAAAAGGGTGCTTAGTTTTTACTTACTTATAAGGTCATGCATTAGTGGTGCAGCGTGCCTAGTGCTGGTGTATTTTCATTTGGTGTCTCCCTCATTGTAAACCCCTGCTATAGTAATCTTTTCAAATTTGGAATCAGGTGTGCAGAGCCATGAAATTATTTACCCTTACAAAGTAGCATAGGGTAGGTGAGAGTAAAATAAAAATGTAATATCAAAGTTCAACTTTTTTTTTAAATGAAAAGCCCTTTAAGGCTGTTAGCAGTTTGCAGACGTGTATAATTTTCTCTCTAGGCACAAAGTGCTCTCTGCTTAATGGTTCTAAAATATTTAAACGGGTCAAAGGTCGCAGTGACTCTTGTAGGAAACCAGGCCAGCAGACTGATAAGCAGTTACTGGATCACTGCATCACTGCAGGGACCTGCCTGCTCCCTCCGCGGCTGTGCAGAATCCTGTCTCTCAGAATGGTGACGTCTTCCATGAGTATAAAGAGACCCGGGGCCTGACTCTGAGCCTTATTCCGTGCCCTTGTCATGTCGAATTCGAAGATTAAATGCAAAAAAGGGGGCCTTTCAAATGCTCTTGCTGTTAGCTTTCTGTCAGATTCCTCGGGCCCACAATTTAGCACTCGTCCGACGCTTTGAAGGTGAGTAAAATCATATCTGATATTCTTGCGTGCCAGCTGTTTGAGTCCTGCTGCATAGACGGCTCTTGAAATCGTTCCCGGCTCCGTATTTCATGTGTCAGTGTGTCTGTGTCTTTCTTTCAGGTGTACTGGTAGGTTGATGGTCACCAGCTGGGCTCCCTCATGGAGGAGGAGCACCCAGACAGCACCAGGGGAGTGAGGCAAGGATGGGGGGGCATCATGGATCTCCAGAACAACCTGGACCGCGGCCCCTGCCCCACGTCGTCCCTCTCCGACGAAAATCAGAACAGGCTAACGGAGAACGGGCAGGACGAGATGGACGGCAGCCTGCAGACGGGCCGGACGCCGTCTCAGCAAGACTCTGAGAATAACAACGAGGAAGAAGACTGGCAGGCTGACAGGCTGGTGGACAGCTATGGCGAGTCCCGGGCAGGAACGCCGCGGGCAGGAACGCCAGACTCACCAAAACACAGCACATGGCTCACTACCCAAACTGCCAGTACTGGTACAGTATGACACATTTAATATTCTGTAGAAGACTTCTAACAAAACATCACTGGCGATTTTAAATCGGTGTGGCATCATCGCCAGCTGTTATCCAGCATAGTCAAACTAGCAAAATACGTCTATTTCTTGCATGCAAATGAAGCTTCACCCTAAATGTTATACGGAGTAATGTGTGATAACGTATATTGTAACCTCAGGAGGACAGCTTGGCTTGTGCAGACATCATTAATCATACAATTATTATGGTTTTATTAAAATTTTTATATGCTCTGGGAGATGAAATGATAAATAAAATACAGTTTAACAGCCAACAGTATATATTTTTGTAGAACTGAAAATAGATGTCAGCTGTGAGGGAGCAAAAATATGTCTGATAGGGAGCACAAACGTGAGAACCGAGTTTGGAAGCACTGAAGTCTAAAATGTTCTGGGCTGAACTGTTTTGGATAAGGAATTTATTTCAAATTTAAGTGCAATTTTTCCAAATGTAGTCCTAGCAAAGTTCCATATTGCTTTTTAATCTCTATATCAACATTATACCTGAAACCTGTAGAGGAGCTGCTATGTTCTGCCAGGGTGTTTATGAAAGTAATTCTTGTTAGAGCATGTCCATATTGGATCCATTCAATTACTTAAAATTTAAAAGTTTTCTTATTAAAAGGGCATTTGCCCTTGAAAATGAGCAGATTTCTTTCATGCCACTTTAAGATTACTAGGTCATGTTATTTATCTTAACATATGAGTACCAGTGAGTATTATAATTTTGTATGGTATATTTTGTAGTATCAAATTTGTTGTGCTGTTAGGAGTTTTTTTTTTATTATTATTAAATATGGTGCCCACATCCTTTGCCCATAGCGATAGGTTCTTTGTTGGCTGTGTTTTTTCCCTGGAATAAAATCAGTTGGACACTTTGGAATGTGACATATGTTCCTAGACTGATTTTTGTTTGTTTGTTTGTTTGTTTTTGCTGGTCATTGAAATTCTGTACCTTCTGCTACTGCTTAATTGGTTTAGTTGAGAATCAAGCATTTAGATTTACAACAGGGGGCACTTTTGCTGTAGAATGTCAGTTTGGTGTTTTATTCTGCAGAATTTGTATTGCTGTTGCTCATTTTCGGACTCATTTTACCATGTACGTCTGCTCTGGTGCTCCATAGCAGAGTGAACAGCAAAGCAGGAGAGTGAACTTAACTGGACAGCTAATGTCAACAAGCGACGACTGTGTGCACTGATTAGAATGGGTAACGACTTCCTGGTCCATGAAATATAAATGGCAGTATGGTAAACGTCTTTGTCTTTGGGCTAAATGCTCAGCACATTATTTTAAACTAACATCTCCACTTTATCAGGTAATGTCAGTGTGCAAATGGGAGTGGCATGTAGCCTAATGGGTTAGGATGTTATACGCGTGATCGCAAGGTTGCCTGTTCGAATCCCAGGATCAGCAGAGTAATTTCGCCATTGGGCCCCTGAGCTGTTTGACCCAATCTTCTCTATTGTATGCCACTTTGGGTAAAAGCATCTGTTAAATAAATAGAATACAAGATTAAACATTGAGTTTTTTGGCTGAGCTGCACTACAGTGTTCTTGGTCTTTCTTGGAGGTCGATCGCAGGCAATGTGCATTTATGTCTCCTAATTTGCAGCCTAATCAGATCTGTGGTTGATCCAGCAGCCTCAGTGGAGAATTGAGGCTTCTTAAGCTTGGGCTGACTGGCTGGCCACTGTCCCCGGGGTGGGGTGGGGTGAGCTTGGGGGAGGGAGGGGCCTCCAGGGAGTGTTTACCTGCCTGACGTTGCTCATTGAACTTCTAGGTTGTCTAGGCAGTCGTGATTGGACAGGGGATCAGGTCTCTCTCTTCTCAGGTGTGGTCAGGTTGTGAGGCAACCGCAGCTTCTGGGGATAGATGAGGCTGTTGTTTGTTCCGCTCTGTTTACCACCCTGCGTCTGAGACAGAATCCCCCCCAGGGCATTAATTAAGTTTCAGAAATCGATTCTAGTGTTTATTTAGCCGTGCCCTCTGTAATGTGTTTTGTACGTTTCCCTTGGTAACCTTTGACCTCTCATCTTCAGAGAGGTGCCCCCCTGTGGGTCCAGTTGGCAGTGTGTCCAGCTGCCTTGACCAGACCTCTGACGGCAGCCATGGCGGTGAACCACTCGTACCCGGGCCTAGCCCCTCCCCGGTGGCCTTTCTGCAGAACCTGACGGAGCATTCGGATTACACCCTGCTTCCACAGTGCCTGCACCAGGTGTGACCCATACCTCTCTCTGTTTGTAATACCAAGAAAACTGGGGCCATTTACTAAACCCTATCGAGCTGCTTTGGGATGAATCGGATTGAAGAGTAAGAGCAAGGTAGACAACTTGTGCCCAGACTATAAGGTGAAAAACACATCTAAAATAGAGACAAATGGAGAAAAAGCAGGTGTGTCCAGACTTTTGACTGGCACTGTATGTTAGAAGCCTCTTGCATCTTCACATTGCCCAAAGCATAGTACCAAATGGATAGATACTGCGGGGATAAAGATGGATACGTCCGATAAGAAACAGGATTCTCCACATAACAATCCTAGACCTCAGTGTGGATGTCAGTTTGTGCTATTTCATGCTTAATGTCTTGTAAGGATCGTCTGTCTCAGATTAACTTAAATTGAGGATCAATATATCTGTACATGTATATAGGGAGCCTAGAGGATAAATGTGTTATTTGTTTTACGTTACAAATTTCATTACTTTTGCCGAATGCTGTATACTTAAAGTCTTAAAACCTGTAATCAGGGATTTGAAACTAGTTGAAATGGATTTCATTTCCTTTCTGTGCCTGAGTGAAACACGATACAAAAAGAAAAGGAAAAATGCTTTATAAAAAAAAAAAAAAAATGTAAATACTAAGGAATGTGTTGTTCTGCAAATTTGAGTGCTGGTTTGTACAATGTAAGTAGCTGGTTGTTTTGCAAAAATCCATAGCGCATACGTGGCGATGTTTATATCGGTGAAACGTGTTTTTGTCCTGAGGTCACCAAGCAACAACATAAACTCCTTATAGGTTGCCAGGGAAGTCACATCTAACTGGTTTTATACACCCAAAACTCCCAGACCATGAATCGCTGGCCTTTGTGCGCTTGGATCATTCATTTGAGTTTGAGACTGATCATCTTTGAAGAAAAGGCTAGAAGCAATTAAATCTAACCCTGACACACATACACTCTCTCTCCCCCGTTCTCTCTCCCTCTCTCTCTCTCTCTCTCCTTTGCTCTCTCTCCCTCCCTTGCTCTCTCTCTCTCTCTCGCTGTCTTTCTCTCCCCCCACCCCCCCCCCCCCCCCCCCCCCGTCTCACACATGCACACCCACGCAGCCAAACACTTAAGCCACCTCCGTATTCTGTCCCCGCATGGATCAGCCACCGATCATGTTTCCCACTGTCACACTCTGCTGTGGCGAGTCTCATGTTCGGGGTGGTCAGGAGATTTGGCTCTGATTAAAGACCTGTTGAGTCATGCTGCACTTCAGCACCTAGACGGAAAGGTTCTAGGTTAAAGGGAAAAAAATAGCAATAGGGTCTAGTTCGGCCTTTGGTTGTTACTATATATTTTGTAATATTTGACACAGATGGCAACCTAGGGCATACCCAAAGCTGGCAACGTGATAGGTAGAGAGAGATGGGGGGTGGGGGGCATCAGAGGGTCTGGTGACTAATGATCTGGTCAGAGAAAAGCACCCATAACTTAATCTTAATTGTCACCCTTTCATCCCTTAGTCAGGGCAAAATAATGGTATTGAAATCAATGGGGGGGGGGGGGGGGGGGGGTTGCCTTTGCCCGTTTCAGCAGTGTGAACATGTTACTGAAATATTCACATTTATCTCAGCTCAACCTTCAAAGCTGGAGGGCCAAGTTTGACTTTCTGCATAATTATTGTGGCAAAAAAAAATTTTAATAATGAAAAACCCAGCAAATGTCATGTTATTCTGATTTTTAACTCTCCACCCCCCCCCCCCCCAGATAGCAGAGGATTTCTTCCTTGAGGAAAACTGTATCCTTATCATTCTTTTGAAATCTACTCACTCTCTTTGGTACTTCTTATGTTTTTATTAATTTCTTTCTTTTATATCAATACTTCTGTCATACTTCAGTCGCCTTTTTGCAGCATAAGACATGTTTATCCTGTTAATGGACAGTAGTAAAACAAGAGCTGAGGAGGAATATGCGTATTCTTTAATGTCTTGCAATAACTCATAATAAAAGTGATTGACGGCAACCTTCTGCTTTAAAGAGAGACCAGATCGGGACCTCAGCAGCGATAAGGTGATTGCTGGAGTCATGCATCTCTAAAAGCACAGGCAGAAATCTATAAACACACAAGTGTCGGGTAACGTTTCTGTATTTTAAAAGGCCTTGCCTTAGGAACTGAATTGTTATTTTTAAAAACCAGCAGGTTAAACAACAAAGAGCCTCTGAAATTCTGGTTAGTAAAGAAGCAGGATTTGAGTGAGCTGGCTGCCCTCAGTCACATTGGGACCATTTCAGTAAATTTTCATTGTGCTTATTATGCTTGTGTGTGCATGAATCAACTGGTGGGTGCATCTGAAATAAAAATATATGTAATTGTCTTTAACCCTGTATATTAAACCGGTCAAAAATGTAATTTATAGGTGTAAGCATACATTCATTCAGAGTATAAGCTTGCTCAGGAATAACGATTTTGTATGGAAACATTGAAGATTGATCCCACAGTGCTGCTTTTTTTGAGGTTGACCTTCGTTTGTTTTTGTGTAGCAATCAAACATTTTATACTCATCGCAATAATGGGAGAACTGAAACAATGGCTGATTAACTGGAATCACCCTTTTCTCAATTTTTTGATGTTTCAGAGGAATTCCTCAGCTTGCCCAAATTGTTTTTTGGCCAAATTGCAATCGTTCACTGAATTTTGGCATTTACTCCTGCGGACTTAAGGAAGATTTAGAACGGGTTTTAATTGGTCTCCTGCCACGGAGAGGGTTACATTTACATTTTCATTTGTTCTGCTTTCTTCTTTTAGAGTACAATGTAATGGGTTTTTCTCCAGGTCACTTCCAGTCGTTACACCTTAATCAGGCTGCCTCAGATGAATGGGCAGTCCAGTTTCTCCAGTTGGAGAGAGACTACCACCAGCGGCTGCTCTCCAACCTCGCCCGGCTACAGGAACACTGGGGTATCACTCATTTCTTCTTTTTTGTTCTGCTTTTCGTTGCTGTCGTCTCATCATGGCATTTAGTTTAAATTGGGTCTCATTACAATCTTTGTTTGCCTTCTCTTATTGACTCAGTGAAGCTCATTCACAGGGATGGTTTTGTCTTGTCAATGAATTCTTGTACATTTTTACTTGTTTTATAAGTCAGGGCTCCAGATGGCGACTAAAATGGTCGCCAATGCGACTTGATTTTCTATTTTGCGACTAGTTTTTTCATTCTAGTCGCCGGTGGCGACTCTCCCTCTCAATCTAAGAAAAGTTTTAAAATTAAAGCAGCAGAAACGGCTTTTAATTTTGTGCGGACACTCTCAGCCCGCGTCTACCTTTCCTATAACACTATCACGTGATTAAAACCAAACCTAAGGGAGGCATCATCTGACACGCCCACTCTGCTTCAAATGTCATCTCGCTAACTGCTGCGATAAGGGATCCGAAATAGAAGAGAATCGGGCCACGACTACTCCTCTAATTCCGTCCAAACTTTCCACGTAACACGCCAAATGTTCTAAGTTTCCATGTAACACGCGAAATGGCCAAACGAAAAATTTCTGACTTTTTCTCAGTGCCCACTAGTCCAAATCCTGCCTTGTCTACTTCTGAACGAACCGAAGATAATTCAGTCAGTGGGTTATCTGAGGTACAGCCACCGGCGTCCGGAAATGTACAGTTATTAAAGGATGACAACTCCGTCCCGTTAGCAAAGTCTTCTGCGCCCGCAGCTCCGACGCCTGGAACACAGTTTAAAGCGGCTTGGTTACTGGAGTTCGTTTGGTTACGGTATGACAAGGGAAAGACGTATTGCAGCTTTTGTGCGCAAGCCGGACAAGAAATTGCTGGTAAAACAGAATTCATTTGTGGTACGAGCCATTTTAAAAAGGAAACTATGAAAAAGCATGGTGAGAGTAAGAAACACAACAATGTCAGAGTATTGCTTATTAGTAAACATTTGCACTGTTCAAATTTATGTGTCATTTGTTATTTTTTATAAGACCTTGCAGAGGACACTAGTCGGCAAGTGAAATAGCCCAGATAGGAGAAAGGAAAGGCAGTGTGAGGTAGACCAAAGAAATACAAGTAAATATTAGTTGTTTATTTCACATTTGGCATGCGGTAGAGATTATGGCTCCCAAAAAAAGCATTTGGCTCCTAAATATTTTGGGCTCCCAAATTTTTTTGTTCTGTCTGGAGCCCTGTAAGTGTCTCTCTCCTTTGCCTCCCACACGATCCCCGCTACTATGCAGAAGTCTTAGGCAGTCAAAAAAATGTTTAAAGCTGTTTTTCAGGGGAAAAGTGCAATTTAACATTGGAATACATGCAAATGAACAATAACAAAAAAAATTTTTTTTTCCCTCTCCAAAAAGTTGCTTTTATCTTTAATGACTAGTGCCAGTGCGGTGCCAGGATTTTCCACTGCAAAAAACTGGCCCTGGACCAGAAAAAACAGCTCCAGCACGGCCCCACTGAAAAGCTGCTCTCAGAACTCAGAACCGCATCAAAATGGGAAATGGGACTAGCTGTTGAGCCCAAATAAGCAAAAAGTAATAGTACTAATTGCGGCATTAAGAATAGTAATAATAGAAGTATTTGTAAAAGCAAATAGCTAATTAGTTTGCATCTCTGTCAAATTAATGGTTAAATCAAAAATGTTACATTCCTGTTGTCTTGAGCATTATTAATGCTAATTGATGTTGCGACTTAAAGCAGACCTGTAGTGGCTCTTAAAGTAAAAAAATAAATGAAAGTAAATTATTTTCTTATGGTCCGGCAGTTCACCTTTTTGGCCTTTTTAATCATGAAATTGGAATATATAAACAATTTAGCATCATATGACAAACAATATTCCATATAGAACAAACAAAACAAAAGCATAGATATATTGGTTAATTGCTGCAAATACTAGGGTGACTTTAGGAGAGTTTCAAATGGCTAAGCTAGTACACTTCGGGAGACATAGTATCAGAGTCTAACACTAACGTGACGGGCATATAAACACGATTTTCTTTTGCTGCCTAAGACTTTTGCACGGCACTGCATGTGCCAGTGACCCCTCAGCTGTCTGTGTTCCACTTTTGATCACAGATTACATCAGTCTCCTTGTATTAGTGATGTTGCTCCTTGGAGCTGCTGCACGCTCAGCCTTTGCCAGCATAAACTCAGCCTGTGCAGTGCCAGCTGCGGCTGTGTTTGGTATGTGGCACAGTGCGTTAGCTGCTGTGCTTGTGATCAGAAGGTCGACAGTGCAAACCCCAAACTCGGCGGAGAGATTCACCACTGGGTCCTTGAACACAGCCCTTAACCCCCAACTATTCTAGGTTTTTTTTTTTTCTTTTTAATAGCACAAGGAGGTTTTAAATAGAAACGTCTGCTGAATTAATAAAATGTAAATAAATGCAGTGTCCACCCTCATCTACCTGTGTGTTTCAGAGTCTCGCCAGAGGGGGGGCAGCCAAGCCAGGACCAGCTCTGCAGGGGCCCTGGGTGACGAGCTGGACGCGACTCACATGGAGATGCTGACGAGGATCTGCAGGACACACCAGCGGTGAGGGGAGGTCCCGGGCTGGTCGACCGTGCGACTTGGGCGTGCATCAGCCCAGTGCCAAGGCTGCACTGCCATTCACATTTACAGTGCCAAGGCTGCACTGCCATTCACATTTACAGTGCCAAGGCTGCACTGCCATTCACATTTACAGTGCCAAGGCTGCACTGCCATTCACATTTACAGTGCCAAGGCTGCACTGCCATTCACATTTACAGTGCCAAGGCTGCACTGCCATTCACAATTACATGCATTTCATTCAACAGATGCTCTTGTTCAAAGTGTTTTCAAGTGAGGCAAATAGCACATTGCAAACATACATGCTGTGGTGGAGTCGCCTGGGCATGAGTGCAGCCAGGCTGAGCTCCCACTGAATGCCCAGGTATGAGTTTAAGCGGCACTGGAGCAGCAGCTACGCCTTCTCTTACAAATAAAGCAAGAATTTAATAAGACAACTATTCAGTGAGCCGAAGGTGCAGCATTGAGAGCATTCAGTGGACATGGAATGGTGTCAGACTAGTGGACGAATTCCTAGTCGAGTTCATTTGTATCCTCAGTGATGCACCCAGCAATTTACAGCAATACAGATGTTTAGCATCCAAGACTCTAAAGTTTATGAGGTAACACTTTACTTCATGGGGCACAAATAATATAGTATTATGTTATTACTGATGTATTAATTAACCAAAAACTAGGTATTGGTAACATAGTTCTCATATTAATTCATCATTAATGAATCGTGATGCCTGTTTTATCCCAAGCAGTTACTATATTTGTTACTGTATCTGTTAATTTTAACTTGTCTGGACTCTTGAAGGAACTACTGAAGGAACTTTCTGAAGGAACAAGTAATGAATAACACTAGTGAAATACTGATCTCGTGTTTGTTCATCATTAATTAATTGTGATGCATCTTTTATCTCAACTAGACTATATTTGTTTCTGAAGTACAAATCATGAAGAAATCATTAGTACCTGAATTATTACTAAGTGTTTGTGCCCCGTCATGTAAAATGTTACCGCTTGAGGTGCACTCCTGTAAATACAGTGCTGTGTGTCAGTTTGCATCTCCCCCCTTGTTCATGCGGCCTTCTTCCAGGTACCTCTGTTTCTTACTGTAGTCCCAAAATTTACTAAAATGCTTATTGTTTGTGTGTGTGTGTGTGTGTGTGTGTGTGTGTGTGTGTGTGTGTGTGTGTGTGTCCTGTAAGTGAATCCTGGCATCTGTCCAAGGTGATATTCTGGATAAGCTGATGATGGATGGATGGATGGACGGACGGACGGACGATGTAAATAAAACATTAAAAACGATAAATGCATGTTCGAGAATTTAAAGTTTTGTCCCTTTATACAGTTGTGATTATGCAATTTCAGTTCAGCATTTAGAAATCTAGGATTAAAGCAGTCTTTCTTCTGGCTAAGATGACTTTTTCCATCATCCTGGCCATGATTACGTGTTCCATGATTGCAGTGTATTCATTACAGCAATTTGGCCAGTAGGCACACAGTTGAAATCCTAGCTTGTAAAATCTTAAACTCTTCCAAACCCCTTAGGCATTTGTCCTGGAAACTCAGAAGCGACAGTTGCTCTCACCTGCTTTTTGAGGGCGGTCCCTTAGTCACGCATCCCTGCTACTCGGCTGCGACAGACCTACATGCAGACACGCTGGAGTTCTCCCGGTCCCTTGCCCCGTTTGGGGTTGACGTCCTGCTGGCCAGTGTGGCGATCGCGTCAGGGACCCGTGATGGTTTAAGCATATGGCTCTGTTGCTGGGCTCTGGGCAACTTGAGACCAGCACTAGAGTTTCAGCATGGGAAATGTGCCGCGCTAATATTAGACTCCCAGCGAGCGAGCCGACCTTCGCAGTATGTCTCTTCGCATGTGCCGCTCGAGCAGAGCGAACCAGGAACCTGGCAGGCTCCTGCTGCCGTTGCAATTAACATCTTTCTGCTTCTCTTGTTTGATTTTCCCCTTCTTGCGCAGATCTACGCTCCGAGACAAGAAGGTATGAGAAGAGCCAGGTCTGGCCCCCGTCTACCATCTGGGGACCCGGTGCACTACAGATGGATGGGTGTCGGAACGCACCTGCGTGTGAGGGTGAGGGTGACGCTGGCACATCCTAAACATATGGCCGCTCGTTCATGTCTCCTCAGAGCATAACTGTGGACAAAGCTCTACGGGACAGCCTGATCTCCAGGAAGCCAACTGTGGAGAGGAAGCTGAACACGGTGCCACTTTCATGCTGCACAGGTGAGTGGAGACCAGCCTGGGCCGTCTCGCTTTCGCAATCCTTCCAGAACGTCTCGAGGTTTTGGGCGACTTATTGAATGTGTCTCTGCGTGACACGTCAGTAGTGAACATCGTGAACATCGTGATGCCGTTCCCCAGTTGCTGATGTTACGAGTCTAGTTTATGGTCATCTCATCACGTCCCGTCTTTTGTGCATATTTTGTTTAGAAGAAGAGATGAAGGATTTTAGAAAGTTGTGTGTAAAGTAGTTGATTTGCTTTTAAAGCAGAGGGATTTTTGCAGCAGACTTTTGTTTTTGGCCTGAATCATGGTAAAGCACCTGTTTTATTGGGTAGCGAGTTGCCTTCAAGAAACTCGTGTCAATTTTTTGCTGCTGTTGCTGCTGGGCATGTTTTGCACGTGAACAGAATCACCTCCCCCTCCACGAAACTCGGTTCCTGGGCTGTCCCGTGATCTCTTTCGGTTCCTGGGCCGTCCCGTGATCTCATTCGGTTCCTGGGCCGTCCCGTGATCTCATTCGGTTCCTGGGCCGTCCCGTGATCTCTTTCGGTTCCTGGGCCGTCCCGTGATCTCTTTCGGTTCCTGGGCCGTCCCGTGATCTCTTTCGGTTCCTGGGCCGTCCCGTGATCTCTTTCGGTTCCTGGGCCGTCCCGTGATCTCTTTCGGTTCCTGGGCCGTCCCGTGATCTCTTTCGGTTCCTGGGCCGTCCCGTGATCTCTTTCGGTTCCTGGGCCGTCCCGTGATCTCTTTCGGTTCCTGGGCCGTCCCGTGATCTCTTTCGGTTCCTGGGCCGTCCCGTGATCTCTTTCGGTTCCTGGGCCGTTCCGTGATGTCGCTTTGCAGGGAACAGGGCTGGACTTATGATCTACTTTCTTTGGTCATTTTGATTTGTCAGTCTCTCGGTTTAGTTTTCATCTTGCGCTTTGTAAATGGAGAGGCTGAGGGACTTAGACAGCCATCGAATTCCACCGTGAAGTGTTTAGGACCTATATCTTAGGGAGCGCTCATGGAATTGGCTCGCATTGCCATGCCCCACGTGCCGGGGGGGCGACATGTGTTATTGATGAGTCCGGTGCAGTCTGTGGGCAGAGCTGCCCACGGGGACCCGGGGGGGTTGTATGTTACCTGGCCATCATGGATGCGGGGCTCTCTGTTGTCCGGCCTGGTTTCACTTTCACGAGCCAGGCGTGAAACCTTCCCCCCGCCAGCCCCCCGTCTGGATGGCCATCTGTCAGTGCGGCCTGTTCAGCAGCCTGTCTCCTGGATCTGTCTTCCTCTGTCTGTCAGGCAGCCGGGGGTCAGGAAGCTACTTTAATACTAGGACCGCCACCGTGGTAACCGGCCCGGTAACTTTAGTCTACACCAGGCGTACATGTTTTATACCGACAAGATAGGTACACGCATCCTGTGCTGAAATACTTAATATTTGTTCATTAAGTTTTCTACGTTTTCCTTTGATCTAGTACTGCCATCCAAAAGTCGTCTTTTTTTTTTTTTTAAAAGCTTCTGTCCTTTTTATTATGTAGGTTGTTTTCTTTTGATAGTACCTCCGTGTTCCTAAGCCAGGCGTTTTTGATTCTAATCCCATCCGTGCCCGTTACGGCTCCCTGTCCCATTTGTGCCAGTGAGAGAGCAGAAGACTGGGTGACAGGGAGGCTTGTGGGAAATCTTAGTGACTGTCCTCCAAAGTGTGAATAGCCTCTGAATGAAACATAGAGATAAGTACAATGGGGAGGGCTGGGGGACTGGGGATCTGACACACATAACACACATGGGGGCAGCACGTGGCTCAGTGGGCTAAGTCTGTGTGCATGTGATTGGAGGGTCGCCGGTTCGAACCCTGCTTCGGCACGTCTGTGGGTCCTTGAGCAAGGCCCTTAACCCCCAGCTCCCTGGGCGCCCCAACAGGTGGCTGCCCTTTACAGCCACTTTACTCTTACCTACAGAGAGCAACTTCGGGGAGGCTTAAAGACAATTTCCCCACAGGGATCAAAGTATCAATTATTCTTTATTTATTTATTTATTTATTAATTGGAATCTTATTTTAAGTTAACCCTCTAATGTGGTTCTGACTCAGTCTGTCTATATCTAATGTTTCTGTTTTTGGCATCGGTGCCCAAAACTTTTAACATTATTTATGTCATCATAAGATAAACAATAATCATAAGGAGACTGTTTATTGTATTAATTTCTAATTTTGTGATTCACTTTGTCATGTGAATCTGCTGATGGAAAAGTTCAGATAACTGAGTCTTACACCTGGATGGTGTGTTTCATGTCAAGATGGACGTCAGCAAATTCTCATGCCAGAGAACAAAATCGCCTTCGTTCCTAGGGCGAAATTGCCCAATGCTGTTTACTTGCTTGAAGTCATGTATAGATAACCCTGGACATATCATTTCACTTTTCTAAGCATGTCGGTAGTAGCTGTAGTCCCTTTACAGCCTGATTAAGGGTGGTGGGGAAGATCTTGACTTACTGAGTAGCTGAAATTTGGAGTGGTAGGGATAGAGCAGTAGTCGCTCCTTTGATTTTGACTGAGGATTTGGGTCAGAAACTATTCACGTAAAACAGGTTTGGATAAAGATAGAGAGATCACTCTGGTGATGATGTGTCTCTGTTTCGCAGACAGCAGCTCTGAGTCACCAGGGAGGACCGGGGTACTTAGAATGGAGGATGCATCCGTAACACAGCATGCTGCAGACAGCACAGGCCTTGGATTGCAGCAGGGAGTCAGTTCAACTTCCACGCTTGACCACCGGGAGGAGATGCTGCTCTCTGCTGATTCCCCAGCCATTCCCACGTCGGATAAGACTGGCAGGCATTGTCCGGATGATTCTGCGAGTGTAGACGGGGTCGCCATAGCGGAGTCACCAAACAACGCAAGACTAGAGGCCACCTTGGGAGGTCTGCTGGCTGACAGCTCCTTATATCCTGAGGAGGAGGAGGAGGAGAACCAGACGGACCTCGTAACGGATCTCCCAGAGTCTGTCCAGCAGGCAGAGGGATATGACACAAGGACGACCTCGGGGCTGGCAGAAGCCAGGCAGGACTGGGCCCCTGAGACGGGGGAGGTGGCAGCTGCTGGAGACGAGGACGAGGGAGGGGCAGACGCTGGCGAGATGAGCTCAGCGGGACCCAACTGGCTGGGAGAGGAGAAGGAAGAGACTGGCTCCAGCATGGAGCCGGCAGACAGTGAGGGGGCAGAGGGTGGGGAGGAGAAGCCAGAGATCGTGGAGGTGGAGGTGTCGGAGGAGTCCAACGAGCTGGAGGACAATGGTTATGGGGTGGATGTAGCGGGGGACGGACAGGCGCAGGAGGCAGGAGAAGCACCGCATGACTCACTGGATGACTTGGCCAAACGCATTCAAGTGGAGGAGGTAGGAAGACCTCTGCTATTCTCTCTACCTGTTTCTAGGTGTGTTGGGTCTTCAGTGAACAAACGTCAGACTTTCCCTGTGGTTCACTGGGTTTTTACTGTTTGAGGTTCTGTAACAGTACTGTTCATCCATGCAAATTTACAGTAAAGTATGTTTTGCTGTATAATACGCCACTTGTGATCTTGGTGCCATTTTAATTACCACCGAGAAGTATCTGTTTCCGAGATTAAGTTGCTTTACCATGTGTAAGGTGATGCATTTGCCGCCTGTCCAATCAGAGAAGTCCTCACTCGTGAACTCGTATTATGAACGTGATTCCACTCATAGGTTCTAAGACAGTTCAGGATGTTTGACCAGAGTGCTGATTGTGACGTCATAGTAACATTTTTAAAAACAGGGTTAGTTGGCCTTTGAATCCACATGCAAAAGCTTAAGCTGTCTGCTGTGTATTTGCCACACAATCGAGGCTTTCATTCACTTAGAACTGGTGTAGAATGACGAGCATAGAAACACAAGACTGTATTATGGTGAGGCTGTGTTCCAGGCAACGATGGTGGGGCACTTCTTTCAGTCCGTTTGCGATTTTGTTTCCTGCTTCAGGCAGCTTTTCATCTGTGATACACTGATCAAGCACCTGAGCCTTGGTGTACAGATGCTTAAGTTTCTGGCTGGAAGATGTAGACCAGATATGGGAAAAATAAGAACATAAGACATCTTATCTAAAATGTAGGTTTTTAGCAATTCATACACTTCAGAGTGAAACATTAATATATGTCTTGTGGATCTTAGTTTGTGACCATACCTTCCAGTTGCGCAGGTATGTTAGAGATTTATCGCCTGGGATAGCATGACAGTGAGTACGTCCTCACTTTTCTTCCTGTGTGAGAAGAGTGTAGCATTCATTAATAAATCATGAATAGCAGCCATCTCACACCAGTCAAACAGCAGCTAATACAGTCCGTTTCCTGTGCATTTTTCCAAGTCCAATATGGTGTCCCTCAGAAAGTTAGTGAGAAGACATTGATGTTCCGTTCATGATAAAGTGAGCTTGGACTTGCTCCATCACAAAACACATTTGACAGTCATCCAGTGTCGTGACCACACAAGTTTCTAACAGCCAAATGTGTTAAGATTATTGATATAACCAACAAAGTGTCACATAAATAATTTAAACAACTGTTGTAAAGATAGTCAACCGGTGTCTAGTTCTCATCCCCTTTAAAGTCATTTTCAGGGTTATTCTTATAAGCCACAATGCTATAAGTATATATGAATCCACAAAGAAAGACTGGGAATTTCAATAACGCTACATGTGGTGTAGAAATTGCATGTTTAGACAGTAATAGCATTGTCGTTTATGGGAATTGCACTTCCTTTAAAGCCCTGTCATGTTCCTGACTAAAAACCTCTTATGGATGTAAGTTTATTATAATTTTTTTTGTGGAACATCGGAAGCCAACTGGGAAAACTCAGTTACATATAAGAATAGCATGCAAATATTTTTATTGTATACCTTTTGAATTAGAAACAATTTACAACTAAAACCACGGTCTGTTTTGCAGTTTGTTCTTCAATTATAGAGCTGATTGGAAAC
This sequence comes from Paramormyrops kingsleyae, assembly GCF_048594095.1. Lineage (NCBI taxonomy): Eukaryota > Metazoa > Chordata > Actinopteri > Osteoglossiformes > Mormyridae > Paramormyrops > Paramormyrops kingsleyae. The sequence goes on from NC_132810.1 coordinate 1,371,903, forward strand.
ATAAATGTGTTTTCTGAGTTAAGATAATTTTTATTGCTCTGGTCTGCATTCCTGAGTTGATTATTTTGTATACAGAAATCCTTTTGCCAAAGTCTTTCATTTGCAATAATGCAATAATGGTAGTATAATTTCAGTCACATAATGGGTTTTTTGGGGGAGGGGTGGGGGGGATGGTTTGTTGTGATTAATGTATACACAACTGAAGGGAAGCAACTGCAGAGCTCTTTAAATTTTCAGAAGCTTCTAAGTGACTCATGGTATCATGTTCTGGAAATACCTCCCCCGAGTGATGATAAGTTGTTAATGCACTTTCCAGTTTTTTGCAGTCAGAAGTAAACTGTGAAGCGATCAGGTTTAGCTTGCGGTTGATAATAACAGAGAAATGCTGTTAGTACTTGCTTGGTAGTGAGCAGATGCTGTAGTATCCAAGCTCTGTGGGCAGTTGGTGCCTCTGTGACCCTCACACGTCTCCTCACCTGCAGATCATGCCTGCCTCAGGTCTGGTTTCCATACTGAAGAGGAGAACTTCCCCAGAAGTTAGCTCCGCCCCTGCACCTCCAAAGCAGACCTCTAAGCGTAAAGTCCGATTCAGGGAGCTGGATGAGGTACCAGACCAAGGTAATTCTGTTATTTGTTATTTAATTATCTTCCTTGATATGATCAAATGTCTGCCCTAACCCTATGTAGGTCCGGGACAGTGATCAGTAATACTGCTGGTACTTATTGGGTAGATTTAATTTATTATGAAGTGCTGTTATTGACACATCGTGACATGGCAGAGGGCAGCTCAGGGTACCTCAGTGGTATTTTGCTGGTTGGGGATTCAAACCATGCTTAATAATTAGGGCACCACTGCCCACGTTATAGAGCACTTTGTAAGCATTTAAATAAAATAAATAAATCTTATCTAAAACTTATTAAATCTGGAAAGTACTCTCTGATAAATGGATGCATTGGTGTACAGGGTGGGTTAGAGGGGGGGGTTTAATCAAAACCAGCTAATACAACATGCTATAAATGTAAATGTATATGGGTGGAGACCTCAAACCCCCCCAGTGTTTAAACCAGTCCCGCCCTTGGATGGGTGGGTGAGTGGATTTATCCTGTGGGAATGAGGAATCAGGCTGCGTAGCCGATATAAGCCGACTGTGTAGCTTTCCTGAAATAATGACCCTGTGTTGCTGTTGTGTGAATATGCAGATGAGGTGGGGGGGGGCTCCTGGCTGCTGCTCCTCCTCCTCTGCTTGGCCACCGTGGTGGTCAGCGTGGGTGGGACGGCCCTCTACTGTGCCCTGGGTGACGTCCAGTCCAGCGTGTGCACGGACTTCTCCCGAAACGTGGACTTCTACTTCAGTCAGGCGCAACGCGGCCTGGACGAGCTCCGGCACTGGCTCTCGCCCGGCCCCTTGTAGGGGGTGGGCATTGTGCCCCATGTTCTGCGGGGCAAGGCACAGCAAGACCGGAGGTTGGGGCACAATGTCTCTGTGTTTTATGTCTTAATATGTCTCCTTTTCGGCCTGTTTTCCCATCTCCATCTTAACCCCTCAGCTCTGCTGGATTTTCTGTATATTTGGATGCTATTTTTTCCCCTCCATGTAAAGTTGGAGGTTGATAAGCTGTAAAATCCACCAAGGCAAAAGCTGGTCTTTTAGCTCCAGGGCTGTGGTGAGTCCCAGTCTTAAAGTCTCAGTGATGCTCATCAAGCATGAAATTCAGTCTAGAACAGGTTCGATTCCCTTTAGTTGCTGGTACTCGGGTCTGGCTTGTTGCTTTGTCTGCTGGAATATAGCGGACCGTGTGCTCAGGGCCGGCCTAACCCTATTTGGGGCCCTAAGCAAAATTTGATTAACCTAGTTGTCATTTGCCATCTTCCCTCCCATCCTGACAGGCTGATTGGATGGCAGCGCCCCCTGGTGGGTGATTTACCCTCAGCAGCCACTTAGTCCATATGCCTTGAACAGGCCCTGCACATGGTCATATATTACACAGCCTAAGTAAATCGCAGTGAAGTTGCAGTCCCACAAGGGGACGCAGTGGCATCTCCACGATTTAAGAGTCGGGCTCCATATTTAGTGCTACTACTGCTCACGATCAACTAAAAAGTCCTGCAATGGGAAAGAAATCACATTGATTTTAAAAAAAATCTTTTAATCTGAAATTGTCTTCAAGGAGATTGCTTATGCTCTATCGTGTTCCTCTTTTGGGAGGGTCATTGCTGTACTGAACACTGTTTGGTCATGGGGAAGTGAGATGTAGCCTCCATGTTTGGGGCTGAAGTTTCATGCAAATATAGGAGGCAGTGAAAAGGGAGCAGTATGGTCCTCTGGATGCAGTCAGCTCTGACATTAGGAGGTACACAGCAAAAGCTGAAAGCTCAGGCATACGTCCACTTTCCGTCTTATTTTAGCTGGTATATTCGCTGTCATTCTTTTCAGCACACGTAAGACGTGCATTACCTCGCGGTGGACTGGCTTAATTTTTTCTTTTTAATTAGGGTTATTTAAATGTTTTTGCTTCAGTTTTCAATCCGTTCACAATGGTGTCTTGCGTCACAGTAAGTGCAGCGATTCTGTGCAGCACATTTCACTCGGGGAACAGAAACTCTCTCTCTGAAGATCAGTATAAGCAGCTGGACCTTGTGACGATGCAGGGAAGCCAGGGGCATGTTGCAGGCAGAACCGTCTAGGAATGAATCCATCCCCTAACGGCTACATGGCATGTTGCAGGCAGAACTGTCTAGGAATGAATCCATCCTCTAACGGCTACAGGGCATGTTGCAGGCAGAACCATCTAGGAATGAATGCATCCCCTAACGCCTACAGGGCATGTTGCAGGCAGAACCGTCTAGGAATGAATGCATCCCCTAACGCCTACAGGGCATGTTGCAGGCAGAACCGTCTAGGAATGAATCCATCCCCTAACGGCTACAGGGCATGCGTGCTACACCTTATTCTTTCTACTTTTTGTGTCTTCTGGCTGGCTCAGGTGATACTCTTGCATAATAATTTTTGAATCGAAGTATTTATTTTCAGTAAAACTCAATAAGAAAATAAATAAATACATTTAGCTTTTTTGGTATTACTTTGACATGTGATATAATTTTATTTGACCCATTTTGGCCTTAATAGATATATTACATGTGCAGTTTAACCATATAAATCATGCCAGTATCACACGAATTTTGTTTTTATTTTTACAGTGTATTTCAGTGTACAGTGATGTATCACATTGTTTAAATTCATCCTGATTTTTGTCTTTTAAAGTTTTTTAAAGACCTGTAAAGATATATGAACAGATTTGTAGGTTAACATATATTTTATTATGAATTCCCCTATGGACACTAAATATTATTGTGAGAGTTCAAATAGGTGAATGATTTGCTTTTAAGTCAAGGCTCTTAATGTTTAGGCCCACTCTGTGTCTGTGAGGTTTGTAAGTTTTTGCTGAACTTAAATCAAAACTTTATCAATGTAATTGTTGGGTAGTAATGCGACACCCTAACTGCATTTACAGTTATCAGTCAGGTGATTGAATTGTACTCTAAAATCGGCAAGACTGAACCCCTTTCAGGATCACATCTGGGTGTTTTCAAGACACATTTAAAACCTTCTAATAAGTGCTGTATTTAAAATTGCTTTTAAAACTAAATTTTGGCTAAGACGTGGATATTAGGTCCTTAGCTGTGTACTGCAATTTTCTGTTTTTCTGTCCAATAACCTTTTAATGAACTGTGCCACTCTGAGAATGAAGACTAGAATGAGACCTCCTCTTGTTCACTGCATCTTCTGCCCTCTAGCTGTGTCTCATGGTGTTGCATCCTCTCAGGTACTACTGTTTATAATTAGCATGTTTGCTAACTTCTTTTTTTTCTTCCATTTCCTTGTCTTGTTCTGCACATTGGCGCTGTATTTATGTCAGAGATGTACTGTAAAAATTTTCCAGTGTATCCATGAAATTTGTGGGTTTTCCATATACTGTGTCCACTTTATCAGAAGAAAAACAAGCCTTCTCCAGTTACTTTTCTGCAGAAGCTGTTCCATTCTGAAAGCTTCAGATGTGAGTTGAATTCTGCTTGCTGGTAGACAAAACTTAAGTAACGCAGAAAAACAAATGGAAAGACATGAGCTATGAGAGCCTGAAATGTACTTTCTTAAATCTACACCATACCTTCTAACAAATGAACGTGATGTAACTGTCTCAGGTGGGACAGACAGAACATTGCTGTCTCAATAGGCCTCTAATCCAAGTGCTTAAGATGATTCATCTGAACACCAATGGATCTCGGATAGCATTGGTGGATCTCTCTCAGTCTTTACTAACATTTTTGGGAAATGGCATCATCGTGTGCTGGTGTGTGAGAGCATGTGTGTCTATTAATATTTTAATGGAAGATATGCACACTTAGGTCTGGTACGTTATTCAAATTATGTGTGGAATGCACGATGAATAAATGATGAAAGTTTATTGAATGATGTTGAATACTATTTATTTAAACCACAATTGTCTTTGTTTGAAGGGCTCACGTTGTGCAAATCGCATGATTTTAATGTTTAGAACCCAGAAAGTGTAACATTTCTGTTTGTGATGTTTCAGTGTGATGCCTTTCATACGTTTTACAGGAGTAATGGGCAACACCTCTTTATTATTTTCTTACGTTTGACTTCTTATGGGCTTCTTAGGGAAAGTAAAGTGAAATGAATATATTTATTTATAATGTCCATCTGTGTAAAAATGTTATGTTCCTGAGGGGAAAATGTTTGTCTCTTGTCATTTGAGCTTTACATGCATTAACTGCTGGTGCAAAAATAGGTTCTCTGGTGTGAAATGCTGTGTTGTCAGATATCTGCAGGTAGAATAGGGGCATGCAGCTGATTGTCATTCTCTGTGCCACTTTTAAGAGAATAACACAAATGCAAATTTGGACTGGAAGTAGTGTACAATGCAGAGGCAAAACATACTGTGCATGGTATAATTCACATTGGACTTAAGTTCAAATTAATCAGATATAAAACCCTCAGGAATTGGCTCCATATCTAATAATCCTATTCATAACTTGCTCAACTGCCGTGACATTTCATCAAACTTGTTTTACTTATGACCCCTCCTTTCCCTATAATGAATAACAGGTGGGTTGGTCATGCTCACTCTTATCAACTAACCAGTCATTATGACTTTGTACCTTCCAGATAGCTACATATTTTATAAACCTTTCCCTCGAGAATATTTAAAACAGCAAGAGGCGACCAAATGCCCATGTCACAAAACTACTGGCTCACGTGTGTATATATGTACATTTACCAATGAGGGGTAAAGTCAATTCTGTGGTGTATGTATATTTTGTACGTTGTAATGTGTTGAACAAGTTGTTACATGTTTGTCTTAATGCTGCACACTGCCTAAAGACAACTGCTCTTACTTGGATACAGCATGACGATAGTGGGCAAAGGGATTCTCTCTTCAGACATAGCTATGGTTTGCTTTTTTAAAATGTCCATAATTAATTTTGGGGAAGTAGCAGGAGAAATTGAATTCATGTCCAATCTTTTTCCATAGTTAGAAATTAATAGGTTTACAGATTTGCGTCCGTCGACTGTTTGTGTGTGCATCTATTTTTATTTAAGGTTACCTCCTATAACATTTGTTCTTTGAATGTCTGCAATAGTAGGGATTGTGACACAGTTTGTTCAGAAACAGTTTGGCCCATCAAGCTGATCCCTGCTGAGATAAGATTAGAACATGCACACACTTTAGTCCTCAAGGAATAGCTGTGTACCTGTGTACACTCTGTTTTCAGACAATACTGTCATTTTTGTAGGTGAAATATTTTGTAAATAGGCAATTAAATAAATTTTCTTTAAATTGTTTACACTGTGTAACGTTTTTAATTTTCTTGCAGCAGTATTTTTGGGGGAAGGGGTGTATTGCAAATGCAAAATGTAAGCATACTGTATTCTAATGAAAAGTGTTGTTATTGGTTGGTGATTTGAATACAGGCACTAATAGCACACAGTGATTACGGGGGGAGTCAGGAGGTAAATGGGGTTTTCTTATGGCACCATTAAGATAATGCACTTACTGAATTAGCATTAGCTGGCTAGCCCTTCATTTGCTTTCACAGTCGCCAGTGTAGGCCTAAGTTGCTTACCCTGTCATCACAAGCCAAGAAGTCACTTTATACATGCAAATTCAATTATAACAACGTATACACAGTACCTTGTTGAGGGGTGGTGGTAAGGTGAGGTGAAAGGTCTTTATTTTGTCTTTGAGTTGTCTGTCAATAGAAGGGGTAAGTCTACACTGCATCTCATGAACTATTTTGCTCTTAAATGGTCATTTTGCTGAAATGATGTTGGTGAGAGACTTTGCAGTCGTATTCCTTTTATTGCAGTGTGTGCACAGACTTCTGAGACGTGGACTTCTACTTCAGTCAGGTGCAACGCGGCCTGGACGAGCTCCGGCACTGGCTCTCGCCCGGCCCCTTGTAGGGGGTGGGCATTGTGCCCCGTGTTCTGCGGGGCAAGGCACAGCAAGACCGGAGGTTGGGGCACAATGTCTCTGTGTTTTATGTCTTAATATGTATCCTTTTCGGCCTGTTTTCCCATCTCCATCTTACCCCCTCAGCTCTGCTGGATTTTCTGTATATTTGGATGCTATTTTTTCCCCTCCATGTAAAGTTGGAGGTTGATAAGCTGTAAAATCCACCAAGGCAAAAGCTGGTCTTTTAGCTCCAGGGCTGTGGTGAGTCCCAGTCTTAAAGTCTCAGTGATGCTCATCAAGCATGAAATTCAATCTAGAACAGGTTCGATTCCCTTTAGTTGCAGGTACTCGGGTCTGGTGCTTTGTCTTCTGGAATATAGCGGACCGTGTGCTCAGGGCCGGCCCAACCCTATTTGGGGCCCTAAGCAAAATTTGATTAACCTAGTTGTCATTTGCCATCTTCCCTCCCATTCTGACAGGCTGATTGGATGGCAGCGCCCCCTGGTGGGTGATTTACCCTCAGCAGCCACATAGTCCGTTATGCCTTGAACAGGCCCTGCACATGGTCATATATTACACAGCCTAAGTAAATCGCAGTGAAGTTGCAGTCCCACAAGGGGACGCAGTGGCATCTCCACGATTTAAGAGTCGGGCTCCATATTTAGTGCTACTACTGCTCACGATCAACTAAAAAGTCCTGCAGTGGGAAAGAAATCACATTGATTTTAAAAAAAATCTTTTAATCTGAAATTGTCTTCAAGGAGATTGCTTATGCTCTATCGTGTTCCTCTTTTGGGAGGGTCATTGCTGTACTGAACACTGTTTGGTCATGGGGAAGTGAGATGTAGCCTCCATGTTTGGGGCTGAAGTTTCATGCAGATATAGGAGGCAGTGAAAAGGGAGCAGTATGGTCCTCTGGATGCAGTCAGCTCTGACATTAGGAGGTAAACAGCAAAAGCTGAAAGCTCAGGCATACGTCCACTATCCGTCTTATTTTAGCTGGTATATTCGCTGTCATTCTTTTCAGCACATGTAAGACGTGCATTACCTCTTCTAATAAGTGCTGTATTTAAAATTGCTTTTAAAACTAAATTTTGGCTAAGACGTGGATATCAGCTCCTTAGCTGTGTACTGCAATTTTCAGGTTTTCGGTCCAATAAGCTTTTAATTAATGAACTGTGCCACTCTGACAATGAAGACTAGAATGAGACCTCCTCTTGTTCACTGCATCTGCTGCCCTCTAGCTGTGTCTCATGGTGTTGCATCCTCTCAGGTACTACTGTTTATAATTAGCATGTTTGCTAACTTCTTTATTTTCCTCCATTTCCTTGTCTTTTCTTGTTCTGCACATTGGCGCTGTATTTATGTCAGAGATGTACTGTAAAAATTTTCCAGTGTATCCATGAAATTTGTGGGTTTTCCATATACTGTGTCCACTTTATCAGAAGAAAAATAAGCTTTCTCCAGTTACTTTTCTGCAGCAGCTGTTCCATTCTGAAAGCTTTAGATGTGAGTTGAATTCTGCTTGCTGGTAGACAAAACTTAAGTAACGCAGAAAAACAAATGGAAAGACATGAGCTATGAGAGCCTGAAATGTACTTTCTTAAATCTACACCATACCTTCTAACAAATGAACGTGATGTAACTGTCTCAGGTGGGACAGACAGAACATTGCTGTCTCAATAGGCGATTCCTTATTTTCTTAAGTTTGACTTCTTATGGGCTTCTTAGGGAAAGTAAAGTAAAAGTAATATATTTATTTATAATGTCCATCTGTGTAAAAATGTTATGTTCCTGAGGGGAAAATGTTTTTCTCTTGATCGTTTTGAGCTTTACATGCATTAACTGCTGGTGCAAACATAGGTTCTCTGGTGTGAAATGCTGTGTTGTCAGATATCTGCAGGTAGAATAGGGGCATGCAGCTGATTGTCATTCTCTGTGCCACTTTTAAGAGAATAACACAAATGCAAATTTGGACTGAAATAGTGTACAATGCAGAGGCAAAACATACTGTGCATGGTATAATTCACATTGGACTTAAGTTCAAATTAATCAGATATAAAACCCTCAGGAATTGGCTCCATATCTAATAATCCTATTCATAACTTGCTCAACTGCCGTGACATTTCATCAAACTTGTTTTACTTATGACCCCTCCTTTCCCTTTAATGAATAACAGGTGGGTTGGTCATGCTCACTCTTATCAACTAACCAGTCATTATGACTTTGCACCTTCCAGATAGCTACGTATTTTATAAACCTTTCCCTCAAGTAGATTTACATGTCACAAAACTACTGGCTCACGTGTGTATGTATGTACATTTACCAATGAGGGGTAAAGTCAATGCTGTGGTGTATGTATATTTTGTACGTTGTAATGTGTTTGTCTTAATGCTGCACACTGCCTAAAGACAACTGCTCTTACTTGGATACAGCATGACGATAGTGGGCAAAGGGATTCTCTCTTCAGACATAGCTATGGTTTGCTTTTTTAAAATGTCCATAATTAATTTTGGGGAAGTAGCAGGAGAAATTGAATTCATGTCCAATCTTTTTCCATAGTTAGAAATTAATAGGTTTACAGATTTGCGTCCGTCGACTGTTTTTGTGTGTGCATTTATTTTTATTTAAGGTTACCTCCTATAACATTTGTTCTTTGAATGTCTGCAATAGTAGGAATTGTGACACAGTTTGTTCAGAAACAGTTTGGCCTATCAAGCTGATCCCTGCTGAGATAAGATTAGAACATGCACACACTTTACTCCTCAAGGAATAGCTGTGTACCTGTGTACACTCTGTTTTCAGACAATACTGTCATTTATGTAGGTGAAATATTTTGTAAATAGGCAATTTAAATAAATTTTCTTTAAATTGTTTACACTGTGTAACGTTTTTAATTTACTTGCAGCAGTATTTTTGGGGGAAAGGGTGTATTCAAATGCAAAATGTAAGCATACTGTATTCTAATGAAAAGTGTTGTTATTGGTTGGTGATTTGAATACAGGCACTAATAGCACACAGTGATTACGGGGGGAGTCAGGAGGTAAATGGGGTTTTCTTATGGCACCATTAAGATAATGCACTTACTGAATTAGCATTAGCTGGCTAGCCCTTCATTTGGTTTCACAGTCGCCAGTGTAGGCCTAAGTTGCTTACCCTGTCATCACAAGCCAAGAAGTCACTTTATACATGCAAATTCAATTATAACAACGTATACACAGTACCTTGTTCAGGGGTGGTGGTAAGGTGAGGTGAAAGGTCCTTATTTTGTCTTTGAGTTGTCTGTCAATAGGAGGTGTAAGTCTACACTGCATCTCATGAATTATTTTGCTGTTAAATAAATTATTTTGCTGAAACGATGTTGCTGAGTGGCTTGGCTTTGCAGTACAATTCTTTTCACATACTTACGTTACATATATACATTCAGGGTGCGTATAAAATACGTAACCAAAACGAAATCCATTATATAATAATAATTTCATTATAATATGGCCGAATTGGAAGTTTCTGAACGATGAAATTAGACGTAGAAATATATTTTTAACTGTAGAATGACATACAACATGCACGAAATATCCCTATATTATCCGCATAGAATGATTCATCATAATTTAATGGGTCCATGGTTAACCAAAGATTATTAAATCCCGCCATATTCAGGTTTATCGCAAAGAAAATACCATAAATCCTTAGTGAATTTATATTATTTCTAAATTCTCATGAACATTTCCGTTAAGTAATATTGTTTTCTTAAAAACTAAACATATATTAAACACATGCCCAATCATATTACACGAAATGGTTATTATAAAAAAGTGCATACCGAATGGCAAGCACCCCGTACATAAAGTTACACTTAGTGTTAATAAAAAGTTAATATAGGCCCTTCCGAAATGCAACACTAATAATTTTTGGTTCGTTTATAGTTTCAACGATTTTTCCTGTCAGGTCAAGTTCGAGCGGCATCACGTGGTTCCCATTTCAGACAATGAAGACTTTTTGTAAATTAAAGGGAGTGTGTGATTGGCTAAGGGCGTGACACATGGGCGGCAGATGTGATGCCGGATTCGCGGAAGTGCAAAGGTGCACGCCTACCGCCGATATTTCACGGTAGCGTCCCTGCTTCGCTGTCACTGTTATCCTGTCGCTTGATCGGCTCTAGGTCCACATCTGTGGCGTATCATCATGGGCTCTACCACCACCTCTAGTAGCCGACCCTATCATGTCGTTGTTTTTGGGGCCTCGGGCTTCACGGGACAGTTTGTCGTGGAGGAAATCGCCCGCACGTCTGCCGAGGGTCCGAAGGGGACTTTGAAATGGGCGATCGCCGGGAGGAACCGCCAGAAGCTGGAAGAGATTCTGGATCAGGCCGCAGAAATACTCAGTAAGTAGCTTTTATAGCTGGCGAATTCGCCGATCCCAGATAGTTGCGTTAAATCTGTGTACTGCAGTGCACATCAGCGGCACATCATTCGATGTGTTTCCTTCGGGTTTATAAACACAGCCGTCCAGTTGCGTTGCAGTTTCGCAGTTCAGCCGAATTTCCGACCAACACTGAAATGTATTTTAACGCTATACGGCGTTTCACAGGCGAAATAAACTTTTTTTTTTTTTTTTTTTATCGGCAGCTATTTTTTTGACCGGTTTACACACAATCTTTGCATTGCATCTTGCGGAATAATAGCAGGGGATGCGGGACAGGTGAGGTTGACATTATCTGGTTATACAGCACCCCGTCAGAGACCATACAGCCAGTCTCAAACTTTTGCATAGTTATCTTATGAGATAAACCTAACCAGTTACCCAGTAGTGAGCCAAACTACAGAGCCTATAGTGATGTTCCTTATTCAAATAGATTATATACTGAAACATTTCGGGATTTTTTTGCAGCTTTAAAGCAGCATGTTTTATAGAAATGCCTTATGGGTATAATTTAAATCCTAGCTTTAAACAACTTTATCCAAAGATATCGGCATAATCATCAAATGACCATCTAATTGTGTAGAAACCCCTGTTAATAGGTAATCTGATTTATTGTAGCAATCAAGGCAGCAACTGTTTTGCAATCCGGGGGGGGGGGGGGGTTGGTCATTTTCCGGAAGGATCCAGGATCATTTTGGACCAAGAGCTATGGAACATATTTGACATGTTTGCTCCCCCCGCACCCTCCCCTCCCCCTTATTCTTTGCGGCCTTGTGCTGTGATGACTGACACAAACAGTCTCCGTTAATTACTGCTGATACTTGTATGCCGTACCATCCTTTGAGTCAGTGTTTATATTCTGTTTGCTTAAGGTATTGTTTAATATCAAGTTAATATTCAGCTTGGTAAGAAGCTGAAATGATATTTTAATTCGGTAATATATTTAGCTCAGGGTATAATTCCAGCATCAGAAGGAACTGAGCAACCTTTGATCAGACACCCAAATCATTGCTTCAGTGCCATGGTTACATAATGCAGTTTCTACAACTGGGTATTAATATTATAATGTCTAGTAATGCAACACGATAAAATGACATTTTCTTAATTTTAACCAAGTCATTCAGCAGTGCTGTGATCCTATTTGCTGTGTCATTCTGTGACGTAATTTAATTTTTCAACATTCAAAGTGATATGCATTCCTCAGTGAATCACTCAGAGACCGATTGTCTTTGACTGTGCCTAATGGCTTGGGTGGGGTCATGTTATTTCCACCCTGCAACATGCACTTTCTATACATTTTTATGTGTTCAGCTGCACATGTTTTGCTTCCAGGTAAACCAGAGTTGAAGTCAGAAGTGGATATAATAGTTGCAGATGTTGGGGAAGCAGATGCCTTGGCTGCTATGTGCAAACAGGCAGTCATTATTCTGAACTGTGTGGGACCAGTAAGTGTACAATGATTCCATTTGTTTCAGAATTAAATGGAGGGAGCAGTTCTGTAAAGCCAGACGTAGCTGGGATGAACTAAGAGGAAACATAAGGATCTGCAGGCCTTGGTACAGTGTTATACTGAATGTATATGGTTTTGTAAACTTATTTACTATTTTATACATCATACTTTTTCTAAAAATGAATAACAATATTATTGTTATTACTAGAAGTTTACACGGCACTTTCAAAACTCAAACGTATAAAAAGAATTGGGTGGGGGGGGGACTTTAATACAGTCAATCCTGAAAATTTGAGTTAAAATGAAGTTTCCGGTGATTTTGCAGTTTTACTTATTGATATGTTGTATAATTAGAGACTAGGGTGACATCACCCAAAACCACAGCTTGAGCGTTTTGGTCACTCCAGTTGAAATGCAAGTTGCAGGGTGGGACGGTTCTGTCCGTCCATAATGAGTTTTTGTGGCTTATGGAGAGACACACTGGTTTGAGGTGTGCCATTTTAGAGATTAATGCAAATCTGTGATTGTTTTGGGTTCTTTGTTTAAACGATAGACCGGTGTTGTCAAATTTAGAAACATTAATTTCATCTAACTTAGACGTGTTTTCCGTTGTGACTTTGCATGAGTTTTAAGTAAAGAAATTTTTTAACCAAGAAACTAAGTGAGAAATATCTCTTTCAGTACAGGTTTTACGGCGAGAACGTTGTCAAAGCATGCATAGAGAACGGCGCACACTGCATTGATATCAGCGGGGAACCTCAGGTAAAGCAATGTAATTTGCCTGTGCTGGACCAGGATCCATTTTTGGTCATGGAGATGTGGTCCCACTGAGAACTGGCCCACCTGCTTAGGCTCAAGTGGATTTAGGTCTCTGTTCATAAAGCCATTTTTAGGACAGTGCTTATTAGGAATGTTTCTCTTCCCCCTCCCTATTTTATACGTCGCTTAAAGGAGAGGGATTCATTCTTCCATATGGTGGAAAATGTAGCAGAACATCAACGTTACTGAAAGGCTGCTGCTTTAGCATGTGCTGTTCTGAAAAGCAGACATGAATGATGTCTCCAGCCACATATTATTTTTGGAATTTATAACTTCTCTAATGTACTAAATCTGTAATAGAAGTCTGAGACGGTAAGGATTGCTCCTCACTTTGCTACACACTTTGACAGAAGGATGTACAGTGCTTTGGTGTTTGAATGGAGACTTTAACTTTTGTCTTCCAGAGTGATTCACGGGGCTTATCTGAATCTGTGTACATGACGGAAATAACTTAAACCAGGGGTGGCCAATCTTACCCGCAAAGGGCCGGTGTGTATGCAGGTTTTTGGGATAACCTGTAGGTCAGCTGTTCAAACCCAGGTGTGAGGACTCTTCAGCCAATCAGTCCTCTAATTAGTAATCTAATTAGGGAGTTGCAGCGAAAACCTGCATACACACCGGCCCTTTGCAGATAAGATTGGCCACCCCTGACCTAAACCAAGTGACATTGTTCACAGTAACTGTTATTGTTAGTAGTATTTAGTATGTATATGTTGTCTCATCATAGTTTTTAGAGGGGATGCAACTTAACTACCACAGTCAGGCCGCAGAGAAAGGTGTTTACATTATTGGGAGCTGTGGATTTGACTCCATCCCTGCCGACATGGGCGTGCTGTATATCCGGGACCAGTTCAAAGGTACCGTTTCTACTCAAGTCTTCCACTACAGACAGAGGTGGAAAGTTCATGTCCGCAAAGTACAAATCCAGACCAAAGTTTTGTTCCAACCAACCAGTTGAGTACTCCGTGACTGTGACTGTATTCAGCTAGTTGTTTGAAACACAACCTTGGTCCAGATAGTACAAATCCAGACCTGAACTTTCCATCTCTATCTGTAACAGAGATTACTTTTGTGATTGACTTCCCCAACATTGTCTGTGGAATTAATTATTTTAGTACAGCTGTTTATTTAATGTTATTATAAATATTGATTACTAATGTGTGTTTTTATAATTGGTAATAAAAAAAAATATATAGGCACGACTGAACTGCACTCATGTATACATGAGCTAAATGGATTTAGAATAATTTTCAGGGGGGCTGCAACAAAATAGGGTGGTTGAAATCCCCCCCAAATAGGGCTTAGAATCACCCTTGCAGCATTCTCCTGTTTTATCCTTTTGCACCATCTTATTTAATGTGCTCTTGCACCTCTGTACTGCTGTATATATTCCTAATTATATTGCATTATATTCTGCTATTCCCTCCCCCTTTTTTGTATTTTGCAGTGTGTAATCACTGTATTTCACTGTTGTGTACATTAGTTATTTTACTTTTGTTAAATGTCAGCAAGGGCACAATGTACAGTGTCTGTGTGTAATACAAAGATTATAACTAACTCTTCAGCATTTTTGTTTTGTTTTGTTTTGTTTCAAATCTTCCTGATCTAATGGGGAAAAAAATATTTCCAGGAACCTTGACTGCCATTGAGAGCTTCCTGTCCATAAACACTGGGCCTGAGGTAGGTTTTGGTGTTTGTGTCACTCTAAACAGGACAGCACAAACTCTGCAGGGATCCCTTCAATGGTCAGCAAAGACCATCAGTCATCGCTAGACAGCTGGACTTGCTTTTGTCCCCAGCTGTGTTAAGAATGTAAAGGGGAAAATGTAAGCTGATTAATTTTTAAAGAGTATTTGTGTTCAGTTTACTGTAGGACTAGGTTTCCTCTCCCTTGTGTTCTTCCATTTTTCCAGCTCCAACAGAAGTCAAGGAAACTTTTGAGGGTCTTAAAAACTGAAACACATAAAATTGTAAAGTTTAAGTTGTTCCTTTTTTGGCCCAAGGACGGTGAATACCAAGGTTGGGGCCATTCCGGAATGCATTCATGAATTTCAGTCCAAATCAGGAAATGGAACTGGAGTTGGGATTGGGAGGACAGAATTGATAAGGGGAACAGAATTGGAATTTAAATCTCCCTGAAATTCAAATTCAATTCCAATTCTAGTTCCAATTCCTGATTTGGATTGGAATTGATGAATGCGTTCCGGAATGGCCCCAACCTTGGTGAATACCATTGAATTGTAGCTGAATATGCTGCTAAGATTTGCAAAAAGTCTGACCCAAACCCTCTGCATTTAAAATATTTTATTGTTTTGTCTCCCTCCATAGAGAGCCTGCATCAATGACGGCACCTGGCAGTCGGCCATATATGGCATAGCAGACAGCGACAAGCTGAGGAGCCTGAGGAAGAAATTTGGCCACGCGCCTCTTCCTGTGGTTGGGTCAAAACTCAAGAGGAGGTGCGGGGTGGTTATCTTGGTGTGGGGGCTCGGCAGTGTCTCTGCACAGGAGCTGAGGGGTATGCAGGGCTGCTAGTTAAGTGACGTACAGTAGCAGCGTCTCGACTGATGTTAAACATTAGAGCTCCGCCATATTGAACACCGGCAGATCCTGTAGCCTTCAATCAGGATCGCTGGCCTCTGATATCTGCCCTAGTTCCACTCCTGTTCCTCAGATTGTGCAGCATAAACATAATGTCTGCATATTTCAACATATAGTGCGACGTCTGGGGTGAACAATGACCATATAATGATCTGTTTAATGCTACATCATTTAATCAACAGATTTAGCCCTTTTTTACTGGCTTTTCACACTGCCTGTGCTCACCTTCCTGTATCAGGATCCCTTTGACTTCTGCCTTTCACCATGTTATTGATCCTTATGAGCTTGGTCATGTTTTCAGTTTATTCTTAGTTTGGTCGACGCACATTTTATGTGCTGATTTATCTGAGCGTAGCAACTTTAAAACCCAGGTACTCTGATTTGCCGTAATAGTCCCAGCTTTTTATCACTTTGATCTTTGAAGCGTGGCAGTACTGTAACTCGAACGGCAGTACAGTGAAAGCAGTGATGCTGGATGTTCCCTCTCCCTGTAGGAACCCCCTGTTCTTCAGTAAGGAGCTTGAGCAGTACGCCCTTCCTTTCCTGGGCTCTGACCCATCAGTGGTGAAGCGAACGCAGCGCTTCTTGCATGAAGAGTACAAGGAGTCCCCAGTAAGTCCTTAAATAGGTTAATCTAAGTCAATGTTTCCCAACCCGGTCCTTGGGGACCCACAGACAGTCCACGTTTTTGCTAATACCAAGGGCTGGGAGGGAGCCAAAATGTGGACTGTCTGTGGGTCCCCAAGGACCGGGTTGATAAAGACTGCCTTACCCTAGCAGGCCAGAGGCTTGGCTATCACCAGGGGTCTCAAACTCCAGTCCTGGGGGGCCGGAGTCCTACACAGTTTTTGGTTCACCCTCATTTAACACACCTGATTCAACTCCTTGTGCTAATTACCACACAGCTCTTGAGCTGAATCACTTGTGGGGGAAAGAACTAAGCCACACAGGGCTCTGGCCCCCCAGGACTGCAGTTTGAGACCCCTGGCTATCACCCATGCCCCTCTCTACCCGGGCCACACCAGTCAGGCACCTAATTCTCACTCTCGCGTGGTGGACTGGTTTATCAGAATTGCTAAATGTTCAGTCACAAAATAGACTTACTTCACCTACCAAATGTAGGCACACTATTTACCACAGGAAACTGAATTTTTGCATGCAGAAGTTAATTCTGCTTTGTACAAACTTTTTAGTGATTTTATGTACACTGCCTGGCCAAAAAAAGTCTGTTTGAAGTTAAATTGGCAAGTACTTAAGAGTCAATGATTGGATCATATTACAGCTCAGCAACGTTATGCAGGAATAAAGTGAAGTCAGCTGAGCACCTGAATCTCCTGAATGATCAGGTTACCCCATCAATGGATTTTTTTCTTCCCTGTTGGCATGGGCATATTCCAGGACAATAATGCCAAGATTCGTTGGGCTCAATTGTCAGAGTGGTTCAGAAAGCAGGAGGAATAATTTTCACACATGAATTGGCCACCAGAGTCTTGACCTTAACACCACTGAATGTCTTTGAGATATGCCTAAGGAGACTTTATGGAGCGGTTCAACTCACCTGTCATAAATACAAGATCTCAACGAAAACTGAATGCAGGTCTGGATGGGGAAAAAAAGGTTGATGTTGCATTAGCACATGGAAACAATGCATTGACAAATGTCCACCATAATCAACGCTAAAGGCGATCCAATGAAATGGTATGCAGTTTTTTTTTTTTTGTTTTTTTTTGAGCCAGGCAGCGTATGTGGTTAATGGAAAAACTCTTTTTTTTTTTGCTGAAATTGTCATTTAAGTCTTGATGAATACACCTCCGGTGTGTAGACTTAAGCATTTAATGCAGCTGGGGTCCGTTTTATTCTGGTCTTCAACCCTCAACCACAGGTTCAGTATGGTGCGTATATTGGAGTCGGCGGCATCTCCTCTGTGGCCAAATTGCTTTTTGGAGCTGTGATCTTCTTCTTTTTGATGAAGTTCAACTTTGGGAGAAACCTCCTAATTAAGGTACAGAAAATAAAGATTTTTTTCACATGAAGGTAAACTATGGCATCTATATTATTCCAGTTGAATAGGAGCTAATTGATTTGTAACTTACTTCCCCCACTTAGTTTCCTGAATTCTTCTCCTTCGGAGTATTCACAAAGACTGGTCCGACTCGAAAGCAGGTACAATTTTTACTTTCCCTGTTGTTTAACTGAAAGTTCTTTGCTGAATGGAGTCCATCCCCTACAGACTGATCATTTTAGATGTGTAGATGTTGTTTTCAGACTTTTGTGGATATCTGGTACATCTTGTATTTCTCTACTCAGATGGAAAGATCCTCCTTCTGCCTCACATTTTTCGGGGAAGGCTACACTGAGGGACAGGACATCTCGAAGGGAAAGCCCAACGCCAAGATACACGCACAGATTAAAGGACCAGGTATGCGTTTCCCTCTTTTATTCCAGACCAACAATCCTGATCAAGATAAATTTGATATCATTTTTAAAAACCACCGCTGACATAACATTCAGTTTCTTCAGCTGACCTTTAAAATAGGCTGTTTTAGACCTCATTAAAGCGATTTCTAGATAAACATGCGGCGTGCGTAATCTTTATTCACTTCTCTGTATTCCACAGAGGTCGCCTATGTGACAACACCGATCGCTATGGTACAGTCAGCTTTCACAATCCTCAATGAACCACAGTGTCTCCCCAAAAAGTGAGTCCTGTCCATCCACTTTATTCTTAGACTCACATGTAGCTATTAGGTCATCTAATCGCCAGTCTTTAATTCACTATACTGTGCTGTTATCTCATGAAGGCATGGGTTCTTCTGGTTGCATATGGAATAGGGCAGGGCTCTTCAAACCTGGACCTCGATTCCAAATCAGTTTCAGTTCTCCCAGGTAGCTAGTCTAATAATCACTGATTCTGATTGGCTGGAGGCTTCACACCTGGCTCAACGGTAAAGGAAGGCGGCAAAACCAGTAGTGCTCGGACCTCGAGGACCGTGATTTGAATAGCCTTGGAATGGGGGGGTGGCTTAGGTCCACCATTGACCACCCCTGATTTATGGGTCCTCCTTTGTTTATATTCACAGGGGGGGAGTCTATTCTCCTGGAGCAGCTTTTTCAAAAAGCACCTTGATCGAGCGCCTCGACAAACATGGCATCCATTTCTCTGTGCTCCAGAGCCCAGAAGCCTGAGAGCCTTGTCTGCCTGCCTGTTCCCCAGAGCCTGATGCCAACCCCCCCCCCTATGGAAGCTCCTGTCCTTCAGCTCGTACAACATAAACAGACCGTGTTCAGATTTCAGCATATAGTGTGATGACTCATGGTAAATAAATAACAGATAATCTGCTCATTGTTACATCATTCATGTAATCAACAGGAGTAGGTTTTTGTTTTTGGCATGGTGTTTTCAGTTCCAGTAAACCCCGCCCCTTATCGTGATCTCATCAGCTGGAGCAATTTAGGCTCACATTGTGATTGGCCGTAGAAAACAAAATCCCAACAGAAATACCTGATCACATGATCATGAACTGTCCAGTTGTATTTTAATATGTAGCTTAGCTATATTAATAGGGTTTTTTGTGTGACCACAGTTTATGGTAACGGAGGTACCCCTGCCAGCAAAGAAATATTTTAATCTTGAGAGTGAGAACAGTTGGCTATAGCAAAAAAACAAAACTGAAATAGCTAACTAGCTAATGCTTATTTTTTTACTTTCTAATGTTATCTATTGTATGAATGTTATCAGAAAGAATAGTCATGTTTCAGTAGCCTGTAATTGTAATTCATCCCTACAGAAGCAAATACCTTTGGCTAAGATTTTGTCACACAACTGGGATGCAGTTTACTGGAACTGGAAATTGCATACACACAGTTTCCCACTGTCTGTGCATTGCTCACCTTTCTGTATGAGGATCCATTTGAAGTTCTGTTTCTGAATCTGTTGCTTTCCTCTTTAGTTAGGTAATACTTCAGTTTGTCAGTGTACTCATTTGTTCTGTGCTGATTGAGCTGTAGGCTGTCAAAGCAGGACCATTTGTACTGCATGGTTTTCTTTTAAATTTCTGTTTTTATTATATTTTCATGAGTAAAATGCAGTCTGCTCATAGTACAAAATAATATTACTGCTGATGTAAAGAATAGAAATTAGAGGTGTGTGGTATTAGCAGCTGTTGAACGTGCACAACCCATTCTGCGGCTGAGCTAGAGCATGTCTAATGCGATGAGTGGTTAAGCTTTACTTCTCTTTGCGATGTGATCAGCGGACTCTTCTGTCCCGATCGCTGATCTCTGGGTTTGTTTGCAGTATTGCACCTGTTTTGTGGGTCATTTTCCAACTAAATAAAGATTATATAACATACAATATTGGATATGCTGTTAATTGAACAGTAATATTTAGCAGGTCCGATCATTTTTCATAAAATCAGTGCAGTTGAATACAAGATTAAAGAACCTTGGCTATGAAATGATATTGTAGCAGCATGCTTAGCACTGTTGGCTTCCATCTGCGACGTTGGAGGTTTGGTTCCCACTTTTCCCTCTACGGAGTCTGCATGTTTTCTTTGTGTTACAAAGACATAGAAACTCTGCCAATGCCTGATGCCCATGTCATGAAGCCAGATTTCTTGCTTAGATGGATAACTTGTTGGATTTAAGGTAGTCTGGGCTAGATGTAAGTGAACAAAGGTAAGGTTAATTTTAAACTGGGATACCTTAAATCCTGCTTCGTGATACAGGCCCTTGGATAAGAGGATGGGTGTCTCAGACTAATGAGATCTGATAAGGGTGCTTAGATTGTTTTCACCCATCCTGTGAAAATGGTGATTGAAAATTCTGGGAAACTACACTTTAAGGAATAACCAGTTTCAGGACCAAATGCCAGATTTCTCCCTCTTCTTTCGAATGATAGCAGCTACATCCTGCTTGAGCGCAGTGATGCTTCGTTCCAGCTGCTCCCCGAAGTCCTTCAGGAGGAGGCCCTGCTCCTCCACAAAGAGGGTGAGGCTGGAGAGGTCCGCGTCCTCCTGAGGTGTGGCGTCAACAGGAAAGTCATTATCCATACCAGGAGGACACTTTAGCACACATGTTATGCTGGTTACTTTACAACTGTCCCAAATTCACCTTTGCCTGCGTATGTCATTGGACATTCTACTGGAGCAATGCAGTTTAAATATCTTGTTCAAGAGATCAAAGCAGTTAGTCGATGCAGCAGGGAACAAATATAGGCAAGGGTTACCACTACAACAGCATATTCAGTAAGTGTGGTGGTTTTGTGGGGCTAAAAACATTGTAGTACCATAAACATTACTGTATGAGTTTAAGAAAATATTGAGGTTTATTAATAATCTCTGTACACAACCAAGCTGCAAAGGAAGTTTAAAAATATAACTGAAGAAAGTGTTTGATATAACGGCAGAGTGCAGCTTTATTTGAACGTCTTCAGGTTCCCATTGCCTACCAACCTTGGGCTTGTGTCTGCGCAGCTTCTGCAGTTGGCTGCTAACAGCGTTCATGTTATGGTAGAAGACCTTAAGGGCCCGGGCGAGTTCTGCATCACAACTAGGTCTCAGGCTCCCCCGCCTTTCCGCCTTGTTACTGGGCTCCACGGCTACGTAACAGGAGTAGAGTAGGAGAAGAGTAAGACTTTGGTCGCCCCATAAACCACCTGCCACCGTGACAGCAGACATCACTGGGGATGTAAACGGTGAGCAGCCTGCTTACTCTCCCGTGTGCCGCTCAGCTGATCCCGCAGTGCACTGTTCTCCTTCCTCAGGGCAGCATTAAGGTTCCTCAGCTTCTCCAAGTCCTGCTGCAGTGCCTGCTGGGAAGAGCTCAGGTCCGAGGGAAGGCTCTCCTCTAGCTGTGGGCCTCACGTAAAGACACAAAGATGTACATATCCTGTTAAATCTGCCTCTGATGTCTCCTAACATCACCTGAACAAATCTCACACAACCTAAACATGGTGCCATTTTTCGTTCTATGGTCCCTACAGTGTTTTTCAGAAGTTATCTTTGTAAAAAATTCTATGACTGTAGAACCAGTATTTCAGCCCAAAAAGGCATCACAAATGTCCAAATAGCACCACTATTCTAGACGAACAGCTCCAGAAGCACAGAATGTAGAGCTTAGTAATTGCTCAAAATGTAAGCATGGCTTGTTGTGAAAGCATGCGATGTGGTTCACCAGCATGGCGTTGAGTGCGCTGGCCTCATCAATGATGACGCTGCCTTCTGCTGTCAGTCTAAGACTCTCCTGTGACGAGGTCATGTCCTTGCACCCTTCTGTCCTCGTTTGGAGAACCAGATACATAAAGATTACATTGACTTAACCTTAAACATGTTTCATCAAGTATAAATGGAGCCCAGACAGCAGAGAATCCCTAAACAAGCTCATGTGACATTCTATACCAAAATGGAAAATGGGCATATTAAGTGAATTATCCATCTGCCAATGCATCCATTAACACTTATCTAGTAATGCACTGTCATCAGTTTGGAGACACCAATTCATATAACTGCATGTCGTCAGGTGACCAGATACTTCACGTCAGAAAGGAAACTTTGAGTTAGGATGGGATTTGTTAACTACCATTTCAATTAAAAAGATCTGCATTTCACTTGCTGTGTGCTGATTGGTCAGTCTCCTATAATCATGCACGTGTCATTAATGTTAATGTGAAACAGCTGCATGAGTCATTCAATCAAGGAAACAAACCAGCCAAAGCGCAAGAAGAACTGAACTATTCAGCCAAGCACAGGAGCCTTTCAGTTTTAAAGAAGTCGGCAAAACCTGAAGTAGCTCAAAGTGTCCCCTGACGTGGATTATCTGGTCACCCTAACTATCAGCAAATCATGTGACTTATAAATCACGTGACACAAATGGAAGTAGAGATTCATTTAGAGAACATAAACAGATTCTGCTGGCCTTAAAGATTACCTTGCAGGCCCCAGAGCTCCAGCACCAGGGCGCTGCTCTGCAGGTAGTTGAGGAGGTCTTGGGATGTATTGATCACAGTGAACTGCACCCTGTAGTCCAGCAGGGGGTTAACATTGTGCCATACTGGTGCTGTGTAGAAGGGCTGGGGGATATTGTACACCCTGAACCTGAGGGAGGAGTGTAATCAAGACTGAGAGTCGTGGTTTAGTAATAGAATAACTGGTAAATGAAGAGAGCAGCCACTGGTAGATGATCCAGCTGCTGGAAGCTGAGTAATGAACTCTGATCCTCTTAGCATCTTCAGTAAAAACAAATTACGTCCCAAATCAGAGCCTCTCGGCTGGCCCTCGGGGACTCCACACAGTCCACGTTTTTGCTCTCTCCCATAATATGTCATCATTTCATTGTTTTTGTGTTTGTAACTGAGCAGAAGGTCCACGGAAGGCCCTTTGCGAGAGGTGGCGTTTGTGAACATTTAACTACCATGAGATGTTAATAAGCTAATTCACCTACAAAACAAGCTCATATCTCAACAGTGCTTTTCCATCTTGGTTCCTCTTAGATTAGATTAGATTCAGCTTTACTGTCATTGAACAAAGTACAAGTACTGAGACAACGAAATGCAATTTGCCATCTAATGCGATAGGTTATAGATTAAACCAGACAGGGACAGACATTCTCTATATGTAGCTTCAGAAAGACTAAACATCAACATGCTTGTCTCATCTTTGCACATCTCCTGTAAAAGACATATTTTTTTTGCCTTATTCTACTTATTTGTCCTTGTATCTTTACTCTTAGATGTTTAGTTGTATGTTTAATTTTGCTTGGTCATGACACCACCCACGTCAAAAGAAATTCCTAGTTCTCTTCTGTACTTGACGAATAAAAGATTCGGCATTCAGTATTCAATATTCAAGGACATAAATTGAAAGTGTGTATTTTAAGTCCCATGAACTTCTCAGTTCTGAAGATCACAGAATGACTGAGGAGTCAGAGAACTCTACTTGTAATTGTAATGGTATTTTCCCAATCACTCTACATGTAATTGTAATGGTATTTTCCCAATCACTCTGAAGTTAAATACTCTGACTCATAGTTGGTATGCAGTTCTAAGAATAAATTCCAACTGTGAAAAACAAGATCAAGGAAAAGTCTGTGAAACATGCAACATACCAGGCACAGATGTAGACAATAATATACCCTTACTATATGTGTATTATATTTCTACAAAGGATTATTGTACATTATACAGTACTATGTAAAAGTCTTGAGCCATGAAAGAAAATTTATAATGTTATTTATCTGGAGAGTCATTCGGCAAATAATATTTGCTCAGAAGAAAAAACACAATTTAACATAAGAACATATGCAAATTAAAAGTAACACAATAAAAACTAAAAAGAAATTCTTCTGTTCTTCAAAAAGTTACAGATATCTTCTTGGATGGCTAGATGAACATCGCTTCAGTTCCCAAACCTCTCCTCAGGGGCACCTCAGCCGTTCCATGTATTCATTAAATTTCACCACCAGCTCACTTAATTTATTTATTTAATTAGAAGTCAAAAAATACGTGGGCGTGTTGGATGGTGGCTGCAAACACTGTGGAGACTTTAGGAGAAGGTTTGAAATGACTAAGCTGACTCACTTTGACAGACACCAACATGAAGGTCATTTGAACATCATTTTCTTTTATGGCTCAGGTCATTTGCACAATACTGTCTAAATGCATGATACAAAAATATCTACACTTTTCATTCACCAGGGCCAGAATAACAAAATATAGTTGACTGTGGTACAATACTAAGGATGCTGCCCACTTTGCCAAGCTATGTGGCCTCTGCTTAATCGCAAACTGTCAGCACTGCCGGCCAAAGCATAACCAAACTCACGCGATCTGCACGCCGCGGTCCTTGGCCTCTCTCAGCCAGCGTACGCCGCCGCACTGCTCCAGCACCAGCTGGAAGTCCAGCCTCCTCCCCAGCAGCTCGCTGGGGTCGATGAGGATGCCGTCTTCACCAAGAGGCCTTGAGGGAACACAGAAAATGATCCGTTTGCCTGTATCTGCTCCGTTTGTTTTGCTTGATTGTACAAAAATTAGAGTTTCGGTGTGAATTTACAGTTTCACAGTTAGTGTTTGATGAAACCCTAAAAGGAATATTTTTCAGTTTGAATGCTGTACTGAGGCCAAATTCAATCAATGTTTTATTATAAGCAGCATATAAATAAAAGCAAGACTCATGCTACATGAGAAAGAAGGATCCGCTTGTCCAAAAGCAGCAGAAAAACCATTCTCTTTGTTATTAGTGTTCTTATCATTTCCATGTAGTTTTACGTTGTATTACGTTATGCTCATGCACCATATGGCCTCCTCATACAACTAGAATGCTGTCCCTCCAAAATTGCAATAATATTACCCACAATCCTGCTGGGCTGCAGGGGACCAGCTGTAACTGCAGCATGGCCTCCTCAGTCCCCTCGGGTCCCAGCACCTCCACCTGCTCCTCTAATTGTATTCGGAAGGCCAGCGACTGCAGCCAGAGGTGAGCGCTGCCCAGGTGGAGAGGCTCCAGCGGGTCCCAGAAGGGGTCTTCATCCCTGGGGAGGGCTGATCCGTCCCACCACTCCCCCTGCACCACCTGCTGCTGGTACGCCTCCTCCATTAAAAACTTACGATTGATAAACTTAGCTTTGGACCACATCCACACCTGATGAAAGGCAGCACACGGGCAGAAAATTGCTTGTTTTAATGATTTCTTACCCCCTGCTTCCTTTCAATTATTATTGAGCTACTAAATCAAAGTGTTTATTCAAAGCATCTTTTTTGTATTCCCTCCACCACCCCCCATCTATGGAGGACTACTTTATTTTTAATTTGCATTGCAAGTTCAAAGCATTATGTGAAGCCACTCTGCCCCCCCCACCCTCTTACCCTATCATCATCAGACAGAGAGCCATGAAAGAACGTTACAACCAGACACAGACAGACAGATAGAGAGACAGACAGACAGACAGATAGAGACAGACAGACAGACAGAGAGCCATGAAAGAACGTTACAACCAGACATAGACAGACAGATGGATAGAGAGACAGACAAACAGATAGAGAGACAGACAGACAGATAGAGAGACAGACAGACATTCATAATAGGACGTGAGAAAAAAAAGGGGGAGGACTTTATACACTTCAAGTCAACTGGCAGAATCAAGTGTATAATATCCAAAGCATCTTTCTATTTTACCCACTGACAATTGAAGCACCTTTTCCTAAGTGTAAAACAGCACGGGTTTATACGCTTAACTCCCACACTACTTCCTATTCCTTTCTATCACGACGTATTTATATGAAACTATTGAAAAGTGATTCCAACGCAGCTGCACCGAGTTAAGAAAACTATTTTTCCGCTACTACCATTTTAGCATGTCGTCATGGCAACCACAGTGACTCAGTTTGTTGCCTTGTTTTGATCTTTAAATATGAACACACAAATAACAGCTATAGCATCATGAGAAACTGAAAGCCCCTTTATACCAGTGTTTCCCAACCCAGTCCTCAGGGAACCACAGATGGTGCACATTTTTGCTCCCTCCGAGCTCCTGGTAGCAAAAACGTGGACTATCTGGAGGTCTCCAAGGACCAGGTTGGCAAACAATGCTCTTCAGAACATTATTTAAATACAGAAAAAAGACAGAGTGATTTTCAGTGCTGGGTATTTTCTTACTTGCTTGTTTTCCACCGACATAACCCTAACAGCAATCTCTTTTTCTAGGTCATGACCCTTGGAATCAGACATAGCGAGGTTCTTGATCTCAAGCTTGAAAAAAACTCCCTGAAAATGCAATCAAACCAATTTCCATATCAAGCAATGCAGATATAAAGCATAAAACCCTAATACTCTATTAATCCTTAAGTACTTAATACTAACATTAGAGAAAAAATCTTGCAAGGTCATTCTGGTAACACTTTACTTAAAGCTGCTGTCTACAATGCACTATAGATACCTTCATAATGCATTATAATGGTCAGTATAAGCATTAAGAATATTTTGTACTGTATTATGAAGGAATCCATACTGCATTACAGATAAGAGCTTCAGAAAGCATAATAAACATGGCTATAATGTGTTATGCCTTTTTTATTAATATTATAGCCATGTTTATAATGCTTTATGAAAGCATTATATGTTATTAATGTGTTCATAGATTCTTATAGACATGGCAATCACAGGAAGTGTAACCATCATTCATGTGTTGAAGCTGCTACAATAACCCAGGAGAGACACATTTCCCACTCGAATTCTCCTCACCTTGTTGAGTTCCTGACTCATTTGATTGGCCTCTGCCACCATGGGCATCAGCTTGATGTAGTCATAGAAAACCGCCAGCAAGCTGGAGTCTGGATGGCCCCGCCCACCCCTGGGGCTTCCTGGAAGGGGCAAGGGGAGTCAGACTAACTCTGTATACACTCACAAGCAGATACACACACATACACACGACGATTCCCCTCACCCAAGCTCTTCTCCTCACATAGCGAGTGAATGTGGATGCCCTCCGCAGCAGCCAGCTCAGACTGAAAATAGTCGTAGTCATAGCGACTCCAATCATTTCCGTCCCGCTCCGAAGGAAAGCCAATGAAAAGGTACGTGCTGTTGGAACCAAGGATGAGCCTGTCCTGGCAACAGCAAACCAAAACAGTAGGTTTCAAACTTCAAGTTTTTATCATTGCATGTGTTCAGGGGAGCCTTGTGCCACAGCTGCAGGGGAAGAGGCAGATGCATGGATGATGGGATAAAACAGGTATGACAGGATGAAAAATCTGCATTTCAGTCATTGATTTTCATGTGTTTATGGGAGATATTCATGCATATGGTCAGTTCTCTTGCTTTCAGTTGCCAAAAAAGTCCCATAACTTCTACAACAGGTGACACCTGTATCCATGCAACTGAATGTTCCTTCATAAGGTCCATTATTTTTTATTTACAATGCAAATTATTTATGCATATTATATATGTTTTCACACTTTGCAATTCGAAAAAATGTCCCACTAAATGGATAAGCACCGTGTGGCTGTTGCAGGTCCAGAGGCAAAATGCATAAATACAGTCATCAGGCCAGAAGTACAGCGTGGGGACTACCCAGGTGATCGAGGTTAGGCTTAGGCTTAGGCTTAGGGTCACATGGCTCCTAACATAGATGCTTTTCATATATGCCTACATGAACTCTGTTGGCTTACTTGGTAAATCAAACAATCATATAAGCTCATGCTGGTTTTGCCTTTGTTAAACTCTGCAGGAAAAGACTGCTGTACAATCTAATACTGGTGATGTATGAAAGTGGAGTTTATTGCACATGTTGCAGTTCAGTTAGGAACATACCAAGTGCTGCAGCTGTGTTCTGCAGGGGACAGACACTCCGTTGACAATGAGCTTGGCCTGTCCCACCGGGATGATGGACACCCTCCGCTCTACATTGGTAAATACCGCATGTTTCTCCTGAATGCTGAAGACAGATAGCGGCAGCAATGCAAGTAATTTCTCTAGTAATATTCTATATTTACATTGGCTTGCATATGAATTGATTGATTTCTCTGCATTATAAATAATGCATTCACATATTCTTCCTGTCTCGATTTTTATTACAATCACTGTCTCGAGTAAATGTTCAAAGTCAAAATCAATTATTAGTCAGCAAATCTTGCAAAAAAAAATTAAAACCTGAAAAATGCTGCTTGTACAAGTATTGAAGCCCTATAGCTTTTGCTGCAATAACCACGCTAAATATTTTGGGGTTAGTAGCTACCAGTTTTTTACACTTCGGAACTGGTTTTTGCCCATTCTTCATGGCAGACTTGCTCCAGGTCTTTCATGTTGGTTGGATGGCTGCAATTCTCAAAGAAAGTCACAGCAATACATTTTCCAGCTGCTGAATGTCAGAAAAGGAAATTAACATTTGTTTACCCAAGTCCTTTAATTGTGACGGCACGGGGTGTGGAGTCTGACAGTCCTATGTCCCATTCACCTATATGTCAGACACAAACCACACACATCATTACAGACGCTCCTCTACTTACGAACGAGATACGTTCCGAAAAGCCGTTCGTAACTTTAAATGTTCGTAAGTCGTTATTCAACATCATTTTAAGGGTATACGTAAGTACAAATAACTAGGATGCTGGGAGTTCGCACGCTACGCTGCTGCGCGGCGGGAGTAGCGGCCAGAATGCGTACTAGGCGGGATTGGTGTGCAGAAAAAAAATTGATGTTGCGCACAGGAAACGGGAGCCCAAGGAACACAATTTGGACTTACAGTCCTCTTCGTTGGTATGTCTGAAAGTTCATTAGTTGAAAGCTCGTAAGTAGAGGAGTGTCTGTATATTAATTGTATTATTATATTATATTACGATTGTCTTGCTGCAATTATAGCTCTGTATTGATTTGATAGTTTGATCTGCAGCAAGCATGCAAGAATGAAATTCATTGTAATATGTATAAATGACAATAAAAGAACTCTGACTATATAGCTAAGGAGTGAGTCTCTGTATGGGTTGTATATGTATACATATTATTCATATTATGTTATTAAGGTGGACAAGGTGAAAATTACAAAAAATGTACTGCGTGGTATAAACTGAGCACAGTACAGCTGCATTTAGGGTTGATGTCCTCATGACTTCAGCAACAAATTATGACAGTAAATCATAAAGTGAAGTACAGTGTAATTATGATGTCTGAATATAAAACAACCCAAAAATACACATGACAGTATAACAGAGGTTAGTTCCCACTTGGGAAATAGGCAGCTGCTGCTTTGGATCTGACCACTTGAATTCTAAGTGCGCTAATAACATGCCATGGGTCTGTCCAATGTGATTGGCTGGCTGTCGGTGTGACATCATCAGCGAGGAGTAAAAAAACCCACCTTCCTGGATAAAAAGCTTGATCACCCCAGAGAGCTGAGGGTCTTCATTGATGTTAAGGATGTAGGGATACATCTGGATCATCCTCCTCTCCTATATCAGAGACAGAGGAAGAAATAAAAATGGTTTGATATTCAAGAGAATTATTTCTGTTGGCAAAACAGTGTTTGTACTGTTTTAGTAATCCTGATGGTCTATAGCATTACATTATCATGGTTATTATTGCAAACCTAGGGAGATTCTTAACTGTGAATCATAGCTTTGTGGGGCTACATTGTTACTGGACAAGATAAACCGATCAGACTGCTGACAAAGAAGTGATACTGAGACCTGAGTAATAGTAGCATATTGCTGCTCCCAGTCCTTGAGCGCCTCCTGCAGGTGCTGTTCCCATAGGGTCTGGATGGCACGGATCTGCAGCTCATTGTGGGTCAGTAACTTGCGTAACTCCTCTGTGCAAATGCAACATTTAGATTAGTGTTACCCAGTCCGGTCCTCAGGGACCTACAGTTGGTCCATGTTTTTGCTCCCTCCGAGTTCCCTGCCAAACAATCCAAGTTTTTGCTCCCTCCCAGATCCCTACCTACCGGGAGTAAAAACGTGGACTGTCTGTGGGTCCCCAAGGACTGGATTGGAAGACAATGATTTAGGTTATCAGTTACGAGGGATCGTCCCACATGACCACAGGTAGACACTCAAAGTTTAAAGGCATAATACCAGAAAGCAGGGGAGTCTTTAGCTATTGAAAAGATCAGGGTTTAAGTCAAGTTTACCTGGGGTTTGACTTTTTTTGATGGAAGACTGTCTAAAATCTTGGGGCTAGGCTTAAGTGATCAGACTGAGTGATCAGACCTAACGGTGTCCATGCCAGAAAGTTATCACAGAATACTGAATTACCACTTTCATCACTGATCTCCTCCACAAGTCACACACCCCACTCCTGACTTAAACTGTTAAAGATTGCTGCAGTGTCTAATCAGTAAGATTAGTCACTAATTATAATTTTATATTTGCAATATTTGTAGGTTGAGTGGGTTGCTATGTGAAAATCAATGCAACCCTAATAACTCACAAGTACTCTTCTAAGCCTAACAGAAATTCTAACCCTAACAGCAAAGCTAAGTCTAACTCTCAATCTAACTCTCACTCTGACTCTTAAGATAAAAGCAACCCTAACCTTAATTCTAGGGACTTTCTGTTACACAATAGGCTCCAGGAGAGTATTCAAAATTCCAGCAAACCCAGCGAAATTGTGCTTTTACCTGGATACAGGGACCCAGAACTATCATAAAAACTCCTTTGGATGTCAGTTAAAGTCTTAACCTTTCTAACCTTAACCCTAATTTGGGGACTTAGGGTTATACAACAGGCTCCTTTAAAGTATGACATGTGATAACCCAGCTAAACTTGGGTTTTCCTGGATGTGGGAGAACAGAACTATTATAAAAAAAGAACCTTTGAATGTCTGCAATAGCCATAACCTGTGTAACCCTAACCCTAAATGTAACCCGAATATCAATTTTACCCCTAAGCCCAGCTCTGACCATAACAGTAGCTCTAAACCTACTACTATTATGCTCTAGCTCTTTCCTTAATAGGGACCCAAACCCCAGCACTAACCCTAATTTCACACTGGCAACACAAACAACATTTTCGACTTCTGTACAATATCCTCTGGGCTAAATGATAAAGAGTGAGACTGCTAGGTAAACTGCTTTGGGAGCGAGCAATGGCCGGAAAAGTAAAAGGAACAACGGCCCACTTGTCTCGTCGTCTGCCTGGCGGCCCTCGTGCCCCAGACGGGCCAGACGCAGAAGCAGCTTGGCATTCTCCGCCTTCAGCTCCTTCAGGAGACGCTCGGTGGGGCTCTCGTTCACCACGGCCCGGTTCTGAATCCGCTTTGCCCTGGCAGGAGATCCACACACGGACCCACCTTCATCATGCAAGTACTACATTTTACTCCATAGACAACCTGTTCATGGTTATGAAAAACCAATATGTTCAGATTTTCTATGTTAATCACTAACCACCAATTTAAAATCTGAATCTTTTCTTGTGCAATACTTAAAAGAAATAGTAAATATATGTGTTTTCTCAACTGTTCTAACTGGTCTTATGTGCTTACACTGTCAGTTACACTGACCAAAATGATTAAGGGGTTTCTCCAAATTTGGAAATATCTTTACAATCTTAACAATCTTGTGATTTGATTACATCATTAGCTTAGCATTGAACTTTCAACTGTTATGCATAACTCCTTTCGACTATTACGCATGACCTATTATGCATAACACTTTACCTTTCTGCATAGCGTAATGTGGAGAGAGACTCTTCATAGCATGTATCCGCTGGGCTCAAGGTTGCAATCTTTGGATGAGAAAAAGCCGCTTGTTTGAAAGACAGCGCACTCGCAGATTTCGTTACATACCAACAATCTGATTAATTGTGAGGCACTGGGGTGGTCTCCATCCACGGTTTCTCACCATGATGGTGCGGCTGTTGCCCCCCAGCGCAGACTGCAGCAGCTTGGTGAGAACTGAGTCTCTGTACGGGACGTAGACCGCCCGCTTTCCCATCGCCACCTCTGCCAGAGAGCTGCGGGTGGTGACCTCAGGGTTCAAAATAGGCGACCACCACAGACCCCACATCAGGAGAAAAAGCATGCTGTGCACACATATGCACATGGACTAAGGCTAACCTGAAGCATGCTGTGCACACATATGCACATGGACTAAGGCTAACCTGAAGCATGCTGTGCACACATATGCACATGGACTAAGGCTAACCTGAAGCATGCTGTGCACACATATGCACATGGACTAAGGCTAACCTGAAGGATGCTGTGCACACATATGCACATGGACTAAGGCTAACCTGAAGCATGCTGTGCACACATATGCACATGGACTAAGGCTAACCTGAAGCATGCTGTGCACACATATGCACATGGACTAAGGCTAACCTGAAGCATGCTGTGCACACATATGCACATGGACTAAGGCTAACCTGAAGCATGCTGTGCACACATATGCACATGGACTAAGGCTAACCTGAAGGATGCTGTGCACACATATGCACATGGACTAAGGCTAACCTGAAGCATGCTGTGCACACATATGCACATGGACTAAGGCTAACCTGAAGCATGCTGTGCACACATATGCACATGGACTAAGGCTAACCTGAAGCATGCTGTGCACACATATGCACATGGACTAAGGCTAACCTGAAGCATGCTGTGCACACATATGCACATGGACTAAGGCTAACCTGAAGCATGCTGTGCACACATATGCACATGGACTAAGGCTAACCTGAAGCATGCTGTGCACACATATGCACATGGACTAAGGCTAACCTGAAGCATGCTGTGCACACATATGCACATGGACTAAGGCTAACCTGAAGCATGCTGTGCACACATATGCACATGGACTAAGGCTAACCTGAAGCATGCTGTGCACACATATGCACATGGACTAAGGCTAACCTGAAGGATGCTAAGTCTTTTAGCAATAATAGCATAACGTCTTGTTTAGTTCAGGGTTTCTCAACCCAGTCATCGGGGATGACGGTCCGCGTTTTTGCTCCCTCCTAATTCCCTGACAATTGGGAGGGAGCAAAAATGTGGACCGTCTGGTGGTCCCCGATGACTGGGTTGAGAAACCCTGGTTTAGTTAATACTGTAACACTTCTGATATAAAGCTGTGGTACTGGTTAGTGAGGTGGCATGGTGGCACAGTGGTTAGCACTGCTGCCTCACACCTCTGGGATCCTCTTGACCCTGGGTCCATCTGTGTGGAGTTAATGTGTGGTTCTCCCGGAGGTTCTCCCGAAGGTTCTCCTCGAGGTTCTCTAGTGTCCCCCCGCAGTCCAAAAACATGCTAAGGCTGATTGGAGTTACTAAATTGCCCATAGGTGTGGATGTGTGAGTGTGCCCTGTGATGGGCTGGTGCCCCATCCTGGGTTGTTCCCTGCCTTGCGCCCATAGCCTCCAGGATAGGCTCTGGACCCCCACGACCCTGAATATGACAAGCGGTTTCAGGAGGATGGATGGATGGACATTGGTAGCAAAATAGCTAGCTAGCTAACGTCATTGTTAACTGTGAATATGAAAAGTGAGATTAGTTTGTATCATGTTGAAACTGACATATTTGCCTCACTGGCAACAACTCATGTAAATCCATTTAAAACATTAAACTATTTACTGACGGCTGTGTAAAGACAGGTTTCTATTTATGGTGTTAAGCGTATCTCATTATGCTGCTTTAGATTTTTCAGCAAAGTAGTTTCTACGTGCCTGAAATGGATTTTCGGAGATACTTGATTTTCATTAAACAGTAATGATGTATGTTAATATGTGTGATCATGCTGTTGGATCACCACAACCCTAACCTGGAGAAGCAGTTGGAAGACTAATGGATGTATCCTTTTGGATTAAGCTAATCTATTCTGCAATTTCTATGCATCAATCATTTAAAAAGTACTTTTGTCAAGTAAATGGCCATAATCCTGTGTGACCTGATAACATTGCCCAGGGTGGTTAGGCTAAGGTTGATGGCTGTGCCCTCTTTCAGCCGGTCTGCTTCGGATGCCAAGGTCCTCTGTCTCTCACTCCCTGCCAGGTCAACGAGGTTCATGTTTGACTCCTTGGTGGTGTTCTCCTTGGAGAAAATCTGTAGGCAGATTCAACTGGAGCATGTAAAAATAGCAAAGCACGTCAGCAGGCAGGCCGACACGATTCAGTCATGGTTCTACCCAGGCCTAATTAGCGCTTGTTCATCACCAGAAGAAGGAGAAGGAGTACAAGAAGCAGATGATTTAGGGATGCCAGTTTGTAACAATAAATGGACATCAACTTGATTCCACTGATTTGGCATGTTTCATGTAGGTCAAACAATTTACAGACAAATGGCTGAATGTAGCACCACACTTGAACTGTGACTATGGACCTATAGACTAGTGGACACCAACGAGTCGATCGCAAAGACATTCCCAGTCGATCGCAACACATGCACATGATATGCACAACCAAACACCTGCTTGAGCTGCAAAATGATGAGCATGTGGGAGCGGCTGCTGTTGGCGTTCATGTGGGTGGTGGCAGTGGTGCGTGTGCGCGTGCCCTGCTCCATCAGCTGTGCCACTTGGGCGGCGCTCTCGCACGGCACCCTCCGCAAACCCTCCACGTAAAAGCCCCGCTGCTGATCCTCCCTCACTTTCAGGCCTCCGGACAAGCGCGGGCCCCTCCAGAGCAGGTCAATCACCTGCATGGGGAACAAACTCCGAGCTGGTACTTGCCGATCACCTTTTAATAGGCGGACTTGAAGCACCGCAAAGGGTGACACACTGTGCAATGCGGGTGGACACAGTGGGCAGAGAGTTAGAGCAGGAAAGCTCAGGTGAAATCTTGATCTGTGTATTTACCTGTTCGTTGTAGATTTCCAGCATGCTGAAAAACAGCTGGAAATTGTAAAAATCAATTAATTATAAATGTTCATTTCTGAAAATAAAATAAGCTTCTGAATAAAATACTGACTTCAGTGGTTTTAACGAGCCAGAACAGTATAGGGGATCTATATTTATCTAACAATAACAGTTTCCACATCATTGCACCTGATTTAAACAGAATGGTGGAAAAAAACACTCACACGAGCATTTATGGCTAAATGTTATGGATCATTTCCTGCCAAAGGACCGGCATACCTGGCACTGCCGACTCTCCTGGTTCATCTTGATGGCCTGGAACAGCCTCTCACAGAGGGATGGCACCAGACCCTTGTTGGGGCCATACCCGATCATAGAGTAGCTCTTCCCAGAACCCGTCTGGCCGTATGCTAAGAGAGTAGCATTATAGCCCTGCAGGCCATTCTCCAGGATGCCCTGGCCCAGGTCCTGGAACACGCTGTTCTGTTGGACCATGCATAGGACAATAAGGGAGCCAGAAGTTGAACAACTATTCCTACAGACACTGACTCACATGCAGGTTGGTATGATAAACTGAAGCTACTAGCACCTTCAAAGGCAACATTAATTAGGTTGAATAATTGTACACAGACATGGACTAAGGCTAGAATCCCCTGCTACCCAGAATCTAAGAAAGGAATCATTTGTTTCTACAAGATCTT
Organism: Paramormyrops kingsleyae; assembly: GCF_048594095.1. Taxonomy (NCBI): domain Eukaryota; kingdom Metazoa; phylum Chordata; class Actinopteri; order Osteoglossiformes; family Mormyridae; genus Paramormyrops; species Paramormyrops kingsleyae. Next base: position 1,407,643 of record NC_132810.1, read on the forward strand.
AAACCTATTCTAGTAAAATTCATTACAGCTGTTTTGAAAGGACTGTAAATCTCAGCGAAAATAAAGCACACACCTTTTGTCCAAGATTATTATATAGACCAATCTGTTCTATATCATCTGGCAGCAACAGTTGTAGACAATGATACATTTAAGGTGCAGGTTTAAGGAGGCTTAGGAATTAGTTTCCTCTACCTAACCAGAGGTAGGTGTTTCAGGTCCAGGACGTTTTATTTTCTAGACCTGAAATGTCCACCTTTGTAGCTGACATTTGCTGACCTGGTCTGCATAGCGGCTCCCTGGTTCCTCTGGGACGAAGAGGCCATCTTTGTTCCGGACAAAGCCGCTGTGAGACCAGTAGGCGTAGTCGAAGGTGAAAGTGCGCGCCTGCTGTGTGCGTGGATCGAGGATGGTGGTGGTGTTGGGGCCCATGGAAATCACGCAGCGGCTGCCCGCGTCCCGCTCTCGCTATAGTTCAGTGGATAGCGTGCAATTCACCTAACAGGCCGCCACATCTCAGTGCAGTTATGGATTCCACTCAAATTTTGCCTACTATAGCCTTGTTTTAAAAGGCACTAACAAGAACGCAAAAACCCCGCAGGCTAAGGGTGAATTTCACCTATCTAGCTGTTCTTACTTCTGTTCTTCTGTATCCATTAACATGTCAACACCACCACTAGCAACACTTCTTAGAATTACGATCATTATGCTCACACACATGTACATTGGGGCATTATGAGGAATTTCAGTTTGATTCATTGACACCCAATTGGTATCATCTTTTATCAAACGTATCTCTGATTGTAAATAAAAGTCAGACCCCTGGTGTAAATACAGCATCAGCACCAGCCACAGTAACACAAAATGTTCCTTAAAGTGATACAAATTCAATTCAGGAAGTGAACCAATCTCTCAGCACGACTAACCTTGTTAAAGGGCCGGACTCGAACAGCCACTTTCACGCAGTCCTTCCCGGACATTTCAGCTCCCCGCCCTCTCATGGTGCTGCTGCTAACTGGACAAGGGAAAGTTCTCCGACACGACTAGTAAAGTAACAGGAGATGGAGGTGTCATCTTTCATGGTGCACCACTATACATTAATAATGAGGCGTGATCATAGGAGCCTCACTGTCGTATCTCATGAGCAACACGTATCTGGCTGTTAGCTTCAGCTAATAGGACGATGATGAATAACACTGCTGACTGCTTCCCCTATTTCAACTAATAAAGCGAAGATATCCAGATTGTTAGCTATAGAGCCAGATGAAGCACCAAAACATTATAAAAATTCCAAAGAAAACTTGATTTGGGTGTTTATTGAAGATCATGGTCTGTATTGTGAAATGAAAAACTATAGTTTTATAAAATTGCATAGATTTAAGGCACTTTCCCCAGCAAAAGCTGCTACAACAATTGCAGAGTTGAACAGCAGGCTATTAAAAAAAATTAAATGCAAAAGCTGGTACTGCAAAATGTACATGATATGGACCAGACTAAGGCTCCATTTATTTAAACTAAGTCCTGAATGAGGATATATTACATTGGTCTTGAAGCATAAAAGTTTAGCCAAAATCATGATATTTCACAACCGTCGTAACGTGGATTTACATTTTGGTTTCAGAGAAAACCCCAGATGACAATATTTACCATGGATGTTTTTAATTTAGAGAACTAATCTAGAGTTTCAGCCATGGTTTATTTACTGGATGAGATCATCGCATACATTTCCCTAAAGGTCACTTTCAATCAAGGGGAACTTTTCAGTGCATTAACGACATGGAACACAGCTAAATAAATCAAGCAAGTCGCAAAATGTTAGAAATAAGGCCCGTGTTCTTAGATACACCTTTTTGAGGTGAAACACATCACTTAAGCTAGTGTTAAGACTTTATTCCAAAATTAAGGAACAAATATGTACATGAGTTGCCATGCTCAACTCCACTGGTGTCACTAAGCAGCCTGCGTAGGTGAGCAGTGACCGCTCATAGCCAAAATACAAACCAATACCCAATCACATACATGATTAAACAATACATTACACAAAAATCAGGGTTATCCATAAACAAAGTGAAAAACCCATGATAAAACATCCCCCCCCCAAAGACTATCCATCCATCCATTCATCTTCTATACCTAGTTTTGTATAAAAAATAAAGCAGGTTTCTATCAGAGCCCTCACTGCAAAAGTAATCATTTTGGTTAAAACTAACATTCTGCAAGTATCAAACCATTTACATGCTCTTTTGTGGACAAGACTTGAAAGTAAAAGTGAACAACCCAGTATCTATCATTTTTTAAATGGTGAAATCAAAACTAGAACAAATATTAACACCACAAAAGGCATGTCATTAATTAGTTTTATTTATACCTAAATTGCTATTTACACATTTGCATTGTTTTATATAAATGTATGAACTTGTCTTTTTTTTTTTTTTTTTTTTAAACATATCTTGGAACATCTGTCTTGCAAAAATGTCAATAATTTATATAAAATTAAGCTCTTCTCAGATTACATGTTTATTAATTTAAAAACACTGGTTGTGTTTAAATACAAAGAAAAAAACGCAGGCAAAAAAGAGAAGGAAAAAATGTGGCAGGAGCTCGATGACGATTGTCTCAATATCCTGTCCTGGAACGGACACTTGGGGCGCCTGCTGCAGCCAATCAGAACATCTTCCTTCGTGTGACTGGTTTTGGGAAGACTACCTCCAGCGTGCGTTTACGCCGCAGGGTCATTCTCTGGGGGACACCTTCAGCCACTTGTCCTTTCTTTGACCTAGGGGCAGCTGGTTCTGCAGGGCTGGCCATGGGGGAGACCAAATTTATCTCTACGGGTAGGGGGGCCACAGCTACTGCCTTCACCCTGCAAAAGACAGACAGACATTATACCTGGTTGCTTTCTGGACAAAACCCACCCATACATTCATCTCTGCTTATCCCCGATTGGGTTTCATTAAGCTTACTACAGAAAACACACCACCAAAGAATGACATGATGGCACATACTAGGGCTACACGATACCACCTCGTGATGAAATTGCGATTATACGACACATGCGCAATAATCACCAGGGCTTTAGGTGACATGCGTAAACGTGTGTCAGGAGTTAAGCTTTTCGATACTATACGGATATTTACTTAGGCCCACAATTTGGCAAGTAGATTAGTAGTGCACCTAAAGTATTAATGAGAGGTGAATCGTGACATTCAACAGGTAGTAATTGGTATAACCATCCTTGTGTCTACTACATTCGGTTAGCGGAGTACACCAACAGCTACAACTTCTTTTAAAGGAGGAGATAGTGTGGATGAACAAGGTAAAAAGATGCTAGTGCAATGCAGTACTTTTTGCAGTTAAAGTCAGACATTATTTAAACAAAGATATGCCGAATTTATACAGATTACTAACTTCTGGGCATCACAATATGTCTCTCACTAATATTGTAGCCACACTACTAATCTGCTAACCAAATTGTGGGTGTAAGCATCTGTATAGCACCGAAATTCTGCCCTCCTGATAAATGTTTTGCCCGATATTAAAGCACTGGTGATTATCTTGCATGCGATGCATGACCGCGACATTGTGCAGCCCTAGCACGTACACTACAGGTAAAACAAACACCTAAATGCATGCCTTTCAACAAATGGAGCCTGTGTCAGGAACAAAACACTGTACAACCTTGCCATTTGGACAAAAACTAGCATCAAAACTAGGTAATGTCAATATCAATTGCATCAAGCGGTTTCAGCGTTAAAACTAGCACTTACTTTGTAGTTCTCTTCTTCCTGGGCTTGGAATCTTCAGCCTCTTTCACCTCTACTTTTGGAACAGCATCCTCTGTGTGCTTTCCCTAACAGGGAAAAAACACCAGATATGAGGTTTGTTGTTAAACAAACCAAATTATGGGGAATTCAGCTTGGTAAACACAGGACTGCTGAGAAACAGTGATCAACATTTTGACAAAGCTGATAGCTGGATGACAGAAGTTTGTACCTGAGTGGCAGGGCCAGGTACGGTGCTGCTTGCTGGCCGCCTTGCTCGAGTGGCTGGAGGGGAAAAGGTAAACTGCGGCATGGGGGTGTCATTCTGCTCGTTGAAATCAGCCTTTATCCCTGTAGAGGATGGATGGGAAAAACAAGCTTACAATTGTGGCCTTAACACTTAAATTCTTGAGAAATGCATGCAGCAAAACTGGATGTTAATGAATTCTTAGAAATTGAGCTTTGATGTTTCACCTGCTCTACATTTACCTTTTGTTCTTCCTCTGGTCTGAGGTGGCGAGAAGATAAATGTATGCCGTACTGGAGAAGAATCAGGTTCAGCAATCGTACTTGGCCGTGTGCTTCTGCCTGTCTTCCGTGCCCTTGATTTATCCAGCACCTGTTTCTCACTGGGCTTAACCTCTGTTACTTCTGTCTCTTTCTGCACCACCTTTTTGTCATCAGGTTCTAGCGTCTTGGAGGGAGGAGAGGGAACCTGATCAATTACCGCTTTTGTAACTCTCCGCTTGGAACGAACTATTTCTGTAACTTTAGCTGGAGAATCCATCTCTTTCCATCCTTCTTTGGTGTCTTTGAGTCTCTCCATAACTGCTTCTGCCAGTTGTGTTCCAGGTTCAACCTCCAGAGACGTCTCCAGAAGAGGGAGCTCTTTTTTGGCCTCCAAACTACCCAAGTGATTCCACAGCTGGCTCCTTGTTGATCGTCGAGAACTTCTGATTTGGGGTAACTCCTCAGCAATAGGAGGGACATTTGTGTTCTCCAGATGTCCCTCTTTGGTCTTCTTTGTGCTCCGTTTAGGGGTCATTACCATAACTAAAGGGACTTCTTGTGGCTCCACTTGAGACAGCTCTAGGGCGAGAGTGATTCCTCGAGATTTGCGCATGACTCTGCCTGGACTGCTAGGTGTCTTTGGGGGCTGATTACCTGGCACTTCTTGATTAGCAAGGCTGGTCAAAGGTACTTCAGCATTGGGAGCCTTCGCTTTTCTGGCACTGCGGGCACGTGTCACAGGCAATTCTGCAGATTCTTTTTCACTTGGTTCCTCCATGACCTTGATGTCTTCATCCACAGCCGCGCTTGTGTTCCTGGTTCTGCGGGTACCCTTCCTTGGAGTAGCCTTCTGTGGAGTCTGTGGCTTGGAGCTGTCAGTGTCTGAGATAGCAATGTCAATACCAACTGAAACTTCCTCCTCTTTCAGCAACTGGCTGCTCTCCGCAAGTCTTGAGGATCTCCTTGGTGTAAGAGGAACTTCTGAATCTTGCCCATGCTTAACACTCCGAGTTCGCCTTCTTGGAGTTAAGGGCACTTGAGAATCCATTTGTTCTATAGCGTTTTCCTGTGACTGCATGTCATTTTCTGGTTCTTCAAGGGGAGAAGGAAAACTCACTGTTTTTCTTTGCCTGGTTAGCCTCTCTGAGGCAGCAGTCAGTTCCTCATTCATAAATCCTGTCTTTTCTACCACTGGTGGTGTTTGATCCTTTTTCAATTTTTTGAGCTCCTGAGTTGAATCACTAGCAACTGCAGTACTGGTTACCTCCTGAACATTTTCTGCAATGTCAGCCTTCGTCTTTTCAACCTGAGCTAATTTAAGCTCCGTAACATTTGTATCATTAGCACTTTCTAGTGCCTTTTCGTCAACATGGGCTGGCACTCCCTCCACATCTGGCTCCTCAGTTTGAATTTTCTTTGGCTTTTCAACCTCTGCTTCTAGTACATGTTCAGGTATTGTTGTAGTAACGCCCGTCTCAATGGAAATTGAAGGCAGTTCCTCGGAGGCCTTAACGGCATTTTGCTGTGATCCCTCAAGTTCATCAGTTAAGCCTTTGGTGGAATCATCATCAACTTGTTGTTCAATCACATCTGGCAGAGTTGTAGGCAAGTGTACATCCATGGTCACTGGCACATCTCCACCACTGTGCCCTGGCTGTTTGCCTAAGTGGACTACGTCATGTTGCTCACTACCACCGAACGAGAGAGAATGCTCCACTATCATGACGTCAGCATCCACCTCTGCCTTAGCCAGCTCATTGTCCCTTTCTTCTGCATCTGCCTCCAGCATCAGAGTGAAGTTGCCGAGTGGCTCCATATGTGGAACCTCAGATTCAACATCCTCCCCCAGTTCTAAAGGCCCCCGAATTCGCAGATTCTCTTCGTCCGGCTCCATTGGAATCAGCAGAGTTGTAGACGGCTTCAGCTCTGTGAAAATTGGTTCACTCACGTCCTCATCTGCTGTCTTCATGTTGAGCATGAGCATTGCCTCTGTCTCGCCAGCCTCAATCTGCCATCACATAAGCAGAAGTTAACAGATATTATGTCTTAAACTTGATTGTGCTGTATAAAAATTCATCTTAACACTTAAGTTGGCAGGGGAACACTATGATTACAGCATTCATAGTATTAATTGACCAAAATAATTACAAATCTTCAATATGTGACTATCAAAATTACCTCCAGAATTTCTGGTTTAAGCACTGACAGAACCACGGTTTGTTGCTCAAGGTACTGAGAGCTGTGAAGTTGTTCCAGGACGACGCCAGCATTCAACAGATCTGGATGGCTGCCATTGCCTTTGTCTTCCCCTATGATTTCCACCTCACTTCCAGAATCTTCCTGCACAGGATCATTGACCTCCTCCTCAGAGGTGCTGGAGAGCTCCTCACTTTCATTCAGACTCACGACAGCTGAAAAGCACAAATGGATCAAAAACACAAACTCAGTACTCCAAATAAAGTACAAAAAAAGCATTGAACTGTAGATATGATTAGCAAATTACTATAAATACTATAAATTAGCACTATGTTTCAATTCTTAATAGACATTAGTCCATATCTATGACTATGACTGTTCTACATGACAGATTTAAAGCAGAGACAGAGGGACACTCACAAGGAGACTCTGAAGTGGTGCTTCCATGTGAAGCAGAAGCCTCAGATGGCTCTTTTGCCAGCACTGGACTTGTGTTCCACTCTTCCTTATTACGGAACTCACTGCACATTGGAAGACATTAAGGGTGTAAAGGTACATGGCATATTATGGAACCGGCCGGCATGCCCCCGACAGCTCAATACGCACACATGAACTGCGGTGTTACAATATGTGTATCATTGTCCTATACGCATTGACGCGAATAAAAGACGTGTTTTTTTGTATCAAAAAAAAAAAAACACACATTGAAGAATTTGGGGTTGTCTTATTATCGAGGGCTAGAATTTAAACATTATGCAACAGCAGATGGCAAATTATCCACCACCTGGCTAAAGGTAGCCTAAAATTTCAAACATAAGCAACGTCATTTCAGCAATATGACCCTGTATGACCAGTGATTCCCCCCACTGTCGACAACTGGCTGACAATGTGACGCCTTGGGGTTGGTCAGCAGACGACACTTGGTAGCGCACCGCACTTATCTTTAAATGGTATAAATTGTGTATCTGGATAATTGTCAATGTTGTAACTAATGTTTGCTGTGGAATGCGCACATTTCATTAGCGTGTAGCAATGAGTGTCATGTAAACTGCTGGTTTCTTTGTCTGTGCTGCTGCTAGTATTAAACTGACAGTGGCTATTAAGAGTACTTCATTTTAGAGCTGTCGTCATCTTTATGAAAATGCAATACTGATTATCCATCTACACTTACTGTGCTGCAATTACCTGTGGTTACTTTTTAACAGTGATACTAATGTGTTTTTTTTCTTACATATAAAGTTACCGAAACCATACTGTTATCATGGACCTGAAAACCATGATCATACCAAACCATTGGAAAACCAAACCATTACAGCCCGAGAAGATGTGTGTAAAGTATAAACAGACTTTAGACAGAACAGAAAGCAAAGCATGACAGAAATCATCTACCTGCTGGAGCAGGATGTCCATCCCTGAGATGTCTCCTTGATACCAAAGCGTGTTAAAGTAGGGGATTGATCCTCACCAAATAAATGGCGCTCCACAAACTCATCTAGACCTAGAAGACGACAAACCCAATCAATGCCCTCATAAAGAATACTTCATATCTGATCTTTTAAACTTTCCAATGGATTCCAAAACCATTTCTAATGTGTTCAAAACCCATGTACAGTACGGTCACCACTAAATTTACAACCTTGCATTTGCAAAGGATTAGTTTGTACAGTAAGTTCTGGAAGTACTGATTTTTTTCATTAACAATTAGTTCTTTAGCTTACACTGAGAAATGCCATAGGTTAACTACCCATAATAAGTTCCACATCAGTTCCCAGAGGAACTTAAATCTGCTGTGATTACTACTCACTAGCATCCTCCCTAGATTCCAGCACCACAGGCTCCTCTGGTGGTTCCTGGTCCTGCACTTCAATCACTTCCTGTTCTGGTATTTGTTCCTGATGTGCTTCCCGTTTCAAAGCCTCCCTTGGCAGGACTTCTGGAAAAGAGACCTGATCTTCTGCCAGTTCTTGCTCTTCTACTCCTGGGGTAAGTTTAGCAGCGGCTGCAGGTCCTTCCTCACTCGTCTCTTGTGAAGGTGAGACTGATACAGCTGGAATGTCAAATTTGGAGCTCCTCACATCTTCCCCCTCAGCCTCCTCCTGCAGTGGCTCCTCCACTATCAAGTCCTCAGGCTGTGGTGCATCATGGTACTCCAGTGTAGTGTCTACAGACTGGATGGAGGCCTGGCTTGTCTCACCTCCCAGACTGACTCTGCCAGCCACGACCTCCCTAACAGAACCACCTTTGCCTCCCTCTCCACTTGACTGCTCCTTAGCTGAAGAGAGGACAGGTTGCTCCTCCTGCTCTTCCCCTTCTAAAGGAGGCGCACCCCACTGTTCCAGCACAGGTTTTAGTGCAGATGATCTAGAGGGCAGGCCGATGTCACCATCTTGCATGGTCTGCAATTAAGATGACAATCCGCTGAAATGCTTACATAAACACACTTCAATTCTATAACGTAAAACCAGCATCAGTCAGAATTATGCAGTTATCAAAAATATTCAACACGAAACTTAACACCATATGTAGACACACAGAGAAAGAATGTACAATCTTACTGTGCTACTCAAGCGAGCAGAAACCTTGGCTAAATCAGGAGAAGGGGCTTCCTCGATGAAGGTGATACGGCATTCTTTGGGGCGTAGTGGAGGGCTGGCTGAGCGACCTGGGGACGCAGAAGGGGATGCCACAGGGGTAGGACGCAAACTGCTTCGCAGGATGGATTGTGGCGTAAAGCTTGAGAACATGGGTCCAGACGCGGCCAGCGATCGGGCTCTCTGAAGAACAAAGATTGAGCTGTGCTATGGGAAACACTGCAATGCACTCACTGCCATTGTCCAAAGAAAACCAACGATAAGATCAAGCAAGATGGCCGACAAATTGTCATTTTAGCAATTCATCCATATACTTGGGTGGAAGATAATTACTTGGCTTAGTGAACCAAGCTGAACCAAATAAATTTAGCTTGCTTACAATTGCTAGCCCACCAAAGCAACCCACCTTTGTTCTACATTTAGATTATTTCCTAGTAAAAGAGTGACTGAGAAGAGAAACCACATTTCTTGTCTGTACCTTGACCACCTGTGGCGTCTGCAGAAGACTGAGCTCAGGTGCTTGGGCGATGCTCTGGAGGTAGCTGGTTTTCCCAGTGGACGGGGTTGTTAGCCCTCCAGATGGATGCCTGAGTGGGGTATGCTGCGGGCCAACGCCTTCAGGGCTCGAACGAGTAGATGGATACAAAACAAGATCGAGGGCCCTTGGAGGAAAAAGAATGTGTAAATACAGTTAGCACAACCTTTCTGGGCTAAAGGCGTTGCTCAACAGTGAAGTCACTCCACCAGCCATGGGAACTGAACCGGTGACCTTCTGATCACAAGAACTGCGTTCCATTCCCCTGAGCGGCGCATGACCTCTCACAGATCCTTACATTAAATTTTACTTGCCGCTGCTGTAATATCTATACCTTTTCCCTCCACTAAACCACATTAAATAAGTCCAGATGCAGTTGCACTGTCCTAATCCAGTGAGTTCTCTGTTCTGGTTCTCTTAGCTTCCAATGCCCCTGTGTCTCTTGCCACAACCTTCATCACCCTATCCCCATGTCTGACCACTACGTTTCACCACACCTGTCCTTCCACACACTCATACACTAAGAAACCCCCCTTCCAGTCAGCGTTATAATCCAAGAGCTCCACCACATTCTGTCTCCCTTAATTACCAAGTCAGCACAACTGTCATCGAGACCTTGGCTCCAAGACACAGTTGACAGAACCAAGATGTGCACAGTGGAATGAAAATGGCACAAGTTCTAAATTAAGTTCCACTGGGCAGCCAAGCAAAACCGCCTCAGCAGCCTGGCAAAGGGACATGCTCTCCTTCCCCTGCTCCCATCTCCGCACGTTCACTGCACACAAGGTCGCATTACTTCACAGAAAAGGTGGCTTCTGCTGAAAGCCAGTTCATATAACTAAGAAATCCCTCTCCATCTCCTGCAGAATGTCAATTAACACGACACTGAAACTTACAAAACAGCCTCGGTCTATAACAATATTGGTCCCTGAACAATAGGTGTCATATTAATGACAACTCTCTGCCTCCAGTTTGTTTACTTCTGCGTATGTCAGTAGCATTTGATCCTTGATAAGACTACTAGCCAAGCTAGGTGTTAGATACAAGCTTTTGTCATACATGCCGGCAGGTCCAACCAGGAACAGTGGCACTGCTGTGATGTGCAAATGACTTACTTAACAGGACTGCATTTCCATTACCACACTCAATAACACCTAGTTAGCGCTCCTGTTTTTCAGTATAGGATTCGACACGCTACGAGTAAAATATGTCCTCCTAAGGCCAGCTCAAAAACTTAAAAAAATAAATAAAAATAAATCCTGTTTATATGCCTGTGCATGCTTTGTTAGACTAGCATCGTATCTAGGGTGTCCCCAGCCTTCCCAAGGACAGCCTCCAGGTCTGTGACGACCCTGTGCCGGACACGCTGATATAGCCCTATCCATGCACTTAATCTAGTGCACATATGGCACATTTCTAATATTTAAGTTAAGAGAATGTGTTCAGTACTGTTAACAGAAACAAAGAGCTTGATATGTACATAATCTGGATAGTGAAAAAGTCTGATATTATCATCGACGAGAAGGTCTGCAGTTACACCACTGAGGAAGAGATATATGCCACCATATAGATGGGTTTCATTATAAACTTATTTTCAGAGGAATGACAACACTTGCTAAGCAGGAAAAATAAATTACCTTGATCTCCTCTTGGCAGCCAAAGCAACTGGGGTGCCTATGAAGGCTTCAGGCAGGTCCACTAGGGAGGGGCGCGTTGCTGGAAAAGGTAACTCCGGTACTCTGGGGCTGCGAGTAAAGACGTCACTTAGTCACCGCAGGTCATCAGATTAATCACATGACTGGAAGCAAAATGCACCTTTTCTGCGGGGGGGTTTCAGGAGTGGTGTCCTTGCCCACCCAAACTTCCCCGATCTTGGTGAGGACGTTGCTGATGAAGGCGGCTCTTGTCAGCACGTTCTCCGTCGTAGGCTGCTTGGCCACGGTCGACAAAGGTTGGGGCCGTGAAACTGCAGACATGTACAAGAACATGCTATATGCATAAATTTGGGTGAAATTTACACACCAACGTAATGTAATGCAATGCCCTATATCAGACAAAAAGCTAATCCGGCCTAATTTAAGGTTTTATAGAATTAAGGGGAAATTAATGCAATGATTTGCTAAATTAATAATCAAAGAGCCAAAACCTAGAGGCATAAACCGACCTTCCCGGAACACAGTGGAAGGACGACGGTATGGCTTCACTCTCTCGGTGGCGAGTTTCCGCTGCACTTTCGGGAGAACTTTCCCATACTGTTCAAGAATAGAATTCCTAGTGCTTGACCGGTCCTTCATTTTTGGATTTCTGTCATTCTGCAATAGAATCAATGGAGGGGGGAAAAAAAAAAAAGTTACTACCAGATTAAAATTTTCTTCTGCTTAGAGATATTTAAGAAGCGGGAAAACTTTAGCTAAACAAATCTGACTACAAGATCACCCAGAACTTGAATCAGTACTAAGTATGAAGCTATTGAAAAGTGTTGAACATACAACTAGGTTCATCTTCAAGGCCTGGTTGAGCTGCAGTGCAGGGACATAGTTAGCTCGCTGGAGATAGTGTACAACGAGCAGCTCCTTATTCTGGGACCCCCCAGTATCTCGCAGGAACTTCTCCAGGGCCTCCTGCAAATAAACACAGCTTCAAAACACAAATACTCATACATGCCATTACACTGGAAATCAAAATGGCGGTATTGTCCAGTAAGTACACATGCCAGATTGAAAAGCACTAATAACTACTGACTGTAGCAGGGATGATTTTATTCTCACATATACCTGTTCTGAAAAGCCCAGTGGTAGTTTGAGCAGCTCTTTCATCAGACCCAGATCCTGGCAGGTCTCATACAGGAATCGGAACATTTCTTCCACATTCAGCTTGTTAGAGTGTTGCCTCAGGAGGGCACAGGCCTCCACCGTGCACCTACACACAGGAACAGACGGGATGACTGGGCAGCCCCCACAGGGACGCCAGCTCCGTAAGAGCAACGAAATATCGCAAGTACCTGTTATGAAGCAAAACAGCAAGGCAGAGCTTCAACTGGCCGGCAGAAGCCAAGTGAGGCTTCACTGTGTGCAGGTAACGCAGAGCGACGCTGTGCTGGCCCTGACACATCAGCGCCTGCAGAATGCGCTCGTGCTGCCAGGGCCACAGGGAGCGACTAGTGGATGGGTGCAGGAGCAGCTCCAGGGAGTTCTTTGGCAGAACAAAAGGTGTTATTCACGTCAATATAGTGCATTTTCACAACATTACATTGTGTCTCAAAGTACTTTACATTATCCCTGCCCAATGCCCCGAGAGCAAGCCAAAGGCTTCCCATCATGGGAAGAAACCCTGGGAGGGACCAGACTCAAAGGAGGAGGCCATTGTGACCGATAGAATAAGGCTCATGGAAGTTTTACTTACACAAAATGTTCTGAGGGCAGAAGGAAAAATGATTGGTTCAAAGAGATAACCAATCAGCTTGATCCAAACAACTAGAAGAGGCGGAACCAACCAATCACATGTCTCGGTCCCACCTCTTCTACAATCTGATTGGTTAAGAGAGAACCCATGATTTTTCTTTCTGCACTCAGAACATTTTTGTGTAAGTAAAACTGAAACAAGCAAAAACACATTAAAGGGCAACTAACATGATCACTAACATGAACTGAACATTCTGAATATAAACACTTTTGAATCGAAACAAGAACCTTTTACAGTAATCACCTCATGGTCATGGTGATCCAGGAGCCACAAGCCTTGAACCAGCTTCACCAGACCAATGGGGATGGCAAAGGCTGTGGGGAAGGATTCCACAGATGCCCCACTCTTATTGGGATAGGAATACATGACATCCAGCAGCAAGTAAAGAACCTGGCAAGAGCGTGGTTAAGGTCGCAAAAGGAATTTGTGTCAGACTATTTTTATAGAGCAGTTTCATTTCTTTTTGCCTCTGAATTATAAAAGGAAAATTACAACTAAAACTATTGCTATGATTCATAACGAGTTTGTCAATGACTCCAAAAAGATATCTATAAAAAAAGACTTTCATAGAAAGAGACCGATGACCATTACTTGATCTCCTAAAAAAAAAAAAAGGCTGATCCAAAAAGAAGCAAATGGATGTTCAGCAGGGGGAGGAGACAGAAAGGATACAATGGCATGTTTGGCTGTTTCGTCTACGCTTTCCGAAAGATAAATGTCAAGCAAGGCCTGCAAGAAAACAGAACAAATATGACTGTTAATTGCCATTCAAAATGCACTGCTTACGTACTAAAGGCTGCCATTTCCTGATCGTTGTTAATGCAACCAAAGTCCTTCATGCTAAATAAAGTTAATATCAGCCCAGAACAGTTTTAAAGTGGGGAATGCTATTGATTTTACATTGTCAGCAAGGACCTTTTGTATAATAATCTTCATGGTAGGCCCTACTAGCCTATAAATACCTAAATATACTTAGTAATTCTCTCCTTTGTGGAGGTTCAAACATGGCAGAACTATTTAATAACCGCCTGGTTTATCACGTGCAACCTGACATGATTCTAGTTCAACAGATGTCTGACAATCAGGCCAAGTTTAATTGAAATCGCTATCTAAAGTGCCTGGGAGAGATCCAGAAAGGACGATTAAACGCAGGGAGCCAGAATAAAATCCCTAAAACAAGCATGGAACGCAGAGAAATTACGTGTAATGTTGGGGGTGGGTACTGGCCAGTGCCCCCTTCATCCCGCTTCCAAAGATCAGTGAGGCGCTCTCCGAACTGGGCCACCAACCCGTCAATCATGAGGCAGTCAGAACACCATTTCCCTCTGTGGAGCAAGTGCACGTAAACCTTACCTTAGAGCTGCACTATTTAATGTGCACATGTGAAATAATCTCATCACATTTGTCGGCGTTGCTTTGTGTTTATTGACAATTCCCTGCAAAACTTCTGACACACACAGTTAGTGGATAAGACCTATTTAGCTGTAGTTTATTTTGGGTAGTTTCCATCTCCTTTTTTGGTTTTATAAATACAGTGTTACTTGGGGAAACTTCACATATTGCAATGTAATATCAGAATGTGATATACAGCCCTACCTTAAATACCCCAAAACCACACAACTAACCCCCTTCCCCACATGCAAAGTTATAGTGAACACAGCAACAGAAAACCGTAAGACTCACTTAGAGAGATGCTGTAGTTCCGCTCTGCGACCAGTGTAGTAGTTCTTAATTATTGAATAATTGTAAAATGGTCTTGATATCTGCAGCACGCCATCATCTGTTTAAAAGTAGGGGGTGTCATCACCAGTCAGGTCTCAGCAAGAACATGTGCTTGCTAAGTGACAAAGTGCAACTAATTATCTATTAGTTTGCTGTGATGTGATTTCCTAATCAACTACAGGCTATCTGACAATCTCATTTGGAGAGCTAGAGGTATGAAGGCAATGCTTCTGCCACACCGATATCATTGGACAAGTCCTCCTTCTTAACCTACAGCTGTGAAATCAGCAATCATGTAGTGAAAAATTAAAACAAAAAGCTAAGAATAATTACCAGTTCCTTCTGGAAGGAGACCAGTCCGACAAAACCAGAGGACAACCTGAGCATACTGAGCTATGAGGCTTGACACAATCTTCTTATTGAGGAGGCCCACAAGACCTGGAGAAGAAATTGGGGGGGGGGGGGTCATGGTTTAAAAACCTTCATTTAAGTTGGTACAGAAAAGCCGTTCAGTAAAATCACTCTCTTTCATACTTAAAGACAGACATGGACAAACTTGATCCAAGTACCTTTCTGGGTGAGTCCCTGAGCTTCACTGAGCAGACACTGGAAGATGGTACTGAGGTTGCCCAACAGACGCTGGCTATGTTGCAACAACTGTAGGGTCTGGGGGTCCGTGAAGTTGGAAGAACTGTCAAACAGAGGTGTGCCTGCGAGGAAGGAAGGTGTTTGAGGTGAAGGCAGCAGGAAGCAAAAGATGACAGGGTGCAGCAAAATTAGACAGAGCCCAAGTAGAATATGTTAAATATGAAGGTGTTTGAGACTTACAGATGGTGTCCAGCTCCTCTTTGGTGTGGACCACCTTGCCCCACGCCCATTCCAGGATATAGCGCAGATTACCAGCAGCCTGTGGCTGATCTGAGGGACAACACACAGATGGTCAATTCGGGGAAACCAGACTGGCACACACAGGAGATCTGTCAAACCCATACGAGTCCACGCAGTGGTCTGACTCACCCTCGGACATCCACTGTCTGACATAGCCAGTGATTAGTCCCAGAGAGCTGGTTTCCACTGCGGTCGACAAAATGGCATCCAACTGCTCTTCCTGTGTGTCAACAGAAATATACCACTTTGTTTTCCAAGCGCTTTGAATTTCTAACCACGTGTATTAGATACCCATCTTCCAACATGTTGACTGTTATGCATTTTGAATCGAACATGTATTCAAAACAGGCATTTTGGGTCACACTGCAATACAACGGACCCCTATTTTGACATATTATGAAACCTACACTGTAAAATGATTAATATTAAAACTTATCCAGCACTAAATTTCACATTTTCCCCCAAAAGGTACCTGATGATTCGAATATACTGATATTGTACTGTGTACATGAGGAAAAAACTGACCTGAGAAAGGCTTGAAGGCTGAACATCAGCCAGACGGGAGGACAGCAGGCCGGACATCAAGCAGCGAGAATAGCTGTCCGGGACGGCCTCCTTCAGGTTGGGAGCCGACTTCTTTAAGAAGCTCAGCGTCTGACAATTACCAGGAAAGGGACCATGGCGGTTATATACAAAGGCTACAAGCAAAAAATTTGAACATTCTGAAAATAAACACTTTTGAACCAAGTTTTTGAAATTAAACAAACCTCTTTCTGGTAGCCAGAACATGTTAAGTGCACGACTCCAGAGTTAAGTAAACAAGTGGCATCTGCAGAAATAAAACGCAAATGAAGTTTTAACATGTTGACATGCTGCCTTTATAGCAAACATAGACACCATGCTTTATTGAATGTGAATTTCAGGCACTTCACTTTCCAACATGTACTAGATCACTAAGTGGGAGAGACTGTGGGCTGATGCTGGGGGAGACTTGCCAAAATTGTAGGTGGTTGGGTTGAAAAATTGTTCAGGTGGGGGGCATGTGTAAGGCAAGCCCCGGCTCAGGCTGCGCTCGTGCACAAGGATGTCCAGCAGGGGGCTCGGAGCGGTCATCTCCACCACAGCATCCAGAGACCACACGGCCAAATACGGGCAGCTGTGCAAAGACTCACCGGCTCTGGTCGGTGACAGCAGAGAAGCACCTTTGGTTAGCATCAAGAATAATGGAACATTAAACTGTTTTCCCACTGCTTTCCATATTAAAATATTTTATGACATGGCATTTTGAGAAAAGCAACGGCGAACAGCATTGACATTATGGGTGTTTCTCAGTACCAAGAATGCAAAGATCATACTTGTGGTCTTGGCAAGACTGGTCTTGCAAACTTGCCTCCCACAAATGAACTTGGGGTGCAATGAATCATGGGACTGGTCTTGCTGGCGAGGATGCTACCGAAGTGTCCTTGATAGTTGGGATGGGGCAAGAATCTGGGCATATTAATCATCCTCTGTACTTTTGTTTTTAGTATTGGAACTGGTCTTTGTCAATGGAAGATGATGCAAAACCAGTAGACAAGAACACAAGTATGGTCAAAGTACACAAACCGAGAAAATTAATTCTAAATTTGTCGTGAACAGGACACAAATTTACCTTAAAGAGTCTGGCATCTGGGCATGGTACCACCTGTTGATGTCAAAGACGCCAATGTATGTAGAGGGCTTGCCTTGCCCGTAGGACTTGACTTGCCAGCTGAATATTGACACACTGATGTCGGGAGACGCAACTTTGGAAGGGGACAAATGCCAAAGTATAAGTTCACATAAGGCAGATATTCATTTCAGTTACTCCATTCTGCCCCGAGGTAAAAGGAGAGTGAAACTATTAGGGGCGTGACAAAGGAACCTTCGTTGGCAGAGTCATCGCGGTCGGAGTGGTGCCGGAACTTCTCGATGGTCTGGCAGCCCAGCAGCCGGGTGTTGGTAGCCTGGGCCCTCAGTGGGAAGGCAGAGCCGTTCAGGTCCTGGCTGTAGCGCTCCTCACAGTACTCCAAGCCCTGGGAGACATTAAACTCTATATAGCTACTGCTTTAACTGCTCCAACACCACTCTTGGATTTCAAACAGGAAACCTAGCAGAGGAAGCCACTTATTACAGTACTTCCGACAGCTTTCAAAACATACATACACACTGTTGAATATACTTGAGTGTTTAGCTGGCTTTGATCTAAAGCAACTTTCATAGGTTGTATACATAATAAAAAAAAAAGAAGAGGGAAATCCTGTTTAAGTACTTTGCCCAAGTATACAATACTTTAATCTCTACTGGGCTATGAACTGCTTACCCACTGTCATCTACAGGTCTGAACAGACCTGACTTGCATCCTCGATCAACGAAACGGGTTGGCCGGGAAACATTAAGATGTTCAAGCTGGAATAAGATCCTTACTTACAGGAACGGCGACAATTAATTACCTCATATAATATTTTTCCCAAAGCGAGGCACTTCCTCTCCCCAAATGCCAACTGAAGCAAGTGGAGGCTGACCACATCCCCTTCACTGAAAACAAGATAATTAAACTCATGTCAAAACTCAAGGACACGCCTTAGAAAAACTGCATAGTGCCCTTCAGAAGAACAACAACAAGAAAAAAAAAAAAAAAACTACGAAAAAAAGCCAGAATCCACACATTCAATTACATAGTAGCAGACAATGCATTTATATGGGGAATTACTGAGCAGCTCGGCACATTAAAAAGTAATGCAGCGTGTAAAGCTGCCTTATGACAACACTCACTGGTCCTGAGCCGACTGCACAGCCCAAAGGTAACAGCAGTTACGGGGGTCATTCTCTGGTTCCTGGAAGGTGAAGGCGTACACTGGCACTCTGCCACCCTCCAGCTGGGAATGATATCTGAAGAACCAGACAAGCAGAAACGTCGCCCCCAGGTCAAGCAATTCGACGTACGATCAGCAGATTTGTGTCATGAGACTGCGTGGGCAAACAGGGGCGGGTTATGAGATCTCACTCTTTCTTTAAGGTCTTCATGTTCCAGAGCTGCAGGTAGCCGTCGGAGTAGCCCACAGCCAGCTGGTTGGTGCGCGTGATGTACTGCAGGGCGGTGACCCCTGTTCCTGTCGGGCTGCTGAGCTGCAGGCACAGGTGACGGCCCTGACGCGTGACGCTCTCCCGGAGGCGCGGGATGTCAACGGGAGACTTGTTCACCACCTCCAGATCTAGGCCAGAAACACGGAACACAGGCCGAGCTGTGAGAACAAAGGCTTTCCTGCAGCATGGCTACAGAGCAAATACTACTGGAAAGTGACTCATTTCAATTAAAATGGACAGAAGCCTAAGTATTAAATATTTTCTTGGATAGACATTTACATGGTCTGTCCAAAGTGATGTACAAGTCAGGCGAATAGCACATTACAAACACAGGGCTGTCAAGGAGCCGACTGGGCATGAGTGTGGCCAGGCTGAGCTTCCAATGCGGTACTGGAGCAGCAGCTACACAATAACTTCTAACAAGGCAGGAACCCAACATATTAGCTAGCAAAGCCACAACTCATGAACCTGGATAAATCACACAGATCTTGCCAAAAGAGGAAAATATATAAAGTGGTATGTCTGGAGGCACGTGACATTAAAATTTACACATCTGCTATGATAAACAACTATTTCAGCTTGTACGGGTTAACATAAGACAAATATCTGTTCCACATCCTGTAAACTGGGTGTATTGCAGGTCAGAGTATCAAGCCCACAGAAGGTCGCTCCTTACCAGAAGCTTCCAGCTCACTCTGACTGCAGGACAGATCGTCCAGGCACAGGTCCACAAGCAGCACGTGCCCGACGTCGGTGACCACCACCACCACACCGAAGAACCAGCGCAGACTCTGGTGAAGATGCTGGGTGCTCGCGTTAGCCCCTCCATAGCTAACCAGCGGCTCAATGCCAGTGATCTGATTTGGACAAAAACAGGACCTATTACTGAGGATGCAAATACAGCTGAATTTAGGGCTGCGCAATATCACATTGTGATTATAAGGTGCATGTGCAATAATCACCCGGGCTTCAGATGACGGGTATGAATATTTGGCCGGAAGCGGGCTTTTTGGTATTATACAGACGTTGACTTATGCCCACAATCTGGAAAGCAGATTAGAAGTATGCCTGTGTATCATGTGTATCATATTAATGAGCTGTGTAATGTGTTGGCAATCTTCATAAATTTGGCGTATCATGTTTAATAAATGTGTTGGACTTTAAATTGCAAAAAGTACCACCACTTGTTTTGTTTATTTTCCCTTATTCACGGTATCTCCTCTTTTAAAAGATGTTGTGGCTGTTGAGCTATCCCTTTCTTCACCACCACTTCAGTGCTTATAAATTGCTTCCATGATTTACAAAAACAATAGTATGAGCATCATGATACACTTCTCTTATTTAAGGCATACTACTAATTTGCTTACCAAATCGTGGGCGTAAATAAATGTCTGTAGAATACTGAAAAACAGGTGTCCGGACAAATGTTTACGCCCATCATCTAAAGTCCTGGTGATTATTTGACTTTATATCATTTGGATTATATCACGTGCAGCCCAAGTTAAATTTAATCATCTTAAGTTTTTAAAATAACTGCGCAAGCACTTTATTAGAGGTATTACTATGTATACTTTTGAAGAGATAAATATACCAGCAACATTATTTTGCACTGGAGAACCAAGGTGTCTGATAAGCACCCACATCAGCACAAGAACAATAATGAAAGACAACTCACCCGTCCAGGGATGACGACCGCCTTGACCACCCGTGAGATGCTCAGGTCGTACAGGCACAGCAAACTACCCTCCGCCTCCTCGAGGCCCACCAGCAGCCCCGTCCTCTTCAGCCAGCTGAAATCCCGCGCCAGCAGTACGGCGGGAGGGTGCTCGCCCAGCCCGCTGAAACGGTAGGCGGAGAAACGCTCTCCTGTGACAGCGTGCACAGCCTCCAGCTGGGGCCCACAGGCGAGCCAGGCCAGACCACTGCGGCCTGATTGCCAAAGAGAAATTAGAGTAAAGGGAACATTACGTGCAGAAGTTACTCTGAATTCATTCATACTTCACAACACTGGAGAAGCTTGGTGAAAGCGATCAACACAGCTTAAGAAACACCCATGCTAATTATTACTCAGATTAAGTCATAATATATAAATTTAGAAGATCTGGAAAGGCTCTTCTAAATCGATCAACAAGAACCAAGAGTATCAAGTTACCTGATTAACTACATGCCTGAGTATCATTGCTGAAACATGGCTATCAAACCCCAAGATGCTAAATTTTGTCCTGAAGCAGTAGGACGACTCAACTTACCAAGGGTGAACTTCCCATGCAGCACTGAGTCCAGTGTAATCTCGTCCTCGCCCAGAGCGTTCACCGTCACCTCAGGGAAGCGCAGCAGGCAGCTGGTGACTTGAGCAGTCAGGTCACGCATGCTTACTGGGCAGAGAGCACACGGAAATCAACATCCAAATGTACATGATGCGGCAGAGAACCTGACCACGCTCTGAATACTTGCGTCATCTATAGGACCAACTACAACCTACGCCATTGTTTATTTTTCTTCCCCCAGATGTCAGTCTAGCACCAATGAAAGAACATATTGTAGAGGAATAAACAGCAGTATCTGACTGGGGCCCCAGCTGTCTCCTTCCGCAACAGCTGACTGCATGACAGACCCTGACAGTCAAAACAGGGCTGTACATGTACCAGAAACAGACTAAATGTATAAAAGCAATTCAGAATGACAGTTTAGAGCTTTTATAATTACTAGGAAAAAATGTTATGCAGTGATTTAAATATTCAAATAGGCTTTCACAACAATGAATCGTAATCCAAGAAAGTATCACTTTGGGAAAACTAAGCGACTATTTTTTGCATTTCATTAGGTATCGACCCAGTGCCAGTTTAAGAGGACCGGCTAATAAAATACCTTTAACCTTTATAACTTCAAAAGATATTGGGTATTCTTGCATCATCTTCCCTATTTTCCCCTAAAAAGTTAACTATTAACCTGCATGTATACCAAAGCGTACAGCAGAGCATCACTTTTGATGAATAATACATTAATGTGAAACACGATCACACTTGCCCTATATAACCAGCTTGACCTTTCACTAGGGCAGTAGAATCTCACTATTTCTTGAGTGTCTTCATGTTGCAGAGCTGCAGGTAGACATCAGAGTAGCCCACAGACTGCCGTTTCATGCACATGATGTAATGGAGCCGTGATCCCTGTGCTCATCCTTTTGCCATTAATAGTGAAATATCCTACTGACTCACCACCCCAAAACCTAAGTTAACTGCCTATTTCACATTCATCTATCTCCAAGCAGTAACAAACATAACGGCATTCCTCCCAACCTTCAACCCACGTCAGGAACTCATTGCTTTGCTATCCATGTCACCCGAAGTTATTTGGTTTTAGGAATAATATGGGCATTGCAACCTATTTCTGTTATCAGGTCCTGAAAGATCCACCTATGAGATTTTCAAAACACGGTGTGTTCAGTACTGATACCTGGTCAATCACGGGGTATACACTTCAGCCGACTGTGATCCAATGACAATTATTTTTTACCGAACACCCAAGTAAAAATCTTTATGACAGTCGCAAATTACAAATTTCGAAAGCCTTCCTGAAGCCTACGGACAATTCGTAGAAACAAAGGAAAGACTACTAATAAGATCTAGTTGCTAAACATGTTATAGGCGGTGCCATTTTGTTTTTTAAAACCATCCGTATAACTTCTGATAATATATATATTTATAGTAAAGCGATTAAACAGTAAATACATTTTACACAAGATAAAAAATTTACGTCAATCCGACCCCCCCCCCCCATATCAACATTACACGACTGGGATGGGTGGGAAGAAACTTAACGCGTTATGTTTCTCCCCTAAAAAAATGATCAGCGAAGATAGTTTTCAAAAGTATCTAAACCCTGTAGAGCACAGTCTTCCAGCCGGAACCGAAATCGGACCAAAGCAAAGGTAAGGACAGAAAAACGCACGCCCGGCGAGCGCGGCTTGTTTCACGTGGCCCGCGAGGCCGCCAATGGCGTCACTCAAGGGAGCGGATTCAAACGGGGCCACGGAGCCGCGCGGCGGCGCGAGCCCGTCAATGCCGTGCCGCTAACCTGCTATGACAACGCGGCCAAAGTCTTACAACGGCACGGCCTCCCGGGGAGGAGAAGTGGAATGAAATATCACATGCAAGTTCACATGAAACCAACGATGGAGCCGTTTCCCAGGGTTATGTTTTTATGTAAGCTTATTAATCGGCAAAAGAGAGACATGTGGGAATGACAATATTCTTAAGCACAAGTATCTGAATCCACATCTAAATAATATACCTAAATGGTTACCAATATAATTAAACGCGTGTCGGCAACACGAATTGACTATTTTGTTGTACGTTACAAAGCTGAATACCGATTTTGAATTCAAAAATCCTGCTTCTGCAAAGTTGTAGGGTCCCGGAGCCTCCTTTGTAAATGTTCTCCATCGGCACTGCCCTCCGAAAGTCGCCCTCATGCTCAACGCGAATACGGCGGACAATCCCCCGCCGGAATTTATCCACCGCCAGTCAGGCTCCAAGCAGCACAGTGTGCCCAGCCAGGGAGGGAAGTACCACGGGGCAGCTCAACCTCTGCACGCACAAAACTTACGTTACGAAGATGGGGCCTCGATTTTTAAGGCTAATTATTTATCGCACAAACGTAATTGGCCAGTTTCACCAACAAATTTGCCAAAGAAGGCTGTGCTGAAGCACATACTGCATTCCACATGGCCAAGCTGATGTGTGTCCGGCTGAACGTTAGCTAGCTACCTGTGTAGCGAAGGTCTCAGAATACTGCTGGCAAATCAAATGCTATCCGTTGCGACTCTTCTTCTGTCATAATCCAGTCCGCTCATACACAACCCGCTCCTTTCTGGATCCTTTCAGCTTCACAACCAACTAAGGACAAACGTAAATAATACTTTACAAAAAGGGTCGCGTCTACCGTACGTATTCGCTAGTACCTAACTCTTAAGTTACTGTTAGTTAAACGCGAGCGCCATTTCTGTGTCAATTTGAGCTACTGCGCATTGCTTCGCAAAATCCCGGAAACTACAAAGTGCCCCACGGCAAAAGTCGCGAGAATTGGGTTCTACTTTCGCTACTGCCCTCTAGTGTCACAATTATGTTACCTTTACAAAGACTACAAAAGGAAAGAATTTAGAAACAGAATGAAGACATCCAATAATGTAATTTTAAAATTAATTGTTATACTCCTTAAATGTTAGGCAGTGGTGCATTAATAGATTCTATATATGTCACTTACGATGAAAAGTTTTATTCGTTAATGAGAGAATTTGAGGAATGTCTAATTTTTCAAGCAGTCCCAGTTTTTAGTAGACATTAATATACTGTAACGAACAAAAAAACTACCGTTACAGAACGACCTAGAAAAACTGATAAAATTATTTACTTAGTATTAGGCAATTGCATTTTCTACTTAAAACGCCGATTTACTTTGATTTTTGATTTTCACAGCCGGTGAAATCATGTATGTAAATCTGCAACTGGGGTTACATACACGTAACAGAATAAGGGAAATGTCTGTATAATAATAAGGAGAAAGGCCAACCTTCGCCACAGGGCAGCTCGCGTCCTTCTTAGAATGCCGTCATGAAAACTCCGTAGTGGGATATTGGGCCATTCTTCATGAAGAAATGACTCTAGTTCTTTGAGTGATGAAGTGCTTCATATACTATGTGCTTCTGAGTTTCCCAAAAACGGTCAATGATATTTAGATCGAGTGATCAGGGAACCGATGGAATGTACGTGAATTTGTTTGGCATTGCGCTCTTCATCATCGTTATATTGGGTTATATGCACACCACGAGGGCTCTGTAAAATTGCCTCATATTATGTGGCTCTTATGCAACCTTTGCAGAGCAATCACCCGGCGCTCGTGAAATGGCTGCACATACTTCCAGACACTGTGAGGGGAAGGCACCCTTTGGCTTTCATTGAATACAAACCCTCCCGGATGACTAATCAGTAAATGATGACTAATCAGACCACATTATTTCTTTCATTGCTCAAGGATCCAGGCTTTGCGATCCTTATACTTGGTTATGCATTTCTGTGCGGTAAACTTGAATGCAAGTGGTTTTGTGATGGCAATTATCCTGTTAAATGTCTGTTTATCTCCACCAGCAAGCTTTGACTTGTGTGTTTGACTCTTTCTTTTTGCCAATCCAGTTTGTCTGGGTTGGAAATATATCATGGTTTTTGAGACTCTTCTCTGTGACACATCAAATTCATTTGCAGTTTTTGTGACCATTGCACTTCAGGCACCATATAGCCTATTTGTCAGTTTCCTCTTGTGGCCTTGAATACCCTCATGTCCAAGCGAGGATTGTTAGACCTCTTTTGTAGCTGACACACAGTGCTTAAACGCATTCCATCTAATATGACTCACTTAGGCCAGTATCACTTTCTAGCCAGTAGGTGTCGCCATTGGAAAGGTGTAGTGAAAGCTATGCATTAGTATTTAATTTCCATATTTATATAAACATTACGTGGCAAAGTAGCTGAGACAGGTGTATTGATTGGGTAAGTGCAAGAACATGAATATGCTCAGTTTAGAACTTGTTATTATCAGCAAACTGGTGTTAAAATAGCTGGGTAAACTTGAATTGCAGTACAGGACAATCTACCTATAGAAAGGTATATATGTACTATTCTCTACATTTTAGAATAATTTGAAAGACATCAAAGCTATAAAATAACATATATAGATATACATACATATATAGAATTATGCACTGACCAAAAAAAAAAACCAAACATTTTTTTTGGGGGGGCAGCTCTGTGGGTTGGGACTCAGAAGGTTGCTGGTTCAAATCCCTGGGTCGGCAGCATGATCCCACTATAATTCCCTTGAGCAAGGCCCTTAATCCCAGTTGCTCCAGGCACTGGCTGATCCTACTCTCTCCTCTACACCAGTTCCATGAGGTGGCCTCCTGGGATGCTTTTCCAGCTGTCCTGAAGGAGGTCCCACATATATGCTGAGCTCTCATTGGCTGCCTTTCCTACACTGTCTGGTCAGACTCTTCCAAAATCATTTCCACTGTGTTTAGGTTTGGTGGCCAGGTCATGTGATGTGACACTATTGTTCTCAATTGCAGGCAGCTTGGCGTGTCTAAACTTTGACTGGTACTGTAGGGTAAATGTTCTTGCTGGTATAATCTGGCAATTGTATTACCATAACAGTTACTCTTTTCTATTATCATTGAGCCTATAATTTATTTATTGGTGATTATATTACATGTAATGAAATGATTTTATCCCTTTACTCATCTATCAGAACCGGTTTATAGGGAATCTGGAGCCTGGACTGAAGATGCAAAGCAGGGGACTGGAAGGAATGTCAGAATGTCAGTCTCTCAGGATGCACACGTCAGAGAACTGAGAGGCGGAACTTCATGTAAACTATCAACTTAAAATTGATTTTAGAGTTATGAATGTATCAAGTCAATTAATTTTTATAGAGCCTTGAGTCACCGCAGGGCACTTCAGATGACATCATTTATACAAAATGGTGTATGGAACTGGGAAAAGGGAAGGGGAAAAGGCAGAATTCCCCATCGGCACTGCCCTCCGAAAGTCGCCCTCATGCTCAACGCGAATACGGCGGACAATGGGGGCAGGTCCCCCCCCCCCCATGGATCTGGTGACATGGTAGAATTCAGTGCTGGTGAAGATAACTGGAGAAGAAACATCTCAGTGTTTGTAAGGACGCTACCCTGATTCTAAATGAAAATGTGGAGAACCTGGTAGCTGTGAGTTTCTTTCTGCTCCGTAATGAACGGTACATGTGCCTGGAATTGATAATGTGGCTGGTGGGAGGATTTGCTGAGAGATTGGCTGGGAGGGCATCTCCCACAAGCCCCACCCCCCATCACCATGCCGTGTCACAACCCACACCCAACCTGACCTGGGGCTGCCGCCCCAGAGTCTGATTTGATCACTGGGTTCCTTTTGCTTTACAGAGCCTCTTGGCCTGATTGCTAACGGTGGCTAGTCAGGATGCATTAAATGAAAGCTGATCTTATCCCAGGGGGCCAGTATAAGTGTGACTATCACCGCTAGTGCTTTTCGCACACTTTCCTCGCTTAATTTCTTTACTCATGCTGCATATTGCATTAATAGATTGGAGGGAGCAGCATTGTGTTAAAAACCAGTGTAGGCTAGGAGAGCATTGTGTTAAAAACCAGTGAGGGCTAGGAGAGCATTGTGTTAAACACCAGTGGGGGCTAGGAGAGCATTGTGTTAAAAACCAGTTAGGGCTAGGAGAGCATTGTGTTAAAAACCAGTGGGGGCTAGGAGAGCATTGTGTTAAAAACCAGTTAGGGCTAGGAGAGCATTGTGTTAAAAACCAGTGGGGGCTAGGAGAGCATTGTGTTAAAAACCAGTGAGGGCTAGGAGAGCATTGTGTTAAAAACCAGTGAGGGCTAGGAGAGCATTGTGTTAAAAACCAGTGGGGCTAGGAGAGCATTGTGTTAAAAACCAGTGAGGGCTAGGAGAGCATTGTGTTAAAAACCAGTGGGGGCTAGCAGAGCATTGTGTTAAAAACCAGTGGGGGCTAGGAGTGCATTGTGTTAAAAACCAGTGGGGGCTAGGAGAGCATTGTGTTAAAAACCAGTGGGGGCTAGGAGAGCATTGTGTTAAAAACCAGTGAAGGCTAGGAGAGCATTGTGTTAAAAACCAGTGAGGGCTAGGAGAGCATTGTGTTAAAAACCAGTGAAGGCTAGGAGAGCATTGTGTTAAAAACCAGTGAGGGCTAGGAGAGCATTGTGTTAAAAACCAGTGAAGGCTAGGAGAGCATTGTGTTAAAAACCAATGGGGGCTAGGAGAGCATTGTGTTAAAAACCAGTGAGGGCTAGGAGAGCATTGTGTTAAAAACCAGTGGGGGCTAGGAGAGCATTGTGTTAAAAACCAGTGGGGGCTAGGAGTGCATTGTGTTAAAAACCAGTGGGGGCTAGGAGAGCATTGTGTTAAAAACCAGTGGGGGCTAGGAGAGCATTGTGTTAAAAACCAGTGAAGGCTAGGAGAGCATTGTGTTAAAAACCAGTGAGGGCTAGGAGAGCATTGTGTTAAAAACCAGTGAAGGCTAGGAGAGCATTGTGTTAAAAACCAGTGAGGGCTAGGAGAGCATTGTGTTAAAAACCAGTGAAGGCTAGGAGAGCATTGTGTTAAAAACCAATGGGGGCTAGGAGAGCATTGTGTTAAAAACCAGTGAGGGCTTGGAGAGCATTGTGTTAAAAACCAGTGGGGGCTAGGAGAGCATTGTGTTAAAAACCAGTGGGGGCTAGGAGAGCATTGTGTGCTGATGGATACACCAAATTGGTCGTTATTGGTGGCGTAGGTGGGGGGGGAGGGGGGTGTGGGAATGATTGCTGGAGAGGAGGCTGGAATGTCGGTCATCACTGATGAAAAAGAATTGGGGGGGGGGGGGGCAGTGGAAAGCAGAGGAGGCGTTATAAAATAGCAGGATTCACAGAATCTCCAACGGCCCCCTAGTGGCGGGGAGTTTACCTCCAGCGTCACGTTCGAACATGAGGGTTGCAGGGAGTGTGAGGATAAAGGGATCGAGTCGTGAGGTAGGAGGCGAAACTGGGTAGCATGTGCTAGTGTGATGACATTTACCGGGGTCTAGCCAGACTGAGTCGTGCTCAGCTGTTGTCATGAATTGCGTTTTATGGCTGATCTTTTTATGTCTGAGAAGAAGGGGAGATGCCATGGCAGGCCTTTACCTGTCATGCACAAGCATGAAGCATGGAGTGGGCAATATTATCTGTCTATATTACTCACTGAGATGAATCTGACATATAGTAA
The DNA here is from genome assembly GCF_048594095.1 of Paramormyrops kingsleyae. NCBI lineage: Eukaryota > Metazoa > Chordata > Actinopteri > Osteoglossiformes > Mormyridae > Paramormyrops > Paramormyrops kingsleyae. The sequence goes on from NC_132810.1 coordinate 1,436,240, forward strand.
ACTCATCAGTCATCTGTTGGTGACTAGTAAATGCAGTAGATCGTGACTGCTGTTCTCCATATAATTATGAATCTAGGATTTTGCGTCTTGCATTTAAAATGTCAGATTTATTTTTTAAGTTTTGTGTGGCTCAGCTAAACCTCTGCAAAACTGTCTGTCTGTGGGTCCTTGAGTGAGGCCCTTAACCCCCAGCTCCATGGGGCTGCCCTTCACTGCCCTTCACTGTCCTTCGCTGCCCATCACTGCCCATCGCTGCCCTTCACTGCCCTTCGCTGCCCTTCACTGCCCTTCACTGCCAAGCTTGCTCTCACTTACACGTGTCTGTGTGTCAATAATAATAATATGTATGGGGTGAATAGACTGGCATCCCGACCTGGTTCTCTCTTGCCCAGTGCCCAGTGCTCCCTGAGATAGACTCCATGCTGACCCTGAACCATACTGGATAAACTGTTGGATCTTATTCTTATACAAATGGATGTTTTCTCTTGACAAGAATGAAATCTTATACACATCAGTATACTTGTATTTCAGTGGCAGACATGGTAGTTGTACAGTGCTTGGTTTGGCTGATCTGCCTTACCTTGTCAAATTGGTGCAATTCCCTTTGGTTGTAAATGAGTTTGCCTGAGTGGATGCGAATATTTGAGACCATTATATTATATCTTTATATTTACAATAGTGCAGGGGTCTCCAGCTCCTGGTATTTACCTGAGAACAGGTGTGGCTGATCAGAAGTCAGGTAGGATAGAAAACCTACCGGACAGTAGCTCTCCAGGACCGCAGTTGGACACCCCTGTTTTACTGTGTTTATTCTAGTTTTATTTAGCTGTTTAGGTCCGTTTTGCACTGTATCTTGGCAGTGTACTATGTTTTTCTTAGTTGTTCAGTAACATAGTCACTTTTGTTTAATTCAGTCCTGCAGAACCCTGCTCGGAAAAACACAGAGGGGAAGATGAGGTCACGGGGGGAGGGGCCTGACGGTGAGCAGACGTTGGTAATGAGAAGGCAGCATCATCGGCCCCGAAGCGGTTTACTGGAGAGACCAGTAAAGACCCTTCAGATTTGTGTAGTGGTTCTTCTTTAAAGGGGCCACGTCCTAATTGTTGTTTAAGTTTTTTACTTTTTTGATTCAACCCGTTGCCTCACAGGATATAATTAGTTCCTCACCATCAGGACTTGATGTTGTATGAGTGTGGGTCAGGAGTAATGCTCTGGCTTCTCTGCGTACGTGCGCTCGTCTAGCCCGCAAAGACTGGCAGCTCGTCTGCTCGACTCCAACGTGTGAGTCAGGCTGTGTGGGCTTGTGTGGGGGGCTCATGTGTTCTTATATAACTCTTAGCATGTTGTGTATCTGCGAGTCTGTCTGATGGTGGGTTGTGCTCGTCAAAGCAAAAGGATCAATTTATATAGATGCAACACTACACATAACATGTGCCTAGATGGGGGGGTTGTATTGGGGGAGTCCTTGTGTATATCTGTGAGCACCCAGAGTTACAGGGAAAAGCAGCACCTGGTTGGTCCTAAAGCTGAGTGGGCTTTTGGCTTATCCATCCGTACATCATCCATCCATCTGCTTAAACACCGGCTCACGGGGGGGCCTAGTCCCTATTTTAGGCAGCACAGGGCCCAAGGAAGGGGAACACATAGTCAAACACACTCGCATTGTAGTCAACCAGTCAACTAACTGCATTTGGACTGCAGGAGGAAACCGGAGAACATGCAAGTTCCACACACTCACACTCGTGAGTAGAAGTAGGGAGTAGAACCTGGATTAAAGCCCCCAACCCAGGAGGTATGAAGCAACAGCACAACCCACTTAGACTCTGTGCAAGCATTAGCTTTGCATATGAGTAAATGCTGATGTAGACGAGGATGAATCCTGGGCCAGAGGTGTCAACAGTTCTGGGATTGTTTTCAATCCCTGTGGGAGTTACACAAAGCCAAAATACCCCACAAAGCCAAAAAGTATATAAACTAAGTTGTACTTCACTTGTCTTTTCAAACATGTTGCTAAATGACTGAGAATTATCAGATCTGCTCATATTCTGTCCTCATATACAGTATGTTTGGTTTTCCAGTTTCCAAATGTGGGACCTGAGGCTTTCAAATTGATGCACTTCATTTTCAAACATGCTGCAACATTTATCACCACCAGAAAACATTAACTGCAACCTGGACGCTACAGTTATAGTCAATATCATTTGCTTTATTGCCGGAATATACTGTAGCATAAATAATTGTGACCAGTTAACCATTTTGTTTATCATATTAATCAAAAAACAAGAAAGTTAAAATGTGAATTCAGTCCATGGTTTTCTCAGAATTAAAATATAAAATAGCATGACGCATTTGACAATTCTGTAATCCGTTGTCATATCACATGGAATACGACAAGCTGATCGGTGCCATGATGTCTCATATCTCCATGTTTGGGGTTTCAAATCCCATGCATGCTCTGTGCATAGAGTGTTCCCATGCTCTCCCTACATTGTGTGGGTTTCCTCCTGGAATCCAAAGGCATGTAGCTACGTGAGTTTCCATTTCTTTACTATTGTGTTTGTGTGCCGTGCAATAGACTGGACATCCTGTCCAGCGCTTCCCCAACTCTGTGCTGGGGTAGATTCCAGGCCCCCACGACCATATATTGGAGAAGCAGTTGGAAAATGAAGGACAAAAATATAAGGGGGGTTCTTGAAGTCAGGTAATCAGCCTAATAACTTAGTTTAACTTATTTCTTGTTCCCAAGCCTTATATAAGACAGGATCTTCTTTTTGTTTGCCCAGGTCACTCAGACCCCAATGCTAGGCCTCAGCCTTGGTCCTCCTTTGGGTAAACACCTTTTTTTGATACTTGGGTATCTGTTTTCTCTCATTCTTGCACCAAATAGCTGTTCTTTCCTCGCCACAGATTTTCTTAAACCTGTTTCCACTTCCATCTCTCAAATAACGTCCCTGTTCCAATTTTCTTAGCAGTTTTCTGTCGCTCCCAGTCTTACAATGGGGTCCTTTATTGGCATATACAGTATGTGCTATGTTTCTGATATAAATTAGTCATATTACCAAGGATCACAATTAAATATAACTTGGTTGTAGGTTTTCTATCACAATCCATAGATTGATATTAGGCAGTGGTCGTGTTTTTCTGGATTTTAATTCACTCAGAATACTACGTGAAATTATTATTAGCTACTGTGATAGTTATAATTAAGTGCACATACAGTATGTAGAAGACCAGAACACATCCTAAACAATATGATAATATAACATCTGCATCAACTGCGCAAGATTGTATTTTCTTAATATATTCAAAATCTTAACCCACTGCTTTTCCATAATAAAAAATTCTTGGACTGTACAAACACATCCTGAATGATACGATAATAAAATCTATCATACATTTTATATCTGATATACGGGGAAAATCCAACTGATTTTAAGTATCAACATCTTCTGCATGAACTGTGCAAGATTGCATTTTCTTAATATATTCAAAATCTTAGCCCACTGTTTTTCTTTAATAAAAAACATTGTTGGACTGTATACTTTAATCTTGTTAGCCCATATGTTCATGGTACTAATTACTGATTTTGACAAAGCATACCCTTTCGAGATCTAAGATTATATGCAAATTTATACCTTTATTTTGTGTTTGGTACCCAGGAGGACAAAATTCAAGAAAATATTGCCTGAACTAAATAGAGCAGAAATCTAATGTGCTTAGCAGCAAAAAAAAAAAAAAACAAGCACACAAGTAGATCACATTAAAGGGATGAAAAAAAAGAAGTTCTGAAGGGCGAGGAACTTTAATGTCGTCTCACCTCTGGTGATAATTAAACTTCACTTATCCTCTCTGAAGACTGTTGCCAAGTGGCATCATCACCTGTTTGGTAACTTTGCACTTATCACCTTTTTAACCTCCAACTGGCCCCTGACATGGCAGCGAGTCAAGTGCTGCCCCACAAACAGCCTGTGCAGAAATAAGTTGCTGCCAGACCTGAATCATCAAGCACAGAGTACAAGATCTTCTGCCCCGAGGTCTTGTACGGCAGAATGGGGAGACAATTAAAAAAACAAACAAACAAGTAAATAAATAATCCACACAAAGGTTTATTACTTTTAATCATTTCAACTACCTACAAAATTTCAATCACTTCACAAACAAACAGGAAACAATAAGAAGATTCAATATTACATGCATTAACAATTTTAATCTCACAGTTTAACGTAACATTTGTATGCTGTATTCTGATAAGGTTTTTTTTTTTAAGATACTCAACATGTCAGTGATTTGCTGTGCATAGCTCTAGGCAACATTTTGTTTGGTAAAACCTGTGAATTTCTGTTTTGTATTTTTTCTTTACTGATTTACAAACCACACATGGGGATCAAACTAACAGGATACCGTCTTAAAAAAAGTAATGCCTTTCAGAAATATTGGCATAAATAAGCAGTCTTCTCATTGTAAAGAGCAACCACACCCTATAATACAACACACAGCCTTAATCTTTCAGTATTTATTCAACTCAACTGCACATATGCTTAGAAAAACATGGTCCTTTTATGCTACAGCCATTTTGTTACCATCTCCATTACAAATTTTACAATGATTGGTCCCAGGTCATAAATATATGTTGACTGAATGTGACTATTGTAGATTTGTAGTATTATGATATTCCCAACTGTGTCTTAACACTGAGCATGCGTCCATCAGTTTGCTACTGCCATGTATGATGTTTTTTTTTTCCATTTTATGCTTTTAAAATCAATTACTCATGCATTATGCACAAATCACGCCACTCCAAGTGCAATGTCTATATCTCACATGTTCTATTTGTGAGATAATGAACTTCTGATGACTAATGAGGGAACAAAACCAAAGCCGGCAGCTGTAAGCGCTTTCCATTATCATTTCTCGACTTTTTGTTCCTCTTTCTAATATATTGTTACATAGAAATAAGGACCACGGCAGTAGCGAAATGGAATGACACAGTTTTACTTGGACGATACTGAAATACTGAAAAGGAAAAGCAATGTTGTAAAGCATTCCTACATTAGTTGTCATCCAGCAATGATATATTATATATATGATATACATTTAAAAAAATGAGAACAAGGACTTCACAAGTGAGCTATAGCCTTCAAATCAGCACTATGTACAACCTTATAGAAGATACAGTAAAATAAACCATTTACAAAGACTAATTTAAAAAGCCGACAGACGACACATAACAACATTAACAGTGTTGAGGAATGGGGGATTTGGGAATGTGTGCAAACTGAGTAGGAAAATTCCATGATGAAAGCATATTGGCACTGCTCTGGGAACAGCATATGAAGCGGACTGGGGTGATGCAGATAAGGACATCAGCACTTCCTGTTAGCATTTAGCCACTTCCCAGCATCTTCGTGGCCCGCTGATTGGCCTCGTCAATCCTGGTTTTGTTGGAGTCAGCCTAGAGAAGAATAAACAATCTCAATGAACATGCATCAGGTTAAATGAGAATAGGGCCAGATGCAGCCTGCACTCTGTGTTTTCAGTAAATAATATTGTGGCCTGCAGGATGATGTCACGCAGGGAGTCACACAAAGAGCATGCCAGTACTGAAGCACACCTTCTCCATGATCCTGTCGATCTGGCGGTTCTGGGTATCGATCTCATTGCCCATGTCCAGGGCCATGTGGCGCAGGTTGCCGATGATGCCTCCCACCTGCTCCAGGTTCTCGTCCATCTCGTTTTCTCGGGCGTCATCCGTTACCCTGTGTGGTGTGACGAGGGGAGGGAGCCAGTTAATTATGGGCTCATGGGAGTTTTACTTGCACAAAATTGTTCTGAGGGCAGAATGAAAAATTGAGAGATAACCAATCAGACTGTAGAGTAGGTGGGTCTAAGCAATTGGAAGAGGCTGGGCCAAGACATCTGACTGGTTGGTACAATCCCATCAGGGGTGGGTAATCTTATCCACAAAGGGCCAGTGTGTATGCAGGCTTTTGGGATAACCTTTGCAGTGAAAACCCACACACCCAATGGCCCTTTTTTGATGGGATTCTCCACCCCCGTCTTAGATTTTGTCTACCATTTAGTTGTTTGTATACAGTACACTGTTTGCGTTCATATATTTACGTCCTTTCATACTATGCTCATGTTGTGTGTATTGTCTACAACTGCGGCTGTAACACCAAAAATTCCTTTCACGGGGTTAATAAAGTTCATCTCATCCTATCCTGACCTGTATTGTCTTGGCTTAGCTTATCTTATCCTCACTCCACTATTCCTCCTAGATCCTCAGACTGGTTTAGCGCCCGGATTAGCTACCTTCGCGCCGTCTCAGGATGCGTGGTAAGTTCAGGGGCGGTTCACCTGCGGATGAAGCCTCCACTGATGGCCATCTGTTCACGCTCATCCACCACGCGAGCAGGCTGACTGGCCACCACCCCGTCCTGGTTGTTGCCCCAAGCCTTGGCACCACCCCCTTTGAGTCTGCACACAGAAAGAGGAACTCAACGACTGGGGGGTGGGGGTGCAACCACCAATCAATGCACACGAAACAATTAACAGGCCGACGATGAGCAGAAAGACAGGGCATGAATACTTAGACTCAACTGTTAATATTTTATCCAAACAGGTACTTATTTAATAAAGGAAGTTATTAACATACAGAAACATGAAATGTGTTTACTATTGAAAATTGGTTGCTGTTTCTTTTAATATTACTTGGCTGCTGTTGATCATTGAAAGATGAGATTAAATGAGAGACATTTGATCTCCATTATGGACTGTGACACAAAACACGAAGGTCAGAAGGGGGCAGAGTGACACGGAATGGCAGGACCCGTACACATACTGTATTTAAACAGAAAACCACAGGGATACTTTTTTTTAAGAATAATAACGATGCTATTAACAGAGTAGGTTAGGAAAGCCATTGGTGTTTTGCAGCATATTAAAGAAAGAGATCTACATGAGATACAGTAACAGGGAAAAGGAATAACACCTTGGAATTATAAAGGAATAAAAATAAGCCTTAGTTTTTATAAGATATTTGTTTTTGTCAGTTTCATAGCTTGTTGAACAGTGAATTTAGGAAATACCAGAGTAATAGATAAATGCATCACACTATAGCTGATATGATTCAAGTAATTGATTTGATAACAAGAAATTACTTAAATTTGACCAGATTAGCTTTGCTGTGTAATTCATACAAGAGAGGAAATGAGTAAATGATATGTAGTAGACATACCTTTATGTCTGAATTTGATTATAAATGACTATTGCCTGCCCCTTAGCATTCTGTTATATTACTGACAGATGCTCAGTCGAGAAAGTCAGTGCATCTGTGAAAATACAATTTATTTATCATGTGGCTATTCTAAGAAAACATTAGCAAAAAACTTCCACACCATGCCACAATGCTAACAGCCAAAATGTCAACTCTATTCCAAATTCTATTCTGGCAAGATACTGAAGAACAAAATGTCATGTTTTCATCCTTTAAAACAGTTAATTTCATTGCCTACTTTTGCCTTTCTGAACGTGACCCTTTAATTTCAGGGTTGCCAGCTCTCACACATCTGGCGTGAAACTCACTCTTTCAGACTCTCACGCTCACACAAGAAATCTTACAGCAAATCTATATTATTCCATTATAAACCTAAAATCAGCTACAACAAAAGCACTGGGATATTTTGCAAACCCTACAGACTATTTACAAAGGTAATAAAACTGTCACATACATGTAAATGTGTGTACAGACTTGTCTGGAATCTCAAATCTCACTCCAGCCAGCTGACCAAAGATGGCAACCCCATAACTCTGAGGCATTGTCATGCTAACTGACAATGTATCCATGCAATGTCTCATCGCCACTTTAAACAGTTTTTAAGCATCTGTTACACATCCTCACACAAAAGCAGCAGCTCAACTTGCAGTTTGTTAATTCAGAAACTGCAGACTGTTCAATAATCTATGTGCAATTAAATATTTTCCCTTTTCATGTTACCTGTTTGCACATATTTTATTATACAGTAATATCGTGCAATTAGTCATAGTCATTCCTGAGCACGTTTTTCATACAGCTCACTCTATAATTGTATTAGGCTGTTTGTAATATATCCACTTTTGTTGCACTAGATTTTTATATTCCTTGCAGCCTCATTCAGACACATTCTTTATCTGAAGAATATTAAATATACATGGCCTGCACGCATATCTCGTGTGACTTCAGTTATTGCGCTGGTGATTAGTGTAGTCTGGGTTTCTAATAATGCTTTTAAAGTGAGTGAGGCTGCAGAAAGCAGGACATGAATCGCAGGTTAATGTCACAGCATTCTGAGTGAATACCATCTTATATTACTCTTAACAGGTCTATTTCATCTCTGTGTTTCTACCCATAACCTTCTGCCACTGTGAAACCAGAAAAGCACATCTTTGGACTTAATGTTCATCTCAGGCAGAATCTAACAAATCCATTCATTGCTATCTATATAGGTTTTTTTCATTTGTTTATTTAAAAGATTTTTGGGGGATTCAGAGCAATTTAGTAAAGCCCATCCTTAATTTTAAAGTACTATAAATGAAACCGTGCTGGATATAAAATTTATTACAAGTATGTCAGGTCTTAAATCTCTTATTTTTACCAACTCTAATTCTGCGAGAGGTCTAATAGGTATTAAGTATGGAGCTATATTTGCAATATCAAGATTACACTTTATTTCTTTGTAAGTCCTTGACTCACCAAGTAGCCACACGTGCTACTGTTTTACCACTGTGTGTATGTTGTAAATACTAACTGGGAGACGTGAGATGTGCAGTTATCAGGCCAATTATGGTTGTGGGCCAAAAACATTTGCCTACAGAGATTATGGTGGAATTCCAGTTTGTATCTGATCTACATAAATCCTCTGAACATTTCAACACTGTACTTTTCTATGTGGAATATGTAAAACATAGATTAACAATTTAGTATGTGGAATTCATCATGTAATATGTTCTGATAATATATTTCCAGGTTAATGTTTGTAGTACCTACTAATATTTTGAGATTGTCATAATCGTCATCATCATCATCATCATCATCATCATGAAAAAAAACATTAGTTACATTTGCATGCAGCACATTCACGACATATGCTTTTGCAATCACAAATGCATCAGACACTCAGATAAGCCACTTTATAAAGGCCTATATAATGTATATACAATACACCACATTCATGTCCGCAATGAAAACTGGCCAAATTTGCAGAGAGAATCATTGAATCGATTGACCACGATAGTCTTATGTTCCAAAGAGGTCATTCAATTGGTGACAGAATGGGGCAACTGTATATGTAGCTTGGTACCATGCTGGGCAAGCCCCTCCTCCCAGGGCATCATGCATCTTCAGAACCCAGTGTTTCAACATTGGCCACCATTTGCCCATTTCTCTAGATTTAGATCCAGTAGGGCCCGCATGAAGGATGCTCAGCAAAATAGAGAGGAAATAATATGCATTGAAGAAACACCAGAAAACATTATTAAAGATGTCCAGGGGCCAAACTATCACTTCCACCCTCCATAAACATTGTTTATATATTTAAGCATCTAAAATATAAATTATAATTCAGCATTTTTGATGTGTATCCCTCAACCTTGGCATATATAACGTTTTGCCATTGCTCTCTAAATAAACCGAATTCTTTAAAAATATTTACGTTGATGGTTCAGCCCGTGGACCTCTATATAACAAGTGGACCAAGTGGTGGTGTAGAAACACTGCTGAGCGTGGACTACTGTGGCATGCTCTAACGTCCATCGCAACGTGAATGGTGCAAGATCTGCACTTATAGTTAAAGCATGGCTACTGCTTTGGTTTTCGGGATTTATTCCGCATGCCACATGCTCATCCTGCCTCGCCCCCTTGCATGAAGGCGCTGACCAAGGCTATTGGTCGGGGGGAGACCTTGGCTACTTTTGGAGAAGACTCATTAAAAAAGTCTAGTCTCTGCTTTGCAGGCAGGCAGGCAGGCGGGCGGGCGAGCGAGCAAGCAGCACCTACTTGTTACAAGGACAAGTACAAAGACCACAGAATTTTCCTAGATCCGTCAAATTCTTTTCTGCTTCCTTCATGTCCTTATTGATTTGATCCATCCCTTCCTCGATGCGTTCCAGTTGTTCTGATTAAACATAAGCAATTTATCCCGCACAATGAAGCACATGAGAAAGAAAGAAAGGAGAAAAGACAAGAAAAGACATAAAACTTGAGACATTCAACATGACAAAGAAAACGAGTTGGACAACACAACATTAGCAAGAGCCTAGGGCGCTTGGTCAGTACCTACTTGTTACAAGGACATACAAAAATGCCACAGCATTTCCCTAAATCTTTTAAATTTTTTTCGGCCTCCTTCATGTCTTGGTTGATATGGTTCATGCCATCTTCAACGCGATCGAGTTGTTCTGGTCAGGACAAAGGGATGACAGCATTGGAATGAATCTTACTGGACCTTCAGTCAAAACATGAGCTCTGTGGTGATTGAAGTAGTTACAATACGGCTCTTCTCTCGTAATGTCAAATGAAACGTCATTTCTGTACCTTAAAAGGTACAATTACAAGGGTACAGCCCCAGTAAAGCAAAGGTACAAATTTTTACCCTTTTGTCTGAGAGTGTAGTTGTAGAAAGACATAACTTGGTGTGTAGGGTTTGAGGAGGCACCATAGTAGCCTGGAGATACTGGAGATGTTCATCTACATCTCCATTTGCCGAATCTCTAGGATTCAGACCAACATGTACAAACTTTTAAAGTAAACTTGTAGGTAGAATAGTGTTCAAGGGATTTGGAATAATATGAAAGATGCTGGTTCATTTGTGAAGTCTTAGTACTCCTGTAGTACACCCAAGTAACTATAAAAATGATGAGATCCTCTTAATAGGACACAAACATTTTAAGAGTATATGCTATTGCGTTACCTGCTAGTAGCAGGTTGGCGCTTGACTGAATGTTTTGCATCCTTAGATGAATGAGGTTAAATTCCAGCCCCAGACTAACCCTTAAGAAGCTGTGTAGTTATTACTAGTGGGAGTTAGTACTGGGATATCCTTGGTAGTGAAGCCCAACTGAGTCTGATGACCTTTTTATTGTTAAGCAGATTCAGTTAATTGGGCTCACAAGGACATGTGGAGTTGTGGTACTCGGGTGGTGATTGGTATGCATGTTTTTTGGAGTTTTCGGTGTCTCGGTTTAGTTACTGTATTCCCATTATCTGGGGTTCTTTTACCGTGATTTTTGTATGGGCTTTTTTTTGTTTGTTATTTCAAAGACCCTTATCTCCACTCCGCGTCAAACTCTGCCCTGCAGCCCGCTGTTCTATTTGCAATCAGGTTAGAAATTATACTAATTGCTTCGGCTGCGGTTATATAGTTCACAGTACAAAACTGGAAGTAACAGAATGTAAGGTAACACTTTACTTGACGAGGCACGAATAAATTAGTATTACATGCTTACTTAATTAGCCATGAAATAATCATGTGCTAGTTCTGTACTGACCCCATCTTCAGTCATCATCAATCAATCATGATGGTTCATTAATTTCATGCAGAAACTACATTAGCTCATGAGTTGTTCTTGAGTAGCAACTGAGTAATTACGTTATTTGTGCCCCCTCAAGTAAAGTGTTACCAAATTCAAAAATTCAGTGTTTTATTTGTTAAGGTTGTCCTTACTTTATGAATTCAATATAGATTCTCTTTGTATTTAGTCCAGTTTATAGTTCCAGTACATGTTTCATAATCTCTAAGTTGTTTCCTTATTAATAACAATTATGTAAAGATTACGCTGATACGATACTGATAGGTCAAGGGCTTTGAACTGGAGGTCTGCAGAACAGCAGTAGAAACATTTTAGAAAACTGAACTAAATGCATTGCTGATGTCGTCATGTGTTAGATTTAATGTGTTAGCTGCCAAGTAATCAGCACATTGTGCACCTCTGCTCTTTTATTTCTTTCAACAAAAAGGTCATAAATGTCTTTCTCAGCGTAGCCTCATTGTTCCACATCTAATACTGGCACCATCCTAGAAGCCTTTCCCCTCCATTTCAAGTAAAATTATTCCAGGAGGACTTCCTCCTGGCTCTTAGTCTATAATTATTTATAAAATCAGACATAAATGGTGTGTGTGTTTTCATTTGGTAGTCCCTGGCTTGAGGAAAACTTTAACAAAATCCCTATGCTAGATAAGAGCATTGGGAGAAGATATACTTTACATACTAAACAGCTACTCTAATGTCACACTGACAGGTTAATTAAGGTTCCTTCTCCTTTTGGAAGACAAAGCAATTTCAGGTAAGCATGTTTAGTTAACATTTTAATGTTCCTTTGTCTAAATTTCAAATGTTTTACATATTGACCTGAGTGGTAAAATTAAAATTTCAATTTCATTTATAAATGTCATAATAATTTCATATGTTTTTATACTTAAGGGACCACTGTAATGCTGAATAAATTCCAGGGTAGCTTCACTTAAATTCTAATGAATTCAAGATGATAGTGATCCTAGAATGCATTGTGCGGCACATGTAATCTCAGACTGTTAAAGGAAATTTCTGCAATTCAGTTGTTTCAATGAGCCAAATAAATTCTAGCCATAATAGCTATAATTGGCTTTATTGAAAAACAGGCAGTTAAAGTGGGCTGAGATATCAGGTACAGTATAAGCCATACAACGCACGTTTTGTGGGTAAAAACATCCATGTCATGACACGATGTCCAAAAAGCCTTTGGAATATTTTCGTGCAGTAAACATATTCCTGTGCTTTGTAATGGCAATGCTTTTCAGTATCTGTTATGGCAAAATGTGAGGCATCTGAATGTAAAATAACATACTGAGTTAGATGTCTCTCGTCTTTGGATTTCATGTCGATTAATGCATTATGAGTAATACGTATTATATCATATCACAGATCAGATCAGAACTCACCTTGAATAAAGTACTAGTATGAAAAAACACTAGCAGGGGTTATAAAAATATTGTAACTTATTATGGAAAGTTTTTGTAATTAACAGCCAGACGTTTTGCCCCATTAAGAAGGCTTGTTTTGGAACCCTGGTTTCAATTATATATTTTTGACATGTGACCTATAAAGTCACTTTTTTAAAAACAACGATACAGAATGAATGAGACGAGAAGAGTTGACTGTGGAATTACACACGATTATTTTTACATCAATACTTAAGCCATCTTAAGCAGGAAAACACGTTGCAGTAATAAAGAAAAGACAACCTTATTAATAACAATTAATAAGAAATTGGGGTTAAGAGGGCAAAGCTGTTGGCAAAACAAATGCACTATATGACAGAACAATAAAAACATTGGGTAATGCTTTACATTAACTGCACTTTCATAATGACTTTATAATGCATTCTTAGGACATTCAGTGCACCTTCATAATGCATTTATAAAATATACATAAACAGCATGTAAGTATACCTTAACATCCTAACATATAACAACTTTAATACAAATTAATAGCAAACATTATATAATAATAACAAGCATTATAATCATATAATAGTATAATGTTTCTTAATGTAAATTAAAGCTGTTAGGATGTTAAGGTATACTTACATGCTGCTTATGAATGTTTTATGAATGCATTATGAAGGTGCACTGAATGTTCTATGAATGCATGACTGAATGCATTACGAAGGTGCAGTTAATGTAAAGTGTTACCAAACATTCAATGTGATTAATAATCCTGCATGGAATAACTGCACACATAAGTCCACACTTTCCCAACAGATAATTGTCAAATTGTATAATCTATTTTACACATGTCTATTTAGCCTATAAACTGTGTATATAACATCAAAAATATTTAACACATAAAACTGCCTTATTATTAAGTGTGGTGAACATTGATATTACTAATAATTAACATTAAATGTCAAATATAATCTTAGATTTGTTAAATTATGCAACTGTAATGCCAAAGAATTTTTTAAAGCATGTTAAACATCAAACAAGACTTGAAAGGTTCTTTGAAGGTCTCATTTGAATAATCCAAACTTACCTCCTTGCTCATCCAGCATGACCAAAGTCTTGATACCAGCATCTTTGCTCTACTCCCAGACAATGGCAGTGACAAATTGCCCAAAGGATATAGGGAGAAAGAGTGCAAAAGGGATTGATGAAAACATGACATAGAAGACTATCTGCAATGGACTCATATCCCTGGAATCAACCTGAAAACACCTCCTCTCCCCCAAATGGCCCAGTCTTGGAAAAGTAGTTGGAAGATGTATGTAAGTATGTACGTATGCATGTATGCATGTATGCATGTATGTATGTATGTATGTATGTATGTATGTATGCATGTATGTATGCATGTATGTATGCATGCATGTATGTATGAATGTATGTATGTATGCATGCATGTATGTAAGTATGTATGGATGTATGTATGTATGGATGTATGTATGGATGGATGGATGGAGATTGAGAAGCAAACGGAGTCGGCCTGTAGAAAACTGGACTGTGGACTACACTTACACTTTACTTACATTTAGCCCAGACTACTATAAATCCATAAACTTCAGGGGGAGTTCAATCAAAACTAATCAGATTACTAGATCCTGATGGTGCATGGCTGAGCAGGTTAGGACGCTGTATCTGTGATTGGAAAGTCAGTAATTTCACCATTGGGCTGTAGATCAAGGCCCTTCACAACGACACTGCTTCTAGGAACGGTCTGAGCCTGCTTTCTCAAACATTGTATGCTGCTCTAGCTAAAAAGCAGAAGCTAAAATAAACAGATATAAACTGGGCCTAGACCATTGTATAATGGTAAGTTAGATAGATTATTGTGATGGGAGGACAGGATGGAAGTTCCATGTATGGAAAATCAAATCTTTTCCACATTATTCATTGACCCACCAAGGCCTCTGTTTAAAATCATATCCTGCATTATTTTATGTCATCACATATTCCATAATTGATTTAACTGGGCCAAAAGAAGATTGGACCAAATCAGCACAAGCGCTACAACATTAAGAACAGAAAATGGAAAAGCGCAACATAAATAAGTATGATAATGACAATAACTAAATCAAACCAATTTCAAAAAGCTCCTAATTGGTTTTCTGGTCGGAATTTGATCTAATGAAATGAGATTAACTGCAGACTGAGTTCTTATGATGTCCTTGGCAAATGAATAGTAGAGTACAATCTGTCTGGACTGGAGTTCATCTCTGTTCTATCTTTTGGGTTTTTGAAAACAAGATGTTTTTCTGGAACAAATGCAACAAGCAAAAAAAACAAAAAACTACAGTGATGTCTTAAAACCTAATTACCGATGTGCACACAGCTTAGTGCGCTGATACCATTATAAATACCACAGCTTCACTGCAATATAAATAACCTTTCTCCATTTTTCTGTACATGGCACCTCCCACCCAATACACATAACATGAAGTCAGTGGTTTATAATAAAATCTGACTTTTGACGTAACCTGATAAGATCTCAAGCTGTGGGGGCTGAACATTATGCAAAAAAAAAAAAAATCAGATGTATATCGTTCATCAACTACACATTTGCTATGAGCTCATGGCTTACTTTTCTGTCACCCCAAACACTGGGAATGACTGCTACGTTACATCGTTATGGAGAATTCAGAGGCCACGCAGCTCAATTTTCCTGGTGGTTTGATAGTGACAACTAGCAGCAGTCGACGCCTCGGACTCTCGCAGTGCCTGCCGACACCGCAGTAATAAGACCTGCAGTAAATTGTGCTGGGAGACATGAAATGCCATGCTGTCACTTAAAGGCAAGTGCGTAACAGGCTGCTTATATCATAAGCAGTGTGACATGAGGTCTGTCCCTGCATCGTGGCAATAACTCGTGTGTCTGACATCAAAGGAAGACATCATCAACTTCACATTTACCAGTCCCTGGCTGGGAGATGGGGAATTTTGCTTAAACAATGTCACTGTGCACCAGTGGACACAAGGGAAGCTGCGATTTAAGAAGATCAGGTGTAGCTTTGTCTCTGACCTCTCCCAGAATCCACTTCTTCTCCCTACATTCTGTCACTGAACTTTGACATTCTTAATAAAAAAGCCACGCTAATTCCCAGGGGGGGACGGTAATCAAGCACACTTGCTTGAATATTGTACCTGAGTGCATTTTATCTGTAATTTACTTGAGAATCAGTTTTTTTTTTGGAAACTTATGACTTCTACTCCACTACATTTCAAAGACAAATGTTGTACTTTTGACTCCGCTACATTTCTATGATGGCTCTCGTTACTGATTGCTTTGAAGCATAGCTTTAAATTCAGGGGACAAATTTCCTTTTCTAAAATGTGATAGGTCTTATTGTGTTTGTCACAGGAGAAAAAAACAATCACAGTAAACTATTTCAACACTCAGTCAACTTGCATTTGGGCGTTTATAAACCTAGAGGTGTGCAACTGGAATTTAAGTTGGTTTTATTTATTTATTTTCTGGGGAAGTTGCATGTATAGTAATTCCACTGTCTACCCGATGCACACATGCACATGAATGCACACACACGTGAGCACAAACACATACACACACACACAGGTTTGTAATTAGTAATATTTCACCAGGAGTATCTATAGTTTGACTCAAGTAATAGAGTTATGTACTTTGTCCACTTCTGTTAATGCCTTTCTTTTTTCCATAATACCCTGGGCTTGGTGAACCAGCACACCAGAGTCCTGTATTATTCACATCAGAACTTACTCTGAACATCAAATCTCATTAATTATTCTACAGATTAACCAATTATTACACTATTTTCATACAGCCTGTCTTTAAGTCACTAATAAAACGATGACACCTACTCAATGGAGGTTAACTGGAAACAAAATCTTTAGCTGTGAGTACAGCTAGGAAATACGGCAGCTGCACAGTCACCATAAAGACATCATACCACTCAAGGTTCCATCTTTACTATCCAGGTCGCTGACAGTATGACAGTAGGATCCCTGGTCAGAGCTTTTATTGATATCATTGAGCAGAATGACAGAGCTGCCTCTTCTCCTGACCATCCATCTCCATGAAGAGACTTTTGTTACCTTATAAGACAGAGAGGGAAAGTGAATACTGTAAAAAATATGTCAGCTATATGACCCAAGCTATGTGACCCAAGTGCTAAATTGACCAACGACAGTCTTTACTTAACCATAAGTATGAATGCCACTTAACTGCTCTTAAAAGTACTGAATGATCTATTTAAGTATTATATATTAATTGGACAATGTCTTCAACAGTATTTAGTAATTAGCTCTACTTTACATCACTTTATGAAAACATAATTAATACTGTCACTCCTCATTATCTGGTCTTTTGAATCATATCTGGTGTTCTGAACAATGGCACAGATATTGAACTTATTCTTCTGGACATTGTAATTTACTGGACTATGTGATATGAGCAAGCATTGACGCCAGAATCAATATGACCTTCAATGGTTGCGGATCTCCTCTAGTTCCCAGAATTTGCCTCTCAGGTTTCTCCGTCAGTGTGGCAATATCCGATTTACCAGTAAATCCCCGACATCTGATGCAAGATCCTCGCCAATCAATGCTTTCTTTTCTTCGGTGTTCTTCCATAGTATTGTGCAAGTTGAACTTGTGCAAGTATCTCAAATAAGGTTAGTGCTTATTGCTAATAAACGTGTAACATGTAACACAATATTTTCTACTGATTATCCCCACCATAATTATTTCTATTAGAATCTGTACTAAATGAGCTCTGCATCAAGCGTGATCAGGAAGTGTGTTTCAGGCCCTGCTCCCTGGAGACAATCCACTACCGACAGAGGCTCCAGTCCAGATTCGTGTTCTCCCTGAAGGAACTCAGAAACCCACAGCACACAAGCAGCTAGCCAGGCCGGCTCCATCTGTGATCAGCGGATCAACACAAACAGACACGACCCTCCGGGCAACTGAGCCCTCTTGTGAAAGCTCTGAATTTCGCTCTGCTCAGTACCAGAGAAGCTGTCAGAAAAGAGAACACAGAACTTTCCACGTCTCTGCCAAAATGACCAAAAGTCACAGAAATTGTTTCTCTGTGTCAAGCTGATAATTCCCAGCCTCTTACGGTAAATGAGTCATGCGAACCCCTTATCTGGCTGTCAAAGTATTCAAAGTTTCCATTAGATTTCTGCACAAATAATGAACTCCTCTGAATGCAGTTATTGGCCACTTCTCAATGAAAAATATCATCTGATACTATGTTCCGTTGTTGCTCCTTAATAATAAGATGCCTCAATGTAAGTTTGCTTGTTGAATACCAATTGTTGCCCCAATCTAGTAAAAACAGAAATATATACTGTATATATCCATCCATCCATCCATCCATCCTTTTTTTCTGAAGCAAGGTCTTTGTGTGCCTGGAACCTATTCTAGAAAGCAAAGGATAAAACACAGGGTCCACCACTCTGGATGGGATGCGAGTCCATCGCAATACTTCGTTCATTTCAAAAGGATTTAAACATCTGCTCATTTATGACCACCTACTTGAAGAGAATCTAATGAATTTTGACCACAAATCGTGTAATAATGGGGTAAATATAATATTGTGTGGAGATGGTGACAAAAATAGGTTTGGGTGACTTCATTTTTGTACCTCTTCCACTAGCTGCAGCATGCGACGGGTGCTCTCCAGTGACTGGAAAGAGAAGAAGAAGAACATTAGATTTCCATTCCAGAACTGGTAGCTAAAGCAATTGCCATAAACCAGTCATGTTGTTATCTGATAAGTGACCACGAAATACTTCCTCATTCCTAAATTCCAATGAAAACTAATCATTTGTATTAAAATAAATGTTACAAATATATGCATTTAAAAATTTTTTAATCTTTATAAAGTTTAATTACCAAGAATAATACATGCCAAAGAATGATTTCATTCTTTTTTTCCTCTTGCTGCTCAATAAAACGTAATTCATGCTTATAATGAAATTATATATTCAATGTTTATGATGAGTAGCAAGAGTAAAAAAGTAATATCAACATTTATGTAAATCACACGATTGTACAAAATATAACCTTATGAACTGCTTTCTATTATTTAAATTCTAACCATTTTGTCTACATAAAACTATGTCTGCTCTGTTACTGAAATGGGCTTTTACTAATAATATGCATATACATGCAAGTGTGCATGCAGTTAGCTGGCTATAAATGTTCAATGCATGAATTGTGCTATTTGTTGACGCATTTCTGTAGTTTGAGCAGGTTGCATGTTACCATGGAAGTATGTAGGTGTGTCACCTCTATTTCCAATATTCTAGTGGCTGCTCAGGGACACCTCTACCAGATCACCACCACCCCGCTCGACCCCCAGCCGCCCCCGCCCCTGCTTTGCCGCTCTTATTTCTGCACTCTGCTGTGTAGCATTACCTGCTAATTAATTTTTTATAAGTCCATTCGCACAAAGTATATTATATGATTTTGTGGAATGAGATCTTCCATGCATGTTTAAAACGACAACCACAGAACACTGTGGCTCAGGGAGAAAGTCGACAGGACGCGGCATATCAGCGATCAGGGATTGAGCAGATAATGCCGTGTGGTTATACAAACACAGAGTTAACACAACATCTGCTGAGGCAAACAAGGAACCAGTGTGGTAACAAAAGATTCCACATCTACTGCTAGCATCTATCTAATGAGGGATCAGATTCTGGGGTTCTTCTTAAATCTTTACTTGAATACCATTTTAAAATGGGTATGTGAAAGACCAGTTTATAGTATATAACTTATGTTCTTATGTTCTTATGTTCTTAACTTTTGCAGCAGTTTGTATGTTTTATCCTGATTTGGACACTTGGGTTAAAAAATATGATGGCTAAATACACTCCAAAGAGTCCTTTTCTGACAGACAGGCAAGTGTTAAACTGTAGAACTGGCTGCAGAAAGACAAGAGGCTGGAAGCTAATTGCACAAAGACCCCAGAGAATAGCTTAGAACGTCTATTTGATGCTGCAACACTCTCAGTTTTGGGCCGTCAGCACATCTGAAGGTGCAAGATCTCCCGAACAAATCCTCCTTGGGAACCATTTAGTAATAATTAAAGACACGGTGCAGCAGGCAAGTTGGGCTTAGATCAGCCTTGGTCTGACTTGTCTCACCTCATTTGGACACGAAAGGTGTGAAAGTCTCATTTTTCAAGATGGATGCATTAGGATGGTACAAATGAGCCCGGCTCAGAGGGGTGATTCATCAAGTCCCTCCCCAGGCCCACCCAAAACCCTGGGCCATGAGGCCTAGTCTCAGCAGCAGCCAGAAGGGCAATGCCCTGCTGTCCCCTCCGATGAGACTGTGACTCAGGCACAGACCAGCCATTACTGGCAGCGACTGCAGACGCAACACCAACATCGCCCCCTTAACAAGACGACGGAGATGAGAAGCTGGAAATCACTTAATCTGCTTCGGCAATGAGCCACTGGTTTTGCCTCACGCAGTGTCCCATGTACGAGTGTCCTGCAGTCTTGCGTGTTGCTGCTGCTTGTGACGCAAATGGAGACCTGCGGTGCTGGGCTGTCCTGAATGCGACGCCAGTCGAACTGTTACATGCAATTTGCCACGTACGAGTAATGAGGTATGTGTAAAGCTCCACAGTTAGCAAGATCTTCAGGGACTACAAGGAATGCGGTTCCATCCCCACCATGACAGGGACCTGTGCAGGCCTTTATGAAACTATCCATCAAGCATACTAGGATAAGTACTTTTGATGTCCGGATAAACATCGGACAAAAATTTCATGGACCGGTAAACTGGCAGACGGATTGTCGATTTCATAAGTTTTATACCGATTTCATAAGTTTCATAACATTTTTTTCAAATGCAAACAGAACATGTGAAAATGAAGACTCTTTAAAAACTGAAGCTCTCGGTGAGCGATGAAGCTGCCTGTCCCGCTTTGATGTAACGTGCAAAAGGCAGGGGCTCTCGGTGAGCGACGAAGCTCCCTGTCCCGCTTTGATGTAACGTGCAAAGGCAGGGGCTCTCGGTGAGCGATGAAGCTCCCTGTCCCGCTTTGATGTAACGTGCAAAGGCAGGGGCTCTCGGTGAGCGATGAAGCTCCCTGTCCCGCTTTGATGTAACGTGCAAAGGCAGGGGCTCTCGGTGAGCGATGAAGCTCCCTGTCCCGCTTTGATGTAACGTGCAAAGGCAGGGGCTCTCGGTGAGCGATGAAGCTCCCTGTCCCGCTTTGATGTAACGTGCAAAGGCAGGGGCTCTCGGTGAGCGATGAAGCTCCCTGTCCCGCTTTGATGTAACGTGCAAAGGCAGGGGCTCTCGGTGAGCGATGAAGCTCCCTGTCCGGCTTTGATGTAACGTGCAAAGGCAGGGGCTCTCGGTGAGCGATGAAGCTCCCTGTCCCGCTTTGATGTAACGTGCAAAGGCAGGGGCTCTCGGTGAGCGATGAAGCTTCCTGTCCCGCTTTGATGTAACGTGCAAAGGCAGGGGCTCTCGGTGAGCGATGAAGCTCCCTGTCCCGCTTTGATGTAACGTGCAAAGGCAGGGGCTCTCGGTGAGCGATGAAGCTCCCTGTCCCGCTTTGATGTAACGTGCAAAGGCAGGGGCTCTCGGTGAGCGATGAAGCTCCCTGTCCCGCTTTGATGTAACGTGCAAAGGCAGGGGCTCTCGGTGAGCGATGAAGCTCCCTGTCCCGCTTTGATGTAACGTGCAAAGGCAGGGGCTCTCGGTGAGCGATGAAGCTCCCTGTCCCGCTTTGATGTAACGTGCAAAGGCAGGGGCTCTCGGTGAGCGATGAAGCTCCCTGTCCCGCTTTGATGTAACGTGCAAAGGCAGGGGCTCTCGGTGAGCGATGAAGCTCCCTGTCCCGCTTTGATGTAACGTGCAAACGCAGGGGCTCGGCGGCACTCACCTCATCGGCCAGCTGGTCTGCCCGCTGCTGCATGTCTGCCAGCTCGTTGCGCATGTCCGCGTCGTCTGCCATGATCCACGGATATGTGGACGGGTGCCCGTCTCCGACTGGGAAATGCCGGTCCTACCGGATGGACTGGAAAATGAGGAGAAACCAACTTTAAAATAACTGGAAAAAGAACGACATCACCGTTGTTATGGCAACCATGCCTGGGAGCCTATATGAATGTGGCAGTTTTAAATAACAGTGATATGTGTGGTGCGAAGGCATTTTGGCGAGAGTCTCTGCAAATACATTAGGTAACAATGAAGTCTTCTTATGACGTGTGATGTCATGCAGTGACGTACACAGACTTATCGAGCGACAGGTGCTCAAACCGGAGGGGGTGGGGGGGGGGGCGTGGCCAACCCATAAGTTTTCATAATCGGGGAGGGGGTGCCCTTGGGAGATTTTGGTGACTGTTGATAAAAGCCAAAAAGGGCACTTGTAACACTATAGTACAATACTGTTTATGTTGTGACATATATCTGGTAACTGTATTTTTCTACTGAAAATGAGGCGGAAATTCATTCATAGGCGATCAAATAGAGATTAAAGAATGAACAAGAACTCTCCGTTGCGACTATCTTTTTGATCATGGACTGCATTTGATATTGTGAATCATGAAAACTTGACAGGTACAGCAGTGCCCATGTAAGAACATTGGAGAAAGCTAATTACCACTTGGAGATCAAGGCTGTTGGCAGGGAGTGAAACGTTAGAAGGTGCAGAGCAGTGGGGCACTAGGACAGTACAATTATCATGAGAATATCCTGGATTAAGACCTTTAAATCCTGCTCTAGGCCTGCATTGCTGGCCAGGCAAAAAAAGAAGCATGATTTTAGGACCCAAACGCAGAATCACTTCTCCTTGATATTATTACCCATCAATAATTTCAGCTGAATGGTTTGTATCTCAAGCAGACTGATGACCGTCTGATGCAATGTAGCCCTCTACCTCCTACATCACCACTGTCTCTCACATGACATACAACACAAAATATCTTACAACCTATCTTGCAGATAATATTTCCAATGTGAATAAGAGAAGATACAAACAGAGGGGAATGGCTGCGGGATAAGATGGAAGGAGCTGTGTGGCTCAACTGCTTAGGACCCTGTGCCTGTGATTGGACGGTTGCCAGGGCTGGCACACTGATTCTGCTGTTGGACCCTTGAGGAAGGCCCTTAACCCCCATCTTCTGGGGTATTGCATGGTGGTAGTGCTGTGAATCCTAGAAGCCCAAGCTTGATCTCACCTCCATGTGTGTCATGGAGAACAAGATGGCATAGGCAAAAAAAGAAGAGAGAGAGAGAGTTGAGGTCAATACTAGAGGTGCACCGACCCTATATTCGGGATCGGTATCGGCATCGACCCATATCTAATTAGACGGATCGGGTATCGGACATGTGACCGGGTATCGGCCATGTGACCGATCCACGTCCGATACTTATCGAGCTTTCGGCGGTCTGGAGAAAAGATAGCTCCTATTTCTTGTTAAATCGATTTGTACAATCAATCGTACGACAGCTCTTTCCCATTAGATGTTTTTTTTTGCGCATTCAACCTGAACACTAACGCTGCTGCTCGGTTTTTCTGCCACTCAGTGGATGTGAGCGCGGTGACTTCCGCCTGCTGTGACGTCAGAACATCAGGGTGACAATAGCAAAAGCGACTTGCATGCTTGCAAAGCGAACTAACAAGCATGTCTGCAATCTGGAAGTATTTTACGCTTGAAACAACAACTAGTAGCACCGCGATTTGCAATCTTTGTAAAATCAAAGTTTCAAGAGGCGGAAGTAGCGTCGCGGTGTACAACACAACGAATTTAATCAAGCACCTTAAAAATCATCACACGGAGGAACATGAGGAGTTCAGACAAGCCAAACAGAAAAAAGACGAAGAGTCGAAAAAACAACTGACTCTGCCCGAAGCCTATAGTCGTCACGAAAAACTTCCAAACAATAGCCCGAAAGCGGCGAAAATAACAGAAAAGGTACTAGAATTCATTGTTTTGGATGATCAGCCACTGTCTGTCGTAGACAATGTGGGATTTCGTCGCCTGATGGAGTATCTAGAACCAAGGTACAGTTTACCATCTCAGAAATACATTTCGGAGACAGCATTGCCTGAACAGTACTCTAGAGTGATGACGCTCATTGAGGAACAAGTAAAAGATGCGCAGTCGATGAGCTTCACTGCAGATATTTGGAGCTCGGCTGTGTGCCCCATGTCTCTCTTAAGTGTAACTGTGCACTGGGTGAACCCGCAAAGCTACGACTTTCAGAATGTGGTGCTACAAGTTAAAGGACTTTGTGGATCACAAACTAGCACTTCAATTTCAACTGTCATCAGAGAAATGCTGGGTAAGTGGAATATCTCTCTAAAGAAAGTGCACACAATTGTGCGAGACAACGCAAGCAATATGAAAAAAGCAATGGATGACTTGGGAATCGCTAGCTTGGGCTGCTTTGCGCAATCTCTGCAGTTTGTGATACACGAGGGGCTGCTATCGCAGCGAAGTGTAAGTGACGCTGTTGCCAGTGCGAGAAAAATTGTGGGGCATTTTAAGCATTCGCCACTTGCGTGTACTCTCTTGGAAGATATTCAAACTGAACTGCAAATGACTCAGAAACGCTTAAAACAAGATGTGCAAACGAGGTGGAACAGTACGCACCAGATGATTGCGAGCCTCCTTGAGCAGAAGAGAGCCCTTTGTGCTTATGCTGCTGACCACAATCTGCCGGTAAAACTTACAGCCAACCAGTGGGCATTACTGGAGAAAACTATGAATATACTTGCCCTGTTTGCAGAGCTGACCAGAAACATAAGCTCATCCACCTCCACCACAGCTGACGTTATTCCAGCTATCAGTGTTCTGGAGCGTCTGCTGTCTCGGCAGGACGATTCTGACACCGGGATCAAAAGCATGAAAACTACGCTGCTACAAGCTGTCAACAGACGATTCGGCGAAGTCCAAGATGAACCGCTTTACTCGATTGCCACTTTACTCGATCCACGATACAAAGACAGGTAGGATTAAAGCTTAAAGCGTGCATTTAAATTTTATATAGAAATTGTAAATTTGTAGTAGTCGGATAATTATGGTCAACACATAAATCCAACAAAAATACATATTAAAATTAAGGTAGGGTGTGCGATTCTTTTTTCTTATTATCTCTGTACACTTTTTGTCAAATTTCTCCTCACAGTCCATTTGTTGTACCTTTTGTCTGTGCACTATAAAAAAACGGTGTTAAACTTTCCATGGGAAGTGGAGTTGCAAAGGGGCAGATAATTTCCTGAAACTTTACAGAAACTATACCTGGGAAGTTAAGCTGGAGGATTTTGGAAATATTGAAGTCTGTGGAACTCCATGCTAGCCGTCAGATACGGGCAAAGACAGCTAGTGCAAATGACAAGGAGGAGTGGCTTAAGATGGATGCCATAAAAACAAATATTAATTTGTCTCCATCCCAGTTAAATACTGTGTGTGATGGCAGGGAGTGTAACAAGGTGGAATTTAAATAAGCCTTTGCTCATACGAATATAATTTTAATAGCTTGTGCTGTCCTCTGGCTGTCTCTATTTTTTAGATACTTCACAAGAAAAGACACGGCCAAGTCTGCAAAGGATGCTCTGGCACGAGAGGTTGAGAAGATGGAGGAAATTCTGCAGAGGACATCAACCATAGTAGGTGAGCCTGCAGCTAAGCTTCTTTGCCTGGAAGCAGCCAGGCCAAGCACAAGTACAAGCCAGTGCAGCTTAAGCAGTTTGTTTGAAGAAATTTTGGAGGAGCATGAAGATCCCACAGCAGGAAGAAGCATCACAAGCACTTCTAGTCAGATACAGACGTATTTGGCAGAGCAAACTATTCCCCGGTCTGACAGCCCTTTCCAGTATTGGAGAATCAACCAGCATCGGTTTCCTGCCCTCGCTGCAACTGCTGTCAAATTTCTCTGTGCCCCTTCTACCAGTGTTGAAAGTGAACGATTGTTTAGCACAGTGTCCAATGTTATAGGTGAAAGGAGTCGTCGACTAACTGCAGACAAAGCAGAAATGCTGTTCTTCCTAAAGAAAAACTTACCCTTGGTGCTTAAGTGAACTTGAGACTTGAGCGAGAAAGCGATCATTACTGTCATTTCTGATCGTCTACTTGTTAGCCATTTATATCTACTTTGTTGCTGCTGCTGCTACAATGTTCTTACTTGAATTGTTCATTATTCCAAAATGTTTTATGAAAATGCCATCGCACTATATTAGCACTACTTATAATATCTTGGATTATTTATTTGAAATATTTAACTTGCACAATTTTTTAAATGACAGAATGGGAGTGCAGTTTATTTATTTACTTTGGGTGTGTTTGTGTGTGTGTGTGTGTGTGTTTAACCAAGTATGTAATGTATTTGGATTTTATTTGCAATCTCTGTTAAATGGCTATTTTCCACAACATTTGCTGCAGATGTTTCTAGTAGCCTAATTAAAGGTTTTTTTGACATGCATTTCTTAATTTGTATTTACTAGTCTTTAAAAAAAAAAAAAGAGCGATGTATCGGATCGGTACTCATATCGGTACTCATATCGGTACCCTCTGTTCTGGTATTGGGATCGTATCGACACTGAAAAGGTGGGATCAGTGCACCTCTAGTCAAAACAACCCTGAAGAAAATGTACCTCTTACCTAAATATTCAAATGTGTAATTTGCCAGTTTTCTTATACATGATGAGACACACGTTTCTCTAAAATATAACATAATTAACTTGCCGCGTTGTGCCATTTCGTAAACACCATCCATTCAAGGCAGTAAAAACATTAGTCTTTTGCAACGTCATTGCTGTATTTTTCCACAAACTTACAAAAGCACCATCTGCTTTAAATAAGGCATCCTTTTTAACAGGGAAAGAACAATCACATCCAAATGCACCTCTGTCTTCTATCCCCAACCCATATCGCTTCCCCAATTAGTCATACCTTTTTTAGTGAAACGACATAAATGGTACCGAAGGGAAACATTCCTCCAAAACCAAATTAGCTTGAAATCTCCATGTGCTTCACACGTCTAGAAGAGCTGGGGAAGCACTGAAGCAAATCTTCAGTTAGTATCCCATGAATGTTGGATAGCAGTAGCTTATGTCATTTTGGTTGCTTTCTTATTTTAGTTGAAGCTTAGACCTTTCAGTGGTGGGTCACTGTAGGCATGTAACACATATCTCATGTTAGAGATTTAGTGGGGTCAGTATGGGTTAGCAGTATGCTTGAGAGATTGAAGATTTAGTGTTTCACGGTGAGTATGAAAAATAACTACCATGTGAGATATTACTGCAAGATACTTAAATAAGCATATAAGAACTGAGTTACAGAAAATGTCACAAAGAAAGTCTAATATCAGGAAAACAACTGTATGGTGCCAGGAATTTGGCAAGCAATTTATCCTCAGGCGCTGTCTGATGCATACACAGTGTCTGCTGCTGGCTCCACAAAAATATTCAATATTCAAATTTCAATAACAAAATTAGCTCAGATCTTAAAGATGCACTATCTGCTCAAAAAGCTCAGCATGGAAAAAGTGGCACAAATGAGTTAAAACTGGTAACAAAACTTACAAAAAATAAAACAATACCTTCACTTCCAGAATTCCAAACATAATGTGAAAGTCAGAAGGTATCCACATGGTGATGGGGGGGGGGACGACAAAAAGAATGTCAATTTTTGGGTTTCAATGGTATTTTATTCTGAGTTTGGTGCAGAGGTTTTGGACCCTAGGAGTTGCTAGGTCATCAGATTTTTGTTGCGTTGTTTCATGCATGAAGAAGCATTTGGATCTACTGCCTTGTCCTGCTTTTTATACATAAGGCTGACACAAGGGAATAAAATAACAAGCAGTTATTCTCTCTAATTCTACAAAGTCCTCTAAACACAAAATTACAAATCCTCAACTAGAGATTACATTATCTGCACAAGACAGCAAGATGTGTCCGGCTTCAGTCTTGTTCAGATTCTCCATCAATAAGGGATGGAGAAACCGTGAGTATATATGGCCTTTGTGTATTTTTTCATTTGTTTTGCCACTCGATCGGCTCACTGTACCATCCCGTAAATCACCGCTCTTTAAGGACAGGATTTATCTTTTTAGCAGGATTCCTTAATCCACATCTAGGGAGGAAACGGGATAACAACCCAAACGTGTCAGTCGAAACTTGGCTGAGAGCTGTAATCCATATCTGAAAGGAGTCTGCAGAGAAATGACTAGCTTGTTAGTGCCCAGAATTAAGCGTCACTATAGACAGGCCTGCAATTCTCAACCCAATTTACACAAAAAGTGCAGTAAAACTAAGAGCTTCATTTGTAAGTGTTTTAGCAGTGAACCGTATTTGTGACACCAAAACTAATCACAATCTAGAGAAAATTATTTTCTGGGCCCTTGTTCATTTTTAATGCACGACATTCAAACAACTGACCAGTGGTCAAGTATCTAGCAACCCTCCCCCCCACCTCGATTGATTTTTGCCTCCATAGTCTCTGTATATGACATTTACTTCCTTCCAGAGTGAAAACTTACTCAGGATCATATTCTCACAAATCAGGTTAGACCCATAAGAGACATGTATGCACATTATATTCTGGAAGTTTTCATTTGGTTACAGCCAAATTCTGTATACGCTGTTTACTGAAAACACTACCATTCATTTTAAAATGTGCTAGAGCATTAATAACCTCAAAGACAGAAAAATTCAACGTGCACCATTTTAATACTAATTGCTGAATTGCTACTTTTTTATGCAAATTGTCCATAATTTCTGTGCCTTAAGGCAAAATGCGCTAAAGCATAATTCTTAACAGCAGGCTAAGGACAACTTGAGCAGACCCTTGACAGATCTGTTTGCAAATCCAGTTCTTTACCCCATGGATAAGCACACTTGATGGATGTGGACTGAAAATTTTCAGGATGTCGCACTGGCAATTGAGAAACAATTAGTGCAAACTGGAATATTAATACGATGTCTCACTTGAAGGTAATTATTGTTGTTATGCTGGTGTACATGCCATTTATATATATTTGTTCAGTATAAATACTTGGTACTATATATATCTGGTAAAAAAATCAGGTTACAGTTTTAGGCATAAAGTATCTTGAGACTTAAATATCTACAGAGGTATAGATACATGCATTTCAATGCTGAAGGAGAGGGTCTTAATGTAATGATTTATATAAAATAAGATCATTTTTATGTTGTCTATACTGGGCACATATACTGAGCTATTTGCTGCTGATTGTGACCTGTGAGCTGTCAGTAGTATATACAAACCCCATGACATCACAGGGCTGAACCATTACAGTAGTATATACAAACCCCATGACATCACAGGGCTGAACCATTACAGTAGTATATACAAACCCCATGACATCACAGGGCTGAACCATTACAGTAGTATATACAAACCCCATGACATCACAGGGCTGAACCATTAGTTGACCATACAAGGAATCCACTGGGTAGATAACATAAATAAGAAACAAAGAAAAATAAAGTTTATTTTTGCACTAAGATTGAAAAAAATGGAGTCATTAGCTGGTACATTAATGTAGTTAGGATTGCATTTGGTATTCAAAAAGGCAGGCTTAGGCAATATTCAGGCATTTAGAGTCACAGTCCAGTGGGCATGTGACCTCTCTCTCTACCACCAGAAACACTTTCAGTAGTTCAGAGGTGCAATTAAATGCTCCGGTGAAATCAATTCAGAGACCATCTGCCATTTCAGGAATGTGCCCCAGATTTTTGGGTCAATCATGTCAGATGTCACTGATGTTGTAAATCCATCCATCCATCCATCCACCCATGATTCCTCCAGCTATTTATCTTGGACAGGGTCGTGATACTTCTGACATAATAATAACAAAATCAAAGTAAGAATATACTTGAATGACACTATAGATCAGTGTTTCCCAATCTGCTCCCTAGGGACCCATCCACAGACAGGCCACAGTTTTGCTCCGGGAGCTGGGAGGGAGTAAAAATGTGGCCTGACTGGGTCCCCGAGGACCGGATTCAGAAACACTGCCATAGAATATATTAAAATACTTCTAACAATTCCTCCCCTGGCAAAGAAGAAAAATCCAGGAATGACCTGTGGGCCGTGCTGTGGATTACAAAATGAAGGGAAATCCAGGAATGACCTGTGGGCCGTGCTGTGGATTACAAAATGAAGGGAAATCCAGGAATGACCTGTGGGCCGTGCTGTGGATTACAAAATGAAGGGAAATCCAGGAATGACCTGTGGGCCGTGCTGTGGATTACAAAATGAAGGGAAATCCAGGAATGACCTGTGGGCCGTGCTGTGGATTACAAAATGAAGGGAAATCCAGGAATGACCTGTGGGCCGTGCTGTGGATTACAAAATGAAGGGAAATCCAGGAATGACCTGTGGGCCGTGCTGTGGATTACAAAATGAAGGGAAATCCAGGAATGACCTGTGGGCCGTGCTGTGGATTACAAAATGAAGGGAAATCCAGGAATGACCTGTGGGCCGTGCTGTGGATTACAAAATGAACGGTCGAACAGGTGCGTTAGCTGCAGGACGGATAACTTTCCCTTAATGGGGTTTTTATGCAAAAAAAACCTGGTTTAAGTAAATTTGGATAGATGTTAATTACACTGTAGTGTGATTTACTATTTCGGTTCTTTTTAAAATGGTGTCATTTGGAAATGAACATAGTGTTCTACTCTAGATTACTCTAATTTCACCAAATAAAATGCCAGACTGGAATTAGATGAGGGTAAGCCTTAGTTTTTAATTAATTTTCCAATGGCTTTCATTCCACACACCCATTCATTATTTAGGCTGTAAAAGTTCATTGCTTTTGACACAATAAACTTAAATGAGTGATCTTCAAAATTGCCTAAGTTCATATAAGTATTGAAGTTTAAGATGTAAATCTTAGCGGAAATATAAAATCAACACTGTGCATCTCAGACTGCAATTATTCAAATGCATTTCTTCCATCTGCCCCATTTCTGGTATAAATTGGTAAGTTCCGTTTTTCTCTCCTCCATTAACCTGGACTAGAATCCTCAGATGTTGTGATGAGAAAGCGTGAGCATTTGACTTGACTTTATTGTTCTCACCAAAATGGCAATTTTAATTTTATTTGCCCCAGTGGTCTTCTATGGTTTATTCCCCCGACTCCATGGGAACACAATTCTATCTCTGCATGGTGTGTTTTTCTAGAGTATCTTTATAATTACGATTATTTCAATAGTATTAAATAGGAATCTAGCTATGTATAAAATCGTGCGTTGCTGTAATTGCATATGAAATGAAATCCAGAGCATAATGGCAGTAACCTTCAAGGATGTAAGGACTACATCTCCGGCAAAACAGAGGTCAGTGAGAATTTCTGGCTTGCCTCGGTGAAATATGCTAAATTGCTCATCAGTTCCCCTCCACTGATTTTGACATCTGGTTAGAAGAACTCCCTCTTGAGCCTCCTTCCCTATCCTAGTACGACGTAATCATCATCCGATGTGATTAGAGTCTGTGGGGCTCCATCATGAGGTTACAGAGATTAGACCGACTGTTGGAAGAGGATTTAACCAGTTCTCTCATTCCCTAGATGTTGTCCATAGCCATAAAAAAAATAACGAAGAAGATAACCATTGTTAACATAGGTGAAAGCAGCTTCAAAGTAAAGGCTACATTACTATGTGTTTTTCAGTGCTTCAAAATAATGCGAATGGTGACCATTAATCAGTGATATTCTAGGATACCAGTAATAAAGAATGCCTTTACAATGACATCATTAAACAAAGAATGCTATTGTGACCAGGCAGATTTCAGCAAGTATTAGCTAAATCTCCTTGGACAGGACAAGGACAGTCCTTCATTGGGATCCTGTAACATGGGCAACACAGCAGCACCAACAGAAATCAATATAAGGAATACGTGAACCCTACATAAGTAAAAGACAAAGTTATAAATTATAACCCATGTGTGTTTAAACAAAAAGCAGAGCTAAAGGAAGTGTCCAGACCTACGAGACAAACCAGTTTCTACTTCTTACATTACTAATATCAGAAGGTAAATAACCAAAATGGTAACAAAAGCAGATTAGTATTTCATACTGTTAGAGTAACAAATTTACATTGGGAGTTGTATCTTCAAGGGAAACCTTACAGAAACCCTGGCCCCTTGTCAGACACACTGATTTCTTTTCATAGCCAGTCGTAATCACTGGTACCTGTTAGTTCAGGACAGACAGACAAAAACAGTGTAACATTTCCCCTAAACTGAATCTGAAGAAAAAAAAACAATGACAACTATGGTAACATGAATGTCCATTTCTCGGCCAACCCTAATACCTCTCAGTGCAGGGCAAGGAGATGAAATCCCATTCAGTATCCTTACAAACATGCAGCCACCACACAGGGTCATAACAACTGCACTTGCCAGTCACCTGTGTTAACACCTTTTACATTCACAAAAGACCTACTGTATGTAGGCAGAGAGCCAGCAGAGACCAGATGATGTTAGATCTCAAGCTCTGCCAACGTGGGCAAATTGCCCGTCAACATAATCCTTTGGCCATGGGCA
Source organism: Paramormyrops kingsleyae (assembly GCF_048594095.1). Lineage (NCBI taxonomy): Eukaryota > Metazoa > Chordata > Actinopteri > Osteoglossiformes > Mormyridae > Paramormyrops > Paramormyrops kingsleyae. The sequence continues at coordinate 1,468,770 of NC_132810.1, forward strand.
GCAAGCCGACCCTAAAAATAGTCCAGTTAATTTTTGTTCACAAAGTCTCCTTCAATACTCGATTTCTGGTTGTATTTTCTTGGACGTACTTAGTTTTTAATACCTGAGATTGAACACAGGGTGGTGACATCATTATACATTACTTTCTAATATGTATAAATTATACAAATTCATCTTAACGATACTTTACAAAGTACAGGTATTATTTGTGAGGTATTATCTAAAAGGTATTATCTTAAACTTTTATGTATTAGTTGTGCTCTGTGACAAATGCGTAGAGGGGTGAAAGACATAACATTCACTAAGGAAATCCATTCTAAGCAATTCTGTCATGAGCAGTCACAAACAAAAGTGAAACTGAACACTTCAAATAAAATGCGAACGCTCAAACATTGTAAATGAGGCATCAAATGAAATCAGTGTCATGGTATAAAGGGAGTATTGCTCTGCTAATGCATCAGTATCCTCTCTTCCCACAGAGAGCACACTGTCCCTTAGTGTCACAACTGGAACCCCTATTAGAATTGTATTAGCATATCCCCTCTGAATCCTCGGTGTCATTACTGATACAGTAGTTGCCACAGAGCAGGAAGTGAGGTATTAGGACTCGTGGCGTGTGGCACGACGTGGGGCAGCCTGAGATGAAAAAAAACGGAAGCCTTTTGTTGTAAGGTCAGGGATAGGAGGAGCAGATGGCAGCGGAGGAGCGGAAAGGCTGCAGGGTTGGAGAACGCTACTACAGCTTTTAGAAGTCCACCTACCCGAATAATCCAAGAGCCAAGGGCCTGCACGCAGGCATTATCTAAAGTTGTTCTAGGAGCAAAAGATCTCAAGCTCCTTTGTTTTAATGTGAGAAGTGAACACTTCTGAGCATTTGGCAACAGAAGTTTGGCACAACAGAGTGACAGCTAAACATAGATCCTGATCATGTTTGAACACGGTTCTCATAAACCCCATTTCTCTAAAAAGAAATGCAAATTAACAGATTAAATTTCTGCATTTCAAGGGCCTGTTCGAATGGCAATGAATGTTCCGTGCTACCATTTCAGTCAACCCATGAATTGTGCATAAAAAATATTAAAAATTCAAAGTTTATGTAGCTAAAACTATAAAGTTGTTCGCTTGCAAATTCCAATTCAATTATGATACAGGTACAGTATAAGAATTTTAGCCCAAAAAAATAACTTCCCAGTAAAATGCATCCCATCGGTCACATCCTGTTCTGAATTTCAGGCCACCAAATGAATTATTCAACAGCAGAACATTCTCTTTTGTAATATGACAAATCATGAGAGAAAGGGCCACCAACATTCTGTGCTATGACTCCAACCTCCATTTATACAGCCATTGATTTAGACGTGCTATTAAATGAAGACATAAAACAGCTAAAATCAGACACGGAACAGAGGCGGCAATTAATGTAGAATTTAAAAAGTTAATGGAAACTGCCAGGAGGCAACAGAGTACAGGAAGCTAAGAATGATACGAGAATTTGTTTTAAAAAAGCATGAGTGTAGGGGAACTCTACAGTACATCAATGCGTTGGCTGTGTGAGTGTGGCAGGGCAAAGTGGGAACAAAGACTGACAGAGAGAGAAAGAGAGAGAGAGAGAGAGATAAAACGCAAACAGCTATGGAGCTGGTGAGTGATGCATTAGGATTCTGGGTAATAGTAGGCGTTCGACGGCAGGAAGAGATCTGCAATAGCACAGGTGGAGAACCACCGGGATCTGGATTATTAGTGGGTATCACAGGTGGGGGAACTAGCCAGAGACTGAGAGATTGTTTAAATATCACGGAGCAGCAATTTGCTACTGCTTGTTCGTGACAGCCCGAGACGTAGGATACACAACACCACTTTTTTCCAGAGATAATGAGGTAACCAGGGAGAAGAGAAGCTAGATCCACACTGAGGTCGGAAAGGTTCGGCCTGACAAGGTGGCTACTATTGGCATGGGAGAGTGTCGGAAGAACGGCAGCCCAGAAGCTTTATTGAGCGTTACAAGGTAACTCACATGGATGAAAGCTATTTAAGTACAACTCCTCTGTGGGCTTTGCTGATAAATTTGTATTTGTTCATTGGTGTTTGAGTTTTTAATTCCTCTTGCTGATAAGACACTGAAAGGTCCTGCTCCTACTAACTGAATACATTGTATATACAAGCATATAGTGTAAGTACACGCTATACAGTATGTACCCATGAGCACTCATGACCCTGAAAGGATAAGCAGTGGGAAAATGGATGGATGGATGGATGGATGAATGGAAGGATGTAAATATACAGTACAATCGACCCTTCTGCATCATGACTTTCCCCATCGCGGTCTTGATATATTTTTTGATATTTTTCATATCTTTTCACTCCTCTGCTTGCATGTTCGCTTTGCATGCCAAGGGGACCAAAAAGTTTTACATGGTTTTTCCAGATCATGGGGTAGGGGCATTGTCCAGTCAATTTTCTCATAATGCTAGAAGTAAAATTAAATTAATTAATTAAATTGGACATGTTGAGGCAGAAGAGCTTTCAATTATAGGCTCCCTGAAGCACAGAATAATCACCAGCCACCATAGTAGGTGCGTGTTTATATATAAACCCACTAAGGTCACAGTCATTTCTGGTTTGATAGTCTATCTGTCTTATTTCTATGCTAAGTGATGACTTATATTGCTTTGTATTGTTTGTAAAAATAATTGCAAAGATGAAATTTCATTCTTTTATATACTCTTTGTTTACCAACCGATAGCTATTGTATGATTTTTATGTTTCCCAAAGGATTAACCTCACAGTGTGTTCCCACTGGACACGGATATTACTAGATACACAATTTGCACCTGTATGCACTCAATCATGTCGATGGTGGACTATTAACTGCATCCGGACTTCCCCATTGTTCCTTCACTTCACACCGCTCTGTATTTAAAGGTTATAGCTGCAATTGTAAGTGAGTGGATTGGCTTATGTACCGAATAGGTGGCTTTGGTTAATGTATATAGAGAAGGAGAAAAGAATTGCCGTGATTCACAGTATTAGGAGACAATCAGCCATGTCTTGGGAGTGCTGTGTAAGGTGGGGATGCTTCGACCATCACAGCATCATTGCACAAGGCCAGCTTAAGCCGTTGCCTGAAGGAGAGTCCCAGAGTGGATTTATGAACAATCAGGTCAGTAAAAGAGCCCATCTCCTCACAAGGGGGCTGGAAAACATGATAACAGTCACATATGGAGGTAGGGCCACGGACATCTTAGGAATATCCATAGGAATACAAAACCGGTCCCAAAACCAAAAATTTCATGTGTGACGTGCTTAAAGTCAGATATTCGCATACGAAGAATATAAAAATATTCTTCTGAATTCAGTTTTCCCTTTTTCTGGGTCAGCATGAATTGCTAATGACACCAGGAAGAAGGTTCTAGCTTGTCTAATTCATACACAAGTTATATGTCTAATTGATATATATGGTCTCACACACACACTCACACACACAAAAGGGACGTGATCATGTTACAATGTAATGGGCCTTCACAGCTGTCGTAAGCAGGAATGAAATAATACGATAACACAGAAAGCAGAGAGCCGAGTCTCTTCCACAAGGTCACTGCATAGACAGGCCTGCTGCGCAAACACATTGTGTCTGCTAGAGCGGGAGCAAATATTTGGGGATGGTCGCATGTTCAATTGGGGGGCAGCATAGGTTTTTTTTAAGAGTCTGTCAACACAAGGTAACAGGATGATCTCGATGGAAACAAGTTGCTATTTAGAAAGAGAAACGTTGGAAATGCAATAGCATTATAGGCTGCTCATGTTTTTGTTTAGATCTTTCTGTCTCTGGCCTTCTATATATACATAAAAGTCTGAAAAAAAAAAATCTGTGGACCTTTGCATTCAAACAGCTGTTATTCTCATATAGAACAATATAAGTAAAGTTTCAGCCAACAAGCTTGTCTTGTACAAAGCGGTCAGAATATGACAAAATTTTGACTTAGAGAGTTATACTCAATTATTTTACATACGTTGTCTCAACTGGCCAACTGTTTAATGGGTATTTCAAAGCTGAATTTAGCAGAAGAAACGTCCATTAACTGTGAATTCATTCCAGGGCGATGAACATTAAATAGCCTGTTTTGTTCAGGTGTTTGATCTTCTATTGTTGTCAGATGTTGAGGCAAACTATACCAGCATCTGCTATTACTATGTCAGAGGTTTTTGCGGCTTCTTTGTGTGAAAAGGAAATGGAGAATACATCCCCCAATACATGTACATAAATACAGAAACGCACACAAGATCTACCTATAATGCACTGGCCAGCTGGAATTTTTTAATTAGCAAAATTAGTACAATTTTGAGTAAATATCATGTATTTTTTTGTTCATTTTTTATCCATTGTTTTTTGTTAACAATTTATGAATTAAGAGACAAACTAGGGTATGACAAAAAAAATTCTAGCAAAATGGTACTTGGTTGCGATCAGGAAGAGATACGGTCTAATCAGAATGACTGCAACAAACAAGAAGCTGCTATCTTTTTTAGCCCGAAAATGTATCTTTTTATTAAATACGCTTAATTACCAGAGTCTGTTAATATGACTTTGATGAGTTACAGTACATTAATGAGTCCTGATCTGTATCCATTAGTTTGAAGCCAAAACAAAAGAATATCCTTGCTGACTGCTGGTTTGATCAGTTCAAAGAATATCTAAGTCAAAATGTGAAACAGTTGATAAGTTGTTGAACCATTGTTGAAATAATCTGTCCCTAAGATGAAGTGTTAGTATATAAAATATATTTAATATAGATAACAAAAACCAGGAATCTCACAAATCTTATAAAAATTCATTGTTACATTCTATACCTTAATGAAGATTTATTGACAGATACAACAATGATACAATTCTACACTCAGAGGTGACTAAGCAACAGCTTGTATATTCGCATCACATGAAACAGTTTTTCTTGAAATTCTACTGAATTCTGGAATATTCAACACAAACGCGGGTCCATTCATATAGAGAATGTAGGTTGGTGGCTTTGCCATTAAATCAGTTGCCTTTAACTGGGCAGGACTGGAGACATGAGCAGACACGTTGTAGTGCTACTCACCATCATTCCAAATGCACCAGCACATGTGGTGATCAAAGTGCCACTGGTGTGCGGAGCAGGCATGGGAAACACGCCCCCGTTTATCATAGTTGAAAGCGTGCTCGGTGGGGACGCCATTTTATGAAATTCCCCTGCATGAGGCAAGCTGGTGAGGAGTGAAGTCTGTGCGCCATGTCTGTGTTTAAACATTTCCAAAAGATGCCAGCGTGGCTTCTAACGAACTGTCTTGATGATAATATAAAACGTGCCGGAAAACCAACTCCTAGTTTGCTAGCAGCAGCTGTAGATAATCACAACATGGGTCTCCATGTATATGCAAAGACTTCTCCTTCTACAAAGGCCTAACTGTCATGATCCGCTCCGTCCGCTCCTGATGTGTGCCACGCCCACCTCGTTACCTTGTGTTCAGCCCTAATTGTGATCGCCTGTGTCCTGTTAAGTCTAGCTTGTCTCTTGTATTTAGTCCGCGTTCCCGTTTGTATCCCCAGTCCGGTCATTGACGTTGTGACGTTGTTTTGTTGCGTGCTCTGTGTTTTTGGACATTAAACTCCGTATTCCCCGATCCCTGGCTTCCGTGCACCTGCTTCCCCGATCCGTGCTGCACGTGATCATAACAGAATGACCGGACTCCTCCACAAGACGCCCCAGATCGGTGAGGCGGAATTTCTCGACCTCACCGAGGAGGTGTTATATTGGCTCACCCAGCCCGAAGTCGAGGAGGATCCCCTGCTTCGGGCTATAGCCAGCCGGAGCAGGGACGTCTTAGAGAAGATGTCCCTGCCCGGAGACGCGCACCTTGCGGGGGAGGTGCGCGAAAACGTGCGGCAGCTTCGGGAGGGGGTTGCCAGGGTATCGCTGAGGCAGGTCGCTTTGGACTGCGGGCTGCCAGACAGCGAGCTGCCCGTGGTGCCCCTGCCTCCGCCTACCTCAGCGCGGAGAAGAACGCGGAAGAAGCGGAGAGGCAGAGGACGGGAAGACGCGCAGGAGGTCTTTTTGGGGGCTGTCTCCCTTTCCGCAGCTTGCCCTGCTGAACGCTGGGAGAATCCCTACCCGATTCTCCACCCGGCGGTGTTCGCGGGTGACGTCACCGCCGCTTCGCCTAGGCGGACGCCCGAAGTCCGTCTGCCCGCCGCTTCGCTGGCCAAGCCTGAGCCAGCCGGCCCCTTCACCGGGACACGCCTGGCCCTTAAAGGGGCCAGGTCCGTTAAGGACGCGATCCCGCGGATTCCACGGTTTCGGACGCGGGCAGCGCCCCGCGTGGTTCCTGAGGCTGCAGCGCCCCGCGTGGATCCAGAGGCTGCAGCGCCCCGCGTGGATCCAGAGGCTGCGGCGCCCCGCGTGGATCCAGAGGCTGCGGCGCCCCGCGTGGATCCAGAGGCTGCGGCGCCCCCCGTGGATCCAGAGGCTGCGGCGCCCCCCGTGGTTCCAGAGGCTGCGGCGCCCCCCGTGGTTCCAGAGGCTGCGGCGCCCCCCGTGGTTCCAGAGGCTGCGGCGCCCCCCGTGGCTCCAGAGGCGGCTGCAGCTCGCCCCGTGACTCCAGTGCCTGCTGGCCGCGCGCCTGCTGAGGCGCCCCCGGTGACTCCCGCGCCTGCTGAGGCGCCCCCGGTGACTCCCGCGCCTGCTGAGGCGCCCCCGGTGACTCCCGCGCCTGCTGAGGCGCCCCCGGTGACTCCCGCGCCTCTGCCTGAGGAGCCCCCGGTGACTCCCGCGCCTCTGCCTGAGGAGCCCCCGGTGACTCCCGCGCCTCTGCCTGAGGAGCCCCCGGTGACTCCCGCGCCTCTGCCTGAGGAGCCCCCGGTGACTCCCGCGCCTCTGCCTGAGGAGCCCCCGGTGACTCCCGCGCCTCTGCCTGAGGCCGCCGCTCTGCCCGCGGCCCTGCCTGAGGCCGCCGCTCTGCCCGCGGCCACGCCTGCTGCAGCCGTTCTCCCCGCGGCCCCTGAGCTCCCCGCGGCCCCTGAGCTCCCCGCGGCCCCTGAGCTCCCCGCGGCCCCTGAGCGCTCAGCTCAGCCCCCCACGACTCCCGATGCTCCTGTCTCCGAGGAGGTCCCGGACTGCTGCCCTGATGCTCCTCCCTCCATAATGGAGTCGGAGGGGGAGCTTGAGTGGGACCCCTCGGGGATGACCTTGGTTGCCCCCGTGGCTTCCCCTGTGACTGCCCCCGTGGCTTCCCCTGTGGCTCTTCCACCATCACCCCGGTGGGAGAGACCCCGGCCAGGTCCCCGCCTATCGGTCTCCCGGAAAGGGCGGGGACACCTGCGTCGGGCCCGGGTCCCGCCCGCCCTGCCCCCTGGCTCGCCCGTTCGGCCCCTAGCTGTCGCTCGGTGGCTGCCTGCGGGTCCTCCGGCTCTGGGTCGGTGGTCCCCTCCGGGTCCCCCCCCGGTGCCTCGGTGCCGGTCCTCGGCGTCGCCTCCGGCTCCATGTCGGTCGCCTCCGGGCCCCCCTGCTTCGGCGGGGCGTCGGACGGCGCCTTCGCCGGCTCCGGCTGCGCCGTCGCCTGCCGCGGCTTTCCCCTCCTACCTGCCTTCGCTGGTGTTCCCTCCTGCTCCCTCCGTGTCCCCTCCGTCTCTCCCTCGTCCCGTTCCCTTGGCCCCTGTGTGGTTCCCTCCTGCTCCCTCCTCCCTGTCGCCTGCGGTCCCTCCGGCCGCTGCCCTTCGCCCGCCTGGGCTCTCTCGGGCTCCCCTGGTTCCTCCTCCCTTTCCCTCCGTCCCGCCTGTTTTTGCTCCTCGTCCCTCTGTGTCTCCTCCATTCCCTCCTGGTCCCTTTGTCCCTCTGGGTTTTGCTCCTCGTCCCTCAGTGTCTCCTGTGTTCACTCCTCGTCCTGTTCCTCCGTTTTCTGTCCCCTCTGTGTCTCCTTTCTCTGTCTGCCTGTCTGCGTTTCCTGTTCTTTGTCAGGTCCTGTCTTTCTGTTGGTCCTTGTTCCTGTTCTGTGTCTCTGTCCTGTTTCCAGTGTCTCGTTGATGTTTTTGCTTTTGTCTTCCAGGTCTTGTTCCCCGGTCTCGTCCCGTCCGTCGCCTCCTCTCGGGCGCGCCCGGTGTGCGCGCCTTTGGGGGGGGGTTCTGTCATGATCCGCTCCGTCCGCTCCTGATGTGTGCCACGCCCACCTCGTTACCTTGTGTTCAGCCCTAATTGTGATCGCCTGTGTCCTGTTAAGTCTAGCTTGTCTCTTGTATTTAGTCCGCGTTCCCGTTTGTATCCCCAGTCCGGTCATTGACGTTGTGACGTTGTTTTGTTGCGTGCTCTGTGTTTTTGGACATTAAACTCCGTATTCCCCGATCCCTGGCTTCCGTGCACCTGCTTCCCCGATCCGTGCTGCACGTGATCATAACACTAACATGATCATTTATTAGTGACGATTCACATTAGGTACTTCCCCAGCTATGCTGTCAAAATACTGGTGGGTCTGGCTTGCCAGAGTTTGATTACCTGCCATCAGTAATCACATGTACTTCTCACTTCAGATTTTTTTCGTACCTGTAAAATATGTAGCCTTTTTCAAATTTTACCTTAGGGTGGCTCATAATACCGAATACGATTTTTTCCCGATGAGCGATACAATATTCAAAACAGTTGAAAATGAAGAGCGTCTTATGTTTATCTTTTGTTTGGTCGGTAATCCGATCCCTCATTAAGCAGATCGCCGGTAACAACGGAATTTCATAACGAATTGCTTGGCGTGAAACTGATGGGCACACGTGACTTTAATACCAGGCAAGCTTCTCGATCCAAACACCAAAATAATTATATTACAACAGCTAACCCAAACCTACAGTACAGTAAAAATATAGTCCACATGCAGAGTCGGTGATTTTAATATAATATAGCAAAAGGATTAAGACATTGATTGCTGGCTGTTGTTACTGGCTGATTATTGGCTCTTTTTGAATGTGGTGCTGGTTGTATTGACAAAGGCTGAGGGTCCCCTTTTGGTGCGCGACGTTCCGTTTTGATCGACATATTTTGCATTGCTGGCATAATTAATGGCACAACTCGAAGATACACCGAGGCTACATTTCAGGAACTCTCCATTCATGGCAGCCACACACACCCCTTGCCTTTCCAGTTTCCCCCGCCCATGACTCTACAGCCAGAAAGACAAACAGTAATTAGAAATGCTTTGGAACCTAAATTTGGCACAACTGTGGACATTCTGGCATTGTGCGATCAACTACCAAGGTTTTTAAATAGCAAAATAATAAAAAACATGAGTGATCAAAACAGTATTATTATTTCTTGTACTATGCGTCTATGTTCCCTTTCAATACCCGCAAATGAACAATCATTTAACTGCTTACATTTATAAGATAACGAAATTGGTATCAAACCAGCCCTTTCCCTGCGAAATGGCCGGGGGGAGATCGCACCGAGATCCTATTTAAGCAACAGTATGGATTTCTCTGAGAAAACGGCAACGTATTCGCGCACGACTCAAAAAAGCTGTGCTAAAGAAAAGCTTATTTGCGTCATACAATTATAGAAAATACCATATAAAATGCATTATTTTAAAGATACATTCTCAGATTTGAAAACTATTTTATTTACTCTGTCTGTGTTGTTTTTTTTCACCCCTAACAATTTCGTTGTATCCATCTGTTTTGCAACAATTATTTAGCTGTGCGTTGTCCGAGGTACTGAAATGCTGAAAACGCCCACACCCGTTACATTAGTCTCCTGTGTTCTACTACATCTTCAAACTCTTCAGGCTGAAGCGTCGACTGATTCCCTCAATTTACAAGCAGACAAATGTTTGAAGTAAAATTATGCAATACAGCAATTTAAAAAAAAAATCACTACAGATACTTAAAGTACAGAAATTATCACAGAATGTATCATGCTTTAAATTTCTGTAGTGGTAATCAGTACAAGCGCTTCGTTTGAAACCACTCTAATTGTGAAAATACATAAGATTTCAAAGTTAAGCGTTAACAGGTTGTAAAAGATACAGCCGACTCTAACAAAATAATTCAGTACCTGAGTTTTTTAGATTAAAAAATCATTAGGAAAAATGTGAGTTTACCTACCTAAACTTCTGTTGATTGAAAACGCAAGAAATGCCCGTGTATTTCGGCAGCGAACCGATACCTTCCGCCTTTCACCGGGACTGGACGCCTACTAAGGCTACGCGTGGTGGGTACCAGCCTCCTGCCGTCAAAAGGCTCCGCTCCCGTCAAAGATGGCCGCGCTTTTTGACGTCAGCGCCTTTTAATAGAAGTCTGACAGGGAGCGGCAGTGAGGGTTTGAGTCATCGGCAACCGTCCACCCAGGAGAAGGAAAGCCATACTTTAAAAATTGGTTTTGAGAAAGAAAACCATGTTAATAATAATAATAATATGATTAAATTATGATAGTGAATTTATTAATTTCTGTTCTGCTGTTGTCTAATCTGTTGAAAAATCATGGGATTACATAGAATTACAATATAGGGCAGATAAAACTGATACAATTAACCGATAGTTACTTTAAAAATATTCAATTGTACAGGTTAAATCAATAGGTGAACTACGTGACCATATTGAAAATGGAGTTCCCATTTTATCAAGTGCATTTTATGCAAAGCTACAAGTTTCTCTACTGTTTCTTTACCCCAATGACCCCTTCAATGTTGGGAAACATCTGTCATGAAGTCAGCTGGCAATAGCACTCAGAGACAGAAGGTGTGTCCCCCTGGGGCAATAAAATGACAGATGCCCCAGCTATCCTGGAAACAGCCCTGGACTGAATCATTCTGCATATTCTTTAGCAAATAATAGCTAGCAGCCTTTAAAGGACGCCAAGACAGTTATAAAACCCCGACTTAAAAAAAAATCTGCCAAGGAAAAGGTCATGGCTGAGTGAAAGATATAGATAGATAGATAGATAGATAGATAGATAGATAGATAGATAGATAGATAGTATAATGAAATAGTGCTTCCCATCTTAATTTTGAATTTTACATCACTGCTTGGGGGTCATGTATAAAAATGCTAGGCAGATCTAGTCATCCATTATCTTTACTGCTTATGCCAAGAACAGCTTGAATGACTGCTCAACTTGCTAATGTTTTGGAAGCAAAGGAGGTCAGAAGGAATGGCATTTTTGATTAGGATAAATGTAAAATTCCGAGTTGGACATTTCATGAAGAATTGTCCATCTTGTTCTTCACAGAAATAATGACTGCTATCAGGTCAAAGGTCACAAATCTTCAACGCTCAGAAGGATAATTTGCATAATAGGCATCATTCTTCACATTTTTCTCAACAAAAGAACCAGTGCATGTTCGATGTGTGAGAACTGACACCCATCAGCATAGGTGCATGTTTTTCAGAGCAAATATTGATGGGAAATTCAGAAGCAGCACTTTTCCACCACAACTGAAAATGCTACACATGTTGGCAGTCTAGGGTGACCAGAGGGTGTCAGTGAAAACACTTTGAGCTAGGACTGGATTTGTAAAGTATCATTTCAAATAAAAGGACTGGGATTTCACTTAGGCACTGAGTTCTTGCTGTGTCTTGATTGGTCAGTCTCCTGTAAATATTAATGTGTAATTGTCACTAATGTTAATGCAATATAGCTGGAGCAGTCTTTCAATCAAGGAAACAAGCCATTTAAACCACAAGAACAACTGAACTGTTTAGCCAAGAGGACCAGAGCCTTTTAGTTTCAAGTTAGTTTGTAAAACCTGAAGTAGCTCAAAGTGTCCCATCTGACATAGATGATCTGGTCACCATATTCCAGACACTTAGAATTCTGGCCAAATTGCATTGATCCACATTACATGTGAGGTACTGTTAAGTGTCTATGCAACAGGGGGCTGGAAAATATAATGACTGGCTGTGCCCCCCCACCCCCCAAAAAAAAAGAATTCACCCAAATTTGCAAAAAAGTCAACTTTTACAGTTGTCCGCCAGTTCCCCTCCTGATTGACACTGTTGCCCCCCTGCGCAAATCTTGTCCCTGGCCGTCAGATTTGTTCAGGCATGGCTACCTTTATTTTACATTTAACTTTTTTTTGTAGCATCAAAAAAATTGAAGACATTGAAGGCAAGGGAGAATCAACAATAGGACATAGGACCATTCCAAGCAAATTATCTGATCTGCATTTTTACAGAAGAGAATAGTTACATTTCCTCAGTGCTGGGAAAAACCTGATCTTTATGCTCTGCTTTTGGTCTCCCTGCATCCAAGTGGCCTGATTTTTGAGCCCATTTGTGATGAATTTGATAAAATAGAATGAAATAGTTCTACTGTCCCTTGGGGACACTTCTCTTAAGAACATTAACAAAATATGGGACAAAGACACTAACTGTAACGATAATGACTGTGTTTTAAACAGTCCACGTATAGCCTTTGGCTCTGTTTGTTATTTGTGCAAACAATTTTCAGGCCTGTTTACTGGCTGCTCCATATGCATTAAATAAATGAATTACGTTTTTTTTGATGTTCCTTCACTGGCCTTGTTCTCAATACTTCAATAACAGTAACGGGGAACAAAGCTGACCTGGAACGCCGCTGGTGCCCACTAAGAAAAGCATATTTGGGAATTTCCATTTTGAATATAAACATAAACCTCACTTAGCATGATCACCTAGATGGATGCCTTTTATTGCCTGAATAACAAATTAGTACTTCATTAAAATCTAATTAGTGGGAGTTCATGGTGGAATTATCAGATAATAATATCTTCTGCATTGTAGCCATTTTTTAACAGAACTGGGTGCAGTGAAGTCAATTGCGATTCCCGGTGACAATACAGGCATTCCTCAAGAAAGTTCTGTCACCTTTCTGGGTCTTGGGGCGCTTATAAGGGGGCCATCGGCTGACATCAGCATGGACACTCAGGTGCTACTGATTTAACTAACTATTCCACTGTTCGGAATGCGGGGCCTTGATGTGCGGGGCAGCCCAAGGCCCCAGCCTCGGATAGCCAGTGCGTTCCATAGCAGGGTCATTCAAATCATGGTCCTCAAGGTCCGAGCACTGCTGGTTTTCCAGCCTTCCTTTACCTATCAGTCAGATGTGAAGCCTCTGACCAATCAGAATCAGTAATTATTAAACTAACTACCTGGGAGAACTGAAAACAAGGCCTGGATTTGGAATCGAGGTCCAGATTTGAAGAACCCTGTTCTATAGCTTCATCATAATGAATCCTGACTTTACTTACTCTGAAAAGTCAGCCATTTGCCACCAGACTTCAAATTATATACTAGAAATTAATTATTACCAATAGTATATGCATCAAGAAGAAAAGCTAACTGTGTAGTATTGTAAGTCATTTAATTAAAGCGTCTGTATGCATTTTATTTCACATTTCATTTCACTCACAAAGCACCCGCCTTGAGACCTTTTTGACTTGGATCAGCTCCAGACTCATCTTGCAATCCTGATCATGTTAAGTGGTTGGAAGATGTATGAACTGACAAATTAAAAGGCTGGCTGAAAGGTAATCAGCATGAACCTCTGCATCTGATGTTACATTTACTTTTTTTACTCGTAACTTGAGGTGCAGTACCACTGTGAAGTGTGTGTTTCTCATAAACACCACTGGGATCCCAAACAGGTACCTCTGCAAAGAGGAGCTCGGAGGCAACTGCATGAACAAACTTGACTTGCATGTTTCTTTGATTACACCTTGTTTATAATATTTAAAGACACCTTAGCAGTATGCTTCCCTGTGTCATGCCCCCTTTAATGCTGCATAATTATAGGCGGAGTTTGATGTTTGCACTTGGGTGGGCGGGGCAAAAAACACGTATCTTGCTTACGCTGTGTGTTAACGCACATATCTGATGCACGCTTAACCTATTATTTTGTTCACCTATAGGAGGGGTGCCAAATTCAAGCTGGCCTGTTTCCAGGTCGATCGCGACATGATGAATGATGCTTTATACGAAGGGGGACCCCCTCCCGTTGTTTGGTGGCAAAAGAGTACAAAAGAGTATTTTCTTTGTAAAAGTATCTTGCTGAAAAACAGTTGGGCAGCCTTGACCTATAGGGTAGCAACAAACCGCTTATGCAAAGGTGCAAACTGCCAGCACCTGTAAACAACTGCATTCAAACTGCATTCAAACTGCATTCAAACTGCATTCAAACAACTAACTGCTAAATCCATGCATAAAGCTAGCCAGGTAAAACACTGCAAAAACAATTTGCCTTATGCAGGAGAAGTCGTCACCTTTCCTGATTGGCACAGATTGCCCCTACCCCCACCCGTCTGTATATTTAATATATATTTCATTTTTCTGTAAAATAGTTACAATTCAGAACCTGTTTTACATTTTTTTATTTCTAGGCGCCCATGAATTTTGTACCTTGAGTTATGATTCTGTGGTTTGCTTCAGCGAATCCATAAGTGGCGTATCAGCTGTTCCTATGTGAAATCCACAATATGGCCTACTTCACCGCAGCAGTGCGAAAGTGCCTTATTCCAGCATATGCATGCCTCCATCACAGGAGAAACATGCTGTCTCCTTCATTCCTGAGAATAAAGCACCATCTGTAATGTATTCCTTATATAGAAGGAAGCCTATAATCCTTCTTTAGGGGGTAGGTATTGAGTTAAAAATATATACCACGCATGGTAGTTGTTAAATGTAATAAAAGTTGATATACAAACTAAGGTTATGTAATTTAGTATAGGTATTTATGACCAAAAACATCATTTTTCAGCCAGTGGCAAAGTATGGACTGTTACCTCCCACGCGTTTTCACATATAAAGACTGAAAGAATGCTAGAACAAATGTGATTAATAAAGCTCAAGTACATCTATATTGGGTGAAGTGAAAAGAAGAGGATGTTTGAAAAATTTCCAGGGCAGAGGTTGTATGGAACAATTTTTTCCCTAGTCAGAGAAACAACTTTATCTTTTTTGGGACATTGTCCCAGTGGTGCTTCCAGACAATGAGAGAAAAGTCAGTAAAAGTCACTAAGCAATCGAGAGCAGTGTTTCTCAATCCGGTCCTTGGGGCCCCCAGACAGTCCACATTTTTGCTCCCTCCCAGCTCCCTGCCAGACAGTCCACCTTTTGTGTCCCTCCCAGGTACCTCCCAGATAGTCCACATTTTTGCTCCCTCCCAGGTACCTCCCAGACAGTCCACATTTTTGCTCCCTCCCAGCTGCGGGCTGGGAGCTGTGAGGGAGCAAAAACATGGACCATCTGGGGGCTCCCAAGGAGCAGATTGAGAAACACTCATCTAGACAAAGGACTATACAAACATTATTAATACATGTGGGGTCAGACTCGAAAAGTACTGCCCCCTCATAATAATTATTGCCTCACAAATATTCTGCCATCCATTTTCGGACCTATGGATGGATAACAGTGACAAAAGAGCACAATTCCCTCACAGATATTGGTGGCTGATGTAGCACGAGCAGACTGGGCAGTGAAATGGTTAATCGCATGTGAAAACAGGTTCCTTTTCATGCAGATCAATGCAATCATTTCTAATGTACCTAATTTAAACTCAGGCCCACCTATTATGAGTGTAAGCTGACAAATATAATTACGCTTAATAGTAATTGTTAAATTAATGCAGGCCATTTTTGCAGGCTGTAAGAAGGAGGGGATGGTTAATATTAGCTCTCTGCTTAAAAAAGTCCACCCATTAATTTGCTATTCTTGTTGCCTTCATTGATTAACATAGAAAGGAACTCTTCAGAAAACAATGAACTAAAACCCTGAGGATCGAAGTATTTGTGTGTTTTATCCTAAACTCAGGTTTCAGGTTTAAACGCAGGGTCAACTGGTTTCCAGAGCAGAAAGGGTTAAGTTCCTGGGTCAAGGGCCAAATAATGAAGTTACTCTGTTAGCCAAGGGATTTGAACCTGTGACCTGCTGAACACAGAAAGCCTTAGAACCACATACCACCCCCAGCCACATGGTGGCCCTACATCAGTGAGATGGCTGGGTCTGACTTGGGCCCCTTCCATTGCTTCCCCGTGGATGGCGTGAGATGCACATGCTGAGTGATTTAGTGAAGCTGAAGCAGAAACATCGCAGAACGGGACACTTAAGACATCTGAGATGAAGAATATCACGCTTCAACAATGTAACCCACATCCAATTTCCCTTAATAACACACATTACAAGACTGTATTATATAGTTTATATATATATGTTTATATATATATATATGTATCATACAGTTTGTATATACATATATGTGTGTGTGTGTGTATTTATATATATATAATTTTTTCCTTTGTATAGAAATTTCAGTAAAATCAAAACTTTTTTTAAATTGAACACTAAACATTGTATGTACAATTTCCAAAAGTAAAATGCATAACAAATTTTTATGAACTCATTCGTAAAATTAGCAATACATAAAATAGCAATAAATAAAATCTATAACTCTCTCTCTATATATTTTACATCACATCCATTCAGATGATAGTGGCCCTTCTTTGCATCCATCATAAAGATCTTGGCACGCTGCTTGGTGGGATCATAAGCTTTGCTTTAGCCAGGCAGGTCAAAACTACCGCGCATAGAGAAACTGGAATAACAGAGCATCTCTATATCACTTTCAGCTGTTTGGATGCCTAAGCTGGCACTAACTTCAAGTGCCTGAGCTCCACTATACAAAAATTTGCGTGCAAATGTTTCTGATTTTCTTACCGTGCCTTTAATTGATTTAAAAACAAATTATACCCTCATTGTTCTGTTGGTTGCTGTGGTCTGTCAGTCTGATTTCAGAGGCCTTTTACTTTGCTGGCTTTTTCAGGAATTCAGTGATGCATAACGGATGGTACAGTGACTAGAGAAGGGACTCACAGCCTTAGTTCCCAAGGGGGGGGGGGGACAGAAACCTCTCAGGGGAACCAGACACTTATTAAGATGTACTCTTAAATTGACAGGACTGTGTTATTTTGATAATCAGGGTTAGCCATCTCTTTCACATCTTTGAGCATTATATACTGTAAACACATTCCATCCATCCATCTTCTTCCTATACTGGATTGTGGAGGCCTGAAGCCTATCAATTCACACATCTGTGTACAATTTGGCAAGTTGGATTAATTTTAGCATGCTTTTGGACTTGGGGGGGTTGGGGCGGGGGCGGTGAGCGGAGGAATTGGAGTAGGCAGAGGAAACCCCACGACAACAACATAGAAATTCCACACATAGAGCCAGGCTGGGGGAATCGAATCCTTCACCAGTCAGTGTGTCACTGCACTCCCCCCATTTCTGTACATATTTTATTTTTTTAATCAGTTACGAAAGTCAGAATGCATGTTCTTCCTTTGTTATGATTACATCTTGTCATCTGGATCTGGCCACTTCCGCTGCACTCGAACGCTGACGGGCCTGAAAGCTATTTTTGTGACACCTGTCATGCATCGCGAACTTCCACACTTACTTAACTACTGCCTGTTAGTGCTGAAAAATGTCCCCTGACGTTCGTACTATTAGATGAGAAGACAGGCGGAAACACGGCATAATTTCATTTACATAAAATTGGGGTCGCCATCACTTAATAATAAATCCACTCAGAAGTGGCACCAGGAAATGAGTCTGTCTTTGCATGTTTCCAGTGTGTGCAGTGTGCCTGCATGACATAACCATTCATAGCGATGGCCAGTGTGCCTGCATGACATAACCATTCATAGCGATGGCCAGTGTGCCTGCATGACATAACCATTCATAGCGATGGCCAGTGTGCCTGCATGATATAACCATTCATAGCGATGGCCAGTGTGCCTGCATGACATAACCATTCATAGCGATGGCCAGTGTGCCTGCATGACATAACCATTCATAGCGATGGCCAGTGTGCCTGCATGACATAACCATTCATAGCGATGACCAGTGTGCCTGCATGATATAACCATTCATAGCGATGGCCAGTGTGCCTGCATGATATAACCATTCATAGCGATGGCCAGTGTGCCTGCATGATATAACCATTCATAGCGATGGCCAGTGTACCTGCATGATATAACCATTCATAGCGATGGCCAGTGTGCCTGCATGACATAACCATTCATAGCGATGGCCAGTGTGCCTGCATGACATAACCATTCATAGCGATGGCCAGTGTGCCTGCATGACATAACCATTCATAGCGATGACCAGTGTGCCTGCATGATATAACCATTCATAGCGATGGCCAGTGTGCCTGCATGATATAACCATTCATAGCGATGGCCAGTGTGCCTGCATGACATAACCATTCATAGCGATGGCCAGTGTGCCTGCATGACATAACCATTCATAGCGATGGCCAGTGTGCCTGCATGATATAACCATTCATAGCGATGACCAGTGTGCCTGCATGATATAACCATTCATAGCGATGGCCAGTGTGCCTGCATGACATAACCATTCATAGCGATGGCCAGTGTGCCTGCATGACATAACCATTCATAGCGATGGCCAGTGTGCCTGCATGATATAACCATTCATAGCGATGGCCAGTGTGCCTGCATGACATAACCATTCATAGCGATGGCCAGTGTGCCTGCATGATATAACCATTCATAGCGATGGCCAGTGTGCCTGCATGAGATAACCATTCATAGCGATGGCCAGTGTGCCTGCATGACATAACCATTCATAGCGATGGCCAGTGTGCCTGCATGACATAACCATTCATAGCGATGGCCAGTGTGCCCGCATGATATAACCATTCATAGTGATGGACAGTGTGCCTGCATGACATAACCATTCATAGCGATGGCCAGTGTGCCTGCATGACATAACCATTCATAGCGATGGCCAGTGTGCCTGCATGATATAACCATTCATAGTGATGGACAGTGTGCCTGCATGATATAACCATTCATAGCGATGGCCAGTGTGCCTGCAAGATATAACCATTCATAGTGATGGACACGTTATTAAAAGGCTGCATCTTGTTCTTAGTGATTTCTTCTTGTTCTCTCCCTAACTCACAAAGAAAAGACATATAGAGTTATATTCAGTGGCAGTGCATGAACTACACAAGCTTAATATAACATAACACATACATATAAGCTTAATATAATATCCATCTATCTTCCAGTTGCTTATCCTGGTTAGTTTCAGAGGGACCTGGAGCTTTTCCTAAGCAACATAAGTGGCAAAGCTGGGGTCCACACTGGATGGGAATCCAGTACGTCACATGGCACGGGGCTGGGGTCCACACTGGATGGGAATCCAGTACGTCACATGGCACGGGGCTGGGGTCCACACTGGACGGGAATCCAGTACGTCACATGGCACGGGGCTGGGGTCCACACTGGACGGGAATCCAGTACGTCACATGGCACGGGGCTGGGGTCCACACTGGATGGGAATCCAGTACGTCACATGGCACGGGGCTGGGGTCCACACTGGACGGGAATCCAGTACGTCACATGGCACGGGGCTGGGGTCCACACTGGACGGGAATCCAGCACATTTCGATTGAAAGTAAAGCTTGTACTCACAGGCCAAAACTGTGGAAGAGTGAATGGACCATCTTTTTTGAATTTAACATTTTGCATTTAACATTTATTGCTTGACTATTAACGTCAGCTAAATGAGTGTTTGACACTAGTATTTAATACAAATATATTACTCATATATTAATACTACAAATGGCTGTTTACATGAAACATTTGGCTGTTCACTGCCCCCTGCTGGGACTCCTGAGCTTTTTCAGCTTGATCTTCAGTGGGCTAAGGATGTTTTCCAGACCAGGATTTGTGGTGAGTACAGTTCAAACATGCAACCTGCATGAACTGCTCCCAGCAAACCTCTCAAAATAACATAGTATTATGAACCGGAAAAATCTTCCCACATTTTGAATCCTCTAAAATTATATGTAACTTCATGCAAGTGAATAACCATGTCTGACAGTGTAAACTGAAAAACACAGTAAAGTGTAAAAATGATTTGACGCCACTAATCTGGTATCCTCATCACATCAATCTAATCTGGTATCCTCATCACAATCAAGACAGCTGGTTCGGTTCAGAACACCAACTCCATTTCAACTAAAATTGGAAAATTAATTAGCAATTTACACCTTGGTCATATGCCACGACAAAAACTGAGCAAAGCTGTGCATGAGTATATTAAGTGTCCTCCTAGTGGATATAAAGTTCACAGGGTTCCCCAGGGTGGAAAGTGAATAGCTCATCTTCCCTTGATTTTGTTACTTCTTGCAGACCGTTATATTGTTTATGGAAGCACAATGCCTACTGAGCTCTGCTTTCCCTTTACAGGTTGCCGTTAATCTATTCTGCCCACATAAGCAAACCACAGTAACTAGGCTGACACTGAAAATGAGAAAATGGGCTTTTTTTTTTTTTTTATATATTTTGTCAGGAAATAAAACAGTGTGCATGTGATCCAATTTCAGTCATAATTCAATTTTGATACAACATGCGGTTACGGTATTTTGCCTTTGTATGAACATGTTATTATGTTATATAATTCATTTATTACAGAAGGTTGCAGACGGGCAGAGGGCCAAGGCAGCAAAGGATCCATGGTGCCACCATGTGGCAGGGAGCAGTGGGATGCGGCAGAGTTGATAGGGGGCGGAGCCTGTGACAAGGTGAAGGACAGTAGGGACGCTGTTGACAGAAGGCAAGCGCTCGCGGGAGGCAGCGTGTCTGCCAGGTACCCTCGGAGCAGCGGACATGTTTACGTCGAGGGTTTGCTCATTTTAAAATCTCGATTAGCACAGTGCAGTTACGAGGGCGATGCCTTGGTGCAGGAATGAAAGATCAAACGCGTCGGATGTGGCTTTAGTGCTGATTGGTTGGTGGCCTTTCTTAGCAATCAAGGCTAAAATGTCAGCTACCCCAAGATCATAGCTGCTTTTATTCATTAAACATTCTCTGAGGCATCAAATTTAGTTACATTAGCTTGTATTTAACTTCTAAAACACAAATATATCCTCTAATGTAGGTAAGGTACCAACTTTATGTTTGGCAAACTATGATACAAGATGGCAAAACCCATTTTTATGTATATATACACACACTTACTACAACTATCTATATATTATATATACATGCATACACGTGTGTGTGTGTACTCCACACACATGGAATCCAGGACCTCCATTCTGCCCCCCCCCCTCTCTCTCTCTATATATATATATGTATCATGTGACTGTAACGTAATATATGCAGCACACATACAGTGTCAAGAGGTTCAACTACTTATCAGCTAAGCATTAGATGGGCAGGATCTAAGTGATTTTGAGTGTGCTGTGATTGCTGGTGCCAGGCATTGGGGTTCCCCCATCTCAGAAATAGGCAGCATCCTGGCATTTTCAGGCATTGGGGTTCCCCCATCTCAGAAATAGGCAGCATCCTGGCATTTTCAGGCATTGGGGTTCCCCCATCTCAGAAATAGGCAGCATCCTGGCATTTTCAGGCATTGGGGTTCCCCCATCTCAGAAATAGGCAGCATCCTGGCATTTTCAGGCATTGGGGTTCCCCCATCTCAGAAATAGGCAGCATCCTGGCATTTTCAGGCATTGGGGTTCCCCCATCTCAGAAATAGGCAGCATCCTGGCATTTTCAGGCATTGGGGTTCCCCCATCTCAGAAATAGGCAGCATCCTGGCATTTTCAGGCATTGGGGTTCCCCCATCTCAGAAATAGGCAGCATCCTGGCATTTTCAGGCATTGGGGTTCCCCCATCTCAGAAATAGGCAGCATCCTGGCATTTTCAGGCATTGGGGTTCCCCCATCTCAGAAATAGGCAGCATCCTGGCATTTTCAGGCATTGGGTTCCCCCATCTCAGAAATAGGCAGCATCCTGGCATTTTCAGGCATTGGGGTTCCCCCATCTCAGAAATAGGCAGCATCCTGGCATTTTCAGGCACTGGGGTTCCCCCATCTCAGAAATAGGCAGCATCCTGGCATTTTCAGGCATTGGGGTTCCCCCATCTCAGAAATAGGCAGCATCCTGGCATTTTCAGGCATTGGGGTTCCCCCATCTCAGAAATAGGCAGCATCCTGGCATTTTCAGGCATTGGGGTTCCCCCATCTCAGAAATAGGCAGCATCCTGGCATTTTCAGGCATTGGGGTTCCCCTATCTCAGAAATAGGCAGCATCCTGGCATTTTCAGGCATTGGGGTTCCCCCATCTCAGAAATAGGCAGCATCCTGGCATTTTCAGGCATTGGGGTTCCCCCATCTCAGAAATAGGCAGCATCCTGGCATTTTCAGGCATTGGGTTCCCCCATCTCAGAAATAGGCAGCATCCTGGCATTTTCAGGCATTGGGGTTCCCCCATCTCAGAAATAGGCAGCATCCTGGCATTTTCAGGCATTGGGTTCCCCCATCTCAGAAATAGGCAGCATCCTGGCATTTTCAGGCATTGGGGTTCCCCCATCTCAGAAATAGGCAGCATCCTGGCATTTTCAGGCATTGGGGTTCCCCCATCTCAGAAATAGGCAGCATCCTGGCATTTTCAGGCACTGGGGTGTTTAGTGTGTGCAGAAAGCATTCTATGAATGCACCAATCATTTACCACTAAAGTGACTCTGGGGCAGAAAAGGGTCCTATGTAGTACTAGCTTTATATACTATTACAGTGGCCAATGAGTGTCATCTGTTGTCTTCTGGTTTCCTTGTGTTTCAGCCAGCCTCTCATACCGTAATATCTCTAATATTTAAGCAGTAACATACGAGAAGGACTGTGGTTGTACTCCAGTATATATCACGGCTGCGATTCGGTCATAGGCACGAGGCTGCAGGCCTGTTTTTAGATACACCTGTAAAACAGAGCAGTATATATCTGATGTGAAATGTCCAAGTGCGGTTATAGCAGCACTCATAGAACGGTTCTTGTCCAA
Source organism: Paramormyrops kingsleyae (assembly GCF_048594095.1). Lineage (NCBI taxonomy): Eukaryota > Metazoa > Chordata > Actinopteri > Osteoglossiformes > Mormyridae > Paramormyrops > Paramormyrops kingsleyae. The sequence continues at coordinate 1,491,630 of NC_132810.1, forward strand.
TAAGATTTCTTGGCCAGAAAAATTTTCCATCTGATTCTTCTTCTGGACCAGAAGACATTTTGAATTTCGAGCTGTTCTTCATGATCAGGAAGGTGGGACTAGCGTGACATATTGACATTGCACAGGACAGACAGTAATATAACTAAATCAAGTGCTGTGAACCCAGAGTGACCCCCACAGCTTAGTCACATGAGCTCATCTATTGCAAAGTCTTCGGGATCCCTGGGGAGCCGGCTAAGCCATTGTGGTAATGCAGAACAAATCCATTGCTTGCTGTTAGGCTATGATACTATCCTGTTTTAGTCCTACCATGTGTTCCAAACATGTAATAAGGAAAATAATAACAGCAAAGCATTCATTTTATGGGGCAACCTGTTTCAGCAGCTCAAAACTTCAGGGCTATGGATTCCATTTTAGTACCAGCTCTTTGTGTATGGATTTGCATGCATCCAAAAGCATGCAGTGAGCTGAATAGGCTTCTCTATATCACCTGAGTGCACGTGTGCTTCTTGCAACAGCCTACAGTCTTATCTACTGTGCACCCCATCTAGTGCACTTGTGTCTTGTGCTTCTTTGCGTAGATTTCGGGTTCATTCTGTATTAAAATTGAGATTATGGAAAATGGATAGACACATAACACTGCTAAATGTTACTACTGCAATGTTGTTTCTAAGTGCATTGTGATTATATTCATGCTGCGCATAAAATTCCCACTTGACTTTTATGATGTACATAAAATTTCCATCTGACTTCATCTGCCTTGATGTGGTTCAATAACTGTCTTTACTCTAAATGTGAAAAATCCAGGGACAGGAAAACTTGATGAAGGCAAAAGTAAAACAAACACTTAAATCAACCTAGACATTAAGTTTGCTGTACAAATTTAAATAAGTAGAATGTCTTATCAGGCACCATGATTGAAACAAACCTATTTGTTTACGTTATGCTGTAACTGTTATGTGGAAATTAGGAAAATGTGGAATTTAAAATTTGGTATCCTTCCTTCTATCATTGTCTTCATATTTAGTCACACTAAGCCGGCACCAAATCGATTATCCATCTTTGAAACACAGCATTCAGACGAAACACATATTGATTCCAATTTTCCATTTAAACAAAGCACAACTGATGCACAATTAATCTTAAAAACAAATGGTGCTCTAGTGATAAAGGCCTATAATGAATCATGGTTCTACTTGGTTTTTTCATGATTGGACTGTGGGAAATGCCATGCTTCACTGGCCAGACGGGTCAGAATCTCATGTGGAACTGAAAGAGGCATTAATCTGAATGAAGAACAAAACTCTAGGCTTTATAACCGGATCAAAAAGGAAAGTAAGAGGCAAATTTAAGTGAAATGATGCATTTAACATTGTGTACCAAATTGAATGTGTGTAAAATGAGATTAAAATATAGTGAATATGATTTTATGTTCCACTGGAAAAATCATGCTAATACATTATACATAAAAGCTCAATAATTTTGCATCAGTATTTTGCACAAAAAAAATGCACATTATTCAGAAATTCCTAAGAATTCCTATGAAGGAAGTGATTATTGAAGGCAATCAGTGTAATTCAGAGCATTCAGAGCTGGGTAGCAGGCAGTAGAAACACATAGGAGACACTGTTTATATACACACCACAGGTCATTTCAGCTCATGAAGGACCTGGTGCCTGTGGTAGAGAATCTAGAGATGCTCTGGAAACCAGTTTCACATTTCAGGTTCCACGATTACTCTGTGATCAACAACCTGCCAGTGAATCTGATGTCTGGAAATTAAACAAAAAGTGTTTATTTTAAGGTTTAATAATTTATTTGATTATTTTATTCCTTTCGATCACCATATAATTGCCTGTCAAAACCCATACATCATACAACTACACATTATTTTATTTTATTCTTTAGATAACCAAAGCAGTTTTTGGTACCACCTTTAAATTCTTTGAAATGGAGAAGCCTAAGATGATATTGTTTTGACCAGTGACTGACATTTATTAGCTAAAACTGGAAGTGAGCCGGTACACTTTTTGTTTTTCTTTTTAGAGTACCGGCACCTCAGAATATCTTTTGGCACTGAATTAATAAGCGGAGTACTAGCACCTAGTAATGAATATCAAGGTAGACCGGCGCCTGGTACCGAATAACACGAGGAGACCGGCGCCTGGTGCCGAATAACAGGAGTTTTTTTCCCCACTTCAAGCACTGGCTAAAACTATGGAGGGTGTTTTGTGACCAAATTCAGTAAATAATCCACCTTAACTTATTTATCTATTTACTTTTGTAAATAAAGTTTTGTGTTTATTAGATTTGAATGACTTGACCTATTGCAACACTGTTAAAATGGATTCATCGTGGTTATATGATTGATATGTATCATTAATACATATTATTACACTATTTGGTTTCAACATGCTACAAAGTATTTTCGTTTTCGCCGTTCCGTGTACAATTACATACAGTTTGTCCCTAACGTTATTCCATACTTTCAAGCGTTGGTCACGTGATGGACAAGTTTCCGATTTTCATTAGCATGTGAAAGAGCTGTGATGTTACGGGAATTCAGATTTGTTATTCCTTATCTTAACATTGTCAGCAGATCTCATGCATTATATAAAATATAAAGAAACACCTGTAAAATAATTATGTTTGTTATACAACACGAATTATGGTATTGAAGGTTTTTTTAAACCCTATGGGATCACATGAGAATTTACATATCGCCCTTTACTGACGTTGAGTGGAAAGACAAAACACGCAAGGGCAGGTCGCAATTCAAAGTCCAAATTACAAGTTAAATTACGTGAAGACAGCATGGGGGATAAAAAGATTTTGTGCATTGGATTGGTATGTCTAGATATCATTAATGTTGTGGACAAATATCCGGAAGAGGATACTGACACCAGGTTCGTGGGACACTCGTTCACGTGAATTGTCTTATTTACACCACTTACTATACTACAGCTGCCAATGCGGATAAAGGTTTAACCTTCATGTCCGTACTACACGCCTTTTTACTGCAGTGTGCAAGAGGGCTCGTTCATGATTTGCTCTGGGGCTTGTCAAACGTATGGCGATTATGACTTCAATGTACCTGGATCAATTCTGTCCAAGTGAGAACATATTTAATAACGAGGGAAGACGTTAAATCGTGTATAGAAAAATGTCTTGTTTTACACAGAAAGTAAGAGTAATAGAGCTATGTTTACCTCAGTTGTAATTCTGCTTCACTGCATCCTTGGGACAGGGGGCATATCTTGCTCTTCTGTAGTGAACAGCCACTGCCCAAGTGTTGTGATCCTAATCTAAATTCTTGGTGCACCTTGTGTTTGCTTAGGTGTTTGTCACAGCGCTGGCAGCGAGGAGGTAATGCTTCAAACTCCTGTACAGTACTTTCCCTCCTTGGGGCGCCATGTGCATTCCTAGGGTCCCTCTCACCTGGCCCCGTGGCAGAGTAAGTTGTCCCTGTTAGCATAATCATAAACAGCAAAGCTTTGTTGTGTCATACCCTTATTCTTTTGAGCTATGAAGTTGAGTATCGAGGGTGGCTGTTCTCCTCACTGTCATATGGTTTGTATCTTATTCTGATCTGTAAAATTAGTTAAATATGTTCTTCCCGTATCCTTTATTCCTCTTTCTGAATTAAAATGACTTTGTTCAAATGCTGGACCAGCTCTTCCTAATCTGGTCCTTATAAATATAATAACAAGTCTAGCATATCCCGTGTGTCCCAAGCCGGTCCTCGGGGACCTGCAGACAGTCAGTGCTTTTGCTCCCTCCCAGCTCCCTACCACAGCAAAAATGTGCACTGTCTGGCAGGGAGCAAAAACGTGGACGTCTGGGGGGCCCTGGGGGATACACTGCATATGCTAGACTTGTTATTATTTTTTGCCATCTAGATCTGCTGTCACACTTTTGTGCACTGACAGGCCACGCCCACAAAGATGAAGCCTTTGTTCTACTGCAGACTCCTAAAGGAAACGGTTTAATGTTTACGATACAGCTACATTACTTGCATATTGGCCTGTTGTACAATAAACACAGTTTGCCTTTGGTGCAAAATTTCTTTTGGCACTGTTCTCTGCTGTTGTTTATAACCACTAGCTGAATGAAGTCGGTCTGGGCTCAGGATCTACACATGGTGAATCTGGCACAGTAAAACGCAGTGTCGGCAAATTAAATGCGTCGGTGGGGATGCCTTTGCAGTGCTCGCCTTTCAGGTGTCTGCTATGAATTATTATACAGGTATGTTAGTGGTAGCTGTGCGTTTAGCTTGTATAACCATTAAAGCTTAAGGGATTTCAGCCTGGTTCTCATTCTGTCCCTGTCGGTTGGTGACTCGTCTGCTCCAGCTTCGTCCTTGCAGACTTCCTCAGGTACAACATTGACATCTCGTTGCTGGTGGAGCACGCAGAATGCTCCTTCCCAGCTTCTGTAGTCATCGTCAATGCGAGGACAGGCAGTCGTACCATTCTGCATATGAACAGGTTTGTGTGTGTGTGCATGTATGCCTGGTTTTGTCAGTCAGTCGTTGGTAACTCCATCTCCGTTAAACTTAGACAGTTATACCAGTTGTACCAAGTTTATTAGGCTTATGCATCCAGGTAGCTGCATGCATCGCATGCATGCATGACAGTGCTCTCTGCAATTTACTAAAAAGTTTTGTGGGTGGAATCAAATTGTTAGCTAAATCAAGGTTATAGTGATGAATCTTGTCATTGGCATAAGCATATGAATTTCATGGTGGACAATATTTATAAGGGGCCTGCGTTCATTATATGTTTGTCCACACAATCCTTGATTTTATCAGTTGTAATATTACAATCAGATCGCGTTTTGAATGTTTGCATTATGGTCAAACCGTAACTTTATGCTTTTGCAGTAGTAATCCAAGGTTGAAACTGACGACAACTTTTTAAAAATACGTTTGAGGGGAAGCTTATTGCGAGTTCAGTTTCAACAGCTAGCAAAGGTCATCTTTTTGTAGAAGTAATCAATATTGCCGCCTCTGAGCCATTGCGAGATAATTAACGTGACGCTGTTTTTCTTTGACGAAAAGGCATGAACACACGGCCCTAGTCTTTCACCCAGTGTGTCACGGAACACTAGTGTGCCAATAGAATTGGCTAGGTGTGCTGTATACACACACACACAAACATGCACGCATACACAAACGCGCACACACACATGCACACAGCACACAACACACACTTACACATACATACATACACATATAGAAACTAAACTAAATAAGCTTGTGTATTAATAGTTCAATTATAAATGTATTTTAAGTGGCTTAGAAGAAAAAGCTTTATGTGAGTGACTTTTTAATTAATTTAATTTTCCAATAGGTTTTAAGTGCACTTGTCACGTAATTAAATGCAGCTCAGAATAAGACCACCCTACAATTAGCACCCATTCATGTACATACCGGTATGTTCGACAAATTGTAAACTTCCCTGTAGTAAGAAAACAAGATCATGCGCACATTTTTGAAAAGGAAAATTCCAGAAAACGTACTTGATCCTGAACCAGCAACATGATTCGCTTTATTGGTGAGAGTTAGTTAGTAGTTTGTTTTAGTCAGTGGTGTGCCCTGGGATAATTACCTTATGACACGTGAGTGGAAAGTACTCAGACCCTGCATTACCATCAACAACCAGAGGGGGTGCTGAAGCTTCCAGTACTTCTGCCTCACTTCCTTTTTTCATTTTCCCGAAATATGGTTTGTCAAGGGGACCTGTTCACTCCATCCACTGCGCTCGCATCTGTTTCTGACTGTAAAGTTTTCTCCCTTTCCAGGCCTCTTTCTTTACAGGCAACAAGCAGAACCTCTTACAGATATTCCTCCGTTTCCCCTCTCCCTGAAGGTGCGAGAACATCTGGATTATGTTTGACAGTGACACAGATGGGTTTTGTTCTGTCTGTTTCTGCTCATGTGGCAGTTTCATCGTGGGGGATTTTTCCCGCCGAGGGGTGGACGTGTCGCACGTGGTGTGGCAGCAGGGGGGGGAGACCCCGTGCGCGTGCTGCGTGGTGTGTCCCTCCAGCGGCTCCCGCACTGTCGTTCTCGCCGACACGTAAGATGCTCATGTGGGCCCCGTGTTATTTTGGCTTCAGCAGTTGGTGATGGTGCCTCTGTCCCTGCAGAGACAGGCCTCAGATCTGCAAAGTATCGGCATATTGCTCTATGTGTCTGTACTGAACCAACAGTTTTCTCAGTTAGCGGCGAGGTTTGGATATAAAGGCATTTTGAACCACTTAAAACACTCTTTTGCTTGTGGCCCCCTGTTGGCCACAAACAGTCATCACACTAAGGGGGCGGGGCCTGAATTGACTCATTCCTGTGTATATAAAAGTGTTCCATGAAATTGGCCACTATATAAACACGGCCCGAAAGTCTGTGTGGGATGCTACTGTAGGAAATGTGTGTCCTTATGTTTAAAACATGCAAATTTCATTTTAGTAGTGACAGTCAAATGAATCTTCATGAACCAATTGCTGTATTTTCTGACACCACTGAATGATGCACTCTATTCAAAAAAGGCTCAATTCATGCCCCAAAGCAAAGCAAGAGCACTAGTGGGGTCAAAAATACAGAAAATGGTTCCGGAAGCTTCATTTGGCTTTCACTGCTTTTTAGGTAGCTGCATGTTTGTGGTCTCTGCAGTGACACTCCATTAATTAAAATGATTTTTTTTTGCCTTTAATTACACAACTATCATGAATAATTGAAAAGTTGCTTTAGTCTCTCCATGTTTAATTTTGTCCTTTAGATCCATTATTATTCCGTTTCCCAAAAATGAATATAAGCATGAAATTTGTTGGCTTTAATCAGTAATTATCTTTATAGCATTGATTATATGACTATATAGTGTGACAGTTATGTAATACGTTTGGTTTAAGTAGTACAACTTTTTAAAATACTTTTGAAATAAATCTGCATTTGTTCAAACATTTAAAAAGTTGACAAATAAATACAGTATTATTGTTGAATATTATTATATGAATATTTGACCAAGAAGCTTTAGGAATGCAGATACAATGCAACTTTGACATGTAGGGACAAACATGGCAGATTTTGCTTGCAACGTTTTTCCTAATAATAATCCTAACATTTACCATCCATTTCACATGCAACATTATATTATTTGCCCTTGATAGGAAAGAATAGTTACTATGTACCGGCAGACCATAGTGGTAAACCAAAGTATTTATCCTGGTTGAAAGTGGGTTTAAATGCCAGAGACCACTGTCATGTATCATGTTATGCTACCACATGTTCCTTGTCAGAACATGACTTTATGGCTACAGAAACTTTGGTTTGAAGCTTGAAGCTTATTTCATAGCATATAGACTCAGAGAGTATCTGCATAGACAAAATGTTAAGCTCTGGTATCAGTGGAGGACACAGTTGCAAGACTAGAAGACAAATATAGAATAACTACTGAACTGGTATCACAGTAACACTGTATTTGAATATCAGCATTGTTTATGGTTTCATGTTCAAATAACTTTGTCATAATTTATTAAAACCCGTTGATAACGCTAATGTCTAATGGTTTGATGTCATAAGCATCATGTAATGATCTTTTGCATAATCACTAATGTATTTAATTTTCACCAATCCTCAGTAAGGTGCTTAATGTAAACCTGGCCAGAAGTTTAGCATAGACCTTAAGTTCTGGTTATGCCTTCGTCTTTTGACTGGATAGATATGGCTTGGGAACTGGATGGAGTAGTCCTTGTTGTTATTTAAATGGCTGGTTCATGATTATTGGTTCATGGAAAATGTACCTTCGAAATCGGCCAGGCCATTTGTGTGATATGAATCAGACAGCAAATTTATGCTTTCATGCAGCTTCTCGTCGTATTTCCAGAAACGACTGGTAAGAGGAAGCAGACCATGTGCGAACCTTCTTATAATATGTCTGTAAAGTTTCTGGCTGAACCTTTACAGTTTCAGACATGATGCATAAATAAACTGAATTCTTAGTGTTTATGCTGAAATTTTGGCCAGCACTGTAAAAGAAATTTGTAAATGAATACATTCTCTTTGTTACCAAAGTACGAAAACATGGTTTGATCATTCAACCCAATCAGGAACCTCCCAGATGCGTCAGTGGAGGATTTTGCTAAGGTGAACTTGGTTGAGTACAAGTGGATTCACTGGGAGGTGAGTGGTAAGGGTGCTACCAGGGGACTTCAGAGGGTTGCATTAAAAGCACAGTGGATGACCAGTAAAGACAGTAGATTGTAGTGAATTATTGGTTTGAAAGTTGGGCTCATGAGTAGAAGCAGGAAGTTGCGTTGCGCTTGGCTGAATGGCCCAGTTACAGTATCAGCTGGTGTTTGCTGCTTTCCTGGTGAATGGACAGGGCCGGAATGCATCGGAGCAGGTGAAGATGATTCAGAAGGTCGAAAAATACAACAGCACTGTTCCAGAACCGTGCAGAATCACCATTTCGGTGGAGATTGAGAAGACAAGGGAGGAACTGTATCAGCTTTTTCCTTATGGAGATGTGGTATGATCCCCCATTCATTTAGCGTTGAAATATATAACATAAAGTACAATTGTATTATATTTTCTACTAGAATACTACTAGTGTTGCAACACAGCTAAAATTTTGCTAGGTATAATTATATATTGATATCAGTTAAGCAAATGGTTACATGTAAGTCAGTTAACAGTATCCATCCATCCATCCATCCATCCAACTATATTCTAATCATAGTTGCAGGGGTACCTGGAAACTATGCCAGTCAGCACAGGGCACAGTGTTGGGGTACACCATGAACAGGATGCCAGTCCATTGCATGGCACACACATGCACACATGCACAATCATAAACAAAATATGCATGCGTTAATGTGATCCAAGGAATAACATGTTATAGCTTTAAAATTAATGCAGCTCCTTAATGCAATAAATTTTCCTGCCCTATTGCTATTAAATGTAGCATCTCCTGGGAATAAATGCATGAATTATATCATGAATTAGTGTAAACCCTGATCTCTAATCACTGAACCATAAAGATAAGTGGCAACTAGGGATTTTTTTTGAGAAAGGAAAAAAGAATTGTAAGAACTTTTAAATTGCTTATTTTCATGACCACATGTTGTTGAATTAATTCAGTGTAAAAATATATGTTTGCAAGCACTGATTGAAAGATAGTGTAGCTCAAAATAGTGTAGTTTCTATAAAACCAACTTTTGCAAAAACACGTGATTCTTTTTGAATTACGAACATAGTATTGATAGTATTTTAATTGTGCAAGTGAAAGCACATTTATTACACTTTATTAATGAATTATCAAACCCACAGGTTTTTGTGAGTAAGGATGTGGCCACTTGCATGGGGTTCTGCTGTGCTGCAGATGCCCTGAGGGGACTGTACGGGCGCGTGAAGAAGGGGTAAGTCTGTTCTGCCACATCTGTCTCTCTAAACAATCCACATTTATGTACTGTTTATTTATTTCATTAATATTCCATAATATTCTATTTGGTTTGTCTGTGCTCCAAGTATCTTGCTGCTCTGTGCACAAGAATTCCCCTGGGGGAGCAGTAAGGTTTATCTAAGTGCAGAATCTAAGGGTGATGATAAAGAGGGCAGATTTTTGTGCAACGTGGACGGGCAATGTTGCTCAGGCACTTTCCCATTGATATCAGGCAACAGATTTCTATCTGAAAACTTTGATTGAAAGTGGGCAACTTTTCTCGATCATCCAGATCCAGACGAGTTGTCTTGTTTTGCACCTGGAAGGCAATTGCCCAACAGCATTGCTCAAAATGTTGCCCTTTGTATCATCGTCTTAAGAGTGGGCCATAGTATGGTTGTAATGTGAGCAGCTGGATCTCAGTCATCTGGAGAGTTGCAGTGTTCGTACTTGCAGGTGCTGTGAGAGCCATTGTCTCAAAGGGATACTTTCAATCACTAGGACTAACTAGTTGAATGAGAGAAAAACAATTTTTATGATTTTAGGGCTTGTTGCCACCAGGTGTCACTGCTGTCACTATTATGAAATCATGGAGCTTACTGATATAGGTATTTATATTCAAAAATGTGTTTCTATGTTCACCTTAGCAGATAAATATAATAGATAATTTGCTATATATCATTTTCCTTGATTAATCGTTTTAGTATGGTATTCTCCTGGGGTTTGTCTTTACCTCTTCTCTGAATGGGTTGCCTTCTTACACAAACTTAGAGAAATGCTTCTTTTCACATATCCCCCAGTAGCATTTTTGGGGCTTTTGGGCTCTGCTCAGGGGGCCGATGGCCTAGGCTGCTGAGCCACAGACTGCCCATTCTTGTAGGGCTGTGCTGATCTGTGCCTGGGCAGAGAAGGGAGCTGACGCCATGGGTCCGGATGGAACGCTGGTCCACTCCGACGCCTTTCCTCCCCCAGCCCTCGTGGACACGCTGGGGGCGGGAGACACCTTCAATGCGTCCGTTATCTACTCGCTCTCAAACGGTGAGAATCCCGTGGTCTCTCCTAATGGGTAATGTCTCCTGTTCGCTGTTACTGTCTCGTCTTGTGTGTTGTATCACATTCATTTTAATAACTTTTGAATTGTCAAAAATGATGCCCTTCAAGTAGAAGTCAGTAAGGCCTTCATGTCATTGACCACCAGTGGATTGCCATTGACTAGCCATGAGGTCACTTAATGTATGTTGTACATGGTGATCAGGAAAGTGAAACCAAAAGCTAATTTACTGACTTCATTCAATAGTTTCAATATGTTTATGGAAGACACATGTTTTCTGAGTTAGGAATTAAGTTATTTTTGTCTCTCTGCCCTTTTGTAATCTGTCATAACAGGAAAAGCCCTACAGGAGGCGCTATCATTTGGTTGCCAGATTGCAGGCAGGAAGTGTGGAATCCATGGATATGATGGTATTGTATCAAAATAATGGTCCCCGATGACTATGGGATGGGTCATGGCAATTTCTCATCAGCCTCACAAGAAAGGATTCTTGTAAGATAGTGCCTTGTGTTGGAAAGAAATGACAAGAGCAGAGCAGAGCAAATGCACGCATGTGTGCTGTGTGGGCACAAGTAACCTTGCATCTTTGTTTATTTTTTCCAATGGACCGGCTAGTTTACTGTTATAATTTAAGGCAGTTTTGTTACAATCAATGAATTCTGTCTTTTGCAGTAAATGAGCCATTTGATTGATGTGCATTGTTAGGAGAAATATGTGATCCTTTAAAAGGACCAGGCCAAGTAGGATTTTTCTGCAGTTTAATATTGACCTGCTTGCTACTAAAACCTGATGCACATTCAGAACAAAACTTGAAAACGCATTTTGTCAGTTTTATGATTAAAAAAAATTATAAAATTATTTTAGGGAGATGTTAAAGTTGCAAGTTATTTCAAGAAGATTTTTCTGCAGTTATTGGTAATGGAAGCCATTGGTTCTGAAAGCGCAAACTATCTTTGAAGAAATCCAAAACTTTCCCTCCTCAAATGTTCAGCCGTCTCTCACCAGAATTTTTCCAGTGGTCTAATCATCTCCCTGACCGCTATTCCAGTGTGCATTCGAGCTGCTCCAGGAATATTTGCATTTGGTTTCTAAAAGCCTTGATTACACTCTTTTGGCAGTGTGTGCATGAAGGTAATGATAAACAGGATGTCTGACGTGATCCAGTCCTGCATTAGCCTGACCCAGCTGGCCTTCTTAGCAAAGACCCCTCACCCAGACCGACATGTCAGCCAATATTGACTAGACGTGATAAAAGACGAAAAGGGTGCATGACCTGACCCATCCCCGAGAACCCAGCCCTCACCATAAGTGACAGCCGATACTGGTGTAACTGGCTTTAGATGTGTAAACATTGTGTTGAAAGCAGAGTTCACTGTGCCAGAAATGTTGAAGTACGCTAATGTTGAAGATATTGTACAATAAACCTGATATTTGTGTTTTAAACAAAATAAATATAGTTATATTTATTTATCCACTTTACGAAAGAACTAGGATTTGGATAACGTTTAAAATTCATTACTTGTACAGGTTGATTTCTCTCTCCTCCTACCTGGTAGTTTTAAAATACAAGTAGCATGTAGTGTAAGCATGGTATATATCACTTACAAAAATGATCAGTAACTATAGCTTAATTTTTTTTTTTTTACTTGACATAATTTATTCTTGCACTGGAATTTAATGCATGAATTCTGAACCTAGAATTGTTTAAGAGGTTATGCCAAAGCTGGGCCATTCAGGAAACATACTCTTGTATTCCTACTGATGTGGGCACAAGACATGTTGTTTTTTCCGTTAATTCAAGAGCCAAAATCTCGAAACGTCATTCCTGGCACAAATCTTGGAAAATGCTGCAGCTGTACAGTACAGTTAAGACCCCTGCCAGTGTTTACCCTGTGAGGGAGCTCGCCTTCGGTTGGGAGGGGGTGGGGAGGGTTGCAAAGGTTTCAGATGTCTGATCATATTCACAAAAGGAGCATTTGTGCGTATGGTGCAGCTTCACTGAATCTGTGGCAGCATCTATATCAAAATCAGTTTCTTTTTCATAACCCTGAGACTTAGAATGTTATTGTCTAGTGCAGTGTTTCCCAAACCGCTCCTTGGGGACACACTGTCAGTCCATGTATTCGTTCCCTCCGAGCTTGCTGCCAGACAGTCCACTTTTTTGCTACCTCCCTGGTAGGGAACTGGGAGGAAGCAAAAATGTGGACTGTCTGTGGGTCCCTGAAGACTGGATTGGGAATCACTGGTCTAGGGAAATGGGCTACAACACAACTGGCAGCACTGTCACTGTGATGATACAGGCAGCACCATTCCTGGACTGAGAATGACAACCCACAAGTTCTGAGTAGGTGAAGATATCCTAGCCATTAGATATCCTAGCCATTAAATATCCTAGCCATTAGATATCCTAGCCATTAGATATCCTAGCCATTAAATATCCTAGCCATTACTTTCAAAGTTCCATTGTAATATTCAAAAAAAATATTCCATTGTTGCTTTCACACCCAGCAGTTACTATTGCAGAGGTTGTTTGACTGGTGGAAATGAAACACACATTTGGTCTTCCCAGGTGTGTAAAATTAAATACCTTTTATTGAACCACACAGCAACCAACATACACATTTTAGAAGACCAGTGAGACTGTATGAACCATAAAAAAATAACTATGTACAGCTACTTGGTATGTAATACTCTACAGGAATGGTATGCATATCTTCCTTTTTATTGCAGATAGTATAAGCTATTAAGGAAAGTAAGACCAAAACCAATGACAAATGACTGGTCACATCATCTGTTGGGGTGCAGCCAAAAGTAACTGGACCACTCAGTGAACTATCGGCTAGATGACCAATACTTATTTTTCTTGAGAATCAGAAAGTGTTCTGTAGTCTCTTGAATATGGAACAAAGGATTCTTATATTTCTTTGCAATCTTTTTACAGTCCAGAAGATCCTCTAGACTTTGCCTGTTGTCCTCCCCGACACTGAGACTATAGGCAACATTGGAATGCTAGATTCTACCAGCAGGCAATTTATCTATGATATGCAGATATGATTGCAGATGTTAAATGTGAGTAAAGTACAGACAAAACCAAATTTTCACAAAGACAATGGAAAAACATCAGTGTGGGTCTACCAATGTCGAAACAGACCATGTCAGACTCACAAGTACTGTTACACACATTAGTTAGAAACCCATTATGTCCCCACATTAATCTTTAGAGAAGTCAAGTTAAACTGCTTCCTGTTGGACATCTGGTTTTGGATAAACCTTTTAAGGAAGTTTTCAATTTATGATGTCATTCTGATATTTTAGGAACGCAATGCCTATTTAGAATTCCTTTTTTCTTTAGTTAATTTTTGTTTTGGTTTTACAAAAGTATGATAACACATCCATTCTTGTTTTCATTTTTTTTTTTATGACTGGGGCTCTTCAGTACAATGAAAAACTGGAAACCATTACAGTCACCGATCACAGATATATTAAATTGGCCTCTTTCACTTGCAAAAGCAGCTCTTGACCATAAGGCCTCTGGCGCAAGGTGTGTCCATTTCATTGGTTTTCTTTTTGGTTTTTGCCATAACGACTGCATCGAAAAAAATGCTACGTTTTTTCCATGCCTTCCCCCTCTGCCACAAGGGAGCTTAAGCCCATAAGCAACCAGTTATGGGTGTTAACTTTTAAAAGACCGTTAAGTGAGGTATGCATAATCAAAGACAAGGCTTCAAAGACAGCTTTGGTGCACTGAAGATTAGTCATAATTTATGTAATACAGTAATAACGATAATGGCAAGAGAAGGAGACCCTGCAATAGCATCTGTTAGAATATTTCTCCGATTAAAAGGCAGTTAGAATATTGTAAAGTCTGTTCCGGGTTCTACTATATCCAAGCCTTTTAGTGGTCCAGAAAGTTTGTCAGTGAAGTTAAACAAGAAACAAAAAAAACCTCAAAAAGTATTTCTAGTGTCATTTTGGATTTAGTCCATCGCTCCCAAGACTGTGACCCTGCGGCTTGCAGGCGCTTGGCTGAGTGTCTCCTACATGTCTTCATACAGGAGCATCCCACTGAAAATAGTGAGCGGTTCCACAGAATGGGCTAGCTTGCCCATGACAAGGTCCACGCAAACCGTGTCTCCCACCTGCAAGGGGAGGATGACATTGAACACAACCAGAGACCCTGGGATGGGTTTGACCTCGGCCGTTGGCTTGTTCTCCAGACCCTCTGGCTGGTAACCAGCAGAGTCTGCACGGGCTACGCCATAGTTAGACTTGGACAAGACTGCTTCGATTTTCACATTCTTTTGGCCAGTCAGAATAGCGCTGAAGAAGTAATGCCCGTCCAGAGGAGCAGTGAAGATTCCTAAAAGAAAATCACAGTTTGAGTCAATGCATGGATGCAGGACAATGTGCAAAGCATAAGAAAATTGCATTAATATGATTGTAATCATCATCAAAATATGATGTAATATATGAAAAGAAACACACTAGTCCTTTTTACCTGTTTGTGGGTTATAGAAATCACCCTTATTAACAAAGACCTTGTCAAAGATGATCGTTCCGGAAGTAACCTTGGGGTATGTTAAGGCGGCGGAGAAGGACAACTGCGGTACGTGGGCATCAGCCCCAGCCAGACCTGTGGGGGATGAAAAAGAAAGTTCATCATTTTATAGGTCAATCAGAAGAGTTACATAATATTAACTACCAGAACCAAAACCAATCCGGTAGAACTGGAATGCATATGACTCCGATTCCGACTCCACACTGAGCACCTATAAACCCACCACTGACAGTAAACATTGACCGTAAACACGTGGTCAAAGGCGGTGGACTGTATTCATGGCCTTGATTTCCCCAGTCCTTCCTCAACTTCCTGCCCAGGAATGACCCTTGCCCACATAAAGTTACTCAGGTTTCACGTCAACACGTTTTGCCTGTCACAATTTTCCCAGCACTGGTCTTATTGATTGCCTTTAAATGCAAGTTTTTTTTCCCCCTATGGCCTTAACAGCTTCTGTCTAATGAGACTTGACTGGCCAGTTATAATACCTATAGCTACTACTGCTTCTAACTAAACACCTTCTAAGAAAACCTGCGATTAAGCTTAAATGTATCATCTTTACATTATTGTGTTCTTTTATCTCTAGGGAACAAGATACGGCAAATTAGTATATACTGACATTGATTAAATGATTAGAAGGATGGATGGAAATATGCACAAACTAGAACTACTACAAAATCACAATTTAAATGATTTATTATATTGAGCACTGCTGCCTCTCTTCTCTACTGTTGTGGTTTCTAGTACTGCTTGTTCCGTGTGTATATATACCATATGTAGTTGGCATGTTCTCCCCGTGTCATGTGGGAGTCCGCTGGGCGTGACAGTTTCCTTCCGCTGTGCAAAGACATGACTGGCATCTCTAAATTGCCTGATGGTGTGTGTGTTATGTGAAGGGCTGGCATTCTGTCCAGGGTGTACCGTTACTGCTTGGGATAAGCCCCCCCGTGACCCTGACCAGGAAAAGTCACTGGAAGATGGACACAGAATTTGTTTCCTAAAGAATGAATAAACACCATCTTTCATTATTTTCCAATAAAATAAAAAATGAGTCAAAGTAGAATTACAAATCTCATTGGTTAAAATGAAAATCCTTGCTCAAATCACACTGCATCCACAATATGATGCCAGGAACCTGACTGGACGCCACAGACCTGTGATAGGAGGTCACATGTTCTTCAGATTCAAACTAAGTAAAACTAAGTTGCTTCTAAGAAGAAACATGAGAACATACCTGGTTCTCCTCTCGGCCCTAGAGGCAAAGAAACAAAACATTATTTTCAACACATGGAATCATACCAGAACTACAAACAAAAGGGCAAACCTTTATTCCCATGGCAGATGTAAGCAGAAATTATCTTTAAGTGCCAGTGACTGTGTGCTCTCTCATTTGTCAATGAGGTACAGTGGTAATGAGGTACAGTGGTAATGTGGTACAGTGGTAATGTGGTACAGTTGTAATGAGGTACATTGGTAATGAGGTACAGTGGTAATGAGGTACAGTGGTTTACCTGGCTGTCCCCTTGGACCCTCATCTCCTGGTCTCCCTGGTGACCCGTCCCTTCCTGGAGCCCCTCTCGGTCCTGGAGGTCCCAGGTACCCTCTCTCTCCTTTAGGGCCTGGAGGACCGGGAAGCCCTGAATGGAAACATGGTAACTGAGAATTAATCATCCCCTGAGACACATCTCTACCTTACTTTCATAAAATCTTTCATTTAGATATTAGTTAGTATATGTAGCCCCCTGGATTTGGCATGTAAACAGTAATCTCAAATAACATGATGGATTACTTGTATAGTTCAGCCTGGTGAGTGAATCGGAAGTTAGGGAATGATTTAGTATGGCGTAGTAAGTAGTAGTAAGCGATTTTAGGATTCTATGATTTTTTAGGACATAAAAGGGGTCATAATTCATACAGAGGCTAACCTTATAATTAGCCAATGATATGTTTTGCATCAGTGAGTGACAGGGCAGGGGCACTCCAGGGCCCAATAAACTTTTAGCTGGGGCAAGTGCTCCTGTTGCCCCACCCCCCTATATAGATCCTTGTTAAAGAGAGATGTAAACTGTTGGGTCATGTGGCCAAAGGGGGGTTGGAGAGCCTGAGGACAGGTGACAAAGTGCTATGTAATCTCTGTGAGAGTTACAGCTCTGTTCTCTAGTGAGAGGGTTCTGAATGTGCTGGACGGTACAAGACATTTCAAAACGGGGCAGACAGCAAATTGCTTGCCAGAGAGGTACTCCTATACTGCGTGTGTGCTGTTTGTAAGAAGCACTCAGAGAGAGAGGCCTGCTGACTGCTGCCCGTGAATGAAGAAGAAAAGACTCCAGTTTGCAGTTAGTCTAAACTTCCACCCACATTGAGGGAACACAATACCTGACGCAGGCTGAATTATGGCTTAACAGCCTGGAAGTCTCATCTACGGCCAAACGACTATCTGGCACAGCCAATGAAAAGAGAGTGAACTGGGTACGTGCGAGAAGGGGCCCCACAGGGTTCAAAAACCACTCTCATAGGACTTACGGGGAGATACAGTGTTACATATACTGAATATCTTTAAGTGTAGAATCAAACGGTATTACAGACTATTTAACGAAAAACTTACCCACATGATCCTGGCTGGAGAAACTCTGGAACTCATTGAGAATGTGAAGCAAAGAAGAGTTAAGGTGTTTGATCTTGCGATGAATGCCGCTTAGTTCTGTGTTGTGAACCGTGTCAATGAATCCACTGTGAAAGGTGACGGTAGCATTAAGCTCATTGATACAAGTCCATAGTCCAGTGACATGCTTGTTTAGACCTTCTTTTATTTTTTGCATGTTATCAGTAAGTGTGTCCAGCCGATCACAGACAGTCTCCATTTTGGAAAGTCTCTTCTCTAACCCATCCTTTGACTGCTTACAGTCACCCATCTCCAATAAAATGTTCCTCCCTAATTGCTGGATTTCTTTATCTATGTGGTCAAACTGACCTCTGGTATCCTCCATGTGCTCGCTCAGCTCTTGCTGGATTTTGTCTATCTCAGTGATGATCTTGTTCTTTGTGTTGCTGAGGTCAGTAATGACACTGTCGTGCTTTTGGACGGTGTGCTCAAGGCCCTTGAGCGTATCATTGATGGACGTGAATGTTAAGATGACCCCAGACAGTTCCCCTTGTAGAGATTTCAAGTTACCATTTAACGTGCTTCCAACAACACTATGGCCATCTAGGGGCTTTTGTGGTTCAAGGTCTCCTGTTCCCGTTGGTTCTTCTAAACTGATCTTGCAGTGTCCACTACACTTCTGTACGTCCTCCTTCAGTTTTCCCACTTCCTCCTGTAAGTTGGAGCACACCTGAGAGCAAGCAGTTTCATCAGAGTCTATTCTGTTGTGCATGTTCTTGATGTCTGTCTGCCATCTCTGAAGGGCATTGTTAGTACTGTTCCTCAATGTGCTAAGCTCTTTTGCTACTGACTTGCAGATTTCACAGTCTTCTACATTTCTACCCAAGTTCTCAATTTCTGTGACTACCCTGTTAAAGTGCTCCCCATTTTCTCCAGTCAGGGCTTTAATCTTGCGGACATCATGCCCAAGGTCAACAACTTTGTCCATGAGAGAGTCTCCTGACATTGTTATGTCCTTCAATCTATCATTAAACCTCCTGATTGCACCCTCATTATCTATGACTTTCCACTGCAGTGTTTTAACTGTATCTTCAGTAGCTTCATCTTCTCCTGGAACAGGTTTGGGCTGGCAGGATTCTAGACAGGTGGTCATTGCCGATGTCAGCCTGCTATCAATGTCAGAGGTCATATTCTCAATTCGGACCAAGCGTTCATCGTGATCAAAAATGGTGTCTTTAAGGATATTGATGTCGACCTCAAGTTCAGGTATTTTGGCAGTTATATCATCAAAGTGGTCAAGAAGCACATTCCGTGTGTCACTGAGTTCCCTCTGGCAATAATCTTTTAGGTCACTTTCCATGTAAGAAAATTTCTCCTCTACCTTTTGTGCTGTACTGTTAAGCTTCCTTTCAAGGTCACCCAACAGATCTTTGAATTTATCTTCTCTTGCAATTGCACCACTAGATAACTCTCCATCTAACCGGTTGTAGGTCTCAGATACTGAGGTGAACTTCCTATCTAAATCGTCAAGATTTCCTTTAATGTCGTCCACACGATTGCAGCAGTCTTGATAGTTAGTCTGGTCCTGCCGCAGGCTTTCGAGGGCCTGACGATGTTGTTGGTTCATGGTATAGACATGCTTCTCCAAGGCACGGATCCTCTCACGGTCTTCTTCTTGCTGCTGTTTGAGGTCATCTACTCCAGACTGGCAGGCAGAGCAGGAGTGAGTAACCCTTGTCTCAAGTTCTCTGAGGATCTCCTCCTTTAGTGTGTCTAACCAGCTGCCACCACTCTTGTTATCCAAGTCATTGCTGCTGCTCTTGCCATTGACAAGGTGATTGTTGATACTGACCAGAGTTTTGTCATGTGCACGTGTTCTGTTGTCCAGTTGGTCTAGTTTTGTCTGGATGCTGTGGA
The DNA here is from genome assembly GCF_048594095.1 of Paramormyrops kingsleyae. Classification (NCBI taxonomy): domain Eukaryota; kingdom Metazoa; phylum Chordata; class Actinopteri; order Osteoglossiformes; family Mormyridae; genus Paramormyrops; species Paramormyrops kingsleyae. The sequence continues at coordinate 1,511,195 of NC_132810.1, forward strand.
TGGTCGCCTTCATCTCTGGCTGAGCAGCATCAGCTGGTGTCTTTCCACTGAAACCAGGCGTCTGCATTTCCTCCTCAATCTTCTTGTTCATGCCATGCAAAGTGGACTGCAGGTCCTGGAGGTTCTTAGTCAAACTCTGAATCTTTTCTTCCAGCTGCTTAATTTTATCATTATCTCCTCTTCCTAAAACAGATAGATATGTGGAGTTTTGAAAAGAAGCAGCTCAGAGTCAGTCTTGCAGCAGGATTTATTTCCTAGAGATTACTCTCAGCATCTTGTGATTCCTACCTTAGATGACAGGCTTTTTAGTGATAGGGAATGTCTATTTACCTCCACCCGTTTGCCCAGTGCTACTGCCAGCACCAGTGTGTACTGGACTGGAAGGGTTGGGCCGTGGTCTGGTTGTGGAGATCTGGGTGTCTGACCCTCCATTTGGCCCCTCACTGCAGTCATCTCCAGTGTATCCACGACAACACTTCCATTCCATCTCTGTTACCATCTTATATGCCACCTTATACTTGGGTCTCATGTATGTCCGGTACCTACAGGAGAAAAAAAGAACACAAATCTCAATTTAGTAAAATATAGACAATGGATTTCCCGGTGAATTTGTTGAATCACTTGTAGAGTGTTTTTATATGTCTCTGAAAATGATTTCCACAAATATGACTAGAATGTCTCATTACTGAGCTGTTCTGGATATTTTAAAATACAACCTTGTGGACACAAGAGCATCTAACGAAGCAATCAGTTTCTGGAGGAGTTATGCTTTTCAAAGTTAGAACAACATACTTAACTATTAACCTGCTTAATTGCTTCTTTGCTTTTCCCATTATATTTTCCCTATATAAACCCATAATTTGATAACACATTAAATTTATTTTTATTATTGCAAAAACCACCACCAAGGCAAATCTTTTCAAGAAATCCCCCCCCTCTGCTATATAGCTGACCCTTCCCTTCCCCCACCCTGGCATGCAGCGTTGTTCCAGATCGGAAAATGGACTAGGCCGATAAAAAAGAATAATTGAAAACTTCTGCCTTATTGTATACTTTCAAAGTACAGAATAAATGGACACAATCCAATAATTTATTTTAAAAACATTAAAAACCAGTGAAGGAAAAGATTCAACAAAAGAAAACAATTGAAAAATCATTCAGAATTCTGGGGCAAAACATTGGCTATATTACAAAGCAATATGCATATGAATTTCTGCACCACATCAGAGAATAACTATTGTTTTCCATAGTTTTCTTATCAGAAGACTGCTTTAGGCCTTTTCTGTGTTTATTAGGCAGCATGTATTCCCTCAACTTTTGTCAGGAGTATAAAACCAGCTGAAAATCATACAGACTTTTCCCTCCAGTTCTAAGCTATCTGACCTTCAGAGTCTTGGGGGTCCAATAAATGGACACAATAAAACATCAATGCCAAACCCCAAAATAAATTTAGACTCATGCGTGCACTCAGTACACTGATGAAACGTATTTGTAAATAGCTTGTTTTTAAGATTGTTGTTATTTTACCAAAGAGAGAATAAATTTTGCACTTCTAATTTCCTGCACATGTAAAAGCAATTCCCCTGTCTTGGTCGTGTAAGTTCTGATTTAGAAATACGTGCACATCTGCCGCGCAGCTGTCCTGCTGCCAGTTTTCATATGAAGGTCTCAGTGATGTACCAGCTCAGATTATTTTTTTCCACAGAGGAGGTACCAGGACAATTATTAATCCATTGTGGTTAATAACATACAGAGGAGCTCAGCTCATTGGGGATACAATAATGTATGCGGAGCAGAAATGACATTCACCCATTTGCCATGATAAATGCACAAGTTCTTGAAATGTGGAAGAAACTCATAAAAAAGAGGTTTGCTAAGTCGAGGCAGCTGCGGGGGCTGTTACTGCTACTATTAATACAAGTACTATTTTTATTATTGTTAATTTTTATTATTGTTTATTTTAAGCATATCATTAATGGAGGTGAATGTTAAGATGTCCCCAGTCAGACTTCATATCTGTACAAAAGATTTAATTAAATAATTTATCCATCTTCCAACTGCTTATTCGGGGTCTTGGGGAGCCTCGAAGGCACAAGACAGGAGACACCCTAGACAGGACCTCGGTCCACTGAAGGGCGCGCACATACACCCAGTCACGCGCACATATACACAGTCACGCGCACATACACCCAGTCACGCGCGCATACACCCAGTCACGCGCGCATACATCCAGTCACGCGCGCATACACCCAGTCACGCGCACATATACACAGTCACGCGCACATACACCCAGTTACGCGCACATACACCCAGTCACGCGCTAGGGGCCGTTCAGAGGTGCCATGTCGCCTGACAGCATGTCGCTGTACTGCGTGTGCAAACCTGCTCAACATGGGAGGAACATGCAGAGCGGGGAGGCGACATTTCATTTCCTGTATAACACAATTTGTTGCACCGTTTCTCATGCATAAGCAACAGGAGTGAAAATAAAACTTACGACACCACACGAGAGCACTGGACCTGTCCCCAGGAACAAGGCTGGTAATCTGGTTTCACGTAGGTTTCCACTCCATCCTCCACCACGCAGCTCACGGTCCGGGTCACCACATATGCACACCAATTTCTGTGAAGAGAGACAGAAAAAGTGACTTCAGGTCATTTAAACATAGCAGTTTTATTACCTGTGTATATGATTGTGTACAGCAGTGTTTCCCAATCCGGTCCTCAGGGACCCACAGTCGGTCCACGTTTTTGCTTCCTCCCAGGGAGCAAAAACGTGGACTGTCTGTGGGTCCCCAAGGACTAGATTGGGAGACACTGGTGTACAGTTTCAACAGGATTAAAGAACTTCTATGATTGTAAAATGCCTTTTTTATTTAGATGCATTAATCAAACACATTAATTATTTGAAAAGTACCAGTGCTAAGGGACAAGTTTTCTGAAATTTTTCTAGGCACGAACCTACAGGCAGGAGTCTGAACATGTATCCATAATGATTTTTAGAAAACTACGGATAACAGAAATTGTCTGATAAACAGTTTACTCATAAGTTTGCATTTTAACTTTAGCATCCTTGTATGAATTCAAAGAAGAAGAAAACAATTTAAAATTAAGAGCATGGAAAAGAACATCAGCAGCAACAAGAATTTTCTTTTTTTGTAGAAGGAATTTCTTTCAGGCTTGACATTCTTGCCATCCTCAGATGTTCAGTAATGTGTGTAAATCCAATTTGCTTCGTTTTCCAACAGAAACAATTGCAATTATGTACTGACAGAGCTATAGATCTTGATGTTATATAGGTCTTCCAGCTTGGTTTTATTTTGAATCTTTCTGCCAGAGGTACTTGAGCGTGTGTACATGCATCATAGTGGTTTTCACAGCTTTAATAATATCCAAGTGGTAATTCCAAAGCATTGCATATACATAACAGATAGTTACACTTTGAAGTAGCAGAATAAAAGACATTAGCTGCATTAAATGGCAGGACCGCCAGACAGGATGAAGAAAATTTGGGTTCTGTTTATCTGACGCTATAGGCAGTGCAGTTGATCTAAAAATCTAGAATCTAGAAATGAGTTTAATTATCCACCGGTAACAAAATAACTACAGTATGAAATGTCAAGAGACATGGTCTCTATTATAAGCAGGGAGCATACAGTCAATGATGCATCAAAATAAAAGTAAACTGGAAATATGAAATGTTTCAGGACAAAGACAGTGGAGGTTTGCACAGTTGTTCAGTTCGAAGGGGTCATAGCTGGAGAGTTCTACTTGTGAAGCATTTTGTTCAAGTACTCAGTTATTTCAGAGTACTCACCCATGCACTTGAGTGTTTTGTTTTGCTGTCTAAGGAGACCCATGCATCATAAGCCACTTGTGGAGACTGGGGAGTATCTGACTGTGTTTCCCACACGCCAGCTTGGTTTCAGTCAATCAACTTAAGGGATGTCTCTCAATGTGCACACTTGACCATACTTGTGTTCTCACGTACCCGTTTTATGCCATCTTCCATTGCCGACCATTTCCAATATTCAAGAACAGAAGTACGGAGAACAGTAAAAAACCTGAATGTCATTCCCGCCCCAAATACCAAGGATACTACAGTTGCATCCTTGCCGAACGAGACCAATACCATAATCCATTGTGCCTCAAGTTCATTCTTGGGAAGGCAAGTTAGCAAGACCGGTCTTGCCAGGACCACAAGTACAATCTTTGCGTTCTTGGTACTGAGAAGGACCCAAGGATGACATAACAGATGGTCATCATCTGGGAGTATCATATGGATGGCAGGAAAATGAATTTCAGAAAAGCATCTCAGCAATGGCAAGCCTTGTTAGAGGTTGAAAAATTAGGTTTGTAATGAATAACCTTTCTTTCTGGGTGACCAAGCAGCTGACATCCCCTGGCTTTCAATAATATGTATAGTATTCTGCATAAGTCTTAAGCAGTCAAAGAAAATTATATTTAAATGATCTTCATCTTGGTGTAAAACTATGATATTATGTCTGTCAAAGTGTGTCACCTTTGCCATGTCAAAACTACTCGTAAGGTCAATCCAGTATTGGAAGTTACACCCAATATATTTTTTGATTCTGACGTCTAGTACTCACCCTGTTTGGCTAATCAATACCTCGTTGAGGTATTTAACTCCATTAACTGAGCTGGTGGTGAAATTTGACGAATACATGGAACGGCTGAGGTGCCCCTGAGGAGACGTTTGGGAACCAAATCGGTGTTCATCTAGCCATCCAACACAATATCAGTAACGTTTTGGAGAACAGAAGAAATTCTGATTTAGTTTTTATTGTGTTACTGTTATTCCAATGTTTCATGATTTCATATTGTGTTTGAGTTCATGATATCATGATATTCACATGCTTAAGGAGCATGTCCGTCTGGGCTGAGGTGAGCCTCTTGTGAAGGTCACACACACCTTCAGCTTGATTGGTTATTTCTGGTCCTTGTGGCTCCTTTTGGGTGACTTTTATCAAGAGATTTTGCACTGCTGGCTCGTGGTGACATGTCTCCTGCTGATAGCTCTGTGGTGCTTGACAGGACAGGACCTGGGTGACCCATTTATGTATGGCTTCACTTAAAATAGCTGGGCTCACTGTAACTCAGGAAAAAAGGCTGCCTGATAGTGATAGATGATTCTCTGCCTAATGTCACCAGCAACCTCTCATGGCAACCTGTTTCCTTCCCAGCCAGAGCTGCTGCTATTCTTGGCCAGTAGTAGATTCTGTATTTAGAATCTGTGTCTGCAGGTAGATGTAAATTCTAAACATCAGAAAGAATATATTTCACTTTGGTGGGGGAAGCTCTGGGAAAATGTGCTAAGTGGTTCTGGTTCTGGTTCAGAAGGATTTGTAATGTTTCCCAGAGGACAGTTTATTCTCCACCATTAGTTTACAAGAGTGAGCAGCTGCTGAGAAGCGAACTGGGAAGCGAATGTAATGAAACTGCCCACAGGCACAAAATATGCTGGTATGTTCTGCCTTCCTTGTTTCTTGGATGGGCTTGCTGTGTGGTATATGCGATGCCTCTGAGCTGGTGAGGCAGCTGTGGATACTGTAGATGTTTAAATCATGCTGCGCCATGACAACTTTAAAGGGGAATCGTGGAGAATCTGCAAATAGTCCTTTCATCACTGTTGATCAGTATTCTACATTGAACTTCCATTATGCAAAGGAGAGAATTTGTTGAGTTCATACACAAAAAGAAATGTGCTGATATCAAATCTCTTTAATATCATCCAATACCTGCACAACTATTCCATTTCATTCACAATGCATCATGTACAGTAAACATGGGTGTGTCTGTGTGGATTAGATGCCAGCTTTGCTGGGTAATTATCTGCTATGAATGGTGTCACCTAATCTCAATTACAGTAGGTTGTATACTATGAGGAGTGCCACAGTATTCTCTTTTGATTTATGTAGCTGAAACTGAGCACTGAAAATGGAAAAGAGTGTAGTCAGAAGTGGATAGTTCAGGTCCAGAAAGTAAAATTCCAGACCAGGATTTTGTTTCAGCCACCCAGTTGAGTACTCCGTGACTGTGACTCTTTATGCTCAGTTTTATCCTCTTACTCTGTGAGGATCACGAGGCATGTGATTAACAAGTTAGACAGTAATATATGTGTAAAATGTGTATGTAACAGAAACTCAATAAAGGTATTCTACAAACAAATCTAACTTACATTGCATTTACCTGTCAAGGAAACATTTTCCTTGGTGTACTCAGTATTTCAGATAAGCAGATATAGATGCTGAAAGACGTGTCTTTCTAATTACACTGACCATCCGAGTAAAGCCATGATGCATTAACCTGAGAAGACACTCAGGCCATTGTCCGTGACTCTGCCCCTGATGAGAGGCAGCTGATGTTAAGGAGCTGTTGGCATTTGGTGTTGCTCCAGCAGAAAACAGACATTTACTATCCCCCCACCCAACAGTAATTACCCCCAATTTCATGTAACTGCTTAATATAGTACTGGGAAGAACAGGGACAGATATTGCGACGCTGAGTCTGGGGAAGCACGCGGGAACAATAAGATTCCCCTTTGACAGATTTTTTTTTTTAAATCTGAAATATTTCCAATGGCTCAATTGGCGTTTATGACCCATGACATCCTCACTTCCTGGCGATGAATGGACAGAGGTTTATACACAGCCGTCCCATAGCATCTGCAAGAGAGTGAAACAGCAGCAGCAAAGCTTGTGGTCCTTATTTTACTGCCATACACCCAATGTCAACAGGTTAGATTTCACCCTTATACTAAAAAAGATTACTTTAGATTAATGTCCGGGAGGCATTTAGGCCAAATGCAAAACCCATTGGTTCACTGTACAGTCATCCATAGCAGCCTTAATAAAATTTATTGAGAAACGTCCAAAGCGGATGTAGTGAATAGTGGATGTATTTTGCCATGTGGCAGCATGCGGCAAGAACCAGCCCATACCCACTGTGCTGCCATCATAGAACCAGCCCATACCCACTGTGCTGCCATCATAGAACCAACCCATACCCACTGTGCTGCCATCATAGAACCAACCCATACACACTGTGCTGCCATCATAGAACCAGCCCATACCCACTGTGCTGCCATCATAGAACCAGCCCATACCCACTGTGCTGCCATCATAGAACCAACCCATACCCACTGTGCTGCCATCATAGAACCAACCCATACCCACTGTGCTGCCATCATAGAACCAGCCCATACCCACTGTGCTGCCATCATAGAACCAACCCGTACCCACTGTGCTGCCATCATAGAGGTTTAGTTAAATGTTTATGATATATGTTACGAAGTATATTTGGTCTCTCCTCTATAATGACCAGACTGACTGGCAATTCACTTCCAGGAAGAAATCCAGACATAAGTCAATGCATACCTGTATATTTTAAATCACAGCCTATCATAAAGACATACAGGAGTTGGACAAAATAACAGAAACGCCGCATTGAAAAGTACTATAGAATTTATAATTACAAACGTGGCTTCAAAGGTGAGTCATATTGGGTTACATGTAAATTGACAATAAGCACTATGGTATGAAGCAACTAAGAGAGCTCCAAAGAGGTCCAATAGTCGGTTCTGGAATTGCTGAAATGGGCAGAAAAGGCGTAGTAGTATTTAATGTGTCCAGTCTCAAACATCATGACAAAATATGACAAACAAGGATAAAACTGCATCAGCAAAGTGCAAGAGTGGTCAGTGGTCAGAGTTCATGAATAAGGACAGATTAACATGCCACAGCTAAGCATGACAATCAAACTTAATACCTCATTGGCACAGTCTCAAGAAAAACTGGAGGGTGTGGCTTTAATTCACGTAGCTAGAGTCTATAGCATGACTTCCATTAAGAAACCTCATGCATCCAAAACTAACTCACAAGGACGCATAATCCGGTGAAGGGAGCCAAAAAGCTGGACCACTGGTTAACAGAAACAAGTAATATGGTTTTATCAGTCATATTTATCCTATATACAGACAAGGTAAATTTTCACCTTTGTCACCCCTCCACAAACTGGAGGCTTTCATGCTTGAAGAATGTTCCTATGTCCAACTTGTATGACAACACAAGCACAGATACGTCCGGCTGCTTGAGGACTTCGAGGGTGATGAGCAGATATGTGTTTCACACTCCTTAATGATTGTTTGAAAATGTGGCTTCACGCTGCATATCATACATTTCTTTGTTTTGCTCACAGCACAGCTTCTGCCTCTTTTGTCCGAGGGGTGGAGTCAGTCTTCAGTCCCCTGGTCACACGCCACCAGATTCAAAGTAATTTCAAGTAAAAAACACATTTGCGAACAGCATCGAGTATAAAAAAAAAAAAAGAAGCCAATCAACGCCAAAGGGAAATTAATGCATCCAGCAAGCGTGGCTCATATCAATTCACATCCAGCAAACAGAATGGGAGGGATGAAAAAAAACCCATCTGATTATAGAATAATAAACTATCGGAATATGAATCTGCATAGAAATCCAGTGGTTCAAAGGTTGTACATTACTTTATACAATTTTAGCATAGATGCCTTAACAGTTTCTGCAACAAATAACAATTATTAATTTTGAGTAAATTCCACACTAAATTCACTGAATCTCATTAGCAACAGTGGTGCCCTACACAGACTTAAAAGGCCGATCACAGATGTCAGTCCATGGCCACTACGATAACTGCTGCCAATTAGTCCATATTAATAACTGCCTGACAATTCCATTCACCTGATAACAGCTTATCCAGGCATTAATCATAAAACAGTAAGATGCATACATTTTTCTTGGAGACTTTCCTGCTCCCCGGTTTCATTTTCGCATGACGTCAAGCTGGACGACAGCCAGGGGACTTTGCTAACACGCTGAAACAAAACTGTTGTGCTTCTGGTTGATTTTAGGCTTACAGGAATTCCCCTTTTCCCATAGTTGGTTTTCGGTTTGAGTAAGCAGTTTGAGTATGCATCCTCCTCAAAAATGCCACGATCCTAGATAATCACATCACATTTACTGGTCACCATCTCACTTTTGGGATTAGACATCAAAGAAAAAAAGTTTCTGTTTCAGTAGGCAATGTGAATCGTCCTTCAAATGCCTTGATTTTAAGTAATGACATCACATTTACTGGAAACTACTTCTATTTTAGGATTAAACATTATATGTGAGTTCTTCCTTGATCTCCCCTGCTATCACAATTCAGTTTCTTGTGAACAAATCTGTAAGGGTACAAATTAATCTCGTCATATCATGTCATGTGAAACCCTTTCTTTCATCAGATGACTATACAAACTCCATTACTGTCAATTTCCATACTAGTAAAAGCATCACAACATGGTTTGTTTAATCAAGAATTCTCCGAGAGCTCAGTGCAACACCCTACACTGCTGTTTCATTCCTGCCCCATTTGGAGACCCACTCCTTCCTCGAGTCTTCCCACTAGTCTAGACTGCAGGTAGAATTAACATCTTCTCTCCTAATAAGCGGTCGATACTCCTCCAACCGCAGATCAGTGCAGGGCTAACCAGATGAAGGGAGGGTTCAGTTTAAAACAATTTCCCTAGAGTCAGGGACAACACCTTAACAATATGCGTCATGGGCAGTTTGCTCATAGCCAGATGTTGACCACTCTTGCATGATGTACTTCTTCACTATGCAGAATACGATAAATAAGTGAGTTTTTCAGCACAAAGAGTGAATTGTAAATAGCAAACCATCAGTATATAAACTAGTGTATAACCCTATTGTGAAAGTCGCCATTTATTTAATGTATTTACAATGTTTAGTATATAATTAAGCACCAGTCAAAGGTTTTATTTTTCATAGTATAACCAAACTTAATGGGCTGTGCCCTTTGCCAGATGACTGACGCTGGTTAATTCAGCGGATCTGTTTTTGAGCTGCTAAAGATGTGCCAAACAGCAAGTAACGTTTAGTTGCTGTTGCATTATTTCTTCATTACTAGCCATTGGGGAGTTTCTGTTTTCTTCTTTTGGTTTCACACTTAATGAAAATGCTACTTGGCAAGAAAACTATGCGATTTCAATCCCACGCTACGTCGAGTATGTTTATTGTTAGCGCACAAATCATTTGGCAACAGTGAACACTGTACATACATTGCGAAATCACTGAAAATCAAGATGCATGTACTGAGAATCGGATGTATATACTGTCACGCATGGAAAACATACAAATGACGAGAAATTTATGAATGTGGAAATGTAAAAATAAAGATTAAAAAACAAAGAAAGAAAAAAATGCAAGTTAATGACCAGGGGCTAAAAGATATATTTACTTCATACTGATATCTAGAAAACATATTAAAGAAATTAGAAATCTACATGAAACATTGTTGTATAAGCTTTGACCCTTCTGAACATTCTTTGAATGGAAGCTGCATTTCATGAAGAGTAAACCTGGAGAAGACTGAGCCTTCTAATAGCTGACTGATGAACTGCAAGTCTTACGACAATACTTTTACGTAAAGGGATACTGGTGTACAGTTAAATGTAAAAAAATGATAATAAACAAACAAATAAATAAGATAATAATAACATGGTTGCAATTAACCGAGCATGTAATGTAAAATAAACTACAGACGCTCCTCTACAGTACATTCCAACGAGTTGCGTTCTGAAGTGCTGTTCGTAACTTGAAATGTTCGTAAGTCGTTATTCAACAGCAACTACAAAGCACTAGGATGCTGGGAGTTCGCACGCTACGCCGCTGCGTGGCGGAAGTAGCGGCCAGAAGTAGTACTAGGCGGAAATGAGGTGCAGAAAAAAAACTTAATGTTGCGGACAGGAAACAGGAGCCCAACGAACACAATTTGGACTTACAGTCCTCTTTGTTCGTATGTCTGAAAGTTCGTAAGTTGAAAGTAGAGGAGCGTCTGTATCTGCATGCAGATACAGATTATTAAAACACTAAATAATATAAAACACTTCTTAGGCAACTGTATCTTCACAATGCCTTGCTAACTAAAGTGCAGTTTTTTTCCAACTAAATTAAACAGGCTGTGTGTAGCATGTGACCCTGAACTGGATAAAAAAAATAAAAAAAAAGTTTAAAGATGAATGCAAATATGTCTATAAGGAATTTTCTTTATCTTCAAAGTAATAGTTTGAACAATGACTTGGATTTGATTAGGATATGGTGGTAACAGTCTAAAATGACTTGAATTACTCATATACAGGTGTGTATCGTTAGGAATGGTTCAGTAATCCAGCGACAATGGCAACCAACACACTGCCTGGACTGAACTTAGTACTCCTAGTTACAGTTTAACTAGGGTCTGTTCAAATAACAGAAATGAGTACAATCTGCCCTGAAAAAAGGTGAGTCTTGTCCAAACTGACCTGCTGTAACTCCTTTTGTTCACGCGACACATTCCGCTACGTACCCCTTCCCTTCAAGGGCCTGCTTTACCTCCATGCGACGGGGTCATGGAGTTCAGACCGATCACTGAGATGATGACAAGCAGCCAAGGTCCTCTACTATTCAAGGAGGGAATTCATCCCCCACAGAGGCTGGCAGTCCCCAAAGTTAAAAAACCATGGACTGCATCGGATCAAGGCAGAACTAAACGGAGGGTAGGGAGGCGGGGAACGGTACCGGCAGGCTACAATATATCATCTGAAGGAATGAGTGTTTGGAACATTGGAACAGTGAATCAGAAATGCAGGTGCAACAAATTCAGTTTTTTGGTGAAAGTTAAATTGTTTGGACAAACTAGAGAAAATAGGTTATAAGACTGAAAGCCTATCTGCACTGTATTGCAATGTGCCCAGGGCTGATTTATTATGGGGTGGGGGCCCCTGGCCTAAAGTCACTGTTGGCACCCTACCCACAGAATTCAATGCTGCTGTAACCAGAAAACAATCTGGGGCCCCTGCAGCTTGGGGCCCAAAGCTACAGCCCAGGTTAGCACTGCATAAGTCCGGCCTTGAATGTACCCACTGATCAAACGTGAGATCAAAAGGTTGGATCAAAAGGGGTATGAGTATCGAAAGGGGCTCCCTCTGATAATCCTCAGAAGTGGCTCCCGGAACCAGTTTGTGTCCTTATCGGCTCAAGAGAACGGAGGTATTCACGGTGTTGGGAACACTGGCCTGTGATGTGCTGCCTCTTTCAGGGGCTTATTGCATTCCTACACTGATAGTATTGAGGAGGTCACCCCTCTTCCTTCTTCAAAATCATCAGCAGCAGTGGGGGGTGGAAGTCAAAGAACTTGACAGGATTTATTCTTGGTACCAAGTCTGCATATAATCCCTAAAATGACATTACCATGATTTATTTTTTCCCTGTTTATTTAGTAAATCCGCTCATACACACACACACACACACACACACACACACACACACATATGTATGTGTATGTGTCCTTAAACACTACAGACTTCTGTAGTTCTACCAGTTTTGACTTATTTACATAGTAAATGCCCCTCCCCCTACAATCTACAATGAATGTTATCCTCATGGATTTCAATAAACCATAAAAAATAATTTAGATTGAAACCGACCTCTACAACTACATGCATTCCATTCTAAAAACGGAAACATTTCGATTGTAAGAATATCCTTACAGATAATTTAAATAGACATTAAACATATATTTACTAAGTGAGATAGATTGCTTTATGGGCAATGACTCCGTTGATGACCCCTGCATACTGAGTGCTTCAGAATACATCCCAAGTAAAAGGAAAAAAAAGAATGCTTTTATGCGTTATGTAGATAAATATCTCCAGATGGAACTGGCTGCAGAATACCATCAAGGTTGGACTATGCAATAAACTTTTCTATTATTCTTTTGTTGCTCTTGGAGACAAAACCCTCCACTCAGCACTATCCCTCACTTTCCACAGGCTAAACCTAGTAGAGTTTTAGGGACAAGTACCACCCCCCAGACCATATCACCAGCACCAGAGCACATTGGTTATAGTGATAAACCTGAGTGCCTTTAAATTATGGCCATGCCTTTTACACGACGCCCTTTTCTATATCACAGCCAACCTTTAACCATGCAGATATCCCAAGAGGTGTGAGTGTGTTTATGTTCCACAAGCTATCTCATCTCCTGCTCAGTGGGCTGCACTGGTGCTTCACGCCGCTATGGTTAGGGGTTCGAGTGCCGCCTCTGCTCTGTGTGTGAAGCTTGCATGCATCTTCTCGCCATGTCATGTGGCTTATCTCCTGCAGCCCAAAGACATGCAGTTAGGCTAACTGATGTTGCTAAATTGAGTGTGTACATTTCTGTGCCCTGTGATGGACTGACATACCAACCAGGCTATCCCAAGCCTTGAACCCTAAAGTATCTGAGATAGGCTCCAGGACACCTGAGACCCTGACAGTATATTGCATATAGATAAATATATAAGGGCTCAAACAAACATTTTACATCCAGGCATCACTTATAAACATGAGCAAATATTTCACTACGAAGTTATCTATCCATCTTCAGTAACTGCTTATCATATTCAGGGTGAAGGGGGGGTAGAGACCCTAGGGATCAAGCAAGGTAGAGAACAACCTCAGATGGGGCACTAACCCATTGCTGGGCATGTTCACACCTATGGGCTGTTTGATAACTCCAATTAACCTCAGCATGTTTCTGGACCGTGGGGAGAAACAGGAGAACCCAGACGAAACCCCACGACAACATGGGGAGAACATGCAAAATCCATAAACATAGAGCCATAGCAGAGACTTGAACCCTCCAAGCATTGTGCCACTCCCATTACTAGATCACACACTGCTAAAAACATAAATAATCTTACTAACTTTAACCTGACCTAGAATCTAGGCTATAGTATGTGTGTATTAGTGGATTAGACGTAGTTCAAGGCTAAAAGATTGGCCTAAGGAAATTCCACAATGAAGTCCAGCTGCTGTCACTGTCTACACAATTTTCACCATAAAATCCACTACATTTGAGCCATGCATACTTTTATAAATCGGATAAAATTTGTGGCTTTCCTTTAAAACGCATGCATGATGCCTTCATTACAAGGTGACAGATCATATAGCTAAAGAAATGTACGATCAGGACCAAACGTGGCAGAAAAAAGAAAACTCAATAAGAAAAAGTCAAATGCACTACCTGTAGAATACACACAATGTATGCTGAAACACAAACAGATAAAAGTCACCAGGATGCAGCTCCTGAAAAATCAACTGGGGGCAATGAAATACATTTGATTTTCCAGTGTGGGACACAATCCATGAAGATAGCAAGGTCTGCCCCTAAAATCCGAGCTCTGCCAAAGCAGGACAACATGCAGCTGACAATGCAGGACAACATGCAGCTGACAATGCAGGACAACATGCAGCTGACAATGCAGGACAACATGCAGCTGACAATGCAGGACAACATGCAGATGACAATGCACTTCACATGCAAACCTCCAGATAGGGCCTGTGTATGACGTCATTTCATTACAAATCGCTAATTCAGAGTCCAGAAATAGCTAAATCATTAAATACAAGAGTCATACTCACAGTTACTGTTTCATTTTCACTGTGCCAGTTGTGTTAATAAATCTGAACTGAACTATCACTTGACATCAATGTTTACTCAGTACTTGCTGTGGTAAATAGCAGGTGTATGCATCAATGAATTATATGTAACAAAAATACAAATAGCCTTCCTTAGACTTTCTGATTCCCAGAATTTGAAAAAACAGAGCATACTTTTCAACTGATTTTTGATAACTAAGCCGGTCAGTTGGTTTGGTTTGGTTATCTTACTTGCATGGGTCTGTTCTGGTAATGGGATGTGACCTGTTTGTTGTATTTTCCTACATGTATTTTGCAACTGTGATCACGCCATTGGTCAGCGGGAAATGCAGCCAAAATGTTTAATGCTTTATTCTGATGCCATCAGATTTTTGACTACCGGCTTCACAACACGATGACTGATCTGGCAGCCCGGCAGGTGAGAGAGCAGGCTCATTACTTAGCTGTTAAATCAATATGAAAGACTGAAGGACCTTTAGTGTTTCCATCCTACTGCAATCAGATCACAAGACTACTACAGCAAAATGAGTTCATGATATCCAACTCTATCCATCACTGTTTGGGTTATTCTCCGCCTTGTGTCCATAGCTTCCAGGATTGGCTCCGGGCCCCTGTCACCCTGCATAGGACAAGCGGGTATAGGAAATGGATGGATGGATGGATGGACAACAGTGGAAATTCTGAGTCATAGTGGATACAACTGTGTCTTTCCTCTACATGCACTGGGAGCACTGAAGAGGACGTAAATCCCAAGAACCATATTCGGCAGGTAACTAAGTGGGTCTGAGCCACAGATGCTCCCTCCATGACAACTATTTGGTAAATGGTCCCAGAACTGGAATCAGATTTCGGGGCTCAGTAGAGGAACTTTCCCGAAATCTACCAGAATTGGGTTTGGCTTTGAAAGGGAAATGTATCCGCGCAAATGAAAACTACACCTAGTGTTAAACATAGAGACGGATCTTGGGAATATGTTTGTTTCCACTTGTCTTGGAGCCCTTATTACTTCCACAGCATAACGAGCTCAAATTGGCTCAGGAACATTTTAGCCAAAACCCATTTGCTTTTGCTAGGCGATTAAAACTTTGCTTGAAGTGGACACTGACCACCCCCCCCCCCCCACCCCGCGCACAAAAAAAAAAAACACAAAGAAATGATTAACTGGGCAAAAACACTCACAAAAACAGAGAAAACATGAGGTTTGAATGAAAGAGGAGAGTCCATAAACAAAGTTACAGAACACTAGTAGGCTAGTATTGTTTATTTATATTTTTTGCTTATTTTTTATCAAGGATGCCAATATGGATATGAACTCCACCAACCAGCACAGGTAGTAAGGTTGAGCCAGTATGTGTAACTGTATGCAAAATGTGTTTTATATGATGAACTCTCCTGTTTCCAACTTTGTCACCTTGAGAGTGCTTTGGGTGTTCAGCGATTACAGAAATGACATTTAATTTTTTACTTCAGTATGTCTATATTCCCCTTACAAAGGACGGCACGATTCATAAAATACGACGGATTACAGATGCTGCTGGCGTCCAGCAGGGTTTAGCAGGTACGGTCAGTTTACATGCCAGACAAACCCCAATGCACGTGGATAAATTTTGCACCCATATGCAAAATTAAACGGGGAAAACGGAAAATGTTACTATCACTATCACTTACTATCACCTATTTACGTCGAAGGATCCAGCGCTCTGACATCGTATCAGATTCACGTATTATAACGCTCCTGTATGCAGTACGGGACTTTAACAGCCCGTCCAAATAAGCAGTCCACTGCAACAAGAAATAAAATTCTTGAAGGACCTGTTTAAAGAGACTAAATAAACGAGCCTCGGGTTTCTAGGAAACATGCAAAGTATGTTTTAAGGGGACTGAATATGGATTGGCATTACCTGTGTCTGCTAGCTGCCTTCACTCCATTCTGTGTAAACGATTGGGACTGACTCTGTCCCGAGTACAGATTATATCTTTGGGGGAAGCTCGCACTCCTGGTCCATCCACACAAAGTCATAACTGAAAGCAGTACATACAGAATAGGTCCAGCCATCCTTGCACGCAACAGGTTTTATGAAAAGTATAATACTTCCGCCGAAAAGTGATGAATCCCGGGCGCTACGTTTAAAATTTAAATTTAATTCCACAAAAAACTGGGGAAAGGAGAACAATCCCGTGTGCGTGGTGGCGCAGTCCTCCGAGTTGGAAAAAATCCTATCTCTTTATTATATACAGTATGTATCCATTCTTCAGGATCTGCTTTTATCCCGATAACGGCCAGTCCTGCAAAAAGTTATGTTCGTGTATATATCTGCTCCGTTTCAACCTCTTCACGCTCAAATCCTGGAGATTAGAATAATAATGAGTTAGTTTGTGCCATTTTACGAGACCACGGCGATACTTGCGCAGCAGCAAAACCCCGTAATAAGCCTGCCCTTCTTCTGGTCTAACTTAAAGCCCTCTCCATCCCCTTCGCCACCTACGGCCGGCATCCAGCCCCGCCGCAGATGACAAGCCTTTCAAAATAATCACACCCACCATCGCTTCGGGGAGCAGGCGCAAATATTTGCCCTGAGAGAAATATTTATTTGCACTACATCGTCCGATTCTGTCGACCCAGTTTATTATTATTATTATTATTATTATTATTATTATTATTATTGCATCGTATTACTTGTTTTGACTAGAAAAAATATATGGTATCTAAATTACATTTATTTTTTAAGATATGACTCATTGCTTCCAATTTATCTGTCTACACGCTGTATTTGCCTACAGCGATTCATTCCACTCCTAGGTAATTATACAATTCTAATGGAATCCTTCCAGAATTTAGTTCTAACCTAGATTAGTTACACAATAAATATATTAAAATGTGAAGCTGGCAGTGTCAATGTGGAAGGAAAATTTATTTGTTTGCTTGGTGGTTTGTTTGGCCCACGACCTTGACCGGCGGTTAGACACCGAACAGATTTATCTGTTTGTTTGTTTATTGTTTGTTTATTGGGAACACGGCTGCATTTCCTGATTGCGTATTTGATTTGTTTGCTACAATGATGTGACGTGCGCTGTTTCTGGAAACATCCCCGTGCTTATAGCATTGCCTTCAAAAGTTAAGTGTAGCATTCGTCGGATTTTGTTGGCGTTCTTCTCCAGCCGGTTTTATCGGTTCACTCGAAGAGAGAATGGTCAGGTTCCACACCCACATCCACGGCTTTCTCAGTGTCTTCAGACGTCCTTTTATCCTTTTCATCCTTCTGTAATCTTCAAAAGAACATATTTAATCTGATTTACCTACCAACCATACTCTTGGCAGTGTGGCAAATCAAAAAAGAAAAAAAAAGAAATTTTTTTAAGGGTGCCAGAGACAAATACTTAACCTGTACCATTGTACATGTTTTCTGTCAGCAAATAGTAACTGGATTTTTTTTACTGAAGCAGGTTGAAATTTGAAGGAAAACCATTTTCTCTTGATTAGAATGCTTAATTTCAATGGTACCAGGAACTTTAAAGTACTAAAAGTTTGATATATCACTAGAGTAACATTTTACTTGAAGCTATAATCTATAATAAACTATAGATACCTTCATAATACATTATAATGGTTGGTGTAAGAATTAATAAATCATTACAGTATCTTCTATCGACATAAGTCATAAGGCATTATAGTGTTGATTATAATACTTCATAAGCTCCAGTTGTTATGGTGGGACATCTGGAATGGAGGTCCATGTAGCAGCTCCAAGACAACAATAATTAAACAGCACTAGACATGAGAAAGACTTGAGAGATACAAAACACAAAGGAATAAAATAAAACTATAAATTAAAAAGGTGACTCATGTCTAGCGAGGTTTAGCATCTGAGCTCCTTGTTCAGCCCAGTAGCCCAGGGAGCAGGGAAACAGACTAGGGGATGAAGGACTACAAGACAGACAGGGGGGGGAAGCAGGATGACCAGCGACACCTGCTGGCCAACAGGGGACAATACACATAGGACAGGGACAGACGGGTACCGACCCTGACACTTTTTGGCTAAGTGGCCTTATCTGCTATATTAAGGCAAGAGGTAGAAGAGAAGATCACACAGAAGAGACATCTACATCGGAGGGATGGGGGGGGGGGGGGGGGGCAGATAGAAAATATCCTGGATTCTGCAGAATTCTGTACTGATGCAAAACTGTGTCTTCCTATCAATTATAAGAGAGCTGGACAACCATTCCAGTGTTAATGGAGGAGAAACATGTGTTATAATAAGCTGAAGTGGTGCTGGTCTACAGCTCAGGGATTAGGGATCAGTGTCTGGAAGCCTGTGGTTTCCAGTCCTGTGTCAAATGTCATTTGGACCCTTAAGCAAGGCCATTAATCCCAACTGCTCCAGAGATGTTGGCTAACCCTGTCGTCTAACCCCAAGCTTTCCTCACTTGTACATCACTTTGGACAAAAGTGTGGGCTAAATAAATAAATGTACTCAACTGCCTTACTTCCATAGCAAATGTCCAACAGACTAGAATACTTATCAGCTCAGTAACTCATGTCAGCAGAATACTGAAAGCTGACTACTGCAATGTATTTAACTCCTGGTGTTTACAGAACTACACTGTATCCATACAGTAGAACAAAAATGATAGTATTTCTGTTATCCTGTTTACCTCAGTCCCCCGGAGGGCAGTGGAAGTTTTTGGCTTTAAAGCCTTTTGCTCTCCCCTCGCCCTTATCCCTTGAGCAGTTTCTAACCTCGGAAATTTGACAACAATTACATCGTGACCAGATAACAGTTTGTAGGACCTGAATAGGAAACAACCAAAATCAGTGCTCAGGGCAAAAAGTAAGGGTGTGGGGAGATTGACGCACAAGAAACAAAACCACGTTAAGAAACGCAAAGGCCTATCATTAACATAGTTTCTTAACATAACAAATATGTGTCATTTACTTATATGTTTAATTACCATTTCTATGCGTTGATTAAACACCAGATGATTTATATGAACTGAGACTACTGATTAAAGTCACTTGTTTTAATTATCACTTTTTAAAAAATATATATTGATTTTAATGCATTCATTGTCTTTTAACAATGAATAATAATGCCTTTAGCAAAAAAGAACAGCATAACAATGAAATAAATCACTGAAGTGAACACAGAACCTTGACCTCTGGATGCACTTTCTTTTAGCAGCAAGTTTCATGTTCAGCTAGGAAGTGATATATCATCAGAATTTATCATCTGAATTATTGCACTTAGTGTGCAAACGCCATTATTATTCAGCTACTAGTTGGCCACGCCTAAACCTCCAAATGCGGCTTGGTTGACCACTGACTGAGCTTAAAACCCCAATAAAACACCATGCTTTTGGGCCAGCAGAATTCCTGGAGCTTGTATGTGCCTGCACTGCCGCAGCAATAGCCCAGCACAGGACTGTCTGTACCCAGTTTGTGTTAACCTTGCTAGACGCCTAAAGCAAGACCATAATTTTGTGTGTGGGTAGGATGGTGTGCATACGCCTTAAGAAACCATTAAATAAAAGTATTGTCTAACAAGTTGTTATAGGAGTAAAGTAGGATAAGTTGCAAAAGAAGTTGATAATGAAAGAAGATGGAAGGAAATGCAGTGATTATCAGCTACTCATTGACTGACTATCAATCTTGCTTCAGCTCAGCCATGAACTGGAAATTTTAGTAACACACTGGGGCCTGCAGTATACAGTTAATCTGCAGGATTACTGAGTCTAGTGGTATGTGACTTTGAACTGTGATTCCATGTGAACTATGACTCAGTGATATACAGAGGAGGAAAACAGTGGGGCCACTATGGGTGTACTGGCTGGATAGAGGTGAAATAAGCTCTTGGATATTTTCAGCATTGACTGTAAATCTCTCTTACCATATTGGCTCTACTAGAATTAGACCTCTCTGCACATGAACCCAAAAGGAAACTGATCTTTAGTTTTGTTGTAGTAAACTGTCACTCTGGCAACAGTCTTCAAAGATATTTATAAACATCTTTTATGAAAAAAAATATAACTGACATCAGGAAGAGCAGGAAATCCTCCACTTCTGCAGAAGTGAAAAGGCCATAAACATCCTCTTTCTTTTGCCCCATCTCTCTAAAAATTAATCAAGAGCAAATAAGCTTTATAAACAGGTGACATACCATAAAATATCTTCTGTATGTTGAGGAGTTTAGATGTCTTGCTTGGTGTCTTGCTGCTGTCAGTGGCAAACTGAAAAGATTTTCGGAATGTTTGCATGTTGTCATACCTTAATAATAGGAGAAAGCAATGATTCCATATAGATGGAATCCCTGAATCACTCAGACACAGGAACACACACGGTTCCTCTTAAGAAATGGGGCACCTATGATAATATGAAGTTATATCCTGGTGTATGGGATTCCTTTGAAGTGTTTTGAACCATTTATTTCTTGGCTTATATGGGAGCCAAAGAATCTCTATTGTTGTAACTCGCAGACCAGGAGCACCAGGGCTGTTTTGCCTATTGGGGCGAACAGCAGTAATTACTGAATAGGCTCTTCCGCTATATAACGAACAATTTGTTTTTATCTTTTGTAGCACTGGGGCTCTTTAGAAAGACCACCCACATATTGCAAATACTACCCTTCTTTTTTTGCTGTCCACATTACCTAAGCTTGTCATGCATTCAACTTGTCTTCAATATACTGAAAAGCAGTGGGCAGATGATTTGATTTCAAAATGAATCTCATCCCTCTGTCTCTCTGCACTGTTTATGTTAGGGACCTGTTAAGGTCTGTTCTCAGATTGCCTACAATCTGTGTTACAACGTATAACTTCAAATTAATTACAATGTTACTTTTGTCACCTAGCTATAAAATGTATACACACTGCAGATCTTGCTAATATTTATAAACTATTTATGAAGTTCTTGCTAATTAGTTAGTATTGGCTCAGTATCAGTTTTCTTCATTCCTTATATTTTTTGCATTCTTTTTCGCACAGTTTAATAATGAAACATGCGGTACAGTTAAATGGGAAAATGCATAATTTGTAATTAAGCAGAGATGGATTTGAACAAATTAGCCATATAAAGGTTAAAATGCATGGTAATTTCTTGTCATAATGCACATAATTTTTTTTTTCCACTGTTACAACAGAAAATTGCCACACGTATTGCAGTATACAGCAGATGTGTATTTGTGTGCAGTTGTGTGCATCCCTATTAATATGTTTAAATCTAAATGCTCTTGAGTTTCTGCTACAGATTCCATAGAGGAAGTGGAATCCAGTGAGCTGGGAAGGGTTATGTAGTAACTCTAGGTGAAGCAAAAGTGGAAGGACAGTTCTTTGGAATAATGAATGTTTGGGATTCCCCCATTCGGGATCTCCATGGCTGCCCAGGCAGTCCTGTGCTTCCCCTCAGACTGCTGATTAAAAGCAGATGTGCTACATTGAGGAAATGATGCTTTAAACTGAAGCTCTGGGAAAGGACACCTGTTTCAATGTGTTCAATTGGTGTAAATGCCTGATTTGTTTATAGTTGCCCTGATGAGGGTTGGGAGACTCACCAGGAAGAGAGCAGTCAGTTATTACTTTAATTTTATGGTATATGATTAATTTTTATTCATGTTGTTTTATTTTACTTCTACGTTTTATTCCATTATGTTATATCCATATGATTGAAATTCCATACATTGTAATTCTGCATAGTGAAATTTTCCATGTCTTTTACTTCCGTGAATGAAGGGGAGTCTGTACCGCTTCCAGAACAAAAAATAAATGTTTCACTTAAACAAGACGGACAAGAAGCACATGACTGTGCATGACTGCTCAGTGGGTAGCGCACTCACACATTTCCTTGCACCTCCATGGTTGGGGGCTGGAATTCCACCTCTCTCCTGCGTGTGAGGAGGTTGTACGTCCTCCTCGCGTCGTACTTGTTTCTCCTGATTAGTCTGCTTGTCTCCCACAGTCCAAAGACACGCAGTAATGTAGGCTGATGGTTCTAAAATACCCATAGTGTGTTTGCATGTGTGGACATGCATGCTCTACGATGGACTGACATCCTGTTTAGAAGGTACCCTGGCCCCATGCTGTTTTGGATGCTTCAGACTTGCAACCCTTCAGACCTATAAGTGCAGGAAGATGGATGGATGGATGGATGGATGGATAAAATGAACATCTCTTACAGGGTTTTATTTTAATATGAGAAATATCCACTAACAGATTCAATAAACAAAAAAGTACAAATGAGTATGAGTGGGTTATACTACAATAACTACAAGTGTAAGTGAAGTGTGGTGATTGTTTTTTAAGTCCATGGTTATTGAATTACTGTGATTTGCAACTCATGGGGTGTCTGTGCTGTTTTATTTTTTTCCACCTCTCTCACCTGTTTTCAATGCTTGCCTGGAAGGCACTCCAGGTGTTTCCAGGTGTTCGATTCCCAGAAAGGGTCTGCAACCTGCATTCCTGGCCGTGGTCTCATTAAGAGCCTGCAGAGAGAAACACCCACTGGGACTAAGTATATAATAAGAGGGACAAGAGGCAATTTTGGCCTGCAGGCCACCGGCGCCGCTCACTAAGCACAGAAGGCCTGGGCCGCACGCTGACCTCTGCACTCTCTGTGTGGAGAATTATTTGTCAACATAATCTCTGCTAATCGCCAACATGCCTGGATTCTGTACTAATATCACCTAGATTCTTCTATATTTTGGATTATAACAACTAATTACTAAAACGCTACATGGTGCTGCCATTAAAGTGATGGAAATATTACGTTTACATAAATGACACTTTGTTATTGCATTGTTATGCTCAATAACAACTCTTATAATGTACTCTTTGCCTCAGTCGTACCTCACTTTGGACAAATGTCTGTTAATTACATAAATGTAACTGTATTCATAAGTATTACAGTCCTACTCTGAAGCAGTCAGTGATGTTTTATAAAGCACTGATCACAAGCACGTTTTATTACCCTTGCAGATACAGCTTGTACTTACCGTGCCTGTTTACACAGACAGAGACAGTGATGGGAAGCAGTAGGCTGGATGTTTCTTTGCCATTCGCTGGCAGCAGCTCTCGGCTCTGCTGAGGATAAGCAGCTGGACCATTTGGGAAATCACAAGGCTATTATGGTCAATTTCTGAATCTCCAAACCTCCGCTGCACCATACAAGCCTTAACGAGCCCTAATGCATCCCCTCAATTTTTATGCACTTGCAGTTTAATCCAAGAGATCTCAAAGAAATTCCGGGTACCGTACAGCAGAGTGACTTTAGTAAACCAGCAATTGTAATTTATTCGTCGACCTATATTTGCAGCATGGAAAGATAAGTATATTTCTGAATTTCAATGCTTACAAGAGGCTACAAGATTGAAGTATTGCAGGATAAATGTCCGGGATTGCTGTGGTTGGCTGTCTGAATGACAGCTCATTCTGTGGGCTTTAATAATAGCTGTGTTTATGTGGCCTCCATGGTGGCCCCTCCAGCTGGAGATGTGGTTATAAAGCCACATTTTTTTCTAAACTCAGAGGGTGGCGTGTTGTTAGCTCGCTGGCCTGATCTTTATCATACTTTAAAACCCTGATAATTTATTATCCTTTTCCTATTTCTACTGCATGTATATCACCCCAAGAAACCTCCTCTGGCAGATTCTCCAGCAGCGTTTGTTTATACGGCACTCCTTGCCAGTGGCCTATCTGTAGGTGTCCGTGCTACAGTGTCTCGGGTTTGTGAAAACATTAGGTGCAAAAAATAAAAATAAATCCTCACAAATCTAGTTTATGTTAATATTGAACATATTATTACTGTGAGTTTATTTCTATAATATGTAAATAATGCTTTGGACCTCTATGCAGGTAACCCCATATTCACTGTGTAGCCAGTCTCTTATATAATGAGTAAAGTAGGATCCAGCTTTAATCTGAATTGTGTTATTCTCTTTATTTTCAATGTATTATTCTGCTAAAAGCAATAAATGCTTAATTTTTTAGATTGAAAGCTTTAATAGGCCCCATGGCCCCGGAAGGAAGGATGGATGGATGGATGGATACTTTTCATGCATAGTTTAAAGCTCAGTTGCAGATTGATATAATGTCAGTTCATCCTTCACTTTAACAGTGTACATGGTAGGGACTGAAAGCAATGGGTAAAACAGCAATAAGACAATGGTCTGGAAAAAATAGTAATTTTTTGATGTATTAAGTTTACAGGACTCTCATTGCTTTTAATGTTTACCAGCTGGATTTGCTCATAGCTTTGGAGAGTAATGCCTTTGCTTGTGCTTTTGTTAGTCACTGGAATCTCATGGAAAAAGTAACAATGTTAGTGGATGACTGGGTTTCTGGGTCAAAAACGTGGATGGTTTTGATTTCATATAAATTAAATTTAAATATTTTTTTAGAGAAAATAATGCTTGCCTTTTTCTTATTAATGTTATTAGGAACCTCACACGAATGCTGAGTAGTATTCCATGTACTGGCATCTAAAACGCATCCTGTTGGATGGAACAATTGATTTTTCTAAAAAATGTGAAAGAAGCAATTAAAAGTTTCCTGACACAAAACAAATTCCTTCTTAACCCCATGAGCACTATCCATACAGTATATAACTCTGGAAAAAGTTAAGAGACCACAGCAACCTTTATAGTTTCACTTACTTCTCAGTTTATGGGTCTGCGTCTGTGTAAAACATATATTTTTTTGCAAACTGCAGCCTGGTTCTTCCCTGCTTCTCATTGAAGGGCTTCTTTCTTGCTTTATGGGACTTCAGTCCTGCTTCTAGGAGCCTGTTATGAATTGCCCTAGCAGTGCACTTCACACCCCTTAATGTTCCCCATTCTGTTTGAAGGTCACTTGAGGTCATCCTCTGATGAAGCACTGCCGGATAAGTTGACAGTCATTTCTGGCATTAAAAAGTTTCTTCCGCCCTCTACCTGGCTGGTTTCTGGTCGTTCCCAGTGTCTCCTGCTTCACCTTGTCCTTCTGTACCGCCGTTTTAGAAACATTTGAGTCTGGAAGCAGCCTGTCTCGCAGTGTAGCCTCCTGCCAGCAGAACCGGGATTAAACCAGGATTTAAAAATTCAGATTTTCAAAATACAGTGGTCTCTTAATTTTTTCCACAGCTGTATGTGTGGTGAACATAATTGTAAGGATTCTAAAGTTATACACTGATATCCTCTGGACTTATTCCCTCAAACAAATACCCCTGAGCCTCTTCTAATGAATCACAATAAAACCATCACCCATGGCATGCCTGTTCCTAGCCAATGTGGAGCCCTAGGCAAGGATTACCAGAGGTGAGTAATTCAGGTCCAGAGAGTAAAAGTCCAGACCGGGATTTTGTTTCAACCAACCAGTTGAGTGCTCTGTGACTGTGACTCTTTATGCCTTTTCATGTAGTATAACAGCATGGTTGTATATGCCGAATCGGCTGGCTACGTCGGCACCATCAGAAGGTGGCACCCCAGATGGCTGCCTATGTCGCCTATAGGCCCTGGCAGTGGGTTTACAATGATCTGGTGACGGAGAGACAGCGAATGTGTGAGAAGCATTGCAACACATAGGTGGTAAACGGAGCCTTCCAGTGGTGAAGCAGTCATCAGATTTCAAACCACAGCATTGAAATAATAGCCACAGTAAATCGCAGACAGTCTCAGATCTGATTACGTAATTGGCCGTTCATTGTGTATTTGTCAGAATCCTTCGCATTTTTTGCATTTAATTTATGCTAATTGAGAACTGCGAAAATGTGCTTTGATCTATAGAGGGAAACAAAAAGAATTGTATGGCATTCGGATATTTTTTAAAGGATGACTAATCTTCATTGTAGCCATAAAATTGTACCCCACAACAGGCTGACTAGTAGACAGGCCATTGTCATGTTTTTTTGTTTCCTCATATGCATCGACTCAGTAGACCTTCAGTGACCATTGCTGGGGGGCTCTCTTTGGCAGATGGTCTCTCCTCCAGTGCCTGCAGCCCCTGAACAGAGGCCCTGGCTGGGACTCCACTGGGAAGTAAGCGCTCTCATTCCCTCCTAAAAAAAGCTCCACTTCTGGTTTCAGTTTATGACTAATATGCTTCCCTCCCCCCCAAAGTGTATATACAGCCTTGAGCTTCACGCTCCCCTAAAAATGTTTCTTTTGTTTGACGAGCATCTTTACCTGAAAAGCAATAGTGAGTTTATTTAAGAATTAAGGGGCTTCTCAGCTTCAGACTAAACAGGCCCTGTGGCTACTCAGTCAACCATAAACCAGTCTCATTACAGAAATTAAAATGGGATTTTTGGTAAACTGGTGCCAGCCAAGAGAACACAGGAGCTGTGCATTTTCACTTCTTTGTGCGGTAGCACTCACTAGTGACCAGTACACATTCTCACAGCGCTTAGAAGACTTTTGGGATTAAGTTGCAAATCAGATTCATAAACAGCAGTGCTGTTATGATCCAGTGCATTTTTGAATAACAACCAACTGTATATAAAGTATTTTTGTTTTATTTTTGGATTACATACTTTCTTTTATTAGCCAGTCACTTTCTGGTACTTTTGATCGAGTTACAAGATTCTGGGAATCATTGTCAGTTCACCCCTGAGTTATATTGTCCATCCATCCATCCATCCATCCATCTTCCATCTGCTTATTTTGGTCATGGTCACGTGTTTTGCTCATATATGGGGCGAATGAATAAATGAATGAATGAATGATGGATTGATGTATCATCAATGCTTCCTCATAGTTCACAGAGTCCTCAAACAGTTATCAGTGATTGCTCCTGAAATGCAGATCTGTGCTGAAAATGAAGAACAATTCAAATGCATATTTTTAGGTCCATTGCTGCTCTCATGCCCTGTTTTTTGACTTGGGATTAAATACAGTAAATAACAGTTGAAAAGCCCAGCTGGTAAATCCTGAGATAATGGCTACCTTTAAGGTTTCAGATCATAGGTTACATGGCTCAGCAGAACTCTTCAATTTTAATAGAGTCTTGTTTAAACTCAGCACATTACTAATCTCTCAGATTTCATTAACTGTCATTAATGTTAAGCTGAATTGGAATGCAGTCTACCTACAAGCTATGGTTCCTGCATTTCCTTTTTCATTGCAAATTAAATACAATTGTAGCATGATCATCAGATCCCAGTGTTACTCATTTTCCCTGTAGAAATAATTGTTGTCGGCTGTTGGAAATGCATTAAGGAGAAAAGCTAATGGAAAATGTCCAAGGCATAACATAAATTATGTGCTAAATCCCTGTAACAGTACTTCAAATAATATTCTTGTTAGATAAATGAGCTGCCCTTCGGTTAAGTTTAATCTTCATTGTGACATTTTGGGTAAAACACAAAAGTACGTTGTGTATTTCAGTCTCTGTACTCCTGTCATTATGTCAATAAATTGTGGAGTATATTTTAAAAGCATTCTATCGATAACATATAAATAACAGGACATTTTGTCTGTCAATGGATATTTTTATTACTTCACTATTGTGACTAGTTTACACAACTCAGTATACAGAGCTATATTTATACACATTCATATGGGGTCAGAACTATTGTAATGGTGTTTGTGATGCCTGGGAATTAGCCAGTCCTGATAGTTCCCAGGTAATTTTCCAAGGTTTTTATTTATGTATTTAATTTTATAAGCAGCTGTTCTGGGATAATATGTCACATTTATTAAACTTTTGTAAATATTTTTATGTTATGCTATGTTGTATCCTAAAAATATTTCCACAAATAAACGATGCCAAAAGCCCAAAATTGTGAGATGAATATCGTGGTGGAACACAGTAGCATTGAGACCTAGAATCTGTGGGAAAACTGTGGGAAAAGGAACTATTTTTTTTTCTAATATGTATAATGCATATTAGATGCGTGTTGTATGATCTGAGCCTTTCTTATGGAAGCACATATCAATGAATATAGGAATATGGGCAAGTATAGGTGGTCCAGTATAGTAGATTAATAATCGTAACTCTGATCTGTATCTGCAGTGATTTACATTGCCAATGTTCTCCACTTTGACAAAACCCCAAATGTTTTTTTTTATCTAAAAAACCCAGCAAATCCAGAATTTATTTAATGTTTTAAATAATATTTTCTGGATAAGCAGTATGGGCTGTGGAATGGGTATCTGTGAAGCTGGCACCTTATGTTGCTTGGGCAGCCTTGGGAATATTGGTAATTATTATACAGACCATACGGTAATACTGAGGTGCCTTCTTTGGTAATTATTATACAGACCATACGGTAATACTGAGGTGCCTTCTTTGGTAATTATTATACAGACCATACAGTAATACTGAGGTGCCTTCTTTGGTAATTATTATACAGACCATACAGTAATACTGAGGTGCCTTCTTTGGTAATTATTATACAGACCATACAGTAATACTGAGGTGCCTTCTTTGGTAATTATTATACAGACCATACAGTAATACTGAGGTGCCTTCTTTGGTAATTATTATACAGACCATACGGTAATACTGAGGTGCCTTCTTTGGTAATTATTATACAGACCATACGGTAATACTGAGGTGCCTTCTTTGGTAATTATTATACATACCATACAGTAATACTGAGGTGCCTTCTTTGGTAATTATTATACAGACCATACGGTAATACTGAGGTGCCTTCTTTGGTAATTATTATACAGACCATACGGTAATACTGAAGCACTTCTTCGTGGATATTTTTGCTTTGTATTTTTCTGAACAATTTTTAAACTTAACATAGGCAGCAATTGGGCTTGACTGTTGGAGGAAATTTAATTGAACCTTCCAGGCCGAAACAGCACCATTACCCCACCCCCCTATTACCCCACCCCCCTCTTCCTCTCTCAGCCAATAAAATTATATTTCAGCATTATAATTACTTTAGTTGGCCAAGGGGAAATGGGCCACGCTTTCCTTTCACGGCTTTTTAATTTACATTAATTCATTATTTTGTTCAGTTTAATTTAAAATATAATATCCTGGAATATATTCTCATTTCCATTATATATTCCCATTGGTGTCATAAATTATCTTTAACAGACTCATAAACTGTGATCCACTGAAGTCACAGACACGCTCAGTTAACTTGGCAGGAATCACACCCTGAAGTTTCCATGCGCACAGAGCTTCCGGGCCTCAGTGTGTTTCAAAACTAATTTGCGGTGTTTGATCCAGCTTGGCGATAAAAGCATTCGAAAGGTCTTTTCAGCAGGGAAGCACTTTAATTAAGCACATTTAATTTCTTTTAAACCAGAAACTGTCCAGGGTGGTTTGCATTGTTATTCAAAAACTGTACAATAATACATGCTTGAAAAAAAATAGAGAATTTACCAGGAGAAAAGTTCTTGAAAAAATGCATATGCATATCGAGAAGAGCCTGCTGTGACTTCGCTGTCCTCATATCGAGAAGAGCCTGCTGTGACTTCGCTGTTCTCATATGGAGAAGAGCCTGCTGTGACTTCGCTGTCCTCATATCGAGAAGAGCCTGCAGTGACTTCGCTGTCCTCATATCGAGAAGAGCCTGCTAGGACTTCACTGTTCTCATATCGAGAAGAGCCTGCTACGACTTCACTGTCCATATCGAGAAGAGCCTGCTGTGACTTCACTGTCCTCATATCGAGAAGAGCCTGCAGTGACTTCGCTGTCCTCATATCGAGAAGAGCCTGCTAGGACTTCACTGTTCTCATATCGAGAAGAGCCTGCAGTGACTTCGCTGTCCTCATATCGAGAAGAGCCCGCTGTGACTTCGCTGTCCTCATATCGAGAAGAGCCTGCTGTGACTTCGCTGTCCTCATATCGAGAAGAGCCTGCTAGGACTTCGCTGTCCTCATATCGAGAAGAGCCTGCTAGGACTTCACTGTTCTCATATCGAGAAGAGCCTGCAGTGACTTCGCTGTCCTCATATGGAGAAGAGCCTGCAGTGACTTCGCTGTCCTCATATGGAGAAGAGCCTGCTGTGACTTCGCTGTCCTCATATCGAGAAGAGCCTGCAGTGACTTCGCTGTCCTCATATCGAGAAGAGCCCGCTGTGACTTCACTGTCCTCATATCGAGAAGAGCCTGCAGTGACTTCGCTGTCCTCATATCGAGAAGAGCCTGCTGTGACTTCACTGTCCTCATATCGAGAAGAGCCTGCTGTGACTTCGCTGTTCTCATATCGAGAAGAGCCTGCAGTGACTTCGCTGTCCTCATATCGAGAAGAGCCTGCAGTGACTTCGCTGTCCTCATATCGAGAAGAGCCTGTTGTGACTTCGCTGTTCTCATATCGAGAAGAGCCTGCAGTGACTTCACTGTCCTCATATCGAGAAGAGCCTGCAGTGACTTCACTGTTCTCATATCGAGAAGAGCCTGCTGTGACTTCGCTGTCCTCATATCGAGAAGAGCCTGCAGTGACTTCGCTGTCCTCATTCAAGCAGTAGTAGCAGAAAAAAAATACACAACCAAAATATAATCAGGCCCCCAGCTATTTTGCAACAGTATCAAGATTGAAGCCCCGTTGCTCATTTTGAAGAAAACCTTATCTGGCTTTATCGGCTAGTTTGGGCGCTTGGCCAAGGCACCAGAAATATCTAGAGGGGCCAAGTCTTCAGGCACCTTTAGGCCCTGATGAATTCCAGATGAGAGTTAATGCCTTGTGAACAAAGCTTATCTTTCATGACATTGATCCCGGTGCCCTGTAACTGGTGGGAACTGGCAATGAAATGTTGTGTGTAGGTAGGGTGACAACGGGGAAGCATCAGATCAGGCGGCTACGTGGGAAAGAACCGGAGACAAGAGCCTCCCTCCACCAAACTCAGGAACATGTTTACCTCGATCTGACACAAATACCTTACAGACACTATCTCAGACTATAACCTAGAAACATACGCCTTTAACAGACACATGAGATGTACCGTCTAATATTAAATATGTGTAAGATGCTTGCCTTCTTTCTGCGGAGCTTCAGTTATCTCACTTTTCTGCCTGCAGACTCATCACAATGTTTTGAGCACCGCAGTTGCACATTTCACTTAATCTCATGTTAGTTCTCAGATGAATTACGGCTACAGTAACCGATTCCATATGCATGCTGGGTGTTTTGTCATGTGAGGCCTTGGAATAGCGGTGACGTCATAGTGGCTACAGAACCATGAAAAGATTCCAGCATTTTCATGCAGAATAGAAGCTTATGTCATCCACAGTATTCAATGAATTATGAATCATGTGTTTTCTTTCTTATTTAGACGCAGGATACAAAATTCATTAGAAGTAACAATGGTAGAAATTGAATGCATACACATTTCAGTTTTACACTTTCATCTTACAATAGAAAAATGCCAAATTTTAAATAATCGATGACAATGTTAAATGAAAAACATCTCAAAATGCATACCCTTGGAAATACATTTTGAGGATGTGTGAAAGATGCAACTGAATCATGCAACTGCTATATTACTAAAAATACCTTACTGAATATCTTCAATGAAAAAAATCACTAAAACAGCATAAATGAAATTTCCTCAACTATGACCCCTGTTCACAAAGCCAGATCTAAGGTACCAGCTGCAGCACCAGTCTGTTGGAGGAAAGCCCCCCCCCCCAATGTAAGGCACAGTCCAAGGCAGATGTTTATTCCATTAAACCCATGAGCTGTGAGTGATGACTAATATAATATCAGATTTCACAGAGTATTTGCAATACAGTTTAAATCTTGAAAACAAACTGAAATGCCGAACAAAAACATTAAAATAGTAGAACAATAAGATTTTCAGAAAAATACACAGAAGCAGAAAAAGTTCTCTACATTCTCTAATATGCCATGCAAGTGCCCATTAGTAAACACACTTAAATGTTTAATCAAAATGCCCATTTTTGCTTTTATATTGTTTAATCTTGTAAGAGATCATTATTCTTACAGCTTTACTTAAAGTCATTCACAGCAAAATAAATCAAGATAGAATTCTAACTCATTATCTACTGTTGAAAATGTGTCATGGAGAAAAACAGGATTGTTTTTATGTGCTAAACTGGTTGCAGTGCTCTGGTCTGTGTACAAAAAAGTAAAATGTGGTCACCATGACTTGGTTTAGTTATTGCTAAAATGTTTAAATGTTTCGTTTTGGTAGAACTTTCTATTTTTCACCATTAGAATTGGAGAAAAGCACAAACGACGTGCTGACATGAGACTCCCCACCAATAACATGTTAGGGAAACGTCCCAGTTATTTAATTCCTAATATTCTTTTTCAGAATGTTTTGTTCGTGAACTGAATGATTTAAAAAATTTGTTTGCATTATGTTTACTTCTTCATACTATGTGTTTGTTTCACATTACATGTTTGTTTGTCTGTACTTTATGTACCTTTCTACTGTATGCATAAGAATTTTCCCCTGGGATCAATAAAGTTTATCTTATGCTATCTTATTTCAAGTTTACTCCTGTCTAAACCTGTGACTTTGCCCTGCAGAGCCCAAATTAATCAGGAAATAACAAAAACAAAGTACCCACCCGCTTTTAACGTCACATAAATTTGAAAGTACATAAAGCAGTTGCCAAATGAATAGATGCCATCTAAGACCTGTGCATGGTGTTTCATTTTCCTGTTAATAAAAACCAGGCTCAGTTTTCAGCTGTGTTAAAGGGTTTATTTTGGAGTATGGAATATGCAATCAAAATAAAACTAACCATCCTTCAAGATTCAAAATATGTGACATGCCATTTGTATTTTTTACTAATAATGTTGCCAGAGTTGTATCCTTTATGTAACATTAGATTATTTAAAACAAAATTAGGTATTGCAAACATGATTGCATCAATTGGGCTGGTTCTCACAGATTTGTGAGACAAAGAAGTTTAATCTATCATCTATCTATCTATCTATCTATCTATCTATCTATCTATCTATCTATCTATCTATCTATCTATCTATCTATCGGCTGGAATGCAGTCAACATCAAGACTCATTTTAGCTCCCATTTTCCCAATGAAGACTGTGATATTGCAGTAACTGTAAAATCCCATTTTTACACGCTTTCCATCTACATTCCCCATACTAAATTTGATGTGAAAGGTCGCCTTACAGCCTAGTTCTGTTATTTTTTGGAATAATGCACAGATTTTGTTGAGGGCCACCTTTTTCAGACACACACATTCAAAATAGGTTGAAGGACAACCCAGGTACCCAGAGAATATTCAGACTAATGTAATACTTCTGTTGTACAAAATGTTTCAGCCGAGCAAAATAGGTTTTTAAGAACAAGCAGACAGACATTATGTTTAAAGCTAAATTAGAGAGTACTAACAATAAATGATCCCTGCTTGCCGTCATTTCTCCAAGCTAAAATTGAAACAGGATTTTGCGAATGATGTCATAGTCTGTTGCATTGTTCAGAGCCTGTGTTGTTCTAAAATAAGAATAAAAACAACTCAGTATATTTAACTTGTCTGAAGGTGAATGTTTCAATGGCTGTGTTGTTCCATCCATCCAGTCATACATCCATCAACCGCTTATCTTGGTCAGGGTCATTGTGGGCCTGGAGCCCATCTCAGGCAGCAGAGACCCGAGGGAGATAGGATCTGAAGGAAGCCAGACTACCTAGGAGAAACCCACGCAATATTGGGAGAACATTCAAACTCCACACACACACATGCACGCATGCACGCATGCACGAGCACGCACGCGCACACACACGCGCACAAACACACACACACACACACACACACACACACACACATTTGTATTCATATCTTTGTGGGGACCGTCCATTCATTTCTATGGGCAAAACTCTAATCCCAACAATAACAATCTTAACCCCCACTCAGCCCTAACCATAACCATAAGTAAGCAAACAAAATACAAGACTTCTGGCTTTTTAGTTTTTTGATTGCAGTCAATAACTTTTTATAAAGTTGAGTTTCCCCTTGTGGGGACTGAAAAGGTGACCCCCACAACGTTAAAATAACAGGTTTTTATTACATTGTGGGGACATTTGGTTCCCACAGTATAATATATACATGACCCCCCTCCCCCCACACACACACACACACACACACACACACACAAAAGACGCCTGAACTCTGGAGGATGGAGGCAATGTTCACCATGTTATCATGCTCAGGACGACAACAGATCTTGCCGTGGACCTCTGTACATCCTGCAGGTGGGGAAGCAGGTGTCTTCATGGTTTACTGGGGCTAAGTGAAGAGAGGTGACCAATTGAAACATCTGGCGAAGTCGATCGCGCAATATTCCCCTGCCATGACTATCATGACTCTGATATTTGATATCCTTCTCTGGGAGAGAATGCATGCACACACACATCCAAAAATAAAAAAAAGGTTCAAACAAAGAATCTACCCTCCCTCCCGACTGTGTTAAATATGGATCAGAGAGCTGAATGTGTAACTGGTTGTGTCAATAAATACCAGAGATTCATCCCATATAAGTGTTTTATACCTTTGCTATTGCAGGCAGCCGTGATGTGAAAAGTGAGACGCGGTAATAGAGTAAATCTTTCACTCGGAGCAGCCTGCTGTGGGGATGAACTGTGCCAACATGCCTCAGACAAACTCGTAGCTCCGTGTGATCCAGGGGGTCCATCTGGAGGTGCTGACATACCACGGGTGAAAAGGGGGTGGGTGGGTGGAGACCGGGATGGTGCCAACACCAAACTCAGCACATTCCCCCCTGTGAGCAGTGTCTCACCTGCCCCCATAAACGGGGGCGACTGAATGGGCAAAGTAAGTGTCGTGTCGCCTAACCCCCGGCCCTTGTGGAGCGGCGCTTAAATTTATGATTGGGCTGGCGACCCACCCGGCAGATGAAAAATGGGGGGGCTGGAACAGAGAGAGTCGCAGCACGTCAAAACTTTAAGTCCACACTGGGCACTTTTTTGCAAGTGTTCTGCCATGGTATGTAGGTGGAATGTCAGAGTGACATTCGCCACAAAGCTTTGCTTCTGGAAAAAAATCTGCAGAGGTGACAGCCCCCCCCCCCCCCCTCACTGTCCAAACAGGTGTTTTCCTGTTATTAATGGAATTTTGGGCAGATTTTAACTTTGATTTTACTCTTGGCACAGAGAGAGATTATGGAATGGCTGTTGCACAAAAACTATGAACACAAATCTCTATTTGATCACAGCTATCTAGGGGAAAACATTGCATCCGCAAAGACAAAAGAATTCACGACTAACCAACATCTGATTTCAACTTCAAGTGCTTCCCAAGTTCTATGCCTACACTGCAGAAACTACTTTAAAATACTGAAAATGTAATTGTGTAACCAAGGCTGATGAGTGAAGTAATGTTACACTAGATCTGTCTACAGATCTGTTATATGCCTTTAAACCTCCAGTTGAGGTATGTGTTGTTCTTCCTGTTGCTGCCACTGCAGATGTGCATACAGTGTAATTTGAGGCATCCAGACAAGTCAGAGGGTGTCACAGACAGACCCGTTTGGTACAGGAGTAATCTCAGCAAAATTAGAGTGAGGATCAGGAAAATAAATAAATCTTTATCACCGGATAACCAGATGTGGTCTCTGCGTATATAAAGACAGAATTTAAAATGTAGCTATGTAGCTATGTAAATATGTAGCTATGTAAATATGTAAATATTATATCAGCATTTTCCTTCCACATTTTAAAGATTTAGGTTAAAGGTTTTGGTGTATTGGCGTTTCTAACCGTGACTCGGTGCTGATTTGTCCTGTGATGGGATGAGAATCCACAACAAACGCTACGCTTCCCAGAACGTGCTCCAAGCTCACGGCTACCCTGCATTGGACAATCAGTTATGGAAAATGGATGCATGGATGATCTATTACACCACAAATTATGACATAGTTACAGAATGATAATGATCACTTGAATTTACATATAATTACATTTTATTCAGAATGAAGAAAAATAGAATAGAAAAATAAAATGTTGTTAAGCTCCAATGTAGAACACTGTCAGGGAATGCAGCACAGATTCTCATAAAATTGCAATAGCATGTTATTGCATGATGGTTCATATTTGCAAAATAAAAAAATATAGAAGCAGCATAAAGTGCAACAGTACACTTTAATATAAGGCGGCCAGAAACAGCACACAGTGGTCAAAAGGTCAGTGTAGGCTCCTCTTCTACCTGAAATCCTGCTCCTTCTTCAAACCAACAGTCAAGTTTACTAGAAATAGTTCAGAAATACTTCACCCTGTCTAGTACCACACGTCCACTAATAAGCCTTATTAGTAAATACACATAAATAAATGATATAACTCGATCCAAAGTTTATAAACAGTTTGGATTATATATTGCAATATTCTAAGTGACTTCTTCCACTAATCTTAAGCACATATGCAGGACAGGTGTGTAAAAACCAGTCTGGAGGTTCTCACCCAGTTAGGTCCCATTCAGCATCAGCCAGCAGTTGTGCTACTTTGTACTAAGACAGATGTCACAAAAGCAGCTTTACAAAAAACACAAAACAGATACAATAAAT
The DNA here is from genome assembly GCF_048594095.1 of Paramormyrops kingsleyae. Classification (NCBI taxonomy): domain Eukaryota; kingdom Metazoa; phylum Chordata; class Actinopteri; order Osteoglossiformes; family Mormyridae; genus Paramormyrops; species Paramormyrops kingsleyae. The sequence continues at coordinate 1,548,151 of NC_132810.1, forward strand.
ACCAATTTCCCTGTTTCCCAATCCGGTCCTCCGGGGCCGGCAACCAGTCCATGTTTTTGCTCCCTCCCAGCTCCTGGCAAAAATGTGGACTGTCTGGCAGGGAGCTGCGAGGGAGCAGAAACAGGGGCCGACTGTGGGTCCCCAAGGACCAGATTGGGAAACACTGCAACAAATGATTACAAATAAACATGTATTTACTAGTAAGTGCATTATAAGAGGGGTATGGAGTGTTAATTTTCAGATTTTGGCATGGCTGTCTTTGGGTTTATGAGAATAGATCAGTCTGCTGCTTCTGAGACTGCAGAACTAACTATCTATAAGCTGAGGGACAGAAAAGTGGTAAGAGGATGTTATGTGGCAGCACTTTCATAGCTGGTGACAAAGCCCTCTGTGACATCACAACCTTCCCCCTGAGGATTGCTGAAGGCCAGCAGTTACGAAGGGCGGTTTGCCATAACTACTTTGTGGTTATTTACACATCATTATGCCCATTGTATCATCCATTTATTGATTATTTATTGTTCCTTCATTCTTATATTGTCTTTGTCTTGCATGGTCTTGTCTTTTATTGCACTGCCGTCAGTCCTGTACTGCACTGTTTTTTTCTCTTTTTTTCCCCCGGAACAGTAAAAATTAAAACTTCCTCGTCATGGATATGAAACTTATAGGGCTGCAAAACCAAGTACCGGCAGGTCACGCAGATATTGCGATCTTTCATGGTCTGCCACCATATGAACACAGTTATCAGTGTTCTGGCATGACCTTTGATGGAAAGGCATTGGATCTTTTAGATGGAAAGTGTCCCGCAACACCTGGGTCAAAAGTGGCTTCTGCTGGAACAGGTCTGGGAACTCCATGAAGACGTCCTGTAGATCTATCTATGACACTATTATAAGAGATTGATTTATCATACTATTATATTCAAACAAAAGACAGTTATAGTATGTGCATGTTATATATATTAGACACACATATATATTGCGGATGGATACAATTATTTAAAATGCTTTAATGGAAGGGGAAGGATGAAAACCAGTCCTTAAAAATGATTTAAACTTCATACAGAGCCTTTGTAACAGTGTACTCTGGAAAACTTCAGACAGTTTAAAGGTTTTATGGAATTTGCCAAAAAGCAAAATCAATCAAGTCAGCCACTCTCTTTTGGCTCTTTAAGAAAGATTTTTTAAGCACAGCTGTTGTCAATTGTAAATAAATGTGAACTCAAAAAAAATTCTGTTACTCATAGGCTCATACACTATGCATGACTTCTGTGAAATTGTTCAGATTGTCGTTCAATGCTAAGCTACTCGCCAGCAGCTCATTTCCATTGTTCTACAGGCCATTTTTTCCATAATTGTTAAAGTAACAATATATCTATAGTAGATTTCCCCCATTGGTCTCAGATAATCCAGTTATGGTAATGGTGATTTTGAGACTATTTCAAGTAAAATAGAACATGCGCAGAATCCTGCAAAGAAAGTCATTTATTTTCATCTCCATCTGTCTGAGTTTGAGTGCCAACTCAATAAATAAGTAAATGAGTAAGCAAGTAAATGAGTAAGCAAGTAAATAAATACAAAATGAAACAAACAGCATGGGGATGGCATGATGGATTAGTTGGTATATCTCTTGCCTCACGCCGCCAGGGTTTAGGGTTGAATCCCACCTTCATCAATTCTGTATGTGGAGTTTGCATGTTCTATGTAAAAATATGCAGTGAGGTGAGTTGGTGTCTTTAAATTGTCCACAGTGTGCATGCTGCGTGATACACTGGCATCCTGTCCGGGCAGTAAGCTTGCCTTGTGCCCTATGCTGCCTAGGAAAACCTGCACCCATCACCAGGACGAGAAGACGCAATATGGACAGACAAACAGTGTCAGCAGAACATCTCTGCTAAAAATCCAGTAACATCCACTAAGACATTAGAATAATCGTGAATCAGTAAAGAGTATAGAAGAGGTTGACTGGGACTCATACTGTGGTAAGTACAACGAAGTGTGAGGGCGTGTGGCTGATTCCATGGTTACGAAAATTACTGTGATTTGCTGCACAAATTAAAGGGCGCTTTAAAAAGGGCTTAAAGGAAATGAGTTACTGAAAATCAAAAGCGGCTTGTCAAGTGAGGATTTTATTGTCGTGAACCAGAGGTTGGATATGAAACCAGAACACTTTGAAAAGATTTATATTGAACTTAATGCTATGTTTACTCACTTACTAGTATTTTACACTTACATTGTGTTGTGTTTATTTTCCTGGTTATATTTGATGTACAAATGAAGTACATACACAGGTTTTACATCACCCAAGTATCATTTTTTCTACATTCCTTAATATTATCCTTAATACTTCAGTATTTTCCCATATGTTAACATGCTATCATATCCAACATTATTGCTGTTCTGAAAACTTGCTTTTTGTACCTGACAGACACCTCAATTGTAATTTTATATAGGGGACATTCTACCCAAAGCCCAGTGGCATAAGTGATTTTGTTTCTATGATTCGCAGTCAGCAACCCAGGTCCTGTCAGCAGTGAGAACACAGAGGCATGCTAGCTCAAGAGGACAGGATTGACAGGTAGAGAACCTGCCAGGTGGGTGGTAGGCAATACAAACGGTGTTCAAGCATTATAATGGTCAGTATAGAAATTAATACAGCATTATAGCATTTTCTATTGACAGTCATAACGAATTATAGTGTTGATTATAATACTTTATAATATTAGGCATAACATAAAAGGCATAACACATTATATCCATGTTTATTAAGCATAATGAATGCTTTACGAAGCTCTCATCTGTGATGCACTATAGATACAGTACCTTCATAATGCAACATTAAGGATGCTTTGTACCCTGAGTCAACTGCGGTGTTTTGCCATTTGATGCCAGGAAAAATAACCTTGTGTTCTGGGTAAATGCTTCTTGTTTAAAAAGGCTGGCATGACACATTCTGAACTGAATTCCTATTAACTTTACTACCCGATGGCCTTTGTGATCAAAATACATATTTGTAACAGAATCATAGAAACAAAATCACTTATGCTACAGGGCTTTTGGGTAGAATGTCACCAATATAAAATTACAATTGAAGTGCTGCTTTCCTGTTTTCAACAGTGTCGTTAATCTTCAATTAAGGGTGGATCTTAAATAGTTTGTTAGCCATTTGCACCAAAAACACCAATAATTTCTGGAATAGGCTCCAGGCCCCCATGACCCCGCCTAAGAGAAACGGGTATAGGAGATGGATGGATGGATGGATGGATTTTTATGTGTTCACATCCACCCTATCAATGGTGGGTGGATTTTACCTTAACTCACTGCACAAATAAAACTGGGATAAAAATTGTCTGGATGAAGGCAAGACATCTACAGACACTGCTTATTAAGTTAACTTTATAATCGTGGTAAAACTAAACGTTTGTATCACAATGTGGATTACAAGTCTTGTAGTTCTACGTCTCTAAGGAAAAATCTGTTTTCAGAGTAATTCCTGTCATTTCTTCTTCAGATTCATTCTACAGAACAATAAGGCTGATTCATGCTGCTCTGTGAGAAAACTATGTAGTGTAAGCGCAGAGAAACACACATGACACAAACGTCTCCCAAGGATTGTGCGGACAGATCGCTGACGTGTTGGTTTTAAAAGAGGATGGCAGAACTTGAAGCAGAATACAGCCTCAAGTATAGTAGCCAAGAGGCTGTTTGGCTGGACAACATCTGGAACTGGTTACTTGAATTATTCAGCATTAAATAGGTCACGTAACTAACCATCGCATTTTTTGACTAAAAATCGCTCACCTAAAATCAGATGGAGTTCTATATTCCCCAAATATCTGCTGCAAAGTATTTATATCAGTCATCTCAAAGTGTAGGAAGTCCATACATCTGATTAATGTTTCAGCCCGTCCTCCAGTTTTATTCCTGTGTATTACAAAAAACTCTGAAGTAAAACATTTACTTAGCTAGATGCCATTCAGTTGCATGACTTGAGTCGAATTAATATACAGCTTTTGTAAAACCACTACAAAGAATAAATTGTGGTTTGTTTTAGCTCCTAACTTACAGCAAAATAAAACAAAAGAATCTATCAAAAAAAAAAAATAGCAAAATTGCAAACCCGAAATGCATGAGAAAACAGAGATGGGTGGAATAGTGTTAACATCCTGGGTGGAATTACTGCGCTACATACTGTATAACCTAATATGGTGCACTGGTGGGCTTAGTTTTATTCTGGAAATAGATGTGTGTAATGTTGGTGGGCCATTTTGGGAGATTGAGCCCAAGGCAATTTATTATAGCCTCCAGTGCGCCAATAATGCAGTGATGTCATTGTACTCAAAAATGACCAAGTTGGCTGCTGATGCTATATACAGTTATTAGGAACTGTGGTCTCTGCATCTTGCAGAGCTGTTGTATGTGGGACAGCTCATATGCTTCAAAGTTATCTGTGTTCCTCAGCTACAAACAGCAGCCTGCAGTGCGCCATGTCGGACTTAGAGCACATTGCCTATTCACTGGCGAATGCAGTCGCTCAGCCTTTGGTTTGATTACGCTGTTTTTCGCCCTTGTCAGCTGACGCAAAGAAACAGCTACGTGTCAACCAAGCATTATGCCACATGGAAGAAAACTGGGTAAAAAGGCATAAACTTTGGTAAGAGCCCTTCTGACAGCTGACAAGGCAGGCTACACACGATGGAAACCCATTCATCCATAAGAGGAAATAGGTTGCAGTACCATCCCATCTAGGGACTCATCATGTACTTACTTGGTAATCCCAGTATGTGAGGCTCTCTATGTTACGGAGGGCATTTCCTGCTCTTCAAAAGGGTTGTTATTGTCATGCACGAATTTCACCTATAAAATGTTTTTAAGTAGCCTACTGAATTAATGCTTAGGTCACTGTTTCAAGTCCCAGGGAGATAGAGGTGATCCACAAGAAGCTAAATCTAGAATCAGCAGTATGCTAAATTGAGGTGGCAGATTATAAGTGAAGAATTTTAAATACAAACCCATGTGAATTCAATGTTAATTTCAAAGTGTCGATGGCAGCCCAGAAGAAAATCTGTTTATGAGCTGTCAGTTTATATCTTCTTTATGGGTGGCAAACAAACAATAAATAAATGCTACTTCTTTCATATTATCAGAACCGACCCTGAAATTTAGAACACATTTCCGTAATTGAAAACACAATCACATTCTGAGAATAATTTGTTCCAGCATAATCTAGATGTAAAAAAAAGAAATGCCTTAGTAGTCCAGATGACGTACAATGAAACCGTCTTCCAAGTCAATAAATTCATTGCTAAAATTAAAAATAAAGCAAATGTAACTTATGTGGATAAAAATAAATTTCAACATAATATTGTTACATTAGAATTTAACCTGAGATTTAACAACTGAGGTGAATCTTGGAAGCATGTAAAACCTAAATGACATTATGAGCCCTTTTGCCATTACTTTTTTTGATACTGTCTTTCCTTGTAAAATTTTGAGTCTGAATGTACAATGTAGATGTAATGATTGCATATCCATTTGCTGTTTGTTATTATTATTATTATTATTTTTTTATTTTTATTATTTTTGAGTGTGCACTTGATGAGTGTGCACTTGATTGTGTGTGAGTGTGACTGTTACTCTGTCCAGGATGTCACTTGCCTTGTACCTTTTGCTTCCTGCACTGGATGAGTACCTATAGTATTTATTATACGCTCTGCCACGCTGCCTTATACTGTCCCAGCACGAAAATTCATTGACACCCATTAAAGGTCTCCACAGCAAATATGTCCACCAACAACAAATCACTTTCTGACAACAGCGTGAACAGTCCTGGGGTAGTATGGAAACAAACGATTCATAAACAAAACAAAAGCCAACCAGCTAAAAATTATGATTTTATATGTAGAAATTTTGTATATTTTTGTATTTCTCATTCTATTAGTGCTTTAGTATCCTGACTACTGCTTCATGATGCTGAGTCTCTGCAATAAAACAAGTATCAAATTAACCGTCAAACAATACAAATTTAAATATGTGCTGTACTGTTTACATATGAAATAAACATTTGTTTGCATGTATTGCCATGCTCTATATTAGACATATGTTGATCTACTGGTGCCAATTGATGCAGTGAAGAGGTATTATGGAGTCTATTTAGTTTCTGCTCTACAACCTGCACAATTGACTTATACCGTTTCAAATGAGATGAAGAATGAAGAGTCTGGAGTTTGACGTGTGCATAATAAAAATGGCTTATATTGCACCTCTTTATTATTCCTTTCCTACATTTATGTTCTAAATGTTCTTGTCAAGGTAAGTAGAGCTAAACCATTGTTAATTCTGTTCAGAATTTCATGCAATACCCTAAAATCAACATTTTCATTCATTGACGAGAAGACACTCTGCATGTTAGAAATATTTCTCCATCTAATAAAATATTTTAACAAAATGTGTGCAATTAGTGCAATTAAAGTTAAGGCAGACAAAATGAAAGCACTGACTTTCAAAATCTAAACAAATAAAATAAAATGAAAATCCTACAACTCTGACCCTAAACCAAACCACTGATAACATTTACTATATAATTTGTGTTTAGCAAGTGGTTGAGTTTGGATTTTATTCGGCCCTTAGTCAACACAAATCCATTCCTCAGCATTATGATGCATCAGGAACAGCTGCTTCTTCTCCTTGTTCCCCCACTTGTCCAGCGACAGCCACTTTATCAAACATCTATGCACAAATGTGCTGCTGCAGGGAGTAAAGTGAGACTGTAATAAGAGAACTCAGAAGCTACATGATCTTATTTCCATGCAAACCACGTACTGGGTATAAGCCTCAGGAGAGCTCCAGGACTGGTCCAAGTGGCCAGCTTCATACCTCAAACATGCTGTGGCCCGATGAGTTCAAGGCTGGAGACCCTGATATGACTAAAGCCCCGCAGCTCATTAAATTCCCGTCACATTCCCTAGACGCCAAGCCAGTTTCAGTACTGTTTTGGCTGAAGTAGGTTTATGTTGGGAACTTGAAATATTCTCCAGATTTTTTTCTAATTATATGGCCACATAAAATAGATTTCATAAGCATCAAAATGCTAATTCTGAGTAACTTCCTGTCCTACTTGTCATTTGTCTAGATTCACAGCTCTTGAATATAAAGATTATATAGTGTCACCAATTTTTGGTAGATGTAGGTAAAACTGCTACTATGTATGTAAAAGGAAGTTATTGTCTGTTCTTATGCAAACTCGGTAACGACATTGCAGTGTTTTTTTTTTGTTTGTTTTACCTAAAACACATTTTCCACAAGGTCCAAACTGTTACCAGTTATTCAGACATAAATATATAGATGCAGTGGCTGGCCGCAGCTTAGCTCACTGCACTTTACTGCAGTTGCTATGACTGTAAAGGTCCATCCCTTCCTCCATATGTGTCATTTCCAGCTAGTCTTCTTCCTGCAACATCATTTAACTGTTCAGACCATATCCTTACTATAACCACACACTATAACATACTCAAACTCATTCAATCCATAAAAGGACTACAACTGAACATGCGACATAAATGAGGTCCCTGGTTATATTTATGATATTTATTCATATTTTTGATCATTCTGTGGGGCAGCATGGTGCTGCAGTGGCCACCTCTGGGAAGAGGAATCAAGTCTCCCCCATGGTTCCATGTGTGGGGAGTTTGCATGTTTTCCGTGTGATTGTGGGGTTTAACCCCAAAGTCCAAAAACATGCTGAGGTTAATTCCAAATTGCCGGTAGGTGTGTGTGTGTGACTGAGTGAATGGTGTGTGGGCGTGCCCTGCGATAGGCTGGCACCCCATCCTGGGTTATTCCCTGCCTTGTATGTGTGAGTGAATGGTGTGTGGGCGTGCCCTGTGATAGGCTGGCACCCCATCCTGGGTTATTCCCTGCCTTGTACGTGTGAGTGAATGGTGTGTGGGCGTGCCCTGCGATAGGCTGGCACCCCATCCTGGGTTATTCCCTGCCTTGTATGTGTGAGTGAATGGTGTGTGGGCGTGCCCTGTGATAGGCTGGCACCCCATCCAGGGTTATTCCCTGCCTTGTACGTGTGAGTGAATGGTGTGTGGGCGTGCCCTGTGATAGGCTGGCACCCCATCCTGGGTTATTCCCTCTCTTGTGCTCATAAGCTCCAGATCCCCGTGACTCTGAATAGGATAAGCGGGTACAGAAAATGGATGTATGGCTTTTAGAAGTTTTATATTTTAATATGTTCATTGTCATTGGGTTTCATTGTTGCATGAAATGAATATTTTATTACACAGCACTTCACCAGTAAAGGTCCTGCATCCAGCTTTTACTGGAGTATTATGCTCTTCCTTATTCAAAATGGTGCGATGTGACAATTAATTAGAACTTAATCAAGATTTATTGTGTCCAGATCCATCTATGGCATGTAAGCAAAATGAAATACCTACAGAAAATGGGTAGATGTACGTATTTACTGCTCAATGCAGCTACATGACAAAAAACATGTAACAACGTAGCATTGTTCCTACCCCAGTGATTGTGGGATACCAGGATTTTTACGGGCTATTCATTTCCCAGATGGAAAATATTGCCCACTTAAAATTTAACATGGGACTTAACTGTGAAATATTTTCATAGGTGGGAGCCAAGATGATTTTAAGATGGGCTGGGGGGGGGGGGCATAGACTTCCTGGGGCAGGGTTAGGTGATAAGCCCATTTACTCATCAGTAATATAAACTAACGTATAATACAACATAAAGTAGCAGGAACTTAAAAACATAAAAGCCCTCTGTTTTCTTCTTGCCTTGGACAACACTCCTAGACCTAGCTGTCCTTTCCAAGACCCTAATAATTAATTTGTTACTCAGCTTATTTCCTTTTGACTCTGCCGCAGTCAAAATGCCTGTCTTTTCTTTCTCTCCCTCGTCACCATCCGTTAAACCCACATCCCAAATAAAGTCACCCCCCCCCCTACCTCCATACCAGTGATTTTTAATAACATGAATATTTTCAGCAGTCTTTAAAACATTACTGCCTGTTACTTTTTTTGTGTCATGTTTATATGAGTAATTTACATGCTCGCTTACATTTCTTTCTCTGCCATCAGAAGCTCTTTTACAAAGGCAGTCAACCAATGACAAGTGTTTTTGCACAGCTGAGTCAATGAAGTCCGCAGTTGGTTCACAATGAGCTATTGTATTGCCATAATAAGCCAGTGTATTGATCAAAGTATAAAATCAAGCCAAAATTATATCAGGACAAATAAGAATGAAATAAGATCATACTTATCCCTCATATGGGAATCAACAATTTTGTTATTGTGCAGGAGACTCCCAAAATATAAAATTCCTTTCCTTTCCAGACCCTCAGGAGAATTCTTGGAACGAATTGAAAAATTTATACCCGACATTAAAGCCAGAACAACATAGGATACTATCTACCAATTGCCTCTCAGTAAATGTTACAATATTACAAGAAATACACAATATTGGAGTACAGTTTCAATGACACACAAGGATCAGTGCCATTTTTTAAGGAAATTTATTCAATCTAAAGGTCTTTTTTTCCTTCAGAAAATCGAGATTGGGGAAATTCCATCCAGGAAAAAAAGACTGACACAGGAAAAACATTTGGCCTTTTAAAACAAACGAATCACATCCACATATTTTGTCTGCATAACTTTTCCTGGCAAATATTCATTCCCTAAAATGGGTACAATTTTGTCATTATATACCGTCACATAATTATGAATCCCACAGAAAAGAATAATATACCTAAACCACATAAACATGGAATCCATAATAAAACCAGTGTACCTATAGTAAAGCACACACTGGTTACTCACAGCAGTTGAAGCCACTGAGCTATTGAGCCACTAGTATATATTGATGATGGATCTGGGAATACTCTTTGTTTCTGTTTTCTGTCCATTGCACAGGAAAAAAGCACATCTCAGGCCAACTCTACCAGGAGAAACGCTACATTTTATTTCTGTCCTCAGCCCTAGACCAAGTTTCCTTAACAAACTCCAGAAACTCCAGGCACTCAAAAATACTACCAACTGCTGTAGACACTATATATTTTACAATACAGGTAGAACATTTAATGTATTAAGAAGAAGCTTAACTGAACAGAGCGTAGAAGAATGCGATTTATGTAGCCTCACCCCCCGTTTCACTGGCAGTGCTGCAGAAGCCACCTCTGGGATGATTTTGCTTTTGCATTTTGTGTCTGCCATGCGATACTGACAAGTGTTTATAAAATCCCTGTGGTTACTCAACAGTAAAAATGAAATACTGCTAAAAGATTATTTATTCCCATACACAGAGTCTGTTTACAAGGACTAAAAGAATGTAGCATGGCAAAGTTCTTTTCTGAATAAATATCATGCTGGTCAACTATAGTCACTTTCATTAAACGATAAAGGCTTCTGATACCTTATAAAGGGGCAGTAGGTAGCGTATGGCTAAAAGTGAATTATCACCTGAGTTTCAGCAGGGACTCTGCTCATGAGTGAGACACTTAACATGCACTAGTAAAAACACCAAAATACACTTAATGTGAGCTATTCTGCTGGAAGCATCCAGCTGTTAATAAACTGCAAACCCAGCAGGTTTCAGACCTTCCACTAAGCAACACAATTTAATGTGTAATTGTTGAACATGTATAATATCCATCCATCCATCCGGAGCCGATCCAAGACGGGAGCAGGGAATAACTCAGGATGGGTCACCATGGCACCATCACATGGCAGCATACCTAACATTTAAATTATGGTCCAATTTTAGGAAACTTTGGAAGCGAATTTTTTTACCCACTTAGTTGAGAACTCGAGCATTGACGAACAAGTTGTGTTTTTAAAAACACACGGTGCTACATGGTTTTTAAACCTTAATTCTGTTGGCTTCAAAAGTTCTTCCCTCCGACCGTATTATGTTATTCTTGCGAATTCAGCGATCTCTTTAGCCGTCGATGGTGCATCTCCGCAGTGACGGGATGTTTGAAGTTACAAATGAACTTGTATCCTGAAACATGATCGTTTAGTGGGATCCTGCCAGAGTTTCGTTCCCTTTCCTTTAACAGATCACAGCCCCTCCCCTTGAGTGAGCCTGAGCTCTGGCTTTTGGATGGGTGCATGCTTTCTCCGCGTGACCCAGACCCCCTGAATAAACAAGCAACTTGCTTGCAGTGAGGCCCATGTTGCTGACGGGCTGTGCACTATTTCCAGAGTTACGGGGAGGGGGCACTCCCCCCTAATAAAACACACCTACCGTTAAAGCTCAGATTTCTAGAAAGAAATTATTCGCCTCCAGAAAGTGTGCATTTAAATGACGTCATTTCTAAAGTCCTTCTGGAGTGTTTAACAGGTTTGTGACACATTATGACATTTAAAAAAATGGTAGTGAAGACTTTGAGTGTGATTTGCTTTACATCAGTGCCTCGCCCAAAAGGACCAGATCATGGTCCTCTGACATCCGCCAAAAGGAACAGATCGTGGTCCTCTGACATCCGCCAAAAGGACCAGATCATGGTCCTCTGACATCCGCCAAAAGGACCAGATCATGGTCCTCTGTATCATGTCAGATTCCTAATTGATTTCTTTTTCTCTAAGCCCCCTCTGACTCCACAATAGACCTTTGCCAGAACCGCAGTCTCGTTATACCACTTTTAAATGAATGGAAAAGCAGTTCCGGCCCCAGTGAAGAAAACTTTCCTCCAGATGTGAGTCCTTGTATCACCTCCTTTCCAAACCTTTGTGTCTCACGTCACAAAGCAAAACCAATCTAATGCCAAAATGTGTTGACATGCTCTTTATGTCCCAGCCAGGAACCTCACATTTTGTATTAGTCTGGCTCATCAGACAGCAGAGCACAGAGATTCTGTTCGGCCTCAAGATGCCTGCTCTCTGAAAAAGCAGAGAGCTCCAATATTTCTAGCTGCAAATAATACCAGTCAAGCACTTTCACTTGGCCTGTACTGGCCATTGGCCAGAACAGTGGAAGGGCAAATCCTATTTGAAATACTTCCATTGGGTATACAATTACAAAGAATACAGAGAGATGACTGTGACGGAGAGACCTTTCATGCCCTGGTAGGGTGAGCAAGAGAGACAGGGAGAGAGGGCGGCGTACTTCAGAGGACTTCCTGAAGCCACTTTGGAGGTCCTTAGTCCAAGGGGCGACCTGTCCACCCCCAGTACCATCAAGTGTTCAGAGGGGGCCAATGTGCTTTCTATTAGTTAGCTCAAGAGGGAAATTGAACAAAGGGACAGAGCCTCCATTCATCATGCCTCCCGACAAATGTAATGAGCCTGACGTTATGCATGGCGGACGCGGACGGACAAAGGTGCTACATTTTACAATGTTGCACACGCGCAACAATTGTTCTCATTGAAAAGCATATAACTCAACTGCCTGACCTGACAAAGACAGCTGATTCTGTATGCAGATTAAATTTAGTTTTCATCTGTTGCACATAAAATTTATTAATGGCAGTAAAGAACTTTGTTGTCATAAAAAATGATAGACTTAGTCTTAAATTTCAGAATAAAAAATAATTTAATATTTCCTCAAATATATTACATTTGGTTTGACTGGTAGTTTGATACTTGATCTGTGGTGAAGGTTTAGCATTATTGACGCTTACGTACTCAACGTTAGTGAATTTGAAAAGCAGAGGCTGTGGGAATATTCCTCTACAAATGATATCTTAAGTGTATACCTGAGGAGAAGTAAATGGATTATGTTTTGAAATCAGATCTCAGAGGTTTGGAGTTTGATTGAAAGGCCTTCCCACACTGGCAGAAGCCTGTACAGCAGCTGCACTTACAAATCAGACAATCAATGTGTGTTTTAATCGCAAATTCACTAATGTCCCATATAGCTTTCCAGGTCACTCTCCAAAAAAGACTGTGACACATTATGACTATGTCACTATGACATTCACATTCATACAGAGGCGGCCATTTCAGGTCCAGAAAGTACAAATCCAGACCAAGGTTGTTTCAACCAACCAGTTGAGGACTCTGTGACTCTGACTCTTTAAACTCAACTGGCTGGTTGAAACAAAATCCTGGTCTGTAGTTTTACTTTCTGGACCTGATATGTCCACCTCGGCATGTATAGAGAAACATGTCATGTCAGAGATTTGTATATATTGCTATATTTATTCCTTGCGTTTTAACTGCATTCTGAAACAGAAAGTGATATTTCTACTGCAAGCTTTAAAGTCATCTTCTCATTCTTGAAGGCAATGGGAAAAAAACGTTTAATAAGTACTCAGTTGCCCAAAGTACCTCAAAGACATCATGCAATGATGATTCCTTTATAACATATGACAGCTAGTACGACAAAACAACATCCTGGAAAACATCAGAACTGGTTTAAAAATGTGAGCTTCAAAACCTAGTTTGCAATACAATGCTGTACAATAAAAATATATAACAGTTGATATAATTACCATCTGGAGTTGCACCATTCATATGTAGACCTCTGCTTTACTAGCAAGCTACTTGTCATATAAAAGTTGTCTTTCAGATCAATAAATGTTATCTTGGAATGTGCCAGATTACCCCAAATGCACTGCTTTGTCCCATATCATTATACAAGACAAAAGGGAGAAAGAATTTTGGTTTTTAAACCATTTTTCACTCGGTATGTTGACATTGATTTAATGATTTACTTTTTAAACCAGTTCCCCAGGAGTGACATTATGCATGTTTGACCCAAGGGTCAAAAGGTGTTTGAAATAGCTGCCAGATTCATGGTCTGGGGGGTTGTCACCAAATCCCAGGACTTCACTGATTAATTAAAGTCATTTTCTGGATACAAAACAGCACCGTTGCAAACGTCAATAACCTATGTACTGCCACTTTCAGTCAGTAGCTGATTTTTAGCTACAGAGCTCTTTTCTGACTAAACATAATTAATTCCCTGATTGCAAAAAAAAAAATAAAAATCCCACAAAAAGAACTACTTAGAAAACACCACTGACTGGCTGAATTTTCATTCAGACATTCTATATTCTTTAGCAATACAGACATATGGATAAATATTACTAGTTCCTGAAGCGAACAAACGTTATTTCTGTTTCTTTCAATCCTCCTTTACTCAGTTTTGGGTTGTAAAATTGATGATATTAGTACACAACAAAAGAATGGATGGAGATCCCAGCCATAAACTAGAGAATAACAATGAAGATATAGAAGAGGTTACAACACTGACATTTGACTTTGTTCGGGAATAAGTGCTATAAGCAAAGGGAAAAATAAGTGGGGCGTGAAAGGCATATCCTGTACGTCACCAACTAATGAAGGGCCATTAATAACCTCAGTAAACTTTGACAGTGTCTGGAAAGCTGTCATCTGTTCCGGCAAATGGAAATCCTCAATGAACCCTGCTCTCAAAGGAAAGCTGCTTCTTATTTGCTTAAAACATCTCAGTAGACCTGAATCATAATATGGTTCATATAAAGTAGTGGATACAGTGAAAATAGTAAGAAAACACACAAAAAAAAACCGCTTAGACTACAAATTTTAAATAAGTTTGCGTTTTTCAAAAGTTATTTGAAATTAGTATTAATGTGGATGTGACCTAAAGGAAAGCGAGGTCATGTGATTCATTTGTATTCAGTGGGATATTCTTGGAAATGAATATGGGAACCTTCCTTCAAAAACACAGCACCCTGCATTGAATTATTCCTGACAAGAAGGAAGCCGTCTGCAAGGTCACTTGTTAATTCGTGGATATCCTCCTGGTCCACCTCCTGATCCACCCTCTGCTGTCATTCTTTCATTCTTAAATAAAGAAAAGCCTGGGCTGATGCCCACTCATGGCCAGCTACTCTCACCACTGCGCCCCCGGAGACCGGACAGTCGTGCTGCAGAGGAAGCCTCCTGTCTCACTAGCTATTGTTCCAGGACCTCTCGCGACTCCACCCCTGCATGTCACGGCCCCTAACGGACCAGGCTGACTGGGGACAGTACAGGCCATTTGTCATTCCGTGCTGATGTTGTGCATGCTCTGCCTTCTGAAGTAATGCACATCACATGATTTTATCCTGTTCAATTAAGAAGGTTCTTGACAAAATGGATTCTCTTAGTGCTTCAAGAAGTTTAAGGGGCATCTACCTGTCAGGGGATCCAGACAATTAGCAGTCATGCCGAAAGTGACAGTAAATGCATAGTCTAAATGCTGTGTTTTGGCTGGATTTTCTAGTGTTTAATGAAATCTGTTACAGTCATTCAGCACCTATCCTGGGAAGCACACAGCAGACCTACACATGCATCTCAACACTTTATATTTATTTGCTTGTGTATGCGCAGGAATTTCCCCTAGGACCAGTAATGTGCATCCATGTAAAAATCAGCCCATCATGCAGTACATTCACTCGCAAAGTCATACAGTAAGCATGATTCATAACTGCCAAACCTCCCAAGCAGCAGGCCAAAGACCTCAGAGGAAGCTCACACAAACTCCGAAAGGACAGTTAACACTGGAAATACTTGAACAGTCAAAGCTCAATGTATGAAGTGACAAGGCTTGCTGCAGACCCCATACTGCTCCTCTTAAAATTAACAATAGAGGGTACAATAATTATTGTAATAAAACATGCTACAAGTGATGATTCAGCATCCACGATAAAGTATTTACTTGTTTGATGTTCTTTTTTTTGTTTTCTTTACATATTCCTCACATTTGATCTTGCCAGATTGTCAGGATCAGCACTCTTCTGGTCCTGTACCTCATGTCTCTTCCCTATTTGGCCAGCAGGTGTCAGTAGCCATCCCATCTTGTCACCCCCTGTCAAACCCTTGTGTGTTTTCTTAAGCTTCCCCAACTGCTGCACAGCTCATTGGGCTGAATGTGCGGCTCACAGAATGAGTCGTGCCGCTCAGCCTCCTCTGTTCATTTGTATTTCTTGGATTTTTGTTTCTCAGTGTTTATTTTCTATATTAGTTTTCTTGTCCAAGGTTTTCCCTGCTTGTGTTCTGTTCTGCTCCTTTCTGGTTCTGTTTAATTATCCTTACATTCTATTCCTAGTATTTAATTCCCAGTTAATGTTTCCTAGTTTCTGGTATTTGTAAAGCTCCCTAGTTTCTGTGCCTATTAATTGTTATTAGTTCCACCGGTTGCCCGTTTCTTCGTGCCAGTGTTTGTTGATTGTTCTGTTGCTTGTTGTTAATTGATCTTCTTCCACCTGTTCCTTATTTGCCCCAGGTTTTTGTGTATTCACATGCCTGCCCTACTCTGCTCTTCAGTGAGTCACTGTATGTGGTGCCTGCGCTGTGTTAATTACTGTTATTGTGCCGCTGCCCCGTTTGGTTTTCCTACGTCTCATCCCTGTGTTGCTCTTCTCTTGTTACCTTTTTCGAGATTTTTATAGTTAGTTCCTGTTTCCATTTGCTTTTGACCACACGTGGCCTTTTTGTTTTCTAGTTCACCTGGTGTGTTCAGTTTCCCCATTAAACCTTTCTGTTGTCTTGGAGCTGCTTAAATGGATTGTTGCCTACTGCACGATGCCATAATGCCATCACACCAGATATTTTTGCAGCATGTTTACTGATCAAGAAATGATGGTAAAGTTTGTTTCTGCTTTTGGTAATCAGACATGCAACCAAGAAGATACAGTTAATTTAACCCAAATAAAGGGACAACTTGGTTGCACTGGTTTGAATAATTATACAAGACTTGATTTAGCCTTACCCAGTATAAATATGACTAATAATGACTCTTACTATCAGAGGAAAGTGATCATAGGTTCAAGAGCTACATTACTCCATGGTCAAATAAGTTTCCTGAAGACTCCTGGTGGGGGGGGGGGGGGGTTGTTGATGCCTATCAGTCTGCAGAAGCCATATTTCTAAGGTTCTAGGGCTCCTCTAAATTACAGGCAGAGCCGTATTTTCCAAATGTAGAACTTTGGAACAATAATAAATCTTCCTAGGAGAGTGTAATAGTCCCAAAACTCAAAGAACCGAATACCAGCATGCAGAGATGTACATGCCACTGAAACCACAGAGAGAGTAGGGTGTCTTCACCGTGTCCTTCTGCTACAATGGTTTCGTCAGCCCTTCAAGTCAAGGTAAAATTTCCATTGATTTTCAAACCTGAAAACACAGGTCTTATACTTTGTGGACAAATCCAACTTTTCACACTAGCTAGTCAAACACACAAGCAGGATTAAATGGTATTAGTATTTGGATGACAGAACTCCAGGAAAAACTCTTATGTCGTAAAATTTCAACAAAAGGCACTTCTGGATAAATCAATAGCAGTAAACCAGTGAAATTTTATTAGTTGAGGATATCCCAAGATTAACTTCGTTGTTCAGTCTCTGGCTGGAAAAAATATCTTTCTAAATCTTCAGAACCAGAACTTAATATATAGTGTATGATGACTCTATTAGTACAAAGGAGCTGCCTGCTTAGTGATTGTAGTTAACATGATTTACAGCCTTAAAACAATGTAAAAGCAATACATTGAATATAGTTCTCTTATAATGGCAAAGAGTCACCATACATTCCAAGGTGAAAATGTTCTTTTTCTTATTGTATATATTATTATTCTGTGAACACCATTTTGACCTATAACACAAACTCCCTCTGAAACAGTTGTGTGGAAATGTTCTTGGATTGACTGTTGTTTGAAGTTGTGCTGTGACTACATCGCAGTGTTTCCATCTGTTTGGATAGTGTTGAGTGTTTCCTGTCTTAAACTGTGCCAAGCCCATGGGATTATAAGTTACGGTGATGGAGGGAGAGAGAAAGTGAGGAATCCTCCTTTAAACGGCTGATTCTTGGGGAACCCAAATTCTTCCTTCTAGTTCAATAGATTAACCTACTTTAATGTAATTTCAGAATCTATACTTCACACCTCAAAGCACTCAGAATACAGAACCTCCACTATGTTAGAACGTTAAGCTGCCTGCACTGTCAAAGAATATTTGACCACCTTTAAGAGCAGACTTTGACATCGAGAGGTAAAGAACAAGCCTTTGAAATGCATGATAGAATTTATTTTGGTACTGTATGATATTCCATTTGATTTATGTGACTATTTCTTCATCTGTTTCAACCAAGTGCATAAAAAATAACCAGGAATTACATAATAGTGCTATACTATGCCAGAAGGCAGTAAAATATTCCTTCATCTTCCCATTTAATTGGTGATGTTTTTCAGTGCTTTATGGGCCTGGTTCTGTTTTGATCCATTTTTTTGGGTTATCCTTTTTTTGGAATTTGAATGTGCCATGAAATACTGATAATTTTAATAATTAACACTGAAATGTTACAAGTTCCCTGCAAATAATTGAGTGGAATATTTGTTTTTCCTTTCTTTCTTCGTAACTATACATGTCATATTCATACTGTATGTGCATGTTGTATTTTATTAGATGACTTTATAATTTAATTCCCTCATAGCTAATAACTTAAATGAGATCACTACGAATTTCAAGGCAGTTATGATATATTGCTGAATACAAATTAAATGTTAAAAGTACCGTTATAAAATATATGTGGTACATCTCATATAGAATAGCATCTGGGATGGTGGATGGTGTTCACTTGGCTTGTGTTTGTGTTCTGTGCCGTATTTTTGTGTGCATGAAAGCACAGTAAATTTTGATCACTGTAGCTTTTTGATGCTTATTTTTGGCAAACTGGTGAAAAAATGTAGGAAGGAAAAAAAACAAAATTAAATAGTCAAGCTGACGTTAATCAAATACACACTACATAACCCTCTGCTTCCCTAATTGAATTCATAGTTATATGTAAAAAAAAATTAATAAAAAAATATTAAATATTTCCATGTCACGACTTTCAAAGATTTTTCATAGATGTTTCTATATGGATACAAATGCGGTTTATGTTTCAATTTATGTTTTACTCTATATGCAGTCTTCCAGTATTTAACTCCTGGAAACTGGTAACACCTGAAGAAATAATTAGACTAGTTTCCAGTTTCACCACCAAGATATTCTCCAAACATCAGGGCCAAGCAAGCTTGATGGCATTTGTGTAACTATGACACTCTTGACATCAACGAGCCTGTAAGGTTGTTTAGTTTGGCTCTAAACAGACGTTCTCTTCAGACTTGAGTACATTTCCCTGTTTAGAAATGAAAGAAACTAAATCTGCATTTGCTCTTGTGGCATCTGTGTTAAAGATAAGATACAAGAATTGCTTTTTTCCAACAGTGACTTACTAATTAACCAATGAGCAATCATTTATAAACTAGGTGAAATGAACACACTTATTTTAAGACATACATTTGACAGTATTTTTGCAAGTACAGTGGGGGGAAAAAATACATTGATTCATTCATTTTCCACACCTGCTTGTCCTATTCAGGGGGTGCAGAGCCCCTATCACAGGCGCTACGGTGCAAGGCGGGGAATATACCAGCAAGGCGGGGAATATACCAGCAAGGCGGGGAATATACCAGCAAGACGGGGAATATACCAGCAAGGCAGGGAATATACCAGCAAGGCAGGGAATATACCAGCAGGGCAGGGAATATACCAGCAAGGCAGGGAATATACCAGCAAGGCAGGGAATATACCAGCAAGGCAGGGAATATACCAGGACAGGAACTCCGATTTACACTGTAATTATTTTAAATTCTTCCATCATACATGTGCATTTCAAGTTTCAGCATGAAATGAGGCAAGTAAATAAACCTGTTGAGATTTGCAGGAAGGTAAAAGCTGAAATTGAAGCTGATATACAGTATATACATACATATGGTTAACTATGAAAGAGGAAAACAGACTAAACTGCACATGTTCGGTGCCTGCAGTTTTCTGGGAACCAAGTAGGTTTACAGTGGAGAAGCAGATGGCGAGTTATAAGACCACGCTCACCTATGGTCATGAGCCGCAAGTAACGACAAAGGTCATGGGGACAAGAGACCTAAAAAAGGTTCCTCTACTGGGTTGCCAGGTTCAGCACGAAATAGAGCCACTGCTCTTTTGGATCCAGAGGAGTCAGCTGAGTTAGTCAGGGCATCTCAGAGGGATCTCCCAATCAGGCAACGCACTCTCTGGAACAGGCCCTGAAACTGGCCTCTGCTTGCTATGACATTAGCGATACTCCTGAATATTCAACAAAACTACTCTTTGTTGAACAGCCAGAGAATAAGACTGATAAAAAGCAATTGTGGTGTATTCAGGTTCCAGTATGATGTGGAGGAACACCCTCTTTAGAACCTAAGATATCAAAATCTTTGAATTGTGACAAGACACTACTGAAAACCCTCTGCTCAGAGGGGCACCGTTTGTCACTGCTGCATACACGCATGTGTAAATTTGCGAGGTCGGCCGGAGACAGCAACGGTCTTGATAAACACATCTGTTGAGATTGCAGCATGTGCTCTTTGGCCCAGAAAGCACATTTACGCTTAGCCAAATACATAAATCAAAGCTGTATCCCTTCGCTGTCTCATCACGGGAAATGAGACACACAGCAACACAATTAGCTTGGTATCTTCACTAAATCCAGTTTGCATTTGGAAACTTCAATCACGCTGGATCTCGATACTTCACTACGAGCAAAGGTCACCCAAGAATTATGGTCCTTTCGGCAGAGCAGATGGTTGATAAAGGAATTTCATGTTATCAGGTGTTAATAGTCACGTATAAATTGATCTTGGTGACTGAATATAGGTAAATGTCCCTGAATAAAGAGACAAAATATATTTCCTCTTCATCACTGACTTTAAAATCTCAGCTCTTCATTAAACTTAAGGCACAATGTCCCCATTTCTGTTGTGAACCACTGTTATCTGCTGAAAAAAAATGCAAACTAAAAAAAAACAAAGGGCTGGATGTAGTATCTGGAGTGGGTGACGGTTTATGAACTAAGTGGCGCTGATGATTACGAGATATAGAGTGTAACGTCGCGGCGGCTGACAGACCAGATTAGAAAGTATAGCCAGACACCCAGGATGAATGTAATGCGTCATGCAAACCACTTCGTTGTCGCTCACTTGATTATTTATTTTATAGCACCAGATGTAGCGCACTGCAAAAACCAAGAATTCATGTATTTCTGTACTGCACTTCCAACCTCATCATTGACATAAATTCTAAGACTGTCGTTGGTGTATATTTGTAATAGGCCTACTGCTTTTATTTTTCCACTACTGAGGCCAAAATAGCATAGATGTAGAGGTGCATGCATATCGTAGCCAGTAAAGCAATGGGGTGGTAGAATAACCAAATCTAACTGCTGTTTGTTTGTTCTGTAATGAGCAGCAGACCTATATGGGTGGTGCCAACTCAACACTGATCAGAACCAAATGTCAGGCACCATTAACTGTGCTAATAAAACATCAATGGTTGTTGGTCTCTCTCAGGGTCCATTTTTACATTAAGGTCGAACCACAACACAGCAGAAACACGGTCACAACAAAGACACCGGAGACGGAAAACGAGCAGGTAAATGAGAATGGAGGCGAGGATAGCGCTCATTACTGCGCCCCACGCAGGGCTTCAGAGGAACAGCAGGGGGTCTCCGGGAGTGATTACCCAATGGTCTCGGCTCGCACCCGCATACCAGCTTGTTATGATCCAGAGGGAGCATGAAACGCACCCGACAGCAGCACCACACACACACAAAGACACACGTGGCAGACTTCTGTTCCCGCTGCTGCTGGCATGAGCTCCTGGTGGTGCTAATGGGAAAAGGAGGCTGCTGTTTTGGGTGGCTAGGCACAAGCAACAAGACGCGTAAACGAAACAGCGATTCTTACATCGCACACTGCATCCCAGAAGGGACCATCAAAAAGAAAGTGTGAGTCATCATTCCATGCAGTGTCAGTCAAAAGTCTGGACACACTTGCTTTTAATGCATTTGTCTCTATTTTAGATCTGTTATTCACCTTATAGTAAAGGGCTTTGAGGTAACACAAATCAATTACCGCAACAACCAAGAGTAGTGTTAAACATCTCCGAAATGTTAGACTCTTCTAAATAGCCGCCTTTTGCTTCACTGAGCATTGCAGATTCTTGGCATTCGTTCAACCAGCTTGCAGATGTAGCCACCTGGAATGCTTCTCCAACAGTCCTGAAGGAGTTTCCACAAGTTCTGGGCACAAGTTGCCTACTTTGCTCTTACTCTTTGATCCAGCTCATCCCAAAGCAGCTCTATAGGGTTTTGGTTGGTTGTGGGGTTGTGGGGGCCAGGTCATCTGTCACAGCACTCCAGCTATTTCTGTGTTCACAAGGCATACTTACTATATGACTCAGAGGTGCGCTTGGGGTCGTTATCTTGGTGAAAAACAAATGATATTTAGAAGCTGCATCCAGACATGTGACTGGTACTGTATGTTCCAATATGTATCAGCAAGTGCAAATTGAAAATTGGCAGAGGTTAGATGTCAGAATTCTTTACTGTGGAAAAGGCACACGACCGAGGGTCCTGTGAGGGGTGCTCCAGGAGTATGGGGTACGGGGTCTCTTGCTGTGGGCCATCAGGTAGCTGTATAAATTGAGCGAGAGTTTGGTTCACATTGCCACCAGTAAGTCAGACTAATTTTCGGTGGGTGTTGGACTCCGCAAGGGCTGCTTTTTGTCACTGGTTCTGTTCTTAACTTTTATGGACAGAATTTCTAGGCGTAGCAAAGGGGCAGAGGGGGTCTGGTTTGGGGGCCTCCGGATCGCGTCTTTGCTTTTTGCGGATGATGTGATCCTGTTGCCGTCGGCAGACTGAGACCTGCAGCCTGCACTGGGGCGGTTTGCAGCTGAGTGTGAGGCGGCCAGAATGCGGATCAGCACCTCCAAGTCTAAGGCCATGGTTCTCGACCGGAAAAGGGTGGATTGCCCCTTCCTGGTGGGGGATGAGATGCTGCTTCAAGCAGAGGAGTTTAAGTATCTCAGAGTCTTGTTTACGAGTGAGGGATAAAGGGAGTGGGAGATGGACAGACAGACCGGTGCAGCGTTAGCAGTACTGCGGACACTGTACTGGTCTGTTGTGGGAAAGAGGGAGCTGAGCTGGAAGGCAAAGCCTTCAGTTTACTGGTTGTTCCTACCCTCACCTTTGGACCCTGTGACCTGACCTCAGAAAAGTAGCAGAAATGTATGGATGGATGGATGGATGGATGGATATCAAATAAGGTCACACAAGAATTCAATGAATAGTTTTTGAGATATGGCTCTCAGGGTACTCCCAGACCACATGAGTGGGGAGACCTCAATTTCATTTCCATGGCACATTTCCGACATTGATTATGGGATTTTGCTACAAATCTCTAAAAAATCTTACTTGTTCAAGGTTTACTTTAGTATCTAGTTTAGTTGGGCTTTTTGTAGGCTTCTAGATGAAAATTTAGGGTGACATTGACTAATATTTTTGGTCTAACCTCATTGCATGTCAATGGAAACTTTCAGTGTGGCTTTTGAAAGAAATAAGGACATAGCTTGGTGCATAGGTTGGCAAAATGAGTGAGAAATATCCTTTACTTTCTTGAAAAGAAATATTTAAATGTGACATTTCTGGACACAGATATGAGAAGTTGAATCTGAAGCATTTCGGACCAGTTTTTACACTTTCCTCCAGTCAATGCACTTACACATGGGACCCTAGTTCCAGCCACAATAAGCATTGCACCAACATTGTAAATCAGGTTAGGGATTAAAAATAGACTTAAAATAAAAAGACAAATTGAATTAAGGTTACTATTACTTTAAAGAATCCTGAGCATGTAGCAATGTTAGATGCAAATATTATGAAACAATGTAAAATAGTTTCCGTGATACTTTAATAGCTGGCCCCATTTTTCTGCACACAGCCCTATGGATAATAATGGCTATTCTGTTACAAGGGGGTGTTTAAAGTGGTGTTCCTGAGAGGGAGGTGAGTGTATGTCACTCAGCTCAGAGAGGTGTGGCTCTGTCCACAGTCATATTTCTGTCACGACGCAGAACACAACTTTGTTATTAGGGAAGCAGCTGCAGAGTACTCTGCTTTTATAAGGAATTATGAGAACAAAGCTGGGCATTGATAACTGCTGTCTACAACACAGGTTATCCTTAGATCCATCAGTGCTTAGACATCACATGCTAACACAGCTGATGGACTGTAAAATAAAACCTCCCATATTTTATATCAGAAATATCCTGTACAAAATACACAACATCCAGCAATAACCATGTTCCTGTTATTCATATTATTCTTATGTCAAAAAACTCAGGATGGCCAACAAACACCAACCACAATGTATTTACAAAGCAGGCATTTTAATTACAAACGGTTTGAACTATAACAACAAGACTCATACATTAATAAATGTTGCAAATTTAAAGATTTTTGCTGGATACTGGAAAATCATGCATAAAAGTTAACTGCATTTTAGCAGTTAGAAGACACACACCAGTGTTTAAACTTTATCATTTATTATTTTTCATTAATGAGTCAATAAAGAATATGAAATCCTTTTTTACAATAGGGACATTGCACTCTTAAAAAAGTGGGAATGCTGTTGAAAATGCTTTATGATAATTTAAGTATTATACACGCTTTACCTTGCCAAGGTTTAGTTATGTTACAGGCAAAAAACAAATCACTGTATACAATCTTTCAGTAAATCCTTCTGTGCCTGCTATAGCATTAAACCACATAAACAAAAGGAAAAAGAGGTTGTGTAAACCCAGTCAGTGATGGAAACAGCAGACAGTGACCTGACCTTTCAAAATGAAGTCAAATCTACTGTGTAAACTGTTCCAAGGCTCTGTTATTTATTTATTTCCAAACTAGAAGTTTTTACCTCTGGCAGTGCTCCCTTACAGTATATCATTTCGCTTCATGCTCAAGCTGTGGCCAATGAGGGGCAGGACTGATTCATCTGGACATGAGCCATGAAGGAATGATGATTATCTGCACTGAAGGTAAGCACACTCACAAATGTCTGCCTGTATGTGTATATCCACGTGTTTATATTATTTATGATCTGCAACACGTCGTGGCATATGACAGACCACCTGAGAAAAGCTAATAAAACGCTTTGCTTTGTTTCTTCTTTTTTTTAAACCACTATGCTGATGCTAAGAGATGACAGGAGGTTTTAAGATGCATTGCTGAGGACTATTTCTTTCATACTTGGCAGTGGTTGAAATCGCACTGTCATATGTACTAGGATCTGCACCTGACAACTGTTAATGACGTTTACACAACTGCAAATCGCAGGGCCACCGTAACTCTTTGAGATACGATTAGACATATCCCAGCTGTGTCTGACCCCTAGCATCATACTGATTTTACTGCCATACTGTTGAGCAAGAGGGATTGCATTTGTGTGTGACGTGGATGGTTTCCCATTCTGCATTGTCCTGTGTGTTGTTTATTGTTGTATGTGGAAGAGCATGTGAATGTTTGGAGCAAAAACAGTATGAATTTCCGCACACAATAAGTGCAAATACATAAAGCTTGTATCACCTGTGTCTAAAATGAAAGTAAAATCCCTCCAGCTCTCTGCGTCACCCCACATATTATCCATATAAACCTGAGACGGAAAAAACACTGATAAAAAAATAAAAATTAAGGTGTGTCTGTGTGTGTGTGTATATATATATATACATATATCTGTGTGTGCCCTACACAATAACTGGCACCCCTTGTAAATATTTGCAAAAGGGGTTATAAAAAAATCCACCTTTTGGATAAGTAGCTTCATGTCACAGTGATGAAAAAAATGAAAAAAATCCAACATTTCATTGAAATGAATTTCATCAAAGAAAAACAAATCCTTCATCGAGAAATAATTATTTTCAACAAAACACATGTGCCACAACTATTGACATCCCAGCATTTAATACTTTGTACAACCTCCCTTTGCCAGTATACCAGCACTGAGTCTCCTATAACATTTTATAAGGTTGGAGAATACAGAGCAGGGCATCTGAGTCCATTCCTCTGTACAGAATCTCTCCAGATCACCCAGGGTCCTCGGCCCTCTCTTGTACACTCTGCTCTTCAGCTCAGCCCACTGGTTTTCAGTGGGGTTCCAGTCAGGGGACTGAGATGGCCATGGCAGAAGCTTGATTCTGCGGTCAGTCAACCATTTTTGTGTTTATTTGGACATGTGCTTAGGATCATTGTCCTGCTGGAAGATCCAATAATGACCCAGTCTTAGTTTCCTGGCAGAAGCAGCCAAATTTTGATTTAAAATATCCTTATATTTCATAGAGCCCATAGTGCAATGTACCCTAACGAGGTTTCCAGGGCCTTTGGAGGAAAAACAGCCTCACAACATGACAGAACCTCCATCATATTTTACAGTGGGGATACGGTTATTTCCCTTATAGCTATCCTTCTCTTAACGCCAAACCCACCTCGAATTTTTATTGCCAAAAAGCTCCATTTTTGTTTCATCAGACCATAGAACATGGTTCCAGTCAAAGTTGTAGCAGTGTTTCGCAAACTCCAGGCACTTACGTTTGTGGTTGACCGACAGACAAGGCTTCCTTCTGGCACACCTTCCAAATAATCTGTTAGCATGAAGGTGGCGTCTGATGGCTTTTTCGGAGACGTGGTGACTCCAAGATTTTACTTGGTCTTCTAATTCACCAATAGGATTTTTTTTGCCTCTCTTACATTCCTCCTCACTGTTCATAGGGGCAAAATAAACTTGGGTCCTCTTCCAGGCAGGTTTGTAACAATTCCAGTTGATGTCCACTTTTTTATTATTGCCCTAACAGTAGAAAAGGGCATTTTAAGGCGAGTAGCTATTTTTTACACCCATTCCCTGACTTATGAAGGTCAGCACACTTCTCCCTCATTTGGTCTGTGTTTTCTCTTACCTTTCCCATACTGATGGATGACTAAGGGTATTTGGCCTCTTTGTCACCTCATGTTTGTTCCCCATTCAATCACGAAGTCATGGATTACAGTTTGAACGTTCCACTCAGTCAACTCCAATCAACTCAAAGATTACATGGGGAGCATATTTCAGATACATTGCATTCACTATAATTTCTTAGGGGTGCCAATAATTGTGGCTCGTGCGTTTTTGTTTTGGAGAGCAACATATATAACAATAACCCTAATATATATATATATATATATTCTTGTCAGTATTTAGTGGAACATTGACCTCTGAATTTAAATGCTACTGGTGCTACTTGGTTGAATATCATTGTTTTTTTTTCTTATATTTTTGTAAGATGATATTAGAACAGAAATTGCAGTATAATAACTAACAGATCACACATGGTGCATGAAAAAACCTGGATGGACATGCCATATCAAAGGAGCAGTACATTGTCCTGGATGGCCATCCTAAATTGCATTCAAATTTATGGCCTTCAAGGCACAAACCATATTCCCCAAAGTTAGCATTTGATTTTTACACTGAACATCTGCTCCATATCTTTACAGAGGTGCTTACCCTTAAATTAAATAACAGCCATTCCTCTGTTTACATTCCTCCACAGTCATCACTTTCAGTGACCCCTGAGGCTGGAACACTTACCGGAAGAAAATCCCTGGCGAGGCAACCAAAGCCGTGCCATATAATTGGTAAATGGTGACCTGTTATTTCCAATAGCGCTGCTTGCATTTAGGAATAATAACAATAATAATACGAAGAAGAAGGATGCCCCCTTCTCTCAGTGCCCAGTCATCTAGTATCTCTAAATTGCATATATGCAGTGTGTAACTTACTTTATGTGTATTTCCTGATGGCTCATCGCCACCATGCACTGGCTGAGTGGGAAAATCAGGTCTGGCCGATTATTGTCTTTGGAGGGCCAAATCCTGGTGGAGTGGGGGTGGCTTTTCATGACTATTTTCAGGTCCCTTGTAAGCTACAATAAAACAAGCAAAACATGTTAGAATTTTTTTGACTTCATTTTTAAAAGAAAAATATTCTGATTTTTTTCCCTTCATTTTCGCGTTTATTCATAGGACCTGAACATTTTTTGTCTAGGGAAAACGGACAGCCTGCCCTCTAGTGTCTATTTTTATTATTACATCCCTTAGTTTTGGCGACCACGAATTAAAGTGTATAAGAATATCATTTTGCATCTAATCTAATCAATATCATTATCCAATATAATTTAATCATACCTTTTACAAGGATTTTGAAATAATTATGTAATCGTCCTGTCGCTGTCTCCTTCCCCATCCGTCTTACAACCGCCTATCCTGGTCAGGGTTTGCGGCGTCTTGGCCTATATGTTAGAAATTATATAATGTGTCATTTAACATTCTTTCCTGAAAATATCTGTACAGCCACCGTAAATTATAGGTTATAGGTTTCTGTCAAACTGTGGTACAGTTCTGAGGTGGTACAAATATTAACTGTCGTACATTGGGACTACTTTACGACAGTATATATTCTTTACGGCATCGACTGTTTTACGTAGACAGAGATGGCGGCAGCGTCAAGCAGTCCGGGTGGAGATGGGTCTTTTTTAAGGGAAAATGAAGACTGTGGCGGAGAAGGACATTCGGGAACACCTCAGGAGTGTGCATCGGCAAAATGTCTGGACCAGAAACCCGTGTGTCTCATCGTGCTCGGCATGGCCGGGTCTGGGAAGACCACTTTTGTTCAGGTAGTTAGCTGGCACGCTAATGTCATTCGCGGTTACCGTTATCGGGCTCGTGCGTGTCTGCATGTCTGTCATAATGAGCAATTTTGAAGAGATGTTTGTAGTGCCCGTTTCTTACATTATCTGCCCAAAAACACCACGTGTAGGAGCAACGTCTGAGTCGTGTTTTCCCTTTGGATAGCTAACTCAACTCTATATTAACTTTATAAATATTGGACAAGCTTAGCTGATATGTTACATGGTTTACTGAAAAATAATTTTTAACAATTTTTATGCAGATAGAATTTTTTTTAATTGGATAGAAAAAATGACTTTAGTAGCGTGTAGGGGTTGCTGTAAAGTTACCAAAATAAGTACATTATTTTTTACCTAAGAAATGATGGTTCTTTTACTTCCAGCGACTTACAGCCTTCCTCCACACCAAAAAGTCTCCTCCTTATGTAATAAATCTTGACCCCGCTGTTCACGAGGTTCCTTTTCCAGCTAATATCGGTAAGCAATTTCACACTGGCTGGTCAAACAATGTAATAATATAGAGGCGTGCTTTTGGTAGTCTTCTGTATCTTCTAACCTTTGTGATGATGTCTACTTACCAATTGCCTTTCAGTTAAACCAGTGTTTCCCAACCCGGTCGTCAGGGACCCCCAGATAATCCTCATTTTTACTCCCAACTGGGAATAAGCAAAAATGTGGACTGTCTGGGAGGGAGCAAAATTTCATATTCATTATCTCTCTCTTTTGTTGATCTTAAAACAGTTACTATTAATTCCTTAACACATTAGTGTTACCTTTGGTTCTTTTCTGTTAATTGCTTTGCAACCCATTTTTACCTCTACCTTTACAAAACTTGTCCATTTGTTTTACCAGCTGTTCCACTCAGCTGCAGGTGTAAATCCTGGCCCCATCTGTTGTTGAGTTTGTGCATCAGCATCACCTCAACTATAACTCATAAAGAAGTCTGTTTATTGCCTTGCTGTGTTAAACAGCCCCTGTGCTTAAACAGTACACATGTCTACTCGGTTCTCCTCTGTATCTTTTATTTGTGGAGTAACTTAGTGTAAAATTAGAAATGAACCGTAACCAGGTCAGTGCATGTTCATCTCCAGCTTTTTCCATGCACAGTGCACTTAGCGGCTTGGTTAATCTCTCACTTTTGATTTGCAGATATTCGTGACACTGTCAACTACAAAGAAGTCATGAAGCAGTATCCTTTTTGTTATTAATTCTATACTTTTGCAAGGTTTTTTCTTGCTTTGGAAAGGTGGAATGATCAGTCCTGCAATATGGATTTTAGAATCGCATATTTAAACTTGCATGCTTCTTTAGTACTGCAGTGCTATTAGCATGCTGTGTAGTACAACAGACTGACTGTTCGCAACAATTGCTTCTCCAGTTTTAAATATAAAAAAATGATTAGCATAATGTACAGACAGTGAAACTGGCACTAGCTGATCTGAATTACTGAGCTTGTAGGTGGAAAGTTTTTAGATCCATAGCTGATAAAATTAAATTTTCCCTCAACGTACATGCAGATATGGCTTGGGCCCTAATGGTGGAATAGTCACGTCTTTGAATCTGTTTGCAACCAGATTTGACCAGGTAACAATAATAAAATGAAACAACTTTTCACCCTTTTGATGTGAATAACAGAAGCTATTATGTGAGTTTCCAGAACGTAAATAGGGGAGTCTTTATGATGGAAATCTCTCATTGTCTTGTACATATTTTCACTCGGACACCCAATCTCACTGGTCCATGGTGAAATGCACTTGATGTGAAGTGTAAAGGCTTACAGGAATGTAATAGTGAAATCTCTGGAATGTAAAAGTTGTGATTCTAAGACAAGCTTAACATTGTAAAGCATTTTCAATGTAATGGTTTGTTTAGATTTTGACTCGACTGTGGATTCATCTTGTTATAGCAGAAATGCCTGTTTGCTGCATTGATCACTTGCCACTAGATGTCACCTTTGCTGTTGATAGCGTCACTTTGTATTAATTTGCATATAATAATGCTTTCTCAACATCTTAACCCCAGGTTATGAAGTTCATTGAGAAAAAACAGAATAATCACAAGTAAGTTTGACACAATTTGTTAGTATTTTTGACTGTTTCTTCTTACAGAATTGACTCTTAATTTAGCACTCTTGAGACTGAATGTACTTACTGGTGTGAGGTATTGAAGTATTCAGTGGTCAGCTCCGGGGATACTACTGAACCCTACTCTCTCATTCTCACCCGTATGTCTCTTTGGAAAAAGTTTCTGTTAAATAATGTTGGTATTATAATGTGGAATCCATCCACCTATAGGTATGTTCTGATCGACACACCAGGGCAGATTGAAGTGTTCACGTGGTCGGCTTCCGGAACCATCATCACGGAAGCTCTGGTATGTATGTGAAAACACGCGTGTAACCTAAATGGTTGACCTCAGCCATGGACAGCCACTGCTTTCTGACACACTCGTAATCAATAACTGTGGTCTCATTCACCTGTGCTGTGAAAGGCGAGCGCCATGCCGCTTACTCTGCCCTCCACAACTTTACTCTCCATTTGCACTGCTGTAGCCCTGTAAGGGGGCTTCAAACTGCACATATCGTTAATGTGAGTCAGCCCATTCCTGAGTGCTGTAAGGCCAGAAAGCTGGTGCTGCAGAGAGGAGCTGATGGTGACACTCATCCCACAGGCCTCCTCCTTCCCCTGTGTTGTCGTGTATGTGATGGACACTTCCCGGAGCGTCAGCCCCGTGACGTTCATGTCCAACATGCTGTATGCCTGCAGGTCAGTGCTCCCATCTGCTCTCATTCCCCACAACACGAATAAGAGGAACATGAATGCACAACTACACACTCGGCCATTATGATCAACTGCTCTCAGGATCATTGCCTCTGTATTACGCTAATCAGTTTTTATATTTATAAGTGGCAAATTGTCCTGAACAGCCTGCTGTACTACAACAACATGTTAATAAAATGTGGTCCCCCAGTTACAAATGACATCAAGTTTACATTGTTCAGTGTTTCTCATCTTTTTACATTGTTCAGTGTTTCTCATCTTTTTACATTGTTCGGTGTTTCTCATCTTTTTACATTGTTCAGTGTTTCTCATCTTGTTACATTGTTCGGTGTTTCTCATCTTGTTACATTGTTCGGTGTTTCTCATCTTTTTACATTGTTCGGTGTTTCTCATCTTTTTACATTGTTCGGTGTTTCTCATCTTTTTACATTGTTCGGTGTTTCTCATCTTATTACATTGTTCGGTGTTTCTCATCTTTTTACATTGTTCGGTGTTTCTCATCTTTTTACATTGTTCGGTGTTTCTCATCTTTTTACATTGTTCGGTGTTTCTCATCTTTTTACATTGTTCGGTGTTTCTCATCTTATTACATTGTTCGGTGTTTCTCATCTTTTTACATTGTTCGGTGTTTCTCATCTTATTACATTGTTCGGTGTTTCTCATCTTATTACATTGTTCGGTGTTTCTCATCTTTTTACATTGTTCGGTGTTTCTCATCTTTTTACATTGTTCGGTGTTTCTCATCTTGTTACATTGTTCGGTGTTTCTCATCTTGTTACATTGTTCGGTGTTTCTCATCTTGTTACATTGTTCGGTGTTTCTCATCTTGTTACATTGTTCCCACAGCATTCTGTACAAGACCAAGCTTCCCTTCATTGTGGTTATGAATAAGGTATGGATATAAAGTCTGTGCTGCTTTCTGTAACGTTAGCAACCAACAATTTACGGTAATAAAATGTCAAAATGTTTGTGCACATGTCTATGTATATTTAATGTCAATTTTTTAAGGGTTTGTGTTGCTGCCTCTGCTGTAATGCTTTGAATATGTAAGAAATTGGAATCGAAGCTTTCTCAGGTGCTTTAGACTAATCATGCAACCAAGGATTTCATTTAAATAATTTGTGCAGATTATGATTCATGTGGTGAGAACTGGGCTAATTTCAGCCTTGATATTTTGAAGTGATATAGGAAGTACAGTGTTCATTAGATGTGTCCATTCATGTATATGGATGTACGTAAAAGAAAGCATCAAGAAACTAGTTTGTCTTTGTTGCTGTGTATGGTTTCAAAAACGGCTACTATCAGTCTTCCTGTAGAGTTCCGAGATAATGCGCCCTAACATTCATTTGTCCTTCTGGTACTCCAGACAGACATAATCGATCACAGCTTTGCAGTGGAGTGGATGCAAGACTTTGAAGCGTTTCAGGATTCCCTGAACCAGGAGACATCTTACGTCAGCAATCTGACCCGCTCTATGAGTTTGGTCCTGGATGAGTTCTACAGCAATCTACGGGTACTAGGAAAAGAACTACTCAACTACTCAAAAATAAATTTTGATATCATCTTAAGTTTTTATTTGGGGACTGAACACCCTTCCACCTCCTTGCACTGCTACCTAATCCCAAACTCATTGCACAAGGATACTTTAAAAAAAATTAACGTCCTAAATCAGAGCAATACTTGCACTGCCCTGTCTGCACTTGTACACAGTTTCCATCAAGTTCTAGCACTGTCGCGTCATGTCTTAGTGTAGTATGCAGCATGTCGTCTAGTCGCTGTAAATGTAGTATACTGTGTAGTTAATATGTGCATGTTAGTATGTCCTGGTACATTATTTAGTATGTAAATGTAACAGCACGGTACACAGAAATGTTTTTCGTCCTAGATGAATACATGTATATTAATGGGCTGACAGTAAACATCTCTTGAATAAAGAAAATGTTAATGTCCCAGGCTTTGTTAGCGGGGGCTATTCATATGCAAGTGCAGGATATTAGAACGGCAATTGAAAATGCATGTTTTATCAGACCTTGGGCACGATGTGCTGCCAGTTTCTCTTGTGCACTTTGGTTTGTGTTCCACACACAGGTGGTTGGAGTGTCTGCGGTTACGGGCAGTGGGCTGGATGAGATGTTTGTGCAGGTGTCAGAGGCTGCGAAAGAGTACGAAACGTGAGTCATGTAAAATTGCTTTTCCATTTCCTTTGTGGATTTCTCTCTGGGCTTTTCGCCGCTTGGAGGTGGCAAAATTCCCGCAATAGTTCTTTTTTAAAGAAAAACCTGCCAGGGCACAACTGTGTTTGCTATCTGCTCTGTAAACAGTTTGCGAGCTGGGCTCCAAGTTCCTGCTATTCTGAGACGGCGCGTCCTTTTACGTTACGCAACTTTGTTAATTAAAAGAGGGGGGGATTAAGAGTTATTTTTAAATAAGTGCTCTTTCCTTTGAAGCATCATCAGTCGTCGGCATGTAAAGCATGTGGAGGGTTTATGCTCGGAGGGAGCTTATCTGAACACACAAAATCCACATCTATAATCCTAAAACCTGGCCCACGTTGAACAGGCTTGAGTTGTCGGCCCAGCAAGTGGCTTGATGTGCCACGGGGTCTGACTCAGCGGCTCTGCCCAGTAATCTCCATTATAAAACCCTGACAAAGGAGTTGTGCTCTCACCCAACTTCCCCTACTACCTGGACTTTCTGCTTGAACTACTTTTTCACTAGCCGATAAAGACGTCTGAAATGCATTTTTGCTGAGATGATAGGCCATCTTTCCGTTTCTAAAATATGTCGTGTACGAGCATGGCACGTGGCCGAATGTACCAGATGGCATGGATCTGATATGGTCCAAATCAGTGTCTTCTCAAGCCAGTCCTTTCCTGTGCTCCCTTCCAGCTGGCAGCACAGCTGTACCAGGTATACAGTGTTTCATTGCTTGATTGTTTGTTTCAGGTGTGCTGGGAGGGAGCAGAAACATTGACTGACTGGGTTGAGAAACAATGTAACAAATAATAGAGAATAACTGCATCTGCAGTGACTTGAAATAAAGTAATGTGTCTGTGACGGTTCATGGTATGTCGGTGGAGTGGCTGCTGTGTGCCATTAAACATTAAAGTCCGTGTAACACAATACGGTGTATCTCCTTTCAGGGAATATCGGCCAGAATACGAAAGACTTCACAGAGAGTTGGTAAGTATCATGTGCTCTGTACGTCATTCCCTGAATAAAAACATGGAGAGATTTTTATTTGTATCAATAAGAATGATGCATCATATACACATGGACATCATAGTTTAACTGAGACAAGTATGAGTTTGCTTACTGTAGCTACAGGTTGTGACACATTGCAGTGCCATTTCCTGATTATTTAAGTGTCTGAATTTTGGTTTTGCCTGTCAGTGTAGCAGTAGCAGCAAAATAATTTATACTAGTTATATAGTTTAAATGAAATATAAGTAAGCCAATATATAAATTGCATACGAAACATTTTTCTTTCTTTTTGCGCTTCAGTCTGCTCACATCGCTTCCGTTATTATCGACGGCAGATCTGTATCGCATTTTTAGATGCTTGTCTCAGCACAGTTCTCCTCGTCAGCTGTGATGTCGTCGTGCTGTTTCTTGGTGTTCATCCTGGTTGTCAGGATTCCAGAGCATGATTGCCATGTGCAGGAGGGTGGTCCAGGTTAAAATCGGCTGGGTTATGTAGCCCAGTGTGCCGCTCCGGTCCTCAGGGACCTGTAGATGATCCACGTTTTTGTTCCCTACCTACCGGCAACTGGGAGGGAGCAAAAGGGTTGGGAACCGCTAATGTAGGCTGATCAATACTCACTTCCTCACCCGTCAGGGGCCTGCAGGTTAGGCACTTTTGCACAGCACCTGGTAAAATGTGCTCTTCAGAGGAGGTGATTGGCTTGGCATGGGGTTAATCAGAGGACATCTCACCCTGCTTAAGCGTGGGTGGACAGTCAAGCCTGGTACGGAATTTAAAATGGTACATTTGCTTGGGAAGAGGGAGGCGTCCGATGATTCCTTCTGTTAAGTGATTCAGCTCATCGGCAAGTCACTGCAGGTACCTTTTGGTGACTAAATATGTTACTATATACAGATATGAGAAAAGATTTGCGTAACCTTTGGAATTATCTGAATTGCTGCATCAATGGCTCTAAAATTGCATTATCTTCATCTATGTTTGTAGATAGTCTTATGTAACAGGCAGTTTAAACAATCATTGATGGAAAAAGTATGTGAACATCCCTTTATTGGCAATAAATGCAATGAATTGCTTTCTTTACCTACTCATTGGACCTTTGCAGTGGTCCGGTGGTATTTTGCGTCATTAAGATCTGTTTGACTTTTTTCATATTTATGCTACGACTTGCTTGAATGGGCTGCTTCTGATGACACTCCCACGTTTCAGTGGAACTGAGGTCTGACTTGGCCATTCTGAAGTATGGAAGGCATCCCATTTGATAGAGGTGGGAGGTGTCATGTCCAGGGAGTACAAATCCAGACCAAGATTTTGCTTCAACCACCCAGTTGAGGACTCTGTGACTGTGACTCTTTATACTCAACTGGTTGGTTGAAACAAAATCCTGGTCTGGATTTGTATTCTCTGGACCTGAGACCTCCACCTCTGCCATTTGAGCTGTTTTCTTGTTGATTTACTCCTGTTTCTGGATCACTGTCATGCTGCGTGACCCAGCTTCTTTTGACTTTATCACTGACATTCTACTGTGGGATTTTCTGATACTATTTGCAATTCATTAGTTGCTCAATGTGTGCAAGCCGCACAAACCACAATACAGGATCACAGCTTTATATGTTGTTCCTTCACCATGCTTCTGGGCTGGGATGAGACCTTAGTGCAACAATGTCATGCTTTCATGTTTTTTAAAGTATTGTAGCTTAACCAGAAAATCCCACTTGGTGCTTGTCTATGTATAGAACATCAGTCCATTATTGCTGTGGAACATCCAGTTGGTATTTAGGAAACTTGAGCCATGCCGCAATCACTCTGTGGTAACTTTTGTTTCGTATGTTGGACTCTGTGTTGTGTGTTAAATAGTAATTGGTATACCTTGGATTAAATCACTTTTTTGGAGCCATTTGTGAGGAAATCTAGATCATTTAAAGGGGTCTGCAGGGTTTCCCCGTGTGTGATGTGTCGAGCTCAATCCATATGAAAAACAGGGAAGCGGAATAGCAAACGAGTGGAACCGTGTGTGTCACTGACTGTCTCTCTTTTGGTGCGTGATTACCTCAGATCGAAGCCCAGAACAAAAAACAGCATGAACAGCTAGAACGACTAAGAAAGGATATGGGAGCTGTTCCCATGGAAACCTGCACTGCAACAGGTTAGTGTGACCCTCTCCTTGTGCAGTGTTGAAGCTTGGGTACTAAATAATGTTGCATAGACAAATAAGGAAGTCGGTTTGTCTCAAAAGTCAGCTGATTGAGGAAGGCCGTACCTGCTGGGGTCTGCTTTTGGGTCCCGTCATTTATAAGGTGACGGCCACAGTGAGTTTCTCAGCTGGTTTTGTGATAATAATGCCCCCCCCCCCCGGGTTTCTGTTCGTTTGTCCTTTAGTTTTGTGGTAGCAGCTGATTTCTTTGCGCAATTGCACATTTTCTAGAAGCTTCAGAGCAGAGTGGGCCCAGTGACCTCATCTTCACCCGGGGGAATGTGGATGACAAGGATGAGGAGATTGACAGTGACACTGATGATATTGACCATACAGGTACGTTTGGCTTTACATGGCCTAAGTGCCACCATAATGGCGTTACTGGAATGATAGATGCTATCTTTTTATTTCCATCCCACCCCCCTACAATGTCCTCAATTCGGAGGCTCGTCACGTAAATGAGGCCGTTGGTCACATGTTGACCCACCTCACACTGGCCTCCTGTTTGGGGACGACACGCCTCACGCTGTGTTCTAATGTGACACCTCCAGGCTTGAGGTTCAGTGCCCATTTCTGTCTCTCTGCTGTCCTTCAGCCACAGATGAGAGCAAGGAGGCCACGGCCTTCAAGAATTTCCTGCAGGAGCGGAGAGATGTGGTCGACATCCGCAACAAGAAGCTATGACATATGCCAGCCGCACGCTGGAGAGCCTTTTCTCGTCTTTCATGTTTTGCTCACATTCTAACTGGTGTGAGGTTTGCCTGGTCACTGCAGCCAGCACTGGCGGTCAGTGTTTCCCAGCCCGGTCCTCAAGGAGCCCCCAGAGAGCCCACTGGGAGGAAGTGACAATGTGGACTGTCTGGGGCCCCCAAGGACTGGGAAGTTAAACACTGCTGTAGGTAAAAACCAGTCGGATAAACTGGTCGTCTGACTGCTGCTTCCCGCATTTATTTTTGTATGTTTGTACAAAGCTCTTTCAGCGAGGGACATTAAAGACATCTTTTCAGTGAATGGCAAAGGCAGTTTTTGCGCATGAATGATTATTTTTGATTTTATTAAAATCTATAATGTAAATTTTGAATTTGAAAGTTTTACCGTTTTCTGTAAATGTAAATTAAATCAACATAGTTTTTCCTGAAGTATATCCTTCTCCAAATCCCCTAATAAATTGTTTTGATATGCTTTTTACAATTATTGTTTCATAATTACCAGCATATAGAAGTTGAAATAGAGTATTTCGGAGAAGTTATATGTTCAATGGATTGTCATGGCAAGTGATGGCTTTACTGGATGAATGTACTATCAGTGTTCCGCTGTGCCTGGAAAAATCAGGTTCTAGCCAGTTTGAGCTGAATAAAGGCGTGAGGATGTCTAGCAGAGCCTGTGCTCGTGAATGTCTCAGTGTGGGCTGCTGCTGTGAAATGCCAAATGTGAATGAAACAAAGAGGCGCGGAAACGCGGAGCGGCCTTCAGATGCCGGGTCCTACGCTTCCACCCCCACCATCTGCCACTCGGCACGCTTCGCAGTGTCTCTGCATGGAGACCCCGGCCCTCTGGCTCTCCAGCACGCCGATGACACTTCCGTGGCAGGTGCCCTCTTCTGTTTCTCTGTGAAACTCTTTCCATTCACTTTAGATGTGTTTCTCAGTCCCAGTCCTTGCGGACCCCCCCGGACTGTCCGTGTTCTCCCCCCCCAGGACACTCGTACCAGGTGTTCCGATGTTCTTGATTGTTTGGTTCAGGTGTGGCGGAAGCGAGCAAAAATGTGAACAGTCTGGTGGCCCCCCAAGGACCGGGTTTGGAAACACTGACTATACATTGCAACTGCATGCATTTTTGACTAGGGGATATACCATTGTGTTTGCTCTGGGGAAGGTAATGGGTGTCGTCCACAATGCAAAAGACCCAGTGTGATCTTGCTGCAGCTATGATGTCGTTGGACAGGGATTGGTGAATCCATATTGCATTTATCCATCCATCTGTCTTCCAGCTTCTAACCCAGTATAGAGTCCAGGGAGCCGGTTCTGAGGCAGGCTGCGATGCATCATGGGCAGGTTGCAAATTCAGGCTGCGATGCATCATGGACAGGTTGCAAATTCAGGCTGCGATGCATCATGGACAGGTTGCAAATTCAGGCTGCGATGCATCATGGGCAGGTTGCAAATTCAGGCTGCGATGCATCATGGACAGGTTGCAAATTCAGGCTGCGATGCATCATGGGCAGGTTGCAAATTCAGGCTGCGATGCATCATGGGCAGGTTGCAAATTCAGGCTGCGATGCATCATGGACAGGTTGCAAATTCAGGCTGCGATGCATCATGGACAGGTTGCAAATTCTGGCTGCGATGCATCATGGACAGGTTGCAAATTCATGGCAGCTCATGGTTATAGTCAGTTTGGGGAATTGTAGAGACAGTCTAACTGCCCCGCAGGCGGAAATCTGCACAGCATAGGGCAAACACACAAACTGCAAACATACATACATGGAGCATGCATGGAACAAACATAGATTCACATGGATCCCCAACACGACGTCCTGCAGGTCTGAGGTGACAGAGCTGCCTGAGGTAACCTGCAGCTTCACCGTGAACCTGTACTACATAAGCCAGGGGTCTCCAACTCCGGTCCTGGAGAGCTACCGTCCAGTCGGTTTTCTATCCTACCCAGCAGGAGCAGGTGTGGCTCATCAGAAGCCAAGTGGGAGAGAAAACCTACTGGATAGTAACTCTCCAGGACCGGCGTTGGAGACCCCTGACATAAACCAATGTTTCTCAACTCGGTCCTCAGGAACCTCCACACTGTCCCCCTGAACCAAACAGTCAAACATTCAAGAACATCAAATTCCTGGTACAGGTGTGCTAGGAGCTTAGAGGGAGTAAAAATGTGGGCTGTCTGGCTGGCTAGGGTAAAAGGTTTCATATTGATAGGTTTGATAAGTATTGAGGTGGTTAACGTTACGAAATCACAGCCTACAGGCTGGCGATCGGCCCCTTAGGTAACCCGAATCGCTCAGGTGTAAAACTCACAGCATCTAAACATTTTGCAGCTTGTGGGAGGCAGTAGCAGCTATTTGCCGTGCTGTTTCAGCTCTGAGAAGCGCACAGCTTCAGTCTATACATTTCAAAGGGCCTGCCAAAGGCAGCGAGACAGTAACAGCCCCCCGGCGAGCCCCCCGGTCCCGAAGAGCGGCATCGTGACCACCTCCTCGCACGTGGTGACGGCCCCCTGTCACAGAGCTCTTGTTCCTCGCTGAAAGCGGGTGGGCGGCGGCGCCCATCTCCCAGCGGAGGTGACTTCATTCGAGGCGGACGAGCGGCGCTCCCATTGCCGCGGCTGCGGGGGGTGTGGGGGGGGGCAGTGGCAGATGCCAGTTCGGCCGCAGAGCGTGAATCACCTCCGCGGTGGTATTTAACGCCGCTCCGATCCACGCCTCCTGTGGGCATGTTATTTAAGCTGTGCTGTGGGGGGGGGAATCGCTGGTTAGTGGCTGTTTGGCAAACTATACTCCCCCCCCTCCCCTCCCCACTGTGATTGACAGTTTTATTTGTCTTCTGTTAAAGGAAATCTGCATATGCTTCACCCCCACCCCATTAACCAAGACTCCAAAGGTATGTCATGAAGGAAATGTGACACATTTATTACCTAATGGGTTCGTCACCCCTTTGAAATAGGTCAGCATGGTTCTCTGTTGTGGCTGAAGTAGGCTTTGGGGTGACGACATTGTCAGACATGGTGGAAGGTATCAGGTTAACCATGACCTGGGAATGGACCTCATCAACCTCTTCATCATCATCGAGAAATTACCCAAGCGGTGAATAATACATTTCTCTTCCAGATTGATCTTTTTTTTCCTAATTTGTGCTTATTAATCTTAATTTGCTTTTTTGGGTCCTGAATTAAGTGTTGCTATGATACACAACTCATAGGGCCTACTTGTCAGAGATAAAACGTAGAATATTCTATGTGCTATATTGTTTACTATATTGTTTTTTTGTTGATCTATATGATCTGTGAACACAGGTAAGACTTCATAAAAGAGCCACTACTATTAAAAAGACCACAGATTCCATTCCAAGGAGAAAAAGATGCTTAATGAATTATTCATCATGCAGTTTTGTTAGGGTAAGTGATCAATATTTGGCAATGACATCACCGTAGAGCACATGGCCCTTTCCAGCTCCACCCTGTTGCTTGGATACCTGAATTTGCCCAGCCCCAGCTGGTAGACAGCTAATAGGTTTTCCCCGCTGGTCTAATATGTATGACCATTGAGGCAGAGCTGTGTATTATGATCACATTTTCTGCATTGATCATTTTTATTTGCATTTTTATCAAGCAATAAAATACTGTCGCCAAAGCTAGCAATTATAGCCTTTAAATAAAATATAGCTGGTGTATTTTTTCTGGTAAATAATGTATAACTCTTAAATTGCCACATGCAACGATAATAACTATGCTGCATGCAATGGCCCTAACGTGCAAAGGGTGACTGACAAATGCGATTTCGGGAGCCTGTTTGCATGCGTCCGTTTGTTCCTGGTTTCAGAGCATTGTCGGCGCACAAGGGTTAATGCATCTGCACTGTATTGAAAATACGAATAAAGGCTTCACTGGATTGGCTGGAAATTACATCACTGGGAGATTGTCCCTGATGATGAGATGTTCCTTTCCAGCACATTGTTTTTCATCCCCCCTCCCTGCCTCCCTCCCCCTCCAACCCAAGGTTGAGGTCAGAGGCTCATACAGGTTTATTTTGCACTGGCTCTGTTCACGTCTTTGAACAGAGCTAGATGCAGCTGATTCCACAAACAGCCCAAAGAGATGATGCAGGGCAGCCGCGACTCCTCCCCTTTTCCCTCCGCTTCTCTCTGCCTCCCCTCCCTGTCACCCCTTCTCTCCTCTCTTTTTCCCCCCTTGAACATAATGTCCCTCTGCTCCTCTCCTGGATTCCCTCCAACAGCTCCACCCCCACGTCTTCCTCCTCTACTCCACGTTCTCCCCTCCAGTGAGGGCGGGGGCAGGGCTGCGTGCCCACGGCAGCCTTGCAGCTGGATGACATCATCTCGCCGGTGCAAGCCAAGCAGCAAAACAAGACGACGTGTGTCTCCCTAAATGTGGCCACTCCCCCCCACTCCACCCACCAATAGTGAACTAAACCCTGCATGCATTGCATTGCACTGCCAACTTCTGTTACCTTATATCTCGCATGCTGCTCTTATGGGATTCGTCGTTTTAATCGCAAGTCTTGGAGCCACTTTATCCTGCTTATTAGGCCTGATTGCTGCATTTGTAAATGATTTTAAAGTCATTTATTGCAGATGTAAGGTTTGTTGTAAATGTGTGATGCCACGTTCACACCGGACATGCGCTGACAGAGACCCCAGAGAATAAGCCTGAAATGTTCTGTCCTCACATAACCTGTGTTTATTAATTTTCCACTGGGATGCATGCATACAACATCATGCAAAACAGCATCAGAAACTCTACAAGAGCTCATTCACATGCTTTACTGCTTTTATTTGTTGTCAGTTTACTTGTCATTGTGGCAGACTCTTTAACCCAAAATAACTTGTTATAAAATATGCTAAAACATTATTTATGACATATACAAGACATTTAAACCTCACAAGCAGTGTCCAATCAATGCAGCAAAGCTCTGATTAATGTTTTGTGACATGACCGCTGCAAGCATTTACAATTAAGACCATTCTTATATTAAAACGTCAGAAGTCTATATAAACTGCAGTGTCTGTGTTTTATTGCTGTGAATTGAAATATTAAAGAACTGTAATCAAAATGTGGGTAGTGGTTTATTCATTTTGGATTAACCAATATTAAAAATTTATATTATGACATTCGAGATGGAATATGACCCTTTTTTTTAAAATTATTATTATTGTTATTGTGCGGCATGAAATCTCCTCCAGTTTTTGGGTATACAGTCATAAACCTATCAATGCCTGTAATGCAAAGTAATAAAGGAAAGTTTTGCACTCAGTTATGTTCTTTTGAATCTGGTGAACATTTGTCTTCTGTAAAACTGGATTGTCTCATCTACAGTAGTAATGCTTGCTTTACATAACCTTTCATAGAGTAAAAATATTTCATTGTTTTATTAGGCAAAAAGTGGACAAATATGTGCCTATTTGTTTCTACTTATGCTAAGTGATAGCGGGAATTCGTTTAAATTAGTTTAAATTGGGTTTTATTTTGCATAGGAGAATTAACTGTTGCAGAAGAATGATGTCCAAAGAAAAATGATGAGTGATGTGCAATGATGTGTATGATGTGAATGAAGAATTACGTGCAAAGACATACATGTTTGTTGTAAGAATTTTACTGCAGGATTTTATTGCATTTAATGTGTTTCATTTTCAAAAACATTTTCAAAAACATTTCATTTTCAAAAGCAATAGTCATAAGAATATTTGAATATAAAGTAGGATTTCTTGGTGTTATTAATTCTTCATCATCAATTCTTCATCGAAATAGATCAGATGGTATTGCATAATATGCAGTGAAACAATATTAAAATTATTTTCACTTTACACTTTAATCACAGTAGCAATTAAGGAAAATAGAACTCAACTACAGATAAATCGACTGCATCTTGTTTTTTTGTTTAATATACAAAACTGACCTGAGATCATCAGAAGTCGTTTTCCTGAACTGGGTATAGATAGTGCAAAGGAGGAAATAAATAAAAGGCAGCATTTGGGTAAGAACCAGAGAGAGAGATTGAAAGCTTGAAAGAGCCATTGACAGACTGCTCAAACATTACAAGCAAGCTTTCAGATTAGCCAAACAAGTGCTCTGGCTCCGATACCACTGGTGCTTTTGCACTGATGCATTGGGGGACCCAGAAGAGAGAGCCTTTGTGTGCTTATTTTTAGAAGTGCCTAAATTTACAAACAGGCCAGCACATGTTAGTTGCTACGAAGCCATCCAAAGATCACATTATTCAGGACAAAAGGGCTCAGATTTCCCTTTGCTGTGGCTAAAAGAAAACATGGCTTTGCACATTTCTGTAGATGTATAATTCATACTCTACAGTATATGCCTTTACACCAGAACGGGCTTGTCTTATATGTATATATGTATAATTTTATAACAATAACTGCAT
This sequence comes from Paramormyrops kingsleyae, assembly GCF_048594095.1. Classification (NCBI taxonomy): domain Eukaryota; kingdom Metazoa; phylum Chordata; class Actinopteri; order Osteoglossiformes; family Mormyridae; genus Paramormyrops; species Paramormyrops kingsleyae. Next base: position 1,592,010 of record NC_132810.1, read on the forward strand.
AAAAATCTCCCGTTTGAATTCTTTAGTGCACACAGCAGGGGAAGCTTCTCTTTGTTATTCTTGATTGATGCCTGCTGCTTGCAACAAAGAGTTAACAGGTAATCCCACTCTCCCCCACCCGTGTGCTGTGCTCTGAAAGATGCTAGCCCATCAGCAGCCAGCATCCCTCTCGCCCAATGGCGTGGCTAGGAGGTGATGTCATGCTGTAAGGCTGGTGGTGCTGCTGCTGCGAGCTCTGTATCAGAACAACAGCAGCTTGACAAGAGAGAAGCTGAAGAATATAACCTGTCTTTAGAGAGGTAAGTCAGCTTTCATAATTGCAGTAGGCTAATTATTTTAATGATAGTTAATAAGCAGTTACTGTTAAATCATTCTTTTGAGTATATCCTTAATGAAACAGGCATCCTGCACTGCTTCCCTACCACTGCAATTGCAGTTTCAAAAGGACTTGGTTTTAGCACATTTGCTGATGCCATAAATTATGAATCATATGCAGTTGCTCAGTTGTTGTTTTGACTTTGCACAGTGTGTTTTTTTCCTGGGTTTGAGGAAACTGTTGCACAAAAAAGCTGTGGAATGAAATCGGGCATGCATTATCTTTTTTTTAGGAAAAGATACTAAATGGTAATCAATGCATAGTGTTACAAGCAAAAAAATGGTCATATTATTCACTGCATTGGGAGCTTTGGACATAGGTTACTGGGGAGTGTTTTATAAGTGAGGAATGTGAAAGACAATGCAAAAGCATGCATGCTTCAAACAGCCCCGTAAAGAGCTACAGACTGGGGTTTCCCCTTTTCCTTTAGACTGACAGGACGTCATTAAATGTTCACCTGTGCAGGAAGCTCGTATTGATCAGAGTTTTATTTGAAAGCGGGTGCTTGCAGAGTGTGGGCTGAGAGTTCTTAGAAATGGGGATGTTGCTGAGTTTTGTTGATGCAGAGGAGCTTGCCATCCTCACACAAGAGACAAACTTTTTAATAACTCCCATTTAAATTGGGTGGCTGATACTGTGACCTACACCATAATGTGTATTTTTGATATATATTTGATATATTTTTAGCTTGGGGATTTGCTTCTCTGTACATCAGTAGCTACCAAACTCATCAGTCTGCCTGGATGCCATTCTAACTGTTATAGCAAACAGATCATAATTTAAAGGGATAAAAACAATAATGGTGAATAACTGAGGATTTTTTAAAAATTGAGCCTGGATTTAATATACTGAATGAAGAGGGAAAAATATGTATTGCTCATCAGAGATGACTGTGTGTCTAATTATGAACCCACTGACTCATCAACGAGGCCCAGCTCTGAGTGTGACTGAACCACCTGTCACTCCGAATGCATGCAGGCCACAGTATAAATAAGAAGTTAATGCTCCTAATGTGTGCAAGACAGATCCATAAATAGCAATGATCAGACTATAAAAATGACTTTAGGCTCTGATATGATGTCACACTGTCGTCGAAGTACTACGTCCTCACACTTTGGTTGTGGTTGTTCTGATTTGTGGACAGACTGTGAATTAGCTATACTACTGAAATACCCACAAGTGCATTTCAGTTACATTTTTTTCTGCTCTGTGATTAAGTGGGATTTCAAGGTGTTTGGCTTGACATGAAGAGGATTGCATGCATATTATAGGGGCCTTTATTCTTAGACCACCTTCTAAAATAAATATTTGCAAGTAATAAAATATTGTCTGCATTGCAGGTCAGACTGGCAGATATATTAAATCTACAGATATGAATGCAGACTCATGTCAGCATGCTAAGCTATTGCACAGTTGCTGTGTGTCACTCTTTAGAATAGATTTTTAAAAATCTGACACATTTAAGCAGAGGAGGTCCTCTCGTAGATGACGATTTTGTCTTGGGGGGAAAAAAAAATCAGAGTCTAAATTTCTCCCACAGCAGCATTTCTTCAAAAATTGTGCTGTTTCTATTTTGGCATGTTGCCAATTTATGGCCACAGTCTTCTGGATGTTTCTCTCTCTTCTGATTTACTGTTCTGTCAGTTCTGACTCAACTTCCCCTGCAAAAAAAAAAAAAAAAACCAAACCGATTGTGTGGGCGGTATGGGAACCTTTACTGCGGGACTTTCATTATTTCATTTGCTTCATTTAGAAATGCAGTGGGATTTTTTTATGATAATTTCTGCTAAGTGAAAATAATGTTTTCTGAATGGTAGCTAATTATGTTTTTCAGAATTTACTGATTAGTGTCCTACTTCATAGCAGTTTATTTAAGACCAGATATTTTTAATTTATGCAATGGCTTAGCATATATAATTAACCTGGGTGGTTATCTTCCTCTTACCTGAAATTGCCCTGTTACTAAAGTGATACTTTGGTAGTTAATTAACATTATAAGTTAATTAGGTAATGTTCTGTATATCTTCAATTGATCTTTATGTTGGCAGAGATCATAGCAACAGATGTTTAAGAATTGGAATGAACCAGGAAGTAGGCCCTGATTGTTAGGAGACCAAACTCAAACATGGTGTGGAAAAACATTCAAGGAGTTTTCAGTATCATGTAGGATACTTCTCAGGATTGTTGGTGAATATTCTTGGCACATTTGTGGTATTATAGGATGAGGCTAAAGTGCAGTTTTGTTGATAGTAATGTCTTGGCAGGATTTTTAATCCAACTTTCATACCCTTTCGTACCAGGTCCCACTCTACAAGAGCCGCTACACATTTCACACTGAGATGTTTAACAACTGTGGCAAAATGACACTTTCAGGTATGTTAGAGAGCTTACCCTTTGCCTTTGTTTCTGTTTTTGGTGTTTGTGAACATACCTGAAAATAAAGTCCTCAAAGGAAAATAATTTTAACTGGGACATATTTGTTGATATGAAAAGAATTACTGGGAATTGGCTGCTTTTGAGGGGTTTCAAAGATTAGTCATTCAAACGAACATGGTTTTTGAATGACACAGTGAAGCACTGAATAGCATCTGATAGGAAATCACATCAAAAGCCTCCATTAGTGGACAATCAGTATTGCGTCAGAGATAATCCAGTGTGCACAGATAATTCTACTCCACTATGATCTAGATTAGTATCGATAAGGCAGCCATGGTATGCTTTGAGTATTTATGACAGGCTTAGTGGTTTCACTGTTTCCTCCATCAGCATACAAAGAGAAGATAAAAGAGCTCCCCCTAGTGTCTCTCTTCTGTACCTGTCTGCTCCGTGATGCTGAAGGGAAGCCTCAGAAAACAAAAGGTAAAGAGGAGAAACCCCTCGTCTTCTATGCTTGACTTACCTCAGGAGTAACTGAGTAAGTTTATTCCAATTGCAAGCAAAATGCTCACACTTATGCAGTAAGATACCGATAGCTGATGCCTAGTCCCTCGTTGTGGCTTCTCATTTGCTGTGGGCAACACTGTTTAGCATCACGCTAGCACCATGCTTATATATTTTAAGCTTATCTATTGTTTCTATTTGGTCTTTCTATCTACTGGTCCAGCCTCTGCAGATGTTGTGGACCTCAACTTATGCGTCATCAAGGACATGGAAGTAATTGAGTTGAATAAGCGGGTGTCCGGACAGGCCTTCGAGGTCATTCTCAGGCCCCCCTCTTTCGATGGCGTGCCCGAGGTTAGTGCAGCCCTGCCCCAGCGTGGAGAGCCATCCCAGGGACAAATCCAGAGGAAGCTGCCCATCGCAGAAGAAAGAAGGAAGGTGAGAAACCTGAGGTGGAGAAACTTAAGGGGAGACATAGGTGTGCTGGTGACGTCCTTCTAATTATCAGTAAACCACGTTTTCTTTAGTTAGCGCCTCATGTCGGGTTTCTCCCTGCCTTCGGGGTAGGCTATGGGCCCCCCCGTGACCCTGAATAGGACCAGTGGTCATGGAAAATGGATCATTTTGTACATCTTTAGGCTTCAATAATCAAATTTCCATTTGCTCCATATTGTTTTCTTAGGATTTTCTTTTCCATTGTAACTGATCACTTTTCTAGAGGCTGCAAAGTCATATTATAGTGTTGATGCCACTTATTGTTCATTTCTGTATAGTGTTTATTGAATTCCTATTTAGGTTTGATGTTTGAAGTTTATTTATTAAAAAATGCATTATGACAAATCACTTTGATTGATTGGTTCATTGTTGACTCTTGACTCGAGGAAGGTCTTTAATACTTTGAAGTCATTTGAACAGTTGCTGTCCATATATCTTAGCCACATTCATTACATGAGATAATTACATATTAGCTGAGCATATCCTGCATATCCTGATGACCGCATCCAAATGATCTCACAAAGAATTTCATCTGCCCCCTAGTGTGAGAAAGCTGAACTGCTAGAGCCCCCAGTGGAGGAGAGGAAACATAAAACTACGCAAAAGTATGGTGACGAGGGTCTACACTCTGAACGCAGGATCAAAGAAGAGTTGAGCAATACAGAAGCCATCCTTTCTGCTGAAAGCCAGGAGGAAAAGGTATTGCAATTGTTATTTTTTGCTTAATCTAATAAAATACATGCAGGATAAATATCCTTCTTTTAGTCATTTTCATTTAAAAGGATTCAAAGATACAGCAATCCAGTGGCTGCTAAATACAGCAATCCAGTGGATTCTAAATTCAGCAATCCAGTGGCTGCTAAATACAGCAATCCAGTGGCTGCTAAATACAGCAATCCAGTGGCTTCTAAATACAGTAATCCAGTGGCTTCATGTACCCCCACCTTCAATTCCCCGTTTTCAGCTCTCAATACAAAGACGCATCATATAGATAAATCTGCAGTTCTAAATTCTAAATAAATCTTTAGCCTGTTACTATATGAATGCAACGGATAAACTTCCATTCAGCCTTTACCCTGCCTTTGGCCTTCTGCTTCCTACGGTCGGTTCTGGGCAAGGGCATAGATTTGGGTGTGGCAGTAGACGTGTCCCTGCCCATATTGTGGGGCTACTGTATGTTTAGGGGGGTGGGCGGTTCAGGGTTGATTCGGTCCCTTCCGATGTTGAAAGCAAACCTACACCCTTAGTCCTGGATTAACCGAACACTTAGCGGAAGAGTGTTTCTATATATCCGTTAATGCTACCAGTCAAAGGTTTTTGCACACACTAAGATTCACTTAACAGTTACTAAAAACACACTCAATATTCCTTGCTAGCAAATAAATAAATAAAGAAATAACAAATACATAAACAAATACATTTACATGTACAGTATGTTCACCATTTGAGTACCTTTACCAGCAAGAAAATGACACATCTTTGATTCATCAAAGTAACTTCCTCTAGCAGTTATAACAGCAGAGAAAATTCGAGGCATTCTTTTCTACAAGGGACATTACATACTGCTCTGTTTCATGGGATGAAACAGTTAACTAGTGTATGTAAAGCTAAAGGACGGCCTAGAATTTGACTATTCCATCACCACACAACCACACAGTAGGATGTCAGACATGTAGGACGTTACATACTCTTTCCATGTTATAAAGGAAACTTGCTCTGTTTGACTTGTAATTTCATTTATAGTTGTTCACGCAAGTTTCCAGTGCTTAACAGGAATAAAAAATCGGCAGTTTATGAAATAAATGGAAAACCTGTGGTGTGCAAAAACGTCTGGCTGGTGGTATATCTCATACAGCACAACTTCATTGTCATATTTGTGCCGGGCTTTTCCTCTCAACGTTTCTGCATTTCAGGTCCCATGAGGGGTTCCCACGACAAACATTTCGAAGGCATCTCACCAAAGGACTGACTTTACTACTCAGCTTGTTCCCTGGAAGAACAAACAGTGAACAACCGAAGAGATGGAAAAGCTTACAGAGCAGAACAGTGCCTGGTCTACCTCAAAGTGTGGACCTAGACTGATACAAATTCTGGACTGATTATAAGGCTCTAGAGAAGCCGTCTCTGTCTTTTGCTCCCGCGCCAATAGTGCCAACAGCGTGAGTTTGTACGTGGTGGTCCTGTGCTCATCTTAAGACCTACATTAAGAAGAAAGGCTACCGTAACCAAGCGTGTGCATGAGTGCGTGCTCGCATGTGTGCGAACATGTATGAGTGTGTGCGTGTTTAGTGCTGAGTGGACTGCGTGATGTGCTTTCAGCCCACGATATGCCGTCGATGGCTGATTTAGTTGTTTTTATGGAAGGATCTGGCAAAGCCAGTGTAAATGTTAATCAAATTAACAATTCTCTGAACACATTTGATATGTCTGTTCAGTGATGTACAGAAATATATTTTAAGCAAAGATCATTAAAACTGCTGTTCAATACCACTGTTCCCTTGTGGGTTTATTGCACAAAATTTATGTTTTAAAATTGCACAGTAGCACATTACAAAACTGTAATAACAATGTACATTTGTAGCAACCACTTTATTCAGTGCTTAGAACAACCTGCTTTTTGGTTAATCCATTCGTGCCTTCAAGTTACACAATGATGCTTCAAAAAATGCTCTGGTGGCTTCATATTACGTAAAATCTTAGGGGGATTTCAGGAAAGACTGAACATTGAATGGCTACTATTTGTATTTCCATTTTATAGCAATTATATTTAACTTTATTGAGTCACTGATTATTCAAATGTATGTATTATTTCAATAAATAGATAAAATCTTAAAACCTTATTTCCTAAATGTTAATGCACAATCAAATACATTAATAAATTAAATAAATACATCCTCCATAATGAGTTAGAGTAAAAATGGATTAAAAAGAAGATAAACAATGATTATGAAAACGCTAACAGTAATGTTCATTCCAGAGGTGGATTGTAGAGGAGGTGGGGACAAGCGACTAGAGGAGGCAGGACCAAGACATCTGATTGGTTGGACCCACCTCTTCTACAATCTGATTGGTTATCTCTCTGAACCAATCATTTTTCCTTATGCCCTCATAACATTTTTGTGTAAGTAAAACTCCCATGAGCATAAAGAGTCACAGTCACAGAGTACTCAACTTGTTGGTTGGGAAAAAAAACCTTGGTCTGGATTTGTACTTTCTGGACCTGAACTGTCTACCTCTGGTAGATTCTGAAGTACTGCAGCCTCCATCGCTGGAGCCTGCTACTTCTGATGCACTGTGTTTGGGCGGACACAAGTACAGCCCACTTCGATGGTCTGGCTCTCCAGCTTATAGTAGTACTTCCTCTGGTTCCCCTCCACCCTCTTCAGGACCAGGATCTGCTGGAAAATTGGTCGGGACTCCACATCCATCACTTCCTCCCCCAGTGAATTCCGACAGCCAGCTAACAAACACTTGGCCTGGGCGATGTCTACAGGAAATCGTGTGTCATCGTGGGTGGTTCTGTAGGTGCAAGCAGATAGAGAACCAGGGCATTAGTCTTACTCATTTTAACCAGCTTGCTGGTTATTTAGCTCAGTGTTTCCCAATCCGGTCCTCAAGGACCCACAATCAGTCCATGTTTTTGCTCCCTTTGAGCTCCCTGCCAGACAGGACAGTCCACATTCTTGCTCCCACATTTTTGCTCCCCCCCCCCCCCCCCCCCCCAAGTAAATGTGTATTTATTGGTTAAGTCATAAATGGTTTGCCATCAGCGCCCCCTAGTAAAGACTCAGCCCCCTGTCCATTCATCTCTAACTATGCCCCTGAGCCAGATTAAGCAACTAAAATAATGCTTTTCACTTCAGTGCTTTAATATACACTATAGATTCAGGAAAATGAGTTATTAACATGTCACCTGTACATCCATGGGGACAAGGAGTGATTAGCCAGCTGGGGTACTGGGTCAGAGGTGATCAAAACACTGGGGTCCAGCATGAGGTTCACCATTTCTGTGTGAGCCTGTGACTCCATCCCTTTGGAAGCCCTCTTGGTTTTCTCCAGTCGATACTCTGCTCGGCTAACCCTCAGTCTAGGTAGCGCCTCGGAGCCCCGGATGGCCACGAGAACTCCCAATGCTGCGAGAACCTGGAGAACGCAGGCATTAAAGCAAATAAATATGCCAAGGAAATTCACTGCACGACATCTAAAGAATCTCACATGAGCAGCTTAACTAGGTAAACACCGCCTTCTTAAAACTACGCGGGAACACTAAATGCCATGTTTTTAGTAATTTATAGACACCTACATAACAAATAATAATGCATTCATAAAGCATTATAAACAAGGCTATAAATATTTTGCAAAAGGCATACCACATTATAACTATGCGTGTTATGCATTACAACAGCCTTATGAAGCTCTCATCCATAATGCACTACTTTTATAGTGCATTATAATGACTGGTAAAAGCATTACGGATGCTTTGTCCTGCATTATAAAGGTATCTAGTGCATTGTAGATGAGATCTTCGTAAGGCTGTTACAATGCTCAATACATATGGCTATAATATGTCATGCCTCTTTATAAATATTTATAACTGTGTTTATAATGCTTTATGGATGCATTATAATGCATTATAAATGTGTTTATAAATTACTAAAAACATGGCCTTAAGTAAAGTGTTACCCACTTTATTAGAGGGGGCACAAGTAACTTAGTAACTCAGTTACTACTCAGGTACAAATCACAATATAGTAACTGAATTAAATACATGAACTGTTCGGATTGATTAATGATGAACAAATATGGAATCGGTATGTAATTAATACTTAGTTTCTGGCTAATCAATACATTAAGAGTGTACTATTACATTAATTGTTCCCACTGCATTCTAGGAACAGCCATGAGAGAAAACTGACAGTGAGTAACCATTAGGCAGTTTACACAGTCAGACAGTTGTTCTCTGTTTACGCTAAAGATCACCCATACATAACCAATACAGTACTTCTTAGAAATAAGTTACAAATAAATGTTACTGTATGATGGTTATATAATTTCCATATAGCAGATTCTTGCATTTGGTAATTCTATGTTCTATTCATTGCCATGAATGCATAGTTAAATATATTTTCCTAGGATAATAGTGCAAAAACTTGCAACATGCTAACTTATTTTGTAATATCTGTCAGATCTCAAATGTATAGCAACCTGTAAACTGTCACGGTAATTGACACTTAATTTCTAGTCAACCAGTCAACCAATGCATTAAGTAAGAGTTTTACTACGTTATTTGTGCCTCCTCAAGTTACCAAAGCTGCTTCATAAAGAAAATGAATCTGTAATGCAACAGAAAAATGCCAAAAAAATCTCTCAGCCTGACTAGTCAAAAAGAAAGATAATAATTGCATAATGCCTAAACCCTGTGACTAGAAATCCAGATTTAATTAGAATATTGCACAATATGCAAGATGATAGTGCCCATGTAATTTAATTGTTTTAAAAGGAGCATTTGCAATTAGCACTCACCGTCAAAGTCAGCAGACTGATCACTGAAGTCATTTTTCCTCTTATCTCACCTACAGTGACTGCAGTTTCTGTGGGCTGTTTTTGTAGTCAGGGCAGCAAATTTATATACTGATTTAAAGGCGTCGTTTCTTATGTAAGCATTTCCGGTGGCGTCCTCATTGTGATGATGATCAAATAGGAGGAAGAGGAAACATGAGTGACAAATAGCTATTCACTTCCAATAAGTCTCACCGCAGATTGTACACCAGAAGCAAATGATGCTAATGCGGTGGATGATATGTATATGCCAATACTGACATTTTAATTATCAAAGAGTCTTTATGACACCTATAAAATGTGATAGTATTAAAGATAATTAAGTATTGCTAAGTATACGATGGACAGGCATCCTGTCCAGGATATTTCCAACCCTTGTCTCCTGGGCTTTTGGGGATGCAATCCAGACTGGATGTTGCATGGTGAATGCATGAATGAAGCATTGAAAAGGCTATTGTTACATTTTGTTTCAGTCCTGCTTGTTTGCCAAAAAGTGCAACTTTTTGTTAGGGAAAAGAATCTAGTAATTCATTCATTTTCTGAAACCATTAATCTTATTCTGGGTGTGGGGGGGGGGGGGGGTCCAGAGCCTATGGGCACAAGGCAGGGAACAGCCCAGGATGGGGCACCAACTCATCGCAGGGCACAAGGCAGGGAACAGCCCAGGATGGGGTGCCAACCCATTGCAGGGCACAATCACACACCATTCACTCACACACGGGCAGTTTTGTAAATCCAGTGAACCTCAGCATGTTTTTGGACTGTGGATGGAAAGCAGAGCACCCAGAGGAAGCCCCAAGATGACATGGGGAGAACAGGCAAACTCCACAGCGGAGACTCGAACCTCAGTCCCAGAGGCCCAAAGCAACAGTGTTAACCACTGTGCCTCCCCATCAAGTAATCATTCAATGAATAATCCTCTGTACCCTTGGTTGTATAGTATATATATATATATATATTTTTATTATTATTATTATTTATAAGAACTGTTGACCTAAAGCCAACACGTTTCTGCTAATTCTTTATAACACAGTTTGTCTTCATTATATGGGTATATTTCAGTATGTTGTTATCTGTCATGCCTGCAACAACCTATCAAATTGATATGGTTGTATTTTTTTTTGACATTCTAGGATCATTATAACAGTAGACATAAACTCTAGAATGTGAACCTCGGTAAATCCCAGACTGTGGATTGCTGCCTTTCACTGATAGATCATCATGTCCACTCTTTATGTAATGCATCCATTCATCATAAGGTGAACTTGGAGCCTTTCCCAGGATGCATGTGGCACGAAGCCAGGCCACCACAGAGTACACACTCATTATGGGCACCTCAGATACACTTATTAACCTGTAGGAGTAAAGAAGAGTACCTAAGGAAATTGCACAAACACAGACAGAAAAGTCTACTTCTACACACACATACACCAAACTAGCAATGGGAATCGAACCTGCAACCAAAGAACAGTGGTGAATCCTATGGGATCCCACCTCCCAAAACTGTATGGGTACCCTGCCAATGTTTATGGCTCTGAGTGATGTTGGCCATACAATGCAGAACAATTTCCCCAAGGGCATGCATGTGACTTTGAGTTTAGTAACTGCCAGAATTGTATAAGCATACACAAATCATAGCCATAATTGTTTCATTATTTTACAATTGGAGCTGACAAAGCCCTAGAGGTGTGAGAATGCAGTGCTAATTACTCTGATAGAAGACACATTGAAATATCACTCACTATGGACCAGAACCAAATTCTTTATAGCTTAGCATTGTGGTTCAAACAGACATGCAAAGGTTACAGTGTAATTCAGGCTACAATATAACTAAACAGTATATTAATGTTTTAAACAGTGAAATAATTTTTAAATCTGTATCTGCTGGAAAATTCACATTTTACTGCAGTCCTGAATATAGTGAAAAAGAACTATTATTAATCGTTACTTAAAGCCATTATGTATAACGCATTATAGATACCTTCATAATACATTATAATGGATTCATAAAGTATTATAAATACATTATAGCCATGTTTATTATGCCTTATGACTGCTCTATGAAACTCATCTATAATGCACTATTACTACGTTTATAAAGCATCCTTAATTCTTTTACTGACCATTATAATGCATTATTAAGGTATCTATAGTGCATAATAGATGAGAGCTTCATAGAGCATTCATAATGCATAATAAACATGGCTATAATGTATGCCTTTTTCTAAATAGTTATAGCTATGTTTATAATTTACAGCCATGTTTATATAACTTTAATATTGCATTATGAAAGTATCTATAATGCATTATGTTGACTGCTTTAAGTAACGTGTTACGAAAATGACTTCTCCAAAGTAAAAAAAAAATCCTGGCTCTCCGTTTCTGGTTTCGAAGAATGACTTTGTGCTCATGATAATGATCAGCGGCGTTATCAAATTCCAGAAACTAGGTTAACTGACTTATTTTCAGGCCGAGCATTAAAGGGGAGAAGGGAGAAAGGGCTGTAAGCGGCCTGTGCATTCGACTTCTTCGCAAAATAGGTCGCAGAGATGATGCTGTCAAACTAAAACCGACTTGTGGGTTCATGAGTCCGCAAACCTCTCAGTTGGTAACTGACACCGAAAAAAAGAGGTCAAAATGCAGGAACCACCTCCTCATGTGCAGACGCAGGAAGCACTTTGACATCACAGACGATAAGTCGTGGACTTTCCTGATTTAACTTTAGGTAATTTGTTTAAACACTGAATAAAGTCGTATCACTTTACAATACTGGTACACAAATAAGCATATATTAATAGCTGAACTAATGCCTGAACATGGCAGGTTTCACATTTTAAAAAGCTCTTAAATCTACAAAATATTAAATTAATTATTATGTGTCCTGTATATATTTATGTAAGATTTTGCTCATTTTACTATATTTACGTTTTATTAATATTCCTAATTTAATTTTAAATATTTTACATGCATTCAATAAATGTTACATATTATGTGCACTGCCACATATTTGACAAATTTATTTACACATTTTGTTTTATAAGTTGACCTCTTCTAGTGAGCAGGGTGTAAGAAAGGAATTATCCCCAGTGAATGATAGGGCAATAACAAACTTGCCCCCCCTGTCCCCAAAATGTATGGGTGACTTCAATGTGACTTGGTACTCCAGTACTGTTGCGCGGCAAAGGAGATTGATCACATTCTCATAGGCAGACACTGCAGGCTCTGCAGAAGGGTTCAGTTTGTGAATTCTGACCACAGAGTTGTTGTTGCTACTCTGAAGATTCAGCTTAGATTCATCAGAGTACCACCTACTAGGAGAATGAGGCTGGACTTGGCCAGACTCCAAGAACAAGCTGCTTCTGATGAGTTTGCACGCAGTTTATGTCTCAAAAAAGGAGAGCAAGATGTGATGTAAAAAAAAAAAGAATTGCAATATACCTGTAGTTGCAAATGACAAATAAAGCATCATTTCACTTCATTTTCGGTATAAATAGAGCAAAAATTGGGTCAGCATCCTAGGCATGAATTGGGTGTCGTTTACGATGGGTAATGGTTTCCAAAAAGAGTGTATCGTGTCTTCTTTCACTACAGGTGTGCCCCAGGGCTCTGTCCTGGGGCCCCTTCTTTTTATCATTTACCTTCTTCCCCTCGGTAATATTTTACGTAAATTCAATGTTAATTTCCACTGCTATGCGGATGACACCCAACTCTATCTCACTACAAAGCCTTCAGCCACTTTACCACCCACTACTCTCACTGATTGTATTGCTGAAATAAAATCCTGGTTTACTCTTAACTTTCTTAAACTTAACAGTGATAAAACTGAGGTTATCCTCATTGGTAGCAAATCCACATTATCCAAAACTAACAGTTTCTCTATTATAGTGGATAATTCCTCTATCTCACCATCCCCGCAGGTTAGGAGTCTGGGTGTCATCCTTGATAGCACACTATCATTTCAATCACACATTAATAACATTACCCGGTCAGCTTACTTTCACTTAAGAAATATTAATCGTCTCCGTCCATCTCTTACCCCCTATTCTGCAGCCATTCTTGTTCACAGTCTAGTGACTTCCCGTCTAGACTACTGCAATTCACTTCTTTTGGGTCTCCCTCACAAGTCCCTTCGTAAACTTCAACAAGTCCAGAATTCAGCTGCCCGAATTATTACCCAAACCCCATCCGTCCACCACATCACTCCTGTTCTTCAGCAGTTACACTGGCTCCCTATTCAGTTCCGTATCCAGTTTAAAGTCCTCTTGCTGACATTTAAAGCTATCCACAACCTCCCCCCCCCCTATTTATCTGACCTCCTTCATGTTTCTATTCCATCTCGTTCTCTCAGATCCTCTTCCTCATTATATTTGTCTGTTCCACCTGTCCGTCTTACCACAATGGGGAGCAGAGCATTTAGCCGCTCTGCACCCCGCCGTTGGAATTCCCTCCCATCTCATCTTAGAAACATGGACTCATTTTCTCATTTCAAATCTGGACTCAAAACCTATCTGTTCAAGCGAGCCTATTCATTGTAAAATCCATTTATTTGTCATTTATATATATATATATTTTTTTTGCATTTTATCCTTTGTAGTGTGTATAAATTTTATGTATGCCTGTACGGTGACCTTGAGTGTCAGAAAGGTGCCTTTTAAATAAAATGTATTATTATTATTATTCTTTCTCGTTTATGATTTACAACAGAATATCGTGCTGCTGCCATTGCTTGAAGAGCATTTTGTATGGAGGGACAGAGGTGACAGTCCTGTTATTGGTAGATGTTGTTGTGCTTCTGACACAACCAGGACATCAGACATACTCTTAATATGTATGATGCCAAATGTGAAATGACAGGGATGAGAATGGGCACCAAACCAAGTCTGAGGCCATGTTGCTAACTAGCGAACGAGTGGATTGTTCCTTCCAGGTGAAGGAGAGTCAGCCATTAGTGAATGAGTTTAAATAGTGTCACGCCCCGCTCTGTCCAATCCTAATGTGTGCCACGCCCACCTCCTGTTTCTGCCTGATTGTTCCCACCTGTTGCTCATTACCCTTAGCTTGTCTTGTGCATTTAGTCTGTGTCTCAGTTAGTTTCCCCAGATCCGTCATTGTAGTGTCCGTGGATGTCTCTGCTTGTTTGTCTTTTGCCTATTAAACCCCTGATTACCCGTGCGTACGGCTTGCTCTCCTGCTTCCCTGCTCACCTTCTTGCCGCAATGTGACAAATAGCTTGGGACGTGACAATTAATACTTAATCATCTTCAAACGCTGATTAACAATCTTTTGGTTATTAAATTATACATAGCATTTTAAAACTGATTTGGTAATTACTTATTCTTGCAGTTGCTTATGCTGATCAGGGTTGTTGGGGGCAGCATAGAGCACAGGGCTGCCATACGTCAGTGAACTGACTCAGGGGGGCCCTGGGCAAAAAACTCCACAGGGCCCTCCAGTTTACCCTCCCCCAACATGGTAACATTTATTACCATTATTAAATCTAAACTAATAATATCAACAAAAAAAATAATAATGAACACAACTCCTTTATTTTCACATTTGTGAAAAACAGAATGTACAAATAAAGCAGATTTGTTGTTGTGATGTAGTAGTAATGCATTCCCTTTGAATTCGTAACTCATAAATTTTGAGTTCCCAGTGAGAAATTTCAACTGGAACTACCCCTGTATTTCTATTCAGAAAGTTGGGAGAACCTCTACAGCTCTGACCACAGAATTAAAGATGGCTCTGGATTATTAAATTGGTCGTACACACAGTTCTGTCCAACCGCTATCTGTGGACTAGCTGCTATGGTGTTTTTATGCACAAAATACCGCGTAATGTGTAGTCATCAACTGATATCACTCAATATTAGAAATGTCTTTGGATAGCCGACGCAAAATGGAGAAACCGTGCAAACTGGGTATGTGCAGAGCAGGTGAGGAGTTTGAGTGATGTAACATGCGATGGCGCTGCTCGCTGGGCCACAATGTCACCTTGGCAGGAAAACGGCCCACCAAAACGGCGACCTCATTTGTAAATCCCTTAGGATGCCGAGCTATAATTTATCTTTCTCATGCATTTACGTTTAAATAAAGACAAAAGAATATTATTTAGCAGGTTAAACAGATAAAAACCGCCCAATGTAACCATTGAAACATCAAACAAATTTCTTCCTCACTGCTAAAACAGTCCCATGCCACATGATGCCCAATTAGCCATCAGGAATTATCTGTTATAAGGTATATAGCCAATGATCACAATCCCTCTTTCTCTCCCTTTATGCCCCCCTTTTTTATAGCTCACATACTTTGTACCATCAATTCTTGTCCAGATCACTTTTCTCTGTTTGCCATCCATCTACCCATTTATCCTGGTCAGGATCACAAGGGACCTGCAGTATATTCCAGGCACCATAGAGTACAAGGTTGAAGTACACTGTAGCTATAAATTCCACCTTTATGAAGCTCACAGTGCGCTATTTTTGTTGATACTGGGTCAAAGGGTTGCTATTTCGGTTCTGAGGTGATTCTCAAGCCTGTCCTTTTATGACATTCTTGTTAAGTTCTTATCATTCTCTGTGTGCTTCGATTTGTGACCATGGTTCCTCTTTCTGCCAGTGCAGTTTGTCCGTGTTTGGCATTCGCTACAATGATCCCTAAATCATTAAATAATTACAGTTAAATTTACAGTTTTTGTGACTGACGTGCCTGAAATGTAGCACTTCAGCACCTTTGGAACTCCGGTGGTTGCCATATATTGTCCTGAGAAACTCACATGTCAATTTGCTGATTGCTAGACCTCTTTCAAAGCTGACACAAATTAATTTTCATTCAACTTCATATGACTCACCTTTGTGGTTTTGTTGGTAATTGTGATAAAGTTACTACAAAGGCCCTCTTTATCTGATTTTCCTGTTGTTTTGTTCAGCCACTGTATATAAATAAATATTTCATAATTACAGACTGTTCACACATTACTACTATTATAATTCTTATGATTAAAATCAATATCCTGGGCAAAAACAGTGAGAGAGACAATTAGAACATTAGAGTTTAACACGCTTAAAACATCACAGGGTACAGACATGACCTTCTGTAAATCACCTCAGGAACACCCTATCATCTCAATCAGATGAGATTAAACTTCAGATAATACTTCAAGAGACATGCTGCGACATCTGTAAGACGATATATTGCTACGGAAATGATTCATTCAGAACACTGAAGTAGTATCTCATAATGAATCTTGTTAACCAGTGCAGATTTCCTCATGGGCACTGAGTGCTTGTTTAGT
Organism: Paramormyrops kingsleyae; assembly: GCF_048594095.1. NCBI lineage: Eukaryota > Metazoa > Chordata > Actinopteri > Osteoglossiformes > Mormyridae > Paramormyrops > Paramormyrops kingsleyae. Next base: position 1,608,613 of record NC_132810.1, read on the forward strand.
GAATCTGTATTTAGAGAACTTTTAAACACTTGACTCCATTTTTAACAGCTAAGGTTCAAGACCAAATAACTGCTTTTATCTAGAGAAAGTTACCGAAACCAAAAAAAGCTACCAAGAAAGGACAATCAGAAACAAAATTAAAACAAATAAATGGGTTTGTGCTTGCTTCCTCACATTAACATGTCAAGATCAGCTGTTATCTTTAATTAACCCCAAGAAAACAGGCTTGCTAATCAATTTGTTGGATCTGTTTCAATTTTGTTTCATAACAAAAACTTGCTTTTAAACGCTCATCATCATGTCACATAAACAAAAACACGCACCCACACACATATATATGTAAAGAGAGTTATTAATCAAAGTTATTAATAAATAATACAGAAAATCCCTTGCAGTCTGATAATTAGTTTCAATCAAAATACATCCCCTGGATAATAATAAAATTGTCCTATTTTTGAATGTTATATTACAATTTTGGCTCTTGGAGACCATTCTCTACTGATTCTCTACTCTAACCGAAATGGGATATATATTTTGTCTCGTTGCATAACATGTCAATAATAGTTATATCAATCACGAATGTGAACTGAAAAAGAAAAGTCATATAAATGCATTTAGCAGAGGAGCAGGTGGAAAGGAGGTCACGGAAATAGCGTCCCTGCCGAAATCCTCTGACGGCTGATAACAATCTGTACGTGTGCAGGCAGTTGCAGAAAGTGACATATCTGCCTCACTTTGTTTATTCATTGTACATACTTTTGCAGAAATCACAGCAAGAGCACATACTTTCATTAAAAGCAATTTCCATTGATTACAAGTTTCTTATTTATTTATATAGATGAAAATCATCGCAGTCTGATGAAAAACGTGTATCTCCAAATATCCATTATTTAAGGAGCGTGACAAAACGCATTTTATCAGAAACTATTTCAGAAAGTAAACGTAAAACAACATGATGAGACAGCTGTCAGTCAATGCTTTTGTGTTTTAAATGGACACACATAATAATCCACACATAACCATCATGAATACAAATGTTAACGATTATGAATATTAACAACAGTTAAATAGTATTTAATATGCAGTTTTCATCAGACAGAAATGATATGGTTATGTCTCTTGCTGAAATGTATTACGCCACAGCTCTCCAGCTCTCCAGGGTCCATGATTCATTCATCTTTAAGCTGCTTTTCCGGGTCAGTATCACGCCTGGGTCCATCCCAGACAGTGAAGGCTGGGGTACATTCTGGACAGGATGCACATACACTATGGAAAATGTTCTGCCTCATTAGCCTAAATGCATATGCAGACTATTCCTGACCCACAACCTAGGATATTTATGGCGACTCGTGCACTGAAGTTATCTATCTATCTATCTATCTATCTAAACAAATGTATGAGGAAATAAAATTCGCCCGGCTGTATGCCCGTCAGTGCCACGCTACGTGGTCTGCACTGTAAAAAAGTGCTGCAGTTCCTGGCAGAGCGACCATCCCACCCATACATGCATCTCCCAGTTTCATTCTCACACCTAAATCGATTACACTATTCTGACATACATCCGGAACAGAAGCCATTGGTAAGTCGGGGGCAGTCTGCACTTGGTAAGTTGGGGGCAGTCTGCACTTGGTAAGTCGGGGGCAGTCTGCACTTGGTAAGTCGGGAGCAGTCTGCACTTGGTAAGTCGGGGGCAGTCTGCACTTGGTAAGTCGGGGGCAGTCTGCACTTTGTAAGTTGGGGGCAGTCTGCACTTGGAACCCTGGTAGACAGTGGCAGGGCACTGGGGAAAACGTGCAAACTCCAAACACAATGAGAGCACAATTAGATACCAGTGCTGCCCACTGAGTCACTGTCACAATTAGGCCTAGTTAGGCCTATATGTCACCTTAAATTCAAATGTTACATTTGAAAAGCAATTTTTCATGATTATTGTAATTGTTGAAACTGTCCATCATATTTTTTGCAATATGTATACTGTTTATATTCAAATTGTTTTTCAGGGGGCTGAAAGTAATCTATTGTCTGGACGGGGTCGTTATCCATCATGGGTCACATGTTACATACACATTCTATAATTAGCACTAAGGGAAATTAAACCTGAAGAGTGTGTTTTTTGAGTGAATGGAAGATACCTATGGCATTTTGGGAAAAACATTCTTTAAACACTTAAGCGCTTTTAATTTGCAGGGCTGAGCTTATGCTATGAGGTGACAGTCCTGCTCACTAAGCCATTGTATTGATAAAGGTGGAAAACTCAATATTAAGTACAAAAATATCTAGTATTCCTTAATTTTACATTATGTTTCCTGGAATAAGTGTGGTATAAAAAGCAAATGGTTATTTATTATGAGAAAACATTTCAGCTAGCTTTGAACTTTATATTGAGGAGCCAGAGAAAAAGTCTCAAAGTAACTTTCTCTGTAAAAACACGATTCATATGCCTTTCATCTGCCACAATATGAATAATGACGTCAGCCACAAGGAGATTTATGTATTCTTGTTCTCATCTCAGTTTGTAAGTCATCCCCATCAGAAATGGCATCAGAAACGTACATAAGGAACTAATAACTTAGACTTTGGTAATAATTAAGAGTGTGCACAATATATTAATGTAATATGTCAATAGAACTAAGCTACTTTGAATCTAATGCAGTCATATTTGGACACCTATGTTGTAAAAAATAGGTAAACGGCAGATTTTCATGTTTCCTTTTTGGCTTTTATTAATTTCATGATAATAAACCTTAAAAATGTGATTTGGAAACATCTGAAGCACCTGCCTACTTAAAAAAAGCAAAAATAAAAAATATATTGAATTAAAGCATAAATGCTTATAGACAAGCTGTACAATCTCCGGTTGGTACTATAATGTTCAGCTGTAACTGTTTGTGCACTAATACAAGCTAAGAGGTCCAGTGCGTTCATTCATTGCGGTATCAGCAACGAGCATCGGCACTTCATTCAGGCTGTGAACTGCTTTCCTTTGGATTCTTTTTGCATTGCAGTAATGCATCAGCTGTTCAAAGCTAAATTTGAAGCAAGCCAGCAGTGTCCTCCTGTTCCGGAAACATCTCCCTGCCTCGCTTTTTGATTCTGTCCATCTCATAAACCATTATATACAGTACTCAAAGCAGTGTTATTGAACCTTACTTGAGCTGTACTTATTAGCTAACATGAACATTCGTAACCTAGATACATGCGGATTAAGTTTACAGTAAGTACTTATCTGAAAAGATGCAACTTAGAGCCCTAAATTAGACATGTGGCAAGTTCTGGAAAATATGTGTGAGAAACTAAGTGTTAGAAGTGGAAAAAATGTATACTGACCACAGCCATTGCAAAGTCATATTAAATTCTTATCACTTTCCTGTTGCAAGTGAAAAAAAGCTGGTTTTAATTGGTTTTAGCTAGTCTCCGACGGCCTTAGATGGTCATGTTCCAGCTCTTGCTGCTCTTTGATGGTTTAGCTGGGTGCGTCACCAGTTGGTCATGCTGGTACGACCAGTTAAACCAAATGACCATCATGCAAAAACATACCCCGTCAATATCAGAAGTCGGTCAACCATCTTAAACAGCTTAATCTGGTCAAGCTGGTTTTTTTCAACAGGGTAATTTGAGTGAACAAAAGGGGAGAAAATAAACCTATTGCCCAGGGCAGTGGTTACGAACCGGTTGATCACCAGGACATCTCCAGATGTCACCATGCGACTTCCAATACCCCCTCCCATCATGACAAAAAACATCAACTAAATTACCAATTCAATAGCTTGCCAGAGTATTTCCTTTGTAAAAGTAAAAGTAGCTCTCACTGTAAAAAATTTTGAGACCACTGGTTTACGTAATTTCCCATGCTGATTGCGAACAGTGAGGCCTGAGCCAGTTTACTGGCACTTCGAAACAGTCCTGAAGCATACCCTAAATAAGCCATGGGGGCGTGAATGGCAGCTGCAGTAACTGCAGTGTTAGGCTTTCCGCTGCATCTGTCACTTCACTGAGGAGTGCGTGGGCTGACACTAGTCTGTTCAGAGAGGGGGATGATCACCAATGGCTGTGCAAAGGTCTTTTTCTCAAGCTAGACAAAGTTGATTAAAAGGCTAAGAATGGCCTGGGATTATGGTCGTGTTTAATACCAGATGGACTGTTTGAGCGTAAAGATCATGGTGTGCTCACTGGTCACTGCTTGTCAGGGGGGTTCACCGACTATACAGAGAGCAAAACTGTTCATCTATGTAATTCTGCTCCAAATCTATTTTTTCCTAAGCACTTCCTAACCTCTTCTGCTAAGACCATATGTCTTAGCAGAAATATGTTTAGCTATATGATTAATTTTATGACCCATTTTCCGTACCGATTATGGAGTACAGGGTCAGTAAGCCGGAAGCAAACCAGAGCAGAGGGTATATCTATCACGCAATCGCACATTACAGGCGATTTAGAGACAGCAACTCACCCAAATTCATGTTTCTGGACTGTGGGAGTAAACCAGAATTCCTGGAAGAAATGTGTGTCAACACACACACACACACACACCCCACACAGGTTTGTAATTATATCTTTGTGGGGACTCTCCATTCATTTCTAAGGGGAAAACTCTAATCCCAACATGACATCCTTAACCCCTACCCAGCCCTACCCTTAACCATAACTAACCAAACAAAACACGACACTTTTCGCATTTTTAGTTTTTCGATTGCATTCACAAATTTTTATAAAACTGAGGTTATCCAAATGAAGACCTTCCCCAAAAGTAAGGAAGTTTCAGGTTTTACCACACTTTGGGCACATTTTGAAGAAGTCTGACTGAAGGTATAAAATGTTCACTATCACCCAGTGAAAAACATGCATGCTATACGTACCCTGTCAAAACCAAAAAGCGTATGACACATTATTGCCTAGACAGCCCACTAAACTCACCCTACACAGACTAAACCAGGCTTTATATAGCTGAGATCCCTTCTACCGGGATTAAACCAATATCATAAACTGAAAAGAAACAAACAGGCAGCAGAGCAAACAGTTCAATAAAATGTAAACAAATTAAATCAAACAAGGATAGTGAGGAACCTTAAAAAAACAAACAAACATTAATGTTTCCCTGTCATATCAGTATTAGTTCCTCCCTCCCGTGTTCTACAAAATGGGTGGCTCCAACTTGAAATCATAAGCATTATCTACTGTATCATATATGTATGTATGTAATACATATACAATCCATCCATTGTCCAATTACTTATGCAGTATAGCACCAGGGGGGTGTGATTCCTACCTGGTGCAGCATAGCTCACAGACAAACGCAACAGGCAAATTACAGAACTGACGTAAAATTCTCCACACTGCATTACTTCGTACTACGAGAGGTAACCCACAGAAAAACACACAGAGTTGGAAGGTGTGAGGAAGTAAAGCTACTCAATTAGCCACCGCAGCACCAGCTAAACACATACAGAAAATCAATAAGAAGTACAAATATTCTGCATTCTACATGGGGCATATTAGCAGCAAGCTTCCTTCCTCTGTTAATGCCAACATATATGGAAAACAAATGCCAGAAATTTTGTGTGTTTCTATATTGCAGTATTTTTGTTTGGCAGTGCGAGCTTGTGATATATTATTAATCACTAATGGAACCCTTGTGGTATGATAGGCTTTGGGGAAAGCCAAAAGGGGGGTTTATTACGGAATGGCAACAGGGTAAACAAAAGCTGACCACGTGGGGTTAAACAAAAGATAAAACTGGCAAGAGGGAAAACCACTGCAGCACACATGGGGCGACATCAATGGCCAGACTGGGGAGCACAGGACTGAGAGGCACTCTTATACACCGCTGATGAGGAGCAGACGAGAGGCATCTGGGGTGAATCACACGAGGGCTGAGACGAGAGGCAAGACGAATGAGCAACAGGCTCGTTAGAGGGAGAGAACGAGGGGGCAGGAATGCAGGGCGTGACATAAGGCATCATCCATCCATCACTCATAATTGCTTAACTAGTACAGGGTGACGATGAACCCAGAGCCTACACCAGAAACCACCAGGAACCACAAGGCATGAAGCAGGGGCACCCTGAATGGGATTCCAGTCAGTAACCAGCATTTCCCAGATAACAAAATCTTTCTGGCCCGGATGGGGCCCACATCCGCATGTTATCTGGGTAGAGCTTCCACTCTCTCTGGAAAATGGTGGCATGGGCGTAAGCCATGCAGCAGCTACTTGGAGACCGAAGTGGTGCTTCTCCCGTGTTTCTCTTCAGTTATGTATTAGTCGTGTGTTAGTTTATATAACAACTTGATCAGAGAGAATGATTCGTTTTTAACTGTGTACCGTACTAAATGTGTATGGTTAAAAATGACATTGAAGACCTACTTGACTTACTTCCTGTTTCTGGATTGCTGGTGGAAGCCAGTACTTCAAAGAAACCTGTGCAACTATGATGTGAGCATACAAATTCCTCATCAGTGTCACATACCCTGCGGTATATAACTCTTACCCTGCCTCAGCCCCACCCCTGGGCCTGCATATTACCTTTACTTTGGGCCTGGCTAACAGATTTGTTCTGGTGTTGACACTGCTCCACCTAACCAGAACACAAAAAAATAAGCATATTCTAATTTTTGAGAAGAAGCAAGAAATTATGACTGACATTTAAAATATATCACACTTCTAAAAGAATTGCCTTCACGTTTTTGTTAATATCCTTTTTTTGTCATGGTTATGTTGCTGAATATGTAAATGAACACTAAAATAAGAATGAATAATTTACTTCCTGTTCACACATTAGTTCAGTAAAGTAACTACGTGTGCTCAAGTAAATAAAACGCTGTATTGTACTGGTTTGCTTTGTATGACGCATTCTGATAGTATAGCTGCAAAATGTTGTCCAATACCTACGAGTAAAGTAAGATGTACTTATCATGAATGGTTATCATTTTTGATCTGGTATCTCTTCCCTGATCAGCAAAATGTATTTTTTCCGCTTCTTCTGCTAGTGATGTCACTAGATATCAGATAAATATGGGCCTGATATGATGTTACAAAGACAAATTGACTTTGCATCCTTAGAAGAAGCTGTGAAGAAGAAGATGCGCCGTTTCGACTCCATGTACCATCCCATGGTGAGTTAAGAGCTTCATATTTCATCCATCCATCCATCCATCCATCTACCTTCTGACCACTTTTAATGGTCGGGGTGAGGGCCTTGATTTTTAGCGCGTCAGCATACCTCAGGTCAGATATACAAGTAACTTGAGGAGACATGAATAATGTAGTAGTACATGCTTACCTAATGCATTAATTAACCATTAATTAATGATCCATGCTCATTCTTCAATCAGGACAGTTCATGTATTTCATGGGGAAACCTATATTAGTTCATGATTTGTTATTGAGTAGTAAATGAGTTAAGGAATTGTTGCTCCCACAAGTAGTCTTACCAATATTAACTAATTAGTTAACTGTGCTGAATGTGCCTGAATGGAATACACAAACTCTCATGACTGATTAATTATGAACAAGCATAATATCAGTACTTAACAAACACTTAGTTATTGGTTAATACATTAATTAAGCATGTACTACTACATTATTCATGTCCCCTCAAGTAAAGTGACCGATATATTGTTCATTTTACCTCTAAAAATTATCCATGAAATTCAAAATTTCAAAAATGTATAAGTCTGATGTAGTGTCACAACAGAAGAATCAGAATCAGAATCGGGTTTATTGCCAAGTATGTTCACACATACAAGGAATTTGCTTTGGTGGTTGGTGCCAGAGATGAGGAGGTTGATATATAAGCATATAAATATAATATAAATAAAAATGTACATGGGGTATGTTCAGGGTGGAATATATACATATGTAACATACTTGTGTTAGGATGGGGAAATGGGATTTGATGAGTGTTCCTGGCCTTATTGATCAGGCGGGCCGCGGTGGGGAAGAAACTGTTCTTATGCCGTGATGTTTTGGTCCCAATGGACCGCAACCTTCTGCCAGAGGGGAGAGTCCGGGAGTCCATATTAAATATAACAGGACATCCTTATATTTCTCCATAAATGTTATCAGTCACATAAAACACTCAAAGACAATTCTTCAAACTACACTCAGTTTGCACTTTGAAAGATGTTATCAGCTGTGGATCTCGGGGGTTTTTTTTCCTAAACAACTGATTTATAAGATAAAAACAACTTTCTTAGTCTGTCAGAGGGGATATTTTTGATTGCTTTGGCCACAAACACGGCAAGCAGAAAATTCATGCCGAACCGCCAAACAAATGACAACTTCTTATATTTGCAGGCTGTGTGCTGTGCGGCTCTTTTAGTTGTGATGATAGAAGCCAAAGACACAGTCTGTGGCTCGACTTTGAAGATCCCCAGCAAATATTATGAAGCCCAGCCAAGACTTCCCGATCTAAACGGAAACATCAACAATCGCTCCCTCTCTGCCTGGACCTGGAAGTGAGTTGATGTGATGATTTGTAATTTGCTACTTGCTGACACTTTCACCCAATTTATGAGTTTTTACGACTGGAATTTTTTACTGTCAAGTTGCGTACCGCCCCCTTGGGCTATTCTGGGACATAATACTGTAACGTTCATGTGGCAAGGGCATGTAGTTAGCCAAAACTGAGTAAAGAATATTACCCGCAGGCCCAGTGAGAGACTACTGGTTCGTTGACTTAAGGTACAGTGCGGTACCATATGTAGTTATTTTTATTATTATTGTATTATTATTATTATTATTATTTTTATTATTACTCTTACATACTGAATTATTATTCTTCCGACTTACTAACAGGAAACAGATCTTATTTGTAAGCTGGGGATGCCTGTAATGCTCTAGTGTGTAATAATCTTGGCCAGGAGTTGGTGTAACATTACTATGTAGCAATCTAGCAATTTCTATTTACCGTTAGAGCCAGCAGCCTTACAACAGTACCTTCAGAAAATGACAGACCATCCCAAGTGCACCGTGGGTAAAATCTGACTCCTTACTTCCTGTTTCAGACTAAACCATGTGGAAAGCCGCATCCCCAAGACAATCACAGAGGCAGTGTGCAGCTCTATGTACTGCCTAAACCCGAAAGCCAGGCCTGGAGTGGCTGAGCTGGACGAACGGTTCAACTCGGTACCGATCCATCAGAGCATGCTGGTGCTGAATCACGTTAAATCACTGAGCTGTTACCAGGCCTCTTTCATTTCCATCGTTGTCGGCTGCACTTGTGTAAAAGCAAAGACGACATAATCTTAATACACCTTTTTTTGTAGCCACTGCATGTTTATGAAACTGTCACATACAATGGTCATGATTATTGCAATAATGCACAATCATATTTCAGATTTTTAAGCATTGTATTTTTCAGGTAGGTAACAGACTAATAAAGTTAATGTTTTGCCTCATCTTTTGTCAAAAAGGGCGGTATGGTAATTCACATCTTCGGGACTGTGGATTTGATTCCTGTCCCTGGTTCTGTGTTTTTCAGAGTGAATTTTCTCCTGCAGTCAAAAAAAACCCAGTATGTTTAAATTGCCCATAGAAGGTGACAGTGTGTGAACTGTTTTGATGATGTTCCCCAGTTTTGGTCATTCTCCATTATTAAATGTAAACTGTTGCGCACTAGAGTGTATACTATGGGCCAATAATGTCACAATAAAAGAGGAACTGAGAGAAAAAAAAATCGCTGTGTTATTTTGTTTATGAAAATTAAGTTCTTAAAATATCTTCTGCTTTTTCATGCATATTGATTATAGCAATCTGTTTATCTGAATTGTGTGAACATCTATCCTGTGAGTTGGACAGGCCTTAAGCTGACTATGACCCTCTACTGGTTAAGTAGCTATGGAATGCTTGGTTTGGTGGGAAGCAACAGTGGCAGTGTTTTCTACAAAATATATGTCATAGAGTTTTACTCAAGTATTGCTTTTTCTGAGATTTTCAGTAGTTCCCAAAGCGCAGGCAAAAACAAAGACCATTTTTATACAAGTATGCAGAAGTACTAATGTCTGTTTGAGGTTTATTTGACTAGAACTGTGGTTGTCAGCTGTGGTTCTCATAGCCCACGGTGGAAAGGTCTTACAGTACCCTTGCCAACCTCAAACCCGATTAAGGTAGACATTTAGCCACATGATCCTGCCCAGAAAACAGACGGATGATACAATCAGCAGAATCATTTGTTCAGCAGTTTGCTTTGAAAGAATTCTAAGTCTGCACACGGTAACAAACAACACAATGAAATAATAATAATACGGCGCATGTACTTAACGTCACACAAATATATCTCAATATTCATTGCGATACATGACCATATCGTTAAAAAGTTACCTATAGAACAATCCCAACACTGGTATTAATCAATTAAAAAGTAAAATAATTAATTAAATGAAAAACATGTTTAAAATACATAACAGCAAATATTTCATTTTATTTTGTTTTGTACATATACCAAATAATGCAATTATAAAGGAATTTTAATTTCATTAAGAAGCACAGTACTTGGCATTTAAAAACAGCATGAACTGGTAAACCTCTGGTACTGTCACACTGTAAGTATATATCAATTATATATTTAGAGAGAAATGTAAATTGCCGATGAATGGCAGACTGGCTCAGTGGGTGCAATGTAGCCTCAAACATCTAGGGGTGGGAATGAAATGTTCTCCCCGGGGAGTAGCTAGACATCCCGCCCCCCCGAGAAAATGTCACCTTGGGCCCCCTGCTCAGGTTGGCACTTAGAATCGCTCAGTTGATTTTGCAAAGCCCCTACGACGTGCTGGGCCCCCTTAATCTGACATGGTATGGCATCGCATATGTATAAGTGTGTGAATCCAGCGATCAGGAGCACATACAAAATGCATGTAAAACATAATTTATTATGTTATTATTTATTATTATTATTATTGCTCTTACTCTTCAATCCGACTCATCCCAAACCAGCTCTATAGGGTTTAGGTTGGGGGATTGGGGGGGGGGGGGGGGGCAGGTCATCCATCACAGCACTCCATCTCTTTGCTTATTCACAAGATAATACTTACTACATTACCACAAGGTGTCATTAGGGTCATTATCTTGCTGAAAAACAATGTTCAGTAGGCGTGTCCAGACTTTTCACTACTACTGTACATAAAACAATCCATTAGTATACGAGTTAAGCATAAAAATGTGTTGCCTACATTATTTTCTGTGGTGCAGTTACGTATTATTCAAAGTACGTCTTCCTCAATGGAAAATATTTATGTTCAGTGACAGTGAAAAAAGTGCAACCATCCAATGAATAAGCATGAGAAGAAAATGAGGAAGCTGCTTTGTTCAAAGTCCATTTTTAGTGTTGCTGCTGATCACTGTGCCTCAGCAAACAGCGAACGGAGCAAGCAGCTGATCTGAGCAGGAGGTGGCGGACAATTTAGATGTAGCCCCCCCCCCCCCCGGAAGGCTGAGCAGAGGGGTGTGGATCACACCATCCATCCTAAGACCAGCTGCTTGTACATAAGGAGGTAGGTGTCAGACAGCCATCCGTGACATTGTGTGCAAAGACCACAAACCAGCCATTTTCTTCTCCTTTTAAAAATCAAATAGCTACATTTGCAAATGTTACACTATTTAAAAGCAGGTTTGGGTACACTGCACCAAATAGTCTTACTTAAAACATATTAATAGGTGGTGTCTGAAAACAAAGCCTTGCTTTGCATTTTGAGATTTTAAATGTGATAACATTTAAACTACCACCAACTTGTTAGAGTCATGGAGAATTTTGTTGCCTTTCAAGTTGAGGCCTAGCTTTTCCAAACTCAAAGGTCTGTCAGCTCAGCTGAATAAGCAGTAAAAGTCCAAGGAAGGGTGTGTCCTATGTAGGGTTGCAAAGGGCTGGAAAATTTCTGGAAATTTTCCTGAAACTTTCCGTTCCATGGGAAGTGAAGCTTGGGAATTTTGGAAATATTCCTCATTAGAAACTTTCCATGGGAATTAACGGGAAAGTATGGGAATTAACAAGAATATTCCTAGAATTTTGCAACCCTAGTCCTATGTCATCTTAGATTGATTAGATAAGACTAAATACTTGTTAAAAGCTAGAAGTTCTCATTAATGGATTCAGGGCGATGAACATTTATCCTATCAGGTTAAATATTTATATCATACACTAGGTGTAGCACTTTCTGTGAGATGTTAGACATTGTACGAGGGCAATCAAAAGTTCTACATACAAGCCATTTAATCTGCAAAGCACATTTTGCATTACTAAAAACTAATAATAAACAAATCACACAAATTACATTCTTAAGGCAAATCAAGTCCATAAAATAGAATAGTGTTATATACATTGTAAGTATAAGTGTATATATTAGTTTTACATTTGTGAAATGGATTAGAAAATTATTTTACAACGCATTCACAAGCACAATAGTAATTTAATAGAAATTGTTTCTGCTCCAACTGAAAAAAATAAACAATTTTCAATGATTCCAACTCTTCCAAAGGCTCAGGATCATTGCAGACCTAGGTTTAGATAACAGTTTGATTGCAAATCTTCAAACTGTCTGAAGACCTGAATATAAACTGATTATGTATTTGGGCTGTGAACTTGGATTGTGATATTGTTTCTCTTCTATGCCTTCTGCAATTCTGACAAAAATTGCCAATGTTTACTAATATAAACATATTTTAGGTATTTGGTTACGCAGCCAAATAATGTAATTTCTATTGAACAAGACTCAAACAAGGTTTCACTCCATTATGTCAAAATGCTCTTTTTCTTCCTGTTCATGATATTGCTTATTGCTTTGAAAACAGAAGGTAAATGTTTGTGGACTAAAAAAATACCTAAATGAAAAACTTATTTTGAAAATAGCTCTAAAATCAGAAGCCTGGCAACCTTGCACATAATGACCGAAAAGACTCTCATTTTAAGTTATTAGCCTTCAACACAATAAAAACAAATATTGCAAATTGTGATATTTTTAACAATATTTTAAAATGAAATGAATGAAATGACAATAATATGTGTTTCCCTTCCATTAACTTCCCTGTGAAATGCCAACTGAATGGTCTGATTTTCGCTGTGAATGCTGGCATTCTGTGTAATACATGAGCAAAGCGCTCACACTGTTTACAACCAGGAAGGAATGCTATTGGTTTCTGATAAAATCTTTCATAAAACATATTTAAAATATATTGATATAAATGGTACTGTGTCATCATGTATATCGTTTAAAAAATATCGAAATACGGTAATTAATAAATAAATAAATCCATATAGCTTAGCTTTAGCAAAATCTACTTTTTCTACGATTCTCAAATCGATTGTGTGACCTCACTGACGCCCCCTAGTGGGCTTTGGCCCCTCAGTTGAGAACCACTGTTCTAAAGCACAAAGGCCACAGGTCAGGCTTTTTTTTGTAAATGTTCATGTGTGTTATACTACCATGTCTACATTTTCATAGCATATGGAGATCAACACTTTATGTCAAAGATTATGAAAATGCGGATTATGTTGAGGTTATGATTTTCTTATCGTATCTTTAGATTAAAGTCACACAACTGTTAAAGCTGCCAAAGATCTACATGTTTTCATAATTCATAAAGGGACAGGAAAAGGGGGACTTCAAATCGATGTATGAGGGAACCCACGTTAGCATGTAGCACAGGTCATTTGGATGCTTCATTTTCAATACTTCCACATTTTCGATTATATTCAAAAAGGCATGAATTATTCTAAATATTTGAGCTAGTTTATCAAACATACAGCAGTTCTGTGCCTGAACAATTTAATACTTTTCTAATTATTATTTGATTGGCGATATTAGAAATAGTATACCGAAGATCTTTCTTTTCCCCTATGCACAGAGTGGAGATTAATTAAAGAAGCGGATGAATACATCATGCAGTATAGTCCACTGGGTGGCTGTATCAGCTGGTAGGATCTTGACTGTAACGTTTACGTGAAAACATAGTTTCATCAGTATAAAATCACTGAAATTAAACTTATCTGGCGTACACATCTCGACGATAATTCCTCATAGCCTATATAATACCGGTAATACGGGTAGTACCACATAGATACCGTTAGTACCTTATTTTAAATTATTCGTCCATAAAGACGCGACAGGGACAAATGTGACTCTTTCAATAAAGGCTTCATTGATTACTTTCATTAACGACACTGGCATTTAATGTGTTTCACATGTCACAGATGAAGAGTCGTTTCTCGTTACGCAATTTGCTGTTTGACATTGATACGCTTAACCTGTGCGCCACCTGCTGACGAACTTACGTATTGTTTAAATATACATATATTAAATTAAAAAAAAAAAAAACTCTGCTGGGAACCCCTGTGCGGTCTGAAACCAGCATGGCATTCTTCATGTTCAGTGAAATATTTTCCTGAATTAAGCCAGGGCGTGTTATAACTAATATGAAACCTCATTTCATCGTATATTTAAGGTGATAATTAACTTGAAAAATAAGAGCCATTTACAGTGCCTCTTTTAAATGCCTTGTGATTAATGACCTAGTGACTACCAGTGATCTGCATACCCACGTGTAACAATGGCGGACTGTCCTTTAATCAGTTTTATTTGTGTTTCTGGCAGTGGATGAATACCAATGGCTCCGCAAGGCCCAGTCCCCGGGGGCTGGCTGTCTGCAGGCACACTGTCGCTGGATCCCAGCTTCTACTGCATCGCCGTCCTTCTTATCATAACCATCATACTTCTGTCTCTTTGTAACAAATGCGACAAGTCAGTCATCCATTCCCCCTTCTCTTTTTGCTATTAATTGCTTTTAATAATACGCCTGTAAAAACTGTTGCCTGAAGAAATTAAAGAAACCTAAGGGGTAATGCATTTTATTATACATATATTATAGGACTGAGTCACTGCCCTAGTGATAGCATTGTCAAGCAGTGATAGGTATGTAAGCCCCCCGAAATGGCTGAGTAGATATGCATCTTACTCCAGGGCAGAAAGTACTTTCCATAAAATCTGGTACGAGCTAGCCTCAGATCCACAGACCAGCAGCATTCCACCCACTGTTCAACATCTGGCCCTGGATACCGAGCGCAAATAGATCGTTCCATGGGTTTTCAGCCCAGTGCATTATGGGAAGTGTCTGGTGTACCAAGGCATGTCACTCAGTGAGGCTAACGCTAAGGAACGAGCCTGGGAAAATAGCAAACTATAAATCTGAATGGTTTGAAGAAGTTTTTAACTTCATTTCATGCATATGCTTCTGAATAATACTAAGACGACGGCCACTACTACTAATACTAATAATAATAAATTTGTGGTATCAAATATTCAGAACTTGAGAACTTGTGCTCTGGAAAAGTAATCGTAGGCAGAAAGTGTCCGATTACTTTGGCATCATTGTTGTAAAATCTGAAATGAATTCTATAACAACAATTAACATTTTTAGTATTCAAAATAATAATTATCATATGTGATGCACAATTATGTTGTGCTCTTTACTCTTCTTTTCAAGGATTTATTTTTACAGCCAGCGAATATGTGACTGAATTCATTTTAATATTTTTTTAAACTAAGCCCCACCATATTTCTACGTTAAAGGAAAAGAACAGTGTGTTTACTAATGCTCACCACCAGAGGGCACCTTGTCTGCATATGGGCATGAGTGTGCACTGGTCGTTTAGCCAACAATAGCAAATAGTAGACTGTTGAGACAACACGGTTTGCTTTTATTTTTCTAGACACACATTGCAGCATCAAGAGAACTCTGAAAAGGTACAACCACCATTACAGCTCATAAGAGTGGTGAGTGACCAACTTGTAAAAGTGTATTAAACACAGTCCTCAGAATCATTAAATATATATTTCCTATATTTGGTAAGCCAACATTGGTGAAATCTTTTGCCCGGTTCTAGGTAGGGTGACAATAATTTTTGTCTCCGCCTTATGTGTACAGCCTTACAGTATTATGTGATCTTCTACCCCCAAGTTACAGTGGTTAGGTTTTGAAAATCATTTGTGTAGCAGACATCTGCAGGCATCTCCATGCTTTAGCTGTCTGAGATTCTCCCACAAGCCTTGCCAAGTGTACTTGAAATCTGTGTAGTCCTTCGGTTTGTCAGTGTACACTCTGCATTGTTGTATCCCACAGTCTCCTATAGGGGGAGCTACAGGAGGCAAAGACAGTTTGTGGCACACTAACCTCACAGACCAGAAAGGTACGATCGCCACTCTGACAATGATACATTCTGTACTATGCAGACACATGCTAGTACCTTTGGAAATCTAATTATAATTAACAGTCGGAAGGTTAATACCAAATGTACGATATAATTGTTTTAACTCCCATTTCATTTCAAAGTTCATTTATGCACTTGTGTTGCTTATTAGACAGTCTGATGTTATATACAAGAAAACAGACGAGAGGCCTTTTTAGGGCAGTGTGGATCTGTGACTCTGTAACTGTTATCTTTAAGCGTTGCGAGATGTTCATTTAATTATAGTGTAGCAGACAGAAAATGAAAGTAGCTATAAAACGCATCTGCCCAAGCAACCACAGCTTTCTTCTTTAGGTGACCCTGCTCTTACTTCAGTGCCAGAAAATAAGAGTTTGCAAAGTGCTACAGACCAGGAAGGAACCCTGTGGTATCCACCCTGGAGAAGCCACAGTGGAGTACCTGTCTATGCTGGTAAGTCTGACAATTTCCCCACCATAAAACTGAGCTTATTACCATATATCAGTTTTTCCCAATCCAGTCCCGAGGGACCCACAGCCAGTCCACATTTTTGCTCCCTCCCAACTCCAAAGCAAATATGTGGACTTTCTGGCCGGGAGCTGGAAGGGAGCAAAAACGTGGACCGTCTGTGGGTCTCCGAGGGAACCATTGCCATATAGCATACAGTTCTGAAAAGACTATAATTAAAGGATGGTTTCAAACATGACAGGCTTGTCCTGTCATCATGCCAGTTGAATACCACAGATACTTCTTTAGACAAAAGCAAGTTTATATGGATAAATTTAGGTGGCAAAACCACTGCAGTAACCTTACAGTTTGACAGTTTGAAACACTTCCATAATCCAGCAACATTGTACATTTTCTTTCCATGCGTTTTCCATAGCCGTTTATCCGTTGTGTGGTGGTAGCCAGGCTGGGGCCTGTCCCAGGAGGCCGAGGCAGGAGGCAGGAGTGTCAGCCCATGACACATATAAGTTACCTCAATGGCCAATTGTTATTCTCTGCAGTTACATGTTGCCTCAGAGAGCATCATAGTGGTTATTATTGGATCATATAACTGCTACTGCGGCCACAATTCTTTTGAGTTATGATGCGCAAAAACCCAGCTATTTTGAGGTTGTTTTTCTATCCCTTTATTCCCTAGAAGGCGAGCTAAGTGCAAACTCTAATGAGAGGCTGACCCTGAAGACTGGTGGCGATATTTCTAAAGAAGACGCCGGAAAGGCCGCTTCAGAAGGAGAACTCACTGGATTGGACCAAACATCACACATGGGCGTGTCACGTATGCACGCAGCGCGGCGCAGTCATTTACCTCCGACTCCGGAAGATGTTACGACGGGAACCAAAAACTTAAAATGCTCACTGCAACAGCCTCAAGAGAGAAAACAGCACACTTCTGAAATTGTCCAGGAGACGTGCAGCAGAGACCATAACCCTGATGTTCTGGGTGTAGCTTTTCCTGAGGATAACTCTGAAGACCGAGACTACCAGACTATCGAGGAGCTGACCTGTCATTCCTCCCAAAAAAATCACGTGGCTGACAGAAGATACAGAGAAGACCCAGTAGCAATCTCTCCTAAGAGAAAACAGCACACTTCTCAAATTGTCCAGGAGACGTGCAGCAGAGACCATAACCCTGATGTTCTGGGTGTAGCTTTTCCTGAGGATAACTCTGAAGACCGAGACTACCAGACTATCGAGGAGCTGACCTGTCATTCCTCCCAAAAAAATCATGTGGCTGACAGAAGATACAGAGAAGACCCAGTAGCAATCTCTCCTACTCCACTTGAAGGCAAAGCAGAAGACCCAAATGCTATGTATGCGCGGATAATCAAGAAAATAATAACTTGCAAGGCACCAGTACAGCTGCCCCTTAAGGAAGAGGAGGAGTCAGCTCCACCTGTCCCAGACAAGTGTTTTGATATGGAGGATTGCATATGAGTATACGAAGGAAATTAGATGAACATTAAAGACTCATATATACGTAAAACTTCGCTGCATGCGTAACTACGTAACAATCCACTCTCGTAAAAACAGTTCAAAAGTGTTGTCAGAGCTGTTTAAAGAACTGATGCGATTATGAGGAATGATTCTACGATAAGAACGCTAGATGGTTCTTATTTCCCAACCCAAATAGCCAATTCACAGCTGAAAATAGCCAGAAGAGTTTATATAAAATTACAAAAATTTAGATAGATAGATACTTTATTAATCCCAAATAAAATTTTAATTTGCTTAGCAATATAAGGTAGGATACTGCAGAACAAAGATTTTTTTTCCAAGGATTGCGTGCATTTAGTACCTCATTGCAGTTTTATTATATTGCATGTAAAGTGCAGCTATGTTTTTTCTGGTTTTATAGAACAAGAAAAAATTGGCTGTGTTGATATTGTTAGATTACTAACTAAATATGTATACTGAATGGTATGATTTTGTTTTGGTTTCTGTCATAATATATGATACAGATGGATATTATCTACTTAGTATGTGGATATTATTATATCTATGGCCTTTTGATGGAAACAAGAAATTAGTAGGCCTTGTGCTATATTGAGCTTACTTTAATGCTCCCTGAGACAAGAACCAAGGCACTTCAAATCCCGCATTTTGGGTTGTGCAATGTCCCTGCCACTGTTGAGAAGTTGACTGAGCACTCATGGAGTTACCACTCAGCTGGTGAATCATGCACCTGGATGACCTCCGGATACAGGCTAGAGATTTTGACAAAACTCTCAACAACCTGCAGGAAGTCATCACCACCATGCAGAGGACTGGTCTCAAGCTCAACCCTGCTAAGCGCCTGTTCTTCCAGGGATGAGTGCAGTTCCTGGGCCACATAGTAGATGCTGAAGGAACGTCCACAAACCTAGAGAAGGTAGCAACTGTGAGGAACTGACAGTCGCTGCGGGTGGCACAGGAGTGGAGGAGTTTCCTGGATGCCTGACGGAAGAGGGGACCGAGTTCTACTGGACAAAAGAGTGTGAGCCAGCATTCCAGGGAAGTGAGGGGGTGCTGATCACCACTCTAGTGTTAGCCTTCCCTGACCTGAAAGCCCCCTTTGTTGTGGACATGGTTCCCAGAAACGTGGGAATTAGCACACTGCCCTCCCAAGTCCAGGAGGGAGGCAGGAGGGGCAAACTGCAGTGAATATTGTATGTCGTGGGAGCTTTGGGGTCAGGTGGCCTGGTGTGCGAAGAGGCTGCAGGCATTCCAGTTCCCGTCTGTGGATGGTCTGGTGCAAAGAAGGCCTGCCACCATTGTGAGCGTTCAGAGAGATGGCGCACCGTGAGCCCCAGCGATGGCGTTTACCACCCTGCAAGGAATCACCCTAATGGACATCGGGCAATCAAGCATCGACATGATTCTGGAGCACCTGTGGAAAATGTTCTACTGATCTGGCTGCTGCAGTGATGTCGAGCTGTATGTGCAACGCTGCAGTGATGTTGAGCTGTATGTGCAGTGCTGCAGTGATGTTGAGCTGTATGTGCAGCGCTGCAGTGATGTTGAGCTGTATGTGCAGTGCTGCAGTGATGTTGAGCTGTATGTGCAGTGCTGCACCACCAGGAAGGAGCCCAGCGAAAGAGCACTGCTCCTGCTCCACCCGGATGGGGCTCCCATAGAGATAGTGGGAGAAGACATGGACCAGGGCCCTGTGTTGTCGATGAAGAAGCTGGTTACCAAGGAGTTCTCTTTGGGGCTCCAGAAGAGCTACAGAGCCACTAGTAGCAGAACATTGATGTGGCTGCAATAGAGGATATCATTCACTATCTGCAGGTAACACGCTCCATTCCCCTGCAACCCCAGAGCAACAGGCTGGTGGAGTGTTTCAACCAAACCCTGGTCATGCAGCTGGTCACCTTGAGAGCCAAACACCCACAGGACCGAGACCACCATCTACCTTTT
This sequence comes from Paramormyrops kingsleyae, assembly GCF_048594095.1. Taxonomy (NCBI): domain Eukaryota; kingdom Metazoa; phylum Chordata; class Actinopteri; order Osteoglossiformes; family Mormyridae; genus Paramormyrops; species Paramormyrops kingsleyae. Next base: position 1,628,706 of record NC_132810.1, read on the forward strand.
GGTCTTGTGAGCATATCACTCCACTTTGCAGAAATATACCAAGCTCTTCCCAGCCATATCTGCGCTTTGGTTGAGAGATTTGAATGCCAGCGGAGCTAGTGCTCCGGAGGTTGCTGAAGCTGGTGATTGATGAGGAGCTGGTTCGGCACTTGCAGGTGGTCCATCGTGGGGGGGGGGGGGGGGGGGGGGGTAGAGGACCTATGTGAGCCGCAAGACTGTATGTTGATTGTGTGTGTTGCTCGGTTCCTGGATTGCACGTTGTACATCCAGACAGGAACTGTTCACTTTGTGGGGTCACCAGGATGGCTGATACTTAAGTGGGGCGCAGCACTCAAGCTGCTAACCTGACACAGTGATGACATCACCCTCTTCCCATCACACAAAGCGGCGCCGCCTTACGTTTGATGTAAATAGCTCCCCACTGTGAAGGTACTGTCAAGTTCAAATAAGGAAGAAAATATACGGCCTCAACCTGTATCACTTCTGCAGTTTTGCTTTGCCCACCCGATGCCACAAAACTTTATTATACTTTAATTATCATTCGGAATATACAAGCAGTGCCCAAGTTAAGAACGTCCGAGATACGGACAACTTGTACTTACGAATGGACTGCCATAAAGCCTATTATATTAAACATTTGGGTTAAACATTGCATGGCTTCAGCAGTTCATCAGCGTGAGGTATAGTACCATATGTTGTTACTTTAATTATTACTGTATTATTGTTATTATGTACGGTATTACTGCCTCAGAAGACAATATTATATTATAATCACACTGTATACTAGTGATAATAAAAAAAATGTAAAAAGTTCAATTACTGCACAGTCAATCAACAGGCCGATCATATATAAGATACTGCTTGTATATATTGAGCAGCAAAATATAACAAGGAACCCCCCCCCCCCCCCCCCCCAACCCCAACCCCAACCCTGGCTGGCTCGGTAGCATGATAATTGATATCACTGTAGATACACACTAGCCTTTCACAAAACGACCACAAACTGGTTTATTTGAATATGCCATCTCATAGGCGGACCTAGCTAACGTAGGTAGAATAGAGGCTGGTAGATGGTTACAAGGACAGAAGGGATGAATAGGTATTTCAAGCAAGCAAACTCAGAGATAACAAGTTAAATGCAAAGTAAATTATCACAATTGTATCTAAAGAGCTGTAAGGGAGTATCAGCCTAAAAAAACCCTATTATACATAACATCTCACTCTAGTATATAAAAGTTGCTTGACTGTTACATGTCCTTTATACCCCTAGTGATTTGGAATTCCAATACTGTACCTGAAATAAACCCCACATTCTAATCAAAAGGAAATAATCTGCTTGAAAAGATACAAAATGAAAAGCTACAATTAAATTTTAGATGTGTGACATGAAAATAAAGCAAACGTGAAATGCTTATGATGACAGAAAAGCCAGCATACACAATGTATCAATGAAAAAATAGTTAAAATAATCCATTGCTTTTGTGTTCAAAAATGAAAGCAAAAAAAACATTATATGCTTATGCATCAGGTTAATAACCTTAATACTGGACAGTGCTTGTCGGATGCGAGACTTTCTGATGAAAACTTTCTGCAAGAAATTTCATATCATTTTCAGCTACATCTCAACCATAATTGCTCCTACACCACGAGACTCCCTCCTCTCTGGCCGAATAGAGCTGGGACTGAGGTCAATATCCCGTATTAGCGTTCTTAAAATCAAATATATATCATTTATTATTCAAGCAGTTCTTTTTTCAAATAATTGATTTATAGATATCGTTGTATATAAATGAAACGGATTTCCATCGAGTTAATGCTACAGGGTGAGGCACAATGAACTAATAAAACTGTTAAGTCGTTGTTCTTAAGGAATTGTGTATGTGAGGAAGAACAAAGCGTTACAGAATAACTTCATACATGAACACGATTTCTTATAAACTAACATTTTATTACAAGAATGCAATAATTTTTACACCGAACCTTTCTAAACCACATCATAGATTACTGCAAAAGTCGTGCTTTTAGATATTGTGATCCTTTACCATTGCACAACGCCCATACAGCCCAGGTTAACGTGAATGTGTACGTCCTGTACTGTATTGTTATGAAGATTTACAACAGGCGTACGCGCATAATGGGCGGCTTTCCCAAACAATTAAAATACCCGTTTCACATAAGATGACGGATTATATTCGTGCACAACAATAAAAGTACCGGAGGGGTGGGAGGTGGAGAAACAAAAAAAAGGTTTAAAAATAAATGTTCGCGACTTTTATATGTCGTCGGCAAAAGCGATGGCTTGGCGGCGTCTCCACCACGAAGGACGTAGCCGACGTGCAGCACGCGCAGAACCCCGCTCGCGCCTCATGTGTTGCTGGGCACGTACGCACTGACGGGGCGCCCCGCGGCGCGAGCCGCGAAGACGTCATGCTTCCCCACCGCTGAAACTGCGCAGCTTTACAGCGAGACGCGCAGGCACTCTGATATGTATGTTATGTAATCTATAATTTGACTCCACCCCCCAACGAAAACGCATAAGGCTTTACTGCTCTTTGTTATGAAGTTAACATGGCCGGCGTCGAGCCACAGGGAATCAAATCAAGTCTGCAGCGCGCCCACAAAAGCAGATAACTTGCAAAAATGGAACAGCCGCTAAATTTGTACGTCGTGCCACAATACTTCTTATGCCAAATGTTTAGCCAAATATATTAAAGATGATAATACAATACGGTTTTAAAAAAACTTGTGCAAAATTATTATTATTATTATTCATGTTTATTATTGCAGCGCGCCTGCAAATGTTGGTGCAGTCTTTACCTCTGCGTCTGAAACGAAGTTTGCACAGCGAATTTAAGGATGTGGAAAACGTACTGCGCGATCGGTAACTCATCTCTGCAACAATGACCACTTTGCTCTTGCTCGGCACGCCTCGCTCCCTCCGAAACTCCTATGTAAACAAGTTGGAATTGTAGGGCGTGTGTCTTGGAAAACACTGCTCAGCCAATGGCCGCGTACATCCTTACCACATGGTACGGTTGTTTACAACAAGAACTGAAAACCCATTGAAAAGAGAAAGGAAAAACGTGGCAGTGAGTCTGATCCTAATGCAATTTTAAGTTCGACAGATGCATGCTTGTAATCCATTAATTAATCAATGAAGTCGTAGCAGCCGCTATACGAAACAAACATTTAAATTATTACCGATGCACAAATCGATAGGCGGGCTTTAATTGGCAGGGTTTGTATTGAAACTCCAGTTCGTTGCAGAAATCCACCCCGTGTTTGAATTAGCCCAACATTGCAACCCTTTCCAGGCGTAGAAAAGAGCATTTCCAAGTTACAGCCGACTAGATCAAGCCTACTGGAAGGGGGTGTGTTGAAGATTGAGAACGGTATGTGAGTAATAGCCTATTCATTGAAACTTTGAATTGTTTATTTGAAGGTATAAAGGCTCATTTGTTGCTATTTTATTATTTTTGTAGTATTTCTGCTTTGCAGTCCACGACATCCACGCTAACGTGGACATTTGGATTTGAAATATATTTGTAAATAATGAAATTCTGCTGGGAAATCCTTGCTTGCTCTTAATTGCTGAAAACCCGTGTGATCGGTGGTTTACTATAAGGCATATACGTACTGTACCGCAGAAATATTGTCCAAATAGTACTAGAATAACATTCCCCTCTGTTTTGCAGTTTTATGTATATATTTATTTTTTTCCACAATAATAGTTGCTGAAGTATAAGGTAGACTGATATATATATCTTAGAAAGAATGTTATGAGAACTCTATACTTGTTTTGCATGGTTCAAGTCGTGTGCCAATTGAACCTTTTGTTGCAAGATGTTACCGACCCCCCCCCCTCCACCCCATATCTTCTAACTGAACTCATCAACTCGTGTTCCCAATCCTAGTTTGCAATTAACCTTTATGCACACATTCGCACACTGTTGTAAAAAGAAGAAAACACAAACGCATTAACTGTGGCAATATTAGTGCTGAGGACTGAAATAAGAATCGCAAGCTATATTCGACATGTTTTTGTGATATTAAATAAAAAAAAACAGTGAATACTTGGCTACACGTAGATTTTTCCGCTGTGAATATGGTGAGATCTCAGGCTTTCGGTCGTGGTTTGCGAGAGACAGGCGCGCAGCATATAGCAGCCTGCTGTATTTTGGAGAGCAGCGTTCCCAGCTACAGTCGCCATGCGCGGGGGGGCGGAGGGGGGCTGCTCCGGTCGGCGCCGCTCGCTGCTGCACATGTGCGCGTCCATTCGCGGTGCTCTTCCCTTTAAAATTTAAACACGTTTGCCCTAAGAGAGTGCAATCGATTCATTTTCTGCAAAACAATGGATGAGAATTCTCCGAAGTCATTATTCATGATTATGCATTTGTTAATCATGATTAGATATTTGGATAACAAGCGTATTTTTGTTAACGTGACCCGACGCTGTGGGGGTGAAACGGAGAACGTGGTTACTTCTGTATAGCAGAAAAGTTTTAGCTTAGCAGAGGCGATTGGGACCGGCCTATCGAACAAGGACGACGTGTTTCACTCGTTTATGCACGTTTTCGCTATTAGCGAAGCCTGTAAATATTTAATGTTGGTGTGGAGAAATACTGTTAATGGGGTTGACTATGTTTTAATTTCTTGTAATGATTTGTTTTCTTATGTTTTACCATCTAACAATACGTCACCTTTCATAAATTTTAACGAAAAACAGCATAATGTTGCAGTAGAAGGGAAGGCAACACTAGTCTTCTTGCCTCTGAGTAATTAGAACTCATGATATTTACCAAATATTGTGCATAGGAAAGTGTATTTGTAAAGACGCTTTGGTTTCATACCTTTGAATTAGATTTTATAAATAAAGTTGTTAAAAGCCTATGAATAAGTGTATCGTATACTTTCCCACGTTGCTTGTCCTAACAACTTTTTCTTGAGTAATAACGCGGCATGTGCTCAGATATGAGCACAGCCAAGTTTTTCCTGAGTATTTCAGTAGGTTGGCTTGTTTGTACGGTGTTGTTTGAATAGTTAAAAAAGCACAGTAACTTTGACGGTTTGTCAGTTGCCTTTTATGTCCTCTACTATGACCATGTATTTATGGAATATAAGAAACTCAAAAGGGGTAAGGAACAATTAGGGAAGAGGGGGGGGAAATTAACATCTGAATACAAACAACAATGGGTGCGGTTCAGATTGTCCTCAGTTGTGGTCAATTTGTGAATGAAATATCTGGAGTTCCTAGTGTAGTAGAAGGTTGGCAAATTAGGCCAACGGTATAGAGTGGCGTACCGTTTGAGTTTGCAGTTAACTGGTGTACAGAAATAGACTTTGCAACAGTGCCTGACTGTTGCATCAAGCCCATCACTGCACTGGTGAGCCACCCATAACTGGAAGTCGAGCAGGAAGAGCTTCGGTCAGGTACGGTAGCAGGATAGGATTACTCCGGGATGTAGACTGACGACAATTTGCAAGTGATTGCTGGTGCTTCAGGTCACTTGAGCTGACCATCTTAACTTTGCTGGAGATGTCAGCCATTCTGCAGTAATCTGTAATCCAGATTTGCGTTTGCGTTTCCAGATCTGCGTCATTGATTGTTGCGTGCATTGGGCTGCTGTTACATGATTGTCCCAGCTGTAAGATATGCGGGGGCAGGGCCTGTCACTCCACTTCTGCTGACTCGGAATATCGTCGTGGTTGTGTTAAGCAAAACGATCACATCAGTGATCAAGTGATTTTTATTAGTAGTGTTCTGGACCCAAACAAATGATGTTCTTAAAGTTGTTTATAAGAAATAAAATATAGAAAAGTTGGTAAGTAAAAATATGTAGAGTCATTGATTAATGTGAAACAAATATCTGTAAGAATCTCTGTTTTGCTGCTAGAGTTTTAATTCACTTGGTTTTGGTCGTTGCTTTTTCAAGAAGGTTCCTATTTAAACTCTGTGCTCTTGGTCAATTTTAGGTCAAACAGAGGTAAAGAAATTTTATATAAGGTTTATATGATATTTTGTATTTGATGTCATAGAACTAACTTAAAACATTTGGCTGAATTCTTGTGTACTTGCTGTTTAAAATGTGGCAACATAAAACACAATTTCTGTGTAGTTTAAAGAAAGGTATAGTTAGCAGCAATCTTGGAATTATCACTAAAACCCTTTTTTGTTTGGTTTCTGTGATATTGCAGACACAATGATTGCTCCAAAACTCTCAGGTTTATGTGGAGTCTTGGATGTCTCTCTGGGGATCGCAATCTGTGCATGTTTTTAGGCGAGCAGACTCCCACCAGTTGTCTCTCTTCTGTTGTGTGGGGAAGAGGTCAATAGCTCCCTGCTCCCCCCCCCACGAAAGTTAGAATGCCGACTCCTGTGTCTTCCCCAGCTGTCTCCAACCTGTCACGGAGAACGCTGACGTCAGGTGCGGTGTGCTCCCAAGGGACGGAACTTCAGGCGGGAAATGACGACGGTACTGCCAAGGACGCGACTGGGCAAGCGCTCGCCGATGGGCGCGCTGGTGACGGTCCCCTGCGGCGTGGCCGAGGGCCTGCAGGGGCCCGAGGGGGACGACACCGCCATGGGTCCTGGGGCTGCATCTGGATTTCCGTCTCGCAGCCGAGTCAAACTGTACCCGGGACAGAAGGTAAATAGGAACCAAGGGGGCTGTCAGCTAGTTGACTTTGAGTCATTTTTTCAGTCCATCGCCGTTTTAGTGCCTGTCTATGTGGGGCACCTTAAGGCAGCAGTTACTCTGCAAGCATCTATTTTTACCCTTTATTTGCATGTTTTGTACCAGGTCAGCTGTTAATATTTTGCAACCGGACGGCCGCCATATGATTTGACTGCACTGTCTTTGCGTCGTCAGCTACCCTCTGTCCCACTTTCCTTAGATCAGGAGTTCAGGTTCCTATTTTGTATGGGCTACTCATGCTGTGGGTGTCTTGGACCCTTGCCCCTCCCACTAAGCATAACATGACGTGCCTTCCAGGTTTATCTGATGTGCGGAGGGCGAGAGGTGGCGGGACTGGTGGATCAGCACAACCACGTGGATAATGAGGTGTCCGTCTTCCTGCCCCAACTGGGCCAGCACTTTTTACGCAAGACCGAGGATGTGTGGACCACACCCATGTTTCAGCCCCAAGCAGCCGCCCCGTCTCACCCCGTGTCCTCCAGCATAGACGTGCCAAAGAGGTGAGGCCACCCTTAGCACTCTGATGATGATGATGTAGGTCTTCCTCGGTAATGCTCACTTCAGTAAATGGCTGTATGTTTCATTGCCTGGGATGTGCGACACATTGTAACCGTAACTGTAACTTCACCATCTGCCGAAAGAAAAAGTGCCATATGTGGATAATTTGTGGAATTTTTACTCAAGTGTCGTGAAATGTTTTCTCTGCATTTAAAAAATGTCCTTTTGTGTATTTCTGCTCTGTCTGCCTGAAGATCACGGGTCCGCTGTTATTTGATTTCATGTAATGAAGCATTGCTTGTCTAAATTTGTTTGCATCTAATAAATGCTGGGCAAGAAAGTCACACATAAGTGGCAAATTAGACCCTTTCTGTAAAGTTTTTTTTTTTTTTTTTTTTTTTTTCCTCCTTCCAAGCAAAGTAACTGTTGCCAGCACATAACACTTTCTCCAATGCCAGAAGCTTGAGTTAAATAATCTTTTATAAGATAATTCATTTCCTCTCTGAGTCACCGACTTTTTTTAGTTACCATTTAACCTTAGGATATTAAAGATATTACTTAAAAAAAAAAAAACAGCTTTGTTGAAAATAGGTATATAAGGTCCTCCAGTTTGAACTGAGATCATATTACAAAGGCAGTAAATAACTTCTGTGAAATGGCCTGTTTTACTGCCTCGCAGCTGCAGGAGCCCCGAGTCGGTGGAGATGGATGAGATGATGGCAGCCATGGTTCTGACCAGCCTGTCATGCAGTCCCGTGGTGCAGAGCCCCACTCCGAAGGAGCACGCCCCAGGTAGAGCACGCCTTCGCACTTCCTGCGTGGGGCTTCCACTAACATAGCGGCTGTGCTGCCCGCTTCTGGAGAGCCGTACTCGCGCCCTGGTCTGAGCCCGATTGCCCCCGCCCCCAGCCTCGTGTGGAGTGGAGTGCGGTGGCGGAGAGCTCTCCGACAGCGGCAGCAGCGGATGTTGGAGTTGGGACCGGGGCAGTAGCCCCGCCCCGTCCCCACCCATCGCGGAGGGAGACGGCGCTCAGGCTCCCTGTGCCGACGAGGGCTTGGAAATGGAGCTGGAGCAGGTGCTGTTTGAGGAACCCGCTCCAAGGAAACGCCGGGTGAGGAGTCCGTCGCCTGGGGGGGTGTGGGGGGGCTTCCTTCGGGATTAATAACGCTGTCCCTCTGTCTTTGGGTCTGTCTTTCTATCTCTGTTTCTCCATCTGTCTTCATCTGAATGTCTGTCTGTATACCTGAGCTTCAGCCTTTGAGTTTGCAAGTCAGTCAGTTTGGACTGTTACTTATTAATTAGTATATGTTTCATGTCCTTTTTTAATGATTCTTCTGTCATGTCTTTCTCTTCTGCAGAACTCCGTTAAGGTTGGCTACCGGTGTCTCTGGCCGAACTGCGGCAAGGTGCTGACGTCTGTGGTCGGGATCAAGCGGCACATTCGCACTTTGCACCTGGGGTGAGAGTCCGCTCTGGGGTGTCACGCTTTCGTTTGGGGGCACATTGCACATTGCCAGAAATGACCGTGCTCTGTGCAACAGGGTGAGCTTGTATAAATTCAGTGATTATCCTGCTTTTGAAAAATGTCTTTGGAATTCATGGGCCTGAGGTTACAATAGATGGGAAACTCTGCCTAGATCAGTACTGATATTTCGATATTCTATCAGTGGGGGGGAAAAAAGAAAGATAATTATTAGTTATCCTCCCACTGCAGAGAGGCTCTGGAACTGTGCTCAAAGAAATTCTTGGGACACTTGCTTAATTCTGTACAAATGTTGCAGATTTATCGGTTTCTTAACAAAAGTCCATTGACAAGCAATGTTTAAGATACCTGACATACCTTCTGCAGAGGCAGTTCGTAATTTTTGTAACTGGTTCATTCAGTTCTGTTCTTGCCATCTTGCTATTAATTGCAATTGTCACTGACTCACAAAGGGATACTAAACAGAAATGTCTGCTGTTTTATGTTAATGCAGAGGTGTTACTAATTCCAAAGCAACCCTTATAATTTGGGTTTCAATTTTATCACTACTTGAAATGAACATTTCTACCTATTGTTTCTAATGTGGTATATATCTTTTTGTAAACAAATGAATAAAGCGACGACTTTTGGTATAAGCTCAATAAATTTTGCAATATTTTTACTGAATGGACCAAGGGTACTCTGGCTAGCGTGGGGGGGCGGGGTTCTCCCTCGAAGCAGGGTACTCTGGCTAGCGTGGGGGGCGGGGTTCTCCCTCGAAGCAGCATACTCTGGCTGTCGTGGGGGGCGGGGTTCTCCCTCGAAGCAGGGTACTCTGGCTGTCGTGGGGGGCGGGGTTCTCCCTCGAAGCAGGGTACTCTGGCTAGCGTGGGGGGGCGGGGTTCTCCCTCGAAGCAGGGTACTCTGGCTAGCGTGGGGGGGCGGGGTTCTCCCTCGAAGCAGGGTACTCTGGCTAGCGTGGGGGGGCGGGGTTCTCCCTCGAAGCAGGGTACTCTGGCTAGCGTGGGGGGGCGGGGTTCTCCCTCGAAGCAGGGTACTCTGGCTAGCGTGGGGGGGCAGGGTTCTCCCTCTAAGCAGGGTACTCTGGCTGTCGTGGGGGGCGGGGTTCTCCCTCTAAGCAGCGTTCATTCGCTTTTTCAGGCACAGCGGCGAACCGGAGCTTTCTCGGAGGGAGGAGGACTTCTATTACACCGAGATCCACCGCGACGCAGAGCCCACGCCCGCGCCCGCGCCCCCGGCGCCCGTCGGCACGCCCACATCCTCCTGCATCTCTCCCTCCAGCCCCATACAGTTGATCCCTCCTGGATCAGGACTTCGCCCACTGGACCCCCCCACACTGGGGACTCCACAGACCAGCCTGCTGAGCCAGTCCGCCCCGGGCTGTTTCTGGCAGGTCCAGTCGGAACACTCCTACCAGGCAATTACCTCTTTTGTCCTTTTTTATTCAATATTTTTTTTTAAAACGAATTGTAGGCCGGGGGGTTTTTGACATAGGAATGTAACTGAGCCACGCCCCGCCTCCCTGCCCCCACCCCGTTAGCGAGGATGATGTCAGCTCTCTCGCCGCCGTCGATATGACACTACCACCCGCTTTTGCCGTTTCCACATTCCAGTGGCTACACTTAACACACTGGGCCCGGTCACATTAATGAGAAACTGGGCACTACTGTTTAACTGCGAACCCGTGAAAAAGAGGGGGCTGCGTTTACCAATGACAAATTCAGTTCATTTAAAAAATAACAGCACACAGGTAGCAGAGAAATGAAATGAAATGTCGGTTTAGTTACTCAGGGCAGTGTTTCTCAAGCCAGTCCTCAGGGACCCCAGACAGTCCATGTTTTTGCTCCCTCCCAGACAGTCCACAGTTTTGCTACTTCCCAGGTTTGGTCTTGGGGTCTCCAAGGATTTGGTTGAGAAACTCTGGCCTAGGAGAATTTTGTCCATTTTGATTTCTATAGTTCATTCTTTATATAAAGTTAACTGTAAACCTGAAGCAAAATTAGCTTAAATGTCTTATTTATGGGTACAATAGATGCCCCATTGCGATCTCCTTCCCACCTAGCAGTCTGAGATGTACTGCAGAGAGAGCCTTGGATTCTGGATGTTTGTTGGTGTAACTGTGGACTGCTTCTCCTGCTGCAGGCCTGCTCTCCCGTCCAAGTGATCGCAGCTCCCGTCCCCTCAAACTCCTGTCACTGGACCTCCCCCGTCGCTGTGCTCCACACGACACAGGTGGGCCTGCTGTCCTGCTCACTTGGGTTGGCCCTGCCGACCCTTAAAATGAGGCTTGGTGGGGGGGGGGGGGGGCGTTGACATTCAGGCGTACTGCACCTGTAAAACTGACGCCCAAACATGCCCTGGGTTTGGTTCTCCTGTGTGAAACATCCCAGTGCCTCTGAGTCAGCTGTGACCGTACAAGGCCCATGACTAACATTCATCCAGTGCGTGAGGCCTGACACGTACTCTCGCTTCTTTTGGAGTTTAATTGAGGTCATTAAACCAGCATCCCAGATAGAAAATTAAAAGTACTTGGGCTATTTGTTGGCCCTGTCTAGTCCAGTGTTACCACAGTCAGCAATGTACGTAACGGGTACACATTCACCTTAAAAGCGATGTGTGTGGCGATTGATTGTTGTATCAGGGCAATGTGCTAATCCGTACGTTTGTGGTATAAAGGTTAAAATGCACAGTGATTTATTGTAGCAGCGCAAATATACATAAAATAAGGATGCAGTCATGCTGTTGCAACAGTCGATTGCGGCATGTATGACTTTTAAAGGTGGATGTGTGCTTGCGTACCAGCTATGTGCATCCCTGACCATAACCGTAATCGGTAATCAGTCAACGGGGGCAGTGTCTGGCTCTGCGGGTTAGGACCTGTGGTCAGAAAGTCACCGGTTCAGATCTCGTGGTCGTTTGAGCGATTTTAGCGTCGGGCCCTTGAGCAAGGCCCCTAACCCTGAGCGTTGGGCCCTTGAGCAGGGCCCCTAACCCTGAGCGTCGGGCCCTTGAGCAGGGCCCCTAACCCTGAGCGTCGGGCCCTTGAGCAGGGCCCCTAACCCTGAGCGTCGGGCCCTTGAGCAAGGCCCCTAACCCCGGCTGACTCTGCTTCACAATCGTATATCATATTGGATGAAAGCAGCTGCTAGCATTTATTTATCTGACAATCAACTCAAAATAACACGTATAGTAAACAAGCCCCAACAAATTGAAAAACACGGTGTACAAATAAGCAATATTTTCTTTTCAGGAATGTACTGTTTGCGTAATAAATTATTTGTGACAAAAGTGCTGTGTATATTATACGGCCTTCCAGTTGTCAAGTTGGAAGTTTTCTTAATTGTGGCTTCCCGGGAGTTTATGCAACACTGCCATCTAGTGCTCACATTTGTTGGCAGCAAGAGTTCATTTTTGCAAAACAACTTTTAAAGCTGTTGGATCCTTGGAGATACTTGGAGATTTTTTTCCTATAGAGAACAAAGTTTATATTTTAAGAAATAGGCGCATGCTGTGAATAAAATATTTTTGTGTTTATAAGTTTTTCAGTATTGTTCTTGTAGTGTAGTATATTGTGTTTTAGATACTGATTCTTAGTTTGATGTTTAACCCCTTGTCCCCCAGGCCGCTCCAGTCCGCAGCCGCTCAGGCAGTGTTGGAGAGCAGTGGCTGCAGCAGCACAGCGCCCCCATCAGGCCACATGCAGCAAGTGGATCCCCTCCTCGTGGCCATTGCACCTCCAGGTCGGACCCCATCTGCCTCACAATCCATTTAGTTTTTTCCTCTGCTCTCATTGTCTCAGCTCATTCCTTTTTTTTTCTGTTTTTTTTTTTATGACTAGCATGTTTACTTTTCAAGTTTTTTAATTTTCTATCAGTTTAGCCTTCACATTGATTTAGCTTGGCAGTACCACTAGGCTGGCAGCGCCCATCGCAGTGTTTATCTGATGAGGATTCTGGTCATGTGACACAGTGTGCATAACGGATGTTTCTTTTTCTTTTTGTCTTTTGTCCTTTCCTCCGCGCCTTTGCAGGAAGGGTCGTGGTGAGGCCAAGAAGTGCCGCAAAGTGTACGGCATCGAGCACCGGGACCAGTGGTGCACGGCCTGCCGCTGGAAAAAGGCCTGCCAGCGTTTCCTGGACTGAAGCGTCCAGCGCGAGAGACTATGCCGGAGGAGAAGTCACCTCCATAACAAAGACGCCGGCGGAGTATAAGGGGTCACCTCTACTTACAGACTGTTTTCTGCAGCTCAGAACATCCACGAGCACCTTTTTATTTTTTTTAAACTTTTGTATCTTTTTTGATATTTTTCGGAAGTGGGGCGGCTTTTTTATATAAGGGTCTGCGACCTGCATGCGTGCGGTTCTGGCAGTCACAAAGGTAATCCCTGTCACCACGCTCCCCATCCTCATTCCTCTTAGATGTCTTCCGTTTGCAGGAGGGTGTTTTCTGTCCCACTCGAAGTGGACGTGATCCCTGACCCCCCCCCAGCAGGTGTACTGAGGCACGTAGCAGAGTGCTGTTGTTAATTAGCAAACCATCAACCACTGTGCATTGCCCAAGACCTACCCCCACCCTCGACCCTCCTCCCCCCAAAAAGCAATCCAGCCAGACGTGAAGGTGCACAGCAAGGTGTCCACTTAACGCCGTTCGAGAACAACGATTGAGTGCTTCCTGTTTTGGGGACGAACTCTTCCGTTTTTACCTGTTTTTTTGGGGGTGGGGAGGTTTAAGAACAAAAACCCGCAGACAGATTGCCGAGGTCTGACAGTGGAGAACTGTTTATAAAGAACAATTTTTAATGGGGTGCAAATGACGCACCATAAGGCCATGCTTGTGTTTATATAGTCAGTGTATTACTCCTGGTTTCTAAATCTTTTTTCTAAGCAAGACAAGAATATAAATGGTTGGTACTTCAAGAGCTCAATCTTTTTGGGCTTGGTGAATTGTGATGTTTGTACTATGACCTTGCTAGTGTATATTCATAAGTACATGCAGTATTTCTTTGAATAAACCCTTGCAGAAGTCATGCCCCCCCACACAGTACTAATGTTTCTGCATGATCTGAAAAATTTAAGTACATTAGAAAAGTAAGTGAAATATACTGTTTCGAACTTTTCTTTTTCATATCGATGAAACACATTAAGTCCCTTGAAGTGGCAGAATCTCTGACAGAGGATTTACCATTAGCACCGTTAGATAAATTTGTGAATGTAGGTTTATCCTGCCATAAAGTACCAGCAAGTATTAGGCGTCACCTGTAAAAATAATAATAGAAAAAGCCCAGTAAATGGTTCCATGGTGCATCTATCTATTGTCATATAGATATAATATATATATATATTTACTGTTCTTCAAAGCTTTCTAAGTACTGTTCCCAAATTTCCAGGCATCAGAAGAGAGAGAAACCATTACAGTGACAATATATGCTCATTTTATAGGCTTGTAGAACCATTACGGAAAAAACGGCCTTTTCTGGCTTCTTTATGGTAGGTCAGGTCAAGCTTTTAGTTAATGTTTTCTGTCTGTTTTGCTTTCCTGTTCTCCAGCGATCCGAACTGTGCTGCCCATTTGTGCTTTTATGAATCTGTGATCAGGTGCGCGCTAGATCTAGCTGCCTGAGATCTCAAAGTTCAGTTAAAAGACCAAATAACAAATTATTTCGAGGTGCCAATTGTTATCATCCCACATTTTTAAATAGGGGACTTTAAGTTTTGCCCAGAAGCTGCTAATCTGCATGGTAATGAGATTATTAGCCAAACTGTCCAGTGTCCCCTTGTGTAACTAGTGGTCAAACATGTATGTATATTTTTCGTTTGCACTCATCATTTTGGAGGAATTAGTGATTGTATTCTATCGAGACAATTAAGATCAAGCCAGGTAATTGGTCAGATTATTTTCCAACAATTGGATAAAGATAATTGAAGGTAATTTAATACCCAAGTACTGTGTTAACTGTGTTAAAAGTTAAACTGAATGTTCCAGAAAGACTAATTATTCCACAGAAGCAAAAACACTTACTATTCATATATTGTCATTATATATATGTATCTTGAACATTGTTTGTAAAACTACGAAAAAAAATGAAAAATGTATAAAAATAAAAATTTTGTGGATCATTTTTTCTATGTAATGCCGTAAATGAAATGTTTGTCATTCTCATGTTGAAATAAATTTTATACGGATGATTTACGGTTTGTATTCCCCTTTTGCTTCCAAGAAGCAAATAGTTACCGTTATCCAAAGACTAATTCAACATTCAACTCGTTCTTGGTCACTAAGGATATCTTGGGCTCACTTGATCTGAACTCTGTGTTTTTGACATATAGATGGAAGATACACAGGATATGCAGTAACTGTTAAAGAAAGCGTGAGAACTTGATGCAAAGCCACCATTTTGGAGATTCCCCTCCTATTTAACTCCAGTGCATTTACACTGCTGTTATTTAGCAAGTGTATTTATCCAAAGTGATGTGCATTTTTTTTTTTTTTGAAGGAAGGCAGCATCAGGGAGTGTCGAGAACCAGGGGTTAAGGGCTTTGCTCAGACTCGGCAGAGTGACGTCACTGTCTGGGATTTGAACTAGAAACCTGATCACGAGCAGAGCATTCTAAGAGCTTCTGCCGGCCTGCTTGTTCACATGTTAATAATAAACACATTAGCAATAAATAAATTCTTGTAGCTACCAAAAAAGGAACATTCTAGGCCATACATTGGATACAGGAAGTTGATGGACCCCAGCAGGTCCATATATATGTGTGTGTGTGTTTTTGTATATCTATATTTATATATACACACACACATAGACACATTTATTTGTGGATTTCAGTTGGAAAAGATCAAAGCAGAATTATCTGCAAGACAGTCAACAAAGGAAGTGGCAAACTAATTTATTCTTCATTGTTGCTCTGTACAGCTTTTAATGAACAATATAACTTTATCATTTACTAGAAAAAAAGCAAAGAAAAAAAACTCAAGATCCCTTTTTTAATTTGCTGGTTAAAACGAATATGCAATTAAAAGTTGGGTCATTACTCATTATTTGCCGGTGAAAGCAATGTTCACAAAATATTAATGTAACAAAATATATGTCAGGTGTTATCTTTAATAGAAACTGTGAAACATGGTATGCACCAGTTTGCCTGTATATTTATGTATGTATGTAATGAATAATCAGTAGGAGATGCTTATAGATAAAGCATGCTCTCGGTACCAGCAGAGGGCAGTATTGTAAAAGCCATTGCATGTTTGCTGTATCTTTAAGATTCGCAAAAAAATAAATACAGTGGTACCTCGGTTCTCGAACTCACTAGAACTCGAATTTCTTTAAAGTCGAACAAACCAGTTTGACCTAGAACTGGATCTGAATATCAAAAGTCGAACCGTGAACGCTGATCTAATATAAATTGTACGCGGCAGGAAATGAGTCATATTACAATGCAATTCTTACAATTCTTACAGACTGGACGATTAACCAAATAAAGCAGCGCAACATTACAGTAATTAACAATAAATAAACCATTAACTTTCGTGTACTATTAGAGCATTTATGTCATTTATTTAAACTTTATTTTACCCGGTAAATTAACTGAAAACCAGTTCTCACTGCTTTACGTGATACACGGGAGAAATAGCAGATTACGAATCGGAACTGCCTGGGATACAAACGTCATGCGTGTAACTAAACTCTTCAGCCAATAAGGGCAAAGGTGTGTCGTCACAGTTTGTGCAGCTGGGTGAGAGGTCGCAATGCATCTAACCGTAATGCATTGCGTCAGGATCAGGATGCGTTGCTTTAAGCCAGCGCTGTAAGCAAGTCGAACGCACCCAATGACTGGACTGGGGAAACAAACTGAAACGCGGACTTAATACAGAGGACTAGTGATGTCAAAACGAAGCTTTTCAAAGCACTGAAGCTTCCTTTTCAAGTGTGTCGAAAAATGGTTCAGTACTCGAAGCCTTCCGAAATGGTGACCATTAGTGACACCAAGTGGTCAAATAAAGAAATAACACTTAATTTTGAGTAAGTGCAGTGAATCTGAATATTTATAAATTGGCAAAAATTCTAATAGTCTGTAGTGCGTCATGAACATTAATGACCTGGTGAAATTGAATGTGACTTCTTGTGGACTGGGAAACCATTGACTTAACTGGGAAGGGGTGCTTGTGTAACGGAAGAGGGCCATTAGTCCACAGATTTTTATTCAGGAACAGTATTTGTTCAACAGTGCGGGGGCTAAGTTGGTTACGTTTTTTATTCACCACTTCTCCTGCTTTGGAGAATACCCGCTCACATGGAACGGAGGACGCTGGAGTGCATAAAAACTGTACTGCAAGTTCGTATAAGTGTGGATACACAGCCTGGTGCATATCCCAGAACCTCAAAGGGTCTTCAGTATGTGGTATATTGGGGTCACTGAGGTTCGCGCCTCATTTTCACTTTTCTGAAGCAGTCACGTGGTTGAGCGCAGAAGGAAGCTTCGGATCACCATGGTCACGTGTTTAGGGTAGAACGGAAGAAGCATCGAAGTTCTGCTTCAGGATGCACTATTGTTTTTTTTTACACATGCCTCGGAGCTTCGGTGTCAAGCTTAACATCACCACAGAGGACTAATGACAACAACCAGAAACAGCTGATCACATGGGGATCCCACACGAGGTTAACGAGGGGGCGTGGCACACGGAAGGAGCGGACGATCGGGGCAGGATAGGGGTAATGTTGGGATAAGATCTTTATCGTTTTGGAAGCCATTAAGAAAAAAATGCTCTTTTTGTTTTATCCTGTTCATTTTGTGTTTAAATGCTAAAAAAAACATATTTAGGTGTAATTTTGGGGGGCTGGGAACCAATTAATTGGTTTTCCATTATTTCTTATGGGAAAAATTCGATCAGAACTCGAACTTTTTAAGACTCGATCCGGAGTCTGGAACGGATTAAGTTCGAGAACCGAGGTACCACTGTATAAGAATAATAGTCAGAAAAAAATATGGCATGTTTCTAACTGCAGTATTTTCTAAATGCTGCTGTTGATCACATGATGAGCCAGCTACCATAAAAAGAGACTGACAGACAGACAGATAGATAGATAGATAGATAGATAGTGCTATTCAAATATTTTATGAGTGCTTTATATACCAAGGTGGACAAAAACAAACCATATTTATAACGTGTGTGGATGAACTTACCAAAACAGACAGAATCTGAGGTGCGTAAGAAAAAATATCTAGTTTTATTTCATTTTTTATTATGCATTTGCTTCTGTAATTGAACGATGCATTCATAACGAACACAGAAATGAAAAACAGCGGCCCTTTGACTATATACACTCTCAGACTCCATGACTTTGTTTCTATATTCTTGTAATCACTGTGGCTGCAGTGCTGTATGATTGCTAGTGGTGAAGCACTTCCTGGCAGATAAGGCGCATGCACTACATCTCGTTCTGCTGGCTCATGTCTGCTGATACACTGTTGAACTCGCTGGCGCGGGTATTCATGCCGAGATACTGCTTCAGGAACTCGCTGAAGCGTTTCTGATTGTTCCACTTCCGGGCAGATTTTCGGACACCTATGAACCCCCCGTATCGCTTCTGCATGGACCTGCTGGGGTCCATCAGCTTCCTGTATCCATACTTGCCTTTCAGGAAGCCCCCAAATCGTTTGGTGAGATTGATGGCTGCCCCCTCGGGTTCATTATCCATGGCTCCTTCCTCCATTTCTGTTCTTTCCTCTTCTTCAGACCCATGTTGCTGGGACCCATATGAGGCACTAAGCTGGGCTGTTCCCAATGCCCGCGCCACATGGTCGAAGCGTTGCAGGGCCTCAGAGTACAACAGCCCACCATCTCCCTGGTTAGCAGGCAATACGGCTGCCACTTCCTCTTCTGCCCTCTTCAGCATTGTGCCACCTGCTGGCCAGGAGGATGAATGCGACTGCTCCACATGTTGTCTACACAGTTCCCAAGTGAGGGCTGGTGAGTCCTTGCTCTCGCACTCCACCAGACAAACCTATACAATAGCCATGGGGTTGAAAAAATCAGCCACGTCTTACACTCCAGTTCATTAGAGTAATGGTGTATAAAAAACATCTGTACCTCATTATCCTCAGTGACACAATTGCGGCACAGGGATAGTTGAGTCCAGAACCTAAATCGTGCCTGGTCATTAATCATACATGTTTAATGATCTGTGTTTGGAAAGAAATACATGTACAAATATACCCAACATTAATGTCCATGTATAAATGTCTGTCTTAAAACCACACAGTTAAGATTACCTATGGTTATCTTCAATTACACCATGATTTTTATCCAGTAACAAATGTGTACTGGGTAGCATGGCGCCTCCGTTGGTAGCACTGTCACCCCCCACCTACAGGGTTGCGAGGCTGAATCCTGCCTTCACTCTGTAGGTGTGTGTCCCTCTCCGAGGGTGTTACTCAAAGGCTGGACGTGTCACAGTGGCACGACAAGGCTGTCCCATTTCAAAGGCTTCTTCGAAAAGAAGCGAGTCCTTCTTTTCCCGGCCAGCGAAGGATCCGCAGGTGGATCCTTCACAGCCCAAACCGTCCCAAGATTCATTACGCGGATTTTTTTGAAGGACCCGGCCTACAAAGGCTATGCCGACTGCGTCCTTCGTAGGAAGCAGCTCTTGAACTGGGACACAGCTTGTATGTCTAGAGTTTGAATGTTCTCCCTGTGTTGGACAGGTTTCATTTGGGTACTCCAGTTTCCCCCTGCAGTAAGGCAAAATAGCATCTGAAAATTGGTGTGTGTGTGTGTATTACATTGTGTATATTATGTGGATATTACATTGTGGGGACCCACATTTTTATCAGTCCCCACAGGGGGAAACTGAATTTTACAAAAATTTGTGACTGCAATCATAGAACTAAAAATGTCTTGTATTTTGTTTAGTTACTTATGGTTATGGATAAGGCTGAGTAGGGGTTAAGGTTGTCATAGCTGGGATTAGGGTTACACCCATAGAAATCAATGGAGAGTCCCCACAAAGATATAGATACCTCATCTGCGTGTGCCTTACGATTGGCTGGCATCTCTTGCGTTGTACCCTTTTGATTTATGAATGGACAGTAATAATATGGTGTGTACCTCAGTAGGGTTAGGGATTAGGGCCTGTGTACCCTGTGGTTGGAAGAGTGACCATATTCCTGCTGGCCCCTTGAACAAGGCCCTTAAACCAAAGCTGCAGTGTCACTTGAATCTGGCTGACCTGCACCCCAACACCAAGCTTTCCTCACCAATATGTCGCTTAGGACCCAAGCCTCTGCTGAAATAGCAAATTTAAATAATAATTACTATTATGTTTCTACCTCCAGCATCTTTCAAAGATGGAAGGACTTTCCTCTGTTCAAAGTCTGTCTACCTCTGCGGTATCAACAGCTTTCAAACGTATGAGGTCATCAAAGCAATACTGGACCAAGGCCAAAACACTCATAAAAATCTATCAAAGACAGGCCTCCAAATTGTCCTTTAAAATCTGTTCTTGCAGGTTAACCATTACATGAAAACTGAGACTTAAAGTCTGGCGTGAAACTTTACAAGACCAAAGGGAATTCTTTCATGTAGGTATTTATCCACATCTGTACAGTCAATAATTGGGGGGGATATTGTTTGGGAGAGAGGTTTTATTCTTTATTTAAGGTTCTGCCAAAGGAGGCCTGAATTGCCTATAAAGGAGTGAACATTTAATTGGCATAAGGCCGATCACCAATATATCTCAAGAAATCAATTAGTCAATGAGGGTTAGGGCAGACAGAATGAACTGCAAGTGGTGGGAGCAAGATTGGGGGGGGGCAGGGGGTTGTCAAGCGAGAAGGGGGTGTCGAAAACACGTTTTCCTCATTTAAATGCAGCAGAACCGCCTGGAAACATCCATGGAGCTTTTTTTCTGTCAATTTCTTGAGCACTGTAGGCATAAGCAGTGCAATAATTATTATGTGGTAGGTAATTAAATCACTGCTGAAATCTTTGCATAAATTAACTTAATCTCCATTTAAGCCTCAAGCTGATATTAGACGAGTAGGAAAGGTTATGAACTACGTTCTAAACTAATAAGAATGACTGTTTTGTGCAAAAATAAATATTGGATAAATTGACCACGAAGGATCCTGGAAACAAAAAATCAACACAAGAACAAAGGGAACTTGACAGGTTCTCTGCTGAGCTGAGATCACAGTTAGGAATGTTGTCTGTTGGCAGTGTGAGGTGAGTGTGTATGACGAGTGATATGAATGTTGTGGAAGGTGGAGACTCACCAGCGAGCTGAAGGATTGTTTCTCTGGGAACAGCAGGCTGCAGGAGAGGCAGTCCCGCTGACAGTCGGACATTCCTGGGTCACATGTGCACAGAAGCAGCAGCAAAGTCCACAGGGACTTCATGACTGCAGTCGCAGGGGAGGGAACAGATATCAGTGGAGGAACCGACAGAGATGGAGAGAGTCGTGGAAAAAATGGGATTCTTCTGTGGGGTATTTCATTGCTGATTGTTAAACTTTAGCATACATTTGGTGAACACTTATGCATATGATCAATTTAAAAACTTATAGTAAAGACATATGCTTGGTGGAGAAGGAAGATATTTGTATACATAATCCATGAATCTGCCATAGCCAATTATTGAGTACAGGGCTATTTTATCTTATTCAGTCCAGGAAGCTATCCTACAAATGTTATACTATGGGGCGGAGGACACACTAGATGTCATCACAGGGCAATACTGATACATGTAGAATCTTCAAGAATGTTTTGCATTGATACTTCTGTAACTACAGAAAGAAACATCATCATTTAGGATATAAGATTTTATTCGGTATTGCATAAATTTTGATTGCCCTTTCTTGCTCATTAGAGTGAACAGTATGATTGTCTTTCCTGAACTATTCTAAAAAGTTAACAGAATTAATCACAATTATTTTGCCCACCTAACATGAGTTAAATAGATCATTCGTCTCCAGGGTAAATACAAAGACTAAAAGACTTTAAAGACCTTTTTTTCTTAATTAACAAAAGTTATTTCCCTTAAATGCAGCTTGAATTAGTTCTTGAGGCATAAATGGAATAGAGGGGATTTTCGGGTTTGTCAACCATTGATTGCTACTTCCCACATTCTGCATTAGTTACCAGAAAAAGATTACAGCTACGTCATGAAAAAATACCGCCTGTCAGGTCCTATTCAGAAAAACTGAATATGTGGGATATAATTTCCTAAAAGAATTGATGAATTTTAACTGCACTAAAGCTTTAATAGTTGTCCATGTGAATGGTCTAGAGGTGTTTAAGGGACAAGTGAATAAAAATATTCTTTATTTTAAAATGAAAAAGAAGACCAGATTGCTCACATTAGAGTTATGCATGCAGTCCTGTTCTGTTGGTGTGTTTGCATGAAAAATCTTATCAAACAATTTTCTGCAGAAGTTAATGATACAGACATGAGAAAAGCAGCTTTGTGGAATTACAGCAAATGCATGACGTTCTAAGGCTATATTTGATTTGATTTAATAACTCCTTTTTCTCTTAACCCCAAACACTAAATTAGACAGTATATTCTAAAACACAACAAAATCTTGATAATGGTTCTTGCATAAGGTACAAAAAGCTAAATGCACTGTTTCAGTCACCTGCCAAATAATCTATATGACATGAAGACCAGCAACATTAAACTCTCCATTAGAGATAAAATCGTACGAGCTTGATAATATCAGTAATATGTACTATTTCAGGAATGAAAGAACTATTAAATCAAACACCATAAGTAACCAAATACAAGATTTTGGCATTTTTAGTTTTTTGATTACATTCACAAATCTTTGTGGGGACCATGAAGAATGGTCCCCACAACATCAAAATAACAGATTTATATTGCACTGGGGGGGGACATTTGGTCCCCACAATTTAATATAAACCTAATCCACACACACACGCACACAAAACTTTCTTTATCTGACAGAAACCAAAGTAATGACTTTGGTCAGAACTAGTTAATATTATTTGCATAACCATCTGAACAACAAAAAATGAAATGCAATTCCCATAGCTGTTATACTGCGTAAATTAATCTATTATTCTGAAACAGTGTACAACTGATTGTGACTGACATGCACAAAATCAACGTACTTGAAAGTTTCTGAGAAAAATCCCAAATCCCAAATTCCTGAATAGCAGAATAATCATAACAGACCAAATGGAAATAGAAGGTTGCAAAAATAGCAGGCAATTAGTGGATAAAGGAAATATAAAAAAAACAGCTTAGCTGGCTTGAAATGCAGATATATTAACGTCAGTTAATAACAAGTTTATAATAATATATATTTTTTAAAATAATGTTTTAAATATATTTTAAGGTTTTTATCATGACATCAGTCTTCCTACAATCTTGCGTTGTTCATCACACTCAACATGCCTCAAACACACGATTAACTGCAAGTTATTATTATTTTTTCTTTACATATATGCTGATATCCCCTACAAATGTCTGGCAAATTTATAAGACATATTTAGAATATTCTTAACACATCTTTAAGTACATTCTAACTATAAGCTGCTATTGCTCAATACCTAATTTATGTTGAAGTATACTACTGCTCTTGAAAAAGTCCACATCTGAGAAGGCACGCAGCAACATAATCTACTGGTGGTCTGTTAGGGACCAGTAACTAGTGCACCCAGCTAATATGAGAAATAATATCCAATTATGGCGCATGGTTACCTCAGAGTAATATTTGCAGGTGAGCTGACAAACAAACCTAAAAATGAACTGAATTTGCAGTCAGTCCCAAAAGAATAAGGCATTCAGGAAATCTTTGGAAGTGCATTCATTTTATTGTTGGGCTATACACATGGGCTATCTGTGTCAGAAACACTGAACATAAACACAACAGGTGCATCCAACCTGCGAAGCCAACACACCTCGACAGGAGAAACTATTTCGATTCTGCCTTTTCAACAGAAATACATAGCTTTTTGACTGCTTTTAATTTGTATATTCTTTACTTCTTTTTACTGTGGTTTTAAAATTCGTGATGACTCATCACGAGATATGTGCAAAATTTGATTTATGCTGGTCTAGTGGGCCCTCTGAGGATTCATCCAATTGTATCTGTTTAAAAGACTGGATGTTTTTCATTTCACAGAGGCTCTACTGGTGCAGAACCTTAATGCAGGGGCAATGTCAGCGTAGCAGATTATTAGGTATGGTGGCTTTCTGTTCAAAGAGTACGTCTTTTGTTTGTACATTAATGTGTTTGGTTCCGGTCTTGGTAATGTCGGCTAGAACATCTTAAGGTTGCTGCAATTTACTGTCCATTCCTATCGCTGCATTTATTTTCTATTCATTTCTTTCGTCCTTCACTGTAGTAAAATATATAAAAGCAAAGGTAGGGCACAGAAAGCAAGTTATTGACTGGACTTATCCAGATTTTTCTGCGTTCACCTCTGAACACACCCTACAAATGTGCCGTCTCTCATTCATTTTAGTGAATCGCAAAGAGCCAAAATGATGCTTGTTTTTTGCCTGTGGACACATTACTGTAATAAACTTGCAGGCTCAACTCATAAGAAAGGTAGCAAATACAAAGAAGTGAATGGAAAGCATGCATAAAGCACTACATAAAGTAAGGGTTAAACAATATGATGAACTTAACACAATATTCTAATGTGACTCCTCAGATGATGCTCAATGCAAAGTCCTACATATTAATTGAAAAAGAATAGCATGTCTAATATTATGATTTTTATACATGTATTAAAAATGAGATCAAATGAAGCTTGCCTTTATTTCAAAGTAAACTAATTGAGTAATTAATTACTAATTGTGTGATGCCCCATGAGACCCGATATCTCCAGTGGCAGTTCTGAGTGCTAGTTAGTTACCATAACCTGAGTTCAGCTGATGGATGTCAAAATCATTGGATAAAAGCAAGTAATGATGAACACCAAGACAAAAATGTCCTAAATTCAGAATATATAGAAAGCCTGTGCTCAATAGAAGAATTAGCCACAGCATAATCAGTTTTATTTTTATTTTAATTGACGATACATGATGTTGTAGTTCACTATGTAATACATTTTTTTATTGAACTAATTATTTTTAGGTAGATAGGTGTATAGTTAGCTGCATAATCACATATTTGTTTATTCCCTTTTTTCCTGAATGTGAAGAAATCTGAAATAAAATATACATTAACATTGTAATATACAATGAAAACTGGAGAAAATCAAGAAGACAGACTAGCTTAAGAATTGTACTGCACTAAGGGGATTAAAGCCAAAGAGACAGTGGTACAATTGGCACAATTGTGCCACAAATGGAACAATTGCCAATATTCCTTACGTTATACCAGTGAATATTAATGAATGCCTTAAGGTATAAAAGCAAATCTCAAAATGCAGGTAAGCTATGCATTAATGAAGTGATTATATATATGTATATAAATATATCAAATACATACACATATATCAAACTATATTGTCATTTAGCTTATTGTGAAATTCTAGACCATAGAATTTTCTGCATTCAAATATGGCTATAAAACAAGCAATACATGTTTTTCCAATTCCCTGGTCCAGTCTTTTACATAAATTACAGTCATTGATTCAGTTCTTGAGCAATATATCTTTAACATTATTTTACATACTGGGTGATTTTACAAAGCATACATGAACAAAATGGGAGTCTGAGCGCGACCCTTGTAAGATAATTTCAGTTTTGGTAATGAATATATAAAATGTACAGACCGTTAGCATTAATGTTTTGAGAGGATTGGAAAAGTGAACATTGAATGAAACCTTCAAAACACATTTTATTCTTATTTTATGGCAATATAAAAGAAATCTAAAATTACTGCAATCACAGGTAATTAAAAAGCGGACAATTTTATGGTTAAATTTGTGCTCTGTGTAAAACTAGGTGTCTATGTTTTTTAGGTAAGTACAATGTAAGATTCTATATGTCTCAAAGATGTCTTCTGTTCTTATCAGAAGTTCTAAAGAGCAAGAAAAGAAAGAAAATGAGCGTACATTTTACATGGTATATATTAATGTACACACAGAAGACAACACAGACATGTTGCTGAGTTTGTGTGTGTCAAGGCAAAGCATTTAGTTTATATAGAATTTCTCCTTATGAGTCCTTAAACATGATTTATGCAACTCACTAATGCCAACCTAATGCTTTCAAACTAAAATTCAAAATTACTTATTAGTATTACTTGTCATTTATAGTTTTATCTGAGTATCTGAGCTACGTTTTGATAAATCTTTTATACAGTGATACAGGACGCTCAAAAATATTAATAGCAGTTACACTTGTAGGACCCAGTGGCCAAAGAATTAGATTAAATACACTGATACCCTTGTCTAGGAATCAGAAGACTATTACTATTATAATTGTATGTAAAACACAGTTCAGTTGTGTAACTGCAGTTCAGTTTTAACAAGTAAAATAAGCAAAAGTAATTTTAATGGAATTAAGAGATTTCATATCTGAAAATCTTTGGGAACAAACAAGCAATTACAAATATCTTTTTCTGCTCTGAAAATCATTGTTAAAGAATAATGAAGAATAATGTTCTGTTTTTAAATGATTTTAATTATAGTCAGTTCCCATCATGCAACTTGGACCTAATTATGATTCACAGATCTCTCTGCTTATGAAGTAACAACGGCCATCTAATGTATACAGTATCAGTAGAAAACACTCTGCTAAGTCATAAAAACTCCAGAACATTAAACATGAAACTGAACTTGGAAATGAAAATTCCATCCAGTCTGAAAAGACACCGATTAGCTGTTCCAACCAATGACATGTCAGGAATTGGAATAATAATAATAATTATTAATAGTTGTTTTTCTTATTGTTGTTACTGTTATTATGAAACTAGAGGTGATAATGCAGGCTTGGAGCTCCAGATCAGACGGAGAGAAAATCTTCAATGGAACACAGCACCATTAAACAGGACCCACAACACAGCGTGCAAGATTATCAGGCAACACATGCCACTGGCTTGTTCCAATACTGTAAAGCCTTTGTATTTTACGGTAGAGCACCATAAAGCACAGTTTGTATTTAAATAAAGAAGTTCATCACACAAGTACAGTTACATTACTAAGTACCTTCTTTGTATTTCAGGAAACAAATCATTACTATTTAAAATGAATTGCAGTTTCAAAGAATATTGCTTTTTAATTACAAATACATCAATCCAGATGAATGGAAGGTAACCCAAGGATAGAGAAATATGCCCTCAGCTGTGTATTTAAAGAAAAACATTTTGACCCATGAGCAATTTAAAATGAAATGATAGGTACAGGAATAAATGAATTATAGCCCAAACACAAAAAAAACAAGAAAGACAATACTGAAATTTAAATACTCAAAAGTAATACATTTTTACAGAACCATTAACAAATTATATAACATAGCTATATAATATAAGCTACTACCAGAATTTGGTTAATATTACTAGTGTACAGTTTTCAGATGAAATTAAATAAAAATTTCCAAGTAAGGAAAGTTAATGCAGTTTACAGCCTTACCTGTATGTTTTGCTGGGATACTGTGTGCCCTGATGTGTTTGAAGGTTACAGTGCGCTTTTTCTGTCTTAGTAACCATGAACTGCATGTTGCTATATCCCCTTCTTATAGTGACACACCCCCTTTTTTTGGTCCAGCCCATCCGTCCCCCCCCCCCCCCCCCCAAAACTCTCACAGACACAGTGATGGAAAGGGAGAGCACGTAAAAGAGAGAGAGAGCAAGAGGGAGAGTTTATCACACATGAAGATTGACAGAAACCCATTACTGAGTCAATGCCAACATATAAGCTGTTTCTTACGTCAGTGATTACGTTTTACGGTATCCCTCCAAATGAGCTAAAAATACACCTTAAGTTATATATAGTTAATTCGCAATCATACCCAATGATCCATAACCTTTTCTTGTCCCAATATCTTGCCCTGTTAATATATCTAAAGCACTCCTTGGACTCCATTTGAATTTCTATACCAACAGACAGTTACAATTTAAAATCAACAAATAACATTTAACTTTGCTTTTATCACATAACATTAAGCTTTGGTTAAATTATATAAATTTCAAATGTGTCAGCTGCTTCTGAAGGTTGAGTTATGGTGATTTATGATTATCAGCACTTGATAATTTTAGTGGCACCTTGAGTGTTTTGGAAACAGAAATCACAATAGACAGAAAAAAATGCTCATTTCTAGATTCAATATCGAATAAAGTCTTAGCTCTAATGAGGTACATGTGACTAATGCTTAGGTTGTACAGTGCATAGATTATTTTAGGGGCTTAATTTCAATGTATGTGAGGGGATACGGAGGAAGCATTATTATCCCCTGATATCACTGACATTTTCCCTGTTGCCATTTCATATTTGGTGGTTTTGCATTGTGAATTTGAGATTTGCATCTCAATTTAGTTTTGCGTTTGGTCTTCATTGAGGCCTTGGCTTCTGTAACACTCAGAAATTTCCTTTAAGGATGAAAGGAGCAGACACCCTGAGCAGAATCTAGGTTGAGACACTGAAAAGAACATGGAATACTGAACACTAGGTGTCATTCCAATTAAGTAGTTTGTTGGATATATACTTTAAGATCCTGCAAGAGGTAGTCTGTTGTTTTTTTTGTTTTTTTTTGCAAGAACAAAAATCAATGAGGATTATTGAAAATCATTTCAATATGCATAACTGGATTCCACACTTTGCTGTTTATTGGTCAAGGATTATGTACTCTGATCCCTAACTGATGACTAATATACTAACAAATATATATTAATTTTCTGAATTGTGTATATAATGGTCTCTGGCTGGGTTGAAATATTCCAGTCATTCAATATCTGGGTAGGAGAAATACATAAAATCTAGAACTTTTGTGCCAACTGTATTGTATGGTTTAGATAGGTATAAAAATATCGATCTATCTGTTTTCAGCCAGCACTTATGCAACAGAGTGGTGGTCGATTTCAAGAAGCGTGAGACACAAGGGCCACACACACTGGACAGGATCTCCTACAAGCTACTCTGGCCCCCACTATATTAAGGCTAGTTCTGAGTCATTGTTTCACCAGAACAACATGTCTCTGAATAGTGAACTTAGAGAACACAGTCAAGTAGTAAATATGTGAACAATATAAAAAGCAGCAGATATATAAAGACATACCTCTTGACTCACGTTCATATTCAGCTAGCTAACAAAAAGTGTTTTAAATTACTAGAATAACCTTTATATGACAAATGCAAAACCTGACAGATTATATGAGCAAAATATTATAAAATATTACCAGAGGTGGATAGTTCAGGGGCTAAGTCAGTTTTACCTGTGGCTTGACTTATCAGGTATCAGGGCTAAAATACTTGGGGCTAATGTTGGCCACGCTGCAAAGGCATTATTACAGGATAGGTTCAACAAAATTCAACGAAGAAAAAGTGAATGGTTGGTCAGCACTCTCTTAATTAGGTGCCATGATCTTGCTAAAGGTCTATGTATTTAAATAATGAGACATTGAGAATCTGAGCACAACAATAACTAAATGGAAAACTATTGTTTTGTATTTTATTGTTAATTGACCTTTGATACATCTTTTTGGGTAGATTTGGATATCAAACACTGCTGAAATGACTCATAGTATCTACACAGACCTAGAAGTTGAATTAAAGAGCACTCCATGCTCACGGTAAGTTTACTGGAAATATTAACATCTACACTAAGAAATGTGCCAGCACTACACGCATTGTGTGGGTTGTATTGTGATTTCTAAAATGAATACAGCATATGGCACAATCGTTAGAACCCATAATCGTTAGAACCCATAATTCCTCAGTCATTTTGGTCTCAGCATTTAAACAAAGATTAATATTAAGGTGATAACAAAATTAGAACTCTGCTATTCCAACTATGATTTCAACAGTGTAGCATACAGACCAGAACTGTTTATATACACTTATACATGGACAAACATTTTGTGATCCATTACTTGTTATCCTCGAAATACTGATAGCATAA
Source organism: Paramormyrops kingsleyae (assembly GCF_048594095.1). Classification (NCBI taxonomy): domain Eukaryota; kingdom Metazoa; phylum Chordata; class Actinopteri; order Osteoglossiformes; family Mormyridae; genus Paramormyrops; species Paramormyrops kingsleyae. The sequence goes on from NC_132810.1 coordinate 1,658,416, forward strand.
GTATTTCAGATGCAAGTCAAAGGAGATGAGAGGAATACATAAAAAAGAAGGAGTAATGTGTAGTTCTGTGGAATTGTGTTCATGTTTGGAAGGTTGTGGGATTGAATCCCATAAGTGGTACAGCAACCACATCACCATTGAGCACAAGCCTTGATTCCAAATACGCCGTTAAAATATTAATTGAAATGTTAAAAAAGGTAAAAATACATATTGGAATCTTTATACTGATGGTACATACCTAAGATCTGATCAAAAACTTTCTTGGCAACCAACCAAGGAATTTATAATACAAAAAAGATTTTAACCACCATGATACACTGTGTGTGTGTTGACACGAGAGAAGGAAAAAAAATTCGGACAATTAGGCATTTGGCTGTGATACAGCCATTAGACGTTTCCCCAAACAGGAAAGGTGTCTCTGTGAGTCTCAGCTGAATGACGCAAATAACCGGATTTAACAGCTGTGAAGCATGTCAATAGCACAGAGGAAGTAGGACTAGGGTAACAAATTGCTGCCAGTGGCTGCCACAGCTCCCAGGATCCTTTCTAGGACACAAGAGCTCCACGGCCAGACGCTGACTTTGCTGGTTACGATAGCAATGTCGCTCTTTACAACTGGGACGCCAGTCTGTGGCTGAGGAGGCCCAATGGAAAACGTCAACATTTTCACCAACATTGGGCAAAAGGAGCCAGGTTATAACCGGCAAAGCACAGCGAAAAAAAAAGCAATTCAGCTTCAGAACATAATTTGTAGCTAGTAACCTGCATCGTACCTTTTCAAATTTCCTCTAATGTTATTAGCCCTTTACTACAGACATATGTGCAGGATGCCTGAAGTTGATTTTATCTGTACATGACATATGAAATAGATTTTTTTTATTACTCTTTGAGCACATGTAATTGTATTTTCTAGCATGCAGTTTGCCGCATAAGACAACTGCAGCGACTGCAGTGTCCTGCTGGGGAAAAACAGAAACTATCACATTTAGCAGAATGATACATGATTCTCAGAGTATAACTCTCATGTGTTTTATGATTAATGAGCTATAATTTTAGGCGGCAAAGTTTTGTCTGGGGCTTCTAACGATTGTCTAGTCTTTAGGTTAAACACACACACACACACAAAAAAAAAATAGATATAATTAAATCAGAATGGCATAGGAAAAAATAATATTAACAGGGATGTCATAGGAAGAGCAGAAATTTCCTGGTAACAACAAAAGACACATTCTTGCTGCAGAAGTATATTTACCAAATTCCAGGCTTTTTATATCCTCTTGGAAAGGCAAAAAATTAGAAATCAGACCACAAATATTTTGAGGCAAACTGGATAATTAAAAAAAAACATGTCTAATTTATTATAATTTACTAAAATTTGATTAGGTCCCAACTAACCTGTTGCAACATTTCTGAGATTGTTGCGATTCATCCTTAGCTGGGTGAACTCTGCACGTTCATTGATGATGGATGAACAATCTGAATTCTGTACAATCTGAGGACTTCTGTCATACATCTGTAAGTGTTTGAACTTCAGCTTCAGGCTACTTGCAGTCAATAATCTCCTTAGTGAAATGCGTGTGAAGATAACAGAATAACCCACCCAGAACCAGGCCTTTTTAAAATTAAATGCCAGATATGTATGTATACTCATAATTAAAATAATTGTTCAATATTCTCATTTGCAATTTTTGTTATTTTCCTTGTGTAACATTGTGATTTGATGTGAAATGCTTGCATATTAAGTAATCATGTCTCATGTAGAGTTCCATAATATGCATGTAAAAAATATGTGATTTGCAAAAGAGCAGCCCTTGTTTTTAAAGGTTTTGATGGTCTGGTCTAGGCCTTTTGTTGCCAATAAGTAACAATATATAAATATATACAACATATAATATAATACAATATATTTCTTGATATATATTAATTACATAAAAGTCATCTTACTGATCAATCCATAGCTCATTTATGAATGTTTATATAATGCTTATAAGGGCATTTCATTGGCACAACTTAATTAATTACAAGTAATTACAAGTTATAAAGGTCTATGGCCCTTCACAGAACATTTAACTAAGAGACTGGAGGTTGTTCTTGCTTTTTAACATTTAATTCAATCTGTTCCACTCACTCTATATTTGTAAATGAATTAGTACATTGAATGTAATCATACTTTGGTCAAAGAATACATAGATATGGAATTAGTCCTGAACTTCAACACACCCGTCTTTCTTTTAGCGGATGTTTCCATTTATTCATGACGATTTTGTCAGATGGCGGGATGTCATTAGTGAAGTGTTCCCTAAGGCAGAAATTTTCATTAAGCAATGCCCCAATTTCAAACACGATTACTCAAATCAGCTCTCTGCGCTCTAGTGGTCAAAGTCCCTCTTGATTCGGGTGAAGCACTGAATGACGAGCGACTATGACACAGCTTTCAATCTAAATGTCCCTGTTAGATCCCCACAGCATAGGCCGTGACGCGACCTTGAGCCCCGAGGTGTAGGACATTGTGGTGCCCGGTAAAATTCAGTTTGCTCATATCGAAAGTAATTCATCTCGACTGTCATATTTGTGGTCAAGTGAAACATTAAGTTAGGAGCATATTTTTTTCATTGTCTGATGCTCAGGCTCAATAACATTTGAATCCAGACAGAGTCTTGCGTGAGAGTCATTACTCAGTTTTGGCAGAAAACTGTTAAATGAACAAGTTAATCAAAGTGCTCAAAAATTCAAGATTCTTCATCGTCATAACATAAATTGGTTTAACTATATTACAAGATCACAAAGATTTATGGCCTACGGCGAGAGCACTTTCTTGACTATGGTAATGACTGAAGAATACATTTTAACAAAAAAAAAAGTAGCTGTCAAATAATTTGATGATTTAACTGAATATAACATATAATACACCTTTTGTTTTTAAATCAGAAGCATTCTGATATCAAAATAAATTAGCCATGAGGTACCCATGTTGCTATTACAGTGAATCTATCTCATTGTTTTCAAGAAAGATGCAGAAAACAAGAGCAGATAGGCATCTGAGCTTGGGATATAAGCAATCATCACTTCGCAAGTGAAAAACTATTATTAGAAAGGAATAACATGTAAGGGTTTAATAGATAATCAATACTCAGTCTTTCAAGCATTGATCTGTTCTGTAACATAGTTACTGGAATGCTATCCAGGACTGAAACTTAATTATTTTCAACTAATTGAAGCAGATACTGGTTGAAATAATCAATGTATATGGATGATATTATGTGTAAAATTATAATTACATTCCTAATCACCTAAATTATATCATTTTCAAGAAGCAACCTCATTATCCCATACAGATATAATTAATCAAACTGATGACAAGACAACAAATGAAGGCTAACACTATTTGAGGGATTATAATTTATCGAAGGAGGAATTTGTCAATGAGCCATTGTACACCTAGTAATAACTGCTTATTACAACATGTACTGTATTTAGCTTAAAATTGTTTAAAATCAGGAGCATTATATATGGATACAAGGACTCAAAATTATTAGTCCATTGTCCAACTAAGTGAATACCTTGTTAAATAAAAGCCAAGTGATTTCTATAATCATGTTCTGGATCCTACCTCCAGACTGGGAATGGCAGACTTCAGACACACATCAGTGTGCTCATATGGTTTGCCAAGGCAAAAATCATATCCATTAATTTAATCAACATCACTAATTAAACACTCATTAAGTATTGGAACACTTAATGAGTGTTTAAAAGTTACCCTGAAGAAGGATGATAAACAAAAGGAGAATGTGAAGGAGAAAAGAACACAGCATCGATAGTTTAGGGATTATTCATTTGAGTATTATGATTTTGGTTTGAATGTTCCGTTTTATTTATTTGTTATACATATTATACAGTGCAAGAATATTGATGTCTATCATAGATATTATACCGTGCAAGAATAGTGCTGTCTATCATAGATATTATACAGTACCTGTTTACATGCGTGAAAGGACGAGACTGAGATTCCGGACAGAGACATGGATGTTCATTTCCAGAGACTAAGAGATGAAATGGTTTAATTAATACAAGAGTTTTGGGCAATATTATAAAATCAAGAAATCAAAAAAGCTTAAAATTATGGTTGCTAAAGTACTGCATGTTAAAATGTTGAAATTACAGCCCACACAAAATGGTCATCCTTTGAAGCATGGAAAGCAAATATACAGCTTGATCAATATAGACTGAAACAGTATTTATGCATTTACATGTGAATTAGATTCAAAATAAAATGAAGAGGGAAAAAATGGCCTGGATGTTGTGCGATAGGATAAACCTTATCTCTGTGACTGCAGTTCTTGTGTACTGTGAAGGAATTGGCTATTATGTTGACTCTTGCACTCAGGAATTCAATACATCTTGGGCAGGAAAAATTGGGATCTTCATATGTTTCCAACATACCGATGTATTGATGCCATGATATTTCTTTAAGGATATCTTTCTACTTGATAACAATCACTTTAATGGAATCATTGTGTCACTGTCCTAGCTGCCAAAGTTTCCAAGCAGTTGTGTACACTTTTGGTCAAGCACCCTTGAAAGACAAACTATATTCTATCAATCTTCAAAAACTGCTGGCATCTAACAATCGCAGAAGAAATATAGAGCAAACAAGAAGTATTTCCTTTAGTACTGGAAGGTAGGATGGATACTGAATTGAAAACTAGGAATTTTAACAGAATTTCTAAGGAGATGTTAAACTATGACGCATGTCAGTATTGATAATGATCACTGAAGGTTAACTTATCTTAATAAATTACATCTCTGTGCGCAGGACTTCAAAAATCTAAATGGCCAAAATCCAAGTTGTCTTAAATAAAATATTAAATTTGTTTTCATGTTAGAATGAAGCTGCATGGAATAAAACATTCACCCTGCTACCCTAATCATGTTACTTGGCTGGAAACTGGATTGATGAATAGAGAAAATTTTCAGCCATTTTATATAGGGCAGTATTTAATACATGCATATACATTTAATACATGCTTTCATTCAATTTTTATGGAAAATACAACATGTCAATATGCAAAAAAAACCCCATTAAATTAACAAGCAGTAATACACCACGCTATTCTGGTGTTTTCATATGCCACTTTTGTCATAAACTTAAAGATTTTTATAATTTATTTACAACACACTAGTAGCTATTTATTTAGATTGCACCGGTAGTGTGTCTCCATGTATATCTGGAAGTCATTCCTCAAAGTGGCAATGTCTTGTGAGTCACCTTAAAAACATCATAACTTGATGGAGTTTTATTTTTACATTGACCTTGTTTCGAAAACCAAAAAAAAGAGCAGAAAAACTACAAGCAGTGTGCAGCTTAGGACACGTCCACAATCGTTTGGCATGTTTTTGTATTTCCTTTGGATCTGTGAGGCCTGTTAGACAATAGAGCAGATTGTACTTGAGTGCATTTAAGAATAAGAAAGATAATTCAGTATGAGTGCATCTCAGCTTGCCACAGAGACAGTGTCCCTGATGGATGTGTATATATTAATGTTGCTGAACACAGCAGGTGGCTGTCAGGCGTGACCAGCAAAACGCATGATGCTACAATAGCCTGACGCAATTCATAGCTTAACAGGCTCAATTTCAGATGTTGGCCTGTGCTAGTTACTAATTAACGAGGCACCAGTGATCTGATCGAAAGAACCTGGGAGACATTCCAGGTAATCTCCGCTCCTATTCATCACTGAGCAAAGCACAATTTTTCTGGCTCTATAGGCTAACTGGCAAAAAAACAAGGTGCAATTGCTACTTATATCCCCTCAGTTTTAAGCAGTAGATGACCTCTGTTTGCTCTAGACATCGATAAATACCTCTAGTCTTGCTCGTGGGAGTTTTACTTACACAAAAATGTTCTGAGGGCAGAACAACAAAATGATTGTTTCAGAGAGATAACCAACCAGATTATAGAGGAGGCGGGACCAAGACATCTGATTGGTTGGTCTGACATCTGACCAAGATCTGATCGGTTATCTCTCTGAACCAATCATTTTTCGTGCTAATTTTCAGTCTGGGAGTTTTATGCCCAGTTCCAGCCTATTTTGTCTTTGTGCTGGGAGAACTTTGATAAATGATGCCATAGTAGAAGGCTTATTATCCCAATAAATTTATTATTGACATTTCCAGAAGAAAATAATAAATAGTATATTGAACTATTAAAGCAATTTTTCAGCCCCGCCTGGTCTTTGTGTAACATTCATCACTTGAGAAACTTCCAGTGATTAGCAATGGCAAGAAATTGGTTGTGGCGCCTCTGCAGCTTCCACATTGTCTTCCTCTACAATTTGATTGGTTATCTCTCTGAACCAATCATTCTTCATTCTGCCCTCAGAATATTTAAATGTAAGTAAAACTCCCATGAGCCGAAAAACAGCCTGGGAATTTGCTGATCACAATCAACTGGTATATAGGTCATATAATTTTGGGGTTGGGGAAGAAAGACCAGCCATTCCAAGACCTGCTCACCAGAACGATCCCCACACTTTCCAATGGTCAGTCCATGCCTGCTGGTGATGAATAAGCTCTCAGTAACCACTGTAGTGCTTTATAGAAGCTAAATAAAGTTTAGTTGAGTTTACGATGTCTGCTTCAATGATATAGGCCAATTTGGTAAACGTGCATATAATCGTATCACCACAGTTGTGTCATGGATTCATGACTTTAAATTTATGTTAAATCGATTTCATTTTAATCTCGCACATAATAAATACTCAAAATGAGCTTTGACACTTCATAAATTAAATGCTGCATTTACAGTAATTTTTTTTGAAAATAAAATATTGAACACTGAAATATATTTATTCTATTCTGACACAACTAAATCAATTAATTGTGTGGAACAAACAATAAGTCACAAACACAGCAAAGCTCGCTTCAGGAAGGGTCAAAGTATAATAGTTTGAAGGAAATGAATCCATAAACTTTCCTACACCGTCTATAAAAGGTCCAGCAGCAAAAAAAAAATGTTGTACTGACAAGGGTGAGAATTTTTAGAGAGGTTTTATCTTCCCTCCCAGCTCCTGTTCAGCGTTATTTTTCAAGCCATACAGATAAGACTGTGAAAAACTAAGTGTTCAGTAACAGAAAAAGGAAAAAAAACAATGAAATATTGTCAGCCACTCTGAAACCCCAGCAAGCACTATAATAAAATACACCCCATACTAAACTGTATTGTAAGTCTCCTTCAGCAGAATGTCCTCTTTTGGATCAGGCAGAATCTTCAATCTGTTTAGTTATTCATTTTAATGGAGGGGTGGCATGCTGACGCAGTGCTTAGCAAACCTCTGAGACCAGGGTTGTGTGTGTGGAGTTTGCATGTTCTTCCCATGTCATTGTGGGGTTTCCTCTGGGTCCTCTGGTTCCCCCTACAGTCCAAAAACATGCTGAGGTTAATTGGAATTGCCAAGATTGTACATGTGCGAGCTGATGGTGAATGAGTGTTACCCTGGAAAGGGTTGGTGGCCCATCCAGGGTTGTTTCCTGCCTTGTGCACATAGGCTTCATATATATATACAGTATATACTGCATTACTATATTCATATATTATATACTGCAAAATGTTAACACTGATAGTTATTAATCACTTCTTCATTTAATACATCTGTTGAAAGATGCGCATCTAACAAATACAGGTAAATATTGTAATTCAGGACTTAAAGGATGGTAAAAATGCTCATTTCTGATTCATTAGTAAATACAGCTTTTAATTATCTCTTTAATTAACTGGAAATTATGCTTTTAACAGATAATTCTTGATAATTGATGCAGAGCCGTACGTGATGTTTTAAGAGTCGAACTAACTGTATAGAAAACTGAAGAGTCATTAATAATCCAGAGGAAAAAACCACTTATGTCAGTAAACAGTCTGGGACATTTCTTTTCCTCTAAGTGAAGACTAATGGCCAAAGCTGTTCAGATGGCATACTTAAAATCTAGAGAAAAGCCAGATGGATCGATTTTCATGTTTTAAGTATTACTAGTGAGTGAGAATAACAGCCTGTAAATAACTTGCTTACTCAGCTGTTGAATTACCCTAATATGCTCCATTTCCTGCATCTAAGGCTACAATTGATTAAAGGAAACAGATCACCTAAAAAGTAGAGAGCTAAGAAGCAAAAAAGGTCTTTAATCATCTACACATCATTGTTTAAATTAGTGTGTGAGAGAACAATAAGCACAACCATGTTTGCAAAAAAGTTTGCATTGTAAAATGCAAATAAAAACATAAGGCAGTGATTTACAAATCATATAAACCCATATCTAAAACAGCAAACACAATCTTTGACAGAGTTGTGAACCTCTCCCCATCTTCACTGCACAGAGCGGTGAACCTCTCCCCATCTTCACTGCACAGAGCGGTGAACCTCTCCCCATCTTCACTGCACAGAGAGGTGAACCTCTCCCCATCTTCACTGCACAGAGCGGTGAACCTCTCCCCATCTTCACTGTACAGAGCGGTGAACCTCTCCCCATCTTCACTGCACAGAGCGGTGAACCTCTCCCCATCTTCACTACACAGAGCGGTGAACCTCTCCCCATCTTCACTGCACAGAGCGGTGAACCTCTCCCCATCTTCACTGCACAGAGAGGTGAACCTCTCCCCATCTTCACTGCACAGAGCGGTGAACCTCTCCCCATCTTCACTGCACAGGGGCTCTGCCTCTCTGAGTGGCTCTTTTTATACCCAATCATCTTACTGACCTGTTGTCAATTAATCTAATTTTTAACTTGTTCTCCTCTCTTACTTCTTACTGTCCTGTTGCAACTGTAATCACATCATTTCCTCAGGGATTAATAAAGTATTCTGAATAGCTGGTAAATATCTAACCAGGTGTTTTGTTTTAGCATTTTCCAGTCTTTTGTTGCTACTGGTGTTTTGTTGCTTTTTTTGAAATGTGTTACTGGAATCAAATTCAAATTTTGCATATATTTCTCATAAAGCAATTAAATTTCTAAATTTGAACATTTCATATGTTGTCTATTTTCAATTAAATATGGATTTATATGATTTGCAAATCAGTGCATTCTGTTTTTAGTTACATTTTACACAGAAAAAGATTTGAAATGGTAAACATTTCAGCTTCCTTTGAAAAAAACCTTTGTATAGCTTGAGTTAAAATAGGAGAGATAATAAATGGAGATGTGCAAGATCGTATGGGGGCATCATTTCTATATTTTAATGGGCTTCTGTCTAAACCTGAAAATGGGTTTAAATTCTGTAATACAAATGGCACCTGTTTCATGTGCAGTAGCATAAAGTTGGCTGTAGTTTTTAGCTTTACATTTATTTTCTGTATTCTATGGTTTTGCATAAAAGCCACTTGAGCATTTGAAAGGTTCTAAGAAACCATCCATCCTGTCCATCCATCGCCTGACACACGAACACTAAGCTGTTTGTAGATGCCGCGTCTTGGAACTGCAAGGCTGAAAAGAAAACCTCAGTTCTGCAGGAGTGAGGTAGCAGCAGACCCATCAAAGCTTCCAGAAACACACATTGACACAAACATATGTGTCTCCTACCATTTCAAATGTGCATGAACATACATGTATATGTTTTCAATGATTCACAAGGACCAGGAAATTCACCAAGTATTACTCTTCATTATGGCTGTTGCCATAATGTTTTGGCATTTAGCACATATTCATACCAAAAAAAAGCACATGGCACAAAGAGATTTGTGGTGCATTGGGTTAGGATAATGTCTGTGGTCAGGGTCATTGGTTCAAATAATAGTGATTTCATCATTGGATCCTTCGAGCAAGACCCTTAACCCCCATTGTGCCAGAGACTGTCTGATCCTGCATTTTCAAGTATGCATGTTGCTTTGGATAAAAGTGTCAGCTAAATAAGGAAAAAATGTAACCAAGGTGATTGACATAAACAAATGTATCATAAGAACATAAGAACATAAGAAATTTACAAACGAGAGGAGGCCATTCGGCCCATCAAGCTTGTTTGGGGAGAACGTAACTAATAGCTCAGAGTTGTTAAAATCTTATCTAGCTCTGATTTAAAGGAACCCAGGGTTTTAGCTTCCGCTACACTAGCAGGAAGACTATTCCATACTCTGACTACACGCTGTGTAAAGAAGTGCTTCCTCAAATTTGTTTTAAAATGTTCTCCCTTCATACTGCATTGAATGAATGATCCCAAGCTCTACTTTTCAGAGTAGAAATGTATGTGTGAGGTGAACATACCGTTCTCTCTCCAGCCCAAGGCACCTTTTTAAATAGGATTTTCTCCAGCACCCACATGCTGTCGTCAGAGTATTTCAGGACCACCCACAAGTCTTTTCCATAACATCGATACTTCTTTTCAAGGTAAGAAGTTTAAATAGTTGAAATGTTTGAAGAATCCTGAGAAAAAGTACGGCAGGTGATGTTGAAGAAGAAAATCTTCTCATGAGAGCTGGGTTTAAATAAATATTTAGGGTATAATACACTTTGTTATTGAACATAAAGTATTTCAAACTGAAATGCAAACAAATTATTGTTCTTGTACTGGAAGGACATATCTTACGTATTTCATCCCCAAAAAATATAATTTAACAGAATGCTTTGATCTTCACTTCCGGAGCTGGAGCAGACTTACAGCGCTAAATATTTCAAGGCACTAAATGCAAACTTGAATATTAATTTCTTGAATATATGAATTTTAATAACATTCTCTAGTTTAAAAAGCAGTGGATCTACTACTGCCGGATATTAGAATCCTCGGCCGGGTGAAATACCTGCGTGAGACTCCTACTCAGATAAGAACATTTAATCTGGTACTAAAAGCATGAGAAAACCAGCCAAGCTCCTACAGAGTGAAGAAAGTGCAAAAAGAAGAGAGAGTAAACCTAATGGACTGGAGGACATGGGTACAAACTAAAGGCTGAGCAAAGACAAGAGACTAAAATAATGTGGAAAGAGGAAGGGGTTGGGACAGCAACCTTCTGGCTTGCCTTAGGAATGAGATGACACACTTGAGCTCCTTTTAAAGGAATCAACTATGTGACATTTCCTCCTTAAAGCAACTTGGCCTTTACTTCATACTCCCGTGTCTTAAAAAAAAAATAAAATAAAGCCCATAAAATAACATTTCCACGTGTGCGACGCCCGACGGTCACCTTCCTACCACGTCACACACCCTCAGCTCCCAATGAGCTCAAATTGTCTTTAGCGTCTTTTACAAAAAAAAAAACCTGGTGAAGGTGTGTGTGGGGGGGGGCAGCTTGTAGGGCTTATAAGTAACGAACAGAGCTGCATAAGCAGGGGCGATTTTAGGATTTGACCCTTAAGGGCACTCAGACCCCTGAAAAAATACAGGACCCCCCTCCCCATCATTTTTTATTTATTTTTTTTGCCGAAATTTCCCAAGAGGAGGGGGGGTGCCCACAATGAAGTTTGCCGAACCGCGGGGTATGAAATGTATATGAAAATCCAGGGCCAATTGCTAAATGGTTTTAGAAAAACTATTTTTCAAGGGGTGAAGCCCCTAAAAATAGGGTCTATCCACAGATATATACATTTGTAGAAGTGTTATTTAAATACATAACTGGTGTTTATAAATGAAATCAACATTCAATGAATATAAAAAATATGGTTTAAAGTGAATGTTCCTGGAGTTGATGATATTGTCACCATCCTGATAATAGTAGCACATACTTTGCATGCAACAATGCAAATAAATAATTATGGCAGAGCAGAGAGTAGTATAATTGGGTATCAGAAAGCCAGACAAATACGGCTTTTCCGGAAGACTGTAGGGTGGTGTCCGATACAAGGAGCTCATAGTTGTTTCTTTGAAGTGAGTGTCATCAGGATAACCATGCTAGGAGGCTGGCAACTGAATAAGAAGGATTTACCAATTCTATTTATAGGCAAAGCTCAATTGTCAAAAACAGCTCAGTGAAAACAGTGTAATTTATACAGGTATACAAACTCGGCTCTCTGGTTGTGTATTAAAAAGTAATATTCAGTATAAATATTTAATTATTTTTAAGGTTTGTAACTACTGTGAATTACTCTCAATCATGAAATGAGTAAATAGTGATCATGAAATAATGTTTATGTATATATGTATGTATGTATTCATGTAACAACAACTAAAATTTAAATCAGAAAGAACCATTTAGAACATCTTAATGTAAGAAATCAGTAAGAAAACTTCTAACCATGTATTGGATTCTATTTTCCTTCTTTGTTCTTGGATATGCTAAAACTTTTGTGCATTTCATGATGATTACAGCTCAGCATTCATTTTAGGTATCACCATAGAGTAGAATCGAAAATGAATAAAGACCTAATATTTCATGATTCGTGAAAAAAAAGAAGAGTAATTATTTCTCTATGTACTTCATGATATGGATGAAGAACAAATAATTAACCAAGAATGTTCAGCTGTTAACTGTCTTCTAAAAAAAAGTGATGCATTACCTATGAACATTTAGCTATGTACTCTACTCCATAATGTTTCAGTAAATGGTGTGATTGACAAAAAAAATAGAAAGTGGAAATATTGGAAATGGCTTTTGAATTGTCTTGATACTGTTTTTTTCCTGTCATATTTTAAGCCCTGTGTATATTAATTGCATTTCCTGGACAAGGAATACATATGGTTCTGGGACTGCCACTGCAAACTTTGTAGACACATGGTCTGGGTGATGAACTTTTTCTAACAAATGGACACATTGTAAGGGAGAATATCTGGAAGTGATCAAATTTTGAGACAAATGGCTCCAAATATTAAAGCAGTGCTGTACAGTGATAGCAAAGGGAAGGGCGGTTTTAAGACTTTATACTGTTAGTGCAATAACTCAAAAAGTTTTTGTTGGATCTTTTCCAGACTTCGTGGACAGTGTATAGGTGACAGTCTGAAGCTTTTCAAATTTTGAGGGAAACTGCACCAAAGTTTTAATAACGCTGCTTAGTGACATCAAAGGGAAGGATAACTGCAGTAGATGATTGCTCTTGTGAAAAGAATAACTATATTGTATTATATTACTCTATTTGCTGTATTTGATATTTGATGGACCACTTCACAAAAACATTATATGGAGGAAAATCTACACCAATACACATGAAATAATTGACCCTAAATTGAAGCAGCAGCTCTAGATGGCAGCAGAAGATGGAAAGGGCGGCTGCAGCAGCCGTCTTACGAACACAGTCATCAGCTTTTTCGACAGGCCCCCCTACGGCTGATATATTTCTCCTGACCACCACCCCCCAATGCCCACACACAGACACACTCATTTCCACTCGTTTGAGGTGTTGCTTTGCCATCACATTTCCTTTTAACATTACGTGCAGGTGGACATTTCTCCATGTATGTAAGCATTAACTGAGCAACTTTCCCACTGTAAAACTCTGCTGCGTTACTAGTCATTCAATACATGGTGCATTACTATTTTATATATTTTAATGATTTTAATTTGATAGCATCATATAATGTGCACAGGCAAATAATGTGTTTGCATTTTTTGAAATATTTCCGAAGGTTGCAATTTCGAAATAGATCTGCCCCCAGCTCAAACCACCTACACAGTTCTGCCCCCCCACCCCCCCCTGCAATTCCACCAGTTTGATCACCTCTGATTTAAGCTACCTTTTCAAATTTCCATGGAACATTGTACAGCTCATGTGATGATTTTCTGAATATTCTAAAACACGGTATTTTTTTCCCCCTTTGCCAGCCTCCCTCTTCGACAAACTTTATTGGTAGCAGTCTGGTAGCCAATCAGCAAAATGTATAGTGGGGAACTTGTTGAAAATTATGGTGGGGAAATTTAATTAAAGTTGGGCTTTTGATAAGGATTTTTGGAGAGGTGCCGAGAGTGTGTGAGGAAGGTTTGGTCTGTAAGCTGCAGTATTTCTGTTCAATGAAATTTATTGTGGCTGACCACCTCTGCTTGATGACATTTATCTGCCCAAGGCTAAAGATAGAGTTTGGGGGGTGTGGAGGGAGTAGGAATTACATGGGGGTGGTGATGGGGATGTCTGGGGATATTGTTGTCATTCATATAGTATCTTTATCTACTTTTTAGATCATTATTTCGGGGGTCTGATTCTATTTGGATGGATTTTATTTCTTATGACACCTAAAAGAGAAACATGAAGCGCAAGAGTGAAATGCATTTAATTATATGAACTAGTAGCTGAAAGATACTTAGTTCCAGTCTTAAGAGCAATATTTAAGTATCGGTAACATTGGGTAAAGTGAAAGGATTAAACTCTGAATTGATCTGGTGAATGTGTCTTCAAAAAACTACAACTAAATGAATACATTAATGAAAAAGGAACGATGTAGCAAAGCATACACCGCACCCATTGACACACAGAGCTCTCCATTAGCTGTTCTGCTAAACACAGTTATGACAGGCGGGTAGTAAAAGTCAGAGAACCACCTGAAGTATCGACATAGGAAGCACTGCAGCTCCAGAAAGTCAACTAAAGAATAAATGATGGAGAAACTGCTTGGGAGTTCTTACGCAGCCTACACTTCACTCCCATGGTCTCTGGACCATAGAGCACATCTTAGCAAGCAGTGAATAGAGTTCTGAAAGCTGCTTCAGGCGGAAGGGGGAGGGGGGCGGGGGTCACCACCATTATTGCAGGATCAGAAGATGGCCATCAGCATGAAAGGTCGAGGTTAGCTCTGGTATTACAGGGCTTCTAAAAGAGGCAAGGCATGGTTCATGAATAGCTCCTCGAAAGAATCCAAAAGTTTGTTCCATTTTGTACTATTGATTAGCCACTTTTGTGTAAAGAATAGATTCTAGAACTAAACATGATGATTCATGAATTCAGTGAGTTACTTTCTAGCGTTCCAAGAAGAAATCTGTTGTTACGGGCTAAATTAATTCCTTAGAAATATCAACAGATTTTTTTTTTACATGGTTTAATTAATCACTTAGGTCAACTAGTTCCTTTGTTTGCATAAAATACAATTCTGTTCCAATTCAGTTGAACAGAAGGTGTTTTACACTTATCAAAGTCATCATTGAATTGTTACATGTTTTCTGCTTTGTTCCACCCAGCTGTAACATGACATATACCTGAAACACCGGAAAAGCTATTACTTACTGGGCATTTCTTTTAAAAATTACCATTTGTTTTCAAGTCATGGCTAAAATGTAAGGTGACCAGATAATGTATAATTGAGCTAGGACCGGATTTGTAAAATACCATGTTGATTGAGGAACGATTCATCCACCTGTTTTCAATTAACATTGGTGACACAAGCATGACGATTCAACTCAGTGTTCAAGTGAAATCAAGGTCTTCTTAACAGAAATGGTACCTTACAAGTCCTGTCTCTAGCTCAAAGAGTCCTCCCTGACATTATCTGGTTACCCTACTAAAATGCAAATACCAAGATACACAAATACCTTAAGCTAAAGACCTGGTATCTCATATATCAAACTTTGGGTAAATTTCATTGTGGGGAAAAAAAATGCATACACACATTTGGGCTTCTTTTTGTGTGCATGCAACTTTGATAAATGAGGCCCCTGGTTTCCAATAGATCAAACTCTACTCTCAATGCCTTCACACATGATGTTCAAACATCCATATTCCATTTGTTCCAACAAGAAAAGTCAATTAGAATGCAATCAATAACAAAAGCAGCATCAAACAGAAGACACTTCATGTTTAAAAATACTTATCCCAAAAATTAACCAACTAATTACATGTATAATCAACCAGCTGCTTTGGATTCCTAAATAGCTGGAAAATGTATGATACATAATAAATTAAGAGTATTTTTATTTAACACTGGCTCTCCCAACCAAAAATTACAATGTAACACACAACAGTGATGATTTCTTCTAAGTTCTTAGTAAAGCAAGGACAATGCACTGAATCAATTGGTGAATCAATAAGATGCCAGTGTTTGCTTATCATCATCTGAGGGATCTGACTGGTGGCCACTCCATTGGGAACAGCTATTGAGTGTCCCTACTGCTGTCTTCCATCTTCTTCCCAAACTACAGAATCAGTTCGCCAACTAAAAGAGAAGTATTTATTGTTACATACAGCTGCATTTTAATCAATAGAGAGGCAGCTGAATACATTTTTTCGAGCACTAAGGCCATGATTCCTGTTAGCATCCATCACAAAATTGTCCTGATAGAGCTCAGTTAGGTAAGAACTTCTTCAAGAACTGACAACCACTTGTGGTCATAATCAGGAGGGTCTTGGTGACTGCTGGACAGAAGGAAGTTTGCTGGTTGTTTTAATCCTGTTAAATGAATTGTGTGCGTGTGTGAGAGAGAGAGAGAGAGAGAGAAAGTGTGTATGGGAAAATTGGGGAGGGATACCTACTGTGGTTTAGCATGGAAAGTGGGTGGTTCGGGGAATGTTTTATATGTATTGAGCATTCAAGCCTAGTAATTACCCTTTTTAGACTGATGGTTTGCTGTGTTTTGTCTTACTGAATTTGGGGTGGTGATTATTTAGGTATAATAATGAAGTGTGTTAAAGTCTAACTTATCCTGTGTTTAGACCCGGTGGGGGTGTGCAGCACTGTGTGACAGTAGGTGGCGCTAGTTGCTGGCTTGGTGTTCAGTAGGTTAGGTAGCATAATCGTATTCCTGCCTTCATTCACCTAAACCTGGTATTTTTATGGACATTATATTTTGTAAAGAATAAAGGGAATTGTATTTGTTACCATTTGCTTTGTGTGGCTTTTTGTGGGGAATCTGGGGACGACTACCAGACCATACTGGCTTGCCGGTGGTGGCAGCTTAAATAAGAACATTGCTGTTACATCCTAAACTGATAATACTAATTTACATAATGTTTACTATGTAATTCTTTTATTATTTGGAATATATGTGGCATACAGTATAGATTAACATAGCATACAGTATAGATTAACATAGCATACAGTATAGATTAACAATGTGCTATATGTTTCAGTTCACTTCATCCATCCATTTCCTGTAACCACTTGTCCTACTCAGGCTGACGGGGTTGGGGGAGCCCAGAGCCTACATACACAAGGCTGGGAACGACCCAGGATGGGGCACCAAGCCATTTCAGGGTACACTCACACACCATTCACAATTTGGTGACTCCAATTCACTTTAGTGTGCTTTTGGGCTGAGTGGAATAAAACTGGAGTACACAGAGGAGACCCCTCGACGACAAACCCAGGTATGCCCACTCCACAGAGTCAAACTCAGGTATGCCCACTCCACAGAGTCAAACTCAGGTATGCCCACTCCACAGAGTCAAACCCAGGTATGCCCAGTCCACAGGTCAAATCCAGGTATGCCCACTCCACAGAGTCAAATCCAGGTATGCCCACTCCACAGAGTCAAACTCAGGTATGCCCACTCCACAGAGTCAAACCCAGGTATGCCCAGTCCACAGGTCAAATCCAGGTATGCCCAGTCCACAGAGTCAAACCCAGGTATGCCCACTCCACAGAGTCAAACCCAGGTATGCCCACTCCACAGAGTCAAACTCAGGTATGCCCACTCCACAGAGTCAAACCCAGGTATGCCCAGTCCACAGGTCAAATCCAGGTATGCCCAGTCCACAGGTCAAATCCAGGTATGCCCACTCCACAGAGTCAAACCCAGGTATGCCCACTCCACAGAGTCAAACCCAGGTATGCCCACTCCACAGAGTCAAACCCAGGTATGCCCACTCCACAGAGTCAAACCCAGGTCCCAAAGGTGTGAAACAACAGCGGCTACCATTGCGCCACTGTGCTGTCTCTCAGTTGACTTTCCTACAAAATATTATATAAATAAAACCCTTGAAAGTATTAAGGCTTTATTATTAAACTGGGGAAATTAAACCAAATTAGACAAAATCAACTAATATGTGAAACCAATGAGGTGTAAAAAACAACACAGACGAATGTTAGGCTTAAATTCTCTAGGCATCGTAACTACCTCAAAAACAAGTACATGGGTTAAAAATAGCCCATCTTTACAATTATTCAGCTTTGGATGCAGTTTTTCTTTAAAGAGAAAAGTAAAACAATCCTGGCTTCCTGAGCGTATTGACTTCGATAAAGTGGGAGTCAGTCGCAACTTAATAGGATTCTTTATCAGTGGGTTTCTGTGCTGCTTGTTTGCTGTGCGGATGGGAGCGATAGCGCACTGTCACACACCCTGTGTCAGCTCCTTTGGATGAACTGCAGCCTGTGATGCTGATAAGCACTGTGCTCCACAGGGCAGTGCCTGACCAGTAGGCATCAGCTACAGACTCTGCCAGTAACATTGTAAAGTCGGACACTAGTTGCGGTATTAGCTGGTAACATCATCCCAACACTAATTCGGACATCTGGTCCCTCCTCTTTATCTTTCACACTGTTTTTTTGTTTTTGTAAATTTGTAATTTCTATTATATTCTTTATTTTTGCATATATAGTACTGTGAAGTGTTCCTCCTATATGTCTTGTTCGGTACTTCACTGGCACCAAACCACAACCAGTTCTGGTATGTTTGTACGTGCTGGCAGTAAAATGTTCTGAGTTCTTAGTTTTGATAATTTAACTGGTTTATGAGTGTTTTAGGTATTTTCTCTTGCACCCCCCAATCTAGTCCAATTACTTGTGCTTTCTTGTAAATTTCCCTTTGTGTTGCGCGTGTCACCATAATGTATATAACCATGCCTGTCTGCACACTCGTGAGTATTCCCTCGTTGTTGGTTCTGGTTGCTAGATCGTTTGGGTTCTGCTTGGCTAGCAGTGTTAATGGCATTTCCCCATGCAGCCTGTGTCTTGGTACCACGGTTCCCCCATTGTTGGACGACAGCTGGCGCGCCTGAAGGAGCAGCCTTTGCTTGTGACTCGTGGCTATTTGGTAAATTTTGATTTGCACACCTTTTATATAATGCCTTTACTTGCAGGCGAATCCAAATAAGTATATAGCCCTATTTATAATACCAAATATGTATCATTGACTGACCCAGTTCTGGGGTTTTTATAAGCCGAATGACTGGAAATGGAAGGAAATACATAAAACCCATTCCAGGATCATACATAAATACTCATTAAGCTTTAAAACAGCATGAAAGGTAGCTAAGATATTGACTAGCTACTTCAAATACAGACAGAAGGTGTGATGTATAATATGTGCAGAGTATATTTTATCTTTCAAAATGAGGATATAAAATGTTTATTTCAAATGACAGCTAGCATTTTAGTCTAGTGTGATGATCCACTTTATCCCACCCAGGTACAGTATACTGTTTTATCTGCCATTGTATAGTAATACATACACACTTTCAGAGGAGAAGCAGCAGACATTTATCCAGCCTGATTTGAGATTTTACAGTCTTTATTTTTTTTGGTGTGAAGTTCAATGTTGCTAGCAGTTTGGACCAGACTCCCATTCAGCAGATTTTGTCTGTTAAATGCAAAGTTGACTAAAGCCAGGACCGTTAAATCCATTGTTTATTGTAACAGCAAGTGCAGCTGACACCTTAAAAAACTGTTTCCTCAAAGATCAACGTATATTCAGTGCTGTGCTAAAGTCTTAGGCAGTCAAAGGAAAGGTTTAAGGCTATTTATCTGGGTAGTAAACATATATTTGCTCAAAAACACAGAATTAAATGCTAAAACATATCCAGATTTACTGTAAAGTAATATAAAAGTAACCAAAAAAAATACAATAATTTCTTTGGTTCTCTAAAAAACTTATCTTATTGGATAGCTATTGGATAGCTAGATGAAACCAACCTCTTCTCAGGGACAATTCAGCCATTCCACATATTCATTAAATTTCTCCACCGGCTCGTTTAATTAATTAACTTAATTCATTAAATAACTCAATGAGGTATTGATTAGCCAATCAAGGTGGGGTAATGGTCAAGTCAAAATGCATTGGTGTATTGGAGGGTTTTTGAAAAATATCAAATGATTCCCAAATGATTTTTTGGGAGGTACGGTGATTTTTTTTTTCATTTGAAGAGCCAATTAAGTATTTATTTTCTATGCAAGATTCACACTTCACATACAAATTATTACAGAAGAAAATTGTAATATAAACAAAATTAGTCCTAAAAACAGTTGTCCCAGTAGTACCGCTTTTCCAGCATGGCCATAACTGAACTCAGTGTCCAATAAATTCTGATTTTATTTTCTATTATAGCTGGATATGGATGAAAAGCATAAGTGATGTTAAAAATGTTTTTCTCCTCTTGTCACTGCTTGTGCAAGTGAAGCATAATATTGATTGCGGTGATAATGCTTCACAAAAAAGATAAGCTGAAATGCAACAATGTAAGGAAATCTGGTTTTGCAATAAATTTAACATGCAGCATAAAGCATTGTAGTTACTTTTCAGTTAGTACAGGAAGCAAGCAGCACCAAAAAGCACAAGGCTTTGAGATGCCGGAATGTTCCAGAACTGCTCTTAGGACACATTGCCTTCGAAGCACTGGCAGCTGAGATCATCACGGGTCTGACCCTACGTCTGGTCTCATCTACGCCATCCGATGACCAGCTGCTGACAGAGTCATTACTCACTCCTGCCTCACAAGCTGTAGGTGAGAGACTCCCAGACTAAAACTGGCTCTTTCCACTGGAGAAAATCTGCCGGGTCTCGTGGAAGTGGGGGATGGGAAGGAGATTGAAGGAAGAAAAGAAGAAAAGGAGAGCTGGTGGACACCCATGATGGCATAGAAAGAGAGTAAACAATGCAATTTGGAGAGGAATGATGCAAAGTGAATGGCATGACCGCAATGTCACACACCGCTGAACATATTGATTTTTTTTTTTTTTTTTTTTGCATTACCGTCATCTGTGTTTTCTTGGAGGTCACCAGCAAACATTCAGCTAACCTGCTGTTTGATTAAATGATACACATGCTAATGCCCAGGACTCATTTTGGTTATGACCTCCCCAGGTAACAATACAACGTTCTCAGAAAGTTACAGGAACAATCCCAGTAGTGAGTGAGACCAAGCTCTCTTGAAGTCCTCAGCAATGATCATGCATGATGTCTGCATTTTGTTTTTAATACACAAAAAGAATAAAAATGAAAAATTCAGTGGCGACAATGCTGAAATGTTGAAACATTTTTGTGTAACGTGAAAGGGAACATTAGGGGAACGTAGATGAAACTCCCAGCTCCCAAGCAAAAACGTGGACTGTCTAGTAGGAAGCTCAGTGTCTGTGGGTCCCTGAAGACCACATTAGAGAACACTGGTATAGACCACCTAGCAAATCAGAAGATAGCAGGAGGACATTAGCTTCATGGTCTGCCCAGCATGGTTCACAATAATTACAAGCAAAATGGACAGACCTAGCTATGAAGCACTGACCCCACCCCCCACCCCCCGAAAAGAGAAACCCTTTGAGTCAATTTCACTTAATAGAATACTCTATAATGTGAATCATAATTCCACCACAGGCTGCTGAAGTAGACAATAAAAGCCAATACCGTGATTCACACTCTAAAATGGCTTTGTAGATATTTCTGTGCTGCAGTTTGCCTGTCGACTGCTGTTAAATAAAGAAATGGCACATGGATGGACAGATGAATGGATGGGTGCAGTGGTAACGGAGAAACCCTCATGCATAGAAGATAGATGGGTCTGTTGCCTGTGCTGACATACTTTTTACTGCAAGTTTTGTTTTTTTTTTCCTGTTAAATTTTAAAATTGAATTATTGTCTGGCATGTTGTTACAACTGATTGAGAGTGGTGAGTGAGCTGTCATGCAGCAGTCTAAGTGTAACCAGCAAATACTCTCAATGTGTTATTGTGGGGTTTCCCCTGAGTTCTCCATCCACAGGCCAAAAAAAAAACCACATGCTAAAGTGATTTGGAATTGTCAAATTGTCCATAGGTATGAATGGTGCATGTGAATTGTGTGTGTGCCCTGCGATGGGTTGGCACCCCATCCTGGGCTGTTCCCTGCCTTGTGCCCTGCGATGGGTTGGCGCCCCATCCTGGGCTGTTCCCTGCCTTGTGCCCTGCGATGGGTTGGCACCCCATCCTGGGCTGTTCCCAGCCTTGCGCTTGTAGCTTCTTTGATGGGCTCCGGACCCCCCCTGACCCTAATGGATGTCTTCTTGTCTTTAAAAAGACAAGAAGTAGAGTCCAGGGAAAGATTCCACCGTCAACTGTCTAATTATCTGCATCAGAGCACCTTGTCTTGAATAATGTCATCATTCCACCATGACTGATAACAGATGCAATCAATAGACTCTCATATGTGTTTGTGATCTTTGCTTCATTTATGGAGAGATTTTATTTTGGTAATGGTCAATTGATTTATTTGAAGGAGCGTTCCCTATATTAAATTTTATATTTTTAAATTCTCACACTGCATAATGCCTAGCAACAACAGCACATTATTACCATTTAACAACAAAGAGTATTTTATCACATAAATTGGCTGTAATAATAGTTAAAGGGTATAAACCTAGACACAGATTATCATGTATGACAATAGTTACTGGTTCTTTCTACTTACATGCAGCTAACTAGTTTATATACTGTATAATCAGAATGCTTTTCTTTGAATGAAACCTTAAAACGAATCCACAGAGCAATTTTCTCTTCTCTCAGTCACCTACAAGTATTAAAAGAATGCCATCCATCCATCCATCCATCCATTTTTTGCCGCCTCTCCAGGACCAGGTTGTGGGGGCAGCAGTCTGAACATCTGAGTATGGATGAACAGATTATCCTCTCACCAGCCACCTCCTCCAGTCCCTGTGGGGGGGGGGGGGGGGGTGATACCAAGGTGTTTTACAGGCAAGTCAAGAAATATAATCTCTCCAGCATGTCCTGGGTCTGCCCCAGAGTCTCCTCTTGGTTGTGCAGGTATCCAGGAGATATCCTAGATAGATGCCTGAACCACCTCAGCTGGCTTCTTTTGGTGTGGATGAGCAGTGGCTCTACTTCCCGAATGTCCGAGCTCCTCATCCTATCTTTAAGGCTGACCTCCGACACTCATTTCTGCTGCTTGTATCCACAGTCTCATTCTTTCACTCACTACCCAAAGCGCGTGACCATAGGCGAGGATAGGAACGTAGATTGACTGGTAATTCGATAGCTCTGCCTTCCAGGTAAGCTCTGTCTTTACCACAACAGAACGATATAATGTCGCACAACTGCTGACGCTGCACCTATCTTCCTGTCGATCTCCCGCTCCCTTCTTCCCTTACTCATGAACAAGACCCCAAGATACTTAAACTCATCCTCAACCTAGATGGGGCAATCCACCCTTTTCCGGTTGAAAACCATGACCTCATACTTGGAGGTGCTGATCCTCATCCTTCTCACTTGACACTCAGCTGCAAACCGCCCCAGTGCATGACGCAAGTCACAGCCAGACAATGCCAACAGGACCACATCATCTGCAAAAAGCAAAGACATGATCCTGAGGTTATTGAACCGGACATCCTCCACCCCTTGGCTGCACCTATAAATTCTGTCCATACAAGTTATGAACATGACCAAGGGCAGCCTAGGCAAAGTCCAACACCCTCCAAAAATGAGTCGGACTTACTACTGGCAATGTGAACCATACTCTGGCTCTCTTTATACAGGTACTTGATGGCCGGCACCAATGGACCCTGTACCCCATCCCCCTGAAGCACCCCCCACAGAACCTCCTGAGGGACACGATCGTATGCCATTTCCAAGTCCACAAACACATGTAGACTACTTACACAGACTCCCATGAACCCATTAGTATCCTTGTGAGGGTGAAGAGTTGGTCCAGTATTCTGTGTCCAGGATGGAATCTGCATTCTTCGTTTGACCAACGGACAGACTCTCATCTCCTGTACCCCAGCAAGGAGACTGAGGAGTGTGATGCCCCTAAAGTTGGAACACATCCTCCGGTACTCTTTCTTAAAGAATGGGACCACTGCCACAGTCTATCAATCCAAGGGCACTGTCCCCAAGCTCCACACAATGTTGAAGACGCATCTCAGTCATGGCAGCCCAACAACATCAAGAGCTTTCAGGAAATCTGGGTGAATCTCATCCTGGAGCCTAAACATCAAAGAGTTTTTTGACTACTTCAGTGAACTCACAGTGATGGGTAAGTCCTCCTATGCATCTCTCAGATCTACTTCCTCCAAAGAGGGCATGTCAGTGGGATTCAGGAGGTCCTCAAAGTACTCATTCCACCGCCTTATATACCTACAAGAGATCAACAGTGTTCCATCCCAGCTGTAAACAGCATGGGTAAAACCCTGATTCTTCCTCCTGAATCACTTGATGATTTGCCAGAATTTGCAGAATTTGCTTCTAGACCCTGAGCCATGCGTTGAGGTGAACCTGACCCATCAGAGAGGTTACATTCCATGTCCCTAAAACCACATTGTTCTGGTGAGGCTGCTGCCCCTTCCACTGCCACCTGACCTACAATGCACTCGATTTCCATGCCCCCACCCTCAGATGGTGGCCCATGTTTTAAGCATATTTTGGAGTTTAAGCATTAAACCTTACGTAGCTTTTTATTTGTTATTTAAGCTTTAATTTTAAAACAGGCCTCTATTTAAACACTATTGAAACGTGATGCCATCCAGCATTTACAGGTGAAGCGCAGCACAAATTGGACTTTTATCTTAATTTACAGACAAATGAGCCTTGTGAAATAGATGGTGGTCTTTCCCTTTTTCTGAGAACAGTGATTTAGCTTAAGCGAGCTATAAAGCCAAAGCCAACACTAAAGGTTTGGGCTCAAAACTAAATACGATAACGGGTGAGAATTAACAGAATGTCTAATTCATTTCTGAACCTAAGGACCTGGACTTTGACTTTTCTGCCACCTCCGTCCATACAATCAACATTACTCTGAAAGCTCTAAGCTGCGATTGCTCGTCCAAACTAGATAACAGGTGAGTGTTTATTGAACTTCCGCTCCATCCATGAGAGCAGAGGGAGGCAGCCTCACCCTTCATTATCTCACTCCCACTTCTTGTCACTGTACCAGTCAGAGTGTTGGAGACCCAAGTTGATCATGCAGCATTTCTAATACCCACAGTCAGCTGCACCAGTTCAGGTGCTGGCAAGCACTGGCCCTTCTCCTTGAAATCTTGCTGACTTCAAGTATTTGAAAATAACCCAAGGTTTTTATTTATTTTCGGGGGTTTAATTGAAACCTTGACCCTGCTTCTCAGCACAAATTACAGAGCTGCTCCTGAAGGCTATTTTTATTTCTTGCCAGACATGCATTTGGTTTAATCCATTAGTATTCCAAGAGGTCAGCCGTACACAGCGAGTGCAGTCCTATCAAGTTTAACTGGAGGTTAAATATTACTTACTTTTTGCAACCTAAATAATTACTTAATGCATAAAAAAACACTAAGTACCAAAGCTAGCCATAGTTCCGGGATGCCAAGTCAAAGAACATTAATTAATATTAAAACTGTGACCTGTAAACAAATTACTCTGATTAAAGCAATATGATAAGAACAGAGGCATGTCAAAATTATTTTCATTCAATTTATACATTAAATTTTTGTTGAGAAATCAAGGCATAAAGTGAATACTGTACAATTTAGTTTTTCTCATGCTAATCCAACAACTCAGAACTTGCAGATATTGAACATTCTGTTTTTTGTGGCATTTTTCTTTGACAAATAAATAGTACAAAAAGGAACAAAGTATTGAGAACTAAGCAAACTTACTTGTAGAAATGGCAAAAGGCCTAATACGTGGATCCATACCATGATCATAAACAGCAGATGTGGATCAGCCTTTACACTTACAACTTGCTGTATACAGCAGATAAACACTGGAGTTGAATTACTGATAGTTGGTTTTTAATTACGTATTCTATATTTAAATCCACAAATGAAGAATCTATATCCATCCGGATGTGATGTAATTATAGGACTGGTGGAGGGCTACCCATGATCAATGACGGACAGAAGTGTCCTCCCCACTCATCGCGCCCATTCAGTGCCCATGAGGCGACATGGGCAGCCGGCTAGGACGCTATCTTCTGAGGGGTTAGGGTTAGGGTGAGCAGCCGCTGGAGTGCGAGAAGAGCCCTCCGCCAAGCCTGCCTGGGCACCAAATGGGCAACATCTGGCACTGTGCTGATTGTAGCTCTTGATGAAGCTGTTTGGGAATGAGCCTTCAGTGGAACAAATAGTATTTATGTGAACAGGCAAAAGTGTGAGTTTTTTTTTCTTTGTGAAGGGAAAAGTTTAGGAAGTAGTGTGATAGGCCCACACAGATTTTGACTGTATCATTGTGACTACACCTGCGTGGATTTTATGTTATAATAAATATAATATTATAATAAATAAAATAAAATCCAAATGCAATCTCTCTTTGAGCCCCATGGTGATTTCTGTGACATTTCAATGGAGAGTTAAAGACACACAGCCCCAGAATTTTTTTTATCTGAGTGCCAGTCACCATGCATGACATGCACATCTTTCTGTCATTAGAAACTCACCATGTTTCTATATTATAGATTTACAACAAGAAATACGGTTTTAACCCAGCAAGATGACTGTTAAATTGCCAATGCACGGTGCGGCCTGAGAGTACAGTACTCTGAAAAAGTGACGAGCCCATCAGGGTAGAACATGTATTGCTATGTACAGTCCGTGAGTCACTTATGAGGAAGCAAAAAGAGCAAAACTTCAATTGTAGTACTAACTGAAATGAATTAAACTCGACTGTGAATCCTACTACAGTAAACATGACCTGTCAAACCAGAGGTGGAAAGTTTGGGTCCAGAAAGAAAAATTCAACCAACCAGATGAGTATTCAGTGACTCTTTGGTTGAAACAAAATCTTGGTCTGGATTTTTACTTTGTAGACCGGAACTAGCCACTTCTGTGAGATATTTATATCTTATTACCTTTTCTATTGTTTCCTTTGTTCTTTGAAAAGAATATGTGTAGGAAAGGAAGTTTTAGCCACCCAGTCATATTTGAAAATCACTGGGAATGTAAATCGAAGGCACTTTTCCACCAATAATCTGGAAAGTGCCTGAGGACTGAATTCGAGCTTTTAGACCTGCGACATATCAGGAAGTTTGAAATATTTTGCCATGACTCTTACATGCTAATAATCACACATCGACTTCAGGAAATTTGCATTTCTTGTGTCTCCCCCCCCAGTCTAAATCAGGACCCTCTCCATAGATTTCTTGGAGTACCATACAACATTTCTGACCCCCTCCCTGGCCTTCTACCCTCCTCTCATCCTTCAGCCCAGATAAGGGCTATCCTGGAAATCAAGCCCATTGCCTGCCAGGGTTCCATCTGATTAGCAGCCGGAACAATTATTCTAATCGTGTCATCTTAACAAACCTGCTGATAAGCAGCACTGGCCCAGTAATCTGGGAGACCTTTCCTTACGCAAAATATTTCCTCTTATCATCCCCATGAAAGTAAATAACCATTATGTTGGGGAGGGAAGCACAAAAAAACTTGCATCAGTGCACAGCTAATAATACAGGTGATCTGATGGGAAATTGAAGGGAATCATCTTCCTCCCAGTTTATCCATGTCATAAAAAAACAATCTCCCTAAAATGGCATCACCTTCCTTTGAGAGAAGTCATGGTTGCACAGTGCTGATGAATGCCTGGTGGCTGTCTTAACATATCCATGCCTAACGACATTCACAGCTCAAGGGCAGAATTTTAAGGAGAGTTTAGGTGGATGGCAATTATGGAGGACAAACAATCTTTCTTAAATGTGGCAGAACAAAGACCAGAAAGAAATAAATTGCTTAGCGGGAGGCAAGTTGAGAAGGACAGCTGAAGGAGACCCAGACTTGGGAATCGGTGCCTTGCTGACGTATTCAAACAACTATTGCAGTGTGGTACCACCGGGCGGCAAGAAATAAACTGTGTGGCAGGAAATTTCATGCAAAAATGCAGCAATGTATTCTCTTTTTGCGGTTTGCGCTCATCCCTGAATGCGTTACAAGCAGAAATGGAAAGGTGTATCTCCTGCCTTTTTGCAAAGCTGTTTCGGCGGCCGGATCCGCAAAATGTGTGGGAGCTGGCGGGGTAACAAGTGGCATCTGACAGCCTTGCAGGCTTCAAAGCAAATGCCCTTTAGAGTACGGGTTCCCCTCCTGGCTCTCCTGCTTTCACCACGGGCAGTCCCTTACCGAGCCCTTTGAGGTGTCCCCTCTCTAGGGAGGACTGAGGGGGGAGCTTAACATTTACATTAAATTACTTGGCATCAAAGAATACCACTGGCTGCCCCCCCCAAAGACTAAATGATTAAAAGCAGCTTTTACAGGACAGCGAAACACACATTTGTATCAGAGGTGCTTTGCTTCTCATGGCAACCTGTGCCAAGTCACGGAAAAACAGATTTTAATAATTCATTAAAATTCAGTGCGTGCTATGCTGGTGTCAAAGCGATTTGCGGGGTATATGTTTTACAGGGTATATATGCGCAACAGAGATGTTTCCTTGTTAATTGTGGAAGAAGCTAGTGTTCTATTAGTAGTTTTTAATGAGAGAAGATTATACAGTGATTTTAAAGTCATGTTTGGAATTTGGTGAGCAAACAGCAGCCGTTCTGTAAGACTGCTGAGGGAACTTTAAAGAACAGACAGAGGCAGGAGCACCGTTTGGGCTCATTCACAAGACATCAGTTGCTATTTCCCAGAACCCATAGTGGTACAGTTCTCATTTTGATTATAGATCAGTGAAAGCTATAGACTATGTCAGTACAGTAAGCAGAACAGTTTTGCGATTCATATCAAGAGCATTTTTCAAGAACTGACCATAATTTGAAGGCTTTGCTAGATAAAAGAGAAAGCCAGCTTGCTATATGAGAGATACTGAAGCACAGGATTCTGTGTGGTCCGATAAGGAGAGTGGCTGTACACTAGCTGCCCCATAAAAAACGTCTGACTGCCCCCGCCCCCCCCGCCCCCAAGCATGTCAAGCTTACGGCAGCCTGTGCTGCTTCCGCTGTGTTTTCCTCACACGCTTTCTCTGCTGTTCCTTAATTTTGGTGCTATAATCACTGGTGTTGATCTGATTGCCAAAACCCTGGTATTTCAGTAGTTGACTTGCCCAGATTTTTTTTTTCCGGCAGAATTTCGCCAGTGATTTTGCTTTATTTCTCAAATGCCGATGTTTGGTAATGAAAAGGGGAAGTGAGGCCTTCAGAGTTCGGCATTTAGAAGAGTACATAAATACTGTGTTTTTATTTTTTATTAAATTAAAAGATTCCAAAAGACAGTTTCACATACAAATAAAATGTATGTTTTATGTTTTCATTTATAGTAATTTAAAAATTTTAGCAATCACAACACTAAGCTCAACGTTTTTTTTTTTTTTTTGCGGAAATAAAGCTCAAAGAAAATAACTTTGCAAAAGGAAGCAAATCCTGTGGACTATGAGTAATATGTATGTAACTTCATTATTACGTCAGCTACTTTATTTGAAACACCATCATGGGTAACTTTATATTCATTGAACCGTAGAACAGCACAGGCAAACAAAACGCAGGACAGACTTGGCACTTTGTGTCAGAAAACCGTCTGGGCTTTCAGACCAGAGATACCATGTTACACTGTCCAGAAAAAGATATATGCAGAGATGAAAGTGTCCATTTCACAACTCACTACGTCATTTAACTGAAAAACTGAAGGTTGAACAAATATGTTTCATAATGAAAGAAAGAGGGTTAGGATAATAGGTTCACAGTGCCCTCTAGTGCAGAAACACCTTATATTACACTGTTAGTATTGAAAGGTTATCGTTAAGGCTTCTTAATTCCATGCACTGAGATGGTCAGCAATTAACTAATGCTGTCAGGGTTGGACTAGGTTTGAAAATCTGCCATAGACTGTGTCCCCCACAATGCATTTTGCCACCCGACGTACTCATTACCCCCCCAGCATGCCAGATGGCCAGTCCAGCCCTGAACACAGCTTAAGCCTTGATAAATAATGGTTACCATCCATAGCTGACAATGATATGTTTAATTAATAAATGACAACTGAAATGAGAATGCGGTTTTTAAAAATGAGATTTGGGGTTTTGAATTGAATAAAGATAAAGATGCTTTATTGTCCTTGTAAGTACAATGAGATATAGTTTGGAACGCGCCAGCAGATGCATAGTTAAACTTGTAATTAAATAAAATCCGAGGCATAAAACAGAATCCGAGAATAACATATGTACACACTATATATATATATATATATATATATATATATATATATATATATATATATAGAGAGAGAGAGAGAGAGAGAGAGAGAGAGAGAGAGAGAGAGAGAGAGCTTGGTGGGTGAGCAATTCCACAGAGGTACAGTTTATCGAGTGGTATAAACACACATTAGGGTATAGGGTATACATTTGTGTGGTCTAATTTAAAAATATTATTGCTTACGACCCAGTTTTGTGGTAAAACATCCATTTTCCAAAAAATCCGAAAGACCAGGAACTCGTAATCTTATCTCTTTTTCCTGGTCCTCGTTGAAAGAAACCCTCCACATCATTGATGACAGAAGAATCTGTTCTCATCTAAAAGACAATCCTGGGGGAAAAGAAGAAAAAAAAATAACATTTTAAATTGTACTTTAGCCCTGAGATGCAGGAGATGTTGAGCTGGTCTTTTGCCATCTGAATACCAGTGACTTACTGTACATCTATCAATATTTCAATAGCCTGGACATGGAAGAGTCACATGGATGGGGAGCCTGGAGCCAATCACAGCCTCATATTAAGGGCAATTTAGGGATGCTAGTTTCCCTACTTGCAGGTCTCTGGACTGCGGGGGGAAGCTGGACTATGGGATGGATATTGGGACAGGAGGAAACATGCAAACTACACAGCAGGGTAGAGACAGGACGCCACTCCCCAGCCCCAGCTAGTGCAATGTGACAGGACTGCTCTCAACGTGCTGCCCCTTCTGGCAAATTGGCCGACTTAATCTTTAGCATACAAATGATATTGTTTTGCTTCAAATTGATAAAAAGCAAATATCTAAAATGTTTGTTTTTTTACTTTATGAATGATTACTGACTGGGTTGTTAAACTGATATAAACTGCATCCAAATCAGAGTAGGGAATAACCCAGGGTGGCGTGCTAACTCATTACCCCAGCTTTCCAATTACCACAAATTTCTACACATATATTTCTACACATAAATCTATACATAATCTATACATATTTTTCACATAAATATTAAATGATATATAACACAAGACACAAAAGAAGATATTAACCATTTTATTCTGTTTTGTTTTTGTTTGTATTGAGAACAACCCAGTATGGAAAAGGCGTTTGATATTATATATTATTAGACATTATATTTCATGTACAAAAACTCTGCTTATTAGAATGGTACATCTGCATTGCACAAATATATATATCATATTATTTAAAGATTGTGGAAGGTATGTATCAGGTGTTCTAAGGATAATAATCCATGCAGCATTTGTATTTTCGCTCAGTTTTCCTGGCTCTGCAGTGTATAAAATCTAAGAGCAATCAGATAAAATTTGTGCATTACTGTAGAAAGTGCAATAGTGCTTAGTAGATTCAGTGCCGGTTAACCGCGTAGCCAATGCGCCGAGTTAGCAATCCAAATTCATTTTGTCTCAGGCGGGGGAGGCCGGGTGTTTTGACGATTTGAGCTACCTATCGAGACATGCTATCGAGCCTTTCTGCGCATGTGCTGTTCCACCGTTTTAAGATTAGGGTTAGGTTTTAGGGGTTAGGGTTAAGGTAAGGGTTTTCGGGGTTTTTTTGGGGGTGGGGTATCGATTAGCACTACGGTAGCCTAACTCGACAGAAAACCGGCAGTGAAACTCGCCGAGGACGCTTCATGGGCTTCGGCCTGTGCCTAGTAGACTTTCTTTTTGAACGACTCTTAAGGGAACGAGGTGATCTCGCTCACTGGCATAATAATCTACAGATGCCTGAAAGATTCAGTATGGTTAATGTAATATGTAACACGTAGGCCTAATATGCCCCCCCGCCCACAACCCCACATTTATGCATGGGATGTATGTACGGTATTTTAATTATACATATAAACCTCATGCCCCCCCTCCATGTTTGACCCAAAGTTACGCCCTTATAAATACTGATTATGATTTATAACTTCTAACGTATAATCTGAGTACCGAAATTTAATGGAGTGTACGTGTAATTAATTTTAATGCATGTTTATTAGACTGTTTGAAAGATAAAAACCAAAAATTGAACAATTCTTTTAGTTGAACGAACTCAAAATAACCAATCCACTGGAAATAAACCTCCTTTCCATACGTTGACCTCACCAACATGCCGATGAACCCGCCCTGCGTTGCGCGACCTTCTTCCCCGGAGGAGGCGGCGCGAGGTTATTCTAGGTTAGCTGTAGTGACCGGTAGGCATATTCGGGCAAATTAAACAGGTGGATTTGTTTTTTAAGTCGGACAGTTCGAAGAAAAACTATAAAACTGAAAAAAAACCGGAAACAACTTTTATCCGGATCGGAAAGAGGCGTAAAGGAAGCTGACAAGATGGACGTTGTCGCCGGCGCGTTTGCTCGCTGAAGGGGGACGCGTAACTGAAGGCGTCCAGTTAGCCATCTTCCAGGGTTACAGCAGCTCGCTGTCGGCGGGGAGCGCAGGAAAGCCCGAAAGTTAGCGGTAACTGACAAACTGCGCGTACTTTTTAATCGTCTAAATCAGTCTCGTTTCTCTGGGGTTCAGAGCGGGGGTCCCTCTGGCGCTTCGTGACACGTTGAGAGTCCGTATCCTGCTTAGTTAGCCGGTTAGTTAGCGCATCCGTAGTCCGCTAGTTAATCACTTGATTTAGAATGACAATCTAGGTTGACAAGCGTAGAGCTCGATAACAGCATGTCAGGCTTAATTACAACTAAACAAAAGTTAAAACTCGGAATAAGGACCGAAGCGCGAAGTATTATTTAATTTGCTAGTCGGACCAGCCCCCGGAGACAGGCGTACGCATAGTTTTAGTAGCAAGTTGTTGTATATATGGTAAATTCGCATGGAGTCGTTATTTTAATGAACAGATAGAGAATAAATTTAAGAATCAAGAAGTTAATACAATGCGAATTTAGAATTGTCGGGTAGCAGGATACGCTATATAATATATTTAACTGATGCAACTTGCAAAGCCACTACATCTGAAATAATCAGCAACTTTTTAGTTACGTTATGGGCACGCCATTAATGCACAGTGGCAGAATCTGAAAGCTTATTGCTGCCTGTGTTTTTTTTAGGTCGAAGAACGAAATAGGTGTTAAATATTTATTTCCTTTTTCGTGGGTACAGTCGGAGACAAGCTCTACCTCTATTCATAAAACTGCTAAAAAAAAACATATTATCGGGACGAACACAAGAAGATAAGCTTTAAAGTTAAATGTCCTAGATTTGAATGAGAAGAGTGACAGGGGTCAGATCATTCCCAGCGTATCACGACTGACTCAGGACACCATGGGGGAGTCCCACCAGCCTGACTCCAATGTGAAGGTCGCCGTCCGAGTCCGGCCCATGAACCGGAGAGGTGAGTGAGCTGGGACGCCGCTTCTCAACGGCCAACCTCCCTTTATTGCCTCCTGTAACCAAAAATAATTTTATAAGTAACTTTATGCATATATTAAGGCCATAATTGTTTTTATGCATAACAAGCTGTCGGATTTCTGTAATACCAGCCACCTGTAATCACTATAATCACAGTCCAATGAAAGTATTTACAACTTGGATTGCAAATTCATTAAAAAAAAGAGCCCCTCTTTATGTCAAATATGCATTGTAAATAGTATTTTTTGATGTTTCACTTTAATTTTTTTTTTTTGAAGAGTTTATGTAAATATTTTGTGTTGAGAATCAAAGTGGAACTTCCTACTGTGCCCCATACAACAGAACAGTTAATTTATTGCTCATTTTAATGTTGGGTATAAACAGGACCGAGGGAACTGAAATTTCATTTGTTTCATAATGAACACAGGAGCATGCAAACATTAATCTGATACTTCATTAATGATCATACTATAAAGAGACATGGCTGTAGATCTGACTGGAAAATATTAAAACAATTTAACATTTTATTTATGTTACACTGTACTTTGGTTTAACAAGTCTGACATAAGGGTTCAATCACAATATCAGAAAACAGAAGTGACATTTAAAATTCATTGCTACCTGTTACAAAATGAACCATACAAGTGTAAGGAAGACCAAAGATTGTCTAAAGGGTTTCTACCATTTCCTTGGTTAATGTCATAATTTATGGAGAGAGTCACCAGATTCCGTTAGTAATTAAATATGAGTTACTATTTTAGACTGTCATGTGCTTTCAGAATGTAAACAAATGTGTTACCCTGTGATGTGCCTTACAGTGCATTCATAGAAACAGAGTGTTGTAGTAGCATTAAACTTCTGGTGTTACTTTGTTTGCTAATGTTTAATGGCCTCTGTTGGAGCTGGTCTGCCCTGTGCAGACAAAGGCAGGAAGGGAGACGGAGAGCTAAGGGCTAACATTGCATAACTGAGCGTTTTCCCATGTCCACAAAGCTGTGGAAAGGCAGCCCTTCGGCTAGCTGTCTTCTTCCCTCAGCCCTTCGTTCCTCTTGTTCTTCAGCTTAATGCCACTGTCAGCTTTGCAAGGTGTATTTCTCTGATTCTGTGTGTGGGATTTTCCAAAATCGTCATGTGTATATGGATATTAAATTGAAAATCATAGTGGGTGGGGGGGGGATACATTTGCTTTAGCTGCTGTTTATAGAAATGGACGTAATTCAAGTTATGAAATGAAAGCATGGTGGCCTTTGCCCCCCTATATTTTTGACTTGTAAATAAGGGAGTTCTTTGGCTTCGTGGTGTATGGAGGAAGCCTGTGTTTCCTCCGGCAGCCAGATTCGCTGCAGTGGCAACTCACCCTGGTCACATGACACGTCCTCTTGAGGGGGTCATGATTCAGTCTTGTTTCCCTTCAGCTAAATTCTCTTTGTCACCGGATTTGTAATGTGGAGAAATCATCACAGGCACTTATTGAAGTGATAGTTATTGGTCTATGCACCATCTATATGTTTTATCATTATAGTCAACTAAGGTGAAGACACAGCTGCACTCAGACCCTCAAATGTATGTGGAATACAGTAAAGCTGTCATAAATTAAGACATCGTTTATTACAGTAATATTTTTCCATTTAGCAACAAAATACAAAGTCTTTTTGGGTGGAAAAAATGTATTAATTATGCTTCAGAAGTAGGGCACTTCACGCCATATTCTAAAAGAAGAGTTTGTATCTAGATTGATTCCCCCTGTACCCATCGTTAGGCTGTTGGTAAATTGTTCTAAATTGCATCCAAATCAGAGCTGGACAGAAATGTATCATAGTTTATTAATGTATTAAATTTAGCTTTGTCTTGCTTAATACATATTTTTTTTTATAAGCTTATATTGAAAAAGTGATCATATAGGTTAGCACTGTGTGCCAGGTAGAGGTGTAACGGGATATAAATCTCACAGTTCAGGACAAACCTCAGTTTTGTGTTCATGCTTCAGTGCAGTTTCAGTTCTGCAGTAAAAACAGAATTTGTTTTGAAATGATTTATTATTCAAACTGCAAACACAAACACAATTAGGAACAATTGTAAACCAAAGGCAATGCATCCGTCAATGTAATTGAATAACAAAATGCAATAGACACTTATTTGTACATTTTAAAAATAAATATGTAAAGCAAAAATTCAAAAATAAGTCTGCATCTTAACAGTCATAATCTTTAAAAGCTTGAAGCTTTCGTTGTCTGACTGAAGAGATTTTCCTCAGAGCGAGTCTCCCGCCGTTAGGATGGCACATAGGCTGACGACATGTGACCTGACAACCCTTGTGTCTGCATTTTCCTAACACGTTCTTTGGGGTTCCTTTATGTCAAGGCATAGCTCTGGTGGCTACGCCTTGACATAAAGCAAATAGAGCAGTGTGGCGCTTTTTCTCTAAAATGATGCATTTTGTCTGCTCCCTTAACACAGAGAAGGACCTGAATACGAAATGTGTGGTGGAGATGGAGGGAAACCAGACCATGCTGTACGCAGCCAACATCAGCAAAGGAGACAAGTAAGCAGCGTGCTGGGAAGCTCGGACAAGCGGGTCGCTACTTAATAAATGCTAATAGCAAAATCATCTTGACAAATATATACAGTCATCGGCGACGATTGTATGATTCTGACTGCGGACTTTGTTTTCCTTTCCTGTTTTTAAGTTCGATTTCTATGACAATTAAAAAGTGCATCTGCTCTAGTGCTACTATTAACCAGTGGAGGGAATTCTCCTTTTGGCCTCCGGTTTGAGCTCATTCTCACCTGCTGAGTGTGAGACAAGGGAAGGTGGCTGTGGGACAGTGATGCGTTTAATTGTCCACCCAATTGCCTGCCTGCTGTTTTCCCGCCCCTTCCCCCATGCTGTGTGTCGGGCGTAATACTTCTTCGTCTGCCCCCAAACCTCCCCAGCAGACTTCAGTTGCCATAGAAACAAGGAGGTTAGTTCTAGGTCATCAAGAGCTATAGGACCCTGGTCTATATATTTAAAAAAAAAAAATAAAATGTATCATCGCTGCACGAAGAAAGCACTGGTGCAGTTTCATATGTAGACCTGCCATATTTGGGTTAGGCTGATGTGTAGATGTGTTTAACATGCTGACAGTAGCATAGTTGACTAATAGGAGGCTGACTGATATTCTTGTATGTGTGTGTGGCGATCCGTTATCACACAACTAGCGTTGTTTTTATAGCACATTCTGTAGTTCTGGATGATCATTTATAGGATCATGCTGTGACATGCCTCTTGTTAACCCCAGACAAACATCCATTTTGTGGTCCTGTGTGACCTACACTGGTTAAATTCCTAAGGAACTACTGTTCTAATCTTAAGCCAAGTGCTAAACCCAAATTATTTTGATCAGTTGTCTATTGTATGTGTGTAAAAGTGTAGTCTTGTGGCTGTTTTGCATTTACATTAGTAGTGAAAGATAATGCATATATTTGTGCTTCTACTGCAGATATCAGGTAGAATGCCTTTGTTAATGGTGCAGTGTCAGAGTCGTGCATTCAGAAAAGACATTCTGCACACTGCTGTTGTGCTGAGCTGTTATTTTTCCACTTGTGTTTACATTATGAGCTGCCCAAAAGCCACAGCTCGCTATTATGCTTTCAGTGATTTTTATATGTAGAACTGTACCTTAGTAGGTGCATTGGAATAAAGTGTTTGCTGAGAAAAATGATATGGGGAGGAAAAAAAGAATCCATCTTTTCAAGGCACCTCATAGAAGTGCAATGGGCTGAGCAGGAAATCTGGGGGTAAAGGAGTCTTATCTGTTGTGGAAGCCACAGCTAAATAGGCAGAACGGGGATGAATGTTGTCATGGTCCAAGCTTTCAAGAAAGTGAAACCACAAAGGCGTAAGGTAGATAATCTCCATGGAGAAAGAACTCGGAATGTTAACCAGATGCGACAACTGCATGGCCCATTGTGATTCCTGTAAATGCATCTAGTTTTAGAATATTTGTTGTTTTATTACACTGAACTTGTAATATATATCTTTTCTAATGGCCAGTTTCTTGTTTTGTGTGTGTTTGTCTACATTTTCAGTTTGATTATAAGATTCAAGATTTTTTTATTATCAGTACAACAATATACACAGTATACAGTGTATTGAAATGTCGTTCCACACAGGTCCCCCATGGTCTGTTATAAATATTAAAAATACATACAAATAATAAATTCTAGCTAAATTTTTATGAATAGAATACAAAGTGGTCATGTGCAATTACAGTGCAAATGAAAAAAACAAAGATGTGCCAATTATAAAAAGTGCAAATTTGGCATGAGGTGGACATGTTTGGCAGATATTCAATTGAGGTGTGCAAATAGGCATAGTGTGAACATCCAGAATAAGAATAATATTTTGGGAAAATGAATAGGTAGGACAGAAACTGTTTTGTACAATTGCAGCTATATACTGGAACAACAACTAATCTGGTAATTACCTTTAACATGATTGTGTTCATGGAAATCAAAACATTGGTGCTTCATGTTTTAACCAAACACACCTTGGTTAGGTTTGTGAATAATGCTCTGATGTTGATTTGTTAGTGTGGTTTGACACACAGAAGAGGGAGCTTGTCTGTTCCCCCCAAACCTTACAAAAATGTTGCAGATCTTGAAGTCAAACAATTCCAATTTTTTATTTTTTTTTTTTAAAAAAGATTAACATTTTAAAATATCTGTTTGGTTGGCCAGACCTTGACCTAACAAACTCTCCTTCCAGCCCGTGCTGCTTATCTTTGTCTTTGGCTTGCTAAGGGTGTTTCTGTTTGCTTGCGTAAATGTGTCATGCTTGCTAATTCATTGTGAGTGCTTACAGCATATTTATTTCGTCCCTCTCGCTGCAGTAGAGAAACAGCTGCCTGTTAAAGATTTAGCCGTTTCTTCTTGTGGCGTCAGAACTACTGTATCTCGTGGCTCAGTTTTCCGGAACTTAATGAAAGCATGAATTATAGATGAACTATAGAAACTGTTTTGAGCTCAGTGTTGGTAGGAGAAGCAGACTCAGATATGCGTTTGGCAGTCCCTAATATCATGCATTTACTTCATGAATAAGTTCTGATAAAGCATTTTATATCATTCGTCAGCAGCCTCTGATTCATACCAAATATATCCTAAAGGGAACATCATAGAACCTTTTTTTTTTTTTAGTTTAAATGCCTTTAAAAAAGGCAGATGTAACATGAAGGATAAAATATTTATTGGGGGGCATTAGTTCCAGAGTCCCAAATTTGCCACTGGTGATCAATAATGATGCTTTTTTGGGGTTTGATCTTACCCATGTAGGATCATAGTATTACAGTCACACCTTGTGTGCCTCTCTCTCGTGCTTATGAGTCAATTAAGTATGATATACCCAGTACTTTAATATAGGCCATGGTTTGGAACATAGCATTGTTATTTGTATTGCCTAGTCATTGATGCAGAAAATATATATTTTTAACTGTTTTGTCCAATTGTCCAACTTTAATCTTGATCCCCTTTGTTTCCGTTGGTTGCTTTGTGGCCCATGTATCATATGGACAGGTAGGAATTTTATGGGTACTACATCACTATTCGTTAGAGATGCAGCGATGCGATATTTGGATGGGTATTGGTGCCGATCCGGGCCTATTTGACGGATCGGGTATCGGCTATATGTGACCGATCCACGTCCGATACTTACTTATTTAGGTTTTGCAGTCTCTACAAAGATAGCTCTGATTTCCTGTACAATCAATCGCACGACAAGTCTTTCCCGTTTTAGATGTGATTTTGTGGCATTCAAGCTGAACGTTAATGCTGCCCCTCAGTTTTTCTGCCTCTCAGTGGGTATAAGTGCAGTGACGTCCGTCTGCTGTGATGTCATGCGCATACCCTTCGCAGTAGGGGGAGTGTAAGAACATCAGATAAAAGGGTGACAATCTGGGGGTATTATATGCTTTTAGCAGCAACTAGTAGCACAGCGATTTGCAATCTTTCCAGTACCGTTTACTGGAAAATCCCACTAAACAAAGCACGAGACAATGCGATTAATATGAAAAATGCAGTGGAAGATTTGGGAGTCGTTAGGTTAGCCAGTTGTTTTTCTGCCTGAAAGTTCTACTGTGACACTCTTGATATAACTAGGTATGTACCAAGTACAGCTGTGGATCAGTCAGGGTGTAAACTGGCATGCACTGATATGTTTTGTTATGAGTGTCGCTAATTGTTTAAAAACCAAAATGCTTGATATGGTGATGCTGTGAGTTCTCAACACAGGCTTTAGAATCTATGGCTGAGTGTCATAGGGATCAGTGCAGTGTGCCCTTGAATTAATGGGGGCCTTCATGCAGATTAACACAAACACTTTAGGCTCAGATGTTACAGTATTTGTCAGGAAAATCAGTCATGCTTAGTCCTTTCGTAAATAAAGCCTTTTGTTTCTAACTTTTAACTAGAACCGAAATAGGGTTATGGTTTTACACTCTTAAGTATGAAAGGGTCTTGTGAGAGTATCTAGCTTATAGTCCGAGAGTGTAGCATTATGGAGGGAGGACAGATCCGGCGGCGTGTGGCAGAGAGCAGAAATGGCTTTTGATTTGCACTAGTGCCCCTTTATTGTGGCAGTTCACAGCAAGGAAGAGTTTGCCGGCATTTCCTTGTGCCTGCGGTGTCAAAGATTTTCAAACACATCAACCTTCTCTACCGTTACATTCCAAGTCATGCTAGAATCAATAAAACCCAAAACTTCATAGGACATCTCATTATGTTGCTGTAAGAACTAGGTTTTGTGAAATAAAGTCAACAAATTGAGAAAATAGACTTTCTCTGCCTTGGGAGGGAACATAACGTCCTGCCCCAGGTCACCTCGCCTATGAAAAGCGTGGATATCTAACAGAAACCAAGAAGTCGTGTCCAACATGGTTTCAGAGGGACACTTATACTTGCCTTCAAAACCATCGAAATTCAGTGTGGTTTTTGTGCCCATTTTTTTTTTCACCCTTGAACTAGTGTAAATTATGAAATTGAGATGTTGGCAGCTTTCTGAAACCTTTCAAGTTGGAACTAATTGTATATGTTTTTGTGTTTTTGTCTGTGTCTTGTGCTTATGCATAAGTTTCAAATTCTGTCTCTCACCCGCAAACTTGACCCCCCATGCAGACACCCCCTGACTGAAGTTCGCCCAGACAAATGCCACAGGGGGCTAAATATCTCTGTTATTTCTGGAATGTGACTGCAGGAGACCCCATAGCTCCATTACTATACACTGAACACTTTGTTTGCTGCTCCCCGACTTTTAGTTGAGAGGATGGGATTTGCTGGAACAGAATGGACATATTTTTCCTGGTCCTTTTTCTCTGCTGTTCACAGTAGCGTCATGAGGTTACGGCCACTTTTCTGTGTCTGCGCTTTTGTCATCTGTGCAATATTTGCCCTCGGGCTAGTCGTCACAGACGCTGAATGTGACATGTTTATAAAGCATAAATAAAATTGCTATAATTAGAATTCACAGGGGATGTGATGGAGGGGAGAGAGTGGTCTTTTATAAGAGCACTATGGCTGATTGACTAAGGTGAAAGAACACAAAGGAGTATATTTTAGTGCACTTTCTTTTAAAAAATGGGGCTTTTTATAATTTTGTCTTAAAGAAAATATCCCTATTCTTCAAGATGGTTTTGATAGAAATAAGAATATGATTATGACTATTGTCCATTATGTATTATATGAATCTGGTATTCAGGGAAAAAACTGCATATAGGAGAATTGTTCTGCAATTGCTAGTTTGTGTCACTGGAGGCTCATCTTTGCATTAGCTTTGTTCTTTAGGGAAATACTTATTCATATCAAACTGTACAGTTTAACTAAATCATTAAAAGTCACTTCTTTTTTGCCCATAATTCATATGGAATTAGGTAGGTTTTTGATTGTACATTGAAAATTTGGTGCTTTATAGAGCAATTGTAATAAAAAATAAATTAAAATGCAGCAGTCTTGTTTAAAAGCTTTTCAAAAGTTTATACTGAAGGTCACCTTCAGGAAAAACACAATTACAATTATAACAAATCAGTATTCATAAATAAAGAAAAGCAAAACATGAGCCATTCCTGCATAAGTTTAAATCTGAACTGTAATTATGATTACCACTTTTACACGTAAGGGGTGATGTGTGAAAGGGAGGGTTTTATTGTGAGGGAAGGGGAGACAGTTTCCAGTTTCTGGCAATGAGTAGCGTAATGCAGAGCTCCCAAGTAACACATTATTTTATCAAGCTACTGGCAGAGGATAGATGCGTGCCGTTTATTCCTCCGGTGTACTAGAAAGCTCTAGTTACACATTATTGCTTACAGCACAATTACATTTCCTAACACTAGGTTGAATCTTGAATAATTATTTACCGTGTCATCCGAGCAATTGAGCAAGCTCTTCTTATTGACTAATCGCTTGTTTGTGTTCAGATTCGGCAAACAAAGTACAGTTGATGACATGGAGTTGGATGGCCCGTTACAGGGTCCTGGTTTCTACTTCAGCACATCCTTCCTGATTAATTCTCATTGCAATTTCGAACAGCAATTCCACACAATGCATTGGCGTGCTCACAGACAATGGAATCTGATTGTTAATGAACCATATTAAATGCATGTATTTCTGAGGACATTCATTTTAATTTAATGTAATGTTTTGGATATCTTGTATAACATTTGAAAATGTATGTATTTAATTCTGAGGTGAAAAATGCATTAAATTTCCCCCTCCCCTTTTCCCCCCATTGTGTGCCCTCCTTCCCAACCACACCAGGGGCCAGCCTAAGGTGAGGCCTTAATATTTGCAATTTGAAGTAATGCATACTGTAATTTTTAAAAACAGGCTTTGGTTATAAAACTTGCATGCATTTTATGAAGCTGCTAATATTTGTGCTTTAGTTAAACATGTCAGTTTTGCTTTAATCAGCCTGTCCTTGCATGCATTTGGTTAACATATCCTGCTATAACCTTGTGTTTCTTCTCTGTAGGTTTTTGCATACGACCACTGTTTCTGGTCTATGGATGAGACAGACACAGATAAATTTGCAGGTCAGCTTTAACACACCATTTGTGTTTTATATTGAGAGGGGATGCATTACATTTTAGTTTTTTTCCCCCTCTGGTATTCTCTTCAAAAAATATGGCTTGCACTGTTTTTGGTGCTGTAGCTAGTGGGTAATAATTAACCAGAACCTTACCTGGAAAGGCTGTAAAATGTTATATATGCTTAACTATTAAGGTTATATATTAAAGTTGCATAAACATACAGCCAATGTGGAACATCTTTCGAATAATGTATTTCTTCACAAAAACAGTTCATGATTTAGTTTTGCCTAGGGGTGGTGTTACACAGTGAAATGCATACTGCACATCACCTTGGCTTGCTTAAATATAACCAGTGTACGATCTCTGCTTTAACATTGGCATTTGCCTTATTTTGCAGGGCAGGATGTGGTTTTTCAGTGCCTTGGGGAGAGTCTCTTGGACAATGCCTTTCAGGGCTACAATGCTTGCATCTTTGCATATGGACAGACTGGTATGGCATGATCGGTGGTGGTGGTAACCTCTGTAGATCTGGTGAAAAGGCTGTATATGAGAACGTTTGCATGCACACTAAGAAAATCGAATTATTGTGTTAGTCTGACTAAAACCTGACTTTTAAGTACTTATAAATATGTTAGTCCAACTGAATTGGAACTAAAGGGCGCTTTTCCACCGCACCATTGTACTTCAAGGTCTTCCAGTGGCGTAAAAACTAGTACATCACAATAAGAGCCGGGGTTGTTTTGTAGAGATGCACCGGTCCGATTCTATGATCTGTATCGGCACTGATCCAGACCGATTTGACGGCTCGGTATCGGTGCCGATCCAGACCTATTTGGCGGATCGGGTATCGGCCATGCATGACCGATTCACGTCCTATACTTATTTAGTTTTTGCAATCTCTAAAAAGATAGCTCCTATTTCATGTTAAATCTATTTGCACATTCAATCGTAGGACAGCTCTTTCCCATTTTACATGTTTCTTGCGGCATTCAAATGGAACGCTATCGCTGCCCCTCAGTCTTTTTTGCTACTCAGTGGGTGTGAGTACAGTGACTTCCGCCTGCTGTGACGTCATGCGCATACCCTTCGCAGTACGAGGAGCGTAAGATGACACGTGACGATCTGGGAGTATTTTACGGTTTTAACAGAAACCAGTAGCACAGCGATTCGCAATCTTTGTAAAATAAAGTTTTGAGAAGTGGGAATAGCGTTTAATGGACAATCCAACTTAACAAAGCGCACGCAACTGCGACACAAAAAAAGCAATGGATGATTTTGAAGTCGCTAACCTGGACTGTCTTGCGAACTCGCAGCAACTTGATACATGAGGGGCTGCCATCGCAACAAAGTGTAACTCAGCTGATGCCAATGGGAGAAAAAATGTTAAAATTTTAAGCATTCGCCACTTGTGTATACTTGTTTTGAAGATATTTATATTGAACTGAAAATGCCTCAAAAACGCTTAAAACAAGATGTACAAACAAGGTGGAACAGTACGTTATATATGTTTGTAGTAGCGTAATTAAATATTTTTTGTCATACATTTTTTCCATCTGTATTTACTAGCTTAAAAAATTTAATATATAAAGTATAACAAAGTAAAAAGTGTTCTTTTATCGGAATCTGTATCAGTATTGGCAGTATCGGAATCGAATCGGAACTGAAAAAATGTAAATCGGCCCATCCCTAGTATTTTGTACTGAATTCGAAAAATGCCTACAGTATATTATAGGGCTGGATGACGTGTGATATTAATGTCATCATCGCATGCTGTACACATCCAATTCTTACATCGCTAGTCAACTAGATTAAGATCAAGCTTTTTCTTACCTTCAGTTTGGTACAGATATTATAGTGCAGGGAGTTTGTCTCGCTAAAATATTTTTACTCTGTCATAGGAACAAAAACAGCAAGTTTTGCTATTTTAATGATTATTCCTGTTCAGGATTATCCAATATATGTTTAAAAATCAGTTTAAAGTTTACCTCCGCTGCTTTTGCATGAGACAATCATAATCATTTTTATCCTCGATATTTAAGTCACTAGATGGGTTCGTGAAAAATATGCTGAACTCCTTTTTTTGTTTCATAAATACCCCAATATTTGTTACATCAATATCTCATTGCC
Source organism: Paramormyrops kingsleyae (assembly GCF_048594095.1). Classification (NCBI taxonomy): domain Eukaryota; kingdom Metazoa; phylum Chordata; class Actinopteri; order Osteoglossiformes; family Mormyridae; genus Paramormyrops; species Paramormyrops kingsleyae. The sequence continues at coordinate 1,703,103 of NC_132810.1, forward strand.
ATATTTGAAAAATGACGAATACTGTGCTCTCATAGCATATTATACAAAATACTTATTTCTTGTTATGCTATCCAGATTTTGTTGTATCCGTTCTTCCGAACAGATCGCAATTAAAGCTCGTGTCACTTCATTTGTCCATGCACCCATTATTATTAATGTTTTTTTTTTTTTTTTTTTTTACGTGACGTAATAGGTCAACCAGAAAAAGCCCAGTACTAACAAGCTGAAAGGAGCCATATCGCCACCTATTGTAGCAGAATCAAACATACTCCAGTCAATAAATCGATTCCCCTCCCATGCATGTATACTGCGGCAAGGACAGTAGTCCTATTAAATGGCATAGTTAAGCTATAACCGTGACTCGACTTAGCTGTGCATGTAAACGTGCTGTATGTTACAGATTCTGTATTTCAGTGTAATCCCTGGATTTCCTTCAGGTTCTGGGAAGTCTTTCACAATGATGGGCTCTGCAGACCAGCCAGGCCTGATCCCGCGCCTCTGCAGCTCGCTGTTTGAGCGCACGTTGCAGGAGCAGCGGGACGGCGAGAGCTTCACCATCGAAGTGTCCTACATGGAGATCTACAATGAGAAGGTCCGCGATCTACTGGATCCCAAAGGGTATGAACTTTGTGCTGGTAGGACAGACCTGTCATGATCAGAAGACAAATATCTCCAGGAATAAGTAAATCTATTTTAAGGCCTACAAATGTAGTGAATGTAATGACCTGGCTTAGTCTTCTGGTTTGGGTTTGCCTGTTTGTGGCTTGAACTATGAACTATCCATCCGTTATGTGCATGCTAATCGGTGTAGGAAAGATTTACAGAAGGTGTGCATGAGTTTTGTAACCAGACAATTAAATCTTAGACAAGAATATATTATGTATTAGTTTGTATTTGCCTAAATATAGCTTCTTTCATAGCTATGAATAATGGAAGGAATTAACCTAAATAATTGCATAGGGAATGTATGATGATGATGTTTAATGTGGGTGCTAACAGCTGAATTTAGGTGCATCCATCTTCTAACCATGCATCCTGGTCTGGGTCATGAGGGGACCTGGAGCTCATCCCAGGCAGCAGAAGGCACCAGGCCTGGGGTCCATCCTAGACAGGGTGCTTGTGCCTCACAGAGCACATACACACTCATTTGGAGACCACAGATAGCCTAACTGCATGGCTTTGGACCGTGGGAGGAAACACGGACCATACTGGCCGAACATGTAAACACCACACGCACGCGGCGGAGGTGGGATTTGAACCCACAAGCTAGGATATATTAACAATGCTGCTCTATGAGCTTTAAATGTTTGTTATGCAAACTGCTAAATACAGTGAGTGTTCCACTGCACATATATTAAAAGATTTTAGCACATTGTATGGTAAGTGGAAATAAAATATTGCAGAATTATTTATAATGCTTTGCTTCTGGAATCATAGGTCATAATAGGGGAATAGACAGCTGACTCCGCATTTGCTATACAATCTATCAAATTTTGTACTGTTTAGTATTTGGCCTGATGATAACGTTATCTCTAACCTTAATGTGTTTCCTGTGCTTAGTTTTCCTGCAAAGGTGATAAAAGGGGTACATTGCCATTTGTTTTCATTTAATTGTAGGGTACTATGGCAACAGTTTGCTCAGCAGGAAGGACTTAGGCCTCTTCCCCAACAAGATGGGTTTGATTTCTCTCCAAGCTGCGTCTGCAGAGTTTGCATGTTCTCTTTGAGTTCTTCTGAGTTTCCACTCCACTCTCCCATCACAGTCCAAAGCATGTAATATACGGTGTATAGGGTGTTTCCCTTCATAAGCTCCCGGCTCATTGCGATCCTGTGCCTGACAAGCGGTTATCAATGATGTACGGATGAACAGCTAGCTGTAAATATCGTCAGTGGCGTCTTAGCTACGGTAATATGGCAGCTACTTTTGTCACTGTTTAAAGATCTCTACATACACGCTGCTGGCAGTGGTCATAGACATCCTGATTGTGGCTTTTTGTGAAGTTGGTTTCCAAACTTCATGGACCGTCGAAGGTCAGTAATTTCTTGAGCACTTGAGGGCAAATTTCACAAATTAACCTTCCTTGTTTCCCGCTCTCTTGCCCCTTCGTAGAAGCCGACAGGCACTGAGGGTGAGAGAGCACAAGGTCCTGGGGCCGTACGTGGATGGCCTTTCCCGTCTGGCAGTGGCCTGCTTCAAGGTACCGTGGTCTGGTAACCGTGCTGAACTGCTGGCTTTATGCTCCTGCTTGCTGTTCGATCCAAAGTCATGCTGGAATGCTTTGGTGTGGGTTAGGGAGGGTTAGGGTTAGGGAGGGGTGGCATTTCTGTTAGTACACATGCTCAGGAACCAGCCTTTTCAATTACCCATGAATGTAATTCTAATTTCGCAAATGTTATTTTTCCTCAATCAGGTTCCTGTTTTTCATTGCAGACAAAACTATAGAACTGACTTCAGTGTAATTGATAGGCTTGAAATACTCCGTAAAAATATTGTCGGAACGAACTCGTTAATTATGATCATGAAGTAATTAACTTGTTGGTCATATAACATGCCCTATAATAGTATAATTGAATGGTATTGTAATTGAGTTAGCATTATTAGTAGTAGCAATAGTAGCAACATGGTATATTAAGAGTTGCATTGTTCTTGATTGTAATTACACAGCTAAATATCAAATTTGGACCAAGTTTCAGAGTTTCACCTGTTCCCCACTGGCCCACTCTCGTTTCCTCGCTGGTAGGACATCGAGTCGCTGATGTCAGAAGGGAACAAGTCGCGCACAGTGGCCGCCACCAACATGAACGAAGAGAGCAGCCGCTCGCATGCTGTCTTCATAATCATCCTCACTCACACGCTCAAGGACCTGCGCTCTGGGGTGAGCAACAAAATGGGCTAACAGACCAGTCCTCGGGGCACACTGGACAAATCCACATTTTTGTTTTATCCCAGTTCCCAGAACACCTGGCCCAAGCAGTCAGGAGCTTTAAACTGGGATAAAACAAAAATGTGGATCCATCCAGTGTGCCCCAAGGACTGTTTTGAGAAACACTGGCCTAACGTAAAATTGTTACATATCTGAAATGATAATAATAATGAATAATAATGTAACTAATACACTCATGGTAGAGACACTCAATGGGTGGCATTGCAGTGTTGCTTTCTTGAGAGTTTGATTCCAACCCCTAGGTCTGTGCATGTGCATGTGGAGTCCTTTCTGCAGGTTCTCAATTTTGCAAGGGCTTTTATTTCCCCATTTTTCTCCCCAGTTTCCCCAGTAGTCCATCAAACATACAGTTGAGTGAACTGGCATTTCTAAATTGCCCTGAGTACATGATTGTGTGCGTGACTGCGTGTTCGGTAGTAGATTTTAGTATATGATTGTGTGCGTGACTGCGTGTTCGGTAGTAGATTTTAGTATATGATTGTGTGCGTGACTGCGTGTTCGGTAGTAGATTTTAGTATATGATTGTGTGCGTGACTGCGTGTTCGGTAGTAGATTTCAGTATATGATTGTGTGCGTGACTGCGTGTTCGGTAGTAGATTTTAGTATATGATTGTCTGCGTGACTGCGTGTTCGGTAGTAGATTTCAGTATATGATTGTCTGCGTGACTGCGTGTTCGGTAGTAGATTTCAGTATATGATTGACTGCGTGTTCGGTAGTAGATTTCGGTATATGATTGTCTGCGTGACTGCGTGTTCGGTAGTAGATTTCGGTATATGATTGTCTGCGTGACTGCGTGTTCGGTAGTAGATTTCGGTATATGATTGTCTGCGTGACTGCGTGTTCGGTAGTAGATTTCGGTATATGATTGTCTGCGTGACTGCGTGTTCGGTAGTAGATTTCGGTATATGATTGTCTGCGTGACTGCGTGTTCGGTAGTAGATTTCGGTATATCATTGTCTGCGTGACTGCGTGTTCGGTAGTAGATTTCGGTATATGATTGTCTGCGTGACTGCGTGTTCGGTAGTAGATTTCGGTATATGATTGTCTGCGTGACTGCGTGTTCGGTAGTAGATTTCGGTATATGATTGTCTGCGTGACTGCGTGTTCGGCAGTAGATCTGCATCTCATCCGCAGTGTCCCCTTCCCTGTGTTCTGTGCTTCCTGCGATAAACTCTTCGCTTTTCATGTCAGCTCCTGGATAAGCATTTATGCAAAACAGGTGGGTGAATGGCTGCTTTAACATGCTTAACTGCAGCTCAATATTCACTGGCACTTGCTGATATATTATTATTTTTCTCATTTATTTATTTTTGTTGCCCTTTGACATTTGAGAAAATAAAGGTTTGAATCCATTTTCTGGACATTTTGTGTGAATATGTAGACCATGATGCAGCTGCCTGAAGAACAGCAAGGTTAATTAATAAGTTATATCTTCTCTCTTTCCGCTCAGGTGATTGGCCTCCTTTGTTTCTGTGTTCCATTTCCATCCTGCCCCATTGAGTCACCTGTTACCAAAACCCGTCTCGCTTAGCTCGACCTGGAGCTCATTCTTGTAAATAATTAAAGAGGCCGGGTTAATTTCTTGCGTGCGGCAAGGGCTTTTAAACCTCCTGAAAAGCGTCAGACAAGCTGTGATCATTTAAGCTGGAAAGCTGTGGAACTCGGCTTAAGTTTGGAAGGAAGTTTTTTTTTTTCTTTCCCCCTGTGACTGGAAGCCCTATCAGCTACGGCTTAATCCCGAAGGCTGTTCTTTCCTGCACGATTAGGGCTCAATGCCCTTAAGACTTAAATGCTGGGAAGACAAATGCATTCTTTGTTGGCACAAACCCTGCAAGGCCCTCGATCCTCGCTGTCATTTTCTCCCCATTTGGCTGCTTAACTCCCAGGGAGCATTTATCCGCATGTCTGTGTTTACAGCCTTTTATATGTAAATGAAAAGAAGCTCATAGTAAATCATGTCTGATCTATATCCAACTAAATCAGTCTGTATTACTTCAAATGCTCCATGTTTACCCCACCCCGTAAAATTTCAGCAATAAATCTGATCTTAGAAAACCAGCGTGGCTTGTTTGCCTAGGTTGGAGTCATTAAAATGGCTGCTGTTCTTGTTCTTTATTGGATCTATATCACTAAATTCATCTTAAACAATACATCTTCATACATATGCTGGATTTTTCCCCTCATGGGATGAATAATATTTGTTTTTGCGTTAATAGCACCAGGGTTTACATTTGCATTTACAAACCCTGGTGGTACAATCCTTCATGGTCCTCTCCTTCCTCCTCTTTGTTTCCTCTACAGACCAGTGGAGAGAAGGTGAGCAAGCTGAGCCTTGTGGATCTGGCTGGGAGCGAGAGAGCGGCCAAGACGGGTGCTGCCGGCGAGAGGCTGAAAGAGGGCAGCAACATAAACAAGTGAGCGCCGGACTGCTGTTGCGATTCTTTTGACTGTCCTGATTTTCACAAAGTTGAATCTTGAACATCATGTAGGTGCCCCCCACCGATTGGTGGGCATGTGGCCAATGAGAGTGCTTTGGGGTGGTTCCTGTCAATCATAGAATGCTTAACATATTTTTCCTAAAATCATGTTTGTGAGGCAAGCATCATTTTAATAGCTCCCAGAATTTTATAAATTGACATGCACGTTAACTTTTTCATGACTGGAGGCTTGGTGACTCCATTGATGCAGGTGGCTCATTTGAAGTTAGTTCACCGATATGTAGCTAGCTAGCTCCTAGATAAAAGCTCTCCAATGAGAGCCATCTCGAGGCAGGTTCATACTTCTACGCATGCGTACTGGAGAACGCGTCCGCGCAAACTTTTACGACATATTTGACATCGTCGTGTGTCTCCGCAGACGAATGTGCGCTGCACTTCAGATCGGTGCCGTGTGCCGGTGTGCGTGCAACTCTGGACACGCTGTGCACGATTGATTTCCTAGCATCCACTTTAAATACCAATGGATGCTTTTGACGAGCGTTGGGGTAGTTTACAAACTATACAGACTATTTGCAAGGTAATAAAAGTGTTACATACATGTAAATGCATGTGCGTGTGAGTGCAAACTTGTCTCAAATTGAAAATCTCATGCCACCCAGCTGACCAGAGAAGGAAAACTTACAGTATGAGCTGGCTCCGGGAATTTGTAGAACATAGAGAAACGGACACAGAGTTCGTACCACAGTGGCTGTGGTGCGTGTGCAGGGAATATCAGAATAATAATCGATATTATTATTATTAATATAAATACGACATGCTGTATGCATGTGCAAAGTATGCGGCTTGACCGGAGAAATATGAATGTTTCCGTTTCTGCATATGTGGTGTGGATGTGCGAGTTGTGCTTGTGCAGAGAAGTATGAACCAACCTTCAGGCGAACCTTCCAATCAGGGCCATGTCAGGCAAGCCTGAAACTTGTTGTTTTTTACTGCTTCTTATAAGTGTCATGAAAACATTTCTAAAAAATTTTGTGCAGTCTTGTGATCTAAGTTAATAATAATGTTGCAAGTAATTGCTTGCTTTTTAGTTTGTCTCTGGTATTCCACTGTTTTCATTATTCTGGTATCAAATTTTAACCCTGGTCAATAAAGTGATTGCGTTTAACTCAGACATGAATTAAGTTTTGCAGAATGATTGTGACTTGGTACTTGTGTGGAGAAAGGACAAAAGAAGACATTAACACAAGTGCTGTTTAGTAGCTGGCATGGAAATAAGACAGCAAATCCTGATTATTGTGCTGTATGCAGATTAATAAGAGTGCAATGTGTATTGGGAAAATAAAATTTTGAGGTCATAAACGTCTAATTTGTTTTAGGCCTGGACGATATGGGAAAAATTTATATCACGATATATTTCTTAATTTTGGTCGATACGATATAATTCCGATATCGATATGGGTAATATTAAAAAGCCTCAGGAAAAAACTGCCGAGGACACGCACAATGGTTGTCTGCAAACTGAATTTGCAAAGTCTATAATACCTCCAGGCTCCTCCTATTAAAATTATATAATTTTTTTTTAAAATAAAAACAGTACAAAAAAAAAAGGTTCACTTTTTTTTTGTATTTAGCCTTTACAAACAAGAAATGTGAAATAAACTATCAAATAAATAAAACTCTCAGACTCAGCTTATTAACAATAATATATTTCCATTTAAACTAGAACAGGCTGATTATTCATATACAGTCGAACCCGGTTATGTCGCCGGCCTAGGGGGTTGCCAAAAAGCGTCGAGATAACCGATGATCGAGATAACCGAAAACCAATATGGCAGCAATATATTAGCATGTGCTTGAAATGTATTTATGTGCGTTAATAACTGAGAATGTACATGCACGGGTTTTTGGCATTGCCGCGATTTGTTTTACGCGATCGGCATGCTATAAATATGTACATACATCGGGGCCGGTTCTAGACATGCATATATGAGGGGGCAGACAGAAATGTGAAGGGGGCACATGGTGGCGACAAAGGCGGGAAAGGGGTGGGGTGGTGCTCTGGATAACTGTTTTTGTCATGTAATTGGATTGCACTTTGTCAGGCCTCTGCCCTAAGACCTGTCCAACTTGGGTGTCCCACCTGAAGGCTAAGCTTCTGCTGGTGTAGCTCTTAGGGTCACTGAGGCACGCAAAGCCCCTGACCACAGTAAGGTGGCAATCCCACAGGGGGAAAACTGAAAAGTAAAACAAAAAATAAAATAAAATATTCCTCATCAGATTAAAAACAAGACATTTACCTTAATTGGATGGCCTATATCAAACATATTTGAACCCAACAAAACACTTTTCACTATTGCCAATATTACCAAAACTAAAAAGGGTAGGCTAAGTTATGAAAAAGAAAAAATCAATTCACCGAGTCTTGAAATATAAAACTGAAAAATAGGATCGGTCAGGGTTCATTTCACTACATGTTGTACTTGTTATAACTATGTATGTGACGAATAAAGAATCTTGAAATCACAACGAACAAGTCGCTCAATGAGAATGAATGACGTAACCGACTGGCTAAGCTGCTTCTAGCGCCAAGGTGGTTCAAATGGTACGATCCACACTAGGGGTGTCTAAAATCGTTTTACATAAAATTTTCCTACAAGGTGAGGTTCTTTCTTAACATTTTTCTTGTTGTTTTTTTTTTTTTTAATACCCCCCCCCCCCCAAAACTGCTATTTTTGTCTATTTGGGGGGGGTCTTGATCGGGGGGTACTGGGGGGTACAGTACCCCCCGATCAAGACCCCCCCCAAACAGACAAAAATAATTCGAACCATGATCTCACTAATCACTATGATTTTGACGAGAGAGATTGCTGTTTCCTCCAAACCTTCCGCAATCACGCAGCTCATTTCGCTTTGCCCTGCCTACTGAGAAACTGGCTCATTTGCATACTAACAGTGATTGGATGTTTAGCTGGGGGGAGGGTGAGTGGGGGATCTGCCGAGTGCTGCGTGAGCCCGCGCACAAACAGAACGCGGAGGGAAAGAGCGAACAAGAAGTGAAACTTATCATCTCGTTTGTGCCTTTTTCAGTGGATTTTTCAGCTACTGTAGTAAATCTTGTCCATATTCAGTTTGTGGGTAATTATTATTTTCTTCCTCAACTTCTAAAAGTTTGATTTAAGGGGGCAGGACGTTTGCTTAAGGGGGCGTTGCCCCAGCGTAGAGCCGGCCCCGACATACATGTTGGCTAACAAAAGGCATACCACCAACTAACAGCAGAGATTTACCAGTAAACAATAAAAACCACCGTCGTTTCTTGATACAAACCTTTAATTATATTCTCCAACATTGAAAACACAAAGATCGCTCACAAAATCACAAAAAACCTGCGGGGTGTACTGTAGTTCGTTTTCACAAAAAGCTAACCAGTGTCAAAATTAAATTCACGAGTCATTTCCCTCTGACGCAGCTCTGAAAAGTATCATACACGTGGTTACTATGGTTTCTTTACAAAGTCTAAAATGCTTTGTTGCTTTTGCTTTTAACAGTCTGCTTAAACAAATGCTTCAATATTATTTATGCTGTCTAAAAAAGTTTTACCTGGATCACGTTTCACAGCTGCGTTGTTCAGCAAATTACCATGCAAATGCGATTTGAATACGCGCTGTTTAGCACTTGTGATACATGTAAATGTATATCGAAATATCGGAAATGTGTTTAAAAATCGTATCACCGTTATCGAAAAAAAATATATCGCGATATATATTGATATCGAATTATTGTCCAGCCCTAATTTGTTTTAGTCAAAGGTTAGAAGAAAATAGCAGAATTTTCTGCTGGACCTGTGATCAGGTGGCAGTTAGAATTCTGTGGTCGGAAGAATAATCACATCACCAATGATCCTTTGAGAATGACCCTTAACCCCCTAAAAAAATGCTCTTGGAGCACCAGCTGAGCCTTTGTTCTGATTCTGGACTTGCAGAGGTGGATAGTTGAGGTCCAGAAAGTAAAAATCCAGACCAAGATCATGTTTCAACCAAGCAGTTGAGTATAAAATCACAGGCTGTTTTTGAAACTGCAAACTATACTTATATTTACTGATGTACACCAAAAAAGTAGTATGTCGTATGCAATACGTGAAAAATATTAAATTTGCAATATCCAGATGTCATAGTGAATTAGAAAATTTCCCGCAGTGCAGCAGAACGTGACAGCGTCGTTTAGGCTGTTTAGTTTGTGGGAAAATTGCTGGACCTGAGAACACCAGGAACGGCTCAGCCTCAGAATATGAATAATTTGAAACTTTTATTCCTTTTTTCTTTTTTTATTTTTATTTCCAGTTTTAAATGGGAGGGCGAAGAACAACAAACAAGTCGGACTATTTGGACCATACAAGTTAGCAATTCTGCATGTATCAGCTAACCAGCTAATGTTAGCTGCTAACATTTCCCTATTACATTTCCCATAGGAAAGGCACAGGCTATTTAGCTGTCAGCTATGCACACAGGACATGGGTGTTGGGATTTAACACCAAATACTGCCCTCTAATCGCTGACTGCAAGACGATGACCTAAATGTTACTGTCTTTTTGATTAATGTATCTAGGTCTAATTATAATGTATAGCCTACTTTCAATTTATAATGTATTTATTAAAGTATTGCATTCTTTCATAGTTTGTCTATTCATAGTTGTTTGCCCTGATGGCCTTTGTAATTCTATTCAGTCATGTAAATGACTGCACATCTCAATTTACCTGTTCTTTCAATACGCGTGGGGTTTAATAGGTGTGACGCCTTAGGTAAGCTAACTGTTTAGTTATTTAAATGATTGTATTTGTAATAAGCTTTTTTGGCAGAATTTGATCATTTTCCTGGGCACACCTGACGAGTTATTGCAGTATACCAGTTGAAAAACTGTTTTAAACGATGCCTTGTCTGTGAGTTGTTATGGATTTAAGAGGTCGCAGGGAACAAGACGTACCTAAAAACGTGGCATTCCACAAAACTCATACGAAAAAGTTAGCATACTGAATGCTTCACTGAGTTACAGTATGCAGTATACAGTATATACTGTTTACAGTACGCAATACGTGGTTGAAACAAAATCTGGATTTTTACTTTCTGGACCTAAAGTATCCTTCTCTGCAGGCTTCGCTCACACCTGTATACGTGTGATTATGTCTCCAAGTAGAGCAAGATGGGATACGTGAAAACTAAAAGATTGCAATGTACATGTGCTTGTACAAATAACATGTTTCATTTCAAAATTGTGTAATTTCATTAAATAATGTTTATGCATATAATAGAAAAAAGTCAGTGACAGTCTCCGTATTTATTTCTTTGGATGGCACTGCTATTCTGCTTTTTCCTCAAACCGCTTCTCTGAGAATGTTCTGGAGTCTCCCCTGCCTGCCGCTCAGTCCATCAAGCTGCGGGTGTGATTCCCAATCCGGTCCTCGGGGACCTACAGTCGGTCCATATTTTTGCTCCCTCCCAGCTCCCTGACTGTATGTGGGTCCCCATGGACCGGACTGGAAAACACTGCTCTATCCCATTGCATGACAGCGCTTTGGCCTGACTGTGATTACTGCTTCTCTCCCACCTGCACAGGTCACTCACTACGCTCGGCCTGGTCATCTCTGCGCTGGCAGACCATGGCGCAGGCAAGAACAAGAGCAAGTTTGTGCCCTACAGAGACTCTGTGCTCACCTGGCTGCTCAAGGTGATTGACTCTGACACATGCTTTGCAAGTTGGGTGTTATTTTCATTCAGAATTATCAGCCAGTTATGTTTCATTATTTGATCTGCCCGGCAGAATGGTGGCTTAGTCGTTGGCACTAAGCCTCAGCGCTTTAGGGTTAGGGATGGAGTTCCTGCCTGTGTGGGCGTGTATGAGGTATTAACATGTTGTCTTCGTGCTGTTGACTTTTCTCTTGCAGTTCAAAGATATGTAGTTCAGATTAGGGGTTCCCAGCCCCCGATCCACGGAATGCTGGAGGGCGTAGTCGCCACCCGTTCCATACTTTACGGGATCATTTCATACTGAAAAAGAATAAGTTGTGATTTATGGAAAAAACGTGATTTGTTCTGTATTTCCATACATATTTCGTACCCGAATAACTCTGCAAAAGTTTGGGTACCCATAGTTTAGATGAACTAGTGTCTGAATGTATCTGAATGTATATGTCCCATGCGATGGACTGGCATCCTGTCTAAAGTGTTCCCGGTCTTGTAGCCGTTTCCTGATATAGGCTCTAGGTTCACCGTGACCCTGTACTAGATAAATAGTATGGAATTAGGATGGAAATCTTCTGTCTTTCTCTTTCAGGACAGCCTTGGTGGAAACAGCCGGACAGCAATGGTAGCCACCATTAGCCCAGCGGCTGACAATTACGACGAGACCTTGTCCACTCTACGCTATGCTGATCGGGCGAAAAACATAGTCAACCATGCCGTTGTCAATGAAGACCCCAATGCCAAGATTATACGAGAGCTCCGTGTGGAGGTGGAGAAGCTGCGGGTGCAGCTCACTCAGGCTGAGGTAGGCGATTTGAATCTCTGGGCAAGACATTTAAAACGTTCTTTGTAGAGAACAAAAACAGGTAAAGTTTTATGTTCAATGTCCCATGCATAATCTCAAATACAATTGCTGCTTCCATGCAAGCATGCAGAAATTAGCCTGTCAAAAAATAGAACAAGTCTTCTATTGTAGCTTTCATGGAGCATAATAATTATTTAAGAATGGCCCTTGCTGACATGGTGAAGCTCAGATTTGGCCCTTCGCAGAAGATAAATGCCCCGGCCTGCTGTATTTAATATCTAAATTATCATCTTCAGTAAACTAAATTGTAAATCAGTGGAACATCTTCAGCCCTCGTCGTCTCAGCCCTCATTTTTTATTTCTCTCCTTTTTCTCTTTGTTGATTTCAGTCCCTGAAGGCTCCTGAGCTCAAAGACAGGCTGGAGGAATCTGAGAAGCTGATCCAGGAGATGACGGTGACGTGGGAGGAGAAACTGAGGAAGACTGAAGAGATAGCACAGGTAGTCACTGTCTCACTCACCTACTTTATTCTGTGAGCCTGTTCTTCATTAGCCGTTTGGAATTAACTATATTTTTGCAATAGAATGTCCTCTGATTAAGTCGTCTTAATAGAGAAAGAGATCGTTAGAGACATCTACTTTTTCCATGCCTTTGTTGAAATTATCCCAGCATTTACTGTCTATTGGCAAACAATAATTTCGCCTCATAATCGAAAGCTGGCGCTTATTTCAGCAGCAATGACTCAAACCAGACATTTTCTATAGCATTTGATCAGTCCTGCTGATTTGGCTTGGAGGTATTTAGCCTATTCTTTTTTAGAAAGCTGCATTGACTCATTGGTCTTTTTGGCTGTCTTATCTCAAGACTTTCCTTTAGGTCATACCATGACGTTTGAATTAAGGTCTGGACTCGGCCATTCCAGAGCACAGAATTCCGTCGGATTCAGCCATTCCGTTGATTTACTTCTGTGTTTAGTTTCAGTTTAAGGAGAGATCCCCTGACATTCCTGTATAATTTACTGGTACAATTTGGAATTTAGTGTGTTTTTAGCTTATTTAGTGTCAGTTTGTGGAATTTAGTCTCTGCTGGTAGTAAAATAGCTGCAACATTTAACAGGTTGGTTGGAGACTGTTGGTCACTTGCAGTGTACATTTTTTTTTTACTTTTCTTCCTTTGCCTTTTAGCATAAACATCTTGTTGAAGAAATTAATCTATTTTTATGAAAATAATAATTATTACTATAATTTTGTGTGAACAGCTACTCCTAAAAAGAGTCACGGTTTGAATGATGAAGCCATGTTTCCGACACGATTCTGCAAACTTTAGTGTCAAAGCACAGATTATAAACACTAAGGTTATTGCACCCCCCCCCCCCCCCTCCACGGGGGTGGGTCCGTTTATTGTCCTGTTATGGAATGTAAAATGTGACTCAAATCATTATTATACTTTACTTCAGAGGACATCGCTCCAAGTATGAAGAATTTTAGATGTTAGCTTTCTCATTAAAATGACGAGGTCATACAGATGGACTTTGCTCAAATTTAGACGCATGGTTTTATATATCTGAGTGATGAGTGACCACCAGTCTTGCCAATATGTGTTGATTATGAGCTACTGAAAAGATGCTGTAAAGATGCTTGTGTGGTGAAGGTTGGTTGCATTTTGGCTTTTTAGGAGCGACAGAAGCAGCTGGAGAGTCTTGGTATCTCCTTGCAGTCTTCTGGCATCAGGGTTGGAGAGGACAAGTGCTTCTTGGTTAACCTCAATGCTGACCCTGCCCTCAATGAGCTGCTGGTTTATTACTTAAAGGTACAGTACCTATATACAGGGTATCATGTTGTTGATTGTGTGATGTGCTTTCTACTGTGAAACCCAAAAACGCTTGAAAATGTGTATATAGATATGTAACAAATCTTAACATCTGCAAAATTGTAAAAAAGAATGTCATTGGACAAACATTGAATAGTCATGTGCATTCTTAAAGGAATATACTTCTGCACTTGGCAAATAAAATACCTCCTTGTTCTTTTATTGGGAAATGAATGTAACCCCCCCCCCCCCCCCCCCCCCTTTATTGTTACTACCATACATGGTTGCAGGAACACACCCTAATAGGCGCAGCCAACACTCAGGACATCCAGCTGTGTGGAATGGGTATCCAGGCAGAACACTGCATCATGGACATCACAGCCGATGGCGGTGTGATCCTCACCCCATACCCGAAGTCCCGGTAGGGCTGCATGTAGATCCACACACTATGAGTTACATTTCAGCAACTTGAGTGAACCTTTATAATGATCTCTGTACTGGGCCTCTCTGCTGACATCTGTCTCCAGTACGTGCGTGAATGGCTCCCCAGTGACAAGCCCACTCCAGCTTCACCATGGAGATCGCATCCTCTGGGGGAACAACCATTTTTTCAGGTCAGCATCTGTCTGGGAGGGGTTAGGGAGCAGGTCCCTGTGGCTGTGTGTCACGGAAGATTAATTTGAAAGATTTTATAGGAATATGGGGATAAATGTCTATTTCCTCCGCAGGATCAACTTGCCTAAGCGACGGGCGCGTGGTGAAGTTGAAGATGAGGAAGGTGACGGCAGTGTCATGAAGAACAGCAACAGTGGCGAGCCACTGGATGGCGACGGGGACACTGGAAGTGAAGTGTCCAGTGAAGTCAGCTTCAGTTATGAGTTCGCTCAAACGGAAGTGATGATGAAGGCCTTGAGCAGCAATGGTGAGTAAGAGCAGATGTCAGGAGGAAGTCGGGGTGGGGGGGCTGGGGGGGATGGGGGTAGGGATGTGGTAATGGCATTTAAACCTGCAGCCGTTTTGTATTTGTGTTAGATATACACTACATTTGAATTTACCTTAAGGGGATGGCAACCCAGACATTACATTCATTTCTTTAGCATGTATTTTATTTACATTTTTTTTGGCAAAACCCGGTCTGTACTGGGCACCGCTTTACATTAACTTCCCCTTCACAATGCATTCATTAAACATTCATTGCACTTTCGTAATGCATTCATAGAACGTTCAGTGCACTTTCGTAATGCATTCATAGAACGTTCAGTGCACTTTCGTAATGCATTCATAGAACGTTCAGTGCACTTTCGTAATGCATTCATAGAACGTTCAGTGCACTTTCGTAATGCATTCATAGAACGTTCCTCCTCCACACCAGGTATGATACTTTTGAAAGTGCCAAAAATATTGTACTTCAAGGTGTTGATTTTCCACTGGTGTAAAAACTGGTATTGGTGCGGAATGACACCACAACTGGGCTATTTTGTACTGAATTTGAAAAATGGTTGTAGTACATTTTAGGGCTGGACGATGTATGATATTAATGCCAACATTGCATGTTATGCACATGCAATTCTCACATCACTAGTCAGCTAGATTAAGATCAGGCTTTTTCATACCCTCATAAGGACATTATAGCGCAGGCAGTCTGTTTCGCTTAATCATTTAATCTTAGGTGACTTTGCAGTTTTACTTATTGTTCCTTTTACAGATGATCTAATGTATGTTTTAAAATCAGTTTAAAGTTTACGTCCACTGCTTTTGCAAAGTGCTGCATGTGTTCTCTCAGACAATCATAATCATTTTCATCCTTGCTGTTTAAATCATTCCTAGACGGGTTTGTGAGAAATTAATGAATTCCTTTTGGTTTTATAAATACCCCAATATATTTTTTACAGCAAAATCACATTGCTGGGACAGCATGCTATATGCAATATCTGTGCTGTCCTAGTATATTAAACCAAATACTTCTTAAATTTCCTGTCATGCCATTCTGATCTTTTTGTTGTACTATAAATATTAATTATACTATTTTAATGTTTATCATATAATGTTTGTTATTAATGTATATTAAAGTTAAGGTATGTTAGAAAGTTAAGGTATACTTATATGCTGCTTCTGAATGTTCACTGAAGGCATTATGACTGTATTATGAAGGGGCAGTTAATGTAAAGCGTCATCCTGCATTCTGGTTTTCGTAATAAATCGGGTGATTTCCCCGCCATTTTTGGCTGTGTTGGTTATTTCTCATGCATCGATAGCTCATGAAAAGGTCAGAGAGGACTCCAGGTACAGTAACAGATAATTGCTAAATGTTATCTGAGAGTTTAAGATTAGTTTTATGTCATACTACCACTAACCTCAAAACAGCAGAAAAAGTACTAATTAATATCTGAGGAAGCAATGGACTATTGTGTACTGTCATACTGTAATTAATAAGAGGAATAAGATATGAAATGATTGGGTTTTGGTGGAATTGTTGCCTGTTTGTGTAGAGCCTGGCTTTAGTGTGACCAGCTTCCTGTCTTGAACGGCACCACTTCCTGTGAACCCTGCAGACCCCATGCAAGCCGTGCTGCAGGGCCTGGAGCGACAGCACGAGGAGGAGAAACGCTCCGCCCTGGAACGGCAGCGGCAGATGTACGAGCAGGAGCTGCAGCAGCTGCGCAGGCGCCTGACGCCCGACAAGCAGTCGCTGCTGAGCCCGCAGTGGTCGCAGCAGCACTACCGCAGCATGGAGAGGCTGAGCCTGGGTGGGGCTTCCTCTGCGTCATCCAGTGCACAGCAGCGCCTGCGCCAGTGGGGCGAGGAGAGGTCAGAGGTCGTGCTGGGCGCCACTGACGGACAGGGCAGCATACTGACGTGACGTGGGTGACGTTGACCCTGTGATTTGTGCCCAAACCCCTCCAGAGAGGCGGTGTTGACACGCAGCCTGAGGAAGTTGCGGGAGCAGATCGTGAAGGCCAACCTGCTAGTGCAGGAGGCCGGCTTCATCGCCGAGGAACTGGACAAGAAGACCGAGTACCGCGTCACTTTGCAGATCCCGGCAGCCAACCTCAACGCCAACCGCAAGGTCTGTTCCTGCTCCTCCAGCTCCCACGCAGCATGGAGCAAGCCTGTCTGACAGTCCAATCAATATGTGTCTGATCTTCTTCATCCCAAAACATATTGAACTTTACTTAGTACCTGTAATGTTTTCTGACATTTCTCTGTTTCTCCATGATACTGTCTGACATGCAGTTTGGATACACCTGCTTTTAATGCATTTGTCTCTCTTAGGTATGTTATTCACAATACAGGAAAAGGCCTAGAAGCAATTAAGTACATATCAAATATTGCAACAACATCTTCAATATCTCAAAATTTTCACAATTTTTACATTCCTCTAAATAGCCCCCCTTAGCTTCGATGACAGCGTTGCAGGCTCTCTTTCAGACAGCTTACAGATGTAGCCACCTGGAATGCTTCTCCAACAGTCCTGAAGGAGTTTCCACAAGTTCTAAGCACAAGTTGGCTACCTTGCTCTTACTCTTCAATCTGACTCATCCCAAAGTAGCTCTATAGGGTTTAGGTTGGGGGATTGTGGGGGATTGTGGGGGGGGGGCAGGTCATCTGTCACAGCACTCCATCTCTTTGCTTATTCACAAGATACTTACTACATAACCACAAGGTGTCATTAGGGTCATTATCTTCTTGAAAACAAAATGATGTTCACTAGATGTGTCCAGGCTTTTAACTGGTACGAACTGTGTGAGTGTGTGTGTGTGTGTGTGTGTGTGTGTGTGTGTGTGTGAATATAATTTAAACAATAGTCCACCGCATATCTGGTGGTGATACGTTCCATGGATAAGATAGATAAATAAATATAACAATTTAAAACTTGTTATGGATGGGTCAAGCTTACATAATCTGAATAAAATCCTGAGTTAAGCTTGTATGTCGTGTGTGTGGCAGGTGTGTGTGTGTGGCAGGTGTGTGTGTGTGGCACCCCTGCCTTTGGCACACATTTGTATCCTTTATTTACATATATTTCCAGCTTTACTTACCACAGTCCATCCAATTTCCCCGCCCCCTTTTCCTCTGGCAGCGTGACGCGGTCTTGAGCGAGCCAGCGGTCCAGGTGCGACGGAAGGGCAAGGGAAAGCAGATCTGGACCCTGGAGAAGGTGGAGAACCGTCTGGTGGACATGCGGGAGCTGTACCAGGAATGGAAGGACTTGGATGAGGACAATCCTGTCAGTTCTGTTTTTTTGAGTATATTAAATTGATTTCTGGTCTGTTTATGACCCTTAAAGAGAACGAAAACTCTCCTAACTACAGTGAAGTTGGCATTCTTGGGATGAGAATTCAGAAGCTATCTGGTGATTTTATTTAATTTCTGTCATAGGCTTGTATAGGCTTTCAAATTAATAACATTTTGAAATAAGATTATCAACTTGTAATAAGCTGTCATCTACTTTAATTTAATCCCCCCATTATGGCTGAGATGATCTGTGCTATTACTTGATCTCTTGCTCTCTTCTTTCCCGTTCTGCCTACAGGTGATGCGTTCTTACTTCAAACGAGCGGACCCTTTCTTCGATGAACAGGAGAATCACAGCTTGATTGGTGTAGCCAATGTCTTCCTCTCCTGCCTCTTCTATGATGTCAAACTGCAATACGCTGTGCCCATTATCAACCAGAAAGGGGAGGTAGGGACAGACAGAATGTTGGACTTGTGTGTGAAATGTGTTAGAACTGTTGGATAAAATCCTTTGGGCTCTATAATACATTTTTTTTATTCAGGTTTAAAAATTAGTATTTTACCTATTTTTACAAATTGATCTTTGGTTCCTGGGTCTTTTCCCTAAAAGCTGCCCATTTTGTTCTTGTTGCTGGGCTCACAATATATATATTTATGTCAGTTAAGATGGTGTTCTTCGTAGTCTGTGAAATGTGACCATATTGTAGAATTACACATGTATCCTCTGTTCCCTGAGGTAATCTCACATCCGCGTTAATAGAACGTAATTTTGGAAGTATAAATTCAGTGCGATTAATTTTATACAGTGTAGCTAATAGGAGAGGAACCCCTGGCCAAATTTAACAGGCAGTAAACCACACAGCAGACTGGGTGATGCTAATGAAAATGCTAAGGCTGGTTAGGTAGCCTTGTTTGTCACCTTCCATGGGCTCGCCAGCAAAAGCAGAAATTAGCCCATTAAGTCAAAGGCATGTGTTCAGCAAGAATATCGGACTTAATTTTTAAATAAAATGACATCATACAAATAATAACTGCTAATTTTGCAAGTTTGTTATTCACGTGTCACAAAAATGCCAACTTATTGGCACAACCCCTTTTTATCTGTGGAAAAAAATCTGTATTTGCATTGGTATGAATGTGGCATGTATGACTTCTGGCTTCTGGTAGGCTGTATTGTAAAAGGGGAGTGGCACCTTTAAGCGAAGACCATGGTGACTGACATTTTGGATACAGTTTTGGGCAATGATGGTGCAAAAAGTGAGGGAATATGTGGAGGATATTTCAGTTTTTATGTATTCATAGAAGTTTTCTTTGTTCCGTGTCAGCCCATAGAAGAGTAACTTTAAAGAGGGTCATGGAGCTCTGCTGCTTTTGTAAAGAGTGCCTGTTAAAAATAAATGAATTAATTTTGTGCAGGTTGTTTACCATGTGCATAATATGGTCCTTATGACTGGCGAGTGCTTAGGATCTGCCCCTTTAATTCTGCGTGTGCTTCAGTACAACCTTCAGTCTAGACGCCCCTAGCTGATAGTGTTCACAATATTCGTAACGTGGGTTGAGTGTGGCTGAATCTCATTTCACTGGCATGCTATTAAGGAATTGCGTTTCTATAATTTCCAGTTCAGTTTTAGAATATACATGTTCATTATGTGAGAGAAATTGAGTCCTAAAAGGTTCTTTCACAAGTAACACTTAAGTAGATCCACTTCTCAGAAGCATAAAATGTAACCAGTTGAAGCTCTATAAAGTTACAGTTATATAGAAGAGTTAGTTATTTACGGACTCTAGACTGTAAAATGAGTTTGAAGTTAGACTGAGTAAAATGTTTGGCATTCAAGCTATTTATTTTGCTAGAAAAATACTTAACTTTCATAATTTATCATCTTAATTTATCCATCTATCACTCTTCCATGATTGCTTTGCCAGTACAGAATTACAGTGAACCTGGAACTCATCTAGGTTATATATAATATATAGTTGTACGCTTAATTTATACTTGTTTATAAAGTCACAGCTGTTAGGAGAGAATAATTCCTGTGGATGTTCAAATTGAGCAACGATTGCAGTTGATTAAATGAAGCTGTGAATTGAGAAGATATGATTTTGCAGAGTGCAAATGCTTTTGCAGAGATATGACTTTGCACAATGTAAATGAGTTTCCTTTGTGTAATAGTCTTATTCTCTTTAGCTGTCTAGTACCACTGTGTGTACAGGTTTGGTAGTGGAGGACTGATTTCGATTAGCTAGGTAATATCTTGACTAGTAGCGGCTTGTTTCTTGCATACTTTACAGTGATTTTTTGCTCTGTGTGTGTTGTGGCATTGGAGTGACAAGCTGATCACTTGCCTTGTCAGGTGGCAGGGCGCCTCCATGTGGAAGTTTTGCGCGTCAGCGGCAGCTTCCAGGATGATGGCGAGGACTATGTGGAGAACCCTGAGGGGGAGATGCTGGAGCGCAAGCTAGTCTGCATGGTGAGTGCTATTTGGGGGGGGGGGGGCATTCCTTTGCAGCAAAAGTTCATGTGTTTTGGTGTAGGTTTACATAGATGAAATCTGTTGTCCAGGCTTATTCCCGTTTATGGAATTGTGAAAACCAAGGTAATCTGGGTTAGGAACATTGGCAGATTAATTGAAGAGACTGGCTGACTGGACTGTTAAGCCATGCCTGAGTTTGTGTGCTGCAGTGGTCTGATCGCCCTGTCTGTTTGCCCCTATGACAGATAAAGATCTTGCAGGCTACGGGGCTGCCCTGGCACCTCTCCAACTTTGTCTTCTGCCAGTACTCCTTCTGGGACCACTCCGAGCCTATTGTTGTGGGGCCAGAGATGGACCCCTGCTCGTCCCCCAGCATCAAGGACCCCCACTTCATGGTGGTGTTTGACAGCTGCAAGGTGTGTAGTCATAGACGGACTGGCAGGAAGTCAGCTGACAGGCTTAAGCGGCGCTAATTTGTGCCAGATGTGCGATCTGTAATGCTTTCTCTTCAAGCCGTGTGGAGTCCAGAAAGAAAGACTGATATGGTGTGTTTATCTGTACGCAAACTTGACCTTTGTTGTGCTCTCGCGTACTTGTATGACGTCATCTTCCATTGCCGAAGTACAGTTCCAATACTGAAGGACAGTGATAATCCCCAGATGGTGTCCTTGCCCTGCCCCAAATACCAAGTATGCATCGGTTACATCCTCGCCCACAAGAACTATCTCATTATTCATTGCGTCCCGAGTTCGATCTTGGGAGGCAAGTTAGCAAGACCTCTCTTGCCAACAGCGCAAGTACATTCTTTGCGTTCTTGGTATTGATAAACACCCTTGCGTATTTGTCTGTGTGCATCAATACCTGATTCATTTGTCAGTTCTCAGTCCTGTGTTCCTCTGCCTGCGGCGGCTGGCTTCCTGCAGGAACTGTCTGTGTCGGTAACTGAGGACTTCATTGAGTACCTGACAGAAGGCGCGGTGGCTATTGAGGTCTATGGACACAAGAAGAATGACCCGTGCAGGAACGCGGCTCTTTGGGACCTTGGCGTCATCCAGGCCAAGACCCGCACGCTGAGGGACAGGTATGCCCTCACAGGAAGCGCTGGACGCACTCTATCTACAAATGCATGGAGGATATTGTGCCATGTGAAAGTTAATGGTACTTTTTTAGTTTTATTTATTTTCAGTATTCTGCCAAGGTAATCAGTGTAAAGTGATCTTATACAGCAGCAGCTAGTTGTTTTGTGAAACTCCAACTGCAGTTCACCCTGTTGCCCCGTATAAGTGATTCTGGACCATTACGAGTCAGATTGTGTTTGCAGGTGGAGCGAAGTGACCCGGAGGCTGGAGATGTGGGTGCAGCTGCTGGAGCTGAATGAAAACGGCGAGTACATCCCGGTAGAGGTGGTGGCCGCCCCGGATGTGTGCACCGGCGGCATCTTCCAGCTCAAACAGGTCGGCGCGCGGGTCGACACGCTTGCCCGCCCCCCGAGGGCTCTCTCTGGGAAGCTCGCAGCATGACACCCCCCCTCTCCTCCCCCACAGGGCCAGTCCCGGCGCATCCAGGTGGAGATCGTCTCTGTGCAGGATTCGGGCACCATGCCCCTGGTGGTGGAGACGATCCAGGCCGTGTCCGTGGGCTGTGTGGAGATTCGCCAGGCTCACACCTCCAAGGTGTGGGGGGGCATGTCTTTGGGGAGTTATTTACCCTGTCAGATATTTCTCTGCTATAATATATTCAGTATGAAAACCTGGACACAATTTTTCATTTGCTTTTGCCAGTACAAAAGGATTGTGCTTTTCTTTAAACCTGACATGAGATTTTCTTTCCATTGAAGGGTGACGGTGATGACATGGACAGCTATCAGGTATAGGAAGTTTATATGATGAATTATTGTCATGACCGCTGAATAGCAGTCTTCTTTATAAATTTTAGCTTTTGTCTTTTTGTTTTTAATTTTTGTGAAATGAATTGTTCTCATGATGGATTTATCAGTGCTTAAAGGCTGGTGTGTTTGTTTCTGTGGTTCCTGTAAGGAGCGCGGTTAATGACCTTTGCCTTCTGCAGGAACGGGACTTGGAGCGACTTCGACAGCAGTGGTTAGCGGCCCTAACCAAGCGACAGGAGTACCTGGACCAGCACCTCCAGAAACTAGTCAGCAAACCAGGTAGAGTTTGATCAGAACCTTTTTCAATTGAACACATTCAGAAGTAGAAGTACATCGTCCAATCTGGTTGAGTGCTTTTCTTCTTACAGTCCTGGCAAATATCTATAAAGCTTTTAATTGTGAGTTGTCTTACTCCTGTTTTATCGTAAGCAGAATATCTATGAAGTATCTATGAACACATTCCTAACACATTATAATGCATTCATAAAGCATTATGAACATGGCTATAAATATTTATAAAATGTGGCGCACATTATACCCATGTTTATTATGCAATATGAATGCTTTATATGAAGCTCTCATCTGTAATGCACTAGAGATTCCTTCATAATGCATATAATATATATGATTGTCAATAGAGGATGCTCTAATGCTTTATTAGGTCTTATACTGACTTATAATGCATTATGAAGGCATAAGCTATAATGCATTATAGATGACAGCTTCAAGCAGTGTTGCCGAATATTTTTGGTGAAGTTATCCAGGTTTTAGATTACATTAAGGTCTAGAGGGATGTGTCACAAAGTTTTCTCTTGTGCTTGTCCAGCTGTCGAGCACTATCACAGCTGCAGCTTCACTTCGGGTTAGATATATTAGCTTTCTATGTCTGTGGGGTACTAGTGCATTTTTCCTGTCTCTTGAGGAAAATGAATGCCATAGGTTGCTGTAGTGGGAAAGATGGATTGTTACTGATATGTGAGGAACCACTGACTGCTTCAGCTGATGGTTCTGGTAGCGTTCAGCATTTCAGTGCGTATGAGTCATGATGGAAATTGCCATGAAATGTGCAGTGATTTGAGGTTATGCAGAAGTTCCAGGTTTGTACTTGAATCATTGCATTTTTCTATTAATATTCTCTTTAATCCATTGAATTTTAATGGCTTACATTTTTGGCATGTCTTGTGAGGACTGGCCAGTGGAATAGCTGCCTTTGATTCATGATCTCACTCTTTCACATATGACGATTGTCACATTTTGAATATTTGTAGGTAGAATTAGTTTTTCCTTTTAGTTGATGTATAAATGGAATAAAAGAATCGGCATGATTTTTTGCATTTTAATAGTGTAATGGGATGCTATAAATAGTGTCATATTTATCTTATTTGTTCCTTTTAGGCCTTCATGGGGTAAGTTTGCTATGCAGGAATGAGATGAGCTCATAGAGTTCAGCTGTCTAAATTGGGTGAATCTCCATGTACACAGACAAGACCGAGGATGACGTCGACCAAGAGGCCCAGCTGCTGGAGTGCCGTCTCACCCTGACAGAGGAGCGAAACGCCGTCCTGGTGCCCTCCGCTGGTAGTGGCATCCCTGGCGCCCCTGCAGAGTGGTGAGTTTGCCCTGGGATTACGGTCGTCCCAACTTTCCTTGCCAGGACACTTTGAGTGGAGAGCACCCTTACATATGCGGGCCACCTTTTAGAGCTATGGTGTGTGTGTGTGTGTCTGTATGTGTGTGTGTCTGTCTGTCTGTCTGTCTGTCTGTCTGTCTGTCTGTCTGTCTTTCTGTGTCTCTGTGTGTGTGTGTGTGTGTCTGTGTGTGTGTCTCTGTGTGTTATTGGTTCATGAGTTTTGAGGTGGAATCGCTCTGTGGATCTTGGGTCCCCAAGGTGCTGACAAGCCGGCTCCTGTTCCCACAGGGTTCCTGTGGCTGGGATGGAGAAACACAGCCCGGTCCTCTTCTTAGATCTCAATGGTTCGTTTCCTCCTCTGTTTATCCAGCGTGCGCCGTATGTACATTACCGGAAACAGATGGCTTATGTCCTTGCAAAGGAGACTGTGTGTGGTGATTCTGTCAGCGTGACTTTGGAGTGATGCAAACCCCCACCTCCTTCTCTCCCTGTGTCCAGCGGAAGACTTCAGTTCCCAGGACAATCTGGACATGGCGGAAGCGGGAGGCTGGGACGCCACGCTCAGCGGAGAGGACGAGGATTATTTCTTCGACCTACAGATTGTGAAGCACGATGACAACGAGGTGAGGGGGGCAGTTCTGGTGAGCGAGGGGCAGCCCGACTTTTCTCGGCTCTGCCGACCCATTCCACTGTATACTGCCCCCTCCAGGTGAAGGCCGAGGCTTCCTGGGACTCGGCCGTGCACGAGTGTCCCCAGCTGAGCCGGGGGGGCGCGGCACAGGAGCAGCGCGTCTACCTGATCGTGCGCGCAGTGGTGCAGCTCAGCCACCCGGAGGAGATGCAGCTGGTCTTGCGCAAGCGCATCTGCGTCAGCGTCGTCGGCCGCCAGGTCCGTCCGCCCCTAACCGTGCTGCGAATCACTGATTCTATGTTTGCATCTCTTCATAGACATTTTTAAGATTATTTAGTCTAACAGCATGGGAGAGAGTTTGATATCGAGGGGGGGGGGGGGTTGCAAATTAATAAGATAAATGTAATATAGAGGAATATTTTATATTTATTATATAATTATAATATATTTATATTATATTTAGCCAAATTAAATATCAGGGGTTACACATCCTCCCTGGTTCATTCGCTTCACTGCTTATTCTATCCCACTAAAATGTTCTAATGGATTTTTTTTAACCCCCCCTTCCCCCCCCACAAAATTGCTGGCCATTTGCATTTGTTATACAAGCCAGATTTAAGACCTAGTTACATCCCAGGGCTCTTTGTCGTTTTGTATAGAGAAGCAAAACCTTCACCAATTAGTGGATCTTGTAAATGAATCTTATTCCCAGTGTGGTGTGTGTGTCCATAAAGGGTCTTTGGGCCTTAATTAGCAGCCTAGCGACCTGTTGAGAGTTGCCTCAAAAGCTGGAGAGTAGCTGTGAGACCCTGGGGCGGGGGGGTTTGGTCCATGAAAAGCGGTTCACTTTTTCACTTTTATGGCTGCGGACACGGTTCTGTGATTGCAGGGTTTTGCCCAGAACTTTCTGCGGCGGAAGTCCCAGCGGAGCACCATCCCTGGCTGCGGGGTCACCTTCGAGATCGTCTCGAACATCCCCAGGGTGAGGGGGGGGGGGGGGGGGGCGCAGCACACGACAGCCGCAAGACCGTCAGCTTACCGTTGGGATGCCGCTGCAGATGTACAGGGGATGGTTAGCTATTCATAGCCTTATTTTGGCCTTTGGCAGCTTGATATGGTGATGTCACATTAATTTCCCCGCCTCATCCTTTACAATCCCCACTTCTTATCAAATGGACTTTATTGTCATAACATCCATATACAGCGGCTTGAGATAGTGCCAGCAGACTCTCAGTAAATCAACGGTAAAGTGACCAGGGCCATTGAGGGGGTATTTATAGGTTTACCGCTTAACGATGCATATACATGTCAGGATGCCCAGAGCTCCGAAGACCGGGAGATGCTGGCCCGGCTCGCCGCCAACACGGAGAACCCCAAATCTGCCGACAGCGAGGCAGCCATTGAGAAGTACCTGCGCAGCGTGTTGGCCGTGGAGAACATCCTCACGCTGGACCGCATGCGGCAGGTGGGCCCTGTCGGGCGTCCCGATGCGTTCATTAGCATCCCCCATCGGCCTGCTCCCCTTCCCTGCTGTTCGTCACTCTGCATATTGATGTTCATGTCCCTGTGTCTCTGCTTGTGTGCGTGTATGTGTACAGGAAGTAGCTGTGCGGGAGCAGTTTGCAGTGAAAGGGAAGGGGAACAGACGCAGCCTGAGCTCCCCCAACGTAAACAGGGTAAATGCACATGAATGCGCGGTTATAATGCTTTATGAATGCATTATAATGAACACCCCCTTATGCACAGGATCATCCGTAATATAAACACGGTCAAATGTCAACGCTCAACAATTATACCAGTTGAAGCAAAACAGCAGTATCTTGGCTTCGTAGTGTGCTACATGTTAGCTACATGTTCTGTGTTCTACATATGTTCTATGCTCTATTTAGGAACAGCTTTGGTTGCACACACACTTGGATGATGTCGTTTCAAATGAGTTAGCACGTTCAATGTGTTTCTAGCAGCATATCGGAGTTCGGTATCACACAGCCGACAGAGTGTCTTGGTCTCACCAGCTTCTCTCTCTCCAATGCGGTATAATTTATTGGGAAACAAAAATGTTCCAAAATGGGCAATTATGACTGGCAGTAAGCAGCTCACAGCCACAATTAGCATAATGTTTTCCATCTTGAATATCTACTTGTGAATTTAGGTTCCGCCCGTGTCAATAAATGTATTCATTTGTTTCATTGTGCATACCGAACCGAAAATAATGTATCGAACAGTACACGACAAATACGTGTACCATTACAGCCCTAATCCTGATGATATATTGTGTGTGGCAAACCTTTAGTGGCATGTATTCCTGAATAGAACATGATGTTCTTAGCTTGTCAGCTGAAAGTCATCTAGTTAAAAGCATTGATCTTGAGTGTGTGAAGCTGGAGATGCTGTAATTATGCAGAGTGCTTTTTTTTCTTAACAAGGACTGCCAAGGAGACTTGCTTTAAAAAAGGGATATGCACTTGTTCTTGATGTTTATTGGTCGAAAAGTTCTCAGCCGTATGAATTGGTGTCTAAGTTAAGAGAACACACTAGAATATAATGGTCCCCTTCCCACCTCATCTTTCCATCTTATAGTTGACTGGGAGCAGACAAGATCTTTCCACAAGTTGCTTGCTGGATGACAAGGTAAGACCGCTACCTTTTTTTTTAAGCCTCCCCACAGTCAGGTTTCAGTACCAGTGATCCAGTAGTTTTTAACAAGTCATCTGTATCGCTGGTCTTTCCTTCAAACCATCCATTCAGGGCCGCTGGGAGAGTCAGCAGGACATTTTCAGGGCTTCCCCTCAGCTAAGCCGCCCCCCTCCGCAGCCCTCCCCTGCAGAAAGCCAGGAGCCAGAATCAGGTTCGCATCTTATCTAAACCACCTGTGTATCCCCATGGTGACCTATTCAGCCAAACTCCTACCGAAGCCTCACCATCGTTTGTCCTCCTTTTACTTTCCTCGGCGTCATTTGCAAATATCTCATGCCACGATTATGTCTCAACCACATATTTTTTTTCTTAACTGTAAATGATTGCTGCCATCTCTTTATTTGGATTTATACATGCATAGCTCCTTATTCAAGTGCTAATAGTTTTGTTGCATCTGTGAATTATATGCACTTGTGTGGTCTTTTTCTATTCAGTCTCACGACTGTCCCAGTATTGTAATTTGTTCTTATTTACCAATGCTGTCAAATTCTGCTCTTCATTCCTTGCCAGTAATGTTCCATAAATGCAAGACTCGGAATTATTCAGCTTTAAAATTCAGAGGATTTTATGGTCTTGCACTGTTGAGCAGCAGATGAGACGTCAGGATATAGAATATAATACACGCCCAGACACCGTTTAAATATTTATGTAATATCAGGTCCTGCTCTTTATCTTATTGTCCTTCATCCAGCATTTTGCTCAAGTCAGAACACCCAAAAGCTACTGAAATGTTGTTTGCTATTAATGATCATGTTCTTTAACAAAGAACAAATGCAACTCAATAAGAACAAACGGCAAGTAAAGTCCATGTAAGCTTTGGCTGGTAATAGACAAATGGGTTTAGCTAGGCATCTGTATTGTTCAGCTTATATACACTGCAGGAAAAGCGCATCCTACTATTCCACTCCAGAAGGACACTGCAATGGAAAGCTGTGATATATATTGTTTCAGCTGTTTCTAACACCTGCTCGCTATGCTTTATTACTCGGTCTCGCTGAAAAGTGGGCCGAGTCCGTAAAAAGGGCTGATCCAATTTTCTTAAAACATGCCCAGGGTTGGTGAGCTGAGGGTAGAGTTGGTGAGCTGAGGGGAGAGTTGGTGAGCTGAGGGGAGAGTTGTTGGTGAGCTGAGGGGAGAGTTGTTGAGTTGGTGAGCTGAGGGGAGAGTTGTTGAGTTGGTGAGCTGAGGGGAGAGTTGTTGAGTTGGTGAGCTGAGGGGAGAGTTGGTGAGCTGAGGGGAGAGTTGGTGAGCTGAGGGGAGAGTTGGTGAGCTGAGGGGAGAGTTGGTGAGCTGAGGGGAGAGTTGGTGAGCTGAGGGGAGAGTTGTCCCTGCCCCCTTGTCAACATCCGGAGATAAGAGCTTGATTGAGTAAATCCTAACCCATTGCTGCTTATTTAAGCTGTGGTTTTTCTACACAGTTTATTTTCTTACCCTGTTAGTTTTAGGATTGCAGCCTTTATAGGGGTGTGCGAGGGAATCCTCTGAATTTTACTTTGAAAGGCTTTTGATAGTGCCTCCTTCATCTAGCAACGTCTTTCTGTATTTTCTCTCATGTCCTCTCCTCTCCTGTCTTCTTTCTCTTCCCCTCTGCTTCTTCCACCTTCCTTCTCTTCTTCTTCCTCCTTTTCTTCCTCTACCCCCCCCTCTTAGGTATCTCAAGACTGGCTGCCTCTTGTCTTTCCCCAGTGAAGGCTCTGGCTCCTCAGATGCCTAAACTACTGAAGTCCCTCTTCCCTGCCCGGGATGAAAAAAAAGACCTTCGCCCATCACCTCAAGCCCAGCAGGTGGGAGTGCCCCCCCCCCCGACTCTCCACAAGACCCTGCGGGCCCCTCTTTATAGTAACACCCCTGCTTTTTCAAACATACTTTTTGTGCATCACTTCCGTGAGGATGTTTCTGAAAGAATTGGAATGAGAAACGACTGAGATGGAGTCGTCTGAGGCAGTTTGCATGCACAGGAGTGAAAGCCTGCAAGTGTAGGCTGTAATAGCCTGCCATGCCCCGAGCAGTGGGAGATCTTCTGAAAGGGATAAATTAGCTTATCACACTTTTAAAAAGGCAGAAAGAAAATGCAATCGGCATCAGCCTTGGGATTCTGTAGCTATGGCTGCAGAAGTTTTGGTAGGAAGAGAAAACTCAAATTCTAGGTCATGGTTGGAGCTTTTGTGTTGCCAGTGATTGCCCTTCAAACAGCCGTAATCCTTCTCGAGCGAGCTATCCATATATAATATTCATTTATATCAGGATTTGGTATTCATAATTGTGAAGAGAACCTTAAAATATAAACTCACGTACAAGTGTTCGCAAAGCTAATTCTGTGTTTGTCATCGAGCTGGTGCGTTTTGCGTAGATTCGTTCTGTAAACTCTTGCCTTGTACGATGAAAGCTTCTGTTCATTCTCTTTAGCCTGTTCCTCGCATCATGGTACAGTCCATTCATGAAGGCCCCATTAAGCCAGAACTGGTAAGTCTTCTACATTAAACAAGGCAGAAATCTGAGAACAGCCATGAATATTCCATTGTCACTGCTTGCAGAGCTACGGCTGGGGCTTCTGTTTGGCTCCCAAGAGCCTGACGGTCTAAAAAAAATCCCTGCGTGCCTGATTGTAACATAATGTTTTGTTTTAACCTGTCTGCCTGGTTAGTAATGTATCTTTAATTATTTAATCCATATGGACTTTGGTGTAGTAAAATGGAGTTTTACTTACTGTAACTCTTTTCTGTTGTTATTAAGGCAGGGCGATTAATCGAATTTTAATTGCAATTATGATTTTGGCTTCCAACTATTATCAAAATTGAGAGAAAACTATTATTGTTCTGCATTTTGTTTTGCAAAAATGCTTCCATTATAAATCCCGTTAAGTCTAGCACATCCATTTCCAGCTATTTTTTTCCCTCAGTTGAATTATTTTCAAGTAAATTATTCTTTCTTTTAATTTCAATAAATGTGCGGTACTTCTCAAGTCAATGAGTAGTCGTCTTAAATAATCGTGGTTATGATTTTTACTATAATCGAGCAGCCATAATTCTGAAATTTTTTGATCTTTGAGTGAAGTATCATGTTGATTAAAAATAAAAATAAAATTGTTGGTTTAAATATTCTGTTCATTTATGGGGTCTCGCGTGTTTTTATGAGAAAAGCCTGTGTTTCCGGTTTTTGTGATGCACTGCGGTTGCTATGGCGAAAAGTAATGATCCTGCCATGTGCATGTCTGCAGGTCGCCACATCGGGTCACAGTCCTTCATTGGAGAGATTCTCGGACATGCCAGATTCTCCACCTCTATCTAAGCACGAAACGCATGATGACACGCTGCTCAGCCCTACCAGTGAGGTGTCAAGCGGTTATTTCTCTACCAGTGTCTCCATGGCAACCCTGTCCGAGGTGTATTCCACTGGTGGAGAGCCTGGCGCCTGCCCGGGTACAGCTAGCATAGCTACTACGCCTAGCATTGACAGTGAGGACACCGCAGTGAGATCGCTTAACTCCACCGCTGTAGTGGATGGGGGGAAAGATGGATTTCGAGGCACTGCTGAGAAAGGAAAAGGCCATCTAAGAGCAGTGACCCCCGTGGAGCTGAAAGCTGCTGACAGGAACGGTCTTGTGTCGTCTCAGCTAGACACAAAGCCTGTCCTTCCTACAGCAAGCCCCCTTCCAGCATTACTATCTGCTGATGGCTCGACGAGGGCCGGCGATTCCCACAAAGCCAAGATGACAGCGACCCCTGATGTTAAGCCCTTGAAGAAGTTTATGGACGAGGTGGAGAAAACAGCTTGGCCTGAAACAGGCCAGTCAGGGAGCCTGGAGAAGCTGGAGATCACTTCGGACTCGGATGAAGCGCTGGACACCACGTTGCCAAACTGGTTGAAGGGCGGAGCGCGGGTGACTGTGGGCGGGGGCAAGTGCGGGACAGTTCGCTACGTTGGGACCACGGATTTCGCAGACGGCATCTGGGTGGGGGTTGAGTTGGACAGTCCGTCAGGTACGTTTTCATTCCTCTAGCTACTATTAGCTACTAGCTACTATTCATTTATAATTTACAGTTTTCATCTTTTCTTAGCATCCTCCTGAGGTCTGTGGGGGTTTATAATTTTATGATCTATTTTTTTTACTTAAATTGTGTTGGGATGGTTAAGAGCACACCCCCATACATGTGATGTCATCTTAAACCCCTAATTGTCCTCCTTAATGAACAAAAGGACTTAATAGACTGGCTTGTGCAGTACGAGAGATATGAGCAAAAGCACAATGTCCTCTACAGAGGACAATGATGAATAGCTGGATCTCATGAGGATATTAGATTAGTCCTCAAAATAGTCGTAATTTATCAAACATCATTACCAGCTTAACTGAAATTCAACATATCAGTAGCTGATTGGCAAATGCCTGATATTGGTTCATTCTTGCAGGAAGGACACTCAGTTATGTACCGTCACTGTCCTATCTGTCCTCTGCAGGTAAAAATGACGGCTCTGTAGCCGGTCGTCAGTATTTCTGCTGTAACCCTGGTTACGGGGTCCTCGTGCGGCCGGAGAGGGTGGGTCCTGGAGCAGGTGCCAAGTGTCCTACACAGGACCGGCGACGCAGTGGCTTGTCTCGAGGGGAGAACCGCAAGTCTTGGACCAGCTAAAGGAGGCTGTGTCGACACCCCCTCCCCCCACACTGGCTCACACATCTCCTGTGGTGTTGATATGTGTAGAGCAGCTCCACCTTTCCTGACAGACACTGCCCGGTGGGTTGGCTCCCGCTATCTGCCTGTGAGGATGTACGGGCGACACGTGATGCGCGGCATGACATCAAGAGCTGGTTTATCCGCAATTAAATCGCTTTGCCCAGGGAAGCGTGCTCGCGTGTTTAGAGAAGTGGCAGAATCGCTGCTTTTGCTGCTGAATCAGAAAGTGATTTGCGTCTGATTGATTTTCCTACCCCCTAACACTATTTAACAGAATGCAGTATTCTACAGCAATATTTTCCAAAAGCCTCTGAGTGCAGCTGCTCTCCTTTCGGCTGAAATTATCCTAAATGGTATAAGAACTAAACAGATCTTGTTACTGACAAAATGTTGCAGTAGTGTTGGTTTTATTTATATAGCTAAAAATCCAGATTCGTGCCTTTAAGAATCAAGGAGGGAAAGGAAAAGTCTTCTATCTGCACAGAATGCCTTTTTAAAGACAGAGTCTGTCTCAGGGATGGTTCTGCAGTGCCTTTCCGGACCTACATGACAGCCTAAGCACACTGGAAGAACAACAATTCCCCTTCCACTATCAGCTTCCTGCAAAAAAGCTGTTCCTGTTTTTATGACATTTCTGAAGGCATATTTATGCATACACATAGATATACTTTTATTTTGAGGATGCGCAAAGACAACCGCGCTTTTGATTTTACTGAAATCGTGGATTAAGATAAATCAAAGTCCTGTACCGCTGATTTTAAGCACATATGCCATCCTACTGGGATGGATTTTAATATATACATTATGGTAGAGAGACAGTCGGCGTGTGTCCTGGACCTTTGGGCATTCGTTTACAGTCCCCATTTCCCCTTAAACTGTGATTATTATCTATGTCATCTCATATTGAGTCTGACTGTAGAAGCTGTATAGATGCAGAAGACTATAGGTCACCTTGTCCCAGAAATAGACACAAAGTGCAGATTATCATTAAAATGTTTGTTTGAAATCAAAATTAGAAGTGGCCCTTTAAAAGGGTTAATATATTTACTTCCTTCTTGTGTGAGGGTCTCTGCGACTAACGCGTGCTGCGAATTTGAAATACTAGCCTTGATTCTAGCCCTTGATTCTCTCTAGCCTTAACTTTTGCACAGGTCGCGATTGCGGAGCATCGACAGCAATCCTTTGTTTTTTTGAAAAACGGCCCGCGCGGAATAAAAAAAAAAGTCAGCATTTCAAAAATATGCAGCATTCTCACAGTGTGGCGAGGGGCCGCGTTCATCCCCACTGCCCTTTCAAATAGCTGTCTACAGAGCATTTTAAATACTATCATGCCTCGCTTCCAAATAAGAATTTCATAGCTTCAGTATTGCATTCTGTTAACACAAGCAAAATGTATCATTTTAATCTGTTTTTTTTTTTTCTGTGCTGAAGTCTAAAATAAACACAAACCATACAGACTTAGACTGTACATATGAGGTGGTAGTTTTGCTGATAGAAATTTTTACCTATTAACCCTGCTTTTATAAACTCAAGTCCTGTTTCATCGTTCCATCATCATATGTGTTGTGTATATACTACTTTTTTTCAAGGCATGGATTTTTATTTTGATTTAATGGCACTATAATTCTATTAATGCATCCAGTATCGTAATGTATAGGAATGACATTAAGGACAACAAATAGGTTCCAGACAAACGTGCTTGTTTAACACTGAATCCAACTTGTGCTGCATAGTATTTTGATACAGCAGCTCTTACTATAAACGTACAGTCAGACACCCAGATCAAAGAACCTGCACTGCTGCTGTACTGCACGGTATGTAGGTGCATTTTGCTGAGGGATCACAGCATGCTGCTCTACGGAATGCACAAAGGGCCAAAGCACCTTTTCTGTTTTGAAACCATCCATATGATGATTACCCGTAGCTGGACAGTGTTTGTATCCATGTTGTCATTCCCTGTTTCCGTATGTATTCTTGTGGGACCTTTTAATTACCAGTTGCAATCTGCAATGAAATGTGTGCAATATAGGGCTCCCTACCTCTGACTGTTCATGTAATGACTAAACCGATTCACGTGTAGGTTAATGTCCTTTTTTGTAAAAAATACTTTTGGGAAACGAAAAAAAAATAAATCTTTTTAACTCCTAAAATTAATATTCTTATCTAAAACATGTTCACTAAACATATGATTCCTACTGCCTGTTTATACTTATTAACACTCAGGTTGTAAATATTTGGTGTAAGTACTGTATGTAAACATCTATTATATGTAAACAGCCCTGGAATGCCAAGCAGTAGGTTAAGGACAATGTCACATTGTCACAGAGGAAGTGGAAGTGGCCTTGAATTGAGTTGCTCTGACTAGAATGAGCTTTTTCATGCCGAAGGTGCTGTGATACTTACCTTAGACGTTTACCATGTGACCCAGACAGCGGGAGTAAAACGGTTCTGAACGGATCGCAGAAGAGGTCGTGCTTTTTAAGCTGTTGCCTGCTTGATCCTTGAGTGAATGGTCTGTTCTGAAGACCTGATGCAAATTCCGGCAACCACCCCTATCCTTGTCACGGCCCCCATGTCATGCTGCCTCCCTGACTGCACTGATGTCCCTGCTGAAATTACTTTCCATCTGTGCCTCATTTCATAATCGTGTTGCTGTGCAGCCAGTTGTGTGATGTGTACTATAGCTGTACCTACTGTACATCAGCCATTAGACAAAACATAGGTTTAATATTATTGTATACATATGCTTCATATTAAGTGTATAATAATCTGATGTTCCCATTTAACACAATTTGTTGTAAACTGCGGATGCTTTTTGTCTGTATATGTACATGGGAGTGCATGTACATATGCACAGAGTCACAAGTGAAAGGCCCTAGTCTGCTAACTGAACTGTTAACTGATTATTCTGTGCTGAGACCCAAAGAATACAATCGTGTAATACTGTGCATTTTTAAGAAATCAGTTCTTCTGGTCACAGGTTAATAAAATTTGTTTTTACAGAATCTCTCGAATTGATTGTCCTGATTTATGACTGTCTTGGGCTGCTGCTGTTAAATCATTTTTTTGTGACAGAACTGTGAACATGTGAAACGAAATTTTCTTCTTTTGTCAACATGAATTGATAGTTTAGGGAAAAAAAGTTGCATAATTAGTAATATACTGGTTAGGGCTCTACAATTAATCATTTTTAAATCACAATCTTGATTCATTCCCCTATGCAATCTTATTCTAGGGCTGCGCAATTAATTATCAATGCATACCCCGGTCTCATTCTTACATGACACCGATTTTGCTGGGTTTGCATTAGCAGAGAGATCTGTCACTTCAAACCAAGCACTTCCTTTTTCTGCCGCAGCATCATCACCATGCAGCAGGGAGAGGGGGTAGAAAGACGGGTCTGAAATCACATGCTTAGACATCTCATGCTGAATCTCATTAGAGGCAGTCTACTTGACTGTTAATGTAGCATGTACTGTACTGCATGCATATTCTTGTATGTAGTGATGTCGCCATCTCACAAATTACCTGATTCGGTAGTTTACGAATGACGTAGCTTTCCCCCCATAGAAGTTTAAAATCATTGAAAACTATTAATGAAATGATGCACCAATTAGCCATAACATTAAAACCACCTGCCTAATATTGCGTAGGTCCCCCTTGTGCCGTCAAAACAGCTCTGGGGTGAGTTTCCCGAAGCTTTCTTAACACTACGTTGTTCGTAAGTTCCATGTTAAAAGATAGAACTCTTAGGGAAACTCACCTCTGATCTGTTGAGGCATGGACTCCACAGGACCTCCGAAGGTCTCCAGTTCTATCTGGCAGCAAGACGTTAGCAGCAGATCCTTCAAGTCCTGTGTTGCAAGGTGGGGCCTCCATGGGATGGACTTGTTAATCCAGCACTCATGTCCTTCAAACTGTTCTTGAACATTTTTTGCAGTGTGATAAGGTGCACCATCCTGCTGAAGGAGGCCACTGCCATTGGGGAAAACCACTGCCATGAAGGGGTGTACTTGATCTGCAACAATGTTTAGGTAAGTGGTCAAAATAACATGAGTGCCAGGACCCAAGGTTTTCCAGCAGAACACTTCCCAGAGCATCACACTGTCTCCACCAACTTCCCTTCTTCTCATAGTGCATCCTGGTTCCATCTCTTTCCCAGCTAAACTAAGCAAATGCATCCGACTGTCCACATAATGTAAGAGAAAATGTAACTTATTAGACCAAGCCACCTTCTTTCATTGCTCATTGGTCCAGTTCTGATGTTCATGTGTCCATTGTAGATACTTTTGGCAGTAGACAGGGCAGCATCCCATCTCCCGTGGACCGGACCAGACGGGCTTAGCCATTACGCCCCAGACGCATCAATGAGCCTTGGGCAATCATGAACCCATCACTGGATCATCAGTTCGCCTTCCTTGGGCCATTTTTGGTAGGTATTGACCACTTTATACCAGAAACATAAGACCTGCAGTTTAGGAGATGCTCTGACCCAGTCGTCTAGCCCAGTGGTTCTCAGTCTTGTTCCTTCAAAACCTTGTCCCAAAATGTTTTCATTCCAACCCAGTCTGCAACCTGCTGCTTTCATTATTAGCCTATTAACAACCATCTGAGCCTTTTCCTGTTTCCAACACATCACCTTCAAGAACTGACTGTTCCATTGGCCTAATATATAATGGCACCCATCACATGTGCCGTTGTAACAAGATAATTAATTACATGTCATTGGTTATAATGCTATGGCTGATCGGTGTACGTATGAGTCAACTTATGAAACTGGGTATTGTTTTCTACTTAAACTTACACGGACGGGACTTCCTGTGCCATCAAGTTGTAGCTTCACTTGCCTTGTGAGGTGCCGTAGCATCCGTCGGCTGTACACTTGGGAATTTTGAAGAAAGTAGTATGTCATCTGGGTGCCATTTGCCTAGTGCCTCATCCATACTGAGCGTTCAGATATGCCTGGGGTTTCAGTTTTTTTAGTATGTCTTGCATTTGTAAATGAGTGGAGTGTGCCCTTTATGTTCTGGAAAGTTGTGATTATGTAATTAAATAAATACATAGCCAAAAATTATATTGGTTTTATATCACCAATACCGATAACTGGCTAAACTTAACCCTGTAAGAACTAAGAGAAAATCACAATCTTAATTCTGAGTGGAAAAAATGTGACTGGTGCTGCCCTAATACATTTTCTGTTTTTTAAATTCAGAAACCCATTTAAGGATATAAATATATATCTACAAAGGCCAAATATAATGTAAAAAGTATGAATGTAAAATTATGTAGTTTGGTCTAGGTGAGATTCTCTTAAGTATTGTGAAGTATAACAGAAATGCAATGGTAACATTCAAAAAAGACAGTCATTGTGGCTTAGTTTATCATTGATATAGTATTTTTTAATTCTATAATAGGTACAATACTAAAATAAACACAAGTTAAATTTCAAAAACAAAAGTAACAAAAGCATATATACCGTATACTACATTTTAATTACAGAACAGTCTACTGTCCAAAAAAGGCACTAAATTCTGAAATAGGAGATACAGAACTTTTTAAAACTATTTTAAATTGATACAACAATGATTCATTTGATCTTTTTTTTGTTATATTTTTATATATTTACGTTTCCTTACACATATTCAACAAGGACAAATGGCAGGGACAGGAGAAGTCTGAACCCTGGGACATTAACGACGACGTAACCCTTCAGAGGTCAGGGGTTTCCATACCTTCCATTTCCCATCCCCCCTCCCAGAAAAAAAAACAGCCCTTGACCTTGATCACAGAACATCAACCCCTGAGCCAAGAAAGACCCCAGTGACTTGCTTACTCTCCTTGTCACACATTTTAAATACACACAAAAGGTCTCATTTGGCGCAAGTGTAATGGCATCTATCCTATCATTCTCTGAAGCATTACAAGGGGGACGCTTTATGTGTTCATTTATTCAAAGCTATCCTCAAAACCTCCAGCCTTCTAAATGGGTTTCTTGTGATTTGATTGCATTTCTATTTTTGTACAAGGGCCTGTGGACTGCATGCCTAAGAAGCAGTTTTTTTTCCCCCAAGAGAAGGGGAAAAAATGTTCTTGTAATTCACAGACTGAAAGCAAAACAGTCCTTTAGCTAGACTAAGCACAAAGGGTGGGATGTGCTGTCTTAGTGAAGAGGGATGAAGCACATGTGTCAAAGGAAAGCCTTAAGTATACAAGAAGCTCCAAGTACTGAATTTCTGCACAAAATAGACACCACCTTGTGCTGCATCCCAGCCACAACACACTTCTTGGCAATCATGTTCAAGCAGATCTCACTGCATGCATTCTGTAGTATCAGTCACATGAACCAGAAGAGCTTTAGTGTAGCTTGGCTTTTGGGCACTTTCGGAATCTCCGGTCCGCTTCCAAACACCCATCCAACTGCGACTCTCGTATTGTATGTGCCAGACAAAAATGAAAACCTTATCAATATGGCTTGCTTGACACCAGAAACAGTACAGGGAACTGGCCCAAGTCGGTGGGTCGTGTAGCGATGTGTAAGAATTAAAGTGCAGAACAACATTAGTATTTAAAAATAGTCTTTAAGCACCCTTGATCTTTTTCATGGACGTGTCTCCCCTCATTAGCTTAACAGTGGGAAGGGACGCCACACGTGTCAGCGTTTCCGTACCTGGAGTAAACCAATGCATGAGCCTTATACACGGCAGTTTAAAACTGCATACACACTGCTGCACTGGGAGGACTGCTACTTTTAAAAACTGAGGTTCCCCCCAACCACCTCTTGAGCTAGGTGGGTTCTACACTAAGTCTGGTCAGGGTCAGGCGTTCTCCTGTGCGCTGAACCGGATGCTTTATCATTAAGCAATCAATTACAATTAAAAACACAGATGGATTGCCATTACATTAAAATGGCCGACAAACAGATAGGAACCAAGGCAAAACAAAATTAATCGTAAACAAAAAAGTGAAAAACAAAACTTTAAAAACATACTAAAACATAACAAAAATAGAATCGAGAAAAGTGTGTCATTTCATTCTATACATTTCTGCTTAGCAGAATTTTACACAGGAAGAAAAAAAATTAAATACACTTTGTCAGGTTATGTTCTGGAACAGTCTTTTTTTTCAGAGGATACATGATTGATATAGAACCAAGCGCTAGATTAGTCAATAGCAGAGCTTCAAAGATTCCCAAGCCCTGAAGCAGCAGAGAAGATTTACTAGTCAGCTTAGCTGTCATTCAATAGCTAAAACATTAGGTTAGAAAAATCAGTTAATTTACATTAAAAGCAGCATCCTAAGAGCTAAAGGATCACGGTTTGTGGGGGTATGGGCATTTTTAGAGGGTCTGCTCCCCTGAATCTAGAGAAAGCTGGTCATCCGCAGTCTGTCTCAGCTAGTCTACCTCATGCCCTTACATCTACCTAACAGCTCAAGGGGGCCAAACTCGACTATGGAGGCGCTAATCTAGGTAATTTTTGTTTTATTTTTTCATTTTTAATCACCCTTAACCTATTTCCACAGAACATTCAAAACCATGTAGAATATTCTTAGCTATATTTGACACATTTTCAATAACAGTCACTGATTCACAGATGACAGTTCAAAAAAGGCCACCCAAGGTGACATGCTACATGTTAATTGGCCTCTTCAAGGATTCAATCTGGCCCCCCAGAGCCTACGTCCATTAATGAATCCAAGTGACCAATAAGCTTTGAGGGGAGGGATTTTGAGCACTTTGGCGTGAGATTTCTTCTTGACTAATACCTTGGCAAAAAAAACATGGCGTGTAATCTAACACTCCATTTTAGTGACACAAGCATCAGTCTGATGACAGCGGATGCAGCCCCACACTGAAGTTCTGTGTACGTCTTTAAAAAGCTGGTCAGAGAGAGTGTGTGGCTTAAGGTCAGAGGCATCCACCGGGGAACACACCGTCTGCGGTCGCCTCAGCCTGATGGAGTACACAGCGCTCCTCCTCGGCCTGACTGAGTACACAGCGCTCCTCCTCGGCCTGACGGAGTACACAGCGCTCCTCCTCGGCCTGACTGAGTACACAGCGCTCCTCCTCGGCCTGACGGAGTATACACAGCGCTCCTCCTCGGCCTGACGGAGTATACACAGCGCTCCTCCTCGGCCTGACGGAGTACACAGCGCTCCTCCTCGGCCTGACTGAGTACACAGCGCTCCTCCTCGGCCTGACTGAGTACACAGCGCTCCTCCTCGGCCTGACTGAGTACACAGCGCTCCTCCTCGGCCTGACGGAGTACACAGCGCTCCTCCTCGGTCTGACGCAGTATACACAGCGCTCCTCCTCGGTCTGACGCAGTATACACAGCGCTCCTCCTCGGCCTGACGGAGTATACACAGCGCTCCTCCTCGGCCTGACGGAGTTTACACAGCGCTCCTCCTCGGCCTGCTGGAGTACACAGCGCTGCTCCTCCTGCCGCTGTTGCTGCAGTGGCTGTGACAGATGCAGTCGCCTCCCTGCCCAGTGGCTTCACTGGTCACACCATTATCTCTCAGTTGGTGGACTCTGCCCTACCAACCTGACCTGATATTCTCTCACAAACCCACAGATCCTCCTCCCTGCCCTTTCACCATTTCACACCAGGACCTTGCTGTTTCTTTAAAATACACTAATTTGGGGATTGGAGTAATGGTGAACAGCTCTAGTCTGTATTTTGGCAAATCAGCCCTGTAGTATTTCACAGGTTTTGCTGGATAATGGAATGCAAAATAGGGCATAAAAAGAAATGTTAAAGATTTATAGTGCTCACGTTGTTTCCTTACAGACAGTCGACTAAAAACGCATTAATACACGAATGTGTCCCTAACCTCTGTACCAGGCTATTCTCCTTCCCCCTTTGGAGACCAT
This sequence comes from Paramormyrops kingsleyae, assembly GCF_048594095.1. Lineage (NCBI taxonomy): Eukaryota > Metazoa > Chordata > Actinopteri > Osteoglossiformes > Mormyridae > Paramormyrops > Paramormyrops kingsleyae. Next base: position 1,743,935 of record NC_132810.1, read on the forward strand.
CTGAGATAAAGGCTGCCCCACACGCACCACACCGTACCGCGTCCTGTTGAGATATGACGGTTGCCATCTTGTGTCTAGTATAGCTAGCACAGCACTGAGGGGAGGAACGACAACAAATAATACTGCTGCTCTGAGAACAGGAAGAGAGGTAGAGAGAAGGGGCGTTCTCCCTTAGCCCCTCCCACGCAATGGGGGGGATGGGGGAGTGGAATGGGTTTTGGGGACAGTGACAGGGGTGCGGGGGGGGGTCCACAGTTGTTTGTTACGCCAGGCATTTGGGTAAGGAGAGAAGAATGAAGAAGGCATACAACCCATTGCCTAGGGGAGGTACGGAGGAATTCGTAAAAACCTAATATTCGTTTAGTTAAAACGCACACAAGCATATATGTTTCTGTTTTACAGACATTTAACCTGCAGAGGGTGCCTGCCATGGGCAACTAGGGGCACCTTTGACATAAAACAGGGGGGGTTAATTAAGGATTGACAGCTTCTAACATTTAAGGATTACGCATAGTCATTTGGTCATTACAGAATGCGTCTGCCGTGAGGCGACATTGCACGCTCGCTCGACCTCGGACACTGTCGCACGCACACATCCACACCACACCCCTCCCCACCCTGCCCACTCCACTGCCGGGGCCCCTTCAGTCATCATCCAGGACCTCTGTCTTAATGTCGCCAGCGCCGCCGCCGCTGCCCCCCCCCTGCCGGGACAGCGCCAGGATGCTGTGGTTGACGGCAGCCATCTCCACGGCGAGCGTGATGGGGTCCTGGTGGTCGCTGTGGCTGGTGCTGTCATCCTGGGGGAGGGGGGAGACCAGGAGAGAGCGGTCAGTCTGGGGACTTCCGCCTGCCCTGCACCCCCATCACGGTGACCCTGTGAGGCTCCCCCTTGCGCGTCCACTAGGCCAGGCCCGACCAAGCCGGCAGCCAACTGGGGGGCAAAGCAGACACCTACAATTGCAAGAAGGGTGGTTTGTTTAGACTGATTTCCTTCCTGTGATGCCGTGGCTGTTCACTTGAGGTCTACGTAGCATTACACTAAAACACATTTCCCGTTACGGCCTTTGGACATTCACACAAACGCCAGGTGGCAGCTCTGTACTGTACAGCTGGGATGAACATGCCAAGATTCAGGGAGCAGAAACTCCAAAGTTTCTGAGCGTCGGCCTAATTAACAACTTGTCCCGCTCACCTAATAAACAAGTCAGGAAATATAGACCAGAAGCCCTGGAAAACTGCTAATAAAATGATTCAAACCTCAGTTCATTTGACTATTGTTCTCATTTAATTAAAATACATGAAGAGCTATATGAAATGATTTAGTTTCCCCAAATGCAATGCAACAAAAACTTACAAAAATGAATGAATGCGCGTTCATAGTTATGTTATTTCAATATCCACCCCAAACGGCTTCTTGCAGGCAAGAGAGAAAAAATTCCAGATACCATATCGTACAATTAATTTAAACTTGGGAAATTACTGAAAAGAATAAAATAATCCTAAAACCTAGTGGTGCGATGTCAAAGCCCACAAAGGTATGCAGTAGTCAAACTCAGTTAAGAGTCCAGTCTTAAATAGTTAACCGACATTCAATTATTAGTCAGCATTTTCCGTGTTAATTTTGTGATGTTTCATTTTCGGTTTTGGCTTTATGCAGTGATTAGCACAGTGTGCGACGACGGCTCTTATGGGTTAAGTGTTTATCTAGCATACCTGTGTGGGTGATGACAGGTCAATTCTGTTGAAACCAAAGGATCTGGGGGCTGGTCTCTTTTCAAAATAGGTGACATCGCAGCCCTGCAATAGTTTCATGAAAGTCACATTTGTTTTCCCGCAGTTGTCAGGAATCACACCTGTGGGTACACACCCCCCAGGCCATCTTGGGATCCCCGCCCCGCCCCCCAGTACCAGTGTCCTCCACCCCCCTCTCAAAGCAAAGACTCCAGGGACTGATCTGCGGGCTTTGGGTTTTCAAGAGGGGGAAAATGTGAAAGGTTAGGCTTCCGTGTGGTGGACACTGTTATAATCAGTACATGTTTTGACCCCACCCAGCTCTACCCCCACCAACACCTTGCTGAACCCTTGTAGCCATAGCTACCTGTTCGGAGTAGTCGTTGCCATCGATGTCATCGCTATTAGAGTGACCGCCTGGACTCTGCATATCTATCCCATGGCTCTCCAGGATTGCTGCTTCTTCGAAAAAAACAGACCTCGCCATAACATATCTGAGGCAGCATGCAACATCGCAGACTCACTGCCGGACGACTTGCTCAATTCTGCTGGCGATCTGACGTCTCCGATTCTAAATTGCGTCACGTCTACTTCCAGATGCCAGAGTCCTTCACTAGAGAACCCTCGAGGTTATAATGGAACGCAAAAGCAAACTTAGCTGTGGTACACTCAAAACACGAGGAGTACTTTGCACAATCAAGGAAACAAAACAGTCCAGTGCACTCTGTATTCCAAAAATAATATCTGCCTTGGGCCTATATATAAGGACAGATGTTACTGTATCAGATCAAGCTCTCTGTCTTCCACAGGCAGCCCCTCCCCCAACCTGAAACATTACCAATATTGGCTCTCCTCTTGATCTCCTTTCGCCGATTGGCAAACCAGTTGTAGACCTTGAGGGAAGTGACTCTCTCCAGGTCAGACAGCTTCTTCCCTGGGGCAAGAACAGATTCAGTCAAAAACATGCATTTATGAACATAATTTTATGGTGAAAGGGGTACTATTACTACTGCTGCTGCTGCTACTACTACTACTGCTACTACTACTACAAGACGTGGTTTAGTCTATGTAATATGAACTGGACAGAATATAAAACAGGCCTGTTAAATCTGACTTTTGCATTTTGGTACAGGAAAGCGAAGAAATTGCTGAGCACTGACAAAAAACGGCTCAGCTTGCACAAATTCCCTGACAGATATTCATATTTTCTCTCTTTCTCTGTCACCCCCCGCCCACCACCAGACACACACAGATACAAAAACCCCTCGTTCATTTATTCCCATCATTGTGGGGGGACTCCATTTCTATGGGCATAACCCAAATCCTAACTACAGTATAGTACCCCTAACCCAGAACTAATTTAACGATAAGTAACCCAACAAAATACAAGACTTTTGGTTATTGTGATATGCAATAATGGGACGCAGTAAAGAGGTGTTTATAAAACCTTGTATGGCTAAAACATTTGTACTTCAAAGAACTATTTTGCTGACCATTTTGAAGCAACACTTATAAACAACGGCTCAGACACAGTTGTTATAGCTACGATTTCAGAAACACTTTTATAATCCTTACCTGGTTTCTGAATGACGGCATTGCAAGCGTTGGCGATCTCCTCCCTCTTCGCTTCATCGGGGTACTGATTCTCGTTGAAGTAGCTTGGTGACAGATGAAAGGCCAGGGATAATGTATCATCACAAGTTGCAGACCGGAATAGCAAGCATCAATCTTATATGTGTTGGGTGGCTGGCTGCATCTGTGCCTGCACCCCAAGTGGAACAATGCTCACAGTGGCAAGAACTGAGCTTGAAAGCAATCAGGCCACTGAATACCCAGAAGTCAAGGTCGCAGCTGGTGCTACAGGCTCCCCTTTTAGTCAGAACTATCAGACCTTTTCATCAAATCAAACACGGCTCTGTAATTTGCATGATTTAGTGCTAAAGTACTGGCTGACCTTAACAACTGCTGCACTCCCTCTTTCCCATCTTTGTCTCTTTTATTGTTTATTCCCTTGTCGAAGGCGACGTTCTCAGCTGTAAATTTTCCATTTAAAACATTTACAACTTCATGGATTTTAAAACAGTGCAGCTGCTTTTACTGAACAGCTCAGGTTAAATGTCCGACCGACAGAAGATGACCTGACACTAACCAGAACGGGCCATCCTCTACCCACAAAGCCCGCAAACCTTACTTGGCAAATAACCCCAACCCTCAGATTCCCCTTGCACCTTGGGCCACCGTACCGTGGCTGCCCCGTTCATCTCTCCACGCCTTCTCACCTCTCCATCACAGCTAGACACTCTTTCCTCCAGGTGAACCGGCTTCCCCTGCGCAGGCGGAAGCTTCCGGGTGTGGAGCTGATTGGGGGAGGCGTCTGTCTCCATTCTACCTCGTCCAATGCCATGGGGGCAGGCCGCATGGTCAGCGTGGCCCCTGGGGTGTGCATTAAAAGCTCATATTCCGGCAAATGACACACTCATCCGTAGCTTACGCACACCAGACAACAATCACAATTGGCTGAAGATCCCTGCTGCAGTATGGACATCACCATAACCGGGTTGTTAATGTACAAGCTACCGGGCTGCTGATTTACTGTTCTGTGTCGCACAAACTCTCACCATAAAAAGCTGACAACCTTCCCTGACTGGGCTTTTATCTTGATTTAACTTGATTAGTTACTTAAGTGCTTGTCAATTAAGACTTACAAGGTTGAAATATAGTATTCTCTATTCTGCCTCTCTCTGTTTGTGCTTTAACTATTGGATTATACGCTACAGAGTCAATACATCAAAAGATATTTTTTTTAATAAGACTTTACTGCATCTGTATGGGGGGCGGGGGTAGCCCCCAGTTGCCGGTTTTCACACGGCCCCGTGGATCCCAGTGCCATTGTGGCCCATTAACTCGACTGTTTGAACAATCCTCTTATTCAATGACCCGTCAACTGTCAACAGAAACCAAACCCTGGACAGAGGAGACTGAGTACTGTGAACCGGTGGGCTTTGTGAACCGGAGGTGACCCCCGTCACTCTCGAAGGAGGAAGGGGAATGGAAGCAGTCTACCACCAGGGAGTTTGGAAGGAAACTTGGCCGTCCTTCATTAGAAGGAGGAAGAAAAATGCCTTTGCTGGTTTTGGCTCAGTGCCAGCACTATGAAGCACAACTACGTGGGGGGAGGTACGTGGGGGGAGGGGGGAGGATCTATAGGTGCACATACACATCTGATGGTATCTCCCCTTGGCCCAATGACCTTTGTATGTATACGGACAGACACAGAAAGCTGCAGCACTTCTTGAATGTGGTTTATTAAAAATCATACTTTCAAGAGAAAGAAAAGGTTTTTTCGACGCCCAGACTTCAAAGCACGTGTGCATGGCCAGCTGTGGTATGGAGTCCTTTCTGTCTGGTCCACCAGCTTTCAGCCCAATCCAATAAAAAATTATGAGCCTAGCTACACGCCTCGCCTCCCACCAGAAGGAGCCCTGTTAAGGGGGTCTGCTTTCCACCCCCCCACCATTCAACAAAGACTCATAGTGGGGGAAAAAGAAACAACAACAGACAATGACAGAGAAGTCATACTTTCACGCTTTCGTGACAGACCAATAGAGTGGAACAGCAGTAGGGGGATGGAGAGCGGAGAAGCCGAGATGTCCAGGAAAAGGCAAGGGGGTGCGAATTACCGGGGGTGGTCTTCTCCATCTGGTACCAGCGAAAGAAGGCCCTCTTCTTTTGCTCGCTGAGGTCTGAACCCTGCTGCAGTAGCCAGTGGGAGATCCGACTTTGGCTGATACCTTTGGGGTGGGGGATCCAGCAGACAGCGATCAGTAAATAACCAAATACACATCTGAGAAGAGACAGAGGTAGACACACACAGCAGTGCTGGTCCGCTAGCTCAGCATACACAGGGCACCCAGGGATAAAACACATTTACAACTCAAAAGAAGTGCTATAAAACTGAAAGTTATCTGGCTTAACGACGACCAGCTTAAAGGCAAGTGCAGCCAAATTATGTTTTACGCAACACTTTTACTGCAAGATGTGCATGATTAAAAAAATAGAATATTAAAAAGAATCTTTAATGGAAGTTCAATGTGCTTTGGCAAAAAACAACTTTAACACAAGGACCCCAGAACAGCACTTGGCAAATCATGCATTCATCTCCGTTCTGCCTTTAGAAAGTCATTCTACAACGTGATAACTTTGCGATAAAATACTTGCTATAAAAAAAAAAATGTAGCTACGTTTGATATTCGTGTTTGCGGCTACGGTTTCTGATGTCAGAATGTGGACAGGAACATGCCGCTGCACTGTATTTGGGGAATGCAACACGAGCAGCACACACGCGGTCGCACGTCCAATTAATCCGTACGTGTACACCCATGCCGAAAGGCACGCGGAACGCAAGCACGGACGACGGGCGACTGCCTGTACCTGAAGAGCGAGGCGAAGACAATTGGGTGTGAAATTGTAACAGTGCAGAAAGAGAGCTCATAATCAGAAGGTTGCTCTTTTTGATCCAGCCAGCGGCCCTCGGGGCTAACCTAAATTGCTTCAGCAAATATCCAAGTATATAAATGGATAATGTGAAAATATGTGAGCCAAGTAAGCTGCCCTAGATAGTGCTGTCTGTTGAGCAAATAAAAACAATTCCTGCCGGGACCAGATTACCCAGACTTTTAGAAAAGTGGGACAAACACGGGCAAACTAATTAAACTATATTATCCTTAAAGCGGGTGAAGCTGCAGAGAGACCGACTCCATCTCGCACACACACCTGTGACCTGGGCCACGACCGCTTGGGAGATCCGACGATTGCCCAAGAAGGCTTTGATCTCCTCCTTGATAATGCTACTGTCCCTCCTGTTGGGGAAAGAGGATGAAAAAGAGGGGGGGGGAAATTAATACCAAAAAAATGGAAGTATTCTTTGATACGATCAAGACAAGCTGGGCCAATGTTCTCAAGACCTTTCCTCAGGCAGGGGTGACCTGCAGCTTCGCTTCTATTCTAAGGTCTTTTTTTTTTTGTCATTTTCCAAAAGATGAACAAGACAGAGACAAATGGCAGGTTGCTTCTCCATTTCGGAGACGGAATCCCCTGGTGCAGACCGCCGCGCCCATCTCTGCTGTCACACTGCCACATGCTCCTTGTGTGATGAACTTACATCACAAACCTCGATGTGCAACAACCTTTTTGCTCAAAGTTTTAAATAAACAAATTTAATAAATAAATGGATAAACAGGCAGGCAAGCTAGGCTCTCTCATTTACATTTATATTGATTTTAATTAACAGCAGCCAGGCCTAAAAGTGTGCTTGCAAAATGCAGTCAAAATCTGACTTAAGTCTCTCCCCCCAACATAATCAAATCAATACCCTATGCATAAATGAGCCTGGGGTGTAAAGTGCCCTTGAAAAAAAGAACAACTCTGCATAAAGACACACCTCAGCCTGCTTTTTCTGGGATATTCAGATCAGCACCACACAAGCAGCAGACGTTAATAAAATGATTACCCCAGAATCTTACCCACGTTTTTCTAAACCTTTATAATGGAACTCACTATAGGTATGTTTTCATAGCTTTTTTTCTAGAATAATTTTCATCATTTCTGAGCTCTGTGTGGTAAAGAATCTAAACGCATTAGGCAAAATGATTTATTTTACTTTGTACCGACCGAAATTGTAACATTTTAATAACTTTTGAAGATGAATATTTAAAATGAGATCAGGGAGGAATTTGTTTTGCATGTGCAAACGCTGCATTTTTTTGTCCAATGAAGCCCATTTAAATGCAGCCAAAATACATCTATGTACAAAAGTTGCAGCAACAATGTAAACATCTCCCTGTCTGCCTCTTTACTCCAGAGCTGTGGGCACCTGAGCTGCGGTGTGATTGTGGGTAACAGCTGCCATCTGGTGTCACGAAAAGGAGAGAACTGTCCAATTAATTATAAAAGAAGGAGACAAAAAAGGTAGCTGGGGACAGGATGGAGGCCAATCCGAGAGAAAGAAACTTTAAGGTTCAGTACTTTCTGTTCAACTCCAACTACGATTTTATGAACACTGAAAATAATTTGATGGCAGACACAAAATGGCATTTAAATATACAGAAAAAGCGTTAATGTACATTAATTAATATAAATAAAATATGATCACAGAAAGTTTATCAAGTATACTTCAAGCCTCACATTTACCAATATATGAATTTTCTATATTATATTTGACTACAGTGGTCAAATAATCATTATATCTTGTTAACTGCTCCTAGAAAAGAAAAATTCATAAGTACCACAAATGCAATAATGTATCATTTGCAGTAATACAATATAGTTCAGTGTCACTTTCCCAGCAATGGTAATGAATTTATTAGAAGATTTATGTGTTATATTTTTGTGAAAAGCTCTTTCACCATAAATAGTATGATTGACCGCTAGGAGACAAAGAAACTGTGGATATGAACATCACGTCACATCAGATCACGTCACATCCCATCCATTCACATCCATCCACATCCATTCATCCAGTGCAGGGTCAGGAAGGCATTCTGGCTGTGATGCCAATCCATCTCAGGATACACCCACACACAACAGGTTTAGAAGGGATTCTCCTAACCACAGGTTTTTGGATTGTGGGAGGAAACTGGAGTGCTTGGAGTAAATTTACAGGATTACAGGGAGAGAACCCTAACTCCTCACTTATGGAGTCGAGATCAGGAATCGAACCCATAACCCTGTAGGCGAAAAGGGCTTAATGTCGTCACACTTCCAATTCAATGATTAACAAATGGCAATTAGCACGTTCTCTGTTAGCGAACGCTTTGATTTTGTCCCGCATCCTTCACACTGACCTCATGAGCTCCTCCACTTTGTCGTCGATGTCCAGCTCCTCCTCCGTGGCCTCAAAGCCGTAGCCCCGCGCCGCTGCACTGTTGACCGGGTAGCGAGGAGGGGACAGCTTCCCATTGGGGACCGCGGAGATGGCGTCGCGGCCGTTCTGGGTCACCACGGCGAGGGAGACGGCGGCCGGGGCCGGCGGCGGGGGTGGCGAGGTGTCGTAGCTATTGCTGGGTGAAGGGGAGAGGCTGCCGGCGCTACCGCGGTACTGCGTCTGCGTCGCTGCAGTGGCGGTGGAGGAAGATGCCGGCGTATTATTTGAGGATGGGGTGGCGGACGAGGTGGAGGCAGCGTTGCTGGCTGCTGCGGCGCCCCCGCCCCCGCCCCCGCCCCCTCCATAGGCGGGCCGCCGGCCAAACTTCTCCCCATGTTCGCGGTCCAAGCGATCCAGGGTATCGAGCGCGTGCAGGATCTCCTGCTTGGTCATACCGGTCCGCCGCAGCCGCTGCAGCAGGTCGATCTGCTCGATGGTGAAGCGTGGCTCGTCCGTGTAGTGTGACATTCTGGGTACAAAGAAAGGAGAGAAAAGGAGGGGTATGCATTTATTAAGCTGCACCACCAACGACTAACGTGTTAACGGCTTGGCCGTCCATCGACCTCACGGATCTCAGTGCTGCAAGTGCTATGGTGATTCCCCCTCTGGTGTACCATCCAGCGTTCATATCGTTATTCGTTTACCTGGTTTTAATACCTATTAAGTTCCATTTGTTTTATAATCTTATCAGATCCCATGGCAGGTGGTCATTACAGGAGAGCTGATGCAGGTAATTTAGGGCAGAGACGAGCACTAAACGAGACCATTTTGGTTTCCTTCACAGAGGTAAGACTGACAGTCTAAATATAACAGCACTACAGTAGAGAGGCAAGGCTGTAATACTGTCAGTTTTTCTCCCGTTACTAGAAGAACTGCCAAACACAAGAGGAAGACATGGCATTTTTGTGCCTGCAGATGTAGACAGAGGGTCAGTGTCGAGAGAGCGCCCCTCCACCCCGGTGAGCCGCAGCCCCTCCACCCCGGTGAGCCGTAGCCCCTCCAGGCACGAGCAGTACAGAGACACTTTGGCAGGAGGCTTCCACACCAGCTTTCACACACCAATAGCCTCAGTAACTTTCTCCACTTCCCTTTCTTAAGAATATTTGAAAAAAGTCATTTCTGTCCAAAGCCTACTGGAGATCTTCCCACTTGATCATTAGCTATTTTTGGAAGGCACCAAATGTGATGGACTGGCATCTTATCCAGGGTGTTCCTCACATTATGCCCTGGGTTTCCTGGGATAGACCCAAGGCGCAATACGATCCATCCCTTGATAGAAAGCACCAAAATCTAGGGGTGTAACGGTACACAAAAATCATTGTTCAGAACACACCTCGGTTTTGAAGTCATGGTTCGAAACATTTTCGGTACAGCGGGGGTAAAAGAAACAAAATATAAATTGCTTTTTTTCTTTTAATTTCTTTTTATTAAACAATGGTTTACTGAACAACGTATGACTGTCTTAAATAAAAAGTGTCTGTCAATATTGCTTCAACCTACTAACAAAACACTAAAATTTAAAGTAATTCAAAATAAATATTGTCTCAAGTAAATAAAAATAAATATCCATTAAGGTGCACATTTAGAAAATTAACTGTACCTGATCTGTAGTGTATTCACATTAGCAGCTTTCAGCTTCATATTAGAACTGTGCAACACAAATATTGTCTCAAAAAATACAAGGAATAACAAAATACAAATCCATTATGGTGCAGCATTTATAAAAATACCTGTGCTCTACTTGTATTGACATTAACAGCTCGCAGCCTCACGTTAGGATGTACGCGCGCATGCATAGTGGCGCGGCTTCATCCGCCCCTTCCAGAATGCTGCTCGGGGGAAACGCACCAAGGTTCTGCATTTGCTGCATTTTTTCGATACATATGCGTACCGAACCGAAAGACCCGTAACGAAAATTTTTGGTACGATTATGTGCACTATTACACTCCAAAGACGAACGGAAACGTGGGGCAGCTCAGTGATATACCTTCAAGCACATGTCTGTGATCATGTGAATTTCCAACAATTTCAAATAAGCATTTTGGCATTTGGCCACCAAACATGCATTTCAGCCCCCCCCCCCCAACATAATTTGTTTATAAAGCTGACATTTACAGCAACAACAACCAGTCTTGAACGGCCATTACATGAACAGTCCATATGCCTATTAGGAAGAAAACGTGTCAATCACATAAAAATATACTGATAGTGTATCTGTACAATTGGCCTTCATTTCATCATGTGTTTTGATGATAATCTTGTTCCATAAGGAAATGAGACTTTAGCCTTTGGCCCCAGGACCATATTTTTTTCTACCATCGACGAGGGAACAAACCAGTTGTTCCATATAGTGGAAGAGCTGCAGGCAAAGACACAAAATGGATTTATCTTTCAATTTGTAAAAGGCTTTTATTATAGTGAGAGAGTGAGAGTGAGTGAGTGAGTGAGAGAGTGTGTGCGTGTGTGTGTGCGAGAGAGCAGGAGGGTAGAAGAGTGGGTGAGCAAGCGGCAGACTCTTGAGGGAAAACTGCCAAGAAAAATTTCCATCTGAAGGAGCCAATCTCCTTTAAAAAAAAGGCAGAAGATGACTCACAGAGCACAGCCGATGCATTTGACAATCGAGTATATAGGAATCGGCTCAATGAACGATCACACGGCAAAGCCAGACATGGGTCCCAAACTCTGCACAGACAGCACACACATCAATGCATTTGGTTTTTATTAAACTTTTGATAAAGGCATATGGGCGTCTCCATACACAAGCCATCCAGTGCTCGAGTACAGAGGGTGAACATTACTTATTATGTAAACGACGGGGAAAAATAAATCAACCCCATCCCCTTTTCACTTTTTACACTTTCAGCGTTATGAAACATATCAAGAGGTAGACTAATTTGTTATAGTCTGTTCCAGCATGCTTCAAGGTTGTAAGCCATTTAAACATTTTAATGTGGGTAATCTTCATGGGGGGGGGGGGGGGGTTCAAGGTTCTTTCCATTATCCACTATTCAAGATTCCACTAGTATGGTCAGAATAACCAGTTTGTCCGCAGCCTGACAATCAAAAACTGAAAATATTTGCATTTCTCTGGAAACCACTAACCATCAGCCAGACAGACTAGTTCCAAGAACTGCCATTTGTAGACAACCTAAGGAGTGGAGAGGCAGGGCAACGTTCAGGATAAAGCAGGGTTACTGCGGAAGGCAGTCTGAAGCATGTGTACTGCTTCACTGCCATTCATTAATGGTTGCATATGGAAAGTTGGGATAGTATACATTAACGATTTCCAATGTTGGATTCAGCATGACCGAAACCTTCCTACAATGACACCGTCCTGGAGAAACATCACAGTCATCATTATTTACTCAAACTAAGAGGAATAGAATTATTCATAGGGCAAAGAGGAGGGGAAAAAAATCTTTAAAGTATTATATTTGAGCCAAAATTTTGCCAGACGGCTAGCATAGAAAACAAACATACTGAAATGTACTTCACCTCAGTTGTATTCCAAACCAATATACTGGCCAATAAAAGATGAACAGAAGAATGTCAGCACTGTAACTGAACATACCAGTTTTCAGCCTGCTGCTATAATTGATTGATATAGCAGAACAGTAAGAACATGCACATTTCCAGCCGGTTGGGTAACAAATTAAGAAACAATTGATTACAGGGCTACACACACTACAATATTCTCACATAGATTTTTAAAATTTATTTTATTGCTGGTATTGTTTCTATTTTATCTCTTCTAAAGGCGTTAAGCAAGACTGCAAAATATCATTCAGTAGGGGTGTAACGATATTACAAACCGAACCGAAATATCGCGATACACGAACCACGATACGTATCGCGAAACTCTCGTGGTGAACCGCGGTACTCTCACGCCCCCTGCTGCCCATTGTTGAGGTTGACGTCACTTGTCTCTAACTAATTTAACCAATTTAAACACATCTTTATTTTATCACATTTGATTAAATTGTATTAGTAATGATGAGCTTTTGTTCTAAATTTTGTTCTAAATATTATATTCTAAAGTTAGTATTAGAATTGTTTTTTTCTGACTAGTCTATATTGGAGGTATTTATTTAATTTTTGTTGTTTACTCAGGTATCCTGACTGGACTAAAAATGTGATGGCAAAGTTAATAAAGAAAAAGTTTAGTTGTTCTTGTTATTAAGTGAATCTATTGTTCCTTAGCATTGCTGTTAAGATGACATCAACCCTAACCCACAGCAAACAGAAACCGAACCGAACCGAACCGAGGCTCCAAAACCGTGAACCAAACCGAACCGAGGCTCCAAAACCGTGAACCGAACCGAACCGAGGCTCCAAAACCGTGAACCGAACCGAACCGAACCGAGGCTCCAAAACCGTGAACCGAACCGAACCGAGGCTCCAAAACCGTGAACCGAACCGAACCGAACCGAGGCTCCAAAACCGTGAACCGAACCGAATCGTGCCTTTGGTGTATCGTTACACCCCTATCATTCAGACATATCTGGTGCAAATAATTAACCTGCACCCGTGCATGAGAGTGTGAAAAAGTGTCTTGAACCCTGCAGGGTGCAACTTCAGCGCTCTACTAGTGCAAAGGGGGAAAAAAAACAGTGCAAAAGAAAGTTTGTTCCAAAAACCACTGCCTGATTTTATTTTTAGTGTTTTATGAAACAACCCCCGATGCCATCCTATAAAACAGTTATTTTGACAAGGGTTTGAATGAGGTTTAAATTTAATTTAAATGCATATTAAAGATGGACAGAGTAGGAAAATGTGTCATGATCACAGAATGAAGCCTCCTAAATTCAGCCCCAGGGAGGCAAAAGAATCAAAACTGGCCACTGTTGCATTTTAAGTAGTAATTGGGCAACACTGACTGCACCTTAAGATATAGATAGATAGATAGATAGATAGATAGATATACTGTTAATACTAGAATATTGCTGAATAAAACAAGTCTAGAATAAACATATCAGACATGCTCTGTCAGCTGAACATGTAGCACAACAAAGAAAATAAATCACATCTGGATGTGCTTCTATTTTAACAGCTTGAACATATTAATGGAACTTGAAACATGCTCCAATCAGGTGTACGTATGTATAATTTTCTAACCAAAACCAAGTCTTGAGTCACATGCGCAACAGTTGTTTAAAGACATCATTTTTATCGATGAATATTTTGGTCAAATTCAGAAGTCTAAATTAATCCAAAATAAGTTACTTTAACAAAACTCCACACAGGTTCCCTGCTCCTATCATTAAGCGATGTATACCATCCGTTGTTGCAAATGTAAACATTTTTCCTCAAAGTTTACTTTTAATCAGGTAGTACAACTTGCATTTATCATGGATACCAACTCAACTATCTTCTGCAAGATTTGCCAAGTGTAGTGAATCGTTAGAAGCCACAAAGCCATGTATTTTTTGCCCTGCCCTCTAATCAACCTGACTGCTAGTTTCCAAATTTCAAAAGTTTCAATAAGAAACATCTTAACAAAAAAAAATTCTGGCCTGAAACAACTTAATTGTATTAATATACAAGTTTCCAACCATTAAAATCTAGACATAAAATCACTTTGATAAAAATATTAATAACGTTTGTTAGCATTTCAGTACAGTCGATAGGCATGCCAAGACATTTTGACAATTCTTTGCTTCCAACTTTGTGGGAACAGTTTAGGGAAGACCCTTTTCTGTTCCATCATGACTGTGCCCCAGTGCACAATGCAAGGTCCATAAAGGCATGGTTGGATGCGTTTGGCGTTGAAGAACTTGACTGGTCTGCAGAGCCCTGACCTCAACTCTATCGAACATCTCTGGGATGAACTAGAACAGAGATTGTGAGTCAGGCCTTCATGTCCAACATCAAAGTCTGACCTCACAAATGCTCTTCTGGATGAATGGGCAAAAATCCCCACAGACACACTCCAAAATCTTGTGGAAAGCCTTCCCAGAAGAGTGGCAGTTACAAAAGGGGGCACCAAGTCCGTACTGATGCTGAAACTGAAACTGATTTAGAATAGGAATGTATACAAGTTCCTGTGGGTGTAATGGTCAGGTGTCCCAATACTTTTGTCCATAGAGAGTAGCTCTCGTCTTACTGCATTCAGGCATATCCATTCAGTCTACTCTGCTTTCTAGCAAACCGTCATCCTGGGCACTACAGACCCTCCCTTTTGACAGATGAGAGAATGACTTTTGGATGAGAATGACTTTTAAAACTTATGGTACAAAGCCAGGAATGGAACTAGACAAAAGACATGACAATTAAAAACAGGTAAAGCAGTTTTTTTCCACACTTTATTTGCAGTTTTTATGGGTAGGTAAAGCAGAGGTAGCGTGGGAAAAGATGCTGACATGTTGCAGTCCCTGAACAGAGTGAGAAAAGACTTGTATCGATTCTTCCCAAGAGTCAGCTTTCAAAATAATGCGTTTGATCAAAGTCTCCAAAATGCTTATGTCAAGGAAAACACATGTATGCATGTTAGTGCAAGTTTGTTTATAATTCGAGTTTATCCATAAAAGCAAAACTTTTGGAAATTGGGTTCTGTTTGGTTAGCATCTCATGACTGTAAGGATTTAAACTAGAACATGTCTGTGAAAGTTGGTTAGGTGCTTAGGCTTAGGTTGCTAAGGGCTTATTTTGGCAAGGTCCAACCGCTAGTGGCATTTTCAAATAGGAGGCACGGGCGAAAGGCAAAAAAGAAAATACGGCAACCCCATCCCCCTATCCCCCACCATAAATGATAGAAAATAGCAAACATGCATATCATACAGGACAGCTTTACACCAATAGGAAAATAAGCACACAGGTCAAGTTCGAGACGCTTTAAGAAATATAGCCATTAAATGAGAGGTACAATTAATAATGTTACAAAGACTTAATAGTTTGCATGTGCAATCTGTAAATTTTGTTTCTTAATTATTTAAAGAAAATCAGTTGTAGAAATAGAATACAGGCAGTCCCCAGGTTAAGAACTTGACATTGACCAATATGGATTTTTCAATGGCTGATGCTGCTGCCGATTTTCTTGGGGGTGAGGCAGGCTGATGGCCAATATTAGGCTGATTTTTTTTTAAGTAGAAAAATAATAAAAGGGTAATAAAACTGTCTGTCTATCTTTAAAATATTTAACATTAATAACATACAAAAAACAATAAATTGAATATTAATCACACTTTACACATGGGTATGGAGCATTTTAAAAGTAATAGATAATAAAAACAATTATTTAGCCACAGTGCTCTCTCTTTAGCATTTCAAATTTCAATTTATGAGAAAAGTAATAAAACGATGGTTTTTCAAAACTGAGATCGTTTTGGCTTTGAGGTGATCTTATTCATCAGCTGAAACTGATTTAAGCATGAGGAAGGTAAAACTCTTACCTTGGGTCATCATGCAGGTTCAGCACTGTAGGTGCTGATGAACCACACAACAGTGACATAGTCAGTCACATGCAGCCATCACTGTAGTGGCCATGCAGTCTGATTAATCGGCTGATGCAGATTGCCATAAAATACTGTTAAAAAAATCAGCCGATTTTTTTTCCTGACCGATTGATCAGTTAACTTATGGACAACTTGTCCTCACATAAAGAACGCCATAAAACCAGTTTTATTAAAAAATGTGGGTTAAAAACAATGGTTCGTAATTATTATGTGATGTACGTTGGCTCGAGGTTATTATTATTATTGCATAAGTATAATTATGATGACATACTTCATTATTATTTTTCCAATTTTCCTACAAATTTGACTTAAAGACAAACTTAGGGAATGAGTCTTGTTCGTAACCTGGGAACTGTCTGTACTGCCTGTTTAATTAGATTTTTGCCTCCTACTTCAGGGAATCCGGACAAGCCAGTCCATCTTGGAATTTTTAATTTGTCATTTTCTCCATTCCTAACTGGTTCAAGCTGATTGCAAGGTAACAGTAGCTCAAATAACCACGTTTACAACCAAGGTATGCAGAAGAGCGTCTCTGAACACTCAATACATCTCACCTTGAAGCAGATGGGCTACAGCAGCAACATACCACAGTGGGTACAACTCCTCCTGTCAGCCAAGAACAGGAAACTGAGGCTATAGTGGCTATGGACAATGGAAGATTGGAAAATCGTTGCGTGGTCACATGAGTCTTGCTCTCAGCTGCATCATTCAGATGGTCGGGTCATAACCTTACATAAACAACATGAGACTGGATCCATCCTGCCTTGTACCAGCAATTCAGGCTGGTGGTGCCGGTGTTAATGGTGTTGGGGATATTTTCTTAGCACGCTTGGTTTCTCTTAGTATCAACTGAGCATCTTTTAAATGTCACAGCTTACCCGAGTAGTGCTCCTAACCATGTTGGGGGGGGCAGACACACACCAACAGGATTCATGGAGTTCATGCGTTTCTTTTAATGACAGTTGTCAATATAACAACACAGGTGTCTGTGCGCACGTGTCTGTTAGCGCATCGGGGTGGAACTCCGCCATGCGCGATACAGAGAGCAGACGAGAATTGTAAACACGCAACTGTGTACAGACAAAAATGACATCTGTTGTGATCTGGCGCTGTATAGAAAATACAATTAAATGAAATTAAACTTGACCTTCAAGGGAGGGTGGGAGGTGCCGTTGGGGGGGGGGGGGGGGGGCGCCCTCCTAATATAACGGTAGGGGAAACACTGATGTCCATCCCTTTATGACCACAGTATACCAAGCTACTAATGGCTACTTCCAGTAGGATAATGAGCCATGTCACAAAACTCATATCACCTCAGACTGGTTTCTTGAACATGTCAATGAGTTCACTGCATTCAAATTGGCCTTCACAGCCACTGGATCTCAATCAAATAGAGCACTGGAGGGATGTGGTGGAACAGGACATTCGCATCATGAAGATGCAGCGGACAAATCTGCAGCAAATGCGCAGTGCTTAGGGCTGTGCATCCCCAGGCCTTGGGCAAGACGAACCACATCATGATACAACACAGCAGTACACAAACCGGTTCACAAGACATAAAAACATGTATGTAAAGATTCTCTCATTATTTTGAAATTTCAGATTTATCAGCCGTTCAAATCTGTAATAAAACACTTTAGTTATCAGCAGTTTACAATTGCATTAGCACACTGCTGATGTCCTTATCATGATTGATTATTTTTTTTTAATTTTAGTTTAGCGTATTAATATCTATATACAGCAGACCAAGTAGGCCTAGTTCCAAAACACAAAAAGTTCTCAATAATGATATTAGTCTTCATTTTTAATTTAAGATTGGCGATTAAAGTTCAAATAATGACAAGTTCCATATCATTACATTTGTTTGACAATAAAATATCTTTTGAAGAGTTATCGTTTCTGAATAATTGATGGAAATGTTATACAAAACGACACAAGGTTGTGTGAAAGTCCAAAACTTGACATTGAGGAAATTCTGCTTAATACGTAAAACTAGTTAGCTGTGCAACACATTAACTCTGCAGCAATTGAGTTTGCGGTAATAATAGCTGCTGAAAAATGAAACAAGGCCAATATATAACTTATATCTTTGGTTAAACCCTAGGCATCCAAATAACAGTAATTGAGTTCATGAAGATTTCTCATATAGCAGAATTCAAATTTTTATTTAAATAAAATCTAATAAAAAAATTGATTAATCTTTAAGAAATAAATTATCAGATATAATGAGTACTTAATCTCCCATAGTAATTTCGTAAAAATAAATAAAAATACATGATATTAAATAAAATACAAACTTGCAGGAATAGGCCTACATATTTTTTACTTTTAGTTTTGTATGCTACATATTTGGGATAATCATATAGACGATGTTTAAAAACAAATGTTTTGTGAAAATCCAGAATAATGAACAGGCAAATTATAAATAAATGGACACTGCATTAATTTTGCAAACCCTCTGATGTTTTCGGGGGCAAAAATTTGTGCTCTAATTTTAAATATGGTTCACAGACTCCCGAGAGTCGGGATTTTCGTTACAGCCCTTGTGATGCTATCATGTCAACATGTACCACTGTCTCTGAGGAATGTTTCAAGTATCATCTTGAATCTGTACCACAAAGATTTAAGGCATTTAAGGTTCTTAAGACAAAAGGGGGTCCAACTTAGTAGTAGAAGGTTTACCTAATAAAGTGGTGAGTGAGTGTATATTTCATATCTAGTACAGAAACATCACAAAATTTTCAGGATAATAGCTTTAACTTTGTTTGAATGCAAAGTTAAAAAAGAATATATGTGGATTTTTTTTTTGCTAAAACAGATACCAATTTTTCAACTTTATCAGACAATTTTAATCCACATAACTAAGCACAGAAAATATGTTTGCACAATTATGGGGTCATCAGATTGTGAACCTTAGATTTCCTTCAGTGTCACGCATGTGGCAGTGTTCCCCAATTAAAGTCACATAGGACACACTACAGCACCTGGAGAACTTGTAACTGGTGCACCAGGAGGTCGCATCCACCGTTTTTAAGCACCGTCGTTGACAAGAGCTACAGCATAGAGTGTAAAAACCAAAGAAAGCACTGAATGGGTAACAAGGAATATGTGACACCCCCAAAAAAGGCCATTTACATTCACACAATGCAGTGGAACCATGATTTCACACATCAGCACATTAAAACCTGCGGCTTATTAGAAAAACAGTGCTCTGAGCAAACTCAGCATTGAGCAGAGTAATAATAAAAACATCACATGAAAAGCCATAGAGCATTCATGTTCTGTTTTAAACAGACATTATCACACCCAATCTGACAATAGAGAGGCAAACCAACAGCCTAGCTTCTTCTTAAAAGGCAAATAATACAGCAAAGTGAAGAAAAAAGCAACTGAGTAAATAGGGGGTAAGTAAGTAAATAAATAGCAATTTCAGGCAGGCTGTCATGAAGCAGCCAGACTGGAAACCCATGGTATGTGGGTTCACAGCTTGTCTTCAGAAAAGGGGTGAGAACATCTGTGAACGGGAGATGAAACAGGCAGGGGGGGAGGAAGCTGTGGAAGGAAGATTATGCATGTGGATGAGTGCAAAAAGGAAACATAATGTCAAATAACAGGAGAGTAAAGCAGGGAAGTAAATGCAAAGGGGGAGAGTTGTTTCTGTCCTCAGCTCTTCTAAACCAACTTGTCGTGACACGTTTTGTGGACAAAGGGTGTCAGCCTGACATTCTAATCAGTGATCCCCTTCCAGACCAGCTTAGGTGAGACTGTCTCAGAAGGCTGAACACAGGTAAATCAAGGCAAGCTTTCACGTTAAAAGGTTTCGCACGTCATAAAACATCCAGAGTGAAATGGTTCAAGGAGTTATACACACACACATTCAAATCTACAAATATAGACTTAGTTGAGAAACCAGATGACTAAGACAAGAACTGCACACTTTTGTAACTCGCAACACTGGCTTTCCCATTGACAAATAAAGGGAATAACTTTCCATGACATTAAGATTATGTTTAAACCTGACAATTCAGGGTTACGATTCCTAACATAGGTAGTGGAACAGAAAACAAATTACATGTGTAAGCAATGATATCCACAGGAATCCAAAGCAAATGTGCTTCAAACATCTCTGATTTGAACTGTGATGCAGCTGTTTACCATTGATTAAGGTTTGTGTGTTACTTCTGCTTGGGGAGGGGGAAAAAGTGCCCCACCGCATCAAATTCTCATCAGAACAAACGAGCTTCAGAAAATACTTCCTATCACCAAAAATGACCCAGCCTGCACTGCCTAACAACAACATATCAGAGTACAAAATGACACAAGGTTGTGTGAAAGTCCAAAACGTGACATTGAGTAAGTTCTGCTTAATAATATTTGGATTGTGTAACTAAACGATTGAAATGACCTACACTTCATTATGTCATAGGTAAAGCCAATTTTATGGCATGTTTCTTTTCTCCAATCATTTTTGCCAAAACAGCGCCATACAATCCCATCCGTTGGCCCTGTACCATATTAAATCAGGGTCTATGTTCTGCAGTCTATCCTAGAGAACATACAGTGTGTACAGGTTTGTCAGGACATCAGTCAATTTCAGGCCACTCGACCCAAAAAGAATGAGACGTATAAATACAAAGGCAGCAACATTGAATGACACAGAGGTAAACATTGGGTACTATTTAAAATCATAGTAACAGAGCTGGTCAATCAAAAAGCAAATCAACCCACAGTTTCACTATGTCTAAATGTGTAACAAGGTGAAAAAATACATTAAATGGCAAATGATATATTAATACATTAATTAGCACAATTAAGTAGCTTAAAGGTTATACAGTCATCTAAATACTACTTATTGATAAGCTATCATTGTAAGCTTTGGTTGTCAATTAAACACGACGAAAATACAAGATGAGGTAGGAAATTTCCACACCTATACAGAGTGTGTGATCTTCAAACTGCAATAATACCTGCGTAATCTGGGCCAGTAACCAACCTTG
Organism: Paramormyrops kingsleyae; assembly: GCF_048594095.1. Taxonomy (NCBI): domain Eukaryota; kingdom Metazoa; phylum Chordata; class Actinopteri; order Osteoglossiformes; family Mormyridae; genus Paramormyrops; species Paramormyrops kingsleyae. The sequence goes on from NC_132810.1 coordinate 1,765,039, forward strand.
AACAAGTGTCCCAACGGAAAGCTTAAAGAAACTGCATCAAATGGCATTTTCATCGCGTCTCACATTCCCTTGGTTATTCATGACCTCCATATTTCCCCGTACAATATCAGCCACGGAAAATTAAAATCTATAGAGCCTCTTGATAGCTGCCTGTCAGTCTCTTTAAAATTCTTCATAAAATATTTATAACATACGTGTTCTATGCGTGTTGTTCTTTGCAAGTCCAAGTTCTGTGATTATTTAATGCCATCAGATTTAACACATGAAACAGGGCTGTGAATGGTGCGATATTTAGTTCATAACTGATTTGAAGATCAGGGTTTTTAATTATGAACTTTCAGGACTCAAACACCTCAGAACCTAGAATCGTAACAAAAACGAGTGTCCTTTTAACCGTGACATGATAGTCTTATTTATCCTAATGCTACTTCAATGATCAAAAAAAGTATTTACTGAATTCCCCTTCTTTTCTGAAATGCAGGGTAGCAAAACAAAATTGGCTATATTTTACACTGGTAGATACGTATCTATGCATATTACACAAATATACACATTTGTATTGTCACATATTTCACCATAATGGCACATACTGAATATGAATATGAATGTTTCCTTTCCTTAACAAGGAGCAGGACATGCCCAAACGTCTTTTGCTGTCTGGTCATTCCAGGGAGATGGGCTGGCTTGCCAATATTATAATGTCCCTAAAGATTACATTTTCTAAGTTCAGCTGCGACTTTGCATATCCTAGCCAGACCACAGTGAAAAGCTGCACAAAGACACTGGCGAGAACTGTCTAGAGAGTAATATATAAAGTGGTGAAGTCTAACGTACTGGCACACACCCTCTGAGTAGAGAATGTAACACAGTCACAGATTTTACATAAATATGTTCTTCTTCAGCTGCCTGATAGGCATTTCAAGCATTTCTTTAAATAACTTCAGCAACAAATACAGTTCTCAAAAGAGATGGTATTTAGACAATGAGTGCAAACACCTCATCACTTGTGCATTGGCGACTTTCCACATTTTTGAGACTCATAGCAAAATACCCAATTAAGCTGTTTTGCAGTGTGTTTCATGATCCGACAACTACCTTCCGGCGAACAGTTGTCACCTGGAACTAAAAATGTAAAGGCACCTCTAGTAAACTTGCTGTAAAGGATAGATTGAAGTGAAACATTATAAAATTATATATATATGAGTGGCTGGATAGCTCAACAGGTAAGACACCTGACTTTCACATTGGGGACCTGGGTTCAAATCTGGGTTGGGGCAACATCCAGTTCATCTTAGGCAAGACCCATGACGCAACCAAAACGTACGAGATGCCGGCTCAGATGCCGCCCGCTCAAACAAGGTCTGTGTCAGGTGCTATATTCACTATATATATATAAGAAATAGTATATATGCTCTACATTATATATATATATATATATATATATATAATGTAGAGCATATATACTATTTCTTATATATACATATACAGGTCAGTGAAGAACATTTGCATATAACAGCAGTCAGAACAGACAGTCCGGATCCTCATCAAGGGCAGGTTAGGCCATGGTTCTAGGCACTAAAAAAAAAAAACTTCTAAAATAACGGTGTACTTTAGTGCAGCCAGCAATCAAACCGTGACCTAAAACATGTACATTACTGAGGTCCTGCAAAGTGGCAGGTACATCATGAGATACTAAACACTGCCTTTAAAGGACTCAGGTGTAAAAAAATAACCTTTACGGCTTCTCTTGCAAGGAAAATGGTGCCTAATTCAGTCAAACTGCGAGTAACGTAAGGCACAGAGTTTAAATTGAAAGGATGTGCCCAAACAGCATCGGGAGCTATACAAAATGAGACAGTACTTTCTCATGCTGCATGATTAATGGGAATGTCAAAACAAATACAAACAAATAGCAATGCTTTCAGCTAGGCAGAACCATTATGGCCTTCATATAATTCTGATCTGTGTCAGCTGATGTTTTCAGTTTCCCTCCAACCATCTAATTTGGTTTAAATGTACTTCTAATAATTATATTTTTAAATGAAAATGTCAGAAATATTTTATATTGTCAAATTTAACATGGGGACGGCATGGTGGTGCAGTGGTTAGCACTGTTGCCTCACACCTCTGGGACCTGGGTTCGAGTCTCTGCTTGGGTCACATGTGTGTGGAGTTTGCATGTTCTCCCCATGTTGTTGTGGGGTTTCCTCCGGGTGCTCCGGTTTCCCCCCACAGTCCAAAGACATGCTGAGGCTAATTGGCGTTGCTAAATTGCCCTTAGGTGTGCATATGTGAGTGAATGGTGTGTGAGTGCCCCCTGTCCAGGGTTGTTCCCTGCCTTGTGCCCATTGCTTCCGGGATAGGCTCCGGACCCCCCGCAACCCAGTAGGATAAGTGGGTTGGACAATGGATGGATGGAAATTTAACATGCAAAACAGAATTAATATCGTCTCTTACATGCAAGAACCAGGCTTAGTTGTTATTCAGAATATACCATGGTCATTTGATTTTAAACATTTAACATTATCTTTACAAAACCTACTAGATACTTAGAAAGAAAAAAATAAATAAGGGTTCAACATAGCCAATGAATCTGGTCCATATTCAGACCTTTTTTAAAAATTTCTATTTATGCAGCAGACTCCCTTGTCCGGAGCAATGCATGGATGTGAGGAAAGTCTGGGTCAGAGAGCAGTGCCAGCCAGCATTCCTGGAGTAGTTGGGGTTAAGTGCTTTGCTTGAGGAGCTAATAGTGATATGATTGCTCTGCCAGTCACAGAACTCAAACTCACCACCTTCTGGACTCAGACATATATCCCAAACCCACAGATCCCTGTTTAAAGTGCTGCCTGAAATGTTGTCACTTGTGATGACCTGCAGGAAGTTTATAACATACTCTGATCCATCTCTGAGAAATATTAGCAAGGGCATTTAATAATATAGTGGGGGGGGGGGGGGGGGGAAACAGGTCACATGAGACATATCTACTTTTGCATGCAATTATCAGAAGTCTTAATCATCCAATAAATCAAAGTGCATATAAATACAAAAACATCTTTCCACGTTGTGTTTTTCAGTTATAAAAACAGAACATTGTCCTTACAAATCAGTGCCATGAAGTATGAATTGAAACAAGGGCACATTGCTATCTTAACATATATGGCTCGCAAATTACACAAAGCAATCATAGACACGGACTGCAGAATCATTTACAAAGTGACTTTCACCCCTCACATTGTGAACTACAAGGGTTTGCATTCAGCTACTTGTTCTGTGCAACATAAGTAAACCTTGTAACTATCCGTCTGCGATGCAGAGGGGCAATTTAAAATGTTCAGTATAACCGACAAGTAGCTATCGGACAAGGGAAGTGTTCAACCTAGTTTTGCCTCCAGATAAGTCATTTCCCCCTCAAATCTTCAAGTTTGAATATTCCCAACGGTACACACATTTAAATGTAATGCAGCTCTTCTAAAAGATAATAATAATAAAAAAAACAGGTTATCCTTATATGCAGTTAAGACAGCTGCATGTGGCACAGACATTCAAGTCCCCACCCAACAAACAAAGCTTTGAAGTATTCAGGTCAGCTCCACTTATGTCTCCGGCAAGGGTGACAACTGCAGCTGCATTTATCATTTTCTCATAGCCTTGATCTAAACAGAAACAACACTTCTGATTACCATTTCTGTTTCCAACAGAAAACATGAATGGAAATACAAAAGAAATTAAAATGCAGCATTTCTATGAAAATGAAAACCTTTTTAGCACAAACCAGTTGTCCAGATTTTAAGCAATATTGCAGTATTTATGCAGTACTTACTAATAATATGATGTTGCATACATTGTAGAATCCCAGTTTTATTGCATTGGTCAGCAACTGCAAGAATCATTGTGATTTAGAATATCGTCACTTTAGTCCATCTTTATAGACTTTAGCCTTCCTCTTACCATGTTGGCTATTGATTTGTTTCAATAACAATCCGACCAGCCATTACAACTCTGGGATATCTTTTTTTTCCCCTGTCCACATAAACTTGCATCAACAACAGAAGAGGTCACACAATGACATCCCTAAGCTAAAGAAATAAGGTGAGAGATAAAGCCGCCACTTACTAAAGGATAAAGAAGTGAATTTTAAATTGTGAAGCATTTCGATGCCGTATAAAATATACAGTACATTGCATCTACAGTGGTTGCAGCTAGGAAGTGGTCATCCCAAAGACCACAGCACAGAGAAATAAGTATTTTTATTCAGTACGGTGCTATAGCATACATAGATGTCTTCAAATAGAGCATTTACACCAACAATGAAATGTAATAGCATTGAAAAAACACAAGAGCAACAACAGAAGAGTAAAAATCAAAAAGCACTAAATACCACCACTGGTATATAAAATATCTGCATGTAGATTGTATAATAATACTTTCAAATTACACTGCACATCTATAAAGATGTACTGAAATGATATACATAAAATGAGAATGCATTCTTGCAAAACAAAGATATCCGCATGCAGTTCACATGTGCAAACCATGAGGTTTAAGCACAGTTTCAAACACTTATTGCAATTAAGATCAGTCACTACGCATAATAGACATCCCATTTCTCCAAGGATGTTGGCAACTGGCCAGTAGTAAAATGGGCGGACTTTGTCTCTCACTTCAACCTCTGTGCATAATAATCAATTTAATTACAGTTATTATAATTCACCACTTGTATTTATGCAGGGTATCTGGAAAAGCAGGTGCTGGTTTTGAGTTAAAAACTGCATCAAAAAATATGTCCAAATATAACAGACAGTAGATTTGAAGATACAAAATTCACGGTGATCTAAAACAAGGATTGAAAAGTTAGAATAGAGAGATTCTGGGACCACATGCAAAGAAAAGGCAAATGATATAGCTGCAGAAAGAAATACAATGCATACAAGTTGATCTTAACCGTCTTTAAAAGATCATGTCATAGAAAGATTGGTTGTTTTTTTGGCAGGTATTTTTGCCAATGGGGAAATAAAGAAAATAAGTATGCTGATTTAGAGATAAATTAAAAAAAATAAACAGCTGCCAATGGAAAACAACAAGGCTAAACATAAAAAACCTGGTTACCCTTAAGCAAACTCTAATTTACGCCTCCTGTCCTATTACAGTTAGCTAATGGATTACTTGGTAACAGTGGGGAAAGTTTTTTAGCTCTCTAAAACCTCTGGGAGAGATTCTTGAGCAGAAAATATATTTTGTAATTAAGTGAAAGAAATATACATCTGATCAAAGACAGCATTTTTCTGTGAAGTATAAAAAGTATAAGAACAATACTAGATGCTTAACAATAAAGCATCTTTTGAGAAGAACTTTGGTTTAAGTTTTTCAGGTTAAACTTCAGCCTAGCCTTTACAGATTAACTGCAACTAGAGAATTTAAATTAATGATCACCGTTCAAATTGGGACATCCAATTGTTAGTAGATGCGCAAGGCAAAGAACGAATACCCCATAACCCACACTCCATATCAAAAACAAATGGAAGGGTCTTCATTTATTGGGTCCAGCCCCTATCCTAAAGTCAACATGGGTGCTGTACGTTGTTCAAAAGATAAGTGCTACTTAGAAAAACAGAGTCTGCCTACACACCAACCAAGCACAGGTCTTCATCAAAAACATTTACCCTGGGAAGCAACAGACTGGAGCTATTCAACGTAGCGGTTACTTTTAAAGTGCTCCAGTAAGAGGAAGAGACGACACTTTCCAGGGTAACTTTTAAATAAAAAAAGAAGCAGAAATGATGAGAATGAGGATGCGAGCTCGCTTTTATCTGACTGTGTCGGCGGGGTATCCGCGCAGTAATGTAATCCTTACGTCACTGATTTAACAAGCTAAGCGGCTATCGGCAAAGGCGGAACGCCCAAACTTACCATTACTAGTTACACCTTACCGGCAGCCTGTTAATAACAATACGTCCCACTGACATGTAACTAACTCAATATTAATATTTAATCATAGTAGTGAAATAAACATTCGGAGCAAGCTGAGAAACAAACAGCTACCCTGACGTTAGACATCGAGCTAATTTAAGACCTGGAGCTAACGCCCTCTGTGTCCTATTTGACTAGTTAGCTAGTCAGCTATATTTCCCATAGTATTTATTTCTCTGCTTTTCAGCTGTATTTCAGGAAAAACAGAATATATGAAACCGGAGTAACATGATTACGGAGTTAACTCCACGAGCCCTTCTTTGCTCGGAAATATTTCGTATCAACTAGTCGGTCAGTCAGCTAGATTTCTGCGCTCCAAGGACAGATGTGGCCACTGCCAACTACTCCACTAGGAAATAGTTAACTTCCGACCCCGCCAGCTAGTCCCCTCGATAGCGATGGTTAATGCAAAAAAAATCACGGTGGGAGCCTCGCCAGCCCGTAACTTTACCGACTTCAACTGCAACACTTGGGACGCGATCTGGGCGTAAAAGCAGCTTGTGTTCAGTTTTAACAGCCAAATCATAATGCGGTAGACAGCTGCAGACTTTGCATTTATCGACAACTGTTTTGATAGCTCGCAGGGTATGTGAGCAATCAGTTAATGTTATTCTATCCCTCATTTAACATATGTGTATATTTTGCATTCGCCCCGTGCATGACATCTGCAAACCCAAACTGATAACTACCCGACCTAACTACTCTGGGTATGTGAGCACAGATGTGGCTAACTAGTTAGCCACGTTAGCGACAAATTTCTTACCTTGGTCTGTGGATCTATGGCCTCCGTCCACCACACCATTTAATAACGGGATAATATATTAGTCCTAAAGTAAATCCGTTCGCGTAGTCCCGACACTGAACATGCGCCAACTGTTTTACAGCCTTGCCGCCTTCTTTTCGCCACCTAATTTGATTTCGCTTGGAGACGAGACTGACTTGCCTTTGTCTGTCTGACAGCAGCCATATTGACATTAACAGAAAATTGATCGCAGTTCCACGGGAATCGTAGTTCTTTTACGCAACAGGGAGCTCGGGGAGGGGGGCTGCTAAATTGTTTTCAAGGGGGGGTCATAGTCTCGGATAGGTCTCAAAAACACTACAAGTCCCGTGGACGCCGAAGGAAAACAGACACTTGGCCATGTTTGTTAGCATCACTCTCCGCTTCGGCCGCGAGCGCAGCGCAAGCGTTGACGTAATGGTCAGACGCTGCGCGAGGATGGAGACATAGCAAAGACGGAAGCATGCATGCCAGGGGGCAAAAAGGGTAAACGTGTGACTGTCGCTGTGCAGACATGTCTGGAGCGATAAAAGAAACACACGCTCTGGACAAATCATTCATGCAGTTAATCAACCAGTTAGGTCTTTTTCTATACTCCTAAACGGTTTTAGATGTTTTTTCCCCAGTGCAAGTCACTGCATCTCTTGATATGATAGATATTTAACGCAAATTAATGCAAAGAAGAGTAAATTAACTTGAATTTTAGAACCTGTATAATTAAACCAATGCATAGAAACAATGATGTTGAATAGATAACAATAGTTTATTACATTAAACTGTGTACTTTTCTGCATGGTCGTACCTTTTACAGAGGTCCTACTCGTTTCCATTGTGGATTCGAGCTGTAAAAAATGAACATGGTACATATTTTCAATGAAAATCACTATAAATGTGTCAGCAGTAGCAGCATTTGCACACATCTAATTGTAATCTTGGCCCAGCTCTCCCCATTTAGCGTTCCATTTGTCCCTCCACCTCACTGAAGAAAAGGCTTGAGTTTATTGCCGAGGACCCTCGGCTTCATTGTGCCACCTGCTGTAAAACTGGGAGTCATTTAATTTCTTCTAGTAATATTACCTGACTTATAACTGCTCACATTCACTTAACAACCCTTCCGTTTCATTCAGTGCTATAGGTGACACCATATATTTTAAGAAGTAGCACGTAGAATTGCTTTTTTTTTGGTTATCATTAGAAGTAAGTCGCAAGTGGAGTTTTGTGTACAGAATCAATAGTATAAGTACCATTTATATATAGATAGATAGATAGATAGGCTCACCCAGTTTATTGTTGGCTCTCAGTTTGACTCACAACATATTTTAAACATGTATGAGGAACCTCACATTAAAACAGGGAGAACTTAACGTATATAGTTCTAGGGGTGGGAATCAACCCCGCAGCATTTAAGATGAAACTTTGCGCAGTGGTACCCAATGAGCTATCATGCCACCTCGCTTTATATCAATATGGCCATGTGATTGCTCCGTAAATCTAGCCTGAAACGCTACCACAGAGGTAGGGAAGAGTAGCCCAATAAGACAGTTCTGTTGTTTGGCACAAATTTATTTGACAGTAATACATCTCCAATTTGCAGCACTTCTGAAAAAGCAAAACTTATTCTTTTTTTTCCCTTCACATTTTCCAGGTTGTCAACTTCGGTCAGCCGGCTGGCGTGAGATTTTCAATTTGAGACAAGTCTGCACACACATTTACATCTATGTAAGAGTTTTATTACCTTGTAAATAGTCTGTAGGGTTTGCAAACTGTCTGATGCTTTTGATGTAGCTAATTTTAGATTCATAATGGAATAATATAGATTTGCCGTAAGATTTCTTGCATGAGAGTGAGAGTCAGACAGTGTGAGTGTCACGCCAGGTGTGTGTGGGTTGGCAGCCCTGCATTTTAAGGGATATTGCCTTCTTTTCAATTCATTTGAAAGTCTGTGTGACAATGCATGTTACGGAGGGGCATGACAATGGGAGGGCTAACCCATGTAGCGGCTCTCAAACAAAGTTTTATTACACAAAACAGAACATAATGGGAGAACCAGAAAAATAAGCGAGAAGACACATGAGACAAGGCCAGACAGTACAAACATATGATGAGAACAGAATGACGATGGATTTGGTTATTAAGGATGAATGGGGCTGCACAAATCTGCCTGCCTTCATAACAGGAAGTGAGTGTCAAAAGCTTCCCATCTTGCACTCATTGCACCACATGGGAATGAGAGATATCACCTTCAAGATCAGGTGTGATATGTGGTTTGGCAGTAGATTAGAAGAAAGGAGAGCGTAATTAAAGTTTTTGTTCCATGAGTTGGCACAATGTTGCGTAGAGAAGGCTGCTTAATTTTAATTGCTCCTTATACAATTTCTTAGCAAAAATAAAATAACATGAGAGAGTCGAATGATGCCAAGTAGTACTGGGAACACTAGATGGCGCTAATTTGTCGGAGATTCTCCGATCTCAATACATTTTTATATAATCATAAAGTAAGGTGCCTTTCTTAAGTCAAAATTGTTATTTTCTGTTTGTATTAAAGAAATTTGGATAGTAGTAGACAAATGCAGAATAAGTACAGAATGATTTTTTCCCCCATCTAATATTATTTAAAGCAATCATCCTTAGTGTTTAAGCGCTTCATGAATGCAATTAGACATTTCAAATTCAAGGGAGCTTGCATACAAATGCCCATATAATTGAATAGAACATTTTGTGATGTAACTAAATTCTGGTGATGTTATTTAATAACATAACATGATGTGCCCGTGTATCAGGCACCAGCTTAACATTGTACATTTCTCTAATAAATTTTGAACCCCAGAATCAACAGATATTCTTTTTTTTCTCAAAAGTAGCAATAAACAACAACATACTATTGTTGATTTGGCAAAGTACATTGAATAGAATGTGATGGAAGAAAGACTGATCAAGAAAAAACAAAAAATATGCAAAAATGTACCCTAGATTGAGACTGGTATACTTTCACAGGAAATGTGAGTACTGATAAATATCTCATCACACGGAATAATATGCATAAAATGCTTATTATTTTTTCAGCTGCTGAGCTGGGATGCAAGTTCTGGCATGGTTCGAATAATGCTCTAATTTCAGGAGAAGTTTTGGATGTCTGATTAAATGTTTTATTAATTTGGATACTTATAAATAACCTATATAGGGTCTGGTATCAAACACTGTAGCAATAACTGTCTGCCCCCCCAAAAAAAAGTGACATTCATTAACATTAGTCACCTTAAAGCTAATTCCAGTAATTAAAGGAAAAGAAATGTTTTTAAAACATTCCTTTTCATAGGCCAATGCATTTGATTTCATAGTATTTGACATGTTATGCTTTTTTATGATTTCTGGTGTCCACAAGAGGACATTTAGAATTCAAATATATCAAAATAATCATTATTCATTCACACATTTTAAACACATAGTATTACGAATCGACCGACGTGTAGTATTTCAGGTTCCATGATTTTATAGACTCTGGTGGGAAACTCTCCTATAAACCACAGATATTTTCTCTTAAAACATTTATGATGAGAACATTAGCTCTCTCGAAGGAGAAAATGCCAAGAACCTAAGCTTCCTTAGCACTTTCAGTCTGAGATTATTAGTAAATGTTGCGGTGCAGATCAGAGTCAAGCCGTTACAGAATACATGTGTGGTTATTAGGACTGGGCAATGTAAATATCCACATCACATGTCATGTACAAGGACCACAATAGTCAGCTGGGCTGAGATTAGGCTTGGGTGGTAATTAATTTTTCATAGCACCCAGACATTGTACCACAGTATACATGTTTACAAAAACAACGCTACTGTGGCATTTTAGAATGGGATCAGGGTGTTGCCAGAATACCCCTGTATACCATATTCTCATAATGCCACACAAGTCTGGTTGACTATCAGTAAGTTTCATCAAAACAATTTTGCTCTGTCATAGGTAACAAAACTTAGCAAACTTGGCAGTTTTAATAAGTATTCCTTTTCAAGATTATCTAGTATACGTTCAAAAATTCAGTGTAAAGTTTCCCACCACCACTTTTACATGAGCTCTGAATGTGCTCTCCGAACCAATCATAATAATTTTCACCTTTGGGGTAGTTTGCAAACCCTACAGACTATTTACAAGGTAATAAAACTGTGACATACATGTAAATGCATGTGTATGTGGGTGCAGACTCGTCTCGAATTGAAAATCTCAATCCAGCCTGCTCACCAAAGTTGGCAACCCTGATTAAATGTTACTATGTATATTTGTTGAATGTACTGTTCGTCAGGTGTTGTAAAAGATAGTTTTCCATAGACTTTAGTTTCTAATTTAAGCACAATACAGATAAGAACACAAGAACATAAGAAATTTACAAACGAGAGGAGGCCATTCGGGGAGAACTTAACTAATAGCTCAGAGTTGTTTGGTTTGAATTCTTTTGAAAATCTCTGTGACAATACATGTCTTTTTCTCCCAGGTGACTTCAGTAAAAATAACAGACATTTATTTGATACATCTTATGCACATTTTTTGTCATTCAATGGTTTGTAAGACACAGTCTGTGCATGAACAAAATATGTTGACCTGACCCAATAAAACCATTTATTTTGAAACATTTCAGTTCAAGACTGTAAATTGTAAAAATGTAATTTAAATTAAAAAAAAAAAACTGTCAACCTGGATTGATCACTTTTTTTGCCCTTTGCAGCTGCCCAGATTCAGCCTTCTGTGCTAATTTACCTGGCAGTGAAGTTTTGCCATAATTCCTGCAGTATTTGATCCTGCATTTAATGTTATAAACCTTTTATACACATTTGCAGGACAGACGGAATGAGGGTGGTTTAATGCAATGGCACATTAGCAGTCTCACTAAGGGATGTAAACTGTTACGGGACACTGTTAATTTCCAATATATGTCTAGATTTCCTCATGAACTTTCCACATACGCTGCATAACTTTCTTGACAACAAAACCCGCAGAGCAGGAAGTCTTTAATCATGGGTGATGGCTTTCGCAAAAAATAATGATTTGTGCTTCACTATATTAGGTAAGTCATTTTGTCATACAGTTAATTTAGCAATGGCTCACTCTGCTGTGGACCCTATTCTTCCAGCAACACACTTTTTATCAATGTTAACAGTTTCCTAGGTTAGATGAGCAGTTACACTATAGAGACAAGCAACATCCAGTTTGTCTACTGTACATTCTTCAGTGTATCACCGCATGACAAACATTAAATGAAGGAACCAATAGGAAAACCCAAAAATAAGAGCCTTAAATAAGCATAGCTATAACGTGCTAGAGCACGTCTTTTCAGGAATGGGAAAACATAAGCTTGTTTTACAGCTGTTATCACACTAAGGAAAACATCCCTTTAAGGCACAAAGTGAAGTTTGCATACAAGTATGCGACGGTGGTCTATTTTTTAAATGTTATTTATAATAAGTCAGGCTTGTCTGTATTTTTCATTCAGGAATTTACACGGCCTCTATTGGCCTAAACGTAGGTGGGGCCACCTCACCCACCCGGCACCCTGAATACAGCAAGGTACGCTTCCTCTCGCCGCTTTCCACAAATATGATACAGAGCAGGGCTTTCTTTTTATTTTAAGCCTATAAGCCTGGAACGTGAATTTGGTCCAGCCATTTATGCGTATTTCACAGGGATTTGGAGGTGGGGCTTGGACTGTATCCCAGGCAGCAAAGGGCCCAAGGCAAGACACAGACATGCATATGCAATCACACACAATCAAGAGACACCAATTTAATTAACTGCATGTCTGACTATTATGTGAATTTGGTTGTTTAGGATGTTAAATGATAGGGAGGCTGTTCTGTAGACATTGGACATATAACAGGAATGTGAAACACTTCAATCCTAGTCAAAGAATGGACATTTATATGCCCAATATAAGGGTTGTTTTGAATCTCGTAGTAATCCTGGATGGGAGGAGCATTAAGGATTGCAGTCAAACGAATAAATGTTGACATTACTGCTAAACATTACCGACAAGCTTTCTAGCATTCACATTACAAAGCAGAAAATATATTTCAACAACAAGACCCCCTAACCACAAGAACAGCAACAGCCCTGCAGGATTCCAGCTTTCAGTGACAGTCGTGCATGTGATGAGATGCCAGGAGGTCGTCTTTGCAGATGATACGCGCGTCTGCCGTCCTATGGATCGCCCGCAGCTACTGCCGGGAATACAAATGCAAAGGGCAGGAAAGTGAAGTCATTTGCAAGTTCCAACTAGCATGAGAGGCTTCAAGGGGGGAAAAAAATCCTCTTTCAAAGGACAAGTATATTAACCGGGTTAAAATATTTCTGACAGCTTATTTTAAGTATACTTTTAGGCAGGTAATGAGAGGGTAATATGAAGGGCTCAAATATGACCAGTAAGATTGCTAGGTTTAAAAAAAAGACACGTTTTGAGTGGTGAAGGGCATGTTGGGTTTTGAGTAATATTTCAATGTATCCATGTAGGACAGCATTCAAATGATATCATATAGAAAACAAGAGATCTGGTTCTGCGTATCATTGGGTGGGGGGTGTCACATCTACCTTGGTACCAGACATTTATTATGCCTTGTGATCAAGGATACATTATCCCACACTGCAATTTCAATGACAGATTGTAAAAGGACTCTGGCAACTGCAAAGGTATGAATTTATGCATGAATCGGATAGCTACATGCTCATTTCTTATTTATTTCTGAGATGTGAATGATTCTTAAACACTTAGGAGAGAGAAATAGTATAATTCGCATTCTTTCTTAGAAAACATGGGTCTTCACCTGAAAGTGCACATTCAAAATGTGCAGCAGTATACAAAGCATGAATTACTAGGAGAACTGTTAGAAAATGGGCCCATCTGGTGCTGCTATATTGTAGAGAAACCGTGAGCTCGACCTTAAATTGAATAGTAAATAACATAGAACCATGTTATTCAGTTTCTCTAGCTGACATGTTTTACCCGCACAGCAGTTATACCATAAATACCCTCAATGGAAAAACCATTTTGATAAGAAAGAAGAAGCTTTATTTTTTTGCTTCTTCACTACGCTGATATCACATTTTTACATGTAAATGTAGTGCTGCCTGTTTTACTGGAGGGAGCACATGCCTTCACAGCTTTTTTTCAAATTAAATGTACAAAGATGGTAAATTAAAATAATAGCCCTTTTATTTTGGATTGAGTATTTGTTCCAGCCTTGATATGATAAGTGTTTATATGGCGCCTTTGTAATCGGGCATCGTAAAGGGGGCAAGATGTTCCTTCACAACTTGTACTGTGCAGCTAGCTGGATGCTTTTAAGTTTAACTGGAAAACTGATGCAACATTGGCATTAGAGGAGAAATAGCTCAGAAACTGATCAGCTTCATAAGCTGTAAAATTGAGTTATACTCTATAACAGACACAACTTCAAAGCTAAAATATAAGACTTGTATTTGACACTTGTATTTTCCTGAAGCAACTAAGCTCCAAAGAAAATGTAGATTTGTTACAGCAATATAAATCTTAGTAATACGAAGCAAACGTTACCATCCCTCTGACAATGTTTTGTGCATGATGTCACTAGTAAATTATTAACATATTTAAAATTGTCAGTTTTACAATGTACTGATCAGCGGCACGATTTTGTATAAACAAATTTGCTGATTGAAAACAAAAATGAGTAATTTCATAATTTTGACACATGCTTTTGAACTGACTTCTTTTAACTTATGGGGGAAAAGTACAAGGTTTGACATATTATGGCACTGAATTTTGAATGGCTAGACTGACAGACTTACCATGTTTTGTTACAAACGTATTTGTAGATAGTTATTATCTTTAAGGTGTCTTCACTGTGAAGATGTGCATCGTTATTAAGCCTTTGATCTTTAACATCCTCTCTGTCTTCAACTAGAAAACAACCAATGTTTTGTTTTTGTTTTTTTGCTTTAAACAAAGTGTATGAAATTGAAATGAAAAAAGTGGATTTCTCTTCTAAAATGCCCAACAGCTCATACAGACAAGGAAAAACATCAACAGGATGAGGGCTGAGGGGTTAGGTGTAGATGGGTGAAGAGAAAAATAAAAAACATAATTGGTTGATTAATGAGTTAATTCAGAGAAACGTAATGTGCTTAGTTCTGCTGACCTGCTTTGTTAAGCATTAGTCTGAGATCAGGGCTAAGAACTGGAGGCATGTCAGTGCATAACAGGTGATAAACGCAGGACTGAGGCAGGTTTATGTGGCTGTAAGAAACACTTTAGTGTTGGAGTTTGCTGGTGCTAATGAATGTGACAAAGAGCATTTGGAGTTCGGATCTGGTGGAGGGGAACGATGTTGATTTTTACATCCTGTGAGAATGGTTGTGTCCTGGAGCCTGGTGGAGGCTCCCAGGCTCGGGGAGGTTGATGAGACATGGCTGATTTAGGAGGAGAGTGATGCAACAGCCAAATCATGGGAAGTGGAAGATCTCTTCTCCGTGTGATTGATCCTCAAGGTCATGGGTCTTGTTTACCGCTGAACATATATAGGTAATTGAACACATATGGCAAGGTCAACTTGCATAATAAATCTCAACTCAAAGCTTCGGTGCTGTGTAGTGTAGAAGATCACATGCTTAGCATGAAGGTAATTCTGTGTTGCATAAGTGTGGGATTAGTCGCAGAATAAACTGTGGAGTTTACACCAGCCAGAGGGATTTTCATTACAATGAAGAAGCCTTAGAAACAGCCTGTATAAATGTTCTTATGTTCACCTTAGGGGATGAAGAAGTAACTTACAGATTAAATTATTGCTTTAGTACTATCAGGAGACTCGGAGATTTACTGTTTCTCATTGCAATTTGACAGATTTATCATTGAGTTGTGTTCTGGGATCAGCTTCTTGAATCCTCCCCTGTTTTGGACACTCTGTGCTGTTCTATAGCTATAGCAATTAAGAATGTATATGTATAGTTGACATCTTCCTGGGACGTGGTGAAGTCAGCAAATATTATGAGTACCATGCAAAAAAAAAAAAGGAATCTGCAGTTGACGTCCGGTTTCATTTTTGGTCGCAAGTAGGTAGTTTAAATAGCCGCAGTCCTAAACTTGATAAATGGAATATGAAACAAACACCTAATCACAGTAGTCAACTGTCTGTGCACAGCAAGTTGTCTGAAGGTGATTTGTGGAAGACATATATCATCACAACCTTGAGGTAGAATAGTCCATTAAACATCTCCGTTCCTATGTTTTTTAACCCCACGGTCATTGCACATCAGGAAGCAAACCCGTCCTTGCAAAAGTGATAATCCGGTGCTATCTGTCTTTCTTAATTTCATAAATACCATCGCTAATTATTAATTATTATGATTATTATTTTTAAGGAATATTTCCTTAATATTCATATATTCTGTTTTTTTAGGATATACTGTGCTGTATGCACACAAATTTCCTCCTGGTATCGATAAATCTCAAATTATTCTTAAAACTTTCTCTTGAGTGACAGTAGCAGAAAATCCACAGTCGGTGCAGAGAGACATAATTCTGAGTGAAAAATAAAGTCTAAGAAAAGTGAGGAATTGGATCTTTCAAGATTCTACACTCTGTAGGTAAAATTTTACAGGTACTGGGCTGTTTTATCTAGGGTGTCCACCCTCGCTTCCTCTGTCCCTTGAAGTTGAACTCCAGGGCAGGTTTAGACGACATCGAATGGCATTTATCAGGATTTGTGCCCGGGTTGCCAGTTAAGAGGGTGCTCATAGGGCTTGCTGTGGTTACTCACCCATAGGAGAAGTCCCTTGTAGCACACAGCTGGCATGATGTTCATAGAGCTGCTGCAGCGAAAGAAAAAACCCCAGATCCATGTGTCACATTTGAGGCCCAATATTATTGGAGAGATGAATAGGAATAGGGATCACACGCGGGGACTCACTTTCATGTTTCACACCAGTATTTTTAGAAAAACATTATTTTTATTATTCTGGTGAGAAGCTGAAGCTCTTTGGGAGCTAAGATGGCTACAGCCATAGTTTTGGGCAAGATCACACATATTAAACCATAAGCCTAAATACTTGTGTGTAATACCCATGCATTCTTATAAATACATGAAACTTCACGTTGACACTCTTAATAATACCGATATAAATTGAACCACGAGGGGCCCGAGACACACACACACACACACGCACACACACACACACACACACACTGATAGCTGCATTCTTCCGCTTGGCGGTTTATGCATTGACATCCATAGCTACAGTCCTTTTCATCACCATTTCATTCTCCCTTTTATGCCATGCAATTACGTAACCCTTGATTACAGACAGCTGGTTGCCATTTAACGAAGGCAGTTAGCACCAAGCTGGAATTAACTTGGCATGCAGGCAGTAGAAGGTCCTGCCTTGCGCTTCTGATATGTACAATGCCACCTCAGAAAGTTAATACCCAATAATTAAAAATGGACTTGTAAAGCTCATTTTTTTGTTTTTTAATTTTCTCCAGACTTTTAGTGGAAGAAGCAATCTTTGGTATGCGTTTCTGCAGCACATACTGTAAAAGTGGAGTTTTCATGTTTACATTACACACCCATACTAGGTATCTGGTGCTTATGTGAGCTTTTCCCTGGGTACTCTGGCAACCTGCAAACTGGTGTTTCAAAATTGCCCTTGATATGTGACTATGTATGTAGCATTCAGTCTAGGGTAGTGTTTCCAAACTCAGTTCTTGGGAACCTCCATACAGTCCTCATTTTTGGTCCCATCCAACTCACAGCCAATCAAGAACACCGAATTCCTGGTATGGGTGTGTTGGGAGCAAGGAGAGAACAAAAATGTGGACTGCTGGGGATCCCTTAGGACTGGATTGGGACTTGAGTGGTGAACCTGATGCATGGAGGGCCACTGTGGGTGTGGGCTTTTGGAATGACCTCTCAATCAGCCAATAATAAAGCAGTGGTTCTCATTGTTATTGGCTGATTGAGAGGCCATCCCAAAAACCCGCACCGGCCCTCCATGGATCAGATTCGCCACCCCTGACCTAGGGTGTTCATTGCCTTATACTCTATGCTTGTTTCTCAAACCAGTCTTCCAAGGACAGTGCACATTTTTGCTCTCTCCCAATTCACTGGGTGTGGGGAGGGAGCAAAATTGTAGATCGTCTGGGAGTGGTTTGAGAAACACTGCCTTATGCCTCTTGCGATAGGCTGCAGGCTCACCAAGACCCTGTAGTGGTTTTGCAATTATGGAAAGTAGATGATAGGATTGATAAAAAAAGATCTAAATTTGCAGGAACAAAGCAGAAACTGTGATACTTTCAAACAGTAATATTGATTATTTAGGCAGTTAATTTATTATGTAATATTCCAGAATGTTGCATTTTAAATATTAGACATATTTTGAAAATATAATATGGAGATGGAAATACAACTACAGAGGCCAAAAATTGAGAAAAATCTTAGGTACTTACTCTTAAGTGTAAATGAGGACAGAACTGAGAGTGATATTGTATCCAAGATATTTATATGTCTATGTCATCAGTGAGATACAGACGTTAAAATGAGTAACTTCGCCCCATGCAAATACAAATTATTTTCCAGTTGCACACTTCAGCTGAAAAATATTTTCAGTATAGTTTGAAAACATATAAAAATGTGTCTGGATGAGCAATTATTCCATGAGGCATAGAAATGATAATGTAGTATTTAAGGATCTTTATTAAATGAAGGTATGTAAAATGACAAGCTATGTAATTCCATTTGGATAAGGATTCTTCATAGATTCATTTTTCTTTTTTACACCTCGCTACATCAGTTACGAAAATGAATTCTGAGTAAACTTGGTGCCACTCTGGCAATTAAGTTCAATATTAGGAATGATTCTGAGCTTCCTGTAAAAACGTAGATGTAAATCCTAAAATATATGAACTACGCATTGCAAGAATACATCTTCAAATGTCATTCTCTCATTGTTATCGCCATATATGTGCTATTGTCAACCAAAAGAAAATTAAATTAAAAACTAGACAAATAGGATCTCTGAAGAGGTCTTTAATTTAAAAAGCAGCCAAATTAACTTGAGATTGAATTTGCTACACTTCTACACTTCCAACCTTCACAAAAAAAGAAACTCCATCAGCCTTATATTTCGGTAATGTTTGCATATACACTTCCGAATAATAGCATGCACCTGTAGCTAAGGCAAGGACACAGCTAGAGCATGTAAAGCCCAAACTGCTGCCCACGTAAGGTCACATCACGGGCATCAACCGCTTTTTGCATCCTCTGCTGCGGCTGTGCGGCAAGCTTAGAAACCGGATTGGCTAGAGGTAACCTTGGGCTACTTAAAAAAAACAACAAAAAAAAACGTACACTATAAACAACATTTCAAATTCAGGTACAAATCCTTTAAAGTACAACAGATTTTGTTCATTTTCTATCCTGTGATAAGTTTCGAATTTTGAAATAGGGTGACCATTGCATATAGAGTAAAGGAATTTTGAAAACATATATAGGGTTTGGTTCCTTTCACTTATAAAAAAGATGTTTATTTTGTGAGAAATTCCACTGCAAGACCATGGTAGTCAAAAACTAGAACCAGTACTTTTCAGAAAATTCCACTATACTAAATTTTGAATAAACTTATACTTTAAACACATTGTTTCTGGAAATGAGTACATCACATTAGATCACTTAATTTATCCACTATAGAATTTTACCCTGGAACATCCATCCATCCATCTTCTCTAACCCCTTATCCTATTCAGGGTTGCGGCGGAGCCTATCCCAGAGGCTATGGCAAACGTCAGGGAACAACCTGTGTTTCTTCTTCTTCTTCTTTTCTTTTTTTTTTGAGAAGTTATCCCCAAATAGACAATCGGTGTTCTGGGGTGAGATCAGGTGCATGTTTTTATACAGAGCTGGGTTGCGTGGAATTGCAGATCATGCCAATGGATCAACTTGCCAAGAAGAAGCATGTGAATGATTAACAGTCAAAGTATGACCAGTAAGCCCGGACTCCCCCAGGGAACAGAGCCACTGGAAAAGTGCAGAGGCCCAGGGAGCCACAGATTGCTTTCTGTCTGACACATACAAAGCCACCCAACAGCAGAAATGAGGTCGCCATTTGAAGATGGCATGCATTCCAAATGCAGTTTGGTACTTACTGTATCAACAGAGTATTTATCTCCAGCAAAATGAATACGCTTAACATACTAGAGGCACAAACCAAGTACTATCACACAATATGGGAAAGAAAAGATTATTCAAGAGAATTTTCAAGCGCGTATGTATAAAAATAGCCAGTTCTTAGCATGTATTCTCTTAGGTTCACTTACCTTCAATTAACCATCGATGCCGCAAAAGAACAATGTTTTGAAATAGTTACAGGTTTCCCTCCTCTACTCCCCTATGCCAAAGCCATTTGGGAGATGATTTGATTGTATAGGTAGCTGAAGTGATGAAGCCCTGCAGTGTGACAGCTGAAGGTCACTGACATGTTATGAGGGCTCTTCCACGAATAAACCCAGCTAAATAAATCCCCTCCCTCATGAGGCTTTGATTGTTTGTTCTGAGAGGTCCTGCTCTCAGCACATTCTAGCAGCAAAATCCAAACAAACAAGAAGAAATCAACCTCTGCAAAATCAATTAGGTAGTTTTCTTCTACCTCATTTACTTTGGTTGACTTATTACTTGTATTTCCTGATGGCTCATTAGTCATCTTTAACATGGTATAGTGAAATATGCTCTTTAAGGCATAATCGTTGATTTGATTTTTCTTAAAGTTGCTGTTATTGAGCAACTAATCTGATTTGCTCTATTTCTACTATGTCTGAACTGAAAATACAAAATAATCTATTTTGTGAAACATCCCTAGCAATTCAATTAAGACTTCTTCAGGTAAAATATTAGTACAGATGCAGATTTTAAAAAGTGAATTATAATAAATAATAAAAAAAATTTGCTACATACCCAGAGTAAGTTACACTATATGTAGCTGATTTATTCTTCCAGCCTATCACATTAGTTACATAGTCTACATTAACTACATAACTTTTGACCTTGACCAGTGGAAAAATGTATAAATGCCAAGTTGTTGTATTTTGTTAGATGGATAGGGAGGGTAGAGAGATTAACATGTACGGAAGTTAACTGGATTTTTAAGCAAAATAAAGAAACACACAAATGAAAAAATGATATCCATAAATATGTTATCTTAACTTCAAGATATGTTTCTGAAATATCAAAATTAAGAATGACACATAGTTTATGTTTTACATTGTATCAGGTTATTGACTTTAGTTAACAACTTCAGGTTATTATAAAATGTGAAAATATACACAAATTTGTTATCTTAAAGAAAAAACAAAAACAGAAAATAACATTTGACTCAAAGAAGGGTGACCAGGCCTTAGTCAAGCAATCAATCAATCAATCAATCAATCAGTTCAAAATGAATTCTAATCACAGATAAGTTTTAGAAAAAGTATCTATGTGAATTGAAATATAATGAACTGTAACTTGTCATTGCAAACTGTCACACACAAGCAACCATCAAAGCAAAAGTTCACCAGTAGATGGAGGTGTGTAACTATGAAACATTTCCTACCGCAATAGTCTCTCGTAAATGGGATAGTGGTACTTTTCCACTGCAGATTCCTTATGCGTTCCACAAGACAAGGATTCCATCTCCAAGAAACACATTCTTGTGGTCAAAACTATGCATAGGATCCACATTGATAACAATTGACCTTAATACTGAACAATAAAAACAGCAAGAAATGTAATTGTTTTAAATTCTCTTTTAACATTAATAATATGTGATTACATATTGGTGGTGGTTCTGTCATTTGCATGGTCACCTCTCACACTTTCTAAAAACAATATTAACAATTATTAATGAAATAATGTTTTCATTATTATTATTATTTATTTTTTTTATGCCAAGAGCCATGTTATTTCCTGGCCTATTGTGTTATTTTAAATTGACATTTTCCCATGATCTATTTTTACTTTAAAATCTGTGAATCACTGATCACTGATTCTGAAGGATTTTCTAACATCTGTGCCAACCATTGTTAATAAGGTTTGGAAAAAGATTTCTTACATCTTCAGTCTCATGTCTGCTTAAAAGGTTGTGCTGTCTCTACTTCGTATGTCCATCTTTATGACTTTAATAAGCATGAACAATTAATTTTTAGCTTCATTGTCAGTGTTTCCTGACTAGATACATACTGCTGCATTTATTCTGAACACAGAGGCAGAATCAGAAAAATTTATGTTGTTTTTGACTATCTAAGATAAAATATAGGTTTCATTTGAAAGGAAAATATCAAGGAGGCGTATATTATACTTTTTCACTCCGGGAAAGTATGTCTGAGCAAAGTATATTAAATTTCAAGAAAGGTACTGCTTTTCTAAAAGCAGTTATGTTACAGCTACAAACCTGCTAGAGCAGGTGGTCATAACTTTGTTACATAAGTCTTAGCAAACAGGAGCTAACAGCTTTCCATCAGTAACTATCTGAGAGAGGTGATAGACTACTGTAATATGGCTGCATACCTGAGATCATTTTTAAGTATGAGGTATGAAAACCTTACCCCTGAATGAAAATACCTCAATTTTTGCCTCCAGTAAAATCGGTAAGTATATACGCTTTGTCCTGTTCCTTACAGCACACAACCGACTGGGAGCAAAATCAGAGAACAAGCAGACGAATTAGTAAATAAATAGATAAACCATTCTTACTGGTTTGTGTGAGCTTGTGTTACAGGTCCTGAAGCACTCATCTGCATCACTGTAATTAATCCTCTTTCTATATTGCTATGCATCGCTGATATAGGTGATGGTTTTGCAAATTCCAGCGGGTCATCTTTTTTCTAATTTGGATTAGTCTTGAGCAGTGCTTCATTGCAGAACTGCGACACACTGTGAATGCATTTTCCTACCTTGGAAGGGAGCCAAGGCTAGGGGTAGACAAGTTGTGGGACGTATGCTGCTGCTCTCATTTGCATATGCACGTCACTTGTCCCTCACCTCTCTCACATCGAGAAATTATAGAAGCTTAGGGGAGTAAATGTTCAAGATGTGAGGGCAATGCATGCCTGGCTGTCCCTATTAAGCACCTGCCAAAGCTGATACTGAATGGAGCTGAGGTGGACTGATAGAGAGCTAGACGTGGACTGATAGAGTGGCTTTTCTCTGCGCTGCTCAAAGCACGTTCTTGAGTTGAGATCCTTGGTGTTCTTGTTTGTGAAAGGCTACCACTTACTTCAAGGTTCTGAAAGATTAGAGCCATGGGTATAAAGGAAAAAGATGTGTTTGCCGTTGGGGGGCGGATGTTACATGCTTGAATCTTCTTTAGCTTTACTCATGGCTTCTGTCACAGATCATCTGACTGCCACCACGACACTGACGCCATATTTATGGTCCTGGATTCCTAGTTGATGGAAAAGAAGTTACTTTTTCTGGCTAAGCTGATAACCATAGTGTCTTTGTTACAGATGATGCCGAAGGTAAAAAAATGTGTGAATGTCCACTGGGATGTCTGGGATTCAGGTGCCAGTAGATGTACAATTATTACAGGTTTTTTTTTGTTATTTGAAAATTAAAGGTGTCAGATAAGCTACATTAAGTAACGTTGTTGACGTAATACGCACATTAAGCTGGTGTGGTGCCTTCTAGCTTCAAATGCCACATATGTGACAAATGTAAACAAAATAAATAATTTACATATATTGTAGTAGAAGCTGCCAATGAACTGAAGCTCTGTTGTGTGTGTTTGCGTGTGTGTATGTGTTTAAGTTTTATAAGAGGGACATAAATTGAATATAATCCCTAAAAACATTCCCTAGAGTTTATTGGAACCTATATACCCTAAAGAATTTAGTAGATTGATAGACCAGCTGGCATTTTCTATTCTCATCAAAATTGATGGTTGTGTTTCCTTCTAATTAACGGATTGAAATTCATAAAAAAATATTGAGTGTCTTTTTGACATTTCCAATCATTATTGTTTCCTACGACTTAGTGAAATACTAGAGGAATGATTCTTGTTTTGCTTCTAAACACTCTACTCTAGCTACAGGGAGGTAATGACCAGTGCAGTCGACCACTGTGATCATACTGATTGACAAAAAAGTAAGCAAGTTGCATGATTGTCTTATACCAACCGTATGGAAAACATAACAAGATGGCCTCCTACTGTACAAACTGACATCTTGTTAATTTATTGACCATAACTCTGCTGTCCTACCAGCTAAATGCAAAACTTTGGCTTTAGGGCCAGTCCCCAGGCTATGAACGACATCCGTTCCCTGACTTTAGGTCACATTTGTAGGTAAGTAAAAAAAAACAATAATACACTACATAATAATAGAGTAATAATAAAAGTAACTACATATGGTGCTGTATGGTACCTTGAGTTGACATACCACCGAACGTGTCACAAAGTAGCGAGTGCATTCATCATTACGAACCATTGTATATAACCCGATTTTTTTATATAATAGGCTTTATGGCAGTCCGTTTGTAACTACGAGTTGTCCATAAGTGGGAGGTTCTTAACTCAGGGGCTGCCTTAATTAGAATTCTGGTGTGGTCCGGGAAGCAGCCATTTTGGCAATGAAAATGCTTATATTTGTATAAGTGCTTATTCCCCAACAATCACCCCACCATCTTTTACAAAATCTCCAACCCCTAAGCACCGTATGGTAATTACTCTGTTTGCGATCAATAGGTTAGGGACAAGTGATAATGATGAGGTTAAATACCCCTGGTTTAGATAATTTGGCAAATTTTAGTTAGCCAGTGACCTAAGTACCATAAATCATTATCCACGCTTCGTGATTCTCATTACACGAGAACAATGGTGCACAGTTTTTATTTAGAATTACGATCAGCAACTCGGAGCTAGGTCACAATCAAGCTAATTTTGCCTCGGAAGTAGTCAGATTAGTGCAATCATGAAATGTATCAAAGCCAAAAAAATATTTAGAACATGCAGGGAGAAGAAGGGCTACTGTGTCACTCTGCCAAGATTTTTTTTAATTAAAATTCCCTGAGCTGCAATACCCAAAGACCAATTACTTCTATTCTAAGACTGCTGCAATCACTGCAGAAACATCAGCATGTAAGTCCTTTGTGAGCACAAGCAAACATAATAAATCAGCAGTCTATATTAAGACAGCTATTTTGGACTTCTGCCCTTCCTTAAGTCTATTAAGTGCTTGATATGTTGGCATACATATTACAGATATTTATTATAGGGTCACTTTATTAATGAATTTACTTCTGATAATGTGGTGCAGTGATTTTTTGCATGGAGAAGATAATAGTTTATGTCTAGTCTCATATCAATCAATGACATTCTGCTTGTGTGGTCTCATTTTTCAAGTGCATCTCTTAAATGAATGTGTGGCTCGGTGGTTCGAATGGACAATCGGGCCACTCTCATGCTTATTCACAGTCCTGTCTTGTGTGAGGGTCACACAACTGCCTGTCACCCCCCAGATGAGAATTATGAGGGTACGAGGGACAGCTGTGCTTTCAGCAGGAGTGTGGCCACATAGGGAGACACGAGGGGGATGGGGGGGAGCGACTGCGGAAGATTTCTTTTTGACCTGAAACTTTGCTGCTTGAATTCAGTTGCTCCATGATTTCCTTGAAATGTCTTTTAAATGCCTTTTTCATGGCCTTTAAACTACTTCCAAAATTTGCTGTCTTAAATGGCTGCTCTTACCGAAAGTAAAAATTTTATTTTACAGCCTCTGGCCATTTGGCCTAGTGCGAAAAGTAATTTTCTGAGATTTGTGCTAGATTTATAACATATAATCTGCTAAATGTTCAAGGCTAAATTCTTATATATAGGACAGCAGAATCTGAATCTTTCCAATGACATTGAGGAGTATACAGCACACCAGATGATCCTCTGTACCCACAAATGGTTCAATTACTAATGTTATTTTTCCCAGAGGGAGTTTGTTCAGTGGCTCAGAGGATGTCACTGTGCCTTCATACCTCAGGAGTCTGATTTCTGTCCTCGCTGAATACTTGCCTCTTCTTTACAATGTCAAAAGGAGCTTTTCTTTGTAATCTCTTTGTACTTTTCATCCACATTCCAAAGAGGTGTGGTGTAGATTAATCGGTGTATATAATCACCCTGATTCTGTGCGAATGCTCGCATGTACTGGCATCCTGTCGAGGGTGGAGTGTGTCCTGAGATGAGCTTCAGGTCTGCCTTTACCGGGGTACACAGTTACAGAGGCATGACTTTCTTCCCGGAGGTGTCGAATGATGTAACCATTATTAAGAAGTATAAATAAATAATGACATATGTTATTATGAAAGTACTTCTGGAGGTAAAAAAAAGAAGTGCATGTAAATACCATGGGTTACCCAGCTGAAATGGAAGGAGGATTACATTTACATACATTTTTTTAATCTTTAATCAGTCAAAATACAGATCCTAATATAAAGAATATAATAATTCTTGAAATGATTAAAAAACTGAAACAAAATTCATGAATGAATATAAAAATATTAATGGCGATAGTTCTTCAGGTTTTCACTGTGGAGTGAAAGCCATAAGTCTCTCGTAATGTTGCATGTTTGCTGTTTTTATGCGTAGGGATCATGCAAATGGCTGCCTCATGCAGACACCGTAAAAGACGCAGGTTTAACTTCGCATGTTGTACACACTTTACCTTTTCTGGTAAGATCAGGCTGTACTAAGTTGCTTTACATATTTTTTTGTGAGACACTGAAAATAAATTTGATTTAAAACATTTTAAAATTAAAATGCATAATAAAAAGAATGTTTATTAGATGTAATAAGTATTGATTTTTGTCCTGTAAAGTGTTGGACGTCAATCTTTATTCTATCACATCTGTCAGGGAAAAAATGTTCGGTTCTATAAAAGTACATTTCTTTGACCTTATTTGCCCAGGAAGCGCAATTAGCCACAAATTTTGTACAAAGTCCTACATATATATACAGCAAACACATGCCTGTGTCTTCATTCAATGTCATTGCTTAGAGGTCACTCCATATGTGAAATATCTGGATGTTAACAAAATGTCTTGTCTTATTGTTTTCTGATTGTGTCTCGCTGTGAGTGAAGCTGGATAGTTTATGGCAGCCAAGGACATGGTCCTGCTTCTTCTCAACTACTCTTACATTTTATCGGTTTATTGCTTTTTTGCAGCTTAGTTGTAACAAAGCACTTTCTAGCTATTATCTAGAGGGTAGGAAAGTGTAATTTCAAAAAATGTTCCTTTACTTCTTGTTGCAAGGTGGTTCAAGAAATTGGGACATTATGATATATATAAGCAAAAATACAAAGCAAGGTCAGCATTGAAAGGGAAGTCATAACGTAATTCTAAAATCATGCACGCAGATATGGAGCTAAATTTAATGAAAATTAACGTAAAACTAGGAAATATTCAAGGAGCTGCCCATTAAGATATGTTAGGCTGCAACTGAGACCATGGATACCATATATAATATACACCATGAAAAAAATTACCCCATTTTGATGCAGATAGAGTTCGTGCAGTTTTACATAATGCAAATGCCTGATGTTTAGGTGAACTGGTTACTCCACATTACACCAGTATGCAACGGAACGTACATGTGTATATACTCTACCATACACATTATGGTCACTGTGGCCCTAATCAGGTAAGTGATTATGGAAATGGAAAACATAACGATGTATTATTTACATTCCAAAATAAAAGAGAGTCTGTGTCTATTAGGAGAGCACTCAAAGGGACACACAACCCCACGTGACACATTGCAATCACTGACACAGGACCTAAGGTGACGTTCATGTGCATGTTCACTGATTTCACTGGGAAGAAATTTCCTCTCAAAATAAAAAAGGAAAAAAAAAATCCAGTAATGAACGCAATAGAAAAAGCAGGTCCATGGGATGAATTCAATCACAGTGATGTACAGCCAGCCAAGAAAATTAATTTAGCTCAAATTAAACCATACCTAAACATAAAACTAAGATAAACTAGAAAAAAGTAGAACTGATCAATATGCATTTTATATGAACATCAATTATACTGTAAGCCTATATGAAAGTAGTAAGTAATCTCCCAAAAATGTGAAATATCTTATCTATTAAATTACAAAGACTTCAATTATTCTGCAGCTGAGGCAGTCTGACTGTCAGCATTATTTCTTTAAGGCTCAACTTTAAATAAAAGCCTGATACAATTGTCTCAAATAGAAAATAAAGTAGCACATTTTCTTTCTTCATATTTAATTCTTTGACATATTTAGCAGCCGCTTTTATCCAAAGTGACATACATTTTTAAGAAAAAAGGGTCAGGCGGAGGCTGGGGCCACTAGGGATTAAGGGTCTCGCTCAAGGAGGAAACTCTAAAATAACTTTGTCAACACTGAGGTTTGAACCAGCAACTTTCCAATCACAGGCATAGCATAGCTAACCTATTGGGCCACGCAGCACCTCAGCTCTTTTGATAGCCTTTTCACAAAGTAATAGAGAAGAATTTGCAACGGGCAATGACACCAGGTAGCTCAGTAAGAAGAACTATTGCCCCCTAACTCCCAGGTTTTAAAATGAAGTGTTTAATTCACAGGCTGCAGAGCTCTGGTTTAAGCGAAAACACCATTTGCCCATCTCAGCTCAGGGCACAAGGCTAAAGTAGCTACTTAGAAACATCAGTTAGCCTAACGGCATGTTTTCGCACTGTGGGTGGAAACTGAAGTACCTGAAAGAAGTCCACATATTATAGGGAGAACATGCCAACTCCACACACAGATCAGACATCCAACACCCCATCTCAGAAGGTGTCAGGCAACACTGCAGCCCACTAGCCTCAAACGAAATTAAGAAATGAGCTCAATGATTTTAAGAAAAGGTGCCATATCTGATTGTGATCAGGCTCAAGAATAAAAAAATCCAGGGTCTTACTCATTGGGGTATTTCACTTGGCTTTACCTGTTTTATTTACTTGGGTGACATTTTGTTTTCAGATCCAGGGTGAATCAATCAGCCTGCTGACCAAGTCAACTGCACATCAAAATGATTTAGCTGTGTTATTAAATGTTGCTTCTGTGTTCTTTTTCTCTCTGCGTTATTGATTGTTTTTATATTGTAAACACAAGTGTTACCAGCTTATGACTTCTTATATCTGTGTTCTGGTATTTGGGAATTACAAGCAATCTGCTCAGCTCACACCCATTCAAAAGCCTATATCCAGGGTGTCCATCACAGGTGTTATTACTGAATCTATTGGAAGTATGTACTTTCCCACCCGTGACTCTCGGTGCCGTGGCTCTGGCACCTTGAGGTTTCTTATTGAGGCCCACCTTCAGCTGCCAGTGCACTGGGGCTAAATTATTCACATTCCATCTCCTCCTGAGTTTTAACCTGTTTAACAACCTCAGCTTCATCCTGCTGGTCAGCAAATATTAATATTTAAATATTTAGACATTATTAGAAAAAAGCAAGAAACCACAGGAATCTTAGTTTTGTATCACAATAAGAAATGCTCTTGACTTTTAATATGAAATGTGACAGCTACAGAATATTGATCAAGAAGCTACAGTCTGGCCTGCTGATGTGTTAGATCATTCAGTGTCAGTGGGCAGGCTATTTCAAACAAGTGGTGTTTGTCTGCCAGGACAATAGAACAGATTGACTGGAATGCATCCCAAACTCCTCTCCATATATGGATAATGTTCTGGAATTCACATGTTGACTGCTGATAGGTTTTTAAACCTAGATAACCAGCAGACCAGAAGTTCTTGATTCAAGATGGACATATACACAATACTGTATATCATTCTTTCCCATGGTGCACCTGTAACCCAGCCAAAGTATCACTTTCTCAGCCAGAGGAATGCAGAACCCTTTGGAAGTCAAACTTATCAGGCTGGTTTAAGCAGCTCCAACTCAGGCTGCATGCCCATGTCACAGGGGTTAACTCACATCACATATTAGCATATAAACAAGCATCCGAAAAAGCACAGGGCACACAGTTGATGAGATACCAGTCCATCGCAGAACAGATATACACGCTATGGGCGATGCAGAGATGCCAATTAGCCTAAGTGCATGTGTTTGCAATGTGGAGGGAAACATACACTGCATGGCGAGAACATGCAAATTCCACACATTAACCAAGATGCTGGATTCAGCAGTTCTACCCAGTAAGTCATCGTTTCACCCCTATTCTAAGCTAAAGGTTTGTGTAAAGATAAGAGATTTTTAAGGACCAGTTCCAATTATGATTTATTATTTAGTAATCAATCAATCAATCTATCTATCTATCTATCTATTCATCAGAAAAGTCATCACAAAATAGAAAGTTAAAATGTGCATACATGTGACAAATATATGTGGATGTAAAAAACAACAATACAAACGCAATACTAGGTAGGGAAGGATTCATGGCACTAAAACAAGGAACACGGACATCAGAAGTTTATTAGAATTGATTGTTGCAAATTTCTACTCTTACTGATCACTCACTTGAAAACTGCAGTATTACCTCTTAAACACTGAATTGGCATCTAAAATCTCTAGTGCAGGGTTTCCCAACCCAGTCCTCAGGGACCCATAGATGGTTATCCACGTTTTTGCTCCCTCCCAAGTCCCTAGGGAGCAAAACCATGGACCATCTGCAGGTCCCCACGGACCGAACTGGGAAACACTGCACTAGAGGAGCTAAATTACAGCTGAAACCACTTGAGGAGAATATACGTTATTTGTAAAGCCAGTCAAGGTAAATTGTTGCTAACATTGAATCAATCTGGATTTTGCATGGCAAGGATATTAAGGGTTTTAGCAGAAATGTGCATGCATGCCCCATAATCACAGTGTGCCAGTTTAATCATGTCTTAAAAGAAGGAGACTGAATGTCACGGCAGGCCTAAACGGTCACAGGATGCATGTGGAGCTACAACAATTACAACAAAACAGCAGCACCTCTGGCCAGGGTGGCTTATTGTGCTTCTGTGTGTTCGCCTCTGCATTTTGGACTCTGCCATCTCAGCTTGACAGCATTATTGAAAACAGTGTCCTTTCCCAGAAGGTACCTGCCAGGAATCCAGTCACCTGGGACTTGCTGCACATAAATCCTTACAATACTCTGCTTTTTGTTTCCTGCCTAGTTCATACCCCATTTTCTTCTTGGGAGCTCGTGTTGTTTACCAGACAGAGGATATAATGTTTCTTGTCACATACCCGCAGGGCTTTGCATTCCATCTGGGTGCATAAGGACTGGCATTGGGAATATCCTGCTCCATTTTTATTCTATTGCACAAAAAAAGATGAGTTGATTCCATCCTTTATTTCGGCTGAATTATAGGGGACATACTAACGTTTAATCATGTATGTGGTTTTACAGGAAGTAAGTTAAAGATTTTTGCATTCACTGAAGATATTTATACAGTTCAAGGTCAACTACAACAGAGGGAAAAATTACCTTGTATAGAGATTCCTGCTGGAGCACACTGCCATATGTTCATATTTAGACACTAGCTGTCATCTGCCATCCATGTAAATTATTTATCTGAAAAAATCCATCTGTTTCTTAAGGCATCCATGAGCATGTATATGGGGCCTATCCCTGAATTATGCAAAAGATCATAATTTTTTTATTTCTGTGGGCTACTAAACGCTGACTGCGCAGACTCTAAAGCAAAATTTAGGCTTTCTCCCAGCTTCCACTACGCCTGCCTAAAACAACAGTCCAAATTACTAGGGGACGAAACAGATGTGGAACAGGTGCCGGAGCAACAAATCGATTCATCGATTAAATTACCTTGGTCACCTCAGTCTCTGGTGGCTTATTCATACAATAACACATTAAGAAATCTGGTAGGTACTGCTGGTTTTACATGGCAATTTTCTAAATATGTTATCAGCAAAAAGCTTACTATGAAAAAAATTGAAGTAGATTAATTAATATAAACGATTTTTTGGATGAATGTTTTACTGAAATTATTGTTTCTATGCTTCTAATATTCACTGTTGATACATTGAAATAAAAAGGCGAAATGAAGATATTTCTGTATGAGAAGGTCTTTTTCGTAATAACTTTGTGGATGTTAAAAGATAAAGGAAGTTTTAAAATCTTACATTTAATTAAGTAATATTAAAGCAACCAGGTTCCTTATATCAGTCTGTATCAACCTCAAATAAAATAATTCAGTCATTCAGTGTATTCCATCCATCCATCCATCCATCCATGGGGGACAAGAGCTTATTCCAGGCAAGTATGAATCAGTGGAACATTTGATGATTTTTGCATGTATACCATTAAATTACACTTACTATTGAAGTTAAAGTAGAAGTAACTGTAACTGTAAAAGCAAAACGATGTTAAGACCAGCCTAAGTTTGTCTGAAATCTATCAAACCTATTCTTGTATGTCAGATGATAATTTGGCTGGTCTGAGCATCTTGATTTACTGTATTCTTTATAAGATTGATAGCAACTGGTGAGATTTCTGGGACTACTACACGACTCCCTTCAGGAGGATGTGCTCTGCTTACAGGTTATGTCAGTGTCCCAATTCCCGAGAGTTCAAGTGCTGCACAGCACAGCAATATAACATTCTGCCAATACATGACAAATCTACTACAATGGGCTGCCTGAGATACAAACACAACATTTCAACATGAACCTCCATCTGGAAACGTTTCCTGTAGTTGACGTTTCAATTGGTTAATCACTAATTAAACAAAAAACTACAATTACATTTATGCATACGTGTACTTACATATATATTCATAGCACGTACACCTTACAAACATCAGTGCAAATGAAATTACAATTAATACTGGACATGTATACAATCTGGCCAATACATGTAATGTCAGTAGTATGAATTAAATCTACAAGTTACATCTACATTTTGTTTACAAGTGTAAACAAAAGACAGGCCACAAACAAATGAATCTGAACCCAGAATCTACCCTGAAAGCTCCTCGATTCCCCATTTCACCAAGTTGACCCGCTGTAAACACTAACTTGGAGAGCTGTCCAATCAGAGTCTGCTAGGTTTCATTACCTAGGGCATTGATGAGCAAAGAACTGGTGGTCATTTGTAATAGAGAAGAAAAAGCTAGTCTTTCCTCTGCCTCACACTGGGTCAAAAAATGATTGTTTTATTAAAAATAGTAGGAGTTCTAGTAACAATATATATATGACACAAGGTCCATTCTTGATTAATATTGCATTATGAGGGTAAAAACAGGTGAAATGTATATTTTATCACCTGTGGACACCCCTCATTACACTCCAAATCCCATTAGTCCTCCATAAACATTGTTATAGTGTCTGGTTCTTCTTGGGTGGCTCAGTATTCACTGTGGTGTCACACCTCCAGGGTTCCGCAGTTTGAATTCAGCCTTCAGTCTTAGCGTGTAGTTTCTCTTGGTACTCCAGTTTCCTTTCTTCGTCCAGTGATATGCAGTTAGGCTAACTGGTGTCTTTAAATTGCCTGTGGTGTGTTATGTCAGGGCAGGAAGGAGGAAGAGACTATCTACGTAGCGGCTCTGACAAGCAGAGTTGGGTAATTCAGGTCCAGAGAGTAAAAGTCCAGACCGGGATTTTGTTTCAACCAACCAGTTGAGTGCTCTGTGACTGTGACTCTTTGTGCTCAACTGGTTGGTTGAAACAAAATCCCGGTCTGGACTTTTACTCTCTGGACCTGAATTACCCAACTCTACCAACAAGACAAGGTTTTATTATGAAAACAGAAGATAAAGGGAGAAACAGAAAACTAAGGGACCACGAGGGGTCAAAACTACACAAAGGCAGGGAGCAACACCAGGAACAGGAATACCGAGGGTGGGTAGGAACACAGGGTAACTGTAACTAAGAAGCATACAGTAACACAGGGAAACAACAACAAACCACCGAGGAATAGAACAAGAACAGGCATTTAAATACACTACTAACCAGACATGACGAAGGACAGGCGAGAACCATAATCAAATTAACCAATGACTAAGGGCATGGGGCAACACTAGAGACTAGGAAGCTATAACAAACACAGAGGGCTATAAACACTATGAGAAATCCAGGAACACAAGTAAAACAGGAAATAAACAAGGCATAGGCAGGGTAACCATAAGACATAGCATAACCATACAGACACCAGGGGATAAAATAAAACCAAAATACAACATCAAACCAGCCTCAAACTTATGACAAGAGGAGTGACAGCCTCTAGGGCTGTATACTCAACCCACTGAGCGACGTGGCAGCCCAGAGAAAGGGGACACACACTAGGGGAACCAAATGAGACGACCGTGGGAGCAGGCCAGATGGGGAAAAGGCACTTGGGGCAGGGCTGTCAGAGGTGTATGAGTGTTAAATCACACCCATCCAGGGTGTGCCCCAGCTTCGTGCATGGGGTAGGCTCCAGACTCCCCACAAGCCTGACCATGGTCGGGGGTTAAAAAACGGATGGATATTTTTCACTCCCATACCTAGATGATTTTTGTCTTATCCATTCCACACTACAAGTGAAAGAAAAAAATCTGACAAATCATTTCTCCTTTCACCAGGACACCACTTTAATTGAGCAGAGTTTTTCGTTTTCATCATTATCTAGTTCATACCTAAGGCTTGGTTTCTGCTGCCTCTCATCTGGAGAGAGGTAGCTTGCTGGAGACAGAATAAAAAAAGTTCTTTTGGCCCTAACTTAAATAACGGGCTGCTACACTGTTAAAACTAGAAGCAACAATAATACTAGATCTTTATCATACTGGAGACGCAACATGATGTTAATGGTTCGTTAATTGTGCCATATCTCTGTAGCATTTGAATAGGGTTCATGATGCTTTTGTGTAGTTAAATCAGTGGTGTTTTGCTTTTAAGTCTCTGGCAACTAAATTCTGCTGTAAATATTCAATCCTCTGAATATCTCAAGGAAACGGGGAAAAAAATAAGGGATAATTTTGCTTTATTTCTAGAGCCTCAGCTGGCTCACACAAAGCTCACTCAGCTTTTACACGTCAGTGAACCTTACGAGATTCTACAACTTATTTTCTTTGTTCTGCTACTACTTTAGATGCCTGATGCACCACTGATGTAAGCATCACCATGAGCTGCTTGATGAAGAAATGCTGTGTAGGTAACTACCCTGGCTACATGAGGGAACGTTACTCGGATTAATGCTTTGATGAGAGAGGACAGTGGAGGAATCTAAGGTGTTCTGCATGCTTCTTTGCTGTCTCCCGAGCTGTCGGCGCTCTGAGGAGACAGCAAGCGCTTGATCTTGGCTCTCGCCTTCATGCTCTAGCCCTGGATTAAAGGCCGCGTCAGTGTGACAAGGGGGCTGCATTCCAGGTGAGAGACACAAGCGAGGAGCCAGCTTCAGCACTGACAGTGATGAGGGGATGGGTGGGGGTGCGTGTGGGTTGGGGGTGTATCTTCTCTTTCCAGGGCACCTTATCAGTCAGCTCTCAGGACAGAAATGAGAGAGTTATACTGTGTTTCTTCATCCTCTTCACGGCGTTAGATGATAATTTGTTGCGGGGAGGTAAGTGCTGTGGCATGGATGGAAACAGGGCCTGGTTCTTCAGAGACACAGCATGGGTAGCTGTCTGTGGGAAGCCTTGCTTGCAGCCGCAGCAAGTTGTGGGGAACAGCAGTGCTGCAGAAATCAAGCAGGGAGGCAAAGCCAGCAGAGCAGAGCGCATTGAGGCCACGGACGGCCTGCATTCTCTTTTATCCTGTATGATACAGGTAAGTACAGGAGCGCATTGAGGCCACGGACGGCCTGCATTCTGTTTTATCCTGTATGATGCAGGTAAGTACAGGAGCGCATTGAGGCCACGGACGGCCTGCATTCTCTTTTATCCTGTATGATACAGGTAAGTACAGGAGCGCATTGAGGCCACGGACGGCCTGCATTCTCTTTTATCCTGTATGATGCAGGTAAGTACAGGAGCGCATTGAGGCCACGGACGGCCTGCATTCTCTTTTATCCTGTATGATGCAGGTAAGTACAGGAGCGCATTGAGGCCACGGACGGCCTGCATTCTCTTTTATCCTGTATGATGCAGGTAAGTACAGGAGCGCATTGAGGCCACGGACGGCCTGCATTCTCTTTTATCCTGTATGATGCAGGTAAGTACAGGAGCGCATTGAGGCCACGGACGGCCTGCATTCTCTTTTATCCTGTATGATGCAGGTAAGTACAGGAGGGCATTGAGGCCACGGACGGCCTGCATTCTCTTTTATCCTGTATGATACAGGTAAGTACAGGAGCGCATTGAGGCCACGGACGGCCTGCATTCTCTTTTATCCTGTATGATGCAGGTAAGTACAGGAGCGCATTGAGGCCACGGACGGCCTGCATTCTCTTTTATCCTGTATGATACAGGTAAGTACAGGAGCGCATTGAGGCCACGGACGGCCTGCATTCTCTTTTATCCTGTATGATACAGGTAAGTACAGGAGTGCATTGAGGCCACGGACGGCCTGCATTCTCTTTTATCCTGTATGATACAGGTACCTGTAAGTACAGGAGCGCATTGAGGCCACGGACGGCCTGCATTCTCTTTTATCCTGTATGATACAGGTAAGTACAGGAGCGTACCACCAACTTTGCCACGGTCTTGATTAGCCAGAATTCTGTTGCTGCTGTGCTGCCAATCTGGTGTTTCGGGTTTGTTGTGGATGTCGCCTTTTAATATTTTACCCCCATTTCTGGGTCCCCATGTCTTGTCTCCTCAGGGCCATTCAAGGATTTTTTTAAGGTGGGAGGCATAGAAGGGGCCATAATTCACTTTATCAATAGCCAGCGATAGTCTGATTGGGCAGTTGGACTGTTGGTCACGGTATTCTGCCATGTGCTGTGCAATGGACTA
This sequence comes from Paramormyrops kingsleyae, assembly GCF_048594095.1. Classification (NCBI taxonomy): domain Eukaryota; kingdom Metazoa; phylum Chordata; class Actinopteri; order Osteoglossiformes; family Mormyridae; genus Paramormyrops; species Paramormyrops kingsleyae. The sequence goes on from NC_132810.1 coordinate 1,801,644, forward strand.
TTTGGCAGGAGACCTGCCTGTGAAGATGGGCGCTCAGTTCAGGATGCTCAATTTTGTAGAAAGTCAATAAATGTCTTTTAACCGAGCGTTGCTGGTCATGACACTTATATTGTGTTGTGTTGTAGATACTTTCACCTTCAATAAAAGAAAACTCTCAATAGAGAACTACAAAGCATTATGAATGATAGACCTGAAAGCTGGGAAAACGCAACTAGAGTCGGGTTAAAGAAAGCAAAGAACTCCAGCAGACACCTGTTATTTAGATGTAACATTGCATGTGTTATGTCATGATGCACCTTGTAATGACACCTGTTCTTCTGAGCTATAAATTTCTCCAGGACAGATAGTGAGTTTTGTGGTCTCCTGGTTAGACAGAAGCTGAAAAATATCTATTTATTTTTACAAGGTATTCAATGCCAGCTGGTGTTTTGTCCACCCCTGAAACGAGCAGATTATAGTTTCATCTTCCCGGTTCATGGGAAGAAATGTCCAGGCAATTGCTGTGGTCTGTAGGGAATCCTCCGTCTTTTAGGCTAAAAGTTTGCATGGCTCAGACTGAATGAAATACCAAAAGCTACACAATAGCATTTGGAAAGACTTTCTATGAGTGCCATGTCTAAGAAAATTTAATAATATATAAATTTGGTACAATTGAAAATCTGATAACTCGACTCGGTGCTAATCCAATGCAGACCCAAAGTATGGAGTAACCTGGACTGGGTGCTAATCCAATGCAGACCCAAGGAAGTTATATATACAAAATATATATTGGAGTTATATATACAAAATTTAAATAAACAAAATATTTTTTCTGCCTTGTGTCACTTTTTTTTAATTATCAGTGCAAAGAGCTCAGAAAATCCCTGCATGAAAAACAGGCATAGCAGTGAAGTGCAGCTGATCCTCAGTGCACCCCATGAGTATTTCTGGCAGTCAGGAATAAAGCGCGAATGGCTAAATTATTAGCCCAATGTTTGTTTTGAACTTCTGTCACACTGTTCTTTCAGAAAGTGCGTGTCTTGAGACAGTGTTCTTCTGCAGTGAGTTCAGGAACCCCAGAGAGGAGTGTTTCTCAACTAAGGATTAAAGGTTGTGTCATATGAAATTCCACTGAGCAGTCATCATTTATCTCTGCCTTGGATCTGTACCGTGTCAGTCGGCTGACACGCGATGCTCCATGATTCTTTCTGGGGCATACTGCCTGGGATGTTATTTCTTCTCAGGAACATAAAAATACGTGACCTGGACATAGCCTTAGGCTAAGCTGGATAGTCAGAGAAGAAAGCCATCTTTTCTGAAATGATGTAAATGTATTCTCATTCAAACACACATATATATATATATATATATATCCATCCATCCATCCATTATCTATACCACTTAATTCATCTGGGTCACAGGGAAGCTGGAGCCAATCCCAGCATCTTCTGGCGAGAGGCAGGGTTCACCTACTGTACACCCTGGGCAGGCCGCCAGTCCAACACAGGACCAACACAGACAAACAGCCACACACACTCGCAGCCACACCTATGGCCAATTTAGAGTAGCCAGTTGACCTAATCTGCATGTCTTTGGACTGTGGGGGGAAACCAGAGCACCCAGAGAAAACGCACGCATGCACGGGGAGAACATGCAAACTCCACACAGAAAGGCACCCAGCTCAAACCCAGGACCTTCTAGCTGTGAGGCAACAGTGCTAACCACTGCACCACCGTGCCACCCCATATATATATATATGTGTGTGTGTATGTATATATATATATATGTGTATGTATATATATATGAAATTGGTATATAGATCAAATCTGAATGTGTTTACATGCGTGTGCACACAGTATTCAATTTTACAATTTGATCGATTACTAAAATGGAGTTGAAAAATTAAATGTAGAGAGGGATATTATTTTACTTCTTTTCATAAACCTTTTCAAAAATCACAGATTAATTTAATACCATCCTCCGTCACAGACTGGTGACCAAACTGCTAGACATAGGACTTCCACACTCCCCCTGCCTTTGGATCAAAGACTTCCTGAGTGACCACACAGAGGGTTAGAGTGCCCCCCCCCCCCCCACGTCTCCACACCCATTAGGCTCAGCACTGGCTCCCCACAGGGCTGTGTGCTGAGCCCCCTGCTCTACACCCTCTACACCCACCACTGCATTCGTACCCACCACAGTAACACTATTGTTAAGCTCGCTGACGACACCACGGCAGCAGGGCTCATCTCTGGGGGGGTAAGTCCGCCTACTGGGACGACAGCATGGTGTACGAACAACGACTTGCTCCTCAACACGGCCAAGACCAAGGAGCTCATTGTGGAATCCAGGGAGACAGCAGACAACAGCCACTCATCATCAACGGGGACTGTGTAGAGAAGGTCTCAGATTTCTGCTTCTTGGGGGTCACCATCAGGGAAGACCTGACCTGGGGAACACACACCGCTGGACTGGTGAAGAAGGCCCAAAAGAGACTCGATAATCCATCCATCCATCTGTTGATCAATTCATTTTCCATCACTGCTTATCTAGTATAGGGCCACAGTGTAATAACAAACATACAGTGTAATAACAAACATACAGTGTAATAACAAACATACAGTGTAATAACTGAAAATCTCACATGTGGAATTTGTCACATCCTTTAATTATATTGCTAAATTTTTTGTATAGCTTTGATTCCCATAACCATTTTGCAGGTGTAACTGGTTACACACTGGAAGCTTCGTCTAGCAGCTGTGGTTGGCAGCGGATAGCTGCCTGGAATGTGCTGTTTGTCTCACTCATACACCACTTTGTACGAAACATCTGCAAAATAAAAAAGTATTTCATTTAATTTAAATATATTTAAATTAGACTGAATTATTTACACAGAAATGAACAGATAACCCCATTTCATTTCTCTCTATAAAACATTAAATAAAAACATTTAAACATTAATTTGCATTATTGTAAGTTGACATTATTTATGTGCCAAATTTAAAAATTGGCATTTTTATGGAAAAAATAAAAACAGTAACCCATCAATACCATCAGTAACCCTACACTTAAAGTGGTACATATGTTGAATATCTTTTCTTTTGAGATTACTTCATAAAATGGCTTGTTTACTTTTGCTTGCTATTTAATACATTTTATAACACTATGCATTATGTTAATTCTGATGTATTTATGTATTATGACCAAATGCTGTGGTCATGTGCAGAGTCGGGGAAGTTACTCACAAAAGTAATCCATTAAAGACCAAGGTTTTGTTTCAACCAACCAGGTGAGTATAAAGAGTCACAGTCACAGACCTTCAAACTGGTTGGTTAAAACAAAACCTTGGTCTGGATTTGTACTTTCTGGACCTGAACTTTCCACCCCTGACTTCAATGGGTTACTTCTGTGAGAAACTTCCCCAACACTGGTTATGTGATCAATGGAGTTGCCTTGGCTGTGAAAGCTGTGTATTCAATGTTTTCCTGTGAGTTTTATGTTTTAAGGATAACTGTTACCTACAGTATGATTGTATTATGTCATGCATGATAATGCATTAGCATGGTCTATATACACATAATAGGCTTTATGACTGCATTGATTTGTGCCATTTGTCAAAATTCACCGCCTTGTTAATGTAGTTATGTAGAGCTTCCATGGAACTTCCTTCTGTAGATTGGATTTAATGGTATAGTAATTTATTTACTAACACGGACAACTGTTATACCACTAATAATGCATGGGGCATCTAGAGTTAATTAGTTATATTTTATTGAGATAAGTGGATGTATGATCAATGTGTCACACTTGCATTAATACTGGCACTTGTAGCTTAGCCTGGGATGAAGACAGACTACGAAGCTGCAGTCACTCGGCTCTTAATACTTCATAATGACTTTAGGCTCACATGAACAAGCAGTTGTTTGCCTCAGAGAACTTGCCCTCCTCCTGCACAGAAAACCTCACAGATGAAATCTCACAGGTAATCACATAAAATTTAATTAAATTATACTTTCACTGTTGTGCATTATTTTTAATTATTTTTGGAGTGATTTCATGCATTTTGTAAAGTCTGTGCCAGTTCTGTTTACGAGCCAATAAGGTTGCACCCTGTTACCTTCATGGTTCAGTTAAGTCACCCATGTAATTAATCTGCAGTGTAATTAGGGAGATAGCGAAAGTCGATAACATTGATCAGTAAACAGATTTCACCCTATTTCACCTCCCATTTTATTCTCACATGTATGAAGCCAGTTCTGAGCTCTCAAATGGCATTTATGTTCCCTAAACAGGTAATGCTTTTCATTTAAAACCAAATAGGTTTAATTAACACTTGCTGTCGAATGATCATAATCATTAAAAACATTAGGACAATATTAGGCTTTACACAACTGTAACTGGTCATTTTTATTCCAATATTTTGATACGGCCCCTCTGCTCCAGAGCGAATACTTCATTTGCTTATGACATTTTGCCCAAAACACAGAGCAAAAAACAAAAGCTGCACTACAGTTTTTACTATGATCATACCTCATAATCAAATTTCCTGACTTTAATGAGCTCATTATTGCACCAAGTTGCTGGCGAAATGAATGCTCATGGTTTTCGCCTTGGCTGAGCACACTGACGCACCCAGCTCTCTTTGAAGTGTGAGGCCATTAACAGCACATTAATGTTCAGCTGTATTCTTCCACAAATGGCCGTTGGAATGTCCTACAGTGGGATTTCATTCCTAAAGCCTAAAATGTGGATGAACCCCAGACTACTAAAAGATTATATTTCACAGTTGGTTCAGATGCCTTACATCAAACTGTACTCTTGCACCCAGATAACAATTTCAGTATTTTGTCGGAGAATGGCTAATAGACTTACGTGAAGTAGATGGCATGACAAATCACTTGGAACACTTGGATGAAAAAATTGATGGTGGTGCAGGAGGTAGTGCTACCGTTCGGCAACCGGAGGGTTGTCGGTTCGAGCACCGGGTCCTCCTGACTCCATCGAAGTGTCCTTGAGCAAGACACTGAACCCCAAATTGCTCCCGGTGAGCTGGTTGGGGCCTTGCATGGCAGCCTCCGCCCCCGGTGTGTGAATGTGAGTGTGGATGGTGAATGTGAGGCATAGATTGTAAAGCGCTTTGGTACTCGTAAGAGTAGTAAAAAGCGCTATATAAATGCAGTCCATTTACCAAAAAATGAGTCTGTGAAACAATGAAGGCATTGTTTGGTATGAGATTAAAAAAGATGAACTGCAAAAGGGCAAAGGAAGCCTGGTCATCCCTAGCAGGAAGAAATCTTAACTATGGTGGGTAATACAGTCATATGTTTTGACCATCTGGTCTTACACAGAGTGTTCATAAGAAGACACTCATTTTTTTTTTGTAAAATTGTTTTGTCATAGACGTTTTTGAAAATTACATTTACACATTAATTGTAGCCACTGCTTTCTTTCCTTCTTGGCCTACAGAGACTTGGTTACTGCAGTGTTTCCAATCTGAATAACCTTCCATGGCAGCAAATGTAAGTGATTTGTATTTACTTGAGCATTATGTAAAACTTCAGCATGTAAAGGTGTTACTGTAAATAATAATATTGTTCTGTGACATTGAAATGAAATCATTAAATGAAATATGGTACTTAAAATATGCTTTAGTGAAGAAAAGTATGCGTTAATTATACATCCTCAATATTTTAATAGGTCCATATATAATCATCCATCCATCCATCCATCCATCCATTTTCTGTAACCGCTTGTCCGATTTAGGGTGGCGGGGGGTCTGGAGCCTAACATGGAGGCTACGAGTACAACGCAGGGAACAACCCAGTGAAAAAACTATATGTGTCTGAAACGCTATTGGTGAAATGTGATGCCACTCTTCAAGAAATGATATCATTTGGTGTTTTGTTCCTGGTATTGTGAAATGTGGAATTACACAAATCCACCACAGAATCCTTCAACAGGCTTGAGATTAAGTGAATGCAGCAGTCATTACATATGGTTATGCTGCTTTTGTGCTGCGTAGCACAATGGCTCAGTAGGTATCACTGTCACCTGACATCCTTAGGGTTGAGGTTTAAATTCCAACTCTGTATGTGTGAGGGGAGTTTGCAGGTCTCAGTACAAAGATATATAGTTAAGCTAGTTGTCTTTAAATTGCCTATTAGGCATGAGCCCTGCCATAGACTGGTATGCAGTCCAAGTTAAACCACCGCCTTGTGTCCTGTGCTGCTGGTATGGTCTCTAGGGCCTCACGTCTCTGTCCAGGATAAGTGATTGGAAGATGGATGCAATCGCTCATGTCCAATGGTTGAGTCTAAAGCCGTCCTGAGATTCCACTTCCATCGGGATAGAAATTCTTGTGCACAAGATGACCATGATCGCTGTTGATGTTTTTATCAACGGTCATATTGAGTGTGTCATATGTTGAGTGGATCTAATTATGCCAGGAAAATGCACCCCCCCACCGTAACAGCTCAAAGTGAGAAACTAGCACTTGAGCCCATCGGATTCTTTTTGACATTCACTGCACATGTGCTTTTTTACTTGTCAAGCACAAATATGACTCATGACTATATGAGGTTTTTTTTCCATTGGGTAAATTCACAGACCTTGCAGTTGACACGTACACACCTTTCAGACATTGCAGTTGACACGTACACACCTTTCAGACATTGCAGTTGACACGTACACACCTTTCAGACATTGCAGTTGACACGTACACACCTTTCAGACATTGCAGTTGACACGTACACACCTTTCAGACATTGCAGTTGACACGTACACACCTTTCAGACATTGCAGTTGACACGTACACACCTTTCTCCATAGATCTACCTAGTTTCTAATGTCTTTCCCTTTGTTATCCATAACAGCCTGACGTTATCCATTGTTCTCATGAAGCACTGGCAAATTGAACAGTCTTTCTAACTGAATCTACTGCCAAACAAGCCTCAAATTTTAATCTATCTATTTCTATCGTAACCAAACTAATTTGCAACATTCTTACATACAAGAGTAAGCATGCTGGGATGTAAAGCCCCTATTTTTTAACATTGCTTGCATCTTTGTTTTAGTTCAGTGTTTCTTTATTTTGTTGATCGTCATATGTTGTATATGTTTTGTACTGAATGAACCACATGTGTTATAAAATCAGTAATTCAAATACATGCAAAGGCAAAATAGAGAAAAATTGTGTTTCTTGTATGATACATGGGAACATAACAAAAGATAAATGGCAGAGAAGATGCCCTACAAGACAGTCGATTCCATATCATGACATCACACATGTGAAAGTGGGGATCACATGGTCGGGGAGAAGCCAGTGCTGATTGCTTGGTAGTATTGGTGCATGGGCCGGTTTTTCCACAGCATGCTGAGGCAGGAGTTTGGTGACACTGTTTTGCATGTGTAAGAGAGTCTTAAGCGAAATCCTATAAAGGGAACCTTTTACTGTTGGCAGAGACACCAAGTTATTTATGCTAGTATCAGCAGAAAAATAGAAATTCCAATTCTTTCTGAGGTCTAAAAAGCATATGACGTGTCCTTCTTTTTGCAAAGAACTCAGTCAAAAAAAAGTATGTTAATCTAAATCCTGTTGTTCCATACACATTATTTTTAGGATTTAAATATGTTGTGATATTACACTAAAATTGACTTTTGATTCTCTATTATGATCAATGTTCATTTACACTATACTTTTAAATGGTATTCAAAAAGTGCAGCAGAAGAGAGGCTGAAGAGCATTGAATCCTGCTGAGAGCCTGAGGCACTCCACACCTGAATAAAGTACAGTATTACAGGGACTCATTCAACCAACAAACTGATAACAACCCAAGAGAGCATAATATAGGGGCAGAATATCAAACAAATAATGATTTGCGAGATAAATTAATTGATAATATCTATCCTGAACATAACAGCATTTGTATTTACATATACATATTTTTTAGTCTGTATTTGTTCTGCCAGAATGTCATATTTGAATAAATCCATAAGATCCTAGTCATTTACTGGGTGCTCTTTTGCTTGTGGTATAAATGAATGACCTACTTTGTTTGGTGACATGGAGATTTACTGAAGTCAATTACCACAAGATCACCTTGAGATTACTAGGATAATGAATAAATTCATCAACCCCACTGCCTTTGGAAACAACACTATTGCTTGTCTCAAGCCTTCTTTTGGTTCAAAGTGCAATAGGTAATCCCGTTCTGGGCTGTAGACATCCTTTTCATTTCTTAAATGACTGTATTACATTTTTTTCAGGTTTACATATTTCACAGTTAGGACAAAGTCGACAGAGTAAGATACCTATAGTGTTATATGCCGCTGATTATGAAAGTGCCAGATGTGTGAGGTGCCACCCCCCGCATGTAAATAAATACCATAAATAGTTATGTTAGTCTAAATATAGGTTTTAACATTTTCTCATACTCCTTAGATGACTTTTACATTAGACCTTTGAGCTAATCTACTGTATTCCTCCGTATCATGGGATGATTTACACTATAATGCTCTAATCTTGGATGTAATCCCACAGTGTATCAGGACAGCATGAGCTCCACCCTCACTCTTTATATCTTTGTTTTAATCATTTGCATTTAAAGGAAACCTCACTTTATCTGGACAGAAATTGAACAGAAGTTAATTAAATGATTAGGAACAAATCCTGAGAAAATGTAAAGTTGTAACCTTCACTCTTGGTACAGAGAGATAGGTTCCAAAGCCCGGGAGAAAGGACTGCTAATAGGCAGCATGCACACTGATTGGCTGTTGCACTGCTACCCTTCTCCATGGCTTATTGCTGCTCCTGTCCGATGATAAGCAGTGATTTTCTCTAGCCTGCATTAGTGGCCCCTTTCCAAGAGTTCAGGCTTCAGTGGAAGGTTAGGGGAAAATAAATCACTGTAATAGCAATGATGCATTCTAAACACCGGCAGACACATGCCAAAAATATCTATCCCTGCCCATTGTATCTGACAGCATGCAGCCTATTATCTCGTGTTATGGTAGGTATGAAGTTCAGTCAATAAGCATTGAATCAAAGTGTATGAGTTTGTTTACTTCTTCCCTAGAAATGTTCTACAGCAGTCTCCATCAGAAGTGTATTTCAAAAAAGTATATAAAACAAACATTGATTAGGCGATTACATCAATCTGATATAATGCAAAAATTGTTGGGAAATGTTACTTTTGCAAAGTTTCTCCCCTCTGCTTTCATCCAATCAGAGCTCAAGGCTGAAAGCTTTGCCAAATACCTGACAGGTACTGTATATATAAGAACTAAATTCAACTTCAATTTGCTATGCACTGATATTCTGCAAAACCACACATTATGAATAGCAATTACAGAAGACAATCAATATTTACCAATTCTATGCCTCATATGTACTGAAAAACACAGTACTACTATTTAAAAGTGTAATTTAAAAGTGTAATGCCCCGCTCGTCCGCTTCTTCCGTGTCTCTTCCGTGTGGATTCCCCGTGTTTATCAGCTGTTTCTGGTTGTTGTCATTAGTCCTCTGTATTTAGTCCGCATTTCAGTTTGTTTCCACAGTCCGGTCATTGTAATGTCAACCTGCGTTGCTGCCTGTTCATGTGTATCGATTAAACCCCCAGAGGAGGAAATTTCAGGTCCAGAAAGTACAAATCCAGACCAAGATTTTGTTTCAACCAACCACTTGTGTATTCTATGACCGTGACTCTTTATGCTCAACTGGTTGGTTGAAAGTAACTCATGGTCTGGATTTGTACATTCTGGACCTGAAATTGGCACCTCTGCAAACCCTGCATTTCCCCGAATCTCGGCGTCCATCGCTTCTGTCTGTGCTCCAGGTGCCTTCCTGCATGACAAAAAAGGCAAATACTGCTGAAGTTGGGGATATGGTAAAGTGTCAGACATATACTCGTGAACCATTTATTGACCAATACAACATAAAATCAGTAAAATGGCCTGGTTGGTATAGGACTCATTATAGGGCGATATGCTAGCTTAGTGGAAAGTGGATTACCTTACACCTATATACTGAATAAGCAAATACTTACTGTCAACTTCTTGTGTTTCCTTAAATAAAAAAGATGATAAATATTGATAAAACACAAAAAATGTGCTTGAAAATGACAGTGAAGTAATTAAGGTGAAAAACAGAATAAGAAAATACTAGGTTGAACATGTTTGAAATACTGTTCACCATTTTTTCCCCTAATTATTCATGTTTTTTGGTCCAGTCCAAAGATTCCCACAATATTTTCATGTTCAGCATGTTTTGCCGTTCCATTTTGGAATCATTCCATCTTCTATAAGCATATATTAAAACAGCCCACTTGGTGTGTTCTTTTTGTGTCTAAAAGCTGCGCTGTTCTTTTAAGGGTAGAATGAAGGGGTAATCATCTCCTCAATGCTGCCAGATAATGATACTCTCACCTTCACGCATCCATATCTGCTGCTGCTTCCTCAGCTTAATTTGTCACCTCGCAAATCACAGACTCCTATGGTTACTGCTGTTGGCAGCCACTACAAAAACAAAAGGATAATAATTAATAGACATAAATTGCTTCTTTTATCATTAAGAGAGTCGTGTAATTATAAATAGGTGTGATGCTGTTAAGGACGTGTTGAAATAAATATTTGAAATTTGCATTTTGGCTCCAAATGAGAATTGCTACTGTGAAATTGGCGGACAGAAGCATGAGATACAAGGCTGGGATAAACAAGTACGATGTGTACCGGGGACAGTGTTTTTCTTTTCAGGGGTTGACGGATGGGGGCCTTAAAGTGCTCTCCATGACACAGACGGGAAGCATGGAAATAAAACAGAGCCACTTGGACAAGGAAGGAAGTCAATAAAAATTGTATTTGGGCAGTGGTGTCAGAGAGAGAGCTGTGACAGGAGGCAGGGTAGGAATGGGGATTTGGGCAGGTCTACTGGGAGATAGAGAGAGAAAACTAAGCAACAAAACAAGGAGCAGGTGGACAGCATAATGCTCTACACCTGCGTCTGCCTTCCTGAGATGGTCACTCTCCTCCCCAATTTCATGAATATATCTTCTCCCAGCCAACTAATTAGGCAGCCTGATCGGCACAAGGGGGCCCAAACAGAGTCATGAAAATAAAAGAAGAGAGGTTGAAGTCACATTGTTGTTATGTGTGCTGAGTTGGTGGAGCACACACCCAAGTCGCACCCATCAGCCATTCACATCAGAGAAACAAACGCAATCGTAACCAATCTTGTTGTAGCCAGCTAGGGACAGCAAACACAGTAAGGTTAACTGAGTCGTCGGAGCGCTCCACATGCTTTTGGTTTGATAATACGTGGCAGAAATAAGCACTCCCTCACAGGAAACTTGGTAAAGAAAGCAACAGGAGATATTGCGGATATGTCGCGTCACTATCGACACCCAACCCCCCCGTTAACTAACCTCCCGAGCCTCAGACAATACAACAGGACAAGCAAATGGTACAATCTTTTATTAAAGACAAGAGACTTCACTTAATATACAGGGGAAGCAGAATATCAAACACCGCCCTACGTACACCTTTTCCACCGAGTACACCCCCACAGATTCAACACTCCCGAATTACCATGAGAATGATCACACTACACAGCAAATGAGTACAACCCATCAGAGCATTCTGGCGTAGACATGCACGTATACCACACCTCCCAAAACCTTAGATTAGTATCAAACCACACACCCAGTTACAGACAGGCGACCATAGCGGCGACAGCCACACACGCCCCCTTAGCGGAAACTTCCCCCGCCCCTTTCCCCACATAAAGCAAATAAATAAAACAGTACTGGAGGGTGTTCCACGAAGCAGGATTTCTCAGATAGCTAGGTTAACTTAAGCTAGAAGTCATGACAGTCCAATAAGAGTTTAAGTAAGGAGCATTCCTATTAGGCAATCATGATTTCTATCTTAAGTTAAGCCAGCTATCTGAGAAAACCTGCTTCGTGGAACTCCCCCCTGGTTGGCAGGCCCCTCCGACCCGGATCCACCCCTAAACCAACCTTGATTCATACAAACTCATGTCCAGTTGCTAACAAACCAGGGAAAGTCAATACCGGCATTCTCCCCCTACAGCGATGGCGTCATCAGCGTCCTACAGATCCAGCCACTTAAAATTTCCCCTCCAGTCTGGCTGGCAGCCAAATCCCAGCCAAGTTCCTTCCAATTACCATCCGAAAGGTAGAGCCCCCCTTCTTCTAGGGGTGGGCCTATATTTGACTATAAACCCGCCCATTCATTCATTTGCAGGGTGATACCATTAGATGGCGCTGTCTTTACAAAAACTTTACTTTTCTTTTTACAGGGTTAAATGATTGAATGGTCTTTGCTATGACTTAAAAAAGCTCATTTTTGTTTTGATTTATTTTATTTACTTATTTTATTTTAATATGCTTTATTGGTTTGTTTATTGTCTTATTCTTATTTATCCTTTGTACAGCACTTTGGTCCTACAGTATATTGATTTGTTTTAAAGTGCTTTATTTTAAGCATAGTCCACAAATTTTCAATAGGGTTCAGTTTGTTGGCTTTGGGAAGGCTGTTCTGATGTGTGTTGTGATCATTGTCCCTGTATCAACTGTCCAGCCATTGATTGTTGATACTGTAACTGTTGATTGATTAAAGAATTTGTAGGTCATTGGGAGTTCATGATCCTCACCTGCTGCAGCAATCAGAATCAGAATCAGCTTTTATTCGCCAAGTGTGCTGGGGCACACAAGGAATTAGTTTCCCACAGTTTGATACTCTCTCATACACAAACAATAAGTTAGAGCTGGGCGATAAATCAATTTAATTGATTAATTCGAATTTACAGTTCAGGACGATATGTTTTCATGAAATCGATTTTATTACTTTTTTTACACACAAGCGCCAAATGCGGAACTAATGCGATGCACCATTCCTCACGGGTAAATTAACACTGTAGCAGATTCACTAACAACATGGCAATGACAGGGGAAAAGATGGCACGTGCCCAAAGAAAGGTGTTGCTACTTCTGTAATTTGGAATTGTAATTGTAATATAATATGTCAAACCCAATGGCATAAAGTATTTACTTAATACTAAGCTGACATGATAAAATTATGTGTTTTTTTTCTATTGTTATTACAATATTACTTATTACTTTTATTTATAAGTTTGAGGGTGTATTGTGTTGTTGCCAGTTTTAAAATAAGCTATAGAGAAACCTTTCTAAAAGTGTTCACAATAATAACTGACACTTTATTGATCCCCGTGGGGAAATTGTGTTTATGCCTCCCTCAACTTGATCTTTGAAGAATAAGTTGTCTGTGAAGGCCACCTGTTGGGGCCTTGCTCAAGGAGCTGCAGACATACTGAGGCTGGGCTTGAACCAGTGACCTTCTGATTACAAGCACACAGCTTAGCCCACTGAGCCACACACTGCTCCTAAAGGTGTGGTCTAAAGTAAAAAAAGCTAAATAAAGTAGTTTGATTTTGAGTAGGGGAGGGGAGAATCGATTAAAATCGGAAATCAGATTTTTTGTGAAAAAATCTGAGATTTTATTTTTAGGCCATATCACCCAGCTCTACAATAAGTGACACTATAAAAACAAAATACCGTATACAAGAAATACTGTACAAATACAGTACAATACAATACAAATACAATACAAATGTGAAAAATTATAAATATTATAAATATACACAGGTGAGTAACACTGTGCAATTTTAAGGTGCGAGGTAGAGTGTAAACAGTTTTTGTAAACAGATCTGTAGCGCCTGCCAGAGGGGGGTAGCTGGAGAAGATTGTGTCCAGGATGTGACGGATCTGAAATGATTTTAACTGCTCGTTAAAATCTATGCTCGTTTAGCCGAACTAAAGTCCACAAATCGGATCCTGGCATAAGTTCCTGGACGGACCAGATGTTGCAGGATATAATGCAGCCCCATATTCACTGCATCATCCACCGACCTGTTTGCCCGATAGGCAAACTGCAGGGGGTACAGCTGGTGTCCTGTAATGTCCTTTAGATGGGCTAAAACCAGGCGTTCAAAGGATTTCATGACCACAGACGTCAAGGCGACAGGTCTGTAGTCATTCAGTCCTGTAATGGTGGGTTTTTTGGGGACCGTGATAATGGTGGAGCGTTTGAAGCACGAGGGAACTACACACAGCTCCAGGAATCTATTGAAGATGCGGGTGAAGATGGGAGCCAGCTGATCAGCACAGGTTTTGAGGCAGGAGGGGGATACACCGTCTGGTCCCGGGGCCTTCTTGGTTTTCTGTTTCTGGAACAGCCGGCTCACTTCCGCTTTGTGTATTCTGAGTTCCAGGGGGGAGGATAGGGGGGTACGAGGTGTGATGGGGGTTATTGTCTCTGGAGTGGGGTGGATGGGGGGTGTGAATCTGTTTATCTCAAACCTGCAGTAGAAGTTGTTCAGCTCATCTGCCAGGTCTTTGTTTGCTTCAGCGGGGGGTAGGGGTCGTCTGTTGCTGGTGATATCTCGCAGGCCTCTCCACACTGATGCAGGGTCATTGGCTGAGAACCGTTCTTTCAGCTTCTCAGAGTAGCTTCTTTTTGCCACTTTGATCTCACTGGTCAGCGTGTTCCTGGCCTGCCTGTACAGGGCCCTGTCACCACTTCTGTAGGCATCCTCCTTGGCCTGGTGAAGATGTTGCAGTTTGGGAGTGAACCATGGTTTATTGTTGTTGTATGTGCAGAAGGTCTTGGTCGGGACACACACATCTTCACAAAAACTGATGTATGATGTCACAGTGTCTGTCAGCTCATCCAGATTATCAGATGCAGCTTCAAAGACAGTCCAATTAGTGCAGTCAAAACAGTCCTGCAGTTTCTGCTTTGCTGCATTGGTCCACTTCTTCACAGTTTTGACTACAGGCTTGGCACGTTTAAGCTGTTGCCTGTAAATTGGAATAAGATGGACCATACAGTGATCAGAATGTCCTAAAGCTGCCCGGGGGACAGAGCGATAGGCATCTTTTAAAATGGTGTAACAGTGGTCCAGTGTCAGTGGCGTGCACAGACATTTTGGGGGGCAAGTGCTCCAGGGGGAAAAAAGGGCACTTTTTGCATATGTGGAAAACCTTTTCTTTTTATAATAAAAAAAACGCACAGGTTAAATGCAATTTGACTTTTATTTCAAAACATTCTCTAAAAATAGACCAAAATGTATGAGAACGAATAAGACTGACTGTGGTCATTACAAGAACAGGGCAGAATGGTCGTTTTCACAGGCAATTGGGAACTGCCTATTTTTCCTTTAGCAAATTAATGTGTTAATGTTGCCAATATGTTACACCAAAAAAAATTAACATGTCTAACCAGTGCTTCTCAAAACTTTTAACATGCACCCCCAACACCGTACCCTTCAAACTACCAATAACAACGTCACTGTTCTGTCACAACCAGGTCACAACACAGTGCGTAAATGTCTGCGAGCATCGCTGAGTCAGTAACAACCAGTTAGGCTAAAGACTGCATCTTTAGACAGTTGGACGGTGTTCTAACTTTCTCACAGGAGACACCTACTAAAGACAGTCAAAGACATTAATTTCAATCTTACCAAAGTAGGACAGTAGTTGACGTTAGTTATGGAAAGGCTAATCCACAAAAACGGAGAAACGTCCATAATTCTATTATTCATAATCATGTCAAGGTTTTAGGTTTTTCTGCAGTTCCATCTCTAAAAAGTGTGATGTCTTCCCGTCACTGACTTCAGTTTGAAAACTTTGTATTTATTCACAGATTTCCGTGAGATCATCCTAAAATTTGTAACGAAAAATGGGCTCAAAAGAGCCCTCTGCCTAACGGCATGTAGCCTATAGCATAACGTGATATTTTCAATAGTGTATGCAAAAAGGTCGGAATTGATGGAGAGTGGGGTTGCCTAAATGGTTTAGGTTACATTTTAAATGTGTCGTTTTTTTGTTTATCCATATGGATGGATGGAGGGGGCAAGCTGGCAAAGTTTGTCATGTGCAGTTTCTGACAGGCTACTTCACAACAAAACAATTGCAGGTTGGTCTTAGAGGGCAAACAGAATAATTTCACTCGATTCATGGGTTACCTGACTGGTTGGGAAGGGAAAGAGCTGCCGTGTTGTCCGCCGTGGCTCCCAGTCGCTATAGTTAGCCTACTATGCCTACTCCAAGTAGTCCTATGTCATGCCGCTGCTACACGCCTCACAACAAATGAACTGCAAGCGTGTTCACGTGACACGGTGACAGTGAAAAAGCGACAGGGTTCGGGTGTCTTTGAAGAAGGGGCACAAATCAAGCCATTATTTTCACACCTTTTTAAATCGCGCAGCTTTAAAAAAAAAAAAATAATCACGTCTTTCAAAAGGGCACTTTTTTGGACTGAGGGCAAAAGGGCAAGTGCTTCAGCACCACCTCGTCTCTATCTGTGCACGCCAGTGTCCAGTGTGATGTTGTCCCTGGTGGGGCAGTCGATATGCTGTCTGTATTTAGGAAGTTCCTGGTGTAGATTCACTCTGTTAAAATCACCAAGGACAATAAAAGGGAATAGGGATATTTTCTTTCCAGGGGGGGTGATCTGGTCAGCCAGCATGCATTTACATCTCAAGCTCATTTACATCTGAATGTTGGTGGTGCTGTTAGACTATGAGAATTGTATGCTTTGAACTCTCCAGTGCTTTTTTAATACCATTCAGTGACTGATGTTGGGAAGACAATGGATATTTACTGTACACCTCCATGTCTCCTGGATTACTGACCCCAAGTCATTTCTGCTACATGGCTTTACACTGTACAATATTTATATTTACATTTAAAGCATTTAGCAGACTTATCCAAAGCAACGTACAAGGTATCAAGGTACAATAAGCTGGGTTTAGAGGAGCTTACAGTTTTGATGGCGAGTCCGGCTTTGTGATGGATCGAGGATGTTAAAGTGTTTTCTGTCTTGTGATTTCTTCTATTTCTATTTAGCCGTTTAGATGGTGGACCAGACTTCACGAAATAGCGCTCTAATGTGACTAGCCTTTTTCTGCGTATTGAAACTTTTCAGAAATGCAAGACTTTGCCAGTGCTTTTGTTCACCACCCGAGCGTATAGTCGTGAACAGATGTGAAATTTTGGCCAACTTTTTCATTGAAATTCGATTTGTATGTGTTCAGAAAAATTTGTGATCAGAGGCTTTAAAAGTGTTTATCCAAATAGGGACCTCAAAAAATGTCCCCAAAAGTAGGAAAATTTCAGGTTTTACTACACTTTGGGGGCAATTTGGTCCTCAAATGTGATCTATGCAAACCCACACACAAACACACACATACTACCAGTCAAAAGAGATGTTAATGACTTTCACACATTCAGTTGACCCCCCACCCCCAGCCCCCAGCCCCCGGCCCCACCACTTTTCTTGTGCTTGTGGGCAGTTCCTTGCTCAGGGTATTTGCTATGGTGAATTTTCATGCAAAAAACATTTGCACTTTCAGGGTCCCTGTGTGGCTCAGTGGGCTAAGCCTGTGTGCTTGTGTTCCCTGGGTCACTGGTTGTGTTCCCTGGGTCACTGGTTCAAACCCAGCCTCAGCATGTCAGTCATGACTATACAGTGTATAAATGTTTTTGGTAGACGATCATACTTTTTTTCCACTATAGTCTTCTGGTTTCTAATTTACATGCCAACAACAGTTTTGACTGGTAGTGTGTAATGACTGTTTAGTAGTGTTTATTTAACCGACTGGCTTGATAGTCAGAATATGGAATAGTCTTCCTGATAACATAGTGCAAGCTGAATCCTTGAGTTCCTTTAAATCAGAGCTAGATAAGATTTTAACAACTCTGAGCTATTAGTTAAGTTCTCCCTAAGCGAGCTTGATGGGCCGAATGGCCTCCTCTCGTTTGTATAGTTCTTATGTTCTTATGATCTGAAAGCAGTGTTTCTTATGTTAAAAAAATAACCTCACCTTGACCGCTTCAAACATCTGTCTCATCTGTCTCATTGTTTCATTGTGGCCAAGCAGAGAAGTTAATGACACATTCACACATCACCCCCCCCCCCCCCCGTGGATGTGCAGCCACCAGCAGCCTATCCGGCTGTTAGCCAGACAGAAAGAAAGAACACACCTTTATTCTCCACAGTCAACCTTATTACTTTGTTTAGACCTGTAATTAGTCTGTCACACACATCTTGGGTCACTCTCTTCTCCCAAAATAACTCTTGGACATGCTGCTGCTTTGTACCTGGCTTGGCCTCCTTGCGCATGAAATCTTTCATCTTGTGCCAAACAAGCTTAATGGGCTTCAAATCTGATTAATTTTCATATACCTCTCATTGCTTGACAATATCAGTCTTAATACTTTGTTTAGGCCTGTAATTATTGTATTGGACATATCTTGGGACCGCCTCATCTCCAAAGAGGGAAGTAAAATAAAATGGTAATTTCATCAATAAACTGACTAAAAACACATTTTGACAGTTTTAGGCCATCTTTGCCTCACAACAGAAACTATTTCTAAATTTCACAGGCCATTTATTGCAGTGTAGTAAGTTTATTAATGAAATTGGAATTTTGTTTAAATATAGGGAAATTGTACTTGCTTAGATTTTCATTTTTTGCAGTGGAGTTACAATACCTGATTCAGGTATCTTACCTGATTTCAGGTAAGTCACTTCAGATTACTGCTCTCCCTGGTGGATGGATAGATCATTGCAAGTACTTTACACACAGAGAGTTGAGGGGTGGATCATGCCGGCCCCCTTTTTCATTACATCATCGTGGGGGATCTCATTACAGTCAAGGACCAGCCAAGAGCCAGTCAAGGTCCTGTCAAGGACCTGTCATGGAAAGTGGGGAAATTTTAAGCGGCTGGATCTGTATGTCGTCTTTAGGGGAAGCAGGAAGACAGAAAATCCAGCTTTCCAAGGTCCCAGTCTGTGCCCAACTGCAGGCTCCGTACACCGCGGCTTGAAGCTTCACTTGGGATTTACAATACAGCCAGAACTTTCCCGGAATGATGGTGCTTGAGAACAAGAACACAGACAATCCCGACGTCACTCCACCCGTCCGGCCACTGGCACCTTATCACCTTGTCCGTAGCCGCTCACAAGCACTTGTCCACCGAGCTCATTCCATACCCCGTGTGAAGTTGGGTCCTCCCTCTCCTCCATACCGCACCTAATTTATAATAAAACACAGCCTATCCCCGCCCAGCACCCATTACTAACCCGTAAATTAGCAATCGAGATGTTCTTGGTGCTGGGAAGGGAGATTTGTTAATTAACAATCAAACCATAATAAACAGGGAAAAAAAAACATTAAATTATAATCCAACCAACAGCACGCCGCCAGCTTAAATAATCCCTCGATACCCTTCAATCAACACGACATTTCTCACCCACCCTTAGATCGATCGTCGTCCCGACCATAACTAATGTCCAAACCTAACTGGGGGAACCCCAATATTACTCCTAGAAGAACGTCTTGGCCCAACCATAGATCCTTGGGAGGGCCCAGCCTCAGGTTCACCATCCCCAACTTGAACCCGTGGGGACGCTGGCTGCTTACTACCATGGCCAAACCACATGGGCTAAAACCCTACTTCACTCTTCCGGTCTGAACCCCTTGAGCCTTCCCCCGGGTCTTGAACATCCCAACCCCCAGGGCAGGCATGCAAATTATTTCCATGAAGAGTCCGGACAGGCTCCTCCCTCCCTTCCGGATGCACAACATACACTGGCTGTTCAGAGTTAGGCCGAGAAACAACAACCCAGGGCTTGGGACCTCAAAAGGGCCCTGACTTTCCCCGGGCCCGCCTCCGAAAGTTCCTACACAACACCCGCTCCCCAGGCATCAAAGGACATGCCTTCGCTCACCGATTATAGTGCTACTGTACACCCCAACACCTGCTTATAAGCGACCAACAACCGTCTCTGATGATCCTTCACCCACTCGTCCTTAGGGCCCTGGGGTTCAGGTGGAGGAATTCCCAGGGCCACATCAACCGGCAATCAAGCATGCCGCCCCAAACAGAACATAGAAGGGGGCCAGACCAGTGGAGCTGTGAGGAATGTTGTTATAAGCCTGTAACAAATAAGGCAACTGCTCAGCCCACCGTACCTGTCCCTCCTGGTCCAAGGTGTTCAATAAACCAAGAAGGGTTTTATTGAACCGTTCACATGCCCCATTGCCCTACGGATGATATGGGGTAGTGCGGCTCTTAGTACACCCAACGGACAAAGCTCCCGCACCACCTCAGATTCAAAAGCACCACCCTGATCAGACAATATACGTTCAGGACACCCGAATACCTGGATCACATTCCTTCAAAGAGCCTTCACCGTAGTCTGAGCCGACTGGTCCTTAGTCGGGACGGCTACCGCATACCGAGAAAAGAGATCAGTAATCACCAGAATATATGGATAACAATCATTCACTCGTCCCAACGACAAATAGTCCATCGCCAAAATTTCAAAGGGATAACGACTCATCACAGGATGAAGAGGAGCCTTCTCTTCAGGCCCAGCACGTCCTAGCACACACTGCCGGCACTCAGCCTCCCAGCCCCCACCATTCCCTTCCAAAAAACTCGACCCCTAAGGGCCCGTACCATCCGTTGCCCTCGGGCATGACCCAGAGCCTGATGATAGAACCACACCTTATGCTGCTCTAGAAAAGGTATGACCACTGGAGACATAAGTTGCCCGGTAGCTGGATCCTGACTCTGCCGCCTCAGGACCCCCCCATACAAGCACAACCGTTCCCATTCCCCCAACAACCGCCTTCCATCAGGTGTAAGGGACTGGGGATCAACTAGCTGGGCCACGTCCCTTACTTTCCATTGTCGTATCTTCACTAAATCCGGATCCCTCGCTTGAATGCTTAGCCAATCAACTTTGAACCCATCCATCTGGTTCGCAGGGGACGGGCTCCACTTCAACCAAACCACTACTAATCTCCGTTGGCAGCCGAGACAAAGCATCAGCATTCTGATTAGTCGTTCCAGGCCTATAGCGCAACTGGAAATCAAAACTGGCCAGCTGTGCCACCCACCTCTGCTCCGTTGCACCCAAAGTAGCAATATGAAGGTGAGTCGAAGGTCGATTATCAGTATACACCTCAAACTGTACCCCCCACAGATAATCTTTAAATTTTTCCGTAACAGCCCATTTCAGAGCAAGAAGCTCCAATTTAAAGGAGCTATAGTTCTTATCATTCCTCTCAGCTGGGTGAAGACTGCGACTAGCATAAGCAATCACGCGCTCCTTCCCCTCCTGCACCTGAGCCAGCACAGCCCCCAAGCTCTCTGTAAGGCATCGAAAGCAACTTGACAAGCGGAGGTCCAAGTAATACTGGCCTTTTTTGTGCCTCCCGATCCTTGCAGTCAACTATTCAGCGGCCCAGCCACCTTAGAGAACCCCGGGACGAACCGCCGATAATAACCTACAAACCCCAGGAAGGAACGCACCTCCCTCACAGTTGTGGGAATGGGCCAGTCTACTACTGCTGCAGTCTTCCCCGGGTCCACCGTCACTC
The DNA here is from genome assembly GCF_048594095.1 of Paramormyrops kingsleyae. NCBI lineage: Eukaryota > Metazoa > Chordata > Actinopteri > Osteoglossiformes > Mormyridae > Paramormyrops > Paramormyrops kingsleyae. Next base: position 1,823,114 of record NC_132810.1, read on the forward strand.
CCTGTTGGCTCACTATATGGCCCAAGTACTTCACCTCCCGTTGAAACAGCTTGCATTTCTGTGGATGCAACTTCAAGCCATGGTGCCCCAACTGCTCAAAAACCTGTTCAAGGTGCTGCAGATGTGTATCAAAATCACCTGAATAAACAATAACATCATCCAAATAGATCAACAGGAAGTCATTCACCTGCCCCCCCAAACACATCTGCATCAGGCGCTGGAAGGTAGCAGGTGCATTGCAAAGACCAAACGGCATCCATTCCCACTGGTAGAGGCCCTTGGGTGTCGTAAAGGTGTCTTCTCCTTATCCTGGGGATGAACTTCCACCTGCCAGTAGCCACTGGCTAAATCCAGCGTAGAGTACCACATCGCCCTCTTCATCCCTGCCAAGGATTCTTCAAGGGAAGAATCCTTATGCGTGACTGCGTTGAGCTTGCGGTAGTCCACGCAAAAATGCCAACTACCGTCCTTCCTTACAAGGACCACTGGGGCTGCCCAGGGACTGGAACTCTCCGTCACCACCCCGCTGGCCAACATTCCCTGCAGCAGGGTGCGTAGCTCTAAATACAAGCTTGGGGGAACTGGCCGGTAAGGCTCCCGCACTGGAGGGGCATCACCTGTTGGAATAGAATGCAACACAGCACTGGTCCGCCCATAATCTTCCTCGTGGGCCCTAAAAATGTGGGTCCATCTACGAAGCAGGTTAGTCAACTGCCTCTGTTGATCCCCAGTCAACCCCTCTCCTTGCAGGGACAAGGCTGGATGGTCCGCCGTCGGTTCAACACAGACTGGCCGGATATCCACTTCTACCTCCCGCTCCCCTTTAAACTGGAGGACCAGCTGCTTCTGGCCCTGCACATCAACAGGATCGATCTGAACCACCTGGGCTAAAGGTTTACGGGAAGGCAATTCGACTGGGTAAGGATGAGGGTTACAGACTCGGAGGGGCAGCTTGCCAGCCCGCATTTGAGCAACAGCTCGACCTACCCGCCACTCCTGAGCCTCCCCACCCAAGTCCTCCACCATCACACAGCAATCAGAGTGTCCAGTAGCCTGGGGAACACGAACCCAGACCAAAGTCTCTGTCAAGGGTGCCAATGAAATCGAATCCTGTTGCTGGAGCCGCGCCGTCCCTTGGAAGTCCACAGAAGATTGGGATGCCTGCACCCGACGGCACACCTGGAAGGCCTTCTCCCATGCCTCCCCCGCCCTTCTGGAAATAGTGGACTTAAAGGCAGCCAGACCTGGATGTCCATTTTGGAAAAGCCCTTCCCAACAGTAGTTAATCACATTCATTCCCAAAATCCCATAATCTTCCACAATAGCCACCCCCTTAGCAGGCACACAGATTCCCCCCACCTGAAAGTCCAATATTGCATAGCCCACATAAGGCAACTTAAGTCCATTAGCAGCCTTTAATGACAGCCAGGAAATCCCTTCCGCCCCATGAACCTCCTCCTGACACAACATTGAAATAATGTCCGACTGAACAGGGTCACCTGAGACCCTGTATCAAAAATACAGGGAATCATCACACCCTGAACTGTAACTACCACTTCAGGACACTGCCCAATCAATGCGGGCTTAAGGGAGGGTCCAGTTTGAATCTAAATCCTGGGGTGATGGCTGTTGCGAACACTCTCTCTGCATATGCCCTGGCCGGTCACAACGCAGGCAGATGGGTCGTCCATTATCGTCCCACTTTGGCCCCCTATCCCGATGGATAAACAAAGTAAGACGGTGGTGCTCTTTTTGCAGTTTGACACACAACACACTGGTTGTGTGAACTATCAAACTGGAAATGCTGCAAACTTATTTCATCACTTGAAACAATGCAATCCATCTACCGATTTTCTGAAACCACTTATCCTATTCAGGGGGGGTTCCAAAGCCTATTATAGAGGCTATGGGCACAAGGCAGGGAACAACCCAAGATCAGGCACCAGCCCATCACAGGGCACATGCACACTAACAATTTGGTAAGCTCATTTAGCCTCAGTATGTCTGAAGAAACAAGGGGCAAATCATTTACCGTATTGGTTAAAAATGAGTTGGATGACAGCTAACAGAGTCAATATCGCTATGAAGTGCCTTTTCTGTTTATGTTTTTTATGGCATGTTTTAAGTATTTGTTAGTGTAATGTTTTATACTGAGTCTTTTAAGTTTTCTATTCTTTTCCCTGTTTTACTTTGTTTTATTATTGTACAGCGCTTTGTGACTTTTTGTCTGAGAAAAGCGCTTTATAAATAAATTACTTACTTACTTACTTTGAGAGTTCTTCATTTCCAAAAGAAAATGCAGAGATATTCCATTTACCCTTAATTATAGCCTATATTAAGTTGACCTTATGCTGTTACAAATGCATGATAGTCAAGCACCTCTTATAAATTAACTGCAAGCAGACAATGTATGAGCAAATTGCAAAATATGCCTACCTTGTCATGGAGAAAGTAAAAGTACAGTAAATACATTTTCATTGCATAGTGATTATAAAATTTAATAAATAAAATTAAAATTTTCAGGAAGATATTTTTTCCCTTTCACAACACCATATTTTAGTTAATAGGAAAAATGTTTTCATAATCAAAGCAAAGTTTTTGTTTCCATCTGAAATCTGCAATCATAGCACTTTCTTTTTAAAATAAAAATTAGTAACAAATTGTCATGCCCTGCCTGCCTGCCTGCCCCTCTCGTTCTCTCACCTGTTGCTTGTTTTGTCTTAACTATCATTTCAGCTGCCTCTTGTCTGCTCCCTCGTTGGTGGTGTTATAAAGTGCCTTCCGGTTATGTGCTCCTCAGTCCAGTTGTTGATGTTGCTACCTGTGTATGGGCTCTAGAGTTTGTACCGAGCTTTCTGCCCTATCTGGGCCTCATCTCCCTGTTTTGATCCCTCGTGATCTTTTGTGTTTGCCCTGTGTTAGTTTTAGTTTTCCCTAATAAAGTCCCTTTTGTTCCTTCTTACATCCTACTCCTCCTCGCCTCCTTCCATATCCTGTTACACAAATATATCTGGTCAAACTTTCAAACAATACAATTTGTTTCTTACTTGTTTATAAAGAAATCACTAACTTGTGAAAATAATTAGTTTTTTTTCCATAAAGCTTGATGAGAGGGTGGACATTTTTAAAGAATTATAAAGGATAAAGAACATTATAAAGAATGATTTCAAGAAACATTTTACTACCAAGTACAGGTAACTCAAAAAAAAGCACATAGGTTACGGCAATATGGCATTTCTGTTAAAACACCATCTTCAGAACGTTGCAAAAAATACATCGTGCCACTTATTTTTTAAGATTAGCAGTAAAACAGTGGTTTTAACTTACAATGCTGGTAATTTTAAAAGACTGTAGTTTTCAATTACTGTTTTGTGGGTAGAATCAATTCTCTACATTGCTGTCTCACATTTTTCTAAACGGTCGGCTCTGAAGAGAGACATTAGGCAAAGTATCTGCCCAATACGGGAACCTGGTCAAAAGAACCTGTTCATGCCATTGCAGTTCATATACTTTCATACTTTGTCCTTCCACATCCATAATGACACCTGTGTGGCCTCCATTGTTGTAATTAACAACAAGTCACTCTCCAATGTGCTTCAACTCAATTATTTCTGGTCTCCTGTGGTCACCTGGTGTCTTTCCACATGTTGGGGACTGATCAGATGAAACAGGAACATCAGCAAGAGTGACCTCTTGAAGTCTAAAGCAGGGGCAAACCAAAACACCTTCCTCCATTTCACTCAGACACAAAATTTCTCTGTACTTCATCTGGCCGGTCATTAACCTGATGGCTTGATGGATTGTCATTATGCTTTTTGTGGCAGCTATTGCAGATACCTATAATGGGATTAAACAGAACACAACTCTTTATCTTTGATCGCAACACAAGAAATACAATCACACCTGAAACAGAATTTGAATCACAGTGTATTCAAGACAATCTGCAATACACGATCAGATTTTACCCCAAGCTCCTCTCTCCTGCCCAAAACAATAAACAAAACAAACCGGGCAGATGAACTAGGGGGCACATTTCAGCTCCACACTGACCCATTCCTCTGAAAAGTCAAATCAAACACTTCCTTACAATCCGCTGATCACTTTTATGGCAGTCTGCCTAAACTTGCCTTGCCAGGCTTGTTCATTTACATCTTAAGGGCTGTATTTTTTTTACAGGTAATGAAATTCATTATATGTACTTTGTTTTTAATCTGCTTTAATTACATAGGAAAAAGATAGTAAAATATAAAATTAAGATCATCAAAAGACCTACTGATTCCAGTATCACCAAAATAGTCCATATTACCCTCTCGTACTACAGTACGGTAAACTAAATCTACTGTTATATGTAACAACTGTTGTAATATGTGTGACATCAGTCAAGTACCATCTCCACCCTGTCATGGACAGATTGATGACAGGGTGGACCATGAAAGGGTAGACATTTCTCACTGAAGTTATCATTTAATGGCCACATGGTGGACCTTAAGTTAGCAAAGCGATTCATTTTCGAAGGTGACTGTGTGCTGTTTATCAAATATATTTTAAATTTTTTTAAGTTTTTATAGTAATATTTATACAAAATTAATACAAAAAAACACTTCTCACTAACATACCAATTTAAGATCACATGGAATATTTGTCTTATTTTTAAAGTTTAAATACATTATTTAAATATATTTCCCGCATTCTATATTAGCTATACAGTTTAAGCGGGAGTCAACATCATAGGTAATGAAAACCTGATATTATCCATTTTAAACATTCACTTGGTGAGTATATGGATCATTGACCGCTTTAGCAAATACGAGCAATTTTGTTTGAACTCCTTGCCCACTGTGCTGAATAAAATTAATCACTGGGAAAGTATACAGTAGCAGGAGATGAATTAATAAACACACACAGAGACACAGACACACACATATATATATAAACAGAATCTTGCTAACAATCAACCACTGGAATCAACTAGCTATCAGATAGTTGGCAGAGGTTTAATTGCATGGCATAGTGAACTTCTAGTGTTCTGGATAATATTGGCTGAATGTCATGTCATATTGTGTACACATTCAGAAATATTTGAACTGAAGGACTTTAGCTTAGATTAAAAAAGTGGATTCCCTTTTTCCAAACGGACTTAATCTAAAGCTTTGAAAAGACCCCTAAACCTAACCCTAAACATAACCCTAAACCCAGACCATAATTTTAACCCTAACCCAAACCTTAACAGTAACCCCTTTTCCCTAAACCTAACCTCAACACCAACCCCTAACCCTAAACAAAGCAACAAACAAAAAGCAAAAAAAAAAAAAAAAAACACAAACTACAAACACAAAATATATGTAGAGTGCTGGTTTAGAGGACACTAAACATGGTTACGGCAGCCTCCCATGTGACATCTTGTGGTGATATTACAGTGATCTTGGCTTTCCTTTGCTATGCTCGCATACTCAGTTCACTTGCTAAAGAGAACAAAGGGGCCAAACATTTTTACACAATTTTTGCACATTTTTTTTTTCTGGTGCTTGAATCACCACAGAAAGAATACCATTCACTCCCATTATATTCAAGAGAAGCCCAACATTTCTATGGGCGATTTGTCCAAAACGAAGTAACTCTCAGCAGAACAACCTAGATGGAGAGATAGCACTAAAGCCCCTGTAAAACATATCCTTTTCAGTTTTGGGGTGAACTGTCCCTTTAAGCAAAGCACAGGGTTCACCTTAAGAGTTTTAACCTCGGAGATGGTCGAGTTTGGAATGAAAGAGATTATTGTGACCCTGCAGGGTTAAGTTTACCATGAACATGAGTGGTCGATGGATGAATTTAGTTCATTTTCTGGACAGATCTGAAACTGCCATCAGGAAATATAGGTTTTCGCAATGCCAAGTGTAACAGCTTGGAGATAAAATGCAGGGCCGTCTTTGAACATTTGATGCATTCCTCATAAGCCTCAAAGTGCTTCATACTTTTACAATTACAATTTCAAGCATTGGGGATAATCAAACGGCTGCATATTATAAACTTCCAAATGCTGAGAGGAGCGCATAATCTTTATGACATTGCTCATATTGCACTTTCAATAGTTGACTACTTTCAGGGCATATAATGAATGCCATGTGCGTTAATTCTATTCTCCTTTGGCAGCTCCAGGCTATTTCTATTACATCTGAATTTTATGACCATCTGTCCTGTCTAAATTCTTAATTAAACACTGCATTCTGTCTTTTTCAAGTGCCCGAGTTTGAAGAGCTTAATTCTAACATATGAAAACAAAAACGTTAAACAGGATTACTATAAGCAAAAATCCAATGAGTCATTTGATACTTAGGGCAGATCTTATTAGTATCTCAACTCATAACCTTGAAATTATTTCATTTGCAGATTATAGCAATTTGTAATGTTTCCCCCCAAATCATATTAAAATGACTTTCATCTTCAGGGTCACATTTTTTTAAAGGAGCTTATTCAATCTTTCTGATATGCACGAGTCATCGCATGGACAGTAATCAAATTGTAAATTAAGATTGCAAAGCAGTTTAATCCTTCTGCACATTATGCTTGACAGTGACCTGAGGCCTGCATTAGGCTGTTTAAACGTGGCCCTTAAGAGTCTTGTGTACCTCACAATGGCTGCTTTCTCTCACATTTTCAGAAGGTTAACATGGCATTACTATAATACTTTACAGTATCCCAGCAGAGGGTAACCCAGAGAGGCTTCAGAGACAAAGTCTATTTGCCACAAAAAGGATTTACGATCTGTGGTTAGAAGCAGCATTGTGATTCAATGGGTAGTGCCAACAATTGATAGCTTTATAATGCATTATAAGGGTCGGTATAAGACTTAATGAAGCATTGCAGCATCTTCTGTTAACAGTCATAAGGCATTATAGTATTGATTATAATACTTCATAAGCTCCAATGAAGCTCATCTATAATGTGCTATAGATACCTTTATAATATGTTATGATGGTCGATATAAAATTTACGGATGCTTTGTACTACATTACGAAGATATTTATAGCACATTATAGATGAAAGCTTCATAAAGCATTCATAATGCACAATAAATATAGTAATAATGTGTTTTTATGCATATTTATCGTCATGTTTATAATGCTTTATGAATACATTATAATGTGTTATGAATGTGTTTGTAGATTGTAATAGATATGGCACTCAAAAAAAGTGTTACTGTATCTCTAAATTGACATTTTATTGTGACTTAAAAATACCATACATACAACATAGGGTAGGTCACATACAGTACATATGTATACATATGCATAAGAGCCTGTGTATGTCATGCATATGAACAGACATGCAAAAGCTTCTTTTTAAGCACTATCCATTGTTCTTTTGTGTGGAAAGTGTGAAAGTGGTCATCTCAGCAATGAACTAAGCGGTGTTGTCATACTCTAGGTGGAACATCATGCACAGGAACATTCTTGAACCTTGAAAACTGATACTAAAACTTCAAATTGATTTGCTCTGCAAAAACAAATGCCATAAAATTGCAACAGGTGCAGTTGATTTATATCGTGGAACTCATGCTTAATGAATTTTAGTCACCATTTGGTCTTTTATCAGCACGTAAATAAAACATGCGGATAAATTACAAATAAAAAAACACTGACAATTTTTTTTTAGAAGGTAAATCCAAAATTTAATCCAGGTCTTTTCTAATTTGCATTACTATGTGTTAAAATGTAGCAAACAAACAATGATGCTACAGTTGGATTAGGGCAGCTATAGATGTCATTAGCCGCTGGGCAAATATCCCTTTGTCTTTCATCACCATACATACAACATACATGTTAATCTCTGCAGTTAAATGGGCAACTTCAAGTAATTCTGCACCATGATCAAATGCGGCACCTTGCTCAGATGTTAGGGGTGTTAATTGTTTTATTTTCATTTTTGTGAGATTTTTCATTTGCTGTCAATGCCCTCAGTGTGTGAAATTAATAATTCTTTATGCTGCATCTTTATTGCAAAAACATATTAAAGACAGTTGGTACATATTAATTGTCCTATAAGATTTATTGTAAATTCCCTGTCTGCCTTCTATATGGAAAAATGTTAACACACCAATTACCTGACCCCAAAGAAGAATAAAATTCTGCCAAGCGTGTACCTAACCCTAGATTCCCAAGATGTGAGAAAGGTTACTCCTGAGCAATTGATCCCAAATTGGTGGCTTATATTTTTTCCAGATGAAGTAGATAAATAAAGTTTACACCATACACAGACTTTGCCATTTATCCCTGACTGCTATTAATGTCCCCACTCCCCTCTGATACTGCATTCATTAATCTCCATGATACAAAGTACTTCAACAAACAGTCGAGGGTCCTTGCCATGTTTCATCGCACAGAGGTATCACATCTTACATGGCATATGAACGATAACCTTCCTGGCTACACTGCTCAATGGGAAAAGCATTCGGGCTTTAAAGGATGTTTAGAAGAGATGAACAAAGCATAATGGTGATCTAAGCCAGTGGTGTTGCACTGCTGATAGGTTAGTTCTGGGAACAGCCTATTGATACCTCAGCAATTCCAGGAATCGTCTGTTTATGTGAAATTGATGCATGAGGACAGGTTTGCACACAGTTGCAGTAATCCAGTTGAAAATATATCCTTGCATTTTTCTCATTGATTAATCGGTCCTTTTACTTTTGTTATTTTTAAAACAGCCAGCTTCAGTGGTAGACATGCATGTTATGATTTGGAGAGTAGTTCTTTTCATTATGTTAATATTGTAAAACATAAATGTGCAAAATGTGTAAAAACATTCAAAATTTTAAGTTATTCCATTCAACCAAGCCGCTTAAGAACCCAGTCCTGAAACTTTTCGTACTTTTCAGATTTGTGCATAATGCTACTATTGTCAGCAGTGCAAATTATTTAAAAAATCACCAATTAAACAATAAAAGTAAAATAATTCAAGGATATCCTTATATGTCAAACGACGATACATAGGAATGTTAATTGTCTTTCTTATTGCTGGCTTGTTTATCTGAGTGACTCACATGAGTTGAGGTGAATCCACAGCAAAATAAAACATTATTTTCACAGACCATTGAAAACATTGAAAACAATGACAAAAAAAGTCAGATTACAGTATTTCTTTTTCTGTTGATCAACTGCAGATTAACCTGGGGATGATATTAGTAGCTGAACATGTGTTTATCTACTTCAATTTTAAATATATACAATGAGAATCTTTCATATGAGATACTTTGTGTGACATTATTGATATAGATGTGAGTATATTTACAATTTTTTTCTGTTATGAAAATTTTCAAGTAACTTGAAGCCTTACACTAGAAGTGTTTTTACAGTGCTTAAAAATATATTTTTTTTAAAGAATTTTCTTCTTAAATTGTAACACCACAAGGTTTTTGAATGGCAGTGATTCTGGTGCAAAGTTTATTTCTGAGAGACAAAACACAAACTCTGCAAAGTTGTTTACCAGTTCAATCAGGCACAAATGGGGTAACGCGGAATAATCCAGAATCATGTAATCGTGTAATGTGAGATTATATTTGGGGTGGGGGGCTACAGTAAAGATTTTCAGAGAGTGGCACTGAATCATAATTTCTGTCTTATGGGAGAACATTCCTATTAAGTCACTAAAGATTGGTAAAATTTGATCTGTCTCTGTTGGGTGAACAGATGACCCCCGTGCCCGTCCATAGCCACGCCCCCGTCGGAAGTTAAAGGGGGGCACTGACTGCATTAGCAGGACCATCATCCAGGAGTAAAATGGGTGGGTGGGATGTAATGCGTTAGCTTCTCAGGGGGGTCTATTCCTGGTTTGAGGGAAACACAGAAAGTTGGATTGATCTTGTACTTCAGTGGATTCCTGAGATGGTTGGACAAGGGGTTAACCTGTCTAACGATAGGGAAAAAGGCAGATGAGCTGTGAAGTCAGTTTCCTATATGGGAGCTTGAGACAGATATTCCGGATAGCTAGCCGGACTTCCTGATGGGGCTGGACGTCAGCTTGAGGTATGTTAGCAGCTTCTGACGCCGTTTTGCTGTAATGCTACCGTTCACTCACTGATGGTATTTTCAGCCGCTTGCCAGACTATAGAAACAAGGGGGATTGATAACCAAAAATACACTGGAATAGGGTAAAGTTATTGGATTCACCAATGAGGGAATTGCGGGTATATTCTGAACCGGGAAGAAACCTGCATCAGTCACGCTGGTGGAGATGACAGTAGGTCTGAAGAAATCTCAGTACCTCACGTTTGGACTGATCATTGGACTGGGGGGTGTTATCAAGACAGATTCACTAACGTGTGGAGTTTATCAAATGTGCAGAGCCAACCTGAAATGTGAGCTGAGAATCAGCTGCGAAAAGGTCTGAAAACACGGTGAAATAGAATCTCTGTGGTTTTCAATGCTGGGGAGCTGGCTGACACATTCTGGAGAACCTTTCTGTAGCCACGGGGATCTTTGGGCTGACTGGAATACGTAAGTGCTGTACCAGACAGTCACTTATGAAATTTCCAGCGAGTCCTGAATCAATCAGGGCTGCGACGAAGATGGAGTGGTTATTTGTGGGTAAGCATGGTGACCTCACACCTCCATGATGGTGGACAGATTCCTGATCCCAGCCCTGTTTTTTTAGAGTATGCTCCCCGTGTTTGTTTGGATTTCCCCAGGGAATTTCAGTTTCATCTCAGAGCCCAAAAACAACTGTTCGGTTGAATAGCTCTCTCTTAATTTCTCATAGTGTGTTATTGTAAGTGAGTCTGTATCTCAAAAACAGTTTGAAAAATGAATGAAACCATAACAACAATTTAAAGTCAGGGACCAGTGATCCTTTGTGTAGACAAACAATTCTGCTAGAGTATCAGTTTAGTAGATACGGCATCTTCACAGACCACTGAAGTGGTTTATTTTCGATCTTAGTCTCGAGCTTTGAAGCTGTGGAGTGATCCTGAAGCTGAGTTCTGATGTGGAGAACGTGCGCAGCAACATCAAAGCCATTAACATTAACTTCAAAGCACGTGGCGGGCAGAACCACGTCACTCTCACCAAATAAATACACACATCTGCTGCTTCAGGCCTTGGCTTCATCCGCCACACCAGCCGTAGCTTCAGCTGTCCGCCCAGTTTAAATCTCCATAACGGAATGAAGCGTAAGGTGTGTCAGTGTCTGTGGGGGAGGGGCACCAAGAGCACGTTAGCATGTGGGGGTTCAAGCTGCCTGATTTACCATCCTGCTGTGATCCCACAGGTCTGGGGGCAGTTTGGAGGACACACAACAGCAGGGTGCTTAAGGCTCACCTTTTCCAGCCTGACCCTAGCCAGGCCTGCATGCCTTTGCCTGGCTATATAGGCAGTCTATATCCATTTCCTGTTTGTTTATCTGCCCCCTGCATGCCTTTGCCTGGCTATATAGGCAGTCTATATCCGTATCCTGTTTGTTTATCTGCCCCCTGCATGCCTTTGCCTGGCTATATAGGCAGTCTATATCCATTTCCTGTTTGTTTATCTGCCCCCTGCATGCCTTTGCCTGGCTATATAGGCAGTCTATATCCGTATCCTGTTTGTTTATCTGCCCCCTGCGTGCCTTTGCCTGGCTATATAGGCAGTCTATATCCATTTCCTGTTTGTTTATCTGCCCCCTGCATGCCTTTGCCTGGCTATATAGGCAGTCTATATCCGTATCCTGTTTGTTTATCTGGCTATTTAGGCAGTCTATATCCATTTCCTGTTTGTCTATCTGCCCCCATATCAGTTTTTTTTTCCTGACTGATCACCTAAAAACTGCTCTTTTTTATTTTCATCAGCCAAAGAATTCTACTCTGATTTACTTCCAAGACAACCTCGTCGTGTGTCACTGCAGTAGGGCGAATACATTGACAGTGAAATGAGATCTATCGAAGTGTGTTTAAAGTTACAATGTCACGTTGCACTATTTAAAAGAAATGTAAAAAATGATAACAGCTAAGTATGCGGGCAGCTTTGTCGGCAGCTGAATCGTCGGCTCGTTTGGAGTGTTTCTAAAAGGACGAGGGATCAATATAGACACGGCCTAGGGGCAGATTACACTGGAAATGTCACAGTGTGATCCAGATTTTCTGACATGCCTAAATATCACATGTCAAGTTTTTAAAAGAGTATGTCAACAAGACATGCAGCAAAAGGAATTTTACTCCAAGGTGGCAAATTGCCTATTTTTTTTCCGGCTGTCTGTGAGTTGGCCTTGTTTTAGCACTAATAGTGCTTTACCACTATTAATTGTTTATTTAGTACCTCTATGATTAAAGCACCACATTGTCAGTCAAAGCCTGTGATTATATCAAAAGGCAACTGGTCCGATGAATCTTCAAACAAGGGCAGTTGCTAATTAGCGTACTACCTAGAGTATGTATGTCGCTGTGTGAAATTTCAAATGCGTGTTTTCTTCTTTTACACTGACGGCTTTGTTTTAAAATTCACTTCCTTTAATTTTAGCCATTTTCTTGTCTTTTCTAAAGTTTAAATGTGCACTGAAATGTGTGTTAATATCTGAGAGGTAAAGGAATCAAGCAGAGGCATAGTTAGGCTTAATTTGGGAGGCAGAAGCCTCTCTAAAATGTTTTTTACCCCCCGACCACCCAAATAAATATGTATTTATTGGCTTAGGTCATGAATATTTTTCCATTCGCCCCCCCAGTAAAGACTCAGCCTCCCTATCAATTCATGTCTAACTACGCCACTGGAATCAACCATATGCTCCGACTGTATCAGTTTTACACTTTCTATAATTTTTCCATTTAATTGTGTCATATATCAGATGCCTTACAATGCCAGTGTGGTTCATTCATCCACTAAAAGTCCACTTTGGTTGATGGAAGTAAAAAACATGAATTGTTACAAAAAAATCCAATAAATGCCTAAATGGATTCTGTTCTCATAAAGGCCAGAGTGTAATGGGCAGCATCAATGTCTTGCTCATCAGACCACTGAGCAGGCATGGTCTGTGAATAGGGGCATTGTCATCTTGAAAGACAGTCCTCCTGGCAACAAATAAAACAACCCTGCAAAGTCTGGAGAAGATGGAACCTCAGCAACCCAGACTTGCTAAACTATCTCTAGCTTATGTAAAACATTTTGTGAATACATAACATCCATGTAATGTTTTACTCAGGCATATGCAAAAGTAATGGCACTCGTTTCTTTGAGTTCAGTGCGTGTCTGTTTTTGCACTCGGATGCAGTGCGTGTCTGTTTTTGCACTCGGATGCAGTGCGCTGTTGTTCAAGCTGCCTCTTCCTCAGATTTATGCGTCAGGACGAGTGCGGAGGGGAGAGGGTCATCCTGACGATAAGAGACACCCATGCATAGAAATCACTTGTAAAAGTCTGCCAGGAACACTGACCATATTTTGCTTAAAACTGTTAATAAAATGGAAATGAAGTTCAGTTGTACATGTAACTCTGCTGCTAGCGCATAATCTTAGCATAGCTAAATTCAGCTAGTTAATATAGCACTCTACCACATTTACATCTAAAGATTCCTGTAGCGTGGCACTATAGGTCATATTAGTATATTGCAGAATATATTATATGCTTAAAAATGTCTTATTACAAAGAATATAATGTAAATGTTTAAGCTTAAGTTTTAAGTTTATATCAATGTAATGCTAATAAGTAAGAAAATTATTTTGTTTGCATCATACTAAGGGTGTGTCCGAAATCACGCACTTGCGCACTTTTAGTGCGCGATTTTAGGGCATAGGACGTTCACACTGACAACTAAGCCAAAATTCAGTGCACTGAAAGTACCCGGATGGTGCACTGAAAACGGCCAGAAAACGCAGTGCAGAATGATGAACACTACTCGCACTAAACGGACGCCATTTTGACTACGTAGCGGAAGGGGATGGACTTTCGGCAAGTTTTCATTGTTAAATTAAGGCGGACAATAACACAGACACGTAAGCCCAAGCGGAGGCAACTGCTTCATATAAATCTAAGTAACGTTAATAAAATTATTTTACTGATGTTTACTGCGGTGTGTAGCCTGTCACTCTCTGATGACAGTTATAGATAATTTGAGTTTGCGATTATATCGACATAAAAGAGTTTGCACACGTAAATGTTAGAAGTTTTTTAGCCGGTTAGACGGTAGTAGATAGGTTATATACACGCAAATAAAACCACAAGGAAATTCATTGTAAACAAAACACAGCAGATATTTTGGCGCGCTAGAGAATCGCGATCAAATGCTAGTCCGTCACTTCCAGTAAGTGCAAAACGTTAGTGTTCCATTTAGGGCAGCACTTACCCATGGTAGTGTGCACTACAGAAGGAAGTGCGCACTACGCACTACATCTCAGTGCACTGAGGCAAGTGCGCGATTTCGGACACACCCTAAGATTCCATCTAGTCATGTCCAGTCAGTTCCTGTTCCACCTCCACAGTACTAATACACTATAGCTCAGAGGTGTCAAACTCCTCGTACTAATTACCACACAGCTCTTCAGCTGAATCATTTGTGATGGAACAGGGAAAGAACTAAGCTACACAGGGCTTCGGCCCTCCAGGACTGGAGTTTGACACCACTGCTATAGCTCATCTACTCAATCAATTAGCATAGTATAAAACAACTGGTGTCCAGTCACCTCCTTGTGGAGCACTGAGCGTTTCCGCTACCTGCTGGCTGTTCCGCCATCTGCTTTCTGTGCACCATTTCTGTTTGCTATACTGTTTGTCTTCCTTTTTGTCTTGATTCGGCTGTTTGCCCTTTACTCCCCGCATCAACATTGTGATTTTGGATGACGGATTTGGATCACAATTCCAATTTGTTTGCTTTCATTTGTCTCTACCATTGTGGATCAGCTGGTGGTACTATTGCTTCCCACCTCCTGGGTTGGGGACTAAATCTCTCTTCTGCTCTCTGTTTTTCTCTGGTTTCTTCCTGCAGTCCAGGGGCAGCTGCTCATTCTCTGTGCTTGTGTAGTGCCCTGTGATGGAGTGGCGTTCCATCCTTGTGCTCCGTACTTCCTGGGATATGTTCCAGGCCCGCAGTGACCCTGATCAGGACGAGCGGGTTAGAAGATGGATGGACGGGGTGCAACTGATTTGTCTGCCCTAGTGGAGGCCAACGATGGAAAGATTTTAAAGCAGTAGAGTATTTGTCAAAAACATCCGCTCTGTAGAACTGAACATGACAGAAATCCACAGAAAAAAATCTCCCAAGTACAATGCCATAGATATAAATTAAGATTTAATTTAAGATGTAATTTGAAATAAAATGCGCGGAACACCTGGAGACCTCCACGATAAGCAGGTGGAAGAACAAAGGATGGATGTTCAGAAGAAAAGCACAGCAGGAATTTCTATGTGGACAATAGATTTTACTGTTGTTACCCAGAATAATAGCTTTAAATAATTTCTTTGACTGCCTCAGACTTTTATACTGCATATTAAGTAAATAATTCTTGTCTGATGCTGCCTCCAGAGTCTGGCTGCTACAGCAGCTTCTGTGTTTAATAGTTGTCTTAGATTTTGCTATTGTGATTTAGTGTTTATCTTTGTATCTTTTAAATAAGTTTGTGACTACCATGGCATGTTTTCCTGCGTTTTATAGCCATGTTTATAATACCTTACCAATGCATCATAATGCATTATGAGGGTATGTATAATGCATTTATATGACTGCTTTAAGTAAAGTGTTATCAAGCACAGCTTTGAGCTTCTCACTGTGGCACTGCAGCAGTATTGCATGCTGAGGGAGTTTTTGCACGCCATTGTTCTGGTCGTGTACCCCTGTCGGCAGACACTGGAGGAGCCATGCAGAAAATACATGCTGTGGTTAGCAAACTAAACACTCCACTGCTTTTATTACCATTTCTGGTGATTTCAACCACATTTGATTCTCCTCCACCCTCATCAACCATTTTCAGTTTCAGTACTGCACCAGCTGGAGAATCAAGTCTCTGGACTTGTTATATGCATACAAAGGATACATGGAAGTCCATTTCTCTCTCATGCCAGCAGCTCTGATCACTGTGTAGTCCCCATTCTAAAGAATCAGTGCTCTTATGGACTTCAGACCAATTGCTCTCATCTCACACATCATGAAGATGTTTGAGAGGCTGGTGCTGAGACAGCTGTGAACCTGGGTCTCCTGCAGTTTGCTTACCAGGCACACATACAGTAGGTGTGGACGTTGCTGTGATCTTCTTGCTTCACAGAGTTTACTCCCACCTAGACAAAGCTGGAAGCACCACTAGGATCATGTTCTTTGAGTTCTCCAGTGTCTTTAGCACCATCCATCCTCTCCAATTGTGGACAAAGCTCAGGACAATGCAGCTTGATGCTCCTTGATTCATGGACTACCTAAGTACCAGACAGCAGTTGTGACCATCTTGGACTTTGTATGGTGGATGGTAGCGAGCAACAGTCCTCAGGGACCTCAGGGACCCATCCTGCCCTCTTCCTCTTTACCCCATGCAAGTCAGATTTTCAATACAATACCAGTTCTTGCCACCAACAGAAGTTCTCTGATGATTCCTACACTGTAGGATACATCAGCAATGGAGACTGGTCAAAGTACAGAGGGCTAGTGGAGGACGGCTATGTGGTATAGGGAGAACATCCTGTAGCTCAGCGTTAGCAAGACCTGGTGGTGGACTTTTGGTGTAACAGGGAGACTGTCCTGAGACCAGTCACCATCCAGGGGGAGGAGGTGGAGGTGATGCAGGGCTACAGGTACCTGGGGGTCCGCCGGAAGAGCAGATTAGACAGGGCAGACTAGACGGGGTCTTTTACCGAGCTGCTCTGTATGTTTTATCAGTCTGCAGTGGCCGGCGTGCTTTTCTGCACTGTGGCTTGCTGGGGAAGTGCCATCAGTCTATGTGCTGCCAAACCCGTCAGGAAGGCCAGCTCCATCACAGGACTGACCCTGGAGCCGCTGCAGGATGTTAGCCTTCTCCCGATGTGTCACCCCCCACCCCCAGCCGTAGCACGTCAAGAAGCATCATAGGATAAGTCTGGTGCTGTCTGCTTTTCAATTGCACATTTTAATTGTACATTGCCATCCACTAATTTATTATTATTATTCCCTAATATTTGTTTCATTAATATCATATTTTTTTCCACATTATTTTTTTTTGTTTACTTGTTTGCACTGTGTACGGTCTTTGCACTTCGGTCTTTTGCACTGTGTACGGTCTTTGCACTTCGGTCTTTTGCACTGTGTACGGTCTTTGCATTTCGGTCTTTTGCACTGTGTACGGTCTTTGCACTTCGGTCTTTTGCACTGTGTACGGTCTTTGTACGTCGGTCTTTTGCACTGTGTACGGTCTTTGCACTTTGCCTGTCTTTGCCTGTTTTGTGCTACATGTACGCTGTGGACTTGCTGCTGTATGCACAAGAATTTCCCTCTGGGATCAATAAAGTTAATTTAATCTAACTAATCTAATCTAACACCTGGTGTATCTATTTTTTTCCTCACTTTACAACGAAAGCTATTTGTATTGAGTTTTTCTTTTTTAATGTCATATGTGCCCCAAGACACCAAACCCCAACCTTGAAACACAACAAATAATTTCGTCCTGATGGCCTCTGCCTTCACTTTTCTCTCTACACACTAGTTAATGTACATTTATTGATTCAATAGTTATTATTTTGCTCAAGTTACTGCTTTTAGCAGAAAAAGTAAACCTCTTTTTCTTACACAAGGTTCAAAGGTCTGTGTGTTTGTGGCTTGTGTGCCTAAAGTATCATACTGTATCTTCACAAAGGGCAAATACCTTGGGTTTAAGTCTCTATCTGTACTTTATGACTTTAATAATCAGAAACCTTCTCATACTATTGTTGGGGCATGGTTTCTATTTCTGAAAGTTGGTGATACTTATTTTTGTATTGTTTAAGTTGCAGTCTTCAAGAACAATGGGGAAAGCATGTCAATTATTCATCTTCTAAAGGAATCCTTTAGGAAATCTCAGCAACATTGTTTAGCAGTAGAATGGTGTGAAGAGGTTGGGTAGAGCCTGCTCTACATAACCCAGCCTCACATAAAATGTATCATCAATCCATCCATCCAAGGGTTGCCAAGAGACATTGCTAACTAACATGACCTTACTGAGCACAATCCACAAATTGCAGTACTTGAACCAAGAGTCATTAGCAACACAACTGGAATTGTCATATTTGACATTAAAAGAATAGTGTATATAAGGAAAATTGGATGCTGGTGGATCATTGATGCTTTGGGTCTCTTTTGTTGCCAGTGTTCCATGTTTTTTTTTAAGATCAATGGCATAATAAATTTCATTGAGTACCAGGATATTATAGCTCAAAGGCTGATTACCTGACACTTAGCTCTGGATGAAACTTTCACTAACATAATGACCCAAAACATATATCAAAAGCAACACGGAAATGGATGCTGGAGCACAAAGAGGTCATCTCGTACTCTGGGCGTGAAGACATGTGGCCTGATTTGAAGGTGGCAGTCCACAAGCACAAACCTAAAACTGATAAGAATCTTGAAATGTTCTCCATGGAGAAATGCAGCAAGATTCCTCCAAAAATGTGCTCTAACCTTGCCATAGTTTAAGGAAGCAGTTCAGTGCTGTTGTAATCTCCTGGGGAACTTTCACTGAATATTTAAACCTACGCTTTACCGAAAAAGATATACATATAGACATGTACGTAGAGCATTTGCATAGGATTTTTAAAAGTAAATCAAAGGACATCAATTCGACTTGCGTTGCCAGTCGAATTTCATGTTATGGTGCTAAAGTAATAATTGCATTTGTTTGTGTGGCCGCAGCAAATCAATAAGCAGAATTTTGTCAGTAAAATATGTTTTCAGTTTCAGTAATTCAGTTGTTAACAAAAAAAAAACTTGAAGTACATCATCCTCTAGTTCAAATGTGAAATAGAAATCAGGACTATCAGTGCACCATAATAAAACCAAAACTTAAATTTTAAATTAAGTGGAACAAGATGTAAAATAATACTTAGTCTCCTTGTCCTCTCACATTTTCCATTTTGTGCAGGAGAATTACAAATCTGCTCTTGACAGGACCAGAACATTTTGAACCAGTACTGCATGATCTCATCATCTATTTAGACATATTATGAATAACTTGTTTCTGCATTATCTACTTCATGATGGAGACGTATGTTCTAGCTTGGAGATATGCTTCTACGGCTGCATATAAAGCAGTTACTCTTCCTAAATGGTTAATTTCTTAAGTCCTTTCCATAGCCTCATGTTGCATTTCAGCACTGAACATTTTTAATATTTAGCTTGCATCTGCAGTCTGTCTTTATGTGATGCGGCAAGTAAACTCGCCACTCACCAAAAAAAAAGACATTTTGCATTTTGTATATACTTTGAGATATAAATAAGTCAGTAATGAATTTCTCTCTCTATCTTGCTGTTTTGTCTCTTAAATTACGCATAAAATCAACGTAGGATAAGCTGCCTTTGGAAGAAAATTTACACAAATAAAACTGTCCACAGGGCCTGCACATATTTGTTATTGGATTTACAATATAATCCAACATTGAGAATGGTGATTTAAATTCGACAGTGTGAGTGTAATTGAACGTATCTGCTGGGTAAACAATTACCGGTTAGCATGTTTGGTATGAAAAAACAGACTTTTAATAGCCTGTTGTTACCGGTGACAGAGTTTCCTGTAGGTAAGTGAGACACATTACCAAGTGTATTTCATTAATGGTATCCGTCCCCCATATTATAAATCCATACTCTACTAGACCACTTCCTTACAAGACTGGCTGCTATGGTAGCTGAGAAATTCTTGCATCAGCTGTATAATAGATTTGATAAACAGACACAAAATTGTACACTGCTGTATATTTTGTAATATTGGAACAAACTAGCCGATATCTAATTATGGTAAATGACCTGAAGGATTAAAATCTGACATAGGAAATCAAATTAATTTGCTTCATGGTCAGTGAGGGCTATTTCACGACTTGTTTCCATGAAAACGACCATTCTACTTAATCGTTTGTGGGGAAATTGGACAGATGTAATTCATTACAATAAGGAATGTGTCAGTGGACACTACAAGTACTGGGGGGAAAATGATAATAATTGGTTTGTGTACAGAACATTGCAATCCAATCAAGCTATCGAAATGAATTGTGTATCTTATTGTGTATTATTTAGAAACAGTACAAAAAATGACTGCGTAGTGGTTCCTAACATCGCTAAGATTTATGCCCTGTTTTTTCCAGATTTTACAATCTGCTAACAGCCTATTTTGTGTGGGCTGAAGGGACCGATATTTTGTGGTGGCCCTGGAGAGTACAATGGCTGACCCTGCATGCAGGTAGAATCACCAACCTTCAGTATCTGTTGCCCATTGAGCAGTTTGCATACTTTTGCGTTGCGTTGCAGTTTGGGCACTTTGGAGCAGATCCTTGCCATCCATTCTAGATTTGTGTCCTGATACAAGGGCAGTTAACAACTACAGCGAACCTTATCGGGCCTGTTACCATGGCAAAAACCCTCCGGCAAGAGGCTATCGCTCTGCTTTATGACCCTGTTTTGATGGATGGGTACCTCTACAGGAGTGCTTTACAGAAGCATGTTTTTTTGCCCACACTTCTGAATGAGCTTGACTCTTCAGGCAGACAGAGACCAACAATATTCACCTGACTAGCTGTTTGTCCTTCTTGTTTTGCAATTGCATGAGATTATTTTCAGTGCAGCCTTCATTACGCATATGACCCATCATGCTTGTGGACCTTATTTTCTTTGAAAAGGCTTCAGAATGTTCAGTGGCATTTCTTTGACCACTCGATGAGAGTAAACGAGAGGTTTCCCAAGGGCCAGAGGAGCAGCCAACCATCAAAGGACACTGTCATCAAAGACCCTCTGAGTACCAAGGAGAACTTTCCTGATTATCTGCTCATGACTAGCCTATAAAGTTTCATACAACTCATATGATTGCATGTTGTCTGTCATTTAACCTCGTCTGCTGGCTTGGTGCCTCCCATCAACCTCCATCATTTATGCTAACGTATTGGAATAGATTGGATTTGTCATCAAATTCATCTAAATTAGTGTACACACTTACCTCCCTGTCATTGATATTACCACACTACCTCTTTTCATCCTTTTCCCAGATTGAAATATATTACAGTATTTGACATGTTCCAGATTCACACAGTGGAATTTCAATCATGCAGAATTAAACAGCCTTAATTTTCACAATTAACAGAATGATGTTTTAAAGGTCTTCGATGTTAATATATTTCAATGTGTGATTTTTAATTATTTTTTTTGTAGGCCTATTGCAAATTATAATTTCTTATACTGGCTGTTAAACTGAAGAAAAATTTGACTAAATTGTCCATAAATTCAATTAGCACTAAAGATAGTCTGGAGATCATTCACCCAGAAGGCCATTATAAATCCAATAAGAACCCAATAAGACTTCAAAGTCTGGCCATGAAGAGTGAAGATTCCCCCCGCAATTAAAACGTTTATTCTGCCATGTCCAATCAAAGCATAATGTAAACAGACAAAATGTGCAATACTTCAAAGTTTCCCAATGACGATTTTAGTAAAGTCAAACTCAATAATTCACTTTTGGCATAAACACAAGCATTGTCCATCTTAGGGGGTTAGTACAGCCGCAGTAATGTGAATGGTATTATGTTTAACAAAGTATATACAGGTGTTTCTCGAATTTATGAGCTGATTCTTTCCCAATTACTGCTGATTAATCGAGAACTCGTAAAGCGGGAGGTATTTTCCCATAGAAATGTTGACTCTGGTTCCGGCCCAAAACTATTTAATCATAAATACCATAAACAAAAAGAAATCCTTGGATAAAAACAATTATTTGCTTTATTTGTAACATTCACTGTGAATTTTGGTAACTTTGATTTTCAGCAGGCGGAGTGTGTTTTTTTCTTCGTCGCTCAGAATAAGTACCTACAATGAACCTGGTGTAGCAACAGGATCAATTTGGGTTGTGTGTCATGCCTCACCGTGCACGGAGCGTTGACAGAAGCTCAGGAAACCAGAAGTCGGGGCGAACTCGGGGTTTTAATAGGAACAGCAACGATAGGGACAGGCAAAACACTGGGTAACATTACAATGACCAGACTGGGGAAACAAACGGAAACGCGGACTACTGTAAATACAATGGACTAATTGACAACGATCAGGAACAGCTGGTAAACACGGGGAATCCACATGCGGTTAACGAGGGGGCGTGGCACACAAGAGGAGTGGACGATCGGGGCATGACATCGTGAAACGAAGTGGTATAAATTGGGCACCATGGTAAAAAAACGCGGTAAAGTGTAATGTTGCAAATGAGCAGACGTGCAAGGGACACATCTGGCGTGCACAAGTAGATATTTCATAAAGTTATCTGAAAACTTTACTGGGCCGCGGACGGTGTTTTTGGACAGCGTGCATTGAGTTCAATACAAATTATAAAAAATATATATATGAAAGATGAAATGTATATTTTTGCCACAGAAATTTCCCATAAAGATATGAACTTGAAATTGGTAGCTTAGAAAGGGAGAACTACCTGTATAATAAATCACAAGTTGTCATTATTAATATATGAGATAGACAAATATGTTCTGTCACTAGAATAGACTTATAAGTATGAGATATTTAACCTTTTGCAAGACAAAGACACCTTGCTTTTGCCATTGACTGAACACGGCTATTATCCCTGCTGCTTTAGAACTTTGGGCAGGAAATGTGCATTTTGCACTCACATGCACCAGCTTTGTCAGTCTGAATTATGCTTTAATATCAATGGGCACAATTTTCTTAGGAATGAAAGGCCTTTATTAGTGCAGACAGCCGGTGCAGAATGACTAGGAGGGATCCCCACTGCATGCTTTGTTCACACCATTTAAGCATTTCTGGAATTTACATCCTGACTGTGATACAATCACCACACTGATGACATGTTGACTTGACCAGCTATCTATACCATATTTATCGAGAATACATTTCCATAACCAAGACAGCAATTTATGAAGTGAACACAAATTAGTCTGCAACAAACTGCTTCTTCACATAACGTTGCTAAAACCATGATCGGTGTGACAGTGCTACACTGGTACAGAATGCAGACTCTAGCACAGGAATGAAAAAGCAGTGTTACGGTGATTCAAAGGCTTTAGTACAGAAGACCCCAGCAAGAGAAGAACCTGAATGTGGGAACTGCATGGACTGCAGCTCCACAGCTTGAGCTGATTGGCTCACTCTTGGCAGAGATCCCTTCAGTTGGAGAATGGAGTCACATGCTTTAAACAGACCACCCCCTAGGTGGTGATAATCATTATGTAACGACACCACTCTGCAGTAGCGGAACCCCCCACAACAAACAGTTGTGATAGAAAGATCCTGAATAGAGCTTCTGTCTATCACAGGGCACATACCACAGAACCTGGAGAAAGTCCAGCTGCAGATCATAAAAACACCCCATAACCATATCTGGGGTAAGTGGTTGGAAGCTGGATGGATGGATATCGCAAGAATATTCTAGAACCCGAACCCAGAAACCTACAAGCACTCCATGAATGAAGCTTGCACTGCGCAGGGGAATGCACCAATTAACCATAACTTTAAAAACACCTGCCTAATAATGTGTGTGTCCCCTTTCGTGCCACCAGTACATCTCTGACCCGTTGAGGTTAAGGTGTCCTGTGGTGTCTGGCACCAAGACGTCAGCAGCAGATCCTTTAAGTCTGGTAAGTTACGAGATGAGGCCTTCATGGATCGGACATGGATCGCATTGTCTTGCACATGCCACAGATGCTCGATTGGCTTGAGGGAAAGACCAAGTCAACACCTTGAACTCAAAACATTCCTGAACAACTTCTGCAGTGTGACAGGGCGCATTATCCCACTGAAAGAGGCCACTGCCATCGGGGAATACCACTGCCATGAAGGGGTGTACTTGATCTGCAACAATGTTTAGGTAGGTGGTAAGTGTCAAAGTAACATCTACATGAATGCCAGGACCCAAGGCGTCCCAGGAGAACATTGCCCAGAGCATCACTCTGCCTCAGCAGTCTTGCCGTCTTCCTAGAGGGCATCCTGGTACCACCTGGTAAACACCGCACATGTACCTGGCCGTCCACATGATGTAACACAAAACAAAATTCATCAGACCAGGCCACCTTCTTTCACATGCCCATTGTAGGCATTTTTGCCAGTGGACAGAGGTCAGCATGTATTAAGCACAAGCAAAAAGCAACCTTCAAGTGTGAAAAATATCACATCCAATATCTCAGAATTTTAAAAAGTCTCAATGACGTCAATCTCAGTCACTCCTCTTTCCCAAGTGATTTCTAAAACCGGGTTTCAATCTTGAAAGAAGCATTTATGCTTAAAGGAATTTTATGACTCAAGGTGCATTGACACAAAGTTAAAGGTCACAGGGAAAACTAATTTTGGTAGATTGGAAATCAGAGAAAAGTGACCTCATCACCTCCTTTGTTGGTGAAATATTACTTTTCCCCTGCTCACTTTTAGGGGGAGAGAGAAATTGTGTGAATAAAATGTGCTTCAGGCTGCTGCAAGTAAATATGCAAGAGGCAAAATCTGAACTATTGTAGATATTCAAGTAATTATGATACGCAAGCATTTCTCATTTGGTTAATTAAATGGTTTATTTGATTACAGCAACAACTACATCCTGGCAATAATGGTAGCAAAACACATCTCCCGGGCACACACTAAACTGAGAAGAAATGTGACTTTATTATGGTGAATAACTAAATGTTTTTAACCATACCATTATACGGTAGGCTTTACATTTTCAGTGTCTTGTTTTGCTTGAGTAGACTCTCATACTTAGTGTAAATATGAAAGAAAAAAGTAAGACATCTGATAACTTGTAGAAAGGTCAATCATATGAAGCACCACCCATCTTCTAATGGTTTATTCTGGTCTTGGTCACAGGGAGCAGTTATCTCAGGCAGTATCATGCACAAGGCTGAGGATCACCATGGATAACATACCAGTCCATCACGCGGTACATATATATATATATATATATATATATATATATATATATATATATATGCTATGAAGAACTGAGAGATACTAATTAGCACGGTGGTTCTCAGTCCTGATCCTGGTGCCCACTCTGCCAGAATGTTTTCATTCCAGTCCTACTGCACTAATCAGGCTTATATGGCCCTTAATAGGCCCATAATGAATGTGGCAGGTTGAAAGCAGCGTGGGCTGGAATGAAAACACTGGTACAGGGGATGCCAGAAACAGGATTGACAACCGCTGGCCTAACGGCGTGTCTTTGGACTGGAAGAAATCTGCACAACATGGACAGAAAATGCAAACAGCAAACACAAAGAGCAGAAGCAGGATTTGAACCCCAACCTCAGAGGTGTGAGGTGTGTGTGTTCCCCACTACCACCTACATGTAAAGCTATATGTGACAAACAGATGCAATAAAATCAAGATAATGTGCCACATCCAGGTGTTTCTGTGTTGTTTTTCACTAGGTTGCACCAAAAGTGGGTGGAACGGCGGTGCAATTGTTCACACTGATGCTTCCCACCTCTGGGAGCTGGGTTCGAGTCTGTGCCATGGTTCTGTGTGTGGAGTTTGTGTGCTCTCCCTGTGTTGTTGTGGGGTTTCCTCCAGGTACTCTGGTTTCACCACACAGTCCAATAAATATGCCAAGGTTGTGTGGAGTTACCAAATTGCCTGTTGGTGTGTGAATGTGCCCCGTGATGAGCTGGCACCCCATCCTGGGTCGTCCCCTGCCTTGCGCCCGTAGCCCCCAGGATAGGCTCTGGGCCCCCTGTGACCCTGTACACGACAAGTGGTTTTGGAAGATGGATGGATGGACGCCCAAAGTCAAGAAGCTAGGACTTGGCTCATTAGGATACTTTCCATTTTCCGTTTAGTTTCACCTCAGTTTATTTACTTGGATGACATTTTGTTTTTAAACCTAAAATAAATCCATCAGTCTGCTGACAGTCAACTTACATCAAAATGATTTAGCTGTATCGTTAAATATGGTGTTTCTCTGTTTTTTCCAATATTATTGATTGTTCTTACACAAAGTGTAAAAACGAAGTGACACCAGGTTGTAACTGCAATCTAGTGCTAGTATTTGGGAATAAGAGGCATAAATCTGTGCCCCATGTAGCATGAAACACACTCTCCCAGCCTTCTGATGTGGCTTGGTGAGTCTCCTGATCATAGTGGGTGTGGTAGTATAGGGGTTAGCAGCTAGTCTCAGTCAGAAGCCTGAGTGTGAACCATAAAAGACCAATTACATTTCCTGAACACACAGGACAGGGCACTGAAGTACGCAGCGAAATTAAAAGCTCAGCTCACACCCATTCAAAAGCCTATATCCAGGGTGTCCATCACAGGTGTTATTACTGAATCTATTGGAAGTATGTACTTTCCCCACCCGTGACTCTTGGTGCCGTGGCTCTGGCACCTTGAGGTTTCTTATTGAGGCCCACCTTCAGCTGCCAGTGCACTGGGGCTAAATTATTCACATTCCATCTCCTCCTGAGTTTTAACCTGTTTAACAACCTCAGCTTCATCCTGCTGGTCAGCAAATATTAATATTTCAATATTTAGACATTATTAGAAATAAGCAAGAAGCCACAGGAATCTTTTTATATTGTTTTGTAGTACAAGAAGAAATGTTCTTTACTTTTAGTTTGGTACCATGGAACATAGAAGAAGAAGCAACAGTCTGGCCTGCTGATGTGTTAGATCATTCAGTGTCAGTGGGCAGGCTATTTCAAAGAAGTGGTGTTTGTCTGCCAGGACAATAGAACAGATTGATTGGAATGTATCCCAAATCTCTCTCTATGTATTAACCATCCTTTTTGGAGTTCACATGTCGATGGCAGAGCAGAGACCTGGATAGCAGCAGTTCTGAATGTAACCTGCCTGTGGTAACTGAAATGTCCTACCTTGTTTGACCAGCCAGCCATCCTCTTTGCCTTTGCACACTGTATATCATTCTTTCCCATGGTACATCTGTAATCCAGCCAAAGTATCACTCTCTCAGCCAGAGGAATGTGGAATCTCTTGGAGCTCAAATGGTTTCTGGCTGGTTTAGGCAGCTCCAACTCAAGCTGTATGTCCGGGGCGCAGTGGTTAATCCCCACCACACATTAGAACATAAACATACATCTCCTTTCCATTTGGCTTATTGTACAGGGTCACAGTGGCCCTGGTGGCTATCCCAGGAAGCACAGGATGCAAACCAGAGGAATACCTTGGATGGGATGCCAGCCAATTGCAGGTCACACACACACACACATCCATATACTATGACCAATTTAGAGTTGCTGGTTTACCTAACTATGCACTAGCTATCTTAGTTATCTAACTATGTTACCTAACTATGTGTCTTTTCACTCTGTGAGGAAGCCTAAGTGACATGCTATCCTCTGTGCTGCTGGAAGCCTAAGTGACATGCTATCCTCTGTGCTGCTGTGGCAGCTCTGTTTCTATGTGTAGGTCCCCTTACTCTGGAGAATAAAGGACAAAAAAACCACACCCGACTATTCCACCTTAATAAAAACCACACCCGACCATTCCACCTTAAAAAAAACCACACCCGGCCATTCCACCTTAATAAAAACCACACCCAGCCATTCCACCTTAATAACAATTCTTTTGAGCCCTTCTCCTCCTTCAGGTACCTTCTGAACAAGTCATTCAAAATACCTTGTTGTATAATCAGTAAAATTGTAAGTCTATTTGGACAAGAGTATTAGAAAAAAAAAACAATAATAAAAGGGCGGGGGGCATTTCTGTCACAAAATTGCTAAAGTTCTCAAAAGAGACGAAGAACCTTCACCAAACCACATGCCCGCATTTGCTTCTTCCAATTTGTACAACTGCTCGTGATCCAAAGAGGTTCAGCATGGCAGTCAGCTTTGTGAACATGGCTTTCACTAATCCTGCTTCCGGTTCCCCTGATATTAATTTGAAACTCACATATTGCTTCAGTATTTGCAGTTGTAATTCAACTAGTTTTATGAAAGCATACCATTTCAGGCACAAGGGTTTAAATAATGGTTAGTTAAATAGCAGCCAATTACACGTGAAGCAATGTGCATGTCAGTGTAATGTAAGTGCCCTGTTGTCTTCCTGGGAGGAAAGAGATTTAACTGCTCCACTATAATAGCCATCTGAATTAGCGGGTAAAATCGGACGTCACTTTGAATAAAAGACTGAGTAAAGCGGGATATAATAAAAGTGCTTTACCAGGGACATTAAATATTGTATCCAGTATAGTCAGGAGATTTGTATTCAAGTAGAAAGGAAAAATATACTGGCCATTCACACACAAAGATCACACATTTTTATGGAAAACAATGCTTTTGTGACAGTGGTGAATGCACTAATGATCATGAGAAACAGAACAAGATTGATACACATTTAAATCGGAATTGGGAAAGCACTAACTTTCCATTTGGTTCAACACAGTTGTCATAACTCTGGTTAAATGAATGGAAATAAAAAACAAAACTGCAATTTATCAATAGGACACAGGGGCAGGAAAACGGCAAATTTCCAAGAGGCTGATGGTTATTTACATAACAAGAAAATTACCATTGCTGGAAGGCATACAAATCCACCATAAGAACAGGAAAATAAGCTTTCCCCAGTGGTTTGAAATAATTTTTCTTGCGATGAGGCGACAGTGTAGATTATTTAATTATTTATATACTAATTTTTGTAATTAACAGTGTTTGTACACAATTCCCTTTTTAAAGTTTTCCCCAATTCCCCATCTGTCCAAGATCTGCC
Organism: Paramormyrops kingsleyae; assembly: GCF_048594095.1. Taxonomy (NCBI): domain Eukaryota; kingdom Metazoa; phylum Chordata; class Actinopteri; order Osteoglossiformes; family Mormyridae; genus Paramormyrops; species Paramormyrops kingsleyae. Next base: position 1,851,915 of record NC_132810.1, read on the forward strand.
ATTGGTCGCGACTAGATGGGAATGGTGGTACCCGTCATGTGGCTGCCATATCGCCCATGTTTGAAAGATAGAAAAATATTACACGGACTTTGACTTTTGGTTTCTTCTCTTATTTGGGATTCATAGCCAACCAGCTTCCACGGAGAAGGAGAAACTAGAAAATAAAGGAGAAACAAGAAAATAAAGGAGAAACTAGAAAATAAAGGGGCCACAAGGAGTCAAAACCAAAACAAGGAATATAAAACATCAACTAAACAAATTACAACTAATACCAGGGACAACAAAACCACATATAAGTAAGAACAAAGGGAAAAAAAACACAGCTACAAACACCAGGACAACTACAATGACTAAAGAACAGAATAAAGGCTAATATGGGCTAACAAGGGGCAGGTGTGGGACCATAACCAAAATCTACCAGTCATTACAGGTGCAGGACAGCAAGCAACTGGTGGAATAAATTATAATTTGCAACTACCTGAAATTAGGAGACATAATAATGGCAAGTGTCAAAGGTGCCATTGTATATTAGGCAAGGGAACAGTTCATGAAGTTGATATGTTATAAGCAAGGGGCAAGTGTATCTGAGCGACTGACTAGGGCTAAGTTGCTATTGCTAGAAAACTGGGTCAGAGCATCTCCATAGTGGCAGGTCTTGTGGTGTGTTGGGCTGGTATGCAGTGGTCAGCACCTACCAAAAGTGGTCCAAGGAAGGCCAACTGGTGAACTGGCAATGGGGTCATGATCACCCAAGGCTCGTTGATGCATGTGGGGAGTGAAGGCTAGCATGTCTGGTCCAATCCAGAGGAGAGTTACTATACCATAAATTGCTGATAAGGTTAGTGCTTGATACGATAGAAAAGTGCCAGAACACAGTGCATCGCAGCTTGCTGTGTATGGGACTTTTTAGCCACAGACCAGTCAAAGTGTCCATGTTGACCCCTGTTGACTGCTAAAAGCGCCTACAATGGGCATGTGAGTGTCAGAACTGACCATGGAGCAATGGAAGAAGGTGGCCTGGTGTGATGAGTCACATTTCGTGTTACATCACGTGGACAGCTGGTGCGATTGCTTAGTTTAGCTTAGGAAGAGATAGCACAAAGATGCACTATGGGAAGAAGGCAAGCCGGCAGAGGCAGAGTGATGCTCTGGGCAATGTTCTGCTGGGAAGCCTTGGGTCCTGGCATTCATATGGATGTCACATTGCTACAAACCACTAACCTAAACATTGTTGCAGATCAAGTACGCCCCTTCATGGCAGCGGTATTCCCTGATGGCAGTCACCTCATTAAGTAGGAAAATGCACCACACTACAAAAATTCTTTAGGAATGGTTTGAAGAACATGAAAAAGAGTTCAAGTTGTTTATCTGGCTTCTAAATTTCCCAAACTCAATCCAACTGAGCATCTGTGGGATGTGCTGGACAAACAAGTCCGATCCATGGAAACCTCTCCATGCATCATGCAGGACTTAAAGGATCTGCTGCTAACGTCATGGTGCCGGATACCACAACACCCCTTCAGAGGTCTTTTGGAGTCCATGTCTCAGCGGGTCAGAGCTGTTTTAGTGGCACACGGGCGACCTACACAGTATTAGGCAAGTAATTTTAATGTTACGCCTGATCTATGTATGTACTATTTTAATGCACAACTTTAAGTGCCACAGCCCTATTGTCCTCCTGTACTTGAATGCACAGGGTTACACAGGCTGAAATCCAGGGACCTCAACTAACCATGTTTAACAAAATTCAATCCCATAACCCCGCCCCGCCCCTCCACTCGCTTCTGAGTACATTTATGTGTCTCTGACCCTATGTTTCACCCTGCACAGACACAATCATTCTTTGACATATTAGCACAGATGAAATAATAATAATAATAATAATAATAATAATAATCAAGGAGTTAGCACATGTCAGTAAATTGAATCAGACTGAGACTAATTTTCATTTAAGCATGATGAGGATGATTATTCACTGTGGAGAATTACAACTAATGATTTACCCGGTGCTCCAAATAGATAATTCATTTCACCATAATTTTAGCAGAGAGCTGAGCAGTGAGCCAGCCAATGAGAGAATTGATTATTGCAGCTAATATTCTGCTGCTAGCACCAGTTCTGATTACCGCAAGGACGAAATGCTGGGCATTATGAGAACGCGATATGCCTTAAAGCTCTTGACATTAGTCTCACTATTTTAAACTATCTGGATTCAGGACAGAATGATCAATTTGACAGACAAAACAGGTAGGTCTACAAATGAATATAAGACAGGATTTTATCTGCAGGATTAGTTGCATTGAGAGATATAGGTGGAGAACTAGAAAATGAAAGCCAGGAGAAACGGACTGGATACATATTGAAAGAAGCCAAATCTGCATGCTTGGAATTAAGACTGTACACCAGTGACTCCCAATCCGGTACTCTGGGACCCCAGACAGGCCACGTTTTTGCTGCCTCCCAGCCCCCTGCTGGGAAAACTTTCTGCTCATGAAGAACTTTCGGTTATAGATTAAGATGAGAGAGCACACCCTCATCTTCCTAGTAGTGAACAAAAGCGTGAACTGGTTTTAACACGTTAATTGAGACATGTTGTTGCTGCTGTCAAACAGAAACAGCTGTGGAGGGGATAATCACCTTTTTCCACACAGCATTGATGGATATATATATGTAATGGTTATGACAATGAAACTAAAAACAAGAAAAGTTCAGAATTCCAAATGAGAACGAGCAAAAGCATTTGCTTGTATTTTTTGCAACATTGACTTCTGCAGTTGCCTCCTCAGTGCTTGAGTGTATAAGAATAATGCATGACTTTTGCAAGTAATAATAATAACCGGATGTTATTTTTTCATTGAATGACCACGATGACTGTGATTGAAAAGGGCTGCAATTGAAAAGCGGATGCTTATTTATTGCAATGAATGTCTGTATTTTTTTAAAATAAAATGCCTAAGCATACTCCAATAGTAGCTTGCTTTTCCCCTACTATTTACTTGTTGATATTCGAAGCTGAAATAAGTTAAACAGTATTTTTCCATTACAAAAACAAGATAGTAATAACTTTCAGTGACCTCCAGTGCATGCTACATATATTCTCAGTTCTGCAACAAAATAATTTCCTGTGACCAGGTCTATTACACTTTGCCTATCCATGACAGAACAACATAATGATTCAATTAGAGGGGCAAATTAATTTAATCCTCTTTGCCCCATTTTAAACAGTGGCACATTAAAAAATAAATGGCTATCTAACCTTCCATTTACTATCTTCATGTTAAAGGGGTTTTCCTGTAATGCTTTGATTGATTTTTATTATACCAAATTTCTTCAGGTTGGGGTTGATACTATACCAATCAAGCACCTGTGTTCCTCTTAACTGAGAGCTGTAGGACGCTTATAAAGAAAGCCTTGTGATTTCTGCATTGGTAAATGACAGTGGGCCTGACTTTTAGACATTCATATAATAATTGAAATTTGACATGATAACAATAAACAGCCTTGATCGCCTTGCCTAGGACAATACAATAATACTGTACGTAAACATGAACATATACTAATTTAATAAATACATTTAATCATGTGCTTTTCCATTTCTGGGGAAAATTCTAATAGGAGCTTGGAGGTCTGAAGGAAACTTCAAATAAATACGAATTAAAAGCATGACCTTGGCTTCCCACTGAGCAGGTTACTGAAATAAATGGTGTAACAGACATGGAGGGTTCGGTGCAGCCGTGAAAGGCAGGACTGACTGAAATTGAATTAAACATGCCTTGGAGATGCTTATACATCACAGGCTGTAATAAATATGCAATAATTCTATAGATAGCCTGTGGGTTTAAAAAATGGATTGGAAAACTAAGCTGCTCTCAAGCTTAATGCATGGTCGCCTAAACTGTTTACAAGGTTATTCTCTGCAGCACTAAGGAATGATGTTCCCCTTTTTTTGCTTTCAGCATTTTTTAATCGAAATCGAAAGCCAGAATTTATCCTTAATTTTTGGAACTGGGAAAGAGACCCTGTCCAGAAGAGCTGAAGACAATCTACCATAACAGCTGCTCCGAATCGGTTCTAAGCTCAGTGCCCTGGATCTATTGCCCTGTATTTTTGACATCCGATTCTGCAGGAAGGATACAACGAAGAATTCAATTCACTATGCATACAAACATGGGCATATACAGGATAGAGGCCACTGGGACGTTGGCCCCCACTGAAAGCTGATTGGGCCTTGGAGTGCCCCTGCCCTGTCACTCACCAATTCAAATCATATCATTGGCTAATTATAAGGTAGATCCCTCCCCTCCCACCTTATAACAAATCCAAGAATTGACCCTGTACACATGACAAAGGAAAACTTGAGAATCCTAATACCGCATAATGATAAGCAATTTGGAAAGAAGGCCACTGACCAACAACTAGGAGTGGTGACTTGAGCACAAGCAAGATTGTCGTAACTGAAGTAATAGACAGATTGAACAGTTAGGGTGAAATGTTCAGGTTCTGACTGTTTAAGTAAGTTCACATTAAGTCATAGCAAGTGGGTGGTTACCATGGATAACAGTAATGTAAGAACTCAAGGGCGCCCACGTAATTCCATATGGTTAATGTAGTTGGCACTGTATAAGCATATAGCTTTTAAAGAAAGTACATTTATTTATCAGTGTGTGTGTTTGTTTTACACATAGAAAAGCAAGGCAGGCAAATGACAAAGTTTCTATTGTTCACTGATGAACGTTACGAAGATGGAAGACCTCATTTTGGGGAAGGGAACATTTTGTCAGTGAAGCACCAAGTAGGTGTGGACACTAAGGTGCCATTACACCCACACAGACATTTACATTCTGCACAGGAGGGAGAAGCTCAAAGCATGTAAGGTCATAGCTTTTTTTTTTTTTTAGCAATCTGCAGCAGTCAAAGTAGCCCCAGGAACTTCTCACATTCCCCTTATCTCAACAAAAAAGTATGCAGTGTCATATTCCCCATTGCTGTTATTGTGATGCTAAATGAAATGAGAATGTTTCTGAGTAGCCTAGCCTGCCCAGTGCAAATGAGTTTATCGTTCCCTGTAGGAATATCCCGCGATGTACACCAGAGAAACGGTCTCTTTTTTTTTCTTAACCTGCAGAGTTAAGCTGTTTGTACACCATGCTTTTGATCACTACGGAGTCCCCCAGCATATCAACCAGATAAATATGCAGTGCCTTCTGTGAGGATAACAGCAATAGTCAAAAAAGCAATACTCTGAGCTGTCAAAAGGAAAAAAAAATGAAATGGTTTTTAAAGATGGTTCAGCTTTTCTCTCATTCTGCTCTCTTCCTGTGCTGCAACAGACTCACTGTGATTTGAGGCCTGTCCAGTCTTACTGGTGAATGCAGTGCAACCTGAAATGCTGTAGATCAAAATATATAACTGTGGAAATCAGACAAAAGGTGTGTGCTCATCCTCTTGGATGAAAAATGTGCAGCATGCGCCTGTTCGGTGGGAAAGACTGGCAGTTGTGCTTTTTCGATTTCCGCATGTTCTTTTCCTCTTGACAAAGTCTTAATTAAATTCCTAATTGAAACAGTTATTCAGTTTTTTGAGACACCAACTTATAATTGAACTGCCTCTGGAAAGGTCTTGTTTTCCTCCCCAAATAACAGATATCTGGCCTGGATGTTGTATTATTATTATTATTATTTTTTTAATGAATAAAAAAATTATATTAGAATTTATTGGACACGTATGAAAAAGGTTTATGGTAAACAGCCATAGTAATAATAATAATTATTCATTGCTGGATTTTTTTAAGTTGCACTGTATTTCATTTTAGTTTTTCATATAAGCACCAGAATATTTCCACTATCAAAGACAAAATCACCTATATGAACCCCTCTTTAATTTTAGCGGTTTAAGTTTTATGTATTTAAGTTTAGTTTTATTGAAATACTATCCTACATCCCCTTGATTCTACGCATGCAGTAATATACACTGATTATCCATGACATTATGCTGACAAAACAGCTCTGACCCATCAAGGCATGGACTCCACAAGACCTCTGAAGGTGTCCTGTGGTGTCTGGCACCAAGACGTTAGCAGCAGATCCTTTAAGTCCTGTAAGTTGTGAGGTGGAGCCTCCATGGATCGGACTTGATTGTCCTGCACATCCCACAGATGCTAAATTGGAGTGAGATTTGTGGAATTTAGAAGTCAAGTGAACACCTTGAACTCCTTTTCATGTTCCTCAATCCATTCTTGACCAATTTCTGCAGTGTGGCAGGTTGCATTATCCTGCTGAAGGAGGCCATTGCCATCGGGGAATACCACTGCCATGAAGGGGTGTACTTTCTCTGTAGCAGTGTTTACAGAGACATTGAACATTGCTCAGAACATCACACTGCCTCTGTCGGCATGCCTTCCTCCCATAGTGAATCCTGGTGCCATCTTTTCCCCCGGTAAATGATACACAAACGTGCATATCCACATGATGTGAAACAAAAATGTGACTCATCAGACCAGGACACTCTCTTCCATTGTTCCATGGTCCAGTTCTGATGCTCACATGCCCATTTTTGCTGTTTTCAGCAGTGGTCAGGGCTCAGCACGGGCCCTTGGACCAGTGTGTGGCTACACAGCCCCATACACATCAAGCTGCAATGCACTGTGTTCTGACACCTTTCTATGAGAGCTAGCATCAACTTCTTCAGCAATTTGTGCTGCAGAGGCTCTCTTGTGGGATCGGACTAGTTGAGCTTGCCTTAGCTCCCCACATGGATCGATAAGCCTTGGGTGATCATGACTCCATTGCCAGTTCGCCGGTTGGCCTTCCTTGGACCAGTTTTGGTGAGTATTGACTGACCACTGCATACCAGGAACACACCACAAGGCCTGCCGTTTTGGAGATCCTCTGGCCTGTATCACTGTCATTCAGATCTTTTCGCTTTTTTCCTGTTTCCAACACATCAACTTAAAGAACTGATTATTCACTTGCCTAATATATAATGGCTCCCTTGACAGGTGCCATTGTAACAAGATAATCAATGTTACTCACTTCACCTGTCTGAGGTTTTAATGTTATGGCTGATTGGTGTATATTTTGTGGTTTAGTCTCAAAAATAGGGTAAAATTTAATCCATTTACATTAGAAAAATGCAAACTTTCTAGATATACTGGCTGCTGTATATAACCTCTTGTAATTTTATACACCAACTTACTGAAAAAAATTATCTCAGTATATATGTATTATGGTTAAAAATACATACTGTAAATGAATGCACACACTTATATAGTTTGCTGTAGTAGTTCCTCAAAACTTAAATGCGCCCAAATTTCTCAAGTAGTTGTTTTCATAAAACCCAACCATGTAGTAGGCAAGAGTACAAAATTATTTCATTTGAATCTCTAAGGCGCAGGGGAATGTAACATTTACAGGGGCAATTTTCAGTAAACGCTAGTATGGCAGCACCTATTTATCAGTTTAATTTCCAGTCTTCAAAGCAATCCATGAGCAGGCTCACACACGGAGACAGTGTTATATAAACTGTACATAAACAGGCAATGCGATAAAGAGAGTGACGTGAGAAAGCTCCTTACAAGTGCCAGGCTGTGTATTTAACATAAATGAATTGCCTTCCCCAGATTCATCTGTATTCTGTGACCTCCTGTAACCTAGTTTGAAAGAAACGTGAAGTAAGTTTTATTTTGAAGATCATGAGTTGTATTTCAGGCAAAGGCCTTGCCGCCTTTGAGAAATGCAAGCAGAAGGTTCACATTCCCGCAAAGCAGCCACAAAATCTGCCAGAACTCCACCCATCAAATCTGAGTTCCCTTTGCGTTGCTCCGCTTTTCATTTTTTAACTAAAAAAAAGAGAGAATAAAGTGGATACTGACCGAGGATGACAAAGGCTACATCTACATCTGTCTGGTTTTCTTTCCTACAAGGAAATGCGTGTTGATAAAATTCACAAAACGTGGCAGTAACAGAAGAATGCAATATATTAGATTAAAATATAACATCCCTTAATAAACATACAGCTGGACTATTTAAACTTAACTACATGTTTACTGTTATAAAAAACAATATCCCTGTTTTGGGGCGATAGCTCAATCTTTTTTTCCCGTTCTTTTTAAAGATAATTTCGTCAAAGCAATTATTAATGGCTGTTTCTGCAATTAAAGCTGAGCTATTATCCCATGGTGCTTCTTTGGGCTGGAAGTGAGTCGTTTCTCAATCAGAGTTTCTTTGTAATATATTGCCTCTTTTGACAAAATAATCCCAATTATGGTGTGATAAATCCAGTCCTACCCTATCTTGCAGAAACAGGCTTATGCATATGCCAAATGAAAATTTGATCCAGCTAAGTGCGTGATAAATTGCTCCTTGCTATAAAATACGCTAAATGGCGAACTCGAGACTCAAATGGTGAATTTCTGTCTTTTATGCTGCACTTTTGATTCGGTCCAGCTTTCTGGGTCGCCATGTTAAATAATCTTCCTTTTCGAACTATTTCTATTAATGATGCCGTGTTCTTCTCTATAGCAGGAAATATTAACACTGGTAGCTATTTATTGATGTGAATATGATTCTGTGCCAAACAATGTTACTGTATGTCAAAGACTGACCATGAATGGAAGAATGGTAGGTGGTCCTATTACTTTACCATTTCTTCTGACAAATGAAGTAGAGAAATATCTGCAAGACTAAAACACCAAAACATGTTTGCAGAATACAAAAGTACTGTCTGCTATAGAGAAGCTTGACAGAGATGCTTAAAAAGTCTTCAAAGGGGTGGTCTTCCTTTCTGTGTTCCACTAATGCATGTGAAGAAAATTGTGTGCTTATCATTTTAAACCCTTTTAGCTTTGGTTATCTTTGTGTCTCCCATTGTTTTATTTAACATACATTTTCCTGGGATTGTGACAATTCCTGTGACTTAGTCATGTAATTATCAAGCTGGCAATGAAAATGACCGTTTTAGCATTTCAAAGGACTGGTGTATTTGGACATTCTTAATTTCAGGGCCCCAAGCTCTTTATATTTTGGTGCAATGGATGCATAATCCCATAAAGTGTGCCTGCTACTAAGCAGGGGTCTGCAATATATATAAAGTACCAGTCAAATGTTTGGACACATTCACCAATAGAAAATTTTATTATGTTTATTCACTACATTTTAGGCTATAAAGACAGCAAAACCATAAAATAACATATATGGAGTTAAGTATTAAACAAAACAAAAACATTACACTAATAATTTGTTGGGGGGGGGGGGGTAGCTCTGTGGGTTGGGACTCAGTAGGTTGCCAGTTCAAATCCCTGGGTTGGCATAGTGATCCCACCATTGGGTCCTTGAACAAGGCCCAAGGTCTCCTCTACGCCAGTTTCATGAGGTGGCCTCCTGGGATGCTTCTCCAGCTGTCCAGAAGGAGGTCCTACATATATGCTGTTCACTACATATATCCTGATCACTATTTTTTTCTTTACTCTCTGGTCAAACCCCTCCAAAACCACTTCTACTTCGTTTATGTCAGGTGGCCAGGTCACGTGATGTGACTCCTTGCAGGCAGCTTGGCATTTCCAAACATTGACTGATATGTGTCCCAATTCATTGAGATTAGCTATGATGGCAGCTCTGTGCTGCAGCCTCAGACCTTCAGCAGTCTGCTTTTGGATCCCGCCCTAGGTTATATACATGGAGTTTTCGTGTGCATTTGTCGATTTCCTCCACAGTGTAAAGAACTGCAATTTATGTGTGTTGCTTTCTCTCGCTGCCCTTTGTATGTCTTTTGATGAGTCCCATTCCGGGTTCATCCTGCTTCATGCCCTCAGCATCACAGAGTTTTTCTCTGCTTCTTACAGCCCTATGTCAGGTAGGTGTTTCTAGGGAAAACAATAAGAAATAAATACCTACTACAAATGATATGGTTTAAGATCATTATTACAGACAAGCGAAACAGCTTGTTAAATTGGATCAGGGTCTATTTTTGTCATTAATTGTGTTTTCATTTAAATTTAATCAGTTTTGATCTAGTCCTCATTTACCACGGTAAAACATTATTTTGTACATTACTTTGTAAGCTCACTTCATAAGCCAATCTGTAAATAAAAAGAGAACTAATGGCCACAAAAACCTCATTCTTTCACCTGGAATATATCAATCTAGAGTATCAGACCAGTGTTCTGTATTCATTACTGTGAATAGGTGAACTGTTTTCCTGAAGATGAATTTCAGCATATATGAAAATGCTCCAGGTAGGCCTGTTTTTTCTGTTTTGGTCCCAGTGCTAAACCCAGAAATACCCAATCCAATTAACTGAGAGCTGACAGCTCCACTGATGTATGGTTGCTCAACGTGTTATTTACGGAAAGAAAAGCTATGTCAGCCTTTCTGCTTTAAGCAGAACTGCTGCCCCGACAAAGATTTGAGGCGTATTGTTTAGACGGTATGTACAAGTCAGACAAATGCTGGATTTTGCATGATTTTGCTTGCAAAATTCAAACCATCTGCTAGCTTTGCAATAAATCTGCAAATTAATAGGGATTAAGCAAATGTCTCTTTGTCATGTTATGTAATAACAGCTGCAAGGAGAAAAGTGTTTAAATTTCTCATTTTGGAAGACCCCCCCCCCCCACATGTCTCCAGAATTTATGTATACAAACCCAGGCCCCAACAGCACTTTTATAAATGTGATTGTAAATCAAAATAACATCTATTTTTCTATGCCGGTGAGTAATATGGTTGAAATTGAAAAGATATTAGTACTATGAACATAGTAATACTAAAAGTCACTTGTTTAGAAAATGCTAGTAATGACCAGAAATTCCATCAAATTTAAAAATGCTCTTTGTTGTATTTTTTTACATTTTTTTTAATTTTTTTTGCAGTGCACCTGTAATACGGAATGTGATCAAATTCAAGTGAAATGAACCAAAAGAACAATTTGTGTGATATTATACATTGTAATATGTATTTGTGTGATGATATACAGTATGTACATTATTACACCAAAGGAATGATAACAAAGACATTTACAGCTATAAATTTTAGTCTTATATGAAGTGGGAAATACGCATTAGCTAGCACTCCAGCAGAGACAGTGGTGAATAGCAGTTCCCTTGAAGCGTCCCTATTAGCGGCTCGCATTGGGGGGAGGACGGTACTCCAGGGATATGTAACTTCCAGATACATCATCTTTTTTAGACCACCGACTAGTTAAATGTGCCCAATTGGGCGGTCCTTCGAGAGTTGCCGCTCTTCAGGATGTCTGCATGTGTTGCTACCCCATACAACTGCCTGTGGTTCAGTTGGGCCATTGAGTTCTTCATCTTAGCAAAGATCAAGAATAAATGACAATCATGCAATATTTTAATTTTGGTGGGATGTTGAATGAATGTTCTATGGAATCCAGTATGGTAATTTTCATTATATAGACAATGATCTGGACATACCTACTGAAAATCGCTTGTTTTTCAACAAGACAATGACCCTTAATTAACACACTGCAAGGCTATGTAGTAACTACTCAATTCAGTCCAGTTTGTTTTTATATAACGCCCTTCACATTAGAGTTGCTCCAAGGCGCTATACATGGGTGCAATTCATTTCTACATCATTTGTATGCAATAATTCAAAGACAGGGAAAGGGGAAGACAAAGGAAGAAAGAAGGCCAGAAGACAATGGAGGAGAGGAGATATTATCTTGTGAGCAAGGAGTGAGATAGAGCTGCTTTGGGATGAGTTGAACTGAAGAGTAAGGATAAAGTAACCAACTTGTGCCCAGAAATTGTGGATAGTCCTTTAGGACTATTGGAGTAGCATTCCAGGTGGCTACATCTGGAAGCTGCTTGAAAGCGTGCCAAGTCTCTGCAATGCTGTCATTGAAGCAAAAAGGGGATATATGAAGAGTTTAAAATTTGCGATAATTTTGAGATGTTGAACACTTCTCTTGGTCATTGCAGTATTTGTTACATATTACTTCAAAGACTCTAGGCCTTTCACTATATGGTGAATAACTTAGATAAAATGATCGGGTGTGTCCAGGTTTTTGACTGGAACTGCTGCTTTCCACATAGTTAAGTAAAGCTGACAGTAAGACCCTGGAATTAGTTACTTTATCATTCACATGAGGCACAATTAAACAAACAGAGATCAACACCAGTTCAGCAGCCTGATTGGTCAGGACCACGTGATAGGAGATGCACATAAGTACAGTATATGGAAGGAAACATATAAACAGGGATTGACATAACTGGTACAGTACGCAAGTATGCATTCACCTTTAAAAGCGATACGTTCAGCAATCGATTAATGTAACAGCCAAAATACGTACGTATTTTATGTGCATTTGCGCTGATATAACAAGAAATTATCGTGCATTTTAACCTTTATATGCTAATTCGTACATAGTTAGCGGTATAAAAGTTAAAATGCACGGTCATTTCTTGTCATATCGGCGCAAATGCACATAAAATACAAACACATTCACGCTGTTACAACAATCGATTGCTGCGCATATCGCTCTTAAAGGTGAATGCGTACTTGCGTACCAGTTGTGGCTTCACAAATGCTTTGCTGCATACCTCGGTTGTAACGAGTGGTTATTTCAGTCAAAGTTGCTCTTCTATCAGCTTGAATCAGTCGGACCATTCTCCTCTGACCTCTAGCATCAACAAGGCATTTTCGCCCACAGGACTGCCGCATACTGGATGTTTTTCCCTTTGCACACCATTCTTTGTAAACCCTAGTAATGGTTGTGCGTGAAAATCCCAGTAACTGAGCAGATTGTGAAATACTCAGACCGGCCCGTCTGGCACCAACAACCATGCCACGCTCAAAATTGCTTAAATCACCTTTCTTTCCCATTCTGACATTCAGTTTGGAGTTCAGGAGATTGTCTTGACCAGGACCACACCCCTAAATGCATTGAAGCAACTGTCATGTGATTGGTTGATCAGATAATTGCATTAATGAGAAATTGAACAGGTGTTCCTAATAATCCTTTAGGTGAGTGTATATAAATATAAATGTATATAAATATGTGAGCTAATCATGAATAATTCATCTTCTGCAATTTAACTTGCATATAAACTAATTCAAAGGGTGGTATTGCCAGAAATATAGAAATCGGAATTGGGACAGAACTGTTTAGGTTTCAGGCCACAAAAAATAATTGTACCTTTATAAAACTTTGAAAATATTATATGTCTAGCACATATATTTTTGACAGATATCTCTATAGTCAAAAATGACAAGAGGCAGGTGTTATCTAATATTAAGGATGGAAAAAAGACACAAACACAAAAGATCATCACGCTGCTGAATATTGAGTAATCTACGCAGTACCTCTATGTGAAACCAAGAAAACTTGATAGAAGGGCAGCAATATGACACAATGATTCATTCATCATACTCTTAACAGTCATTGAGTTACTGCAATATTCTATTATTTTTTTGTTTCTATGGATTCAAAATGCAGAATTCTCTCTCTCCCTCTCTCTCTCTCTCTCTCTCTCCCCCCCTCATATTTTTTTTTTTTTTCATTTTTTTTCCTGACCAGTTCTGTATGAAAGGTCTTCTTTTTCATGCCTTCTACTCAGATGAGCTTTAGCAATCAAAATTGCCAATTGAATTCTGTGTTGGATGACAAGATCTGGGAACTACACCCTCAGGATTCTACCTCAGATCAGGCAGCCTGTACAGATTTTGAATGGAGAACCTGGATTGGATCAGAGATGTTATAGAAAAACTCTATTTCTGTTTTTTTTGCAAGTCCCCTGACCTAGAAGATCTGGATCAAACTACAATACACAAAGAACTGTTCCACAGTGGACACAAATTTTAATATTTAATTCAGCACATGAATATTAACAAAAAACAATTGCACTCAGATATTCCTCCACTGATGGCATGCTAGTCCATCTCTCCCTTCCTCTCTCTCTCTCTCTCTCTCTCTCTCTCTTTATCTATCTATCTATCTATCTATCTATCTATATATATATATATATATATATATATATATATATATGACAACAAAGAAAAAAACCTATTTGAACTGGTTATATTTACTTTTAATTTGTAGTAGATATATCACTTCAAAAAGGCAAACAGATTTTAACCCATTGAACCTAAGCTTCTCTTGTCTTATCATATTAAATAAGTATAATATTAAAAGTATAATATATTAAAGTATAATATATTATAACATATTAAAAGTATAATATATTAATTAATTCATTTTTGTGTAAACAATGACAAATACAAGAAGATGATTTATGAAAGAAGAAGAATTATGAAAAAAAAGATTTTTTTTTCTGGTCATGTGGAGGAACTATGCTAACTCTGCCATGTTTAAGTCAGTCTTTTCATCCATTTTACTTGACCTTGTGTCAGTTTTACTTATTAATCTTTTCATCCAAGACATACCTCTGACTTGGCTAACATCCAAGGTGATCATGTGGCCTCACATGTACCGTGTAACTAACAATAAAACTAAAGTCTGGTAAATATTGGCCTGTTTCTGTTGCTAGAAAAAGAGTATTTGAAGTGTTGTTATTATTGTTTGTTATGTTACTTCTTGTGTTACCTTCTGTCTTGCTTGGAATTCACTTTACCGAACCTGTCAAGAAGGTTGTGAAGGTTGAAAATGTTATACCAATGTTTATCTCAAAATGACTCAAATTGTTCTTTATGACTTTTTGGTAACATGTACAGTCCAAATTCACTGAAAACTGGATATGCATGCCAAAGCATTCTGCCAGCATGTCTCTCAGGGTCACTTAGTTGAAGTGGTTCAGTAATTTACTGGTCTGTTAGAGACAATACCTGTGTAAAATACAGGTCAAGAGGATATTGTCCTCCCTTCATCGTGAAACCCTAACAGTTTCCTAGCAATGGGTCTGGTGGGTCTCCACAGGAGCCGTTTGGGCATACCTTTGCTCTGTATACATTTCAAGGTGAATCTTTTTTTGCTACACATCTCTGTGTGAAAGGCAGCTGACAGGAATATGTAACATTTTTTAAATTGTTACCAAGGTTCTGCTCCTTTTCATTTTATTCATTAATGTCCAATGGAAAGATCAAATTAAATTAAGATAATTAGAGCTAAGCAGTCTTGGAAATTCAAAGTGACTGCCGTTTGCTAAAACATGGTGTGGAATCATAGGGCAGGTTCTTTGCGTCTAAAATAAATGAATTTATGTGTCTTCGCCTTGGTCTTCTGTAAGACTGCTGAGTTCAACAGGAGCCTGTGACCCTGGACCCCTTTGGGCCTAGATTGTGTCTCACCTCAAGGAGAACTGTCAGGTTGGCTCTGACAAGACTGGACTTACAAATTCACCCCAGCATATCCATCAGACCCACCAGAACACCTGCTGAGCGAGAGGTGGCTCACAGACCCGTTCTCACAGTCCTTCTGCAGTTCCATTCCTTCTACTCATCCTTTTTTGTTCTAGACCTGGGTCACACACCCAGAACATTTGGATGTGACTGGAAATTGTGTACATAATTCTGATCGGTCTCTTTTGAATGGGGCTGTAGGTAAAATAGTGTCAACGTAGCCTGATATATAATACAATAAAATATAGAATTATTTGATGGTTCTTAAGCAGTAAGCATTTTTAAAATTGATGGAAGGCTGGATGGATGAATGAGGTTTATTGTTCCATTGCCATATCCACTGGAAATAAGTTTTTTAACCTGGTCGTTGATTGGTCTATTACCATATTCAATGTATCTCTTTGTAATATTTTAAGGAGGCTCCACAAGATAGTTGGAGAGTCGCTCTGGGGTCACCTTTATATGCCTCAGGCCAGTAGACATTCCAGAATAAGGTCTCCCCCTAGGCTAACACGAAAACAGTTTTGTCATTTCTATTGTTTCTTCCTTCTGCTTTTGATAAACTCACATCTACTCCTGTTGTCAAATAACATTCATATTCTTCCCATCTTTGCGTCAAGTGAGTCTGAAGGATCTTTGCGTCCTTCAGTAAATATGCTCATGAAGCTCTGTGCAAAATTAATTGCTTTACACAGATACCAATCCTGTAATCAGTACATAATTAGTCTTGGTGATGTGGCTGGTCTTGAAGAAGACCATGAAATGCGGTATATTTGATTATAGCTAGCCGTGTTTAGCTTGATGGTCATATGGTCAACAAGGTAAATCCCTTGTGATAGTTATAGTTTGCTGTGTGAAATGCACAAATAAGGTTAAGAAGACCAAGGACACTAATGGAATGGCAAGAGGGTATTTAATTAGCCTTCATTCATTGCCCCAATAAATTGTCCCCAATGCCAAATTATGGAATATGTTGTTGTGCAGATGACTGGCCACAGTGTTAAACAGAAGCTATGCTAAAAACTTAATTAAAATGTTTTTTTTTGGGACAGATGCTTGCATTTTAATAGTAATATATTTTTATTATTATAATTTTATAAATATAATTTTTCTTTGTCAAAATTGAGAGGAACATTGAACATGACTAGCTGAGAGATGAACCACTCAGTTTGTAATTCTGTTCCCGAGGTTAAAGATATTTTCTTAGACTGTCCTGAGTAATAGACGTGCTTAGAAAAATACACTGATGAGAAGTTTCAACAGATGAAAGATTTCTGTATAAATCAAGAAACAGTATTAAAAAGATACTCAGTATTTCCTCCTGAAGAAACATTTATGAACCTTGCAGGTGTAATACAGACATACACGGCCGTATACTTTTGTAAGGCTAGTAGATTGACTATGAAGGCAGACAAAGGCTTTTAATATTACACTGTTGATCCTCTTGTCTATCCAGCAGCTCAATATTAAGCTAGAGAAAAGCACAAAAAAAATTAAAGAAGGCTTTGTTTTTTGTGTAAATCAGTTGTGAAGCAGCACTTCATGTTTGCATTTACCCTGTCAGCACAAGGCTTCTGTGTTTAAAAAATAGGAATAATTATCTGAAAAAAGATGTCACTGATTACTGATTGCTAAATGTTGCCGTGCACATAAATAACTGTATTGTCTGACGCAAGAACTTTAGCAACATAGCTCTTAAACAGCAATGTGGCTAATGATTGCATGATCCAGTCTTTGACCATGACTGTGAATGAATCAGCATGGGACTGGTAGCTAAAACAGTTCAAAAGCACACAGAGCATCAGAGGGTCTTGGCATTGTTCACTTGAAGGTCAAAATGCTTTTTTATGCAGGAAACAGAAGTGAGGACTCACTGAGGCAACTGAGCTATCTTCTAGTTCAGTGGTTCTCAATCCTTTTGGACAAAGTACCACTTCGGAACAAAACAAAGCAGCCAAATACCACAGTAAACTGAATCACAGTAACATATTACTGTGGTCTTTTGGTGTTCCACCTGTGGGCATGCCAATTACAAGGAGCAATGTGTACCACGATTTGAAAACTACTGTTCAAGTTCACAAATGTTCAACTTGTTTTTACCCTATTACAATGGCTTCAGCCAATGAGCAGTGGTCCTCTGTTTGGGGCCAGTGAGAAAATCCAGAGAACTGTGACTGTGCCACTTCTAAATCACAAATTAAACCAAATCAAGAGAAGAGATTTTATATATACATAGTTTTTTTAGAGCATGCAGTATAGATGTAGGTCATCAAATGATTTATATACTAAGGCTGCTCGATTATTCTGCTCGAATTATTATGCTGATCAAAAATCATAATCATGATTATTTTGGTCAATATTGATATCGCGATAATTTAACAGGATTACTTACTGACTTGAACTCAATTTAATTCAGCTGAGAAACAAAAAGGGGCATGTAAGGGGTGTGCTGGACTTACAGCAAGATAAAACAGGTGCATCACTGCAAAACAAAATGTGGCACAATAATCATTTTATCTTGATTATTTTGTTTTGAGAATCGTTGGAAGCCTAAAATTGCAACTGAAATTTAAAGGCGCTTCATTGCCCAGCCCTATATGATACTGGTTTTGAAATATTTGACCTTGAGACATGTCTATTCAAGCTGAATATGTGGAGACAGTTGAGCAAAAATGAGATGTGAAGTATATACAATTATTTCAAAGTTGCAAGAGGTCACTTCAAAGAGTATGAACAATAACTAACAGAATGATTGGTTAAACACAATCCTGACATAACATGTTACATTCAGTAATGGTCAAAGATCTTTCTCAACATTAATTCAAGTTTAGACAAATAGAGGAGCGTGTTCTGGACCCTGAACTTTGTAGAAAATAGCTTTGTGCTGTATGTAAAGAATACATCATAATTTGCCCTCTTTCAGCAATTCTCAGTGGCAGGGTACTAAGGGAGACTTTTCCTCTGAAGAGTAAAGCTTCAAAATATTAAACAGTGAGACAGTAGAAAGGTGATTAAGTCAGGTTAAGCCCAACACTGTACATGGGATAGAGGTAACAAATTTTATATAAAAGCGAGAAAAAGGTAACTGATTTTTGTTTGTTTATTTATTTATCTATTTTTTAAATGAACATGTGCTTTCTCTTTCAATGCATTGAAGTTCAATGTCAAGCTTTGTCACATTTAATGTATTGAGTATGAGACCTAAACCTAGCAGTTCTGGAAAGCATGAGCGTAAAGTTCCCGTACATATGGATATTTAACGATAGCTGTGGGATTTACAAATGGTCTCTGGAAAATCAAGAATACCAGACTGCTGCAGTATTATTAAGACAAGGAATATGGCTGCTTTTGCAGCATGTGGCTGATAGTGTCATTCTTCAATATCTACTTTTCTGGGGGCCCAAGGCTTGCACAGGTAGGGGACCCCTAAGTTATTCAAGCAATTTTTTGGAGTCGAAAGAGAAATGAGAGTGAATTAAAAACAATGAAACAGCAATAATATGCTAATCAGAGTGCGGGTGCTACCTGTAAAGTTTACCGATCAAGGTGACAGGTCACCCTGCTGGGAAAATGCTTGATCAGTTTAACTACCTAGCTGGTTTAGCTGGTAATACCACGCAGCTAAACTATCATAAAGCAGCAAGAGATGGGATATGACCATCTAAGATCTTAGAGCAGCTAAAACCAGCTGCAAGCACAAGCTGGTATTTAGCTGGATTTTTCAGCGGGGTTATTTTTACATGCAACTATTTTATTTTTGTAACCAGTTGGAGATAGAATGGAGCTACTTTTTAAAAGCAAAATTACCAGCCCCCATGAAATGGACAGCATGTTGCACAACATCAAATTACTGCTATTCTCAAAATAACAAGGATGTTACAAAATGTACCCACTAGTGTGTAATCATAGCTTGTTGAAAAGGGATTCTGGGTATTCAATATTCGACAAAGTAATAATGTTTTTGGGTTAACGTCGAAATTATCTTGCCATAAAGCCTGTGTAAACATACCTGGGATGTATATTTATAAATATTTGGCCGCCGTAGTGGTCAGCCGCCTTTTTTTTCTTGGAAGTAAATTCCCTTAGAGTGCCCCCAGTAGTCATCTGTTAGAAAATTAGCATGATTAACCAAAAACCGTTGGCAAGGTCAGGTTGGATTTTGCCCTGGACACATCTGCTCAGAAGCTACGTAAAAAGCACATCATAAATGTGAAAAAATTTGTACATGTCCCTTTTAGTATATTCTGTCATGAGCAATGAGACACGATAGGGGGCAACACAGACTGGGTTCAGTCACAAGGTGGCAAGCCCTTCAGAATAGTGGTCCTTCAAACCCCTTGGAGGACAATCATCAGCGGCCAGCCATGTCCTGCCGGCACCTTAATAACCACAACTGAGAAGATATGCTGACCGTCGGGCTGGGTGGTGCTAATCACCCCCTCCTGCCATGTGGTGGATTCCCAATTCACGGTTATGTCGCATCTGTTTTTCTCATTTTAAAATGTTATCATATATGTTGAACATTTGATGAGTTCAAATTAATGTGCTCATACATCCCAAGTAAATATAGCCTTGGTGTGTTCATATTCAATATCCGTCCTAATAATTCAGCTTTAAAATACTGGCATGATGAAAGAAAGAAACGTAACTGAAGTACAAAATGTTCTGCTTTAATACTTTGCAAAGAGGCTTGTAGTTTCTTTGTCTACCATTCAGTATCAAACTAGCCATTTTATATTAGCTTGACTGAATTCGCCTTGATTAAAATCTTAGATTTTATGAATTTATATTTGTGGTTATAGAAATGAGACAGATCAACACTCGCCACACCTAACTCCTTTCTTACCAGCTGAATTAGCATTTGCAAACAATCTTTGTCCCCTGAGGTTCACAGGTTCATTTTGCAGTTTTCGTTGGGTTGTCTTATCTCGCATTCTTTGCTAAGTTACACTGTTTTCTGAAAGCTGATGCTCTTTCAAGAATGATCGCCGTGATTCTCTCAGGTGGGACCACCGGTAACTGGGACCACCGGTAACTGAGGCTTAGCCAGATGCTGTACTGGGGTGATGCAGTCACATTGTTGAATCATCACTTGTGCAAAATCACTGCACAAAGCTCACTGTCATGACTGTATTCTGGTAAAAATGCAGACACAGGAAAAAAAATGTGGCCATATTGTGAAAAGGACAGCATCACATCTCCTTTGCTTCCTCAAAACAAATAAGACAACAACAACAACATAATAATCATCATCATCATGTTATGCGTACCGGTGCTCCTAGTAGAAAGATAATTCCAGAATGGCTACCATTGTTCTTCTCTCTGTGTGCACATTACTCGCCAGATGGCATCATCAGTAGATGACAGTTCACGGCGAAAGAACACCGTCCAGACTTTGCAGGTGGTACGTAGGTTTTGTGTAGGCTGACATATATCATATTTATTTTTCCCCTTCTATATTCTCTCTTTTATGACTTATTTTCTGAATCAAAGAAGTAGATAAGAAACTGCAGCAATATTCAGTAAGAAAGTGAGTAGTAAGTCCAATGATCACTTTTTATTCAATAATATAGTCAATGTAATCAACAAATGACTATATAAAAAAGTATACTAGTAGTACTACCATAAAGTGATTACAAACCGTCAGGCACAAATCTTACCATTTGTCTTAACTGCAAGGACCAGTTGAGTATAAAGAGTCACGGTCACAGAGAACTAAATCTTGGTCTGGATTTGTACTCTCTGGACCTGAAATCTCCACCTCTGATGTACACAGTGTTCATAAAATGCAGGTAAGAGCAGTAACAGTACAGTACTGTGCAGTAATAGTTCCTCCTGTTTCAGACATTGTCTTTTGCTTGCATTCTCCATACCTTTTTGGATAAACCCAAATAAAACACACAAAGGACCGTCTGCTCTCCATGCAAACATGCAGGCTGTCACCTCACCTTGTTTTCCACAGCTGATATAAGAAGATGGCTGCATTTGGGGAAAACGGCTGAATTTAGCTGCAGCACCAAACAAAGAGAGGATATGTACATTATACAAGGAATACAGTGCATTTTAAGTCTATTCTTCTATGTGCTAAGCAGCCTCAACAATTTCAGGTGCACATGTGCAAACAAATTTTAGTTTTGCATGCTTTCGAAAGAAAATGGAACAGTAGAATGATCGCGGGTGCTTAATGCCATAAAAATGCAGTAGCCAGCACTATGTGTTTATGTTGCTTGGAATTTGTTTTTATGAATGTGATTTTTATTGGTACTATTTCGTTGACTAATCAGGTTTTTTTTTTTTTTTTGAATGTCCGTGTAGGATACCTTGAAAAGCTTAGCTATTTCACACTGTTCCATTATATACAGTATTTGTACACAATACATATAAGCTTTGTTTTGTATCAGGGATCCACTAGTCATCATTTTTTAGCTCCATAATTCTCCCCAGTGCTACAGTTATTCTATCACTTGCCTTCCCGTAATATAGGTATACATTGAGAGCAGATATTGGTAACCCACACAGTAAATATCCTTAGAATAGCAATACAGCTGTTTTACGACCATGCATTATATACAGTACACCATTGTAATGTATCTCTAACACCAACAAGGTTCAACCATGGCCTACAACCTCTCCCCAATAGCCACATATTCACACTATGGGGAGTCATGTTTCCTGACTTACCAGTTGCTCATGTACACATATTACATATTTTTAATTAATTAATCAAGCCCATTAAAGGTACAAAAAATGCAACGTTTTAGTGAAAATTTCATTTCAGTTAGTAATGTGTGTTTTCATTGTTAATAATTTTATGTCCCCTTAAGTACTATAGTACTTTTGAACTATCAAGTCAGTAGTATTGGCTACAATAACTCAGTTCCAGTTAAATCTTCTAAATAATGCAATAAAATGGTCTGCAATAAGGATTACATTAAAATGTCTTATACAAATGTCTATACTACTTACTAATGTCTCTTCCTTTCTTTGATCTTTTGACTTAGTACTTACAAACCAATTTAACCACCAACACTTAGTCCTCTGTATTCCATGTAGTCCACTCTTGTATTCAGGTTTTTTGTTACATTGCATCATACAGCAACTGGCCACAACTGCAGTGGAAGTGAAAATTCTGGTACAATATTCTTAAATACCACTAGCAGCTTATTACGTTAGACATTGAAAGTCTTTGCAGGTTACAGGTTGTGATGTGTTTTGTTCCCTTTGAACTACAGATTGAGATTACTAGTGAAGGCAAAAATGAGGCTTTGAATGTAGTGCCAATCACTGCCAGATTTAATCCAATGAGAAAGAATAACAAACAACGCACAGCAAATTGAGAACAGGCTAAAATCCCTGTTATTGATGGCACATTATAACCCTCTAACTGGTTTCAAAAACCTTGTTTCTTCCATCACACTTCATTACTGACAAAAGCAAGTGAAGAAGATATGAATTGTCACACTATTTTCCCCACAAAGCCATGTAAGACCTACCAAAACACTGCATTTAAGGTAACATAAAGACCTGTGACACAGAAAATGCTGATCATGTAGTGTATTAGATATGTAAGGAAAATACCATTATTTAAGAAAAATGTACAACTCCCTAACATTTTCCAGTGAATGATAAATAATGTGATGCAAACAAACTTAAAATGTAACATCTATAAGTTGCCAAAGCATCAATTATCTGTATATTTCCAGGTTCCATTTTTGCTGGAAATATGTTGTTTGCCTCAGAAAAAAGAAGAGTCATTTTGATTAATGTGACACATTTGAACAAATGCAAAACAAAGATACATTTATCACCTAAACAGTTTTTTTTCCCCATTTCTAAGAGCTTTCTGCTGCTGTGTTGATGGTTACATTGTCAAAGAAAACAAAATGGATACCGTACCAATAAAAAAAAAAAAAGCGGAAATATCAAGACTATATCTATATATATAATATAATATGAACCAAGTGCACCTGAAAATCTTGTGTTACCTATGGGAAAGGGCTGTATTCAGTTTAAAAGACGTGACAATCCAAAAGACATAGTAAATAAGTGATTATCATGTAAACCAGAAAGCAAATGTAATTATGGTAACACTTTCTATGAATGCCAGCTCTATAAGAATCTATCAACCCCTTCATATCATAATGCATAAAGCATTATAAAGATGGCTATAAATATGTATTTATAAAAAAAAGGCACAATAATAATAATGCATTCATAAAGCATTATAAACATGGCTATATATATTTATAAAAAAGGCATAACACATTATAGCTATGTTGATTATGCATAATGAATGCTTTATGAAGGTCCCACCAGTAAAGTACCACAGATATCTTCAGAATACAGGCATCCTTAATTCTTATACAGCCATTATAATGCATTATGGAGGTATCTACAGTGCAGTTTCACTGGAGCTCATGAAGTATTAATCAACGCTGCAATGCCTTATGACTGTCAATAGACGATGCTGTAATGCTTTATTATTACTGACCATCGTAATGCATCATGAAGCTATCTTTAATGCATTGTAGATGACAGTTTTAAGTAAAAAGTTATTCAATTGAACAAACACAGTATATTTCCTTAACAAACAGCGGAGACTTCGATAGTCGATTTCAGTCAATTTTGCAAGTAATATTTGAAACAAAAATCAGAAAATGGAACCATCCATCTATTTCCAATACTCGCTTAGCTTATGCAGTGTTGCAGTATTGGCCATCCAATACTGATTTTAAAAGCGTTTTCACAAAAAAACCAACACTTTCAGTAAACTTAGTTCAGAACTAGCCAACAGCTTGTCATTCAATGACTTGACAGCCCATATTATGCTAGCAGCTATAGCTATGCATGTTGAGCATTATGCTATCGCTCAGGTATAATTGGCCCACTTTCCTAACATTATATTCCAAGACTCATTCACCTTGAAAGGGAAAAAAATCTCATGGTGAGCTGTATAACAAGGCAATCTCTATCAGGCCCATCCATATTTCTATTTCAAGATCTGTCAAAGCAGCGGGCATCCTGGGCATAATGACCAACAGCTATCAGGCTTTGCCATTTTGAGGGCTCTCAACAGATGAGGTCTTTCTATTTTTCTCTGTAACACATCAGACACTCTGACCAAAATTGTGTGCACTCCTGATTTCTCAGCCGGGACACACATATTACGCCAGGGTTATTATAATAGTACGAGGGGGAAGTAATTAGTCTGAAGAATCAATTATTTATGTGTTTTTCACTGTATTGTAACCCAGTGTACATATTATACAATCAATACATTTCAGAAGTTGAAGATGAACTGTTGTTTTCATTGCTGTTATCTTCTAGACTGTATATTTTGATTTTGAACACACCTTGGGATACAAGACACCCAATGCAACATCGAAATGCCTAGAGCAAAAGAAACATTATCTTCATGTAACTGAATATTGTTCATGCTTCTCCTGAGGATGTGGCTGATGATGTCTGAGACTCTTCACTCTCTCCGTCTCTCTGAGGACGGAAGGGAAAACATCTCGCAGTTAAGTTACTACTGCGAGAGTTAGCATGTACTGTATGTGTTATCTGTTGTGTTCTAGAATATTTAAATCCACAAACTTAAGAGAAAAAACCCCAAAAATGTTACTGTTTAAGGCATAAAAATTATATTGATGAGTCGCAAAACTATTTAATGCATTTCTGTAAAACAAAAAATGACCAACATTATCTTCTAGGAAAAAGAAAATAAACTCTGCTGTTTACCCATTTTTGGCTATTTATAAAGTTATGTTCACATATTCAGCTGAACTTAAACACCTCTCTCTTGGATACAACATTCTGTGTTTATGAAACTGAATCCATCAGCCTGTTCCCTTAGCTGAATATCTATTGTCAAGGCAAGCAAAGTCACACTTCCATTTGTCTGGCTCGTTATTGCAAGGAAACCAAATACTTAAAATTAAACTAATAAAAAGAAATACATAAGTAATGAAAAGAGGAAAAACAGATGAGGTTAATCTTCCAGCATCTTTCACAGGAAAATTCCCAGTCGCTATTATAAATGAAAAAAATAAAATGCACAGTGCTTGGGGAGCAAAGCAGATATAAGAGCGATTTAGCGTCGTTAAGTGTTCATTTTGCCGAGTCGTGACCCTGTTGCTATCAGAAAAACACTGGGGCAATACTATGTTTCACATTGTTGTATAATGCATCCAATGAAGAAAATCCCTTCCAAGAAAATTACGCAGGGAATGCCTTCGCCTCCAAGCAGGATTCTGCATTACAGAGACTCATTAGCAGGACGTGCCGTTCAGTCCCAGCCTGAGACCTTGCCGTGTCTTGGTTCTGCTGCCAACCCTGAGCTTAAATAATTTGTTTCATAATGCATTTGGGGTATAAGAAGAAAGCATTCAGTTGTTAATGCAATGCTTCCATAATTGTCCTTTTAATTAATGAATAGAGCTGGATACCTTATTGACTCAAATAAATGGTACAGTATATCAGGATGTCTGATTTAGAAATGATTATTATGTATTAGTTTTATTATTAACTGCATTTAGCAAAACACCTTTAGTCATTATTTGCTTTTAGGTCATAGGAGTATTTAGTACCAATTCTCTTAGTACCAGTTCTTTACACACAAGAATGTTTTTTCTTAATGAGCATTTATTCAGATTTTATTGTCTCAAGATAATGATAGGGTCTGTCATTTATATATGATCATGCTGTGTTTTTATTGGCTCTACAGGCAGTATTAATTTCAAAGTAAAAGTCTTCACATACTATACCTTGATTGACTGACAACTCAGACTTTACTGTGGATGTTTTCTATTATTAGTTATAGGGAAATATATAGTGAAATTCTGGTTCTTGTTTTTTTACATGACCTTGCCTACTTTTTACATATCAAACTGAGAGACTCTGTACTGTGGCATAAAAAGGACACTGATACAAGCATGACGCCAAAACGCTTAGATGTGCAGCCACTGGCAGGACTCCAGTAAAACAGCATAAACCATCAGAGTTTGGACCCCATCTTCATTATGGTTATTAAAATGACACCCAAAGCTCAAACCTTGAAAGACAAGAGGACAGAAAACGAGGAAACTAAAACTGAGGCAAAAAAATGCAGCAGGTAAAAGAAAAACCTGAGCAGTTATTTTCTTAGCGAGAGTCTAGTGACCCGGAGCAACGCAACAGCCAGGACACATTCAAAATACACTTTAAAATCCTTTTAAACCCTCACAGCGCAGAGTGGGAGGAGAATAACAGGCTAAAAACAGTGTGAGCACAGTTAAAGTGCTCTTTCTCGAGAATTAGCAGACTCTGCAACTGGTAGGTGCAGCAGGTCCCACCGATTCTGCCGTCTTAGTCAGAGCTCTTTGCTCCAGCTGAGGGGCCATAAAAAGAGACGCTCATACATAAACTGTACGTTTAATACACTGTTCAGACATCACTGTGTTTAATTCACATTTCAAAAAACAAAATGCTGTCTACATTACAGTCATGCGGCACATAACGTTTCGGTCAACAACAGACCGCATGTACAATGCTTGTGCCAGACGATCATGCTGTAATGAAGCTGAAAAATTCCTATCGCCCAGTGATGTCGCAGCTGTCATAATGTTGCAGTGTAACGCATTACTCACGTGTTTGTGGTGATGCTGGAGTAAACAAACCTACTGCACTGCACTGCAAGTCATATAAAACTGTAGTACATGCAATTATGTGCAGTAAATAATACTTAATAACGATAATAAACAACTGTGACTCATTTATGTATTTATTATACTGTAGTTTTAATCATCATTTTAGAGTGTACTCTTTCTTCTTGTAGAAAACAAAGAGGTTACTGTAGCCCAGGTGTGTAGTAATCTATACCATTTAGGTTTGTGTATGTACACTCTATGATGGTGTCACAGTGATGAAATTGCCTAACGACACAATTCTCAGAAAATATCAACTATCAGGATTGGTGCCCATCTGGCCCTGTGTCATGCATGTTCTCCCCATCTGGCCAGCAGGTGTCACTGGCCATCCCATTTGGTGTTACCCTAGTGTGTTTCCCTATTCACTGTGTGGCTTAACAGGTCAAGTGGTCGGCCACCATTTATACTTCCCTTTTGTTGTGGGTTCAAGGCTGGTCAGCCTCAACTAATTGTAACATTTACTTTGTGGTTTTTCTTGGTTTATCATGTGTTTGTAGTATGTTCAGTTTTCCTTGTTTTAGTTTCCCTTGGTGTTTGGCCCTTTTCTGTATCTGATTGCCCCCACCTGTTCCTTGTTTCCCCCCAGTCCTCTGTGATTGGTTAATTGGTTAGCATTCTCACCTGTCCTTCGTGTAGTCCTGTTATTATTGTACTTAAGTGCTTGCTTTTATTCTGTTCTCCAGTCAGTTGTTGTGGATGTTATTCTGTATGTTAGTTCCTGCGTCATTAGTGTTCTGGTCCTTGCTTGGTTCCCACATGTCTTCCTAGTTGTAGTTTTAGTAATAGTTTTCCTTGTGGTTAGTTTTAGTTAGTTCTTGTTTTTCCTGTTTTGTTTTTGACCCTTCATGGTCCCTATATTTTCTGGTTTCCCTTTTATGTTTTGTCTGGTATAAGAAAACCTTCCGTGTTTGAGAGCCGCCGCGTGGATTGTCCTTTCCTTCGTCATGCCCCAACATAACAATCCCTGTCATTAAGCGACACATGATTGTTTTTCACAGTTGCATCAGTGTGTCTACTAAACTTTAGCTACTAAGCTAAATCTGTCTAGATTTCCCCAGTCCCTGAGCAGGAAACACAGAAGATAGACAGATGGATGTTTAGCAGCCTCGCACCTATACCTCTCTGTTTCTATATCCAGTCTATTTCCCTCATTGTCCATTTATTTCAGTGCTTCACTTTAGATTCTAGCTTTGTCATTCCTTTTGTTTATTGCTCTCTCTTTTGTTTATGAATTATTGTTAATCATTCATTAGAACTTATAAATAGAAATGAAAATGATAATGAGCCACAGTAGTGGTAGCACTGTTGCCTCACATCTCCACGGTTGGGGGATTTGGATCCCGCCTCTGTTCTTCAGCATTTGCATGTCCTCCCCGTGTTGCGTGTGTTTCCTCTGGGTACTCCAGCTTCCTTCTGCAGTCAAAAGGCATGCAGGTAGGCTAATTGGTGTCTCTAAATTGGTGGAGTATGATTCTTTGAATGTGTGTGTGAATTACATTTATATTGCATTGTGGGGACCAAAAGTCCCAAACAATGCAATAAAAACCTGTTATTTTGACATTGGGGGGGGGGACCATTTTTCAGGTCTTCTCAAAGATCTGTGAGTGCAATCAAAAAACTACAAATGCCTGAAGTCTCGTGTCTTTTTTTGGTTACTTATGGTTAAGGTTAAGGCTGAGTAGGGGTTAAGGTCGTCATGTTGGGATTAGAGTTTTCCACATAGAAATGAATGGATAGTCCCCACAAAGATATAATTACAAACGTGTGTGTGTGTGTGTGTGTGTGTGTGTGTGTGTGTGTGTGTGTGTGTGTCATATGCTGCTGGGATGGGCCATCCTGCATCCCTGACTTGAATTAGCAGTTAAAAGATGGATAAATCCTCCTATTAGTTACAAGCTTGTATTTTAAATAACTTGCACATTGCTTTGTGGGTTAACAAAATAAGGCCACACAATTAAAAAAATAAATACATTAAGAAATAAGTTCTTCATTAAATTCAATATCACATAATTAAGTTTATAAGCATAATAAAAGTCAAAGGCAAAAATGTCACCAGGAAGGCCTTCCATGGTTCGTCTCCAGGGATCCCAGTGCTTCCAGGCACAGGATCCTCTGGGGTCCTTGGATATGAGTTCAGTGAAAATTCATACCTTTTTGCTACTTCAGTGCTCACATTTCACTTTAGCATTGTTATATGTGTCATTTGCTTTGAGAATAACAATCACAATGACCTACTCTTTAAAGTCGATAATGCTCAATTGTAATGTTTTACTTTGTCATTCCTTAGATGAATGTACATGTGTTTTTTCTGACATCCAGCTATTAATGTTGCCATGATGGGGAAGAAAATGTACAGAGCATGAACTTCGGAAGTCAACTTCACTGTCAACCAAAGCATCATCTTTACACCTCAATTTTGCCTTTAAGTAAAACCATGAGAAACTTATTTGAGATTTATATTTATTAATTTATCTGACAAACTGACTTAAGAGTTACTATTTTTGTAAGCTCCCTGAGACTTGAACCCACAACCATTAAAATATATGCGCACTGCTCTACTTGTGGGGCTACTGGAAAACTAAGAACTCCCAGAACTGTAGAAAAAAATTAAAGAAACCATCCAAAAGGAATTTGAAAAAAAGGTGAGTTAAGAGCAAAGAATTTAAAATTAAAAATTGCAAATAAGAGAAGGGAATCCTAAAGGGAAGATAAAAATGTGTAAAAGGTTCTTGTAAGGGACTGTGATGGAAGGCATGAGGAACACAGGTGGGTTGGGGAAAAAAATCCTTTTTTTATTCACAAAAAGAAAGCAATTTAACAAAAGAATTAACTTATCAAAAACACAGCTAACCATATAACTTAAACCAAACAAACTGACCTTCACCTAGACAAGACACCATGAGGGCTGCTGTATATATACTGGTTGGCCAAACCACAAGACACCATGAGGGCTGCTGTACTGTATATATACTGGTTGGCCAAACCACAAGACACCATGAGGGCTGCTGTATATATACTGGTTGGCCAAACCACAAGACACCATGAGGGCTGCTGTACTGTATATATACTGGTTGGCCAAACCACAAGACACCATGAGGGCTGCTGTATATATACTGGTTGGCCAAACCACAAGACACCATGAGGGCTGCTGTATATATACTGGTTGGCCAAACCACAAGACACAAATGGGGCAAGAAGAACAACAAATACCACAAATAATCAAAACAGAACCGTCAGCTAATGTTTCAATCAAAACAAACAAAATCAAATTAAGTTAAATCCAAAAAAACTGACCTAAACAATAAAAAGAAAGTATATGCAAACTATTGCACCCCCAGCACAGAACAGCCCGTTGGAGGTGTCCAATTTCCTGCATTTAACTCAGCTTACATGTTGGCTGCCTCTTTTGCCTGGAGCAGTGAGGAATCCCGGTACTCCACACACGGTAACTCAGAATGAAACAAAACAATTAATAAACGCAAATAAGTACTTAACACATTATTCCACAGTTAACTAAATGTGCGCGCATCATCTAGTAAACTAGTTAGCCTAAATGTGTTCAAATAAAGACATACATAAACAAAATTGTTGAATGTCAATTACCAATATACTGGAACATAACCTAAACGAACTCAAACATAAAATGACAAATAACCATGAATGATACCTCCCTTCAAATTGGCTGTGGGACTGTGGGGGCAGCCGTCACAGTGGTAAATCATGAATTCCTTTAAGCTACCGGGAATGTCTGAGACTTTACACAGTCAAAAAGAATTAATGTTGATGATCGTCAATGGCAAATATTAACTGATGGAACAAAGATCAAGCACAGCTGGAAGGAATATCCAAAAGACTATTATAGTAAAGACATCAAAAACCAAGATACATTTAATTAGGTCTGCTACATGGAATAACATCAATAACGAAAGAGGAGGTCAGATTAGCGCTGAGATCGCTGCTAAAATGGAGGTATCCCAATGGACATATTATAAGCAACTGAAGAGGAATCCGTCAAAATGATGATTAAATTATGCCAAAAATATATGCTGTAGCTCTTCAGTATGCTGACACAGACAAGAACCTGTGACCCTGGATCCCTTTAGGCCTGTATCATAGCTTATCTCAAGGAGAACCTGTGACCCTGGATCCCTTTAGGCCTGTATCATAGCTTATCTCAAGGAGAACCTGCCAAGTTGACTCAGAAAAGACTGGACTGAAAATATCTTTCGGGCTCACTGTAGCTCCGACTGAGTGAGATGTGGCTCGCAAAGTCCTTCTCACAGACCTCCTGATCATGAATCCCATCCCATCCCTCTTTATACCGTATGTCCCTGTAGAATGTTTACAGTTCCATTGCTATATTCCCTGGAAATAAGGTTTTATACCTGGTCTTTGATCAGGTTATTACCATATTCAATGTGGCTCCTTCATTTTGTCTGTAATTTGACTGGTGTCTACAGGACAGCCGCAGAGCCACTCTGTAGCCATGGTATTCCGCATTTCGTACACTTACTATGTCTATCTTTTACTGAAGAGCCCTTCATTAGCCAGAGCTCCCACGTGGTTTTCTGTATTTAGCATCTGTAATGAGATCTCATTCACACTTACTGTGTGCACCTTCTCCTAAGGATGGATTAGTCTGGTTCTCTGTATTGTTTTGCATGCTTGGCATAATTAGGTAGTGAAGTAACCATAGATTTCTGGATAGAAAGCATTGCGCATTGCATTGATTTGATGTGTGATATTTCTGACCAGCACATATTATTATTTTTTTTTGCTTAATTCTTCCTTTTCTGAAATCTATAAACTCTTGTTGCTTCCTAGGCAGTGATGTTCCTAAAAACATGGAGCATTACCCTCTAATTATTCTGGCTTTCATTATTCCCATTCCTTTGATCAGTTAAACCTGAGGTGGCTATATAATACAGTCTATGTTACTCCCCATCCTTGCCTCTCTTCATTGACTTGCCTACAGGCATTTGTATGATATTCATGTCCTCGGTGCTGGCTTTCAGAGCCAATCCTGGGACGGCACCCATCACCATCAAGATCTACATTTCGTCTGCATCTGGTCATGCCTCCACCACATGAGAAGTCTCGTTCTAGAAGATTCTCGTGTGTGTTTGCTCATGGTATCAGCGTCCCATCCTCACCCAATCATCAGAATTATCTGATCAGGATTATCTGTTCTGGTAACACCTCAGTTAACCATACAACCATCATACTGACCGTTTGTAGCTGCTATACAGACACTGAATTGAGATTAAATTGTTTTCATATTGTGGTTAATGTATTTAATACCTTCAGTATTCCAGATGGATTGTCATTGGGCCAGTGGGTTGTTGTCCTTAAAATATTCCAATACATAAGTAAGGAAACCAGATGGAGTGCAATATCCCTTCTATCACGTCATAATTATGCTATATAGATTAGGTGCCTACACAGAAATAAAATTGCCAGATGTACAAGCCAGATTACAATAAAATGATTATGACTATAGGAAGAGAAGCTATTGATGGCGAAGATATAGAGGTTATAGATGGTCTTTCCCTCCTGAACAAACAAGGTATCCATCCATGCCACCAATTGGCACATGAAGTGCAGTGAAGTGCAGTGAAGTGCAGTGAAGGACCTAGATAAAAATCTTCCAAAGTACTGAGGTACATTATTTCTCTGCAAAAAGATCAAAATAGTTTTTCTGGAAATCTTTTTGGATGTGTAGATGAATGGACTTTACGATCAAATAAATGAACATGCTACTGGATAACCTAAAGACTTGGACAGAAGACAGAACAATCTAGATAAATATGGTCTATATGATCACCAGGAGACAAAGTTAATTCGATGCAACCTAAAAATATTAAATGTGATACATTTTATAAATATATTACATTATGTTTGAAATACATGCTGGCTTATAAATTAAAAACTTTATTGACTAATAAATTGCCATTATTAAACACAATTCAAAGTACTTTCAATACAAAACAATATCGTAACTGCATTTTTCCTGTTACATTTTAATTTTTTTTATGTCAATAATCCTCCAGTGACAAAAACATGGGTCTGTATATGTAAATGAGGTCTCTATGGATGTAAAACAATGCAACCCTGGAGACACTGCTGAAAGAACAATGCCTAAAACAGTGAATTAGCAAAAGAAATGTAACCACTAACCAGCTTTAGGGACAAAAGGAACAAAAGATGAGAATGACAATGGACTTGGCAGACAGGACATTCACAGCTTGTCCAATGTGCTGCAGCAAGTAGCAAATGAGAATCATGGAGAGAATCATGCCAATCAATTTAGGTTGGCGCGTACCTACCCAACATTTAGTAATAATGTAATGTATAAATTAGGTATTCAGTCAGCCAATAACAGGTCTACATTGACTGTAAATAACAGCGTTAAACTTGCAGTGAACTTGCAGTCAGGATGATCTGGCCAGTAAGCAAGCTTCCTCCGTCAGATCACATCTCTTAATCCCCTCCCCCATCCCTTGTCATTCCTGTCTTCTACTGATGACTCTGCACATCATCAACGAGCTGTCACACCGCGACATTCCCGACTCACAATTGCTAGCAAATGTGCAACTGCAAGTATAAGAAGGCAACTGAATTGTTTTTGTGTTTTGTCTCACAGACATATGCTGCATTCGCCCGAAAACTGTCAAAATATATCATGCACATGTCTGCTGGTGTAGCTAATGAAAATGCTAGCACAGACATACTGTTAAGTTACGTTATGAACTTACGTTAATGTTAGTTAGCTAACGTTAGCCAGCAAGGTAGATATCAGACCAACTCAGTTTGTAGTTTTGCCTGTACAAATTACACTGTCCTTCAGTATTTGCTAGCTAGCCACAAACACCAACATATAGGCATTTCCATCTCCATGTCGCATATTTTGAACACATTTTCTGACTGACATTGACTAGCTAGTCATCTAGCTAAATGTAACAATGGCACTGGTTACTTCATTTCTAGATCACTGCACAATGCACTATGCCAGCTGTAAATAGTTGTACTTACATGGGGTGTTTTTGGCAATTAATTTATGAACTGGTTGGTTTTTGTGCATGTGTGACTGTTCTGTGTGGATTTGTTTGCTATAAGTAGTGGTTGTTATTTGCTGCACATGTTTGAATGTATAATAGTTTCATAAAGCTTAAAAAACATTAAGATCACTGTATGTGTACTTTTTATGTTTTGCGTGTGGTTTTCAATGGTCCCATGTGTGTGAAAGGCAGCTGTCCTCAAAGTGTAATATTTTCTGCTTTTTGTCTATAATGCATATATATTTAACGCTATTTTGATAAACATCCAGGAAACCAATGGTATTCTTTACTGGTTGTAACAGAATCCCAGAATTCATAACTCCTGCAACATTATAATGGTTGTTAATGGCCTGTGACTATCACACAGGTGCTTTTAGAGTAATGCCTTCATCATCCTGCACGGTGTGCGATATTTGGCCAAGCCATTTGGAGCTCAGGTAATTTTGACGCTCTATGAACAGCCTGTAGCCGGCATTTTGTGGATATAGGCCAGGCAATGAATGAAATAAAAATGTAAATTTGTATTTATTTTTGTATTTTTTACATGCAATAGTTAAATACAGTGCAATATGTAAAGGACAGTAAAGTGTTTTTCTCAATTTCCGGCTATGGTCGTGACCAACATGTAATTAATACGTAAAATTTGAATAACGTAAAGATCGCCATCCACATACTGTAAGGTACCTTGATCAGTAACTGGGGGTCATTAGACTCATTTATCTTCTAGCTCAACAGGGGGAAAATGCTTTTAATGTGATTTCAGCAAATAACCTGGGGAAATCCTTCACCATCTATCATAATAAAGTGACTTTGTCAAAGTGCAGTAGAGCTCAGTTTTTTTTCTATCAACCCTAAATTATTTTTTAACCTGTGTTAAATTATATTATTTTTCAATTCCTATCGTTTTATCTCTACCATATGTTAGGTATACTGTAAGGTCCAGGGCTCGTTATGATGCAGCTTTAGTTCTGTTTTTGGAACAAATCATAGATTATCTTAATCAAGCAACTTAATGGTCATGCATTAAAACCTTTTATTGGAACTAATATATGGCAAAATCATGTTAATATTATCTGCGATAGTTGTTCTTTCCATAGCCAATTGATTAAAAACTTTAGCTCAACATTTCCCATCATTTCCTTCATGCACCAGCTAAGTAGAATAACATCTAACCGTAGTTTTCTTAACATCCCAGCCTTGAGTTGGGAAATTTGATTACATTTGAAAGTCAATGTATGGGTCTAACGCAATTAATTTCTGACCAAACAGTTGGGCTACATCATCAACTTTAATATCTGCAGAAACCCCCTGGTTAGTCTCCACTTTGACAGCTCCTTGCTGGTGAGAGGTGGCCGCAACTGCATGATCTCTGTACTTTCCAATGTACGAAACGAGGTACTGTGATGACTTCGATCCAGGGAAGAGACAGACCCCGAAATGCAGGAGAAGGGTTTATTTAAACGGACACAGCCAAAAGCAGCCAAAGCTGAAGGAGAAATCCAGAAGGGTAGTCAGGTCAGTTGCGGGAAGTTCAAAGCCGGAGAGATCAGTCCTACAGAGAGAGACGGGATGAGGAGACGAAGGGATGGAACGGACGTGGCAGGCAGGACTGGAAGGCAGGGCAGGGAAGGCAGGGCAGGGAAGGCAGAGACGACCGGGGAAGCAGGGCAGGCGAGATGACAGAGCACAAAGAGGCAGGCAGGGCAGACAGGAGACAAAGAAATACTTAGTATAGGTCATTCATATGGCAACAATACTTTACAATTGCATACAATTGCAGTTTGGCTGTTCTTGCTTTAAGTATTGTGGTGGAAAATCAAGTGATTACTAGGCGCTGTGCTGCCCCTCCCCTGTGGGCATGACCGGTACCACTTTACAATAAGACTATACCCTTATAAAGGCTTTATGAATGGCTTATAATTAGGTTATTAATTAGGTTGCAGCACTTTGTAAATCATTAATAGATGATTATAAACAAGTGATAACAGTTTTATTTTAATTAATTAGTTACTAAGGGAGCCTTATTGTAAAGTGGTATCTAAAATGCCTGCTTTATCTATCTATCTATCTATCTATCTATCTATCTATCTATCTATCTATCTATCTATCTATCATCTATCTATCTATCTATCTATATATCTAATTTCCTGTTGACTGACATAGCTATACTCTGGCTGACATCGTCAGCAGAAGCTGAGATTCATTGGGGGTTAGTGTTTCATTTCCAAAAATAACTAGTGGCAGGTGAAGACTATTCTTCACAAAATGACAAACAATTATAACCGTAAGGTTTTCATTTTTTATTTCGCTGATACTTTTGTCCAAAGCAAGATACACCTGAGACTCAGAGAGCAGTGCCAGCCACTCCCTGCAGAAACTGTGGTTGAGGGCCTTGCTCAAGGGCCCAGCAGTGAAATCACACTGCAAGTTTTGGGATTTAATCACACTGCCAGTTCTGGGATTTAAACCTGCAGCCCAGTCATGGGCTCAGAGCCATAAACTGCCATAATCTTGAAATAGTTCAAAAAGTATGCTGCAGCTCTCACTGACAATGAAAAAGCATAGAATATGGCTAGACTTCTTCTGTGTACATTTTAGCTTGGTTTACTAACCAAAACTAAAACAGAAACCAAGAATTAATGCATGATTCAACAAATTAGTGAACCCAATCAATAGGACATGATGGGTAACCTAACTCCCCTTGCGATTTCCCTTGAAATTGGAAGTTATGCCACCTTCTGTAAAATCCTTAATATTCTCTAAACAAACATACATATAAACAAACAAACAAACAAGCAAACACATACATCCAAACATATATCCATCCATACATACATACATATATGCATCCATACATACATACATACATAATGACTTCTAATTGCCTTGCATGTCTGGTTTGTGTGACCACATTGCTGGTCATTGGTGCTCATTTTCCTGCCTGACTCTGCCTTTTCAGCAGCTGAATGTACCACTTCCATCTGATTGTATGTGTGTCTGTCCTTTACATGACAGATTACAAGGTGGAAAAGAGCTTCCAGTGAGCTTGAAGGTCATACTTTGAGTAGTTGAAAGAGTGGCATTTAAACTGTGATTCAATGACGGCATCGGGTCTGATTAGAATTTTATTTATTCTAAGCACATAAGGCATTCCAGCTTGGAAAAAAAGTATCAAAAAGACTACTACTGTTATTGGTAACATCAATTTTTCAGCACAGTTATTCACATCTGCGATTTGTGACTGGTAACATATTCACTAATGAATCATTTAGTTTTTATTGGTAATAGTCAAATACTTGCCATTTTTAAAGTGGTGTTAAATGGTTAGGAATTTGTCAGCAAAAATGCTTATGTTTCGATCAAGCAATAATTGTATTTTAATTGTAATAAATATTGGTGTAGCATCATTTGTTTGCTTAAATTACCCTTGTGGCTTGTGCCACATTGAGAAACCATTCACAGTAATTTCTAGCTCATTACAAAAGTAATGAGCAACCAGTCTCTTTTGTCTTATAATGACATTGTGATTATCTGGCCTAATTATTATAGGAACAAATCATTTGCTTTTAACTTTTTATGTTTTTTTTCTCCCTTCTTCCACATTAAATACATATACAGTTCAATGGGAAATGGAACACAACCTTAACTACAGATATTACCTATTGCCTTCTTAAAAAAAAACAGTTCATATGCCTCATGTATCAGACTAGGACTCAGTGCACAAAGTCAAAGCACTTTTCTTGGCTTTCACAACCAAAGCAGAGCACTCAAAACTGGGCCATCCATCCACACTGGTGGCTGGGACCATAAGACAGCAGGAAACTGGTAACCCATGATGGCAGCTGGATGGGCAGCTCCAGGACGTGGTGCACAAAAGTCTGCAGACAGGAAAACCAGGAACAGGAAGCAGAGCACAGGAAACAGGAAGCACCAATGAAACAAGATGCTGGTACCCAGAAACGTGCTGGCAAACCTGAGGAAAACCCAGCAGTTACACAAACCTAGTTATAGGAAGCCCCACAAACTGGACTGTGAATCACCTGAAGCTCTGAGCCTTAAGAGCAATGACGAGGATTGAGCACCCAGCAATGGTCCCTGCTCTGTAAGATTCAGAACTAATTACCACTGTAATTACCACAGTACAATCACACAGCCCAGGCTCCATTATCTGATTATCGATGCTGGACAGTTGTGACAGTATCTACTAAACATTCTCGTGTTATGTAATTATATTTTTTACGCATCTCGCTGTGTTGCATGGAAACATGTTGTCAAATTAAAATAAATATTGCATATACATCAATACTTTCAAGTTGTTCCTAAGCTCCATTGTTTGATTGTCATCATTCACACAAACACATAATTATTCAGACTCTGCAAAACTCTCAAAATATTTCTGGTTGAGGAAATTAATAATGTAGCTTTCTAAGGAGCAGAAAAGTACTTTTTTATATTTTGTTTAATTAAAAGTCAGAAGAAACATCAGTCCCAGAAAACATCAGTTTGTACAAATCGCAGTAAAATCAAAAATGTCCTTGGGAAACGGCATGCAAACTGGAAATGCTATAAAGCATTTTTTTGCTTTCACTATACTTAATTCACTCATTTAAATATTTTACCAACTGTCAGCGGGCTAAACCCTCACCCCTTGCCTCAGGAAAATTCAACTTATAAAAGAGATTTGGAGCTGTCATTGTATAAAAATAAATATCTAAAAAAAATGTATGCAGTATTGTTGTGGAGTGATATTGGTCGGGCTATACAGGCATGTTTCACAGATAGTTAATACTACATTTTTACAAGGATGGTTATTATATTCTAAGGGTGTTATACATTGGAAATCCACCAAATCACATTTCACATTGAAAAGGTGTGGCATTTGCTTAATTGACAATTTTATGCAATACTTTCTACACAGTCACCTTTGTCTAAATAGTTAACTGTCATATGTCTATAGCTTGTTATCTGTTGTTCTTACTACAACCGTGAATCTACTGCAAGTTAAATACATTAAAAAATTGTAAATATACATACACACACACACACACACAATACATACACACACACACACGCACTGTGTATATATTCATAAATAGATCTACAGAAACACCTTGGCTGTTATTAAATGATATTAAGAATTGATGTTTACCACATGATGGCACCTTCATGAAGCTTCCTATAATATATATGAATGGCTTGGTTTGTTTCTCAGGGTTAGGTTTCCAATATAGGCAAATGGGCCCCTGGAGAAGTACAAAGGTGTCATGAGGGGTCAAGCAGGTACGGCCTCCGATGCTGTTCCAGGCGTTTGCCCCGGGCAGTAATTGCCTTTGGGAACAAGAGCACACTGTCAAGAAGATAGTTGTCTTGCTACAGCATTAAGCCCCTTAACTGTTCAGGCATTCATTTGACGGTGCTCATGAGTGATTCTCTTAGATCCTTCCTGCTCTCAGATATGACTTGAATGCATCATTGTGCGTGTTCAACCTGGGCCTGGAGTATTACATTGTGCCAGTAATTATTACAAGGTTGTTAATGTCACAATAGTTCTCTGGTTTCCCAGAAGGCCTCTGGATTTCCTTTGGACTGGGAAAAGACAAGTGAGAACCTGTGGTATATTAATTCTAATAATGTAACAATTCATTGGGTGTAAAACATAAAATACTTACTGTATAACTATTATAACATCAGTAAAGCTGGAAGTAATAGTAATGATCACATGGAGAAAAATAATAAGTGTATACTACCATGCTGCATGGATCAATAGTTCATATCCTAATGTGCGACTACACTGGAAGTATACATGCCAGCACTGTATGATGCAATGAAGATTAAACAGCAGATGAAACAGCAGGGTTCTGCAGTGCTGGGAGCCTATCCCAGTCCATCACAGAGCATATACATACGCAGTATTATTCTAGGGGCAGTTTAGAGATGCCAGTTAGTAAAACTGTATGTCTGTGAACTGTGGGAGGAAATCTGGGTGCGTGAGACACCTTGTCACCCTAACCAATAAAAGTACTTTAAAAAAACCCACATGCAAGACACAGACATACTAAAACCCCATACAATACACACCTATGCAGCCATCCAACCGGGCACCTATCCAATACACATCTATGCAGCCATCCAACCGGGCACCTATCCAATGCACATCTATGCAGCCATCCAACCGGGCACCTATCCAATACACATCTATGCAGCCATCCAACCGGGCACCTATCCAATACACATCTATGAAGCCATCCAACCGGGCACCTATCCAATACACATCTATGAAGCCATCCAACCGGGCACCTATCCAATACACATCTATGCAGCCATCCAACCGGGCACCTATCCAATACACATCTATGAAGCCATCCAACCGGGCACCTATCCAATACGCATCTATGAAGCCATCCAACCGGGCACCTATCCAATACACATCTATGAAGCCATCCAACCGGGCACCTATCCAATACACAATAGTTTGAAGGTGTATCTCTACTTGTCGGGTTTGTTTAAATGTTTTTACTGTAATACACAATCAAGTGTCACTTTCGTAGGTAGACCTAGCTCATACTGCTTAGGACTTCCAAAACTGTTCCAAGGCCAGTTGAGTTGTGTTTTCTGAGAAGCCTTTTTACACACTGCTGTTTTACTGAGCTGCTGCTCTTGTCTTGGCTGGCTTAACGAGCCATTTCCTCCGACCTCTCTCATTAACAAGTTATTTTTGGCCACAGGAATGCCATCCACTCGATGTTTTTTTTCTCTCCGCTACACCATCCCCCGTCAACCATGGTTGCTAAAGTGTGTGAAAACCTCTGGAGGTCAGATGTTTCTGAGATACTGGACTAGAACTAGGACTCTAAGTGAACCTCTTGAGCCTGAGTAGTATTCAGCTGCAGCCTCATGTCTCACCATCACCAAGCAGCTATAGCTATTAAACTGCCGATTGAATGTATATGCCTGCCTAAGTGATGCTGAAGAAGGAATTAAACCTGATTTGATCTTAATATTAACCATTACTGCTAATGTGCTGGCTAATGTTATGCCAGTCGGTAGCGGTTTATAAACTGAAAAATATCATAGCATTGCACAAAAGTTTAGAACGTTTTCTGAAAAACATGATAACGATATCAGCAGCAGTTATTTGAGACATTCACTGTCTTTTTTTAACAATTACATATACAGTGGACCCTTGAATTTCAACCACATCCGTTCCAGGAGATGGTTTTACTTTCAAGTTGTTCGACTTTAGAATTTCCTCAAAAGAAATAATGGAAATTAGGGATGCACCGATCCTCCTTTTTCTGTCCCGAGACCGATACCTGAGCCTTGGGTATCGGCCGATACCAAGTACCGATACCAGTGTTTAATGAATAAGCTGTAGACTACACCTCACTACACAGAGGAGACCGTGATCATTCTTTTGTGTGTAAGGGAACATCAGACTTAACTTAAACAAAGCTTTTATATATATGTAACATAGTGTACTCTTTTTATATACAGTATATATATAACATAGTGTACTCTTTATATATACAGTATATATATGTCTGTGTGTAACATAGTGTACTCTGCATCGTTTGATCAAATTGCATGTGTTAAATGGTGTGTTGTCCCTTCCTCCTCTTGACAGTAGCAGAACAGACCTTACAGTCTGACAAAATGCAGTGGTTTTGAGTTTTAACATAATGTTGCAATTAAGTGGTATCAGTTCTTCCATCCTTCCATCCATCCATCCATCCATCATCCACCGCTTATCCGAGGTCGGGTCGCGGGTACTGGACAATTTTTACAAGTATGAGTGTGAGTATTTGAGAGCAGTATCAGCCCAGAACCCGATGCTGGTATCGGTATCAGTGCATCCTTAATGGAAATTGAAGTAATCCATTCCAAACCCCAGAATTTACCCAATTTAAAACATTTAAGTGCCTATTTCAAAAGATAATATTGGTAAATGATAATAGAACAATATATTTATATTTAATTTCAATACTTGGATACTTGTACCAATTTCCCACTACATGGTAAGTTACTTTTTAATTTTTTTCGTAGAAATTACGACCTTCCTCTTAGGTTTTTCACCACTGGTAACTTTCTTTGGTGTTATTATGAATGAGTATTATTAAAGATCATACTAAAATATCCCAAAGAAATAAAAAAAAATAAATGTTTACAAAACAGACTCAATTTCAGAGATGCTCACTGAACCAAAGTCACGGGAGAACTTTCCAAGCGACTGCGCATATGACCAAACAGAGAGATAAGGTGACCACGTGATTCTTTGTTTGTCCATCTTCCAGTCACTTATCCATTAAAGAGTTACAGTGAGCCTGGGGCCAGTCTGCGGAAGCACGGGATCTAAGGGAATGCTGAGCGGAAAACTGTACACAGGAGAACATGCTTAATTCAAGGAATGGGGGCAGGATTCGAACTCTGAACTCCAGAGATGGAAGGCAACAGTACAATCTCTACTTATAGACAAATTAAAATCATTATGAGTGCTTAAGCTTCAGGCCAATTTTACATATCAATAATTTCAGCCCAAACAACAATAGCATGCATACAATTCAAAGATCAAAGATACCATTTGGTCCCGTAATGCTTTGGGTCACATTTTATGCCTCAGTCTATACAGAATGGCCCTCTTAGAAATCAGTTTGCATGGCTTAAATAATTTCCTCCTTTAATTAAAAAAAGACAATGCAAAGCAAAAAAAAAATCATTTTAAACCAATTTGTCATTTCCACTTCATACATATGTACCCCCTTGAACAAGGAATGCTTTATAAGCAGTAGGTGCACAGTGTCTCTTGGCTTGAAGCATATTGATGTAAACTTCACAGTGATATATGGGGAGTTTATTCCAAGCTATTTTCTATCCATCCATTTTCAATAACTGCTTATGTAATTAGGCTTGTGGTGGCCAGACCCTATCTCAAGAAGCGGAGGCTTTAATGCAAGTCACAGCAGTACACTGTAAAGCACTTTATAAACACATATACATCTATCTTTGGACTGTAGG
The DNA here is from genome assembly GCF_048594095.1 of Paramormyrops kingsleyae. Taxonomy (NCBI): domain Eukaryota; kingdom Metazoa; phylum Chordata; class Actinopteri; order Osteoglossiformes; family Mormyridae; genus Paramormyrops; species Paramormyrops kingsleyae. The sequence continues at coordinate 1,894,986 of NC_132810.1, forward strand.
AGGAGACCATAGTTCAAGATATTCATGAAGGTGAAAGTTAGCATGGTGTGCACAGACTCCTGGGAGAAACAAAAGCAGCGCTACTAGAGATGCCTCATAAGCTGTACAGAAGTGATATTCAAATAGTAAATAACTATTTCAATATTTAAGTGATCTTGATTGTGATTGGTTACCTCAGTTTGTTTTCACGTTGTCCTTGTCTAAATAACGTGTTGTAAATGACAGTGTGAAACATGAACAGAAACACTAAAAACTATATATATAAAGGACTAGAAAAATCACACAAACATATATACACACACACACGCACACACACAGACAGACACACACACACAGACACACACACACATATACCCTCGTACCTATCTAAATGGGGACCGTCCATATCTTCTAAACTCAAATAAAACAGGTTAATTCAATGAGGAACTGAAAAAATGTTTCCAAAAGTAAGAATGTTTCTGGTTTTACCAGACTTTGGGGACATTTTGGTCCCCAAATGTGTTCTATGCAACCCCACCCACCCACACACACACACACACACACACACACACACACACACCAGTAACTGTGCAGGAGCCCACTAATGGCTGGGTTTGCAGGCATGGTCTCCAAAAACTAGAAGCATATCTGAAAGACCTAGGACTCAAGTCTCTAGCCATATGCTGAACTGAGAGCAAGGAAGGGGAAAAGCAGGTGGTCCAGCTTCACTTTGATTGGGGGAACAAAAGAGGTGGAGGTTTGAACCTCCCATCTTGGAGAAACAGCACTGTGTGAGCCCTGGATGCAGGAGTGATCTGGTGAGGGGGTGACAGCAATCACAGGTCTACTGCATGCAAGTTCGGCTCTTGGCCCAGTGGGGTTGAAACCTCAGCTGCTCTCCCTGTTTCTGAGTTTTTATTTCGTATCATTGGGTATCATCATTATGAATTCTGAATTTATGGGGTAAGGGAAGCATTTCTGAATGAAATGATATGCTACTGGCAATGGAGTGAGTGAATTAATAACATTTATTTATTCGTCTTATGATGGTCATGCAGTGAAACAAGCCAGCTTGTCTATAACATCATATTGTTGTTATACATAATGTTACTGCCTGGTAAATGAATAGTAAAATAAAAGTTTCAGAACTACACTGGAATCTTTTCGTCATTGACCCATGATGGCAAAATGCATGTATCCTCATACACACGTCAGCAGAGGACATTTCAGGTCCAGAAAGTAAAAAGCCAAACCAGGATTTTGTTTCAACCAACCAGTTGAGTATAAAGAGTCACAGTCACAGAGCACTCAACTGGTTGGTTGAAACAAAATCTTGGTTTATATTTTTACTTTCTGGACCTGAAATGTCCACCTCTGAATGTCAGAATATCATCATAGTAGAATAAGAAGCAACACAAAGGGGGCATGTTGATAGGATGGCAAGAGATTGGTGTGGTGCACCTAGCCACAGAAATGATATGGTGAGGTGCACCTAGCCACAGAAATGATATGGTGAGGTGCACCTAGCCACAGAAATGATATGGTGTGGTGCACCTAGCCACAGAAATGATATGGTGTGGTGCACCTAGCCACAGAAATGATATGGTGTGGTGCACCTAGCCACAGAAATGATATGGTGAGGTGCACCTAGCCACAAAAATGATATTAGACATGCGTGGCTAAGAGTTCTGCTAACATCTCTCTTATAATGAACAATGTAGGCGCTGTGGTGCCTAAATGCACTGCGCTGTGGTGCCTAAATGCACTGCGCTGTGGTGCCTAAATGCACTGCGCTGTGGTGCCTAAATGCACTGCGCTGTGGTGCCTAAATGCACTGCGCTGCGGCAGCACTGCTTGGGAATTGGATGCTGGATTGCCACCTCTGGCTCTACATACAAGGATTTTGGAAGCTTTCTCTATGTTCGCATGTGTTTGCTCTGGGTATTTTGGCTGCCTCCCACAGTCTAACAATATGCAATTAGTTGAGTTTGTGTCTCTAATTTTCCTTTGGCGTGTGATTGGCTGGAAACCCGGCGTGTGATCTCCCCCGCACCTTCAGACAGACTCCAGCCTCACAGTGATTCTGCAAAACTGTATACTGGTTTTGTAAAAGGGATGGAATCACAGTATTACCTGTATGTTACAGAAATGACAATAAGACTGCATTTTAAAACTATAAATGTGAAGTTTTGTTGGGGTAGATACCAGTAATGTGCTTTAAAACTTGCATTCTGCTAAACTGCAGCACAGCTTTACACCTGTCAAATCAAGTTTTGAAATGGCATTTGATAAGAATTTTTGACAGCCTACCGGTGTATTGAAGCCTATTTTTCTGCAGCTTGTATTTTTCTTTCCACTGTGTATTTTAAAGACATGCCCAAATAGGCATGGATATTTAATTCAAGTTATTTTTAATAGAAAAAAACACAATCCTTGATTAATTTTGATGTGATTTGCTTGTTCTTTTGAGCTGTGTTTCTCAATCCGGTTCTCGGGGACCCACAGTCGGTCCACATTTTTGCTCTGGGATTGGATTGGGAAACACTACTCTAGAGGATAGGGCAGCGTGTTGAAAACACCATAGTTCAGATTTAATGCTAAATATTATGCCAGCTAAGTATTTTTCACCAGTACCTCCAGCCCCCAATTAGTCCTCAGAGTTGGCCCAGTTGCAACACCATAAAGGACTGACACAGTATCAGTGATTTATTGCTTAAAAAGGCACATCTGTAAATTATTTAAAAATCTGTTTCTGTCACTCTATTAATTAAAGAACCTCAATAGATCTGCTATATATAAAGATCAGTGGGAAATCAAAATAAGCATATACATTACCAGTCAAAAGTCTGGATACACCTGCTTTTAATACATTTGTCTCTGTTTTAGATTCACCTTACAGTAAAAGGCCTAGAGGCAATGATGTAATACATAACAGATATTGCAACAACCAACAGAAGTTTTCAATATCCCAAAATTTTACACTCTTTTGCTTCGATGACAGCGTTGCAGACTCTTGACACTCTGTCAGCCAGCTTGCAGATGTAGCCACCTGCAATGCTTCTCCAACCATCCTGAAGGAGTTTCCACAAGTTCTGGGCACAAGTTGGCTACCTTCCTCTTACTCTTCAATCCAACTCATCCCAAAGCAGCTCTATAGGGTTCCGGTCGGGGGGATTGTGGGGGGGCAGGTCATCTGTCACAGCACTCCGCCTCTTTCTGTGTTCACAAGATAATACAGTACTCACATGACCTTGAGGAGTGCTTAGGGTCATTACCTTGAAAAACAAAAAAGAAAAAAAAAAGATTTTCAGTAAATGTGTCCAGGCTTTTGACTGTTACTGTATGTCTTTCTTTTCTTTTAGCAAATGTCAGCTCCCTGTTTTAGCTAAAGAGCCTTTCCCTCTGCAAACTGACAATCAAAGCTGACACTGTGCCCTTAGGAACTACGCAGCATTTTAGTCAAACTCCTAGTGATGCACTTGAAAAAATATTGAGTCAGAGGGAGAGTCACTAATAGGAATAAGATAAAAAAAATAAAAGCAGCAATAATAGCTACTAAGAAAAAACAGCAAAAAGAAAATATGTGTTTGATATAAGAAATAAAAGAAAGATGCATTAAATGTTATTTGGTTTTCAATAGTATGTTGACAAAGAATGGTAGTAAATAAAACTGCCAAACTGACAACAGCATAAATAAAGCACCTGCAAGCAGCACAGCTTCGGAATGAGTAATGACAATAAAAAAATAAACCAGCCTTTGGTGAGATTATTATGCAGGTATATTGAACGGTGAAAAGGTCCACAGATATCACTGAATGAATGTGCACAGGATGTGTAGGGGAAAAAAAACATTTTCAATAGATACTGCAAGTGTTTTTCAGGACATCAAAAGACATCAGAAGATGAAAGCTTTCTGATTCACATTAGTCTTCATAGGTGTGATGTGCAGAGGTTTTATTTTACTAGGGAGTTCATTATTCAGTTTTTTTTAAAGTTGATTATTTGATTTGTCTTTCTGAAAACCTTCAACATATTATTCTCTTCCATCATAATTTAAGTGGGCTGCGTGACACTAAGCAATTCATTATAAAAACCAACCAAACTTTGAACAATATTTCATCTGATTACAGTTCAAATATTTGACATCATAAATTTGAAATTCTTTTCTGAGAATGGGTATTTAAAAATTTATTGTCCTAAATGGTTTGGGGAATTTTAATCAATCCCATTAGCCTTTGTAGAGATTAACTCCAAGTTGCACGACTTCACATCCCAGCAGAGACCTTGAGGCAGAATGCTTAACCAGATCATGTCAATTCTAGACAGGAAAATTGCATAAAACCTTTGCTGTGGTTTTCAGAAATTTGCAGTCATTGATAGATAGATAGATGATAGATAGATAGATAGAAAGAAAGAAAGAAAGAAAGAAAGAAAGAAAGAAAGAAAGAAAGAAAACTATATTAATCCCTCGGGAAGGTTCCCTGGGAAATTCAGTTTTTAGTTGTGACATAGCACCATACAACATACAAACAGCATACAGTCACACAATTATGAAATCAAAGATAAAAGTATAGGGAGAAGTAATAAATAGCAGTGGGATGATGGTACTAATAAATGATTATTGCACGGGTTAATTGGTCTATTGTACAGCCAATTAAATGTCCTTCTGTCCCTCCTCCTGCTCCCCCCCTCCCCCCCTATGAGGAGTTGAACAGTTTGATGGCGTGTGGGACAAAGGAATTCCTGTATGTCAGTTCTGGATGTGAGGAGTAGCATGCTGTCACTGAGCGTACTACTCTGTTTGTTATTGACAGTGTCAGTTCTGGATGTGAGGAGTAGCATGCTGTCACTGAGCGTACTACTCTGGTTGTTATTGACAGTGTCAGTTCTGGATGTGAGGAGTAGCATGCTGTCACTGAGCGTACTACTCTGGTTGTTATTGACAGTGTCAGTTCTGGATGTGAGGAGTAGCATGCTGTCACTGAGCGTACTACTCTGGTTGTTATTGACAGTGTCAGTTCTGGATGTGAGGAGTAGCATGCTGTCACTGAGCGTACTACTCTGGTTGTTAATGACAGTGTCAGTTCTGGATGTGAGGAGTAGCATGCTGTCACTGAGCATACTACTCTGGTTGTTATTGACAGTGTCAGTTCTGGATGTGAGGAGTAGCATGCTGTCACTGAGCGTACTACTCTGGTTGTTATTGACAGTGTCAGTTCTGGATGTGAGGAGTAGCATGCTGTCACTGAGCGTACTACTCTGGTTGTTATTGACAGTGTCAGTTCTGGATGTGAGGAGTAGCATGCTGTCACTGAGCGTACTACTCTGGTTGTTAATGACAGTGTCAGTTCTGGATGTGAGGAGTAGCATGCTGTCACTGAGCGTACTACTCTGGTTGTTAATGACAGTGTCAGTTCTGGATGTGAGGAGTAGCATGCTGTCACTGAGCGTACTACTCTGGTTGTTAATGACAGTGTGCAGAGGCTGCCTGACATGATCCATAATGGCCAGCAGTTTGTTCGGAGTCCTTTCCTCTGTCACTGTGGCCAGAGTGTCCAGCTTCATGCCGACAACAGAGCCAGTTGGTTCTTGATCTTCAGCTTATCAGTTCTTACTTCATCCTGGTCCATCCAGTGTTGGTGCTAGTCAGCTCCACGCCTCTGTGTAGCACTGTGTCCATTTATATCGACATAGCACTGTGCTCCTAAGGCCAGAATCTGGAGGCTCGACCACAGGGAATCACTGCTTTAGGCATATTTCTCACGGCGTGTCCGTCTGCCTCTCCCGCTGCCAGATGAGGGCCGACTCCATCCTCAGCCCTCTGCAGTCCAGCCTTCTGAAAGACATTACCACTGCATCATTACCTGCACCACCCAATTTCAGGGACAGCTCCTTTCCCCTAACTGTAAGGTCACTAAATAACCAGTGACCTGCATCTGTCCATCCAGTGTACTCTTGTTAAAATTACACTTCCCCACTTGATCAGCACTGTACTGCCTCTGTGACATTTGCACATCCTTCCCAGCTGCACCACCTTATTGCGTATATATTGTCACTTCTAACACTGTTTTGTCTTGCACTGTCTTGTCTCTTATTGCAGTGCTGTCCTGTATTACACTGTTTGTTCTTTCCTCCCGTTACACCAGACCCCTCCCCTGCTACCACGGCATAAGAATTTCACCGTGTTCCTTGGAACACACGTGACAATAAAAAACGTGAAACTGGTGCATTTTGTGTCAGATCAGAATAATCGGAAGTTTGCCCTGCATGAGACATTGTCTATTGGCTACTAACACACACATTTACTGATAGCTGTCGAATTTCCAGTTAAGCCGAACTGCAAATTTTTCTGTATTTTGGGAGAAAACAAAAAGAAAAAAAAAACAACACACACGCGTGCACAGAACCATCACTTTATTTAACAAGAATTGACTTGAATATGCTGTTATAGTATGTTTCCTGTTAGATATATAATTAAAGCAAGGTGGATATGGAGTTTAACTCCGCTTTTAGATCCCTCTAAAATCCCCCCCTGTGGTGCAATAGCATAGCTGTAGTGTCTGCTAGAGCGGCGAATCCCACACAAACAACCTGTCGCGTGTTGGACTCAGCCAGCTGCAGCTGAGCCATACCAAGTAGACCTACTAGAGGCTTTTGATGCAGCTGAATGAGGTCAAGGTGGCCAGCTGAGTTATTGAAGGAAGATGGAACGACAACAACTTAGGATGAGGTTAGACAACAAAGGCCATCTAAGTGTGAATGGTACACGGAGTCTGTACTGCAGATTGTGCTCAGATGAAAGGTGCAGGTGGCTTGAAAACTGAACCTGCCATTAACAGCAAGGCTGGTCATCAGTCCTACGGGAGAATTCTTAGCAGTCCTGATATACATGCAAGCCCACATATTCCCACACACACGCCAAAGGTTCTGGGTCACCAGTAGAGCATTTCTGTGTAGTAGCTCTGTGTGAGAGCCCATGATGGACAGGCGGCTGACCTTTTGGCACGACCCTCAATATGTGAGGAGGCAGCTCCCAGAGCAGCAGCAGAAGCATCACAGGAAACTGCAGATGGGTGGAAGAGGTCACGGCCAGAGAGTGTCGGAGGAGAGGCAAGCCCGGGCTCTTCGGAGCTGAGACTTTCTGATCCTGCTGGTATCTGGGACCAGGATGTGTTCATTTTCACAAGCTGTGTATTTAATTTGCTGTTTGTCTGTTTTTTCCCAGTAAGTAGGCTAGCTGTGAAGCAGAAGGACAGATCAGGATGTTGCTGCACCTTCAGTGTTTGTTTAGAAGAAACAGAAATAAGATCTTAGTTTCCTTGCTGCTATGTGTCTTCTTTTCTATTAAGATTTAACATTTTGGATTAAAAATAGTACAGTACTGCCAAATTGCATAGTGTTTTTCTTCTTTGAATGTATTGCAATGCCATGATATAGTTCAGCCATTAATGATTTGTGACAGAAAATTATACTTATACTGGATTAACAATCAATACATAAGTATATATTAACATATGCATATGTATGAATTGAAATATGCATATGTATGGGTTAACAATTTTAATACATTTAGTACCATTCCTTTGTTTTGTCAAAATCACCCACTGTAGCATTTCTCAGTTCTGGCTACAAATCAATACGAATAATGGATACTTTTGTCTGTCCGTCTATAAGTGCTTATACACTGCAAGGTCGCAGTGAACCTTTACCCTGCCCCAGGAAACTTAAGCCTGCGGCATCTGGGATGGGAGGTCAGTCCGCCACAGCATGCGCACAGAATTTAGAGACACCAGTTCACCTATCAAGTTGTATTGCAGAAAGGAATATGTACAAAGACAGATAATAAATGCAGATTCTACATACACAGAGTGAAGCCCTGAAAATAAAATCCACAGCTATGGTTGTGTGAAGCTACAGTGCTGCCCAGTGACCCACCAATGATGGGCTGAATCTTTAGTCAACAACAGTCCAATCTGAATCAGTTAACATAATGTAAAATGGAGGCCCATTCCTGAAGATTAACAAGAAGAACACATGGGGTGTGGCTGTAGACAACATCTCCTTATCCTCTAAGGATTTAACATAACATGAAAATAATAACAAAAAATTATAAAACATTTTTAAAATGTGTTATTCTACATGAAACACACACACACACAAAATTAATTTAGCACATCGGAAATGAGTCTCCGTATTTTTCTCATTTGAAAACATGGAACATGCAATCATGCAACAAACGTATTACTTTTTTAGCTTAAAAAGTATTTCACAAAGTTTAAATTGTACTGATTTTTGGTATCAGAGCAGAAACCTAAATACATTCAAGAAATGAACTGTTGTCTGCAGTTTCAAAACTCAGGCACTTTATTATTCCAGAAGACATGATAAAGATCATTGTTGTGAAGATGAAATATACAATGCAGCACACTCTTGCTATGAATTTTAAGATGTTTGTGGTCCTATCCGGAACCTACTGAGAACTTTTACAGACATATCCAGAACCCATGTACACAACTTTCCTTCCACATTTTGTTTATCTTAGACACCTTAAACATCTCACACAGTAAAACTGAGGAAATGGGAAACCCTTTGCAACCCTACTTCCCATGGAAAGTTCTTGGAAAGTTTCAGGATCTTTACCAGAAATGTTCTGCCCCTTTGCAACCCTAATCCCCATGGAAATTTTCTGGAAAGTTTCTAAAAATTTACCAGAAATTTTCTGCCTCTTTGCAAACCTAGTGATACTACAGTGTCCTACATCATGGACTACCTAAGAATCAGATGGCAGTTTGTGATGCGTTGGGACAGCAAAGCCATCCATCCATCCATCCATCCATCTAGGGTCCAGGCAGTCCATTGCTGCTCCAGCTGAATGTCCGTCTGCCACACTTCTCCTTCAGCACCTAGGATAGCACAGCCTTGCAATCGCATTTAAGTAAGAAGCCCTGGAATTGAATAATTGGTGGAGCAAGCCTTTCTCACCCTTGAGACTTGCAGCTCTGGTAGTGAAAGCATAGATGTTTGTTTTTTATAGCTAAGCTGGTGCTTCCTGATCTGCACCTTTTGATTTTGCATGGCTGTATGGTCAGTCATCTTTAGTTTCTGTTTTGTTTTCTGCTCCTTCATGTCCATCCCTCTGTTCCAGCTGCTGTGTTTGCTAACAGGATATTTCCTTGGTTTTGAACCTATTAGCCTGTCTGGCACCTGGACCTCAGCCTGAATCAAAACAAAGCTGCATTTCTTTACTCTTCCCATTTCTGTCTGGAATCAAAAGCGAATCTGAACCAAAGGCCATCACTGCAGTGAGTTGCCACAAGTCCCACCACATGTTTTCTGTGATGCCCTTTCAAATTCTCAGAAATCGTCAGGCAGAAAATCTAGCTGTTGGATAGGACAGTTTTGCTCTTTGTCAGTAATCTTGGTGATATATCCATGTGCCTGATCCTCCTGGTAGCACATGTAGGAATTTTAGCTGGGACGGAGTTGCAATGTAGGTAGAAAAGAGAATGTTCAAAGCATAGGTACATTTTGGTGTGATACTGGGGAATGCTGGGAATACAGGACAAGTCTTTTAAAATCTTGTATGCTAATGTAGTTCTAGCTTGTATAATGTTCTGGACGAACCACCCTTCAATCTTTTTTTTTTGTGTGTGGGGTAAGGTGCCACCCTGGACAGCTACCAATGTTTCCGGGTAAAGTGAAAAAAGTTTAAGTCAGACATGTTTGTAAACCCTAAAATCATATGTATATGTTCCTGTTTGTTGTGAGTGTGTCTGCAACATTTTGTTGCTGTTGGCTGACTGCATGTAAACATAAGATGAGATTAGTCGAGAACTTGTCGGATTGAAGGTATCCTGGGCTAACTGTAAGTGAACAAAGAAAGTCCATTTAAACTGGGACCCTGAACTAAGCGGAGAACATGGGCATGTATCATAAAGCTGGATTTCTTGCTTAGGAGGAATTTTTTTTTTATTTAAGGTACCTTCATTTACATGGACTTTATCTTCATCCACTTACATTGAGCCCAGGCTACCTTCAGTCCGACAAGTTATCTTGGCCCCCGGGTTGTATTCTCTGGGTTCTGATTGGCAGTTATAGACCAGGAAAGAGCTGACACCCTTCTACCTAGTTCTACATAAATGTTGCCATGTTTGTAGCCCCCAAGCAGCTTCACACAAAATGTCAACATGGGCCAGCGGCAAAATGGGGCTTCTCTGACAAAAACGCTTAAATATCTCGCAAATGGAATATCATAGAAAGAAATTTTGGCAACACTTTACTTAAGGCCATAATTAAAGACATCATGATAAATAATAATACATTCATAAAACATCAAATACATGGCTATAAATATTCATCAAAAGGCATAACACATTAAAGCTATGTGTATTGTGCATTATGAATGCTTTATGAAGCTCTCATCTATAATGCACTATGGTAGCTTTATAATTCATTATAATGGTTGGTATAAGAATTAAGAATGCTTTATACTGTATAGGTATCTATAGTGCATTATAGATGAGTGCTTCATAAGGTAGTCATAATGCATAATAAACATGGCTATAATGCAGTATGACTTTTTATAAATATGTTTAGCCATATAAGCATATAATGCTTTATGAATGCAGTGTGATGTATTATAACTGTGTTTACTAAAACTGAAGTTGCTAAGAACATGGCTTGAAGTAAAATGTACCCAAACCAACTGCAGAAAAGTAATCTCACTCCAGGGGACCAACAAAGTATACCTACTAACTAAGCCACCTATCTACTTGCCAAAGAATGTAATCGATCCCATTTATATCTTACAGTTGTCACAGGTAGGATATGGATGAGACTAAAACTGACTTTATTTTTGGGAAACGTCAGTGTCCGTGTTCCTGCCATGCTTGGACATTCTGAGCGCCGCTCTGCATGAACAAGTTAGAAGCACTTAACACTGAAGAATAGGTGGGGATTCTGCCAAGACTGCTGTATATTCAGCTTATATATGCTAAGTGTAATACAGTTCAGCTTTTCAGAGAAGCTGGAATGTGCCATTTGATATTTTCAGGTGCACATAGGTTTTGTTGGACTTACTGTAATCCATGGTATTCACTATTCATGGACACATCATTATTATTGTTATTATTATTGACTGTACAGTGGTGCAGTGGTTAACACTGTTGCCTCACACCTCTGGGACCTGCGTTCAAGTCTCTGCCGTGGCTCCATGTGTGTGGGGTTTGCATGTTCTCCCCGTGTCATTGTGGAGTTTGCATGTTCTCCCCGTGTCATTCTGGGGTTTGCATGTTCTCCCCATGTCATTGTGGAGATGGCATGTTCTTCCCGTGTCATTGTGGGGTTTGCATGTTCTTCCCGTGTCATTATGGGGTTTGCATGTTCTCCCTGTGTCATTGTGGGGTTTGCATGTTCTCCCCGTGTCATTGTGGGGTTTTCATGTTCTCCCCGTGTCATTGTGGGGTTTGCATGTTCTCCCCGTGTCATTGTGGGGTTTGCATGCTCTCCCCGTGTCATTGTGGGGTTTGCATGTTCTCCCCGTGTCGTTGTGGGGTTTGCATGTTCTCCCCATGTCGTTGTGGGGTTTGCATGTTCTCCCCGTGTCATTGTGGGGTTTGCATGTTCTCCCCGTGTCATTGTGGGGTTTGCATGTTCTTCCCGTGTCATTGTGGGGTTTGCATGTTCTCCCCGTGTCATTGTGGGGTTTGCATGTTCTCCCCGTGTCATTGTGGGGTTTGCATGTTCTCCCCGTGTCATTGTGGAGTTTGCATGTTCTTCCCATGTCATTGTGGGGTTTGCATGTTCTCCCCGTGTTGTTGTGGGGTTTGCATGTTCTCCCCATGTCATTGTGGGGTTTGCATGTTCTCCCTGTGTCGTTGTGGAGTTTGTATGTTCTTCCCGTGTCATTGTGGGGTTTCCTCCAGGTTCCCCGGCTTTCCCCCACAGTCCAAAAACGTGCTGAGACTAACTGGAGTCATCAAATTGCCCATAAGTGTGTCTATCTGCGTGTGCTCAGCGATTGGTTTGTGCCCCATCCTGAGTTGTTCCCTGCCTTGCTAACCTCTGGGATAGGCTCCAGCCCCATGGGATAGGCTCCAGACCCCCCCCCCCCCCATGAACAAGTGGTTTCTGAAAATGGATGGATTATTATAGTTCTTATTATAATTAGTTTTTTTGTTTGTTTGTTTTTTAGAGTTACATTGCCTGTACGTATGATTTGTTGTTCAGCCTACAATTAATGAGAAAATCCATCCATCCATCCATCCATCAATCCATTCAAAAGTTATGAGAAAGATATATGATTGATTTTGGGTTATAACCAATTTCTGTGAGATTATATTTCAGTAAACCTTACGTGTCAGATAGATAAATGGTGAGATGCAGGTGGGTGGACAGTTAGGTTTTCATTAAAATAATAATTAGAATGAACATTGAGTGGCCTCTGTGATGGGGGAGGTTTTTGAGGGGTAAGCAGTCAGACTATTTTCTAATCCCTTTGGGTAGACAGTTTAAATTCTGGTTTTTGATATGAGGAATGATTATTACAACAGACACACACGTACCACTTTTTTTTTTATTGATCTTTTTAAAAAAATAAAGTATTACTAGTATGTAACTTATTTAAATCTTTTATTGCCTGTGAAAAAATAGCCTCATGAAAAAATAATAAGTTTTAGAATTGTGTGCTTTGTGTGCTTATGGAATTTGGAAGTTTCATTAACCCTGGGCAGCGATACAACAAATTATACTTGAGGTGGAAGGCATGCTGTTTTTCCATCTGTATGGCTGGATGGTTTTGATGTGAGGAGTGATGATTGCAGTGCTCAACCATTAAAGGAAAACTTCCTGTAGCAGGATAGAGGAAGGCCATGAAGAAGAGTGGAGGACAGATTTCCTGGGGATGAGGGCGCTAAACCGATTTCTCTGAGTCTGCATGTGCTGGAAAAAAACGTGCAAGTTGCTGAGGTTCCATTTCTCTGTGATCAGGGCAACTACAGCAACAGCGAGACAACTGTGCTGGCAAGGAGAGAAAGAGTCAGCGAGTGAACAGACTGATATTGCGGGCAGCGTTGGATATTATCTTTTTTTCATAGTTCTTTCCAGGGAAGCCAGTATGCCTGTGTGAATTCAACATTTAACTCCACATACTCCAAAGTACCGGCACCGAACCAGGGGGCCATACAGTGTAAGTAGATCCACCCCTGACACAATATATAGAACCAAATTTTTTAATTAGTCATTTATCATGCATTGCTCTTTCTAAAAGATGAATCAAAAACAAATGATAACAAATTACATTAGGCACATCCATACCCTGGCTAATTATTCATGTTTTGTGACTGAATTCTGAACAGCTTGTGATCACTTCAGGCTTGACTGTGAAGATGTTGGGACAAAATGTACTTTTCTCTCAGTGCCTTGTCATGCCCAAAGGCTGCTGCTTAAGCAAAAATCGAGACCACCTCTTGATGTCTGGGGAGTTGTTTGATGTTATGTTGATGCAGGATACATGATGTAATTGCATTTTGGCTTAATACTAAACACTTTCATTGCCAGGTAAATCATTACAGAATTGCCTGAAAAAAATAAGTAATTTTTGCTTATAGAAAATGCTGTCAAATGTTTGATGAATCTGGGCATGATGTGTCATTAAAAATAACCAGTGATCGTTTTTTGGGGTTTCTAAAAGAACACTTTCTGCTTTTTGTTGCACTTTTTATGTTCTTGATCACTGTCATTTGGCAAAGCACATGTACTGCCCTACTTTCATGGTGACATTTTACTGAACAGAGGAGGCCATGAAACTTTAGCATATGGGATAAAATATAGAATATACTACACAGTACATAAAAATGTACTAATGCTCTGCATAAGGAAAAGGTGGCAGTGATCTCTGTGTATCTGGGATGCCGTTTCTTAAAAATAGATGCAACATTATAAATTGGATTTACAAAATTAATTATGAAATGAAGAATATTTCATTATATACCTGTGTTGTTCCAGACAGATTTAAGATCAAAAGAATATCATTTATTTCAGTCAGAGTTTCTACATGACTCCTCTTCAGAGTGACACATTTTACCCATCAAAAACTACATTTGTCTGAGAGGCAGAGATTGGGCTTTCAGTTAGTACTTAAAATGAAAACCAACATATTTAGATTACATTTAAACTATTAATTTAAGATATCATTTATCAAACCATATATAAGATCATATCCAATCTATTTCTATTCTAGCTGTAAAATAATGGCACTGTATACATGTACAAGTTTAAACTTCAGTTTCATCATTGTGTGACAATGAAATGATAAATATGTGTAGCAACAGACCAACGTGTATGTTATCGCACGAGTTTTGTATTGAAGATTCAAGCATCATATTAAGCCGGAAACACATCAATCCCAGCCATGTGAAGCCATCAGGGCACTGGTGAGAGCCAGTGACTGCTCATCACGGCGGTCTGTGCGGCACGGTCAGACACAGCTGGTCTTCGTCGGCACTATTTTGGCCGATTGAGCATGCTGAATCGTGTCGGGGCTACTCAGCGAAACTGAGGTCTTTCATTGGGCTGAATGTCAACTTCCCGTCACGGCGCTGTGCTCCAGCACAGTTTTTTGCAATCGACGAGAGCTGACTGTCCGCCTAAGTCGGTGCCGGCCCATTGTTGTCGGCTTGGTGTGTACCCAGCTTCAAACATACTCCTGAATGTTGTCGGCTTGGTGTGTACCCAGCTTCAAACATACTCCTGAATGTTGTGGCATTGGTGTGTACCCAGCTTCAAACATACTCCTGAATGTTGTGGCATTGGTGTGTACCCAGCTTCAAACATACTCCTGAATGTTGTGGCATTGGTGTGTACCCAGCTTCAAACATACTCCTGAATGTTGTGGCATTGGTGTGTACCCAGCTTCAAACATACTCCTGAATGTTGTGGCATTGGTGTGTACCCAGCTTCAAACATACTCCTGAATGTTGTGGCATTGGTGTGTACCCAGTTTCAAACATACTCCTGAATGTTGTCGTCTTGGTGTGTACCCAGTTTCAAACATACTCCTGAATGTTGTGGCATTGGTGTGTACCCAGCTTCAAACATACTCCTGAATGTTGTGGCATTGGTGTGTACCCAGCTTCAAACATACTCCTGAATGTTGTGGCATTGGTGTGTACCCAGCTTCAAACATACTCCTGAATGTTGTGGCATTGGTGTGTACCCAGCTTCAAACATACTCCTGAATGTTGTGGCATTGGTGTGTACCCAGCTTCAAACATACTCCTGAATGTTGTGGCATTGGTGTGTACCCAGCTTCAAACATACTCCTGAATGTTGTGGCATTGGTGTGTACCCAGCTTCAAACATACTCCTGAATGTTGTGGCATTGGTGTGTACCCAGCTTCAAACATACTCCTGAATGTTGTCGGCTTGGTGTGTACCCAGCTTCAAACATACTCCTGAATGTTGTCGGCTTGGTGTGTACCCAGTTTCAAACATACTCCTGAATGTTGTCGGCTTGGTGTGTACCCAGCTTCAAACATACTCCTGAATGTTGTGGCATTGGTGTGTACCCAGCTTCAAACATACTCCTGAATGTTGTGGCATTGGTGTGTACCCAGCTTCAAACATACTCCTGAATGTTGTGGCATTGGTGTGTACCCAGTTTCAAACATACTCCTGAATGTTGTCGGCTTGGTGTGTACCCAGCTTCAAACATACTCCTGAATGTTGTCGGCTTGGTGTGTACCCAGCTTCAAACATACTCCTGAATGTTGTGTAGTCACAAAATTAACCCTGGCATGCAAATGTGTGTGGCCCATTGGGTAACACTATTGCCTCATACCCCCAGGCTTGTGGGGTTTGAATGCTCCCTATGAAATATGAGTGGAGTTGGCATAGTCTCTCAGTATTGCATGGGGTTCATCTCAGTGGACCTGTAGTAACTGTCTCGCTGAATTGTGTGTGTGCTTTGCAACGGACCGGCATCCCATAAAGGATGTACCCCAGTCTGGTGTCCTACGTTGGCTATGATTGGTTACAGGGGCTTCCAGTGACCCTCAGCAGGATAAGTGGAGGTGCAAGGAGACACAGCTCTAAGATCCACTGCTACTATTAATCCACTTCATTGTTCATAGAAATGAATGTAACTGGTCATGGATATTTTATCTCTTAAATAGTATCTCATAAATTGTGTGTGCATATCTGCGTAATTGGGTAATGCCGTCCAATCTATACCTAACCTCATTCATTAAAATCCCGCTGTGAACATTAATGTTGGCGGGTAACAAGAGCACAGTTTCCCTTCACACTGACTACCAAGTGGCTTTGCGAAAAATCTGCTGCTCTCTGACAGAGGCGAGATGGCACGCTGGCCGGGATTCATTAAATATGTCGCCTGTTTGAGGTGCTTGTGTGCGACGATTCCCCGGCAGCTGAGTGCAGCCCCGACTGACTGTTTGTGTGCTGAGCATTAGATCCTCAGTACAGCTGCACCTGTGCCTCTGCTCCCTCATCACTAAATATAGCCCCCAACAATAGTACTGGAGGGCCCCTCTGGGGCCTGTGTGACTCCTAAACAGGGGAAAAGAAAGACGCTGAAATGTACTGACAGAATCGGGCTTTCCTTCCATTGATCTACCAGACTAGAAGGTCATTTTTAGATATCCAATGCAAACCGTAGTTCTTAAATCTGCCCTCCCTCCTCCCCACCAAATTGTTTGGATCTTGAAAGGGAAGCTCATTTATTCAGTCTGCTTTCAAGAGATGGCAGCCCTGCGCATGTAGCGTCGGGGAGATGCTAACCATTCTCCCACACCTCATTTTCAGTAGCACAGATGCGCCGGCTCACACTTTCATGCAAGTGAGGGTGAGAAGAGCATAGAGGAGATCACACTTTAGCTTCTCAGCTGCCTGCTAACCAATCCACAGACAGAAGCAGTTCAGAGGGGTGTCGGCCATGCAGACCTGGATCCCACCAGCTGGACCTGCCGCTGACGGGGCTTCTTATAATAGTTTTTCATGCTGTGGAACAAACACGTTGTTTTACTTTTTAATAAACCGATGTGCAGGGATTGCTGCATTTTCACTGGTGTCCTTGGCTGTGTCCTGTTAAATCTGTTTGCCAAGGAGGGTTAAACGTGACTCACCAAAGCTGCTTATCAATCTTCTCCTTGTATGCACCAGTGACATGGAGAGGCGCTGAATGCCAATTCCACCCAGAACCTTTTTGAAGTTTGAGCTAAAAATGACTCCGTCTAATTCCAGAATCAAAAAGCAAACATTTGCATACAGTAAACAGAAAAAGCTAAAGTACATAAAAGATAAATATAAGGATTTTTAGGATATAATTAGAAGATGTATAAATATGCATTTTAATAATAACATTTCAAAGAATGACAGTTTAAACAGACTATAAACTGGAAAATGAAGTAATGCAGAGCAGAACGCAAAAAAAAGTGTTAATTATACAATTCAGAGGTTATGTTGCTATGAGAAAAGTTGCTTCTTTCTTATTGCTCCTTGAATGGGAAATATCAAGTCATCAATTATCTTTGTCTATTTATGTGTGGGGAAAAAAATGGAATCTTGGGTAGAAAATAGCACACAAAAATAATTGCTTGGCTGAAATGAATAGAATTCATATAGTCAATCAGCCTGCTGAGTTTTAAAATAGGGTCAGAGTTCAAGCTCGCCTAAATTAATGTTATAATAATATAATATGATACAATTCATATAGAGGATATATGAATTAAATTCACACACACACACACACACAGGTTAAATATTATGTATCATTCTTGTCTTTTATCTTAATAAAATGAGAGGATGCAAATCTAACAATCAAAGTGGTGGTGCATGAATATTTTGGCTCTCCAGATGCTACACATGAAAAGCCTTCTTGCAGAGTGACTTTCCATGAACGTGGGGAAGAATTAAGGACGCACTTCCCCTGAAATAACAAATTAAAAAAATGGCATCCATACAAAACAGCGTGACATTTACAAGTAAATGCTTTTATGCAAGAACATTAAACCATTTGCACATTAAGAGCTCTCAGAAATTTAAGTCATTTAATGTCTCTCCCATGCGCTGTTGTGGTCTCACTGCATCGCACCATAATTCCCTTTTCTTCTTTGTACTTTAGGACATACCCAGTATCAGCTGTTGTATGGCTCAGTGGGATATACCTCTGTATCTGTGACTGGAAGGTTGCTGGTTTGAGCTGAAACCGTAACGGAATAGTCACATCTCTGTTAGGCCCTTGAACAAGAACCTTAATACTCCAGGGATGCTGAATAAATGGCAGGACCATGCGCTTGGACCCCAATATTTATATATAATTTTAAAAATAATTGTATCATTTTTATTGTATAAAATTTATGAAATAGTCATTGACATCCACAGGAACCTACATTCCCTAATGCTCCCCATTCACATCTTGCGTGGGTTGAACTGCTCAGGTGACTGAAAAACATGCTGGGTGAATTACACCATCTGCCCATGCATTCCCAAGCTCTACATTAAGCATTTAACAGAGCTTGGTTTTTTATCTATATAGATCTAGAGCATGTTATTTATCTAAATAGATTGTAGCATCAAAATATCAATTAATGGACAATTTAATAGACAAAAGCCAATTTTCCAGTTTAGGGAATATATCGGCATATAGGACACATGTGGGAACTGATGCTCAATAGGGTCAAAATCAGTTAAGGTAATGGGCATAAAATCCTTTACTGGGGTAATGATAGAGGATAACCTATTACCATAACCTATTACCATTGTCATTTATCTAGAAAGAATAATTTTGAAGCATCATTAGTGAGGTTCTTACTTTTCTGGTACAGTGATGTCTTAAGGGGCCAGAGTCGTTGTTGGGGTGTTGCATCCAGAGCAGCCACACCGGGCTCCCAATTTAGATGGGGGGGGGGGGGGGCGTGCAAAGGGATAATTGCCTAGATAATGATAGGATAAATAATAATACGTTATTAAATAATTTGTAATTATTTTTTTCACTGATTATATGCAGCTACATTTCATCTGAATATATTACTTTGGTTAGATGTCAGGGCTGTGCTGGTACACATATTCGTTGTGTACAGTTTAGTGTGTCATTTTCGGTTCAGTACGCACAAGGAAACAAATGCATACATTTATTGACACGGGCGGAACCTAAATTCACAAGTAGATGTTCCAGATGGGAAACATTATGCTAATTGTGGCTGTGAGCTGCTTACAGCTAATGCTGGTTGCAGTCAGTTATAATTGGAGGTTTGGGAATGTTTTGGTTTTCCAATAAATTACACCAACACTAGAGAGTGAATAGTTGATACGACCAAGACTGTGTGCCGGCTCTGTTATATCGAACTCGGATATGTTGCTGAAAACATAAGCAAGAATGTTAACTCATTTGAGACGTCATCCAAATGTGTGTAAGACCAGAGCAAGTCAGAAGCAGTTACTGCAACCAAGTCTCCCTTTTGCATCTAAAAGTACTTTTACCAGGAAATGCCCTGATCCAACTGAAAAATAACTATAGGTTATACAGGTGTTTATTGCAACTGATATGTGGCCATATTTGGTAGGAAAGAACACAGGTTTTAGTTATGATTATGATTGTGATTGCTATGAGATTATAGTTTTGCTTTTAAATTTAATTTACACAATTGTGTTTACAATGTTTAAATAAGAGTCTCTTAGATTTTGTTATTCAGACACGTCGACTGACTCATTGCCTTTGGATTGCAACTATTCCTAACTGTGTTCCCGGTTTCATCATAAAATAGGTAAATTTGTTATAACCTCTCAGTTAATTGTTTCTGGACTGTCTAGAATGGAGCAACCACAAGACTGCAGATCCTCTATTTTATTTCAAAGTATTGCCAACAAAAGCCACAGAAAACCGAATGATATGTCAACTGGAATTCTGAAGGAGCCAGACATATCCAATGCTGAAGCCAAACCAACTGGATCTGGGAGAGGATTATAAACCTTCAGCAGCACTGTGTCCTCCTTAAACTGTCCAGTTGTGCAATGCATGCACTATTCATGCTACCCCACCATAATCTTTAGCCGAGACACTCTCAGTATTTCAGTATCTACACTCACAGTCACCTGGACCTGCCTGATAGCTAACTCCCTGCTTCCAGCTTCTCTGAAGGCTTCAAGATCAGTAAATGAAGAATGAAGAATTGCCTAATATTTAAGAGATCTTCCCAGAAGTACTGAATGATTTTTAAGCATAAAATGCCTATATAGCTTTAACCACAGTACTTTGTTTCTCTCCCTTAACAACCTTAACCTGAGGACAGTGGTAGAAAAGTCTCCTTAAAAAGCCATTTGAGAATATGCGTCAAATGTGGCCAGTTGTTTGGGTGCATGTTTCTTATATGTCTCCATGACAACCTGCATCATGGGAACAGAGGTTGTCAAATATCCTGGTTAATACTCGCTTTCCTCACCAGTGGGATGCATGTAGACTAAGAGCCCTGGATCCCCCCGTTTTAGCTCATATTTTAGCTCTTGTTCTTGCTCTAGCGCCATTATCAGTGTGTTACTATGAAGGTCAGACTCAGATCCCACCTTGACAGACTTTTCCAAAACCAAGGGAAATAAACACATCAAGCAATCTTTTACAAAGCAATAAGAACATCATGTCAGAGTAGGTAATCCTCCTCAAGAATAACATATGTACATATGCAGTCCAACAGCACTTTAAAGAAAAAACAACAATTTGCCATTCCGCTACTTTTGGTCTAAGTAAATAATTCAATGAACCGCTGAATAAATGACCATTCACAGCTGGCCATACCAGGGAGACAAGAATCAAAAATAGAAAAAGGGGGCCATAGTGTAGTAAACTTGTTGCTATGTTGTAGTATTCCTTGGGGGTTAAGGTCGGTCTAACCCAAAGGGTGGGGAGTTATTGACTAAGGGAAGGTGAAAGAGACAGGCCCCACTCATCCATGTCTGTGGTATTTTTAATAACATCATTTTTGGTACTTTTACTGTGTTCCTTCTATTTTAGAAAACCAGCCACACAATGTACACAAGTACTCATCCACAATTAGAGACAGGGGGGTTCAAATCTTACCCCCAGTCATGGGTGTAACTCCCCCAATAAATCCCCCCCCCCCCCAATTATCATGTTTCTCCATGAATGGGTGGAGACCTCACCCCATCCCCAACCACCCCCCCCCCCCCCTCGCCCTCATCTCACTTGTGGAGTCTGTATATCCCCCACTGCTGTTAGTACACGTTTCCTCCAGCTTTGTAAAAACATGCAGTGAGTTGCATATATGCTTTGCCTTGTGCCTGGTACTGCATAAGCAGAATGGAGGATGAATGGATATTCAGGAGGAATCCTGTGGTTCAAACTCGCTCCAAAAATTGGTGGCAATACACTCCGTGCAAAGTTATAAATCATGCAGCTCAGTTTGCTACTTTTTATAGTTTGTTATGTGGTTCACAAGACTAATTCCCAGGAGTCATTACCAATGTCCACTGACATATCACATCACTAGTCAGACCAGAATCAGCAGCATAATACAAATTTGAAGAATGAGGTGAGTAAATATATAACATATAGCACTATAGAGGAATGTTACTCTTCAAGTTGGTCTTTATTTCTCTTTCAGATAAAGGATTTATGTGCTAGCAACTTTGAATTTGTTTTTAATACGAAATGTTGTAATTTACAAATGACATCATTTGAAACGTGATAAGAGCTATCCTTGTTCTTCAATTTCTCCAATTTTATTTTGGATTAATGTAGATTTGCATCTTCTCAGTTGTGTTCCCTTGATCCAGATCCCATTGTTCTTGCACGGCTAATCAGTGGCCTTTGACTGGGAAGGTTAAATAACCATTGACAGGAGCCTGATGGAGGTCTGAGGCAAAAAGCAGAAGACCACGCTAAATCACTCTGTGGAATGAAGTCAGTTCAATCAAAATTGTCTGATAAAAAGATTTATAAAAGCGGTCTGACCTCCACCACTCAGATCTGCATCTGTGGAAGGCCCCTTAACTGATTGAGCTCTATTAGAACACAGCTTGCATTTAATTTATACATATTTAATTGACAAACTAAACCTGGGCTAGGAGTTCAATGGTTATATCAAATAAAGGACCATTGAGAATAAGCATAGCCAATGGTATTCTAACTGCACAAAACATACCAGTGGGAAGTAGAAACAGCAAGTACATAGGACAGAGCATAAATGTATATTTACATTGTGCAAATTATTACAATATCAGACATCCAGGGTTGTAAGTAAATTATTGTTGTACTTGTTGAATTCCGCACAACGACCAAAAAACTACAGTTTTCAGTTTTTGTTTCAACCTATTACAATCTGATAAACCTCTCAGCATTTTCACAACACATCATTTAACAATCCATACATAAACTCCAACTCAGTGTATAATGATTACCTGCATGTGAGCATGATTGAGTAACGGACAACTGCAACCTCATTCTGTCACTAACAATAAAGAAACTGGGTAGGCAGACCTGCAAAATGTATTAGCCATTAAAGTAGGATGGGTCTTGACCACGGGAAACAGCCATGGCACATGTCAGCTGAAGTACCTTCACAAAGAGCAAATTAGATTTAACACATTGTGATCCTTAGCCTAGAGTAGATGGGCATCAAATATATATGAGTTCGTGGCTCAGATGAACAACTCCATTGTGCTCCAAGATGAGAACAACAAGCCACAACATGTATGAGACTGAGACGTCTTACTGACTGATCAGCATTAAATATATAAGCCTGGAGAAAGGGTATCAAAAATAGGCAACATTTTCATAGCTGGAGGGTCTTATGAGGTGAACATAACGCATTAAATATGTCATTCCATCAATGGCATTACCAGGTGGATATCTGGGTATGTTGTCTGAACACCAGTGTTGGTATTGTATCAAAGTTCGTGGGGGTGTTCTGGGTGGGCTTGCAGTACTTTTACTTTCGGTGGGTGGACGATTCACTTTGGAAGGACATTTTTCACCGGCAGGGGCAGGACGGGAAGTTAGGGCCATTCCTGGAGCCCCTGAGTAACAAGGGCCCTAAAAAATTCGGAACATTTATTTGGATTTGTCTGGGTTGGGAGTCCAATATGATAAGCTTTCATGGGGCCCAAAATCATTATAGAATCATCTCTGACCCTCCTGTTTTATAAAGACCAGATGTAGAAATGAAAAACAATTTTCGCAATCTCCATTATTAGTGTTTGCGGGCTTAATGACATGTCTTTTAAGCCCCATGTTTACATTGGCATACAGAGTATACCGGAATCATTTTGGGTGTTTTGGCCTTGGGTACTTTTTATGTAAATGTCCCCAGGCTTAGACGGAGTCAAAGGTGCCATATGCTCGTGTCCTGGGATCAGCTGCCAGTGTAACAGCACTGGTTCTGACAGGTGTAAAGCGACCCGATCACCTGCCTGTGATTCCTCTGGGTCTACAGTTTGATTTCTAAAAGTCGGAGCATTCAGGTTCCTCCGCAATATCCGTGGTGTGCGGTTCCCTTCCAGCCTCGACAAAGGAAAACTAATGAAACAGATTCTCATTTAATGAGTTTAATGAGTGTTCTGCAGCATTCGGATTTGATGTGTCTTAATGGTGTCATGGAGCTAATGATTACAACAGCTGATTTCATATATTGGTGAAAATTTGAGGTGAGTTTTGAATCTTGTTCTTAGAGGACAAAGTAAAAACTAACCAGTACAAATGAACTGTGGAAAGAGATGAGAAGAGTTATGTCCTGAGAGTCGAATATTAGATTCTGAGTTCAAAACAGTTCTTTTGTACTTTCTTTTCTACATGTGGTAAATGGTATTACAATATGTATTTTACAGATACTTTCAATTGGATTTTTCCTATTAATTTAGAATTAACCCAGCAAGCCACTTGAAATATAATTTCAAATATGTCAGTATTATTTGACTTGTCCTCTTTTTTAAAGTTGTTACAGAACTGAATATTGCAATTACGGCACTTTCAGAGCCTACAGTTGGTTGCATAAAAAATGCACACGGAATGTTTTCTGCCTTTAGGGAAAGAGAAAAATGGTACTTGGAGATGTAAGAAACTCTCGGCAGAAAGCAAATATATCAAAAGCATGTGCTGGGAATAATTCTGAGATTTTATGAGATCAAAGCCATCATGGATCAGTGGACAAACCCTTTCCAAGTCACAAGTGATGTGTTTTCCATACTCCATTACACAAGGATTGAATAATCGGTTTTCCTGCAGTAAAGTTCAGAGCTGAGGTGTCAGAGTCGGGCAACATAGTACACCATAAAATTATAGCAATTGACTTTGCTTTTGAAGCCAAATTCATTTCGAAGAAATGTAATCCCAAAGCTGAAATCATAAACATATTAGCAAAAATGGTACTGGGACCATAAACAGTGTGTATCAGGCATGCAGTGTGAGGGAGACCATGCACACACACACACACACACACACACACCAGAGGTTGGATACAAACTCCCAGCCCTGGAGGTATAAGGCGTCAGTGGTACACACTGAGCCAAGCTCAATATATACAACAATCAATTATTGAATATGAGATACTCGACATTCAGCACAGTCTCATATATTTGCACCATTCTCTGGTCTTCATTAGATGCTTAAATTGCATTCACACATATGACAGGTCTGACCTCTGCTTTGACATACTCACCTCTTGTTCACCTTCTTATTAAAATTTAACGTCTAGTATATTAAGATTTGGCCTGTCTGTGTTTTCATTCCCAGTAAGTATTAAACACAGGGCATAGTTATTATTGTGCACAGATTTCTGAATATTGATCCCTAGTTTGCTAAGTACTGCCTTTACCTTTAATTACCCACCGTGTGCCTGAGCACGGTCCTGAACACTAGACCTTCTAAGTACACTTCTGACTTTCTAAGTAACAGCTTATTGTCTGGTAGCTTGTAAAAAGGCATTTTGAGTTTATAAAACATGTGCACAGAACTGTACATAGAAATGACTTAAGCAGAAGTAACTATGAAAGGATTTAGTTTGAAAATGTAGTTTAACAGAATATGGTGGAATCTGAATATGTATGGAAAGCAAAAAAGAGAAAAAACACATAATTTTCTAATTGTAATATTCTCTCTGTTGTATACTGATTTTGAAGGTCATGTGATTCACCGTGTTTTAAACAAGTGTACCCCCTGAGTGTTTTGTAACATGAAACGAGAGGAAAAAGCAATTTCATGCACCAGAAAACATGATGTATAAACAAAATGGATTCAAATATCCCCATGCAAGTCAAAATACTTCTGTAAGATTCCCTGCTTAACTTAATTCTTCAGGGTAATAGTATTTCTCCCCGCATCGCACCCGAGTGCGCTGCCAGCTACTCCCCAGTGTGTTCACATGTTTAATGCAACTTAATGTAACTTCAAACTGGAAATCAAAACATGAAATTGTATTTTAATATTTGCAGAAGCCATTACCTCATGCCTGATGGGTTTTACACCTCCCCTGTCCGAAGCATCATTCTGACTTTTGAATTTTGTCCGTTTTTGTTCCTGTTGCAGAGTAAGGTCATATTTCCACAAGGAAACGCGTATTATTCAGATGACGGTGAAGGTGATGTAAAAGACATCCTCATGTGTTTTTCTTCCATGATGGGCGGCTAAAAGCAGTGGTGTGTGTGGGTTGTACTGGCAAGGTCAGAGAAGACATGTTTGCCCTCAGTGAAATTAGATGTTTTGGCTACTTTCTTTTGAGGCGGCCTGCTAACCAACTTAGGAAAATCATATAATGCCACTTGTGACCTGCATACACACAGTGCGTTGTGTAGGTCACTGAAATGAGCGATCCATGCCTTACAAAACAAAACAGCGAATGCTATGTAACTGCAACTAGATCCTAGACTCACCTTTCCTGCTCTTCTTTATCATCTTTTATCCAGGTTGTTCCATCATCTTATGTACATATATTCTGTGGATGACTTAAGGTCTGTTAAATAAAGGTAGATCTATGAATGTTTTTGTTTTGTATGTATCAATTTCACTTGTTACTTATGTGCATGTTATACTGGTTTGTGGTAGTACACTGCATTGAAACTTAAAGGCAGAGTGTAAAATAGTGTTTATGTTAAGGTAAGATATAATGAACTTTATTGATCCCAAGGGGAATTTACTTAAAAGTGAGCTCCAACAAATCCACTGGGAATTTAAGGCTGATCCGAGCCACTACTAGGACTCAAACCCAGGATCTCATGCTTAATAGGCGTCCACTTTAACCAACCTACACACAGCACCATTCCTCAGAGTTTTTGGCATCAGCAATGACAATGTTATTAATTTAATCAATACCAATTACAATATTCAATTGTTTGAAGTGAAGATATTTAAACCTCTTCACCATACCCAGTAAAAAAAGGGAGAGGGGCAAATGTAGAGACAGGCTATTAATGCAGAAATTATTTTTTTGTTAAATGTTCTCCATTGTTGTGACAGGAAAACTTATCTTGTATTATTGTAGAAAGAATGAATAATAATTGCTTAATATCATCTATGACCATATCTAGCCTACATGTCTACTCATGTTTTACACAGCTTGCAGTTCTGCAAAGCAAATTATAAGAAAGTGGCATGTAGAGCCAGCAGAAATGATGCCTCGGTTTATTCCCTGGGACACGGAACAATATGCGGGGAGGGCAGAACCACAATCACTGGAAGACAAGCCTAAGATGTGAATCACAGCCTGGAGCTCAGAAAATACCATCTTTTCTGCCAGAGGCAATTCTATTAGAAAAAAATGTTTATACAGACTTCTTAGTGAAATGCACACAGGAGCATAAATACTGGATGGTAGGAAGGTACCCTATTGACTTGAATTAATTAATTGAAACATATAAAAGAGAAAGAAGAAGAAATTAGACTGGACATAGCTTTTTGCAGTGTTCCTTTGCCACCTGTTACAAGTGCCGGGGGTAGGCATGCCATCTCAGACTATTTCTGTCAAAGAACAAAGGGTGAGTCACAGCTACTCTCAGCCAACTCTCAGCCTGATGAGCAGAGCCATTTTTTTGGCGAACGCACCTAAACAGAAGCTCCACTCATCAAGTGATGGAATATTTGAGGCTGTGACAGGATTACTGGGTCGAAACTTTCTTATTTTTCATGGTTAGATGTTTTTATTTGTGTTGCTGCCTGGTCTTTGCTCAAATTCCAGCAACAGCATCAAACCCAGACCAGTTTCAAATGGATCAGTCCGAACTTCAAAAAAGGGGTTGGCTGGGAGAGAGCGCGTACAGAACCGGTCTCGGGGATTAAAATGTCTTCTCTCCTGCTACTCACTTTGTATCACCTCTGTGAACAATAATAGTCGTGTTCATTTGAACAAATCCTTTTTTCTCTGGTCTTCAAAGCCTGATATCACATTTAATGTGAAAAACAAAAGATGAAGCCAACATTTTTTTTTATTTTAAAACACAGCATGTGTACTTTTAGTTATAAGTCTGTGAAATTTCAAAGTTTATAAAAAAAACTAACTAACACGGACAAAACTTAAGAAATATCACAATTTTATCGACACCTTAAAAAATATTTTAAAAAATTGAAATTGTCTATGTTGGCATTTCCAAAAATTTTTTTTTAAAAGTTCTGAAATTACCTGCATAGTTATACTTGCAAGTTATTCAGTCATGGATGTAAGCACAGAATTTGCTGGATGTATAAGGTCACGGTGGGCTAAAGCTAAAAGATAGCGGAACACCCTGGGTGAGACGACAGCTCATCACGTCCTGCTTGGGGCACTTTACTGCACAGGCTGAATCCCAGGGGCCTCAACTAACCTTTTACAACCCACCCCTGGTCGAAAATTTCACCATCGTAGAAAAGAGGAGGGGGGGGCCTCGGACCATCTTTATGTCCCTCTGCACACACAAACACTATGGTGCATTTAAACATCGGCTACCCAGGGAAAAACACTCATGACATGAGAGAAACATGCAAACTGAGTGCATATGGAGAAAGACTGGGCCTCGAACCCCCAGCCCTGCATATCAGCCCATATAACGCCCGGCCCTTTAAATGCGTGTAAAAACAGTATTATCCAGTACTACTCCTAAATTAAATGGTCTCACGATATTAATACTTTCGTTCATTTAAAGGGCTACGTCGAAGAAAATCATTACAAATGCAGCGCCAACAAAATGCATCGCATAAGAAGTAATGAAGATTTTTTAACTAGCGATCAATAGTTAGGAGTCCCGTTGCCAAATCAATTAAGATTTTGGCTGGAACTAAAGCCTGCATATTGGAATGTACTTTTTGGATAAAATTCACAATAACTACTGTATTTGACAAACTGTATGTTTCCACCTCCACCATCCTCTCTTGGTGTGTTTCATCCTTCCGCTTATTGGTCTTGGCATTGCATTGTCCGATTCCACCATGTGGCTTCAACTGTGCACAGCTTTAAGGGTCAGGACATTCCGGGAATCCTCTACCTGAGTATATCTTGTGTATCTTGCAATATTTATCAGTTTCCCATCCCCTCATCTACCTCCTGTGTTGGTATGCGTTGCCTTCCATCTGTCATCCATCGTCGATTTTTCTACTCTGTCCTTCAAGTTTTCTTCCCGTGTGAGTCTCCAATGTACATGGAATTAATTTAAGTGCGACAGTCCCTCCCCTAATAATCTTGTTATTGGTGAAATGCAGTCTTTCAATTACCATGCAAAAGTGATTCAACTTTATCATTTGAAATAGGCACCAAATACATTTATTATGAAAGAAAAACAAATGGCATGAAAGTCATTCTACCACAAGACATGACAGAGCAGACAGAGCAGAAATATGGAATAAGACTTATTCTTGAGAACATTTTTGTCATTTTTCTTTTAACTCGGATAGAAAAGCACTTTACCTCTGGAAAAAAAGCTGAAGACCCAGAATTCTTTTTCTATAACAAGGTCCTTGCAAGCTTCTATATTGTTTTGTAATCTTGCACAATATTGCCGATGTCTATAAAATACAAAAAGGATGGTTGAACTGACAGATATTTTCTAGCGCAACAAGGAAGCAAAATGTTTATTATTACTGTGGGGCAACGTGTCAGTCAGAAAAAGCTAGAGATGTCTTATCACAGCAAGGTACCTCCAGAACCCTCCAGAAGCTTCCAGAAGCATGTTGATGCGCAGCTATGTGGCTCTTCAGGACAGTTGATAGTAATAAATCCTTACCTGCCTAAACAATGAATAAAATGAAAACAAAAAGTCCATGAATGGCAGTATAATAATAATAATAATAATAATAATGTTTATTGCCATTTCTATTTTCATTTAATCTAAAAATTATTTCATTATTTAATCTTGGTTTTAGTTCAGCCTGGTCATGATTTCATATAATGGAAAATCCACACCTGTTCTGTTAAACCTATTAATCCCATCACTTGAAAATCCCACAAGCGTTTTGAGCGTGTCCGTTTGTTATGATCATACTGGTAACAGGTTGAGCCAGTCGAAGTAACCGATTCCTTCTGCTCTTCCGGACATGTCTCTCATGTAGACACTTCATAAGATACGGTTTTCATTTTGCAAGCAGGTACTTATTGACTGATATTTCATTTTAGTACTCGGGTATATAGATCTCTAGGGCAGGAAAATCATTTAAAGTTTGTGAAAAATGAATCTATATTTTGAATTTACTACCTTGCTGCTTGCTATTCTGTTACTGCCTTTATGCTGAAACACACAAAATGAAAATGGCAGGTCCACAAACTTCATAAAAGATTTATGCAACACGGGGAGTGTTATTTTAAGAAAAGGTAGGTATATACACAACATTCAATATAACCTAAGCATACCAATATATATATATATATATAAATAAGTGAATGAGGTATTAGTCTTTTATGTGGAATGTGGAATTATGGTTATGTGATTGTGTTATAGTGTTATTTTTGTGACTCACTTTACTGCAAAGCAAATTTACCTTTGGGTACGAATAAAGTTCAACTGAACTGAACTTGAACTGAACTGAACTGAATATATACAGTGTGTATAAATACAGTGTCATGAGTTCACCCCTGAAATGACTTGGACAAACAAACGCTTAATATTAATTCAACAATATTGCATGTAGTTAAAAGAAATGTAGAATTCTAACAAAACAAGGGCTAAAGGGTTTCGTGCACAGTGCTGGTAGGTAAATGCTTTTATCTGCAAGGATCGCTGAACTGCAGCCTGAACTGAACCGCATTCTTTTGGGAGAGGTCTGCTCAAGGTGCAGCTATGAGAAAACTGAGGCAATAGATGTAAAAGACCCCCCCACCCCCAGGTCGTTACATAATTGACAATGCCAGCCTCAGTGCTCTGGGTCGACACCCCCCACACCACACAATTGGTAAATACAGATGATCTAATTTAACAAATCTAATTTAAATGTAATTTAACAAAGAACAATGAACATTGCACTTTGCTGTCATTTATTCCATAATAAAACCAAATGCAATTTTGTTCTGTGGAAAAATGAGTACTGAGGACTGCTCAGCTTCAGTATATCTGAAGGATTCAACTCAGAGTCTGCCAGGTAGTTGTCATTGTGTTTGATCCATTCAGTTCAGGAACTGATGCAATTTCAGTATATCTGACTGATTCTACCCAGAGGTTGCAAGGCTCTATATAATATTACAGTATAATAACTGTATAATCCAGTTTAACCGACCCAAGTGATTAGCCACAAAGCTGGAGCCATTAGATTGTAATGATTGTATTGCATAGTACTTTTGCACTAAAGCTCCATAATGTACTAATACTGGCCAGAGATTGCAGCAATACCTAAGAATTTACTACAGGCTACAATTTCAAACAAACAAAAATTGATCAAAACATAATTTATTTGCTGGGTTGGAATATTACACATCAATAGCAATTCAAATCAAAGCACAGAGATCAACCTAAACTGGCCAATTACATAACACACACACACAAAACAATATAATGACTCGGGGTAATGCATACATAGTAGAAGATACAAACAGTATGTGCATGAGAGATCTGATTACAGATGCTAATGACACAATGCCACCCATGGGATCTAGGTATAGAATGACTCGCCAACAAGTGCGCTAATGATACGATACCATGCAGGAGCTCTGGGTCCAGAGAGACCCTCAGGCTTATGAACCTAAGCAATCATTGACCAGGCATCAGAACCTTTTTCCAGAGGATATGACTATTGATCAATAAGCAACTGGATCACAAGTCATACACTCAGCTGAAAGTCTAACTGTGGGGTTATTAAGTTTCTTAGTACACCAGCAAGGCACATCCTTCCAACCAGGTAATATCTCCCTAACTTTCAATATCTTTATAGCAATGTGTTATACTTTAAGACTCAGACCTTTGTACCATTCACATTGGGCCATTCAAATGAGAACAAACATGAATATAGATCACTGTAAACAAATGTTCTCAGATATAATCATTCTTCTTTGGATTTGTGTGACCTGAGTCAGGGGACAAATGTGGGGGGTTGAGTTGGGAACAGCAGAAATGTCAGATTTACTGTGTAAGTCCAGTCTTATTGGAGCTGACTTAACAATCCCCCCCTGCTGTGAAAAACAATGCAGAACCAAAGGAACCCAAGATCACAAGTTTATGTTGAGCCAGCAACATGACAGGGTCCTGACCAGCTGAGGCCAACGACAGGGATGTCACTTCTAGCCGTTCAAGCCAGTTTGGTACCATATCGGTGAAATTCAGAAACCAGAGACAAGACACACTTTTGATTGAGGGCAACACCCTCTCTACATGGGTCAGATTTTGTTCCCTAGATGTGGACACAACCTTATCAGCATTCATAGCATGCAGTAGCAGCCATGGTAACTCATATTTTGGCAGAACATCCCACAATACGCAGTCCCATGGCTTCTTCAACTCGACAAAAGTCCACGACCACAACCTGCAACGTTCAGCCGTTGGGTGGTAGAGTCTCCTATCTATTACACAGGCATTGGCTTTCCTATGGAGCCTGAAAAGTATGATCCCCCAAGGTCGGCTTCCCCTTTTTAAATATAAGACCACCATCCTTGCTTACCAGTCTAAAGATACTCTACCTGCCTCCTGTGCAACGCTGAATGTGCATGTATATCACCCCAACAACATCCAGTGTGCTCACTGTATCTGTAACTGTAGCCTTTTCACTGCAGAGACCTCTGACCACCATAGCACCTGCAGCCTCAGTCACTCTGCTCAAACAGGGAGTCTTAAACACTGTCTCCTAATGGCCGAGAGTTTTCACCAAGTTACGGAGTTCCACAATGTCCCCAGGGCGGTCTGCAGGTCCCCATCCTGGCTGAACACAGAATGAACAAGATCTGCCACCCCCTCATGAGGCATTACATGGTTTGCCAAAACATCTTTAGGGCCACCAGTCAGTCTGTCTTCACTGTAGCCCTCTGGCCTGTCAGTAATTTCTAGCAGCCCCAGGAGAACCCCATGAAAACTCTGCCCTTAGAGCTGTCTTGGCAGCTTCCCTCACCACAGGTGTCCATCACTGAGTCCTAGGGTCAGTCACTGCCTTCTGCTCCTGGCTCTTTTCAGCTGCTGCGACAGCTGAACCATGGCCTCATTAGAGCACGAGTTCAAGTCCAAGGCATCATATACAAAAAAACATTACAAACACACAGGCAAATCTAATGTGCAAAATATGAGTTTACTGGTTTTATTGAAATGCTTTGTACAATAAATTAAAAATGCTAGTATTCATTTAGTGTTCATCAGAAGAGTGATGACTAGCAAAGAGCTATTTATAACAGTACTGCATGACAATTGGACAATTGGAGAGAGAAGAACCATCGGCTCAGTTGTGATCACGTGACAGACAAAGCGTATACGTAATACTCGTATTGCAAGACCTCACTCGTTTATCAAGCTAAAATTTAATGAAAAGTTTTGCTCGTCTTGCAAAACACTCACAGACCAAGTTACTCTCAATCCAAGGTTTTACTGTATATCCTTATGATAAATCCTAACAGCTACAGTAAATAGCTTTACTTCAGGATTAGATTAGGATGATCCAGACTGCTAAATTAATCCTGCGGGAGGTGTCAATGAACAAATAATTCAAATGCTGAAAATACGCTATGGGCTAGAGGGAACACGTTAGTTTTTTATTGTCAGGTTTTCCGTTTTATTTATAATTTATAAGCAATTATTAAATGATAAATGGGAAGAAATCCATATAAAGTGAAAATACCTATTAAGGTACAAAATAGGAATAAAAACATTTTGAGTTGTAATGCAAAGCCCTTCAGATTCAATTCAGGACTAAGGTCTCGATATGAAAAAGTTCAGAAACCCCAAAAGAAGCGATTCCTTGCAGTCCAGGAGGCCTCCTTTTTGAAGATTGCATTTTCACCTGAATGAGGTTGACTTAATGAGGTCATTCTTGCCGCGTCATCTCCCACTGGGTGACTGCCATAGTCCTACACTTAATTCATTATATGAATAAAAATCAGAAAACGTGAAGTGCTGTTTACTGTTGAGAATTGTACTATAGATAATATGCCACTTATTAACTACTTAGGTAACCTTTACTGCAACTGTTCTACAGCAAAAAATGTTATAATTTATGCTATTATTTTAGTCATAGGTTGTCAACCTTGTTTTCTGAAGTCCTAATAACAGTAATTTATCATTATTTATGTATCGATTTAATTAAACTTATTTAATTCACTTGGTTTGGATTCACATTTCAGAAAATTAGCTGCATTGAAGTTTGATTATGAGACACATTTGTTTTGTTTTGTTTTTCCTGTGCGTGTGAGACAACTCAAAATTTGTCAATGAAATACTGTTACATTAATTAAGATTAGTCACAATGGTAAAGCAAAGATTGACAGCCTTGAGTAAGTCTCTGTGTTGTTTTGCTGCTACAACCAACCATTGCATGAAATTGAACACAACGAATTACTGTGGCGTGTCCTGCAGTACATTGGTCCCCAGCATTTTGCCATAATGAGAAATATGTGAGAACGGGAAAATGGGTAGTGGTGAGATGTAAATGTTTTGCTGTCTTTGAAAACATCATATTCAGAGAAAAGAGTTTGGCATCCTAGCATGAAGAAAACTACACAATAACAGTAGGAGCAAAACTCAAACTACATCCATGATGTATGCACTTCAATAAATTGTCAACTTTTTCACATGTATTGTGTTACACACACAAAATAGAGTTTTCCCATATGGGGACCAGGAAACCAGGAAAATGTTAAAAAAGGTTTAAAAAAAAGGTATTCATCATGTTGTGGGGACATTTGGTTCCCACAAGGTAAAGTATACCTGAACCACACACACACACACACACACACTCCATTATATAAATATACCTGTATATCCACACACCAGGGGCGGATTAACGCACAGGCTAGATATGGCTTAAGCCTAGGGGCCCCACGTGTGACAGCCTGCAAGGGGGCCCCCATTGGCGCGGAGCGGGGCTGGGTTGGGGGGCCCACAGACTACTGTAGCCTAGGGGCCTCCGTACACCTTAATCCGCCCCTGCCACACACACACACACACTTCATTGATTGAACGTTCTTCTCTAATCATCCTTAACAAGATCACAAAAATGCCATTGACTAGATTTGTTTGTTTGTCACACCATTCTTTGCCAGGAAGGTGGCTATTTCTGAGATTCTGGAATCCCCACATACACTGCCAACAATCAAACCACATTCCACATCACTTAGATCAGGTGTCTTAGCTATTTTAATGTGTAATTGAACAGCAGTCAGACCTCTGGACCCTGTCTGCATGCTGTGTGTATTCACTGGCAGCTGCGTGATTCACTGTTTAGAGGAGCAGAGTGTTTTTTTATATAAGCACGCGCACCTCATAAACTGGCGAGTGTGTATATAACATATTTAATCTTTATGAAAGATCAATGTGAACAATTCCAACCTATGTACATCACGCCAGTCAGGTGTCACATAGACCAGGGAATTGTGTGTAAAACTTTGAAATGATACGAGTTGAATAGTGTTATGAAAAGACTAGCTAATCTTTAAGCCTTCCCAAGAGCACAAATGTATGTGAAATTAAACCTGAACTTGTCTTTGAAGTAAAACACTATGCAGCATAAACAAAGCCTGATTAACATCATCCCTACCTTCAAGTATGGAGGAGGAAACCTTATGCTGGGGTAACCTAGGAAGCTGGTTTATATCATGCACAAGATCCCCTGAGCTAAATGAAGGCAAATCTGGAAGCAAACCCTGTGTGAGTCAGAGATATGGGTTTAGAGTGAGAAGTCACCTTTAAACAGGAAAATGATTCAAAAAACAACGTAAACACTGCAACGATAAACCTTAAAACATGAAAGTTGGTGATGTTTTACATGAACCTCACCTTCAAATAATATATGATGACAAACTTTGTAATTGTCTAATATGATGTTTGTTATTAATCTATATTAAAGCTTAAGGTATGGTAGGACATTAAGGTATATTTACATGCTGCTTATGAATGTTCTATGAATGCATTATGAATACATTATGAAGCCTTTATCGGTCCTTAGTAGTGGGGTAAAAACTACATAATGGACATTATTATATTATATTATATTATTGAACCAAAAAGCTAGGTTCTCTGAAGACCCTTGTAACTGTTTCAGTTTCTTTTAAAAATGCAGTACATACACTTAATTTGCATATCAGGTTTGAGTAGCATGCAATTCAAGCAGTCCAGTCATGCGTGATATGCTGTTTATCTATGAATAATTAGAGATGAGGGTTTGCAAATAGGACATGCCGAAAGACCTATACACACCTATAACACAGCCTGTACGCTGTGTTCAGTATTGATCGACAGTGCACCACTACTGAGTTCTCAGTATCCACTGTGTCCACAATGTATTCATAGATTTTCTCTTCATATTCTCTGCACTTACTTTCCCATATGTGTAATGGAGAGAGGAATTCCGACCGCCGTGCTGAAACCTCTCTTGGGCTACTGTCTTTAACATTCCAGATAACCAGTTTCGATTCTGCTGTTCTATCAGTTCTTTCAATATTGTGTTTTTTTTCCTGCACTGTTTCTTCAAAGTCATTTGGACTAGATGAATTAAAAATAATTAAAGCACACTTGTTCACTTTTAAGCCTTTTAAAAATTATATATTTTTATTTTTTCAAAAAAATAGATTCTTATTGAAATTAAGTAAATAAAATGTCATACTAGTTAATTTATTTTGCTTACAACATGTCATCTATTACGCTTTTTAAAAAAAATCCTATTACTTTACTGTAGAAATATGTGATTATTTAGATAATTTAATTAGCAGTGTTGGTTTCTTTATAATCATTTACTTACATATTTTACAATAAAATGTATCTATGTAGAGCATAATAAAGATAACGCCATAGGACATTGATAGATATCAAGTATCCATCCATCCATCGTCTACACCCACTTGTGCAATGCAGAGTCCTGGGGGGGGCAGAGCCTGTCCTGGAAGGGGCACCAGGCAGGGAGCAACCCAGGATGGTGGCAAGCAGATATAAAGTATCTTAAATTAACAGAAAAATAACTGGCATCACTCTGAGTTGTGCAAACAAGCAGGTTTCGTTCCACAGCCATGTTAAAAATAAAGTGCGAAGATGTGCAGCAGTTCAGTCCTGGGAAATGAAATGGGGATGAGTGGCAGGCAATTCAGTAACCCACCTAGGGAAGAAGAGACATGGTTACTGAAATGCACATGGGAGATTTACAAGCAGCGCAATCATGGTGTATTTAATAACATTTATTCTGATTGCATTTCTTCAAATTGTGCATGCTATGCTTTTTATTTACACTTTTGTTACGGACACAGGGCGTGGTGCTCACAGAAATGAGGGTGATGATCCACTGGTGGCTCGAAGACAACAAAAGGGTTTATTAAAGGAACTGAACGCAAACTGGGGAAACTACAAAGTGAGCGACACAGGGAACAGGACTAGGGATTTTAGCAGGACTATAAAACAACGTAACATGCCAGCGTAACGTGCCACCATAACGTGCCACAACACAGGCACCAAATGCAATGACTGACTATGTAACTGAACAAAGGCAGGCATTTAATTACAGATATAACGAGGACTGACAAACGGCAGGTGTGAATCAAACAGTCAACCAATCACGGAGGGCACAGGACAACTAGCAGCAGATGGAACAATGAAATACTGGCAACTGGGAAAACAGGCAACAGGTAAAGTAACTGATAATAACAACCACAGAACTAGGGAACTAACTAATGACAAAGCGCTTAGGGGTAACAGCACTACAACAACAGAGGGAACAGGGAAAACACACTAGGGACTAAGACAGAGGGACCAGGATGACCTGCAGCACCTGCTGGCCAAATGGGGTGTGAACACATAGGAAACGGATGGACTAAATGACAGAGAGGGGGAAAGGCGGAATGGCCAGCAATGCCTGCTGGCCAAACGTGGAAGGGTTACAGAGGGCGGGGTCGGACAGTACATACCCTGACAGCTTTAGGACTTATTGAATGTTTTAAAGCCACACCCAGCAGGAGAGCTGAAGGTAATCTCATCAAACCTCGGCTATATTTGTGACAAGGACATAACCAAAGCCAACTAAATTGATTATTAACGATGGCACCTCAGAGCAATCATTTTGAACACAGTATATTGATTGTTGTCCCAGCAGCCAAATATTCTTGGAATTCTTGCATGGGTTCTAACTCGTTTGCTATTCATTTGTTTATTTGTTTATTGTATGTTGCCCAATTATACTCTGAGCAAGTCTTGCTTTTTTGTAACATTGTGAACAGATGGGCTACACGTTCTGTTCTAGCAGATGGGCAAGCAAGGACATACTGTAAATTAAACTGGTATTTTAAAGATAAAAGTGACTTATTTCAGTTTAATCTCTATTCAAAGTCAAACGGCATCATTCCAAAGTCATAAATGTTTAATTCTCAGCTTCCCCGTCTTTAGGCATTTTAAAACAACGGCAACAACAACAATAATAATAGACTATAATAAGGAAGAAGAATCATGCATTTATTATATCTATATATCTATATTATTATTACTGGCAATAATAATAATAATATATTGTTCTCAAACATTTCAGAAAACTGAAAATGTTTTTAGTCATGCAGTAGGCCACTCAAATAAATTAATATCAAGTTAAGCAATGAAACAAAGGAAAAAAAAAATTGATCGGACTGGTATTTTCATTTTGGCTTGAAGCAGAGAAATAAAGGGGTCTCTCAGAGAGGATTTGTATGGATTTAACAAGTCGCATAAATCCAGTGTCTGAATCAATACAATCAGTTCACCAAACTTCCATTAACTGCCAAGGGGAAAATACGTCATCCCAGATAAGAAGATTGCCTTAATGTAATTCTGGATGGTGTATTTCCTATTTTTTTACATTGGCAGAAAATCCACAAGGTTTGATGTTGTTTGGTCAGTAGATCTTCACCACTAGAGGGTGATATAAAAAGTGAAAAAAAAAAAACAACAAAAAAAAAGCTATTTCTCCCAGGGGAGATTTCTTAACATTCGCTGTTTCACTCAATATTATATGCAGAATTTTTTAATTTAGGTTTCTGCCAGGCATTTTATTTTTATAATATGCAAAATAATTAAATATTCATATGGACCATGCTAAATTTACATGTGCTGTACCCTTAGGTAAGCCATTAACAACATTGTGATACTGATTCTCTTAAATTTCAGTTAGATCTTTTCTTTGAGAATAGTTGCTTTCCTCTGAAAACAGTAGCTAAAACTTGGGTCCATACAGACGGAAAGAGCAGACAGCCTTTTTAACAGTTTGGTTACGTAAATAACTATTAGTCTGATTTTATTAAATTGGCCATAATCAAGAACTAACTGATATTTTGCCAAGATTAACAAATAAGTTGGTCGCTGTCCATAATGTAGCATGTCGGTAATTTGGATTAAGGTGAAGACATTACAAGTAGGTCAAAATCTGTATATAGGAAATTTACTGTCTGCAATACTGCAATACTGTCTGCAAATTCTTAAGACAGATTCTGTTAAAACGTATTAGAAGAAGAAAAGATTGTCCACTCTGAGCTATCAAACAGAAACTTAAAAGAACAACAGGAAAACTGTGGAAAGTAAGTTTGTAATCATGCCAGTTTTGTCCAACTATTTAACAGCATTAACAATATAACAATAGCATGCTGTCACCAGTTCATTAACATGGAGCACTTAATGTTTGATAGATTGTTTGTGTATTATAGTTGCTGTATCGCATTTATGTCATAAAAACAGGCAATAGGGGACTTATTTTATAGCCACTCGAAGGATTTAATTGAGCAATAAGACTGTTTTCCACTAGATAATGCTACATAGTACAAACAAGAATTGGGGGAATAGTTTGAAACACAGGAAACTTTCGCTTATGGGAATATTTCTGCCTTTTAGTTTGCAGAGCTGTCACTTTTTATTCACTGTGTGATATTTGAAGACAAAAATGTATTCAGGTTCATTTGTTATAGAAAGATGAGAAAAACATATAGGAAAGCCTTGATTCATTCTATTACAAACATGATTTTGAGTCTCTAAAGAAGAAGGCAGCTCTTTAAAAAAGTGAAACAATGTTGATTCTGCCTCTTTGAATGAAAAAAATGAGTGTAAACATAGCATTTTAAATATATGTAAGAGATGCCTCTTTGCTAAGCACAGTTAAATGAAAATCTTTTATGAATAAATAACACATAAAATCCACAATAAACATATCTACAATGAACAGGCATGCCATCTAAAATTAAATTAACATGCTGCCATTTTATTATTATTATACTTTATTATGGAATGTTTTTGCTAATCTACCAATATGGCCAGCATTGTTGGATAAATTCTGAAATTAAATTACGCCAAAGTAAATATTTAAAGAATGTCTTTAAAAGGATGATGAATATCCAGAAAACTGAGGTATTAGACTTCTATTATATTTCTTGTCAGACTTCTTTTTAAATGCAGAAACGGAAAATGAGCATTTAATATATTTAATTATATTTAAATAATTATGTTAAATTTTTAAATTATATATTTTATGATATGCCCTGCAGTTTATACAGTCAAGTAGGTTTATTAACCATGATGAGATATTTCAATTTAAGTGTCGTTCATCCTCGTGTTATATAATTTAACAGCATTCAAGAGCATTCTAAAAAATGTGAAAGCAGGTAATCCTTTGCATCGTTAAATATAATTTGACTATGAACAAGAATGTTGTTAAAGGGCCGTTGATTAAATTACAGTAATACCCATCATCACAGAAATTTGCACACTTTTATATTTTCTACATTGTGCAGCAGGTATAAGAAAATGGGACAAATGCCCGTTTGCCCAAATGGCATGGTCAGAGTCCAGTTTTGAACCCTACAGAGAAAATTTGGTCTCACTTTAAACACAAACTAAGCAGGAAACATTTTTCAACTAAGCCATTAACACTGAGTCGAACAACTTTGACTCCTCTTTCTGTAAAAAGCTGTCTGCAAGTGTACCCACAGCTTAGAGAGGCAGGCACAGAGCAACCTTATGAAAGAATATCTCACGGGAGATATACTTAACTAAGAATGTTTCGGGAAACATGTCAGAGTGTTAAGAGACAACTAAAGGTAGGGTTAGGGTTAGGCTTAGGGCCATTGATATTTTATTTTTCTTTTTTGCCCAGGAGCATGTAGAAAAGAATGATTGCAAAATATAATTAAAAATGTAGTAACGTACTGTAGGAAGATTAACATGATGAAGCAAAACACCGCCATAACGATGAATGACATCCCCGGAAAAGATGACAGCGTCAAAGAATATAGACCATTGAATATCACCGCTCCAATGAGGATGCATGATGCTTCCACTGAGGCGCTGAAGGAGAACATGGCACCTTTGAAGAAAATTAAAACGAGTTGAAACATGCATATGCTATATAACCAAAGTTGGGTAATTCAGGTCC
This sequence comes from Paramormyrops kingsleyae, assembly GCF_048594095.1. Taxonomy (NCBI): domain Eukaryota; kingdom Metazoa; phylum Chordata; class Actinopteri; order Osteoglossiformes; family Mormyridae; genus Paramormyrops; species Paramormyrops kingsleyae. The sequence goes on from NC_132810.1 coordinate 1,935,934, forward strand.
AGGGAGTAAAACTCCAGATCGGGATTTTGTTTCAACCAACCAGTTGAGCATAAAGAGTCACAGTCACAGATTGAACTGGTTGGTTGAAACAAAATCCCGGTCTGGACTTTTACTCTCTGGACCTGAATTACCCAAGTTTGTATATAACAGGGCTCACAGATCCACATCAGATTAACCAAACAGAATTTCATAAACTTTAATGAATGAACAATGACTTTCAATATAGACATCAATATATAACAATAATGGGAACTGATCACTGATCATTTCAACTCTTTGTCGGGTATTTTTGTATTTCCATCAATATCAAGCCTTTTTACATTAACTATTTTATTTCATAAGATGCATTATCAGCTGGGTCTGGATTAACTTGTGATTTGGTCCACGTCTGGATCACGGTGCGGACTTTGAGAACCCCTGCTATATAATATAACAAGGATAATGGAAATAGAAGTTGAGTACAGTAAAGAGTAATCTGAAGTTTTGAAGCTTGCTCCCGTATATGAGTTTGAATCTTATTAACAACGAGTTTGACTGAGATTATTAACCTGGGACAGCAGCTGATCATTGGGAGCAGACAGGAGCCATTCTGAATAGGCTAACAGAGAATCTGACAAGCACCAAGGCAACTGAATGAACCACAAAGCCAATTTTTTTTTTCCGATTGAGGAACCTCCTACAATGGACTCAGTTTTACAACATGAAGATTATTTAAACATCATTTTCTTTATCTGCATAAAACTATATATTATGAAGTAAGTAATATATTTTATATAACAATATATAACTATAATTAGTATAAAGAGGGGTCTTTCAATTTACTTCTTGGAAATGTTTAATTAAAGAAATTTTGTGAATAAGAAGTTATGCACTGTAGTTGCGATTTACAATTTCTCAATATGTTACGCAATGTGGATAAGTATTTGTTGACGCAGAGAATAATTAAAGAGAATTGGAATGATCGGCCTGACCCTCTTTTACTTGTTTGCCTGTTTTCTGGGATCCAGGCCTGGCTTTCCTCCCATAGGTGCTTTTCAGAGGTACTATTGTGCGTTACATTGGCCCTAAAAACAACTAATAAAAGTTTGTGGAAAAGGCAGCGCTCTGGGACTCGCGGCACAGAACTCACCCTGTTCATCTGGTTCAACAACAGCGGAGCACTTGGAGCGAATCACGGCCTGAGGGATTCCACTCGGAGCTCCCAACACCGCCACTGAGAAGATGAGATAAAACGAAACGTCATTCCTGGGTATTGACGTGCACAGAAGGTGTGTTTGCGACCAACACAGAGAACTGTGCATATACGTTTCCTATTGAATACAACAACAACAACAACAACAACAATACTAATAATAATTTGACGTTTGTATTATTATTTAATGAAATGCTATTTAATTATGTAATCGTACGCTTATTTCAGCCTGGTTATAATTTCTTATCATATTCTGTGAAACCTATAAGGACTAATACAAGGGAAGAAGGCATACTGATAATGTTCTAACATGCAGTCTGATCATTGCCTTGGCTCCCCATCCACGTGTTTGTTTGTCCATGACACGACGCATCAGCATTGCAATGGAGGAGATGACATTGAGCAACTGTCATGCTGACCTTTATAATTGTAGACATATAATACAGCAGAATGCAGGTGCTGATTACTCTAGATGCCGTCACTTCATCTTTTAAAACTTTTCTGTGTTTTTTATATTTTATGTATTGTGTTCTTCAGTGTTCTTTCACTGTCTCCTGCCCCCGTAGCACTCACACCTGTCATCATGAGGTGTCTGGAAAGGCCAGTCATGACCCCCTCCAAATTGCTTATGGCCCAAACTGGTCCACTGAGGATGCATCTGGTTCTTTCCCATTTCAAAAGGAGCAACACCTCTGTAAGAATGCTGTTCAGTGACTTCAGTTCAGTCTTCAGTACCATCATTCCCCAGAAGCTCACAGGGACATTGTGTGCAATGCAGGTGCGCATTGGAGACGTCATCATCAGCACTAACCATCCTGCGCACCGACACCCCCTAGGGCTAATGTACTTCAGCCTGACTCATGACTGTCCTGCTGCATACGGCTCCAGCACCATCCTCAAGTTTGCTGATGATACAACGTTCCTGGATCTCATCATGTAGGATGGAGATTCAGCAAGTCAATTCTAATGTATTTTCTAATGTATTTAATTTATTTTAATGCATTGTATCGTATCCGTATTGAGTGTTTGTTTCGTGTTGCCCATCAAGTTGTTTCATATGCTAATAATGGTTAAAAACACTTGTTTAAGGCCATCATTTTGGATTATAGACAAGTACACCAAAGGGTTAGAAACGTCATGATGTTAATTCACTTTTCTTGTTCAGTAATTATAATGGCATATTGTTCAGGGACTCTGGTCATAATCTGAGTCATACAATATGACATAATCACTTTCAAATGCCCACTAAATAAGAACTGACTATTTGACTAAAATGAGCATTTTTAAGCTTGTGTCATACTGTAGGACAATGTCATTGTTATGTTTCACAATAACATTTTAATCTTGTCATACTGGTACACAGTATGCAATGCCCTCTGTAACTCTTCAATGTGAAAAAAAAATTCCATACATTTTTACCTATGCTTAAGAAAATGTACTTGAGTTTAATATTGTCTTACCTAGAAACACCATCCATGCATTTGTTGAAAAAGCTAGAAGAATATAAGATGCTCCACGAACAAATATACTAATTTTTGCCAGAGTCATTTCTCCTATACACCGTAAGAGCCATGGGAATATGCATATGAGAAAAATGCCCTGTGGGAAAAAAAAGATACATTACTACAGCTGGATGAGCTCAATCTGGGACCAATTAGTTGGTCTTTTGCAGTATCCTGGTTTTCAATTAGTTTTTTTAAGGTTCTCTTTTTTAAGGTTAGCTAATAAATTAATGAATTGCAGCTATTCAGAACCCATGGTATGACTTGCAAGTTCATAAACATAGTAGTGAAATAAAATACTTTTTTTATGTTCTAAAAAAAATAAAAGTTAACTAAATTCAAATTCGGTAAAAATATCTAGGGTGACCTTAAAAAAATGAAGCATTCACCCAGAGAACTGGCTAAATCCTAGACCCTAGATCATAGTTCCACCTCAGTAAAATGGGTTTAAGTTGGCCAGTTTAAGTCACATGGTGCCCTTGGGACGTTGTGAGTGACGGTGAGATAAGTGCTCCTTCAGCTACAGCCAGCCAGGGCTCTTCCCTGACCCCACAGAGGTGGCACATGAGCAGCAATGTGTCCTCACTCATCACCAGCGTAGGCCGGCGGGACCAGCAGGTGCCAGAGTGGCTCGGCTCGGCGCGGTGCGGCCGGTCAAGTATGGATAAAAATTTCGGATGACGACCGAAGGGGAAAAAGTTAGAGAACAAAAAACCGAACGTTTGCAACCGAACGTTCCCATTCGTTTAAATTGCAGCTATGATTTAGACAAGTCTGGTGTCATTGGTTAGACAGCTCAAGTTTAAATGCACCGTTAAATAATGAAATTTCAAATTCATAATACAAGGTGTGTAGAAGTTATAAATTAAATTTGTGAGTGAATGTAGCCAAATGAAGCCTGCCCACCCCCCACCCCCCTCCCTCCCCAAAAAAAAAAATTGTAACTCTCAGGGCACTGTGACTCATTTTTCCCTCATGTTTGTGCTGACAGGTTTGATTTAATTATCCCCGCAGCTCTGGGTGATGAGCCACTAGAGTCATCAACCACCCCCCCCCCCCAATATGTAGCAGAAAGCATAATCAGAATGCATAAACATTTCCCTGAAAAGGTCAGCACATTATGTTTTTAACTTCAATCAACTCAGTAAAGTCTGTGGCTTTTAATAATTTGCTGAGGGCCTGCTTTAATTACGTGCCAATTCACTCCTCACATTATTTGCAAAGCATCACCACAAAACATAAAAACAAATGTGCAGGTATTTTTTATAGGATTATTAAATTTCATAGTGACATACTGGAAAAAAAACAAAAAAAAAACAGATATCAGAGTCTCTATTCTGACATCTTTTCCTTGGGTGCTGAAATTTGGTGAATGACAAAGTAAAGTAATTAATAAATAATAATTGCAATAATAATAATAATAATAATAATAAATAATATGGTAACACTTTACTTAAGGCCATGTTTTTAGTAATTTATAAATGAATTTATAACAAATAATAATACATTCATAAAACATTATAAACTAGAAATATTTATAAAAACCCATAATACATCACATCCATGTTTATTATGCATTATGAATGCTTTATGAAGCTCTCATTTATAATGCACTATAGATAACTTTATAATGCAGTTATAAAACATTCTTAACGCTTATACTGACCATTATAATGCATTATAAAGGTATCTATAGCGCATTTCATGCATCCATAATGCATAATACACATGGCTATAGTGGGTATTATGCATTATGTGGGCAATTGTAAATGCTGGTTTGGTATAAATTAGTTGGGCTTGATTTTTTTCCCCTGTTATATATTTCCAGTAGTGCAGGCAGAGGGGTATCTAGAAATTCTAGGCCCCCTGACAAAATATCACTTTGACCCCCCCTAACCAATGCTATGAGTAATGGTGCACATTTAAAGGCCCATGTGAAGTGCTGGCCCCCCTGAATCTCCCAGGGTACCCATGCCCTGTAGGGGGGGGGGGGGGGGAGCAGTAGCCTCAAAGTATTCCATGTTATTTATTCTTCATTCATGCCCTTAAATTAAATTACTCATTTATATGATACAAGTGCAATGATACAAGTCAGAAAATTTGTTTACTGGCTTCGACCACATGCTGCATAAGTAGATAGATAGATAGATAGATAGATAGATAGATAGATAGATAGATAGAGATAAAGAAGCAAACAAATAAATGCTGGACAAGCAATTGAATTCATAAAGAAATATTATAATACAGTAATCACAATCAGCATTAAATCATATCAGCTTAATTAGAAGACAAGACTATTATGTCACACTTTATTACCATACTTTAAATTCAATCGTAAACATAAATGGCCTCTGTCCTCAAAAAAATCTGCTTGTTTTAAATTAACACCTTTATATTTAAACCAATAAAAGGGAGCCAAACCGGCAAGGTTGCTATAATTGCTGTCATGTACTCAAAGAGTACTTATTACATATTTATAGAGCTAGTTGATTTCAGAGTAGTAGTCTTTGAGTGCATTAATTCAAGAGGACAGCTAATGAATTTAAATTAATATTTAATGTCCAAATACATGGGTTTGCCGCTCAACTTTTCCTTTTAATTCGGATATCTGTCAGCTTTATTGGAGAGAAGTTTCTGAATAAAACATTAATAATTTTTCACTAACTGTGAAAATAGTTACCGAAGGTAAATTATTGAAATACCTAAATAAACTATTTCATTTTAGATTATCTATAATACAATGCTTCGCTCAAAAATTTAGTGTGTGTATCATGAAATACTTTATGTATGTGTTAATTTTCTGGTATGGATTGTGCCACTGTTTAAGGTTTGATCGAATGCAAATGTTTACTTTTAACATCCCTAAGCTCTTAAGTTTCAGAGGTGATAATGGGTCACTTACTGATATAATCATTCTTGCGGAGTTGAACACACCATAGAGCTCTGTTGTGAAATCTCTAGGTTCATACATCAGAAAGAGCAGTAGAATGGCCTGATCCCCTATTTAATAATAAAAAAAATATATATTGTATTAGCCAATAAGCTTGCAAAACCAAAATGTAGCTTTTTTACAATACAAAGATTATAAATCAATACTTTATACCAACAAAGCAATTGCTTTCACAATGTAGCCCTTTAGCAATAAACAAATAATGCAACAATTGTCACAAAGTTAGCAGAGAAGTATTATACAGATCGATCCGAATTACTAAATGCTGTTTCATGAGACAAGGCCAGTAGAACACATTTTACAATAAAAACAATAGTTAAGAATCTACTCACTGACTCACCGATAGCGATAGTGTTGTTCAGGAACAGGCAGAGGATGAGCAAATACAGCTTCTGTTTTTCTTGGCCCGGCCTCTTTTTCATCACTGCCCTGAAGGTCCGCTTCGCATACATCAGGATGGAATGTCTGGCTTGGGCATCGCTATTGGATTCCGCTCCTGAGGATGCTTCCGGCAAGCATACGCTTATATTAGGAGGCTTGGCGTTGCGTAGCCACAGAAGCACGTAGAGTGCACTCAGGATCTGACAGCCACAATAAGCCCCAAAGGCTGCTATAAAATCATAGCTCTGGAGAAGGAAGCCACTGAGGAGAACCCCAAAGGTCCCACCTATGAAGATCATGGACTCCGCAATTCCCATTCTTATGGTGCGGTTGTTGGAGTCAGAGATGTCAGCTAAATAGCTGAAGCAACTCAGTAAGATGGAGACGTGACCCCCTGAAAGCCCGACGACGAAGCTTGCAGCAAGTGACCAATAGACATTCACTCCTTCCACCTGTGATATAGTGATTAATATGCCACCACCAATCAGCGACAAGGCGTTTGGCAAAAGCATGCCAAGCTTGCGGCCAGCTCTGTCAGACCAGGACCCCAGTAAGATCGCAGGTGGTATGGAAACTAAGCTTAGAGTGGCCGTGAAGATTAGCAGGATGATGGAAGAACGTTCCTGGATTTCCTTGTCATCCTTGTAATTTTCTTGATTTCTGCAAACTTCTGTGCCAGCATACTGTTCATTGCAAACCTGGAATACAGACCCAATGAATTTCCACGATGAACAGTTATGGAAATATATGCGGTATGTTTCGATATTTCCATTAATAATTTTATAACATAAGAAAGGAAATTGCTGAAAAAGTTGCACAGAAATGTGTGTTTCATTTGTCTAACGATCATGCACAATAAAAAACGTTTCTTGATTCAGTCAAAGACTAAATCAGCAAGACCATTGATCTATATCCCTACTGGTTATGCAGCACAGGATGACAGTAGGGTCTGGAGCGTCCCTCAGGTATTTAACAGTACAAGGTTGCATGGGGACCCTGGACAGGATCCCACTCCCTCACAATTCAGAGACAGCATTTCACCTCTCAGTTTTTATAACCAAACATACATAAGCTTGCCAAAAAAAAGCTGAGGGTTTTCGTTCGTATGCATGTCTGGTGAATTATGGCAGAATTACTTCGGTCCAATTACTATTCAGTCCAATATATAACGGATAATAATGGAAAAAACAAAACTTAATTTATAACTTATAACAAAGCACTCTAATATTTAATACTGTAAGCATTTTGCATTGAGTGCATAAAGCACAATACTGTAAGCATTTGTTCTGACCCACATATGCTTACAGTACTTCCCATGTCATAAAATGTAATTATTGACAGAGATACCACTGATGACATCACTGCAAACAGAGCAACGTTGCTGAACGGCAAAAACAAAATGTCCAACCTGCAAATTTTAAGCCTTTTCATCTTTGCCCACCCAGCTCTAGTGAGGGACAGGGAAATAGTGCAGATTATTTATTCTTGCATTTTTTTCCTGTAACATCCTCTCTTGTTAGATTGTTCATAACAAGTAGCTTAATAATAATGTATATTAGTCCTGGTATGGTGCTTTGGGAAGCACTATTGCCCCACGCGGCTCCTGGATTGGGGGCTTGAATTACAGTTCTTTTCTGTATGTGTGGAGTCTGCATGATCTCCCCATGTCCAACGGATTTCCTCCTGGTACTCCAGTTTCTCTGTCAGATTCAGGCATTGACTTAGCCTAACTGATGTCTCTAAATTTCCCCGAGTGTGTGTGCATGTATGTGTCCTGCAGTGGGCATTCTGTCCCGGTGTCTTATAGTGACTGGGATAGGCTCCAAACTTAAATTAACTTGGCCTGGGTGAAGGTTTGGAAGATCAGTGCACTGTTTATTATTATTACTATTATTCTTCTTTATTTTTAAGTAAAAATACTGAAATTTAAAACACACCTGAAGCAATTTATTTACTGTTTTTTCTCATATTGTGTTTTATTTATTGCGTGGCACTCTATGTGGGTAAATCTCACCTGAGTTCTCGAACTGTCTTGCAAGACATATATGTCTAACTGTCAGCCATGTGAGTAATGTGAGTTTAAGATGAGTGTGAATTTTGCAGACCAATAGTACGTTAAAGAGCAGCTATCCCAAAGAGCATATTTGCAATGATTATACCACAATTGTTCATACCTCAAATGCAATAATTAGTCTTGCAAATTATTTTTTTAAATCGTCTGCATTCAATCAATACATAATTTTTATTTTGCACATTTTTATTTATGGCTCTCTAGCACCATTCAGTCTAGCTGAAAAAAAACCCCTTTCTTTCTCTAATGCGAATGATTTGGTCTTGTTTGTACCAGTGTCTGTGCTTATAATAGGTATTAGCTATTAGAATGGATCACACTGTGCACTTACCTTAGTGATGATAAGTTGCTGGTAGGATGGATTTAAAATGAAGATGCCCATCATGTAGAGCAATATAACTGGCTCCACAGTGATGTGCTCTCTCAGTCTCTCAATCAATCTATGCATGTTTAATAACCACTAAAATACGTATAGTTATTTTAAATAATAACAGAAATAATAGTAATTGTAAGTAAAATAAACAGAAAAACCTAACTTCCTACGAAATATTACCAGAGAGTAGTAATGAATAGAATTTATAGTTTAATATGACAGCCTTTCCATAGCAGAAAGCTTACTGATATGTGATATTTCACATGCTTGTCAGCTACATAACAGGAAGTTGAATGTCATGACTAATCAAGAGTTCAACTTGTAAGCAGCTGTAAAAGTGTGAATTATGACTCATTTCATGACAAAGTTCAGCACAGTTCATGTGATACAGCAATAGAACACACACACACACACACACACACACACACACACAAAGACTTACATAGGAGCACAGTATGAAACAAATATAGACCTAACTAATTAACCAGCTGACCTAACAACCAAACATATAACATTCATGACATGATATTTGTATGGATTTATTGTCCCTGTCATTTTGAAAAAGGCTTTATATGATATTTCATTTTTGTTTCATTTTTTTTTTCCATGGCAAAATATAGGTTAAAATAATCCTGAACATTTTTTAAAAAGGAAGAAACCACAGTGAGATCTGGAGGAATAATGAAGGAACCTGAATGTAGCGTGGTTTTAAAAATTCACGGGCGTGTGAAAAGCAGACAACCTGGTAAATGTAAATCTGTGCAAAAGCTTGCTAATGTAATAAAGTGTAAAGTAAAACAACAACCTGCCACAGAAATATTTATCACTAATAAAATGTCAATAATGAAAAGTGGAAGGTTATTTGCCGTTTCCCAGATGGAGAAATCCTGCAAGCAGTATAGTCACAGAGAGTGAGCACTCAGTGTTAAGCCCTTTTTCAAAGGGGAAAAATAATTGGTAAAAGTGAGGAGGTGGGAGACACTGAGCAACGGGTTTTCAAGTCTTTGGAGTGTGTCTGTACATTCATCAGCTGATGATTAATGGTGTACCATACCCACTTACTTGTCACTGCCAGTTCAGCTGGAAAACATATTGAGTCTGAGGTAGACTGTCTTCACCTCTTGTGTCAGACCACCTTACCATTAGCACGAATTGTCAACAGTGCATTGAGGAACCTAGAAATGCTAGTCACCAGCACACAAGCTGCATTCTTTGTGTGGCAATAATATACAAGTTCAACAGAGTTCCGCGGACGTTATGGGTGAACACTGTGCCACAATGCTTTTAGAAAATAGCCCCCTGACATGTATTTTGTACTCTATAATCAGGGTAAAAAGTTGGAGACATGCTGGTTTATAGCCTAGCTGGTAGCTTTAAGAATCAATCCTGTAAAAGAGAATCCAAACACCAATAACCAATAAATCTGCAAGGATGTAAGGAGTAGTAAAAGCTTTCATTTAAGAAGCTCTACAGTTATGCCAAGTTAAGCAGTCCAAGCAAGTATTACATAAAAATATATAACTGAATACTAAAATTGTAATATCATGTGAGGGACCTGACCCAGCTTAAGCAGCAGAAAATGGATGGATGGATGAATGGATGGGTGAATGGATGGATGGATGGATGGATGGATGGTGGTATTTTACAAAAATCGTAATGTTCACAATTCTGCTGACATTTTTTTATCATATTGCTTTTGTGTCATATTGCTGATTTAATATATGTAGCCATTGGCAGCAGACACCATGGAAATGTTGGTTTTCCAAAGAGATTTAAGTTTTTTAACCGCATTTTCCACACACACACACAGATATATAGTAAATTTATTTAATTTCTTTTTCCTACCATCATTTTATCTAAACATCTGTGACAATGTGACCAGGATTTCTGTTGGTTGAAGTACTCTGAAATAATAATCAGTTAAACATTTTCCTTTTTCATTTCTGTGTTGTCTGTCTACCTCTGGGGATACAATTTAAACAGTCAGAGGGTAATTTAAAGAAACCATTCCACCTAAACTGTATTTGGAATATAGGGGAAGCCAGATTACCCAGTGGAAGCCATGAAGGCGTGAAGCTACAGTGCTGACCACTGCTGTGCCTCATTAGTTAATCATCAACTCCAGCTCATGCGAGGCCAAGAGACTTGTGGAGAACAGGTCACTGACAGCAATGGAGAACTGGAGCTGAGACAAGGTGCTTGTGAAATGGTTTAGGGAGGGGGAATCAATCTAAATATAAAATTATTAGTCAAAAATTATCGCTCTTGTTTTTAATTGTTAAAGGCATAGGGCCTCAACTAAAAATGATATATAAGTATAATACTGGCCATACGCTCGATAACTCCGGTGGGTAGGACGGGCCAGTCCCAGGGCCCTCCCATTCTGGCATGCTGCACTGTGTTAGTGATGTCATATTGCGTGGTGAGGGAGGTACTGGCCCAGGAGTGGCACAGCACGGTAACCATGGTTAGCCGGCAGGGAGTGTGATAGGATGGGAGAGCTGGGTGATGGTGAATACAGTCTGAAGGTGTTTGTGACTTAAACAACAAAATATAATTAAGGACTTGCTGGTAGGCCTGTGTTTTCACATATTTTACTTAAAGAAAAAATAGCAAAGTAAATAAAAGAAACTTTGCACTGTATTACAGATTATTCCTTACTTTCCCATATACATAAGAATGAGCTGGTGATTCTTCTCCCCTTACAAACAGACACAAAAGAGAGCTTGCTTTTGCAAGCATCAGTTTACAATATTCACAGATGTTTTCCATATACATAAAAGATGGACAGATACATCAAATGTATAACAAGTAATATTTAACCAATTACTGACTTCTCTGCTAATTTCCCATAGCAGGTACCTCAACGTCTTGAGATTATATATACACTATATGGACAAAAGTATTGGGACACATCTCTTAATCATTGAATTCAGGTGTTTCATTCAGACTCATTGCCACAGGTGTATAAAATTAAGCACCTAGGCATGCAGTCAGGTTTTTGACATTTGTGAAAGAATGAAGATCTCAGTGAATTCAAACGTGGTGCAGTCATAGGATGCCACCTTTGCAATATGTCAGTTTGTGAAATTTCTTCTGTGCTAGATAGATACCTGATATAACATGGTGAACTGTAAGTGGAATTACTGCATTAAGCATTTAGGTACAACATTCAGCCACAAAGTGGCAGAACGCGTGAAAAAACAGGACAGGGTTGGCATGTGCTGAGGCACATAGTGAGTAAAAGTCGCCAACGCTCTGTTGACTCAAGAACCGCAGAGTTCCAAACTTCCTCTGGCATTAACTCCAGCACAAAATATGTCTGCCAGGAACTGCATGGAATGGGCTTCCATGGCTGAGCAGCTGCATGCAAGCCTCACATCACCAAGCGTCGATGCAATGTGAAGCGTTGGATGAAGTGATGTAAAGCACACAGCCACTGGACTCTGGAACAGCGGAAACATGTTCTGTGGCATGACAAATCACGCTTCTCTGTCTGGCAGCCTGATGGGTGAATCTGGGTTTGGCGGATGCCAGGAGAACGTTACCTGCCTGACTGTACTGTGCCGACTGTAAAGTTTTGTGGAGGAGGGATAATGGTATGGGGTTGTTTTTCAGGGGTTGGGCTGGGCCCCTTATTTCCAGTGAAGGAAACTCTTAATGGCAAGATATTTTGGACAATTCAATACTTCCAACTTTGTGGGAACAGTTTAGGGAAGTGCGGGTTGTATACCCCAGTGGGTACAGGCCAGGGATACTCCCTGTAAGGGATACCAATCAATAACGGGTTATATACCCCAGTGGGTACAGGGCAGGGATACTCCCTGAAAGGGATACCAATCGATAACAGGTTATATACCCCAGTGGGTACAGGGGAGGGATACTCCCTGTAAGGGATACCAATCAATAACGGGTTAAATACCCCAGTGGGTACAGGGCAGGGATACTCCCTGTAAGGGATACCAATCAATAACGGGTTATATACCCCAGTGGGTACAGGGCAGGGATACTCCCTGTAAGGGATACCAATCAATAACGGGTTAAATACCCCAGTGGGTACAGGGCAGGGATACTCCCTGTAAGGGATACCAATCAATAACGGGTTATATACCCCAGTGGGTACAGGGCAGGGATACTCCCTGAAAGGGATACCAATCGATAACAGGTTATATACCCCAGTGGGTACAGGGCAGGGATACTCCCTGTAAGGGATACCAATCAATAACGGGTTATATACCCCAGTGGGTACAGGGCAGGGATACTCCCTGTAAGGGATACCAATCAATAACGGGTTATATACCCCAGTGGGTACAGGGCAGGGATACTCCCTGAAAGGGATACCAATCGATAACGGGTTATATACCCCAGTGGGTACAGGCCAGGGATACTCCCTGAAAGGGATACCAATCGATAACAGGTTATATACCCCAGTGGGTACAGGGCAGGGATACTCCCTGTAAGGGATACCAATCAATAACGGGTTATATACCCCAGTGGGTACAGGGCAGGGATACTCCCTGAAAGGGATACCAATCAATAACAGGTAATATACCCCAGTGGGTACAGGGCAGGGATACTCCCTGTAAGGGATACCAATCGATCACAGGCTATATTCATTCACATGTTCACATTTTAGAGGTTATTTAGAGATGCCAGATAGCAGAAATGCAGATCTGTAGACTATGACAGGAAACCCATGCAACACATGAAGACCATGCAAACTATGCATAGACACAGACACACACACACACAGACACACACATACAGCAGAGACACCATTCAATCCCCCAGTACTAGTAGAGTGAGGCAACAGTAATTCCTACTCAGCTGCTATGCTGTGAGTATAAATATATTCGTTTAAATACTTCCACCACGCCAATGCAAATAAACTATTATCATTATGTAGTCATAAGTGATCAATAACAAGTTTACGATATTGATTTACTACAAAGTTCAATCTAAATTCAAGCTACACTTCTTGAATTCAAACTGCAGATACGTTCTAAAAAGCATATTAGTTTGTATTTCTTATGTCTCATAATCGATCGTCGTTATGCCAGAAGAAATAGATGTTTTGTGGAACCTGGTTTTTTGCCACCAAATGGAAATCATCTTGAGTCAGTGAAAGAGGCAGCAGCTGAAATGGAAAAAGAATGGTATGCATATATATTTTTAGTTGAGCTAAGATTCCTCGTGTTTAAATGTTCGCATTAATGGAATTTAAAGCTTTTAATACACAATAGATAAGAAGAGCAGCACTTAATTAAATTGAACTGATTAGGAAAGATTATCTTTAAATCTTCCACCAAAAAAGGCTCTTCTTTGTTAAACTCCGACTTGAACATGTCAGATTTGATAAATGTATTGCAAGTAATTGTCTGTTATCTGTAAGTTAACACTGCTGCTTTGTCAAATAAAACCTCCAGTGTGGAATTTATTTGAATGTAGCTTTTCAGTTCGGGTCATTTCTTATTTTACACAATTTAAAGCTTATCCTTTAACATTATGGTGTTCCATTATATACAGTCAGTAATCCTGCTTTAACAGCTCATTTTTGGTTAAACTTAGAACCTTTCGATATTCCTAATTTAGATATAGCCTTTGAGTTTAGCAGAAGTTCATATATATGAACAGTTTCTATGTAAGTACAGCTGGCCTGTCACTCTCAAGATAAACACAATTGATTCAGCAAGACAGACTTTGCATAGCAGAATCCTCCACAAAATAAATGTCCTGCATCATATTTATTTTTGCTTCCTATTTCCTGCTCATCCATATAACCTGCCCGGGCAAAAAAAAAGTCGCCATTTGAATTTATATCAGCAAATACTTAAGAGCCAATGACTGGATCATTATTACAGCTCAGCTACGTTATGCAGCAATAAAGTGAAGTCAGCTGAGTACCTGAATCTACTGAATGGCCAAGTTACAGTACACCTCCATCCATCATCAATGGTTTTTTTTCTTCCCTGTTGGCATGGGCATATTCCAGGACAAGAATGCCAAGATTCATTGGGTTCGAATTCTCAAAGAGTGGTTCAGGGAGCATGAGGAATCATTTTCACGCATGACTTGGTCACCACAGAGTTGTGACCTTAACCTCATTGAAGCTCTTTGGGACGTGCTGAAGGAGGCTTTATGGAGTGGTTCAACTCACTTGTTAATACAGGATCTCAGTGAGAAATTAATGCAAATATGGATTAAAATAAAGGGTGAGATGTTGCTTAAGCCTGTGGAAATGATGCCATGACAAATGTGCACCATAATCATAGCTAAAGGCGGTCCAATGAAAAATTCAAATGGCGACTTTTTTTTTGGCCGGGGAGTGTATATCCTTTCCAGCAGTGTTTCTCAAACTGGTCCTTGGCTGCCACAAGACGGTCCACGTCTTTGCTCCATCCCATACAGTCCACATTTTTGCAGACTGTGGGGGGAGGCAATGACACTGCTTTAGTGAAATCAATGCCATTTGCTGAAGTTTCATTTGGGATGTATCAGTCAAGAATGTCTTGTTATACTATTGCAGTCCAAATGATCAGCTCCTGCTCCTGCAGGTTTCCGTTTTACTTTCTAACTTTGTAACTTAAGTACTCAATAAAAGAGGCAATATTTTGGATTTATCCTCTCTGGGCATTACACAGAAGGTATTTCACCACAAATGGGATTTATAATTCTGCTCCTACTAAGTCATTGGGCATATGAAAACAAGTCTACACAATTTAAGGCGTATCATAAATCTTGTTTATGACATGAATTGTTGCTGTCTTTTCTCCAGTATGAAAATTGATTTTTTTGGATGATATTGTAATGTTCCATTTTTACATTCGGTTGCTTCCTCTGGTGAGTTCTTTCCACCGGCGGATTGAGGTATGAGCATCATGCTGGGGGTGGTATTGGGCACCTGCACAAAAAAATACCCGGAATGGTGACATTTTCATAATCAGTTTTCTGTCGCTCATTTGCATGTCACATCAATGACATCATGTCATCATGCCGGTCAGTTAACCTTGTCGGAGTGAGAGCCGTGATTCTAGTTTGTGACCCAGGCAGGCTACTACTCAGAAGTATGAGATGGGAAGGGAGGGGAGGGGGGGCTGGGGTGAGCTCAGGTTGCCCCACTGGTTGCCCGAGGTCAGGGGAAGCAGGAAAATCTATGAAATAGTGCATCTCAACTTTGTTCAGTACTAGTGGAATTAGTCAGTGTTGCTATTTAGGTGTATTGTTATGTGTATTGTTTTAATAAAAATGAATTAGAGCCAAATTGTGCTATTTATTGATGGGGGGGAGGGGTGTTAGATAAAAACAAGTTTTGTTGGGGGTGCGCTGAAGGGGATGGGGGGGGGGGTGTCACTCAGGATGTCATAAAAGCTATAATCACCCATACCAAGGGCGTGTTTTCCAGTATGCATGCTTGATCTCTGCTTTGACTTTGCATGTTTTCTGGACATATCCCATTTTGGACCTACATTGTACATGAAAGAAGGGTTGCAATGAGGGTAAAGTCTGGTAGGTATAGTCACTTCACCTGTGTTTTATTGACAGTACTATAAGATTGCGTTCTATTTTCTATTTTGGACCCAGCAAACCTGCCCAGTACCAGATGCCCACGCTGACACCTAATTACATTCTTCCATGAACTTCCATTTTGCTTTCTTGCATTCGTTCTCTTTTGCTGACACCGAAGCGGATGTCTGCTGCCTTTGTTTCTCCCCACAGTATCGTCAAATGGATGTTATTCAGTAAATACTATACGTGTTAAATTTCTCCTCCTACACTTCTGATGGTGAACCTTGGAATACCCAGCTTACCCTACAAACTTTTACAAAGGAGAAACTTGCCAGCACGTCTCTAGCAAGTTACACTGGCATCAGTCATTCCGCCTGCGATTGTCAAATTATCAGATAACCAGAATTTTCGAGGAGCCTGCAGGTGTTAGTCGTGTCAGAGGAGTCTGCAGAGAGGTATACTTTTCAAATGTTTCTTCTCATCCAGGACTGTCTTCAGAAGTCGCGAAAGCAATTCAAGCTAAAGAAACGGTGTCACTTTCCAAATGTTTTGCAGCAGATAGGTGTGGAGCATATCAGCCAGAGAGCATAAACTGAATTAGAACAAGAATTGAATCGTAAAAATGCATTTTGTATTCAACTTCATGGAACTGGCAAGTAAATGCAGGCTCAACATACATATACAAAATAACAGAAACATCTAAAAATATATTAATATCCTGAAAGGAGATACAAAGACCCTTTACATTAAAGACTGGTGCTGGTTATGAGTTATTAGATGATGATTGTGCTAATGCTGTTCATGAAAACACTCAAATTTGTATGTAAATGTGTGTTGGGACAACATCATCATTGGGAATGTGGGACCACCGAGAGGAACATTGTTTGCACCACAGGGTTTGCCTGCTCCTGTTAAATGACCTCATGTTTCTTGCCTGCTTTACAACCACACAGAGCAATCATTAGACTCAACGTCTCTCATGAGGTGACTGCCAATACTAAGAGTATGAAGAGTATGAACTATATCTTTCTCCAAAGGTCTCAGACTTTGTACCAAATTATGCATCTTTCAAGAAATTTCAAGATACAAGTTTCCCAACAGCAGCCTTGTCATAAGTCGCAAGTTTGTCAAACTCAGGATGTAGGACTGGATCAGATGGGCTGATTCGGTGACGTAGTTGTTTTTGAGGCTGTACTTATGTGGTCTTTAGCAGTTACCATTGTAGATGTCCATCAGTCCCTCAGTGAGCTTGCAGCCGCTGCTCCTCTTTGGTTCAAGGTTCAAGGTCACTTTATTGTCATCAGCAGCTTCATGTACAAAGAGTGATGAAACAATGTTTCTTCATGGCCCCGGTGCAACATATAGTAACATATCGTACACGTAACATCACAGTAACAGGCGTGCAAGGTGCAAACAGTAAATAAATAGTGCAGAGATAATAAATAAAAAGTGCAGAGATGTAAACTTCGTAAGTGAGTAAACTGCAGTTGCAATTTAGAGGTAGATTGTATATGGTGTTCAGAGGAATTTAAAGAGAGTCAGTCCAGATATCAGTGTGTGTTCTGATGGCTTGTGGTATGAAGCTGTTGCACAGCCTGGTAGAGGCGGAGCAGAAACTTTGGTACCATTTTCTGGACGGTAGGAGGGAGAAGAGTCCGTGTGGCGGGTGGGAAGGGTCCTTTACAATGTTTACAGCTCTGTTGTAGCAGCAGGTCTGGAAAATGTCTTTTGGGGGGGTAGGGGCACTGAGATGATCTTCTCAGCTGCTGTCACTATCTGCTGAAGCGTGTTACAGTCTGAGACGTTGCAGTTCTCGTACCAGACAGTGATGCAGCTGCAGAGCCGGCTTTCCATGGTGCTGGTGTAGAATGTGGTGAGGATTGGTACAGAGCCGGCTTTCCATGGTGCTAGTGTAGAATGTGGTGAGGATCGGTACAGAGCCGGCTTTCCATGGTGCTAGTGTAGAATGTGGTGAGGATCGGTCGTGGGAGGCTCAGTCTGTTCAACCTCCGCAAGAAGTGCAGATGCTGTTGAGCCCTCTTGATTATGGAGGAGGAGTTGAGGAACTTGGTGTTCTTCACCTTTTCAACCACAGCGCCATCGATGGTGAGAGGTGGGTGAACGGTGCTGGATCTCCTGAAATCGATGATCATTTCTTTGGTTTTTGTCTACTGAGCTACTCTCGCCACCTCCTCCAAGTATGCAGAAATGTTGTTGTTCTTGATGAGGCCCACCACAGTCATGTCATCCGCAAACTTGATGATCTGGTTTGAGCTGGTCTCTGCTGATGCAGGCCTTGTGTGGCATATACCATACCGATTTGTAGGACATTAATCCATGACACATTAAATATTTCTGCTTTTTTGGTGACTGATGAACCAGCAATTCAAGCACGAAGCATTTAACCTCTTCAGAACTCATTAGTTCGTAGATGCCTCATGTTCATGCTAACTGATGTCTCTGTTGCCTATACAGTGTTTGCATATGTGTCCCTCAATGGAATGGCATCCCATCCGTAGTGTACCCTGGCCTTGTACCCTGCCCTTGTGGCTTGTACCCTGGCCTTGCGCCTTGTATGCTGCCCTTGCGCCTTGTACCCTGGCCTTGTGGCTTGTATGCTGCCCTTGCGCCTTGTACCCTGGCCTTGTGGCTTGTACCCTAGCCTTGTGCCTTATATTGCCTGGCGTAGACCCTTGACTCTCCCTTGACCCTGTTAAATAATTTTGAAGTGGTTGTCAGGCCAAAGTTGTATCCTTGTAAACATTTATCGCAGAACATTCGGATATTATTTTAGAGAAATTTAAGAATATGGTTAAGCTATGGCAGGCATTATTATTATTATTATTATTATTATTATGGTTTAACAGCCACTTAGTGATTAACTTGATTATGGACGTTGAATGCTGTAAAAGTTTTAGTGCATTGTTTCTGGAATGAATGAAATAACACTTTATTTACCATTGGTCCAAATACAAGCCCAGGTACACTGCAATGCTTTCGTTGTCACATATCCCATCATGCTCTCCTTCTTTTTTAAAGGTACGCTCACTCATATACAAGTGAGAGCAAAGATTGGGGTCAGAGCACAGAGTCAGCCCTTATTTCCTCAGGGGGTGTAGGCTGTATGAACAGCAGCCATCGTCTGCGGCCACACAAACACAATAACTTCAATTGGTTTTAACAATTAACAAATGTGAATCAATAAGGAAATAAAAAAGAAACAATGCAAATCACAAAACAAAATGCAATTAATAATTGCCAATTTAGTTATAGAATGTGATCCATACAGCAAAAATTGTATTTTAATTGCTATTATGATTTTCAATTATCATATATACAACTGATATTCACATTTTTAATTCTGGTCAAGGTTTCTTCCACTCTGCTCTTTTTGTTCTAGCTACAAAGCTCTTAATTAAAGCAGAAAAGAGGTCTTTTGATGTCTTACAGAAGCCATCACTTGATATGTGCGTTTCTTTTTTTTTTAATGCCCTGACAGCTCCCTCTGATCTCTGCCATAGACGCTGAATCATCATTCATCTTCACCTCCTCAGAGCATGCTCGCAGTGGTCCTCGGCGCAGAAGAAACCCTACAGGAGAGCAACAGCGAACATGTTTGCTTCACAACAGAAGCGCTTCACTGCAGTATGCTTAGCTTGGTAGAACTGCGTACAAGATATTTGGCTGCAGTGAGGGATAATAAAGCGCAGTTATTCTCAGCTTGCTTTTTAGGATTAACGAGAATCAGCAGAATCATCACCTCGTAATTCAAAACCAAAATGACATCCAGAAGTTTTCCTCAGCATATTTCCATGAAAATGTACTGTAAGTCATTTTCTGTAGATGCTACGCTAGATGGGTTATTACTTCTTACAGTTATTAAGATCTTTTATGAATATTTTGCCGTCTAAATCAGAGGGCTCATTATGCTTGCTGCAATAAATGGCATTTTAATGTTTGCACGACGATATATCTAAACATTAATCAAAGAATTAAAAAGACAATCATTTTACTCTGTAGGGCAATCAGAGGCCACGCTAATCAGACAGGAAGCAACACACATTGCTTTCATATCACAGTGATACCAAAAATCGAACCAGTAAATCTAGCTTGTCAGTGCACTACATGGACATCAGGTAAGTTAATGTATTGTGATATAAGACTAAACAATTTAATGTTTATTTATTTGATCCATCTAGAGTACACACATTTATCAGTGCAGACACGGTCCAAAGCATGTTCAAACAAAATACACAACAGTGCGTTTAAAATAGCTCAGTTTACATTGTGTATCTGGGCTCCCTCTGTATACATAATTATTTAACGCATCATCCAGCTATTGAAGTGTATAACAGTAATGAATGAAATGCATTATTTTTTGAGAGGCTTTTCTCCAAGGACATTGCCTAAAATCAGCCAGTCATTAGAAAAATGAGCTAATTTCCATGTAAGAAATATCATTTTCAAACATCTAAATTCAAGCACGCAATCATATTGCCTTTTTTCCCTTTTGTCATCTTTCATTAGTGATAATCTTTTCTTTCACAGTCCTTTGTGGGCAAAAAAAAAAATCCTAAAGATGCACGGCCTTTGTGCCCACCCGCGTCATTAAAATTCCTGCCATGAGTGATGAAACAGACAGTGTTGAGCATGAGCACTAAGCAGAATACTTCTGGGAGATTGCTGGAGGACTTGGGCCAGAGCACCATCCATAAAGAATAAATGAATCATCTTTGGCTGTACCTCCTAAACTGCAGCCATAAACCGAATCAAGGCACATTATAAGATGAATATAAAAAGACACATCAAATATTTTACATGTCAGACTGTACACAATTGCTTTTAATGGGAATTTAATATGTTTAGATGTACCCATGGGGAAAAGGGGGTGTCTTGTTCATGGATTTTTCTAATGTTTTCCGTAAGTATAAGGATATTTACTCTGGTGATTCAGACCAAAAGTAGTAGCATTAGAAGTACATTTAAAACTGGCACACTCATACCTTAAAAGCTATTGTAGACCTACCAGAGCAAAAAGTGACCAATCTTGAACAGTCTTTACTGCCAACATTCGTTGTGATTGGTTCTGACTATTAGCCCAATAACCCACAGTGTGATGGAAGCAGTAGGTCCTGATACAGGTTCCCTAACTGCTTGGAAAACTTCATCAAACAAAGAATTCCGGGGGGAAAAAAGCAGTGACATCATCCGTTTACACAGACTGCACGCAGGTGCTTCCTGACTACAATGCAAAGTTTCATGTAAACAGAAAAAAACAGCAATACTAAAAACTAGCACTAGAGAATGCATTAAAAAGTGAGCACAATAAATGTATCTATGCCCTTATTCAATGGATAGCGGAATGTATTTTTGAAAAATCTGAATAAACATGCAAATATATTCCAATTACGGCAATTAAAGGCTTTTACCTTATTTATCTCATTTAAAAGCTCGCAATTACATGTTAAAGATGGCACTCACAGGAAGCAGATGTGCTCTGCATATTGCATTTGCTGGTGCTGTTAAATATACCTAATTTCGTGGGAACCATTAGCAAAATAAACTGTAGATGTTTGTGGCTAGACTCCAAAAATATATGCAATGTACATTTATTTGGATTTTATAATGATTATTTGTGGCTCATTTCTCCAATTATATCACTAGTTTATTCTTTAGGGGTTCAGGTAGTACCCAAATAGTTAGTTACTGTGCTATAATGTAAAAATGAAATATGATACATTTTCTGTCTATAATAAATGTCATTTTGTTGATGTACTGTCATGCTGAGAAAGTATTTACAAGAGCCACATTAGATGTAAGTTATTTTATGGTTTGAGATTAACGTAGGGCCAGTGGTAATACTGACTGTAATTACACAATAACAGTGATGATTTTTTAATTTTAAAATGTTATTTATTGTACTGCCCATATCAGTCTGGAAATGTGTCACATAATTTCTGTTTCTGGTTATTATTCATAAAAATTATGTTTATCTTTAAATGAATCTGGTTCCATAATAACAGTTTTACATTATGAGAAAGTTAAAATATGTAAAAGGTCATCAAGTCATCTAGGGTTACAGCAGCGGACTGCTAATCTGTATTGTGTAGTTTTAATTTTAAATAAAATAAATAACACTACTATATACAGTACATACATTAAGTTATGAAAAATACAAAGTACTTGATGTTAAAATTATACAGTTTAGCCTTGACTCTAAAACTTTTGACTTCCATTAGAGTTGTGTTTTAGATATTTTCGTGCTTGATGTTCAGCAGACTAAATGTGGGAGCTAAAAATTGGAAAGCTTTTTGGGAAGGACACTTTCTCCTCTGTACAAATAACATGATATATCAAGGATGGCAATACCACCACTGCTTCCTCATTCACCACTACTCATCTTAAGGTTTAGAACTTTGGCATCCTAATGTGGTTCAAGGTAGAGTACAGCAAAAACTTCCTATCTCGGCTCCACCTAACTTGTTATATGCGTTTTTAAGACCTTACAGATGTTGCAGGAAGTATTGGAATATATTGCTCTGTGCCTCCCACAGATGTTTAACAGATTCACAGAAAAGGATTTGATACTTCTGGGTGACATACAGGTAGTGCACAAAATAATGAAAATATCACATGACAAAATTTTTAATGTTCATGTAAATAAATAATAATCACAAAAATGAAACACAGTTACAAAGGTGAGTGATACTAATGGAATGCCAATTGGCAGCATTTTTCAGTTATAAAAGAAGTCTGACAATCAGCTTTTTGATCTCAAAGCAAAAAGAGCCAACTAACAAATGCTTAGAGGCCAACAGAGTCAGTGCCTATATTGCAGGTGCATCGCTTACAAAATACATTTTTAATGTGTCAAGGGAAACATTCTCAAAGATTATGATGGCAAATGCCAAAGGCAGTCAAACACAAACTGCTTTGGCAAATAGGGACTGTCAAAGTCAAAGCTCATGGACAGTGATAGATGAAAAGCTTAATGACTTTCACCGTGGTGCCTTCCTAGGGTGTTTGTCAACGGGCGACGTCGAGCGTTGGCGGGAAGTTCACAGCCGTTACACTCTAGAGTAGTGGAAACACATTCGCTGTACTGGTGAATTGAGGTTATTCATCTTGGACAAGTTTGGCTTTACAAATGCCATGGGGAACGATGGAATGTGTAATGCTGACTGTAAAGTGCGGTGGAGAACAAATAATCATCTGATGCTGTTTTTCATAGTTTGGGACAGGGTCCCCGGTTCCGGTGAAAGCAAACTTTAATGCTACAGCGTACAATGACATCCTTTCAAATGTATGGCATCAGTTTGGGGAAGGCCCTTTCCTGTTTGACCAGGGTGATGCCCCAATGCACAAAGCGAGGTTTTTACAGTAATGTTTTTCTAAGATGAGAGTGGAAGCCCTTTTCTGCACATAGCCCTGACCTCAACCCAAATGAATACCAGTGGGATGAATTGGCATACTGACTGGAAGCCTGATCGGCCGAGAGCAGTGCATGATCTCTATACTGCTCTTGTGGCTGAATGGCAGCAAATCCTACTAACAATGTTTGAACATTTTGAGGAATCCTTTCCCTAAAGAGTAAAGGATATTTTGACGGCAAATGAAGAAACGAAATCTCCAGATTTTTGCCCACTTAAAGCCACATATTATTTTATAACTTGTGCATTATTGCAGACCATCCATCCACCTTCTAACTTTTTATCCAGTACCTGGTCATGAAGGGGGGCGGAGGATGGAGATGCAGGAGAGGGCACAAGTCCATGTGAGAGACATGATGCAATACTGACACCTAACTGAGCCTCAGTAACACTTCTATTGCAAGCCGTCTCAAACAATTGTGTCAGTTATGGAAAATGGCAATAGGCAGGCATGTTTAACAGGGTGGATGACTGTCACTACCAAGGTCTGCGTTGCATGGTTCTTTTATATAGCTTCATCTGTCAGGTAAGAATGACCAGACATCAATACTTGAGTTAAAAAAAATCATAATACATGTGAATGCTTATCTCATGTCTCTGGGCTGCAGAGGCGAATCCTCAGTCAGTGTTGTTGATGGATACCGGAAAAATACAAAGAGCTTTGCAGTTAATGAAGATTCTAGAATGGAAGGCGTCACAGACAGCTGCAGAAGCTTTGCAATACCCCCTGTTAACTAACCATAATGAAACCGTAATAGTTTTGTAAGGCAAACATAAGAGTGCTAAAGAGGGCAAAAGCCCCCCCACAGGGAATTGTTCTATTTGAACAAATTCATGCTGATGCAGAGGGTAGAAGATCCTTCCTCAGGAAAGAAAGGGGGCAGCCCAGACTGCAGCTAAGCACAAGTTCTTCAGGCCCCATTGTGAATACAAATGTGTCTCTGATATTGTATCCATCCATGCCAAAACACAAGTTGCATCTTTTGCAGTCAGGTTTTACAGCCATGCTCGATGGAACACATTATTTCTGTCCAGTAGAATCTCCAGTTATAATGGTTTGTCTCCACAGATGGCAAGGACTGCTAACAATCTGGACCCTCTATAACTGATAGAGGCAAAACTGGCATATGCTGAAAATAAAGCCGTCACACCTTATAATGCAAAGAGGGGTAACAGATCTCAGCATATCGCAACAGTGTTTCACTGTATCAAACCCTCACAGAGAACAGGTTTTGACAATTTTCAGGGTCCTGCTGTTTGTTTTTCCTGCTGACATTATTAAAAAGAGGTGTGCTGTGTTACTTCCTGTGAAAGTAGCTATTACGTAAAATCATTATTCATTTAACAATTTTTTTTTTTACAAATATTTAAATATGTACCTATGGATAAAGAGGTTCACTGAATCAAATATGACAAGTAAACCTGGATGCAGTCTTAAACAGATATTTCATTTATTTAAGTATCTCATTAATTTCAACAGTACAGATACAGGCACATTTTGATGATGAATTCACAGTTTTGAATCATAACAATTTACCAATTACCTGATTTCAGCATGATTTCCATGCTGGTGAGTGCTGGTTTGGTGCTGGTGTAACTGGTGGAGCACCATAGCTGCGCTGGTCTACCTGCACATGAAGCTGGTCCACCAGCAATGTTTCATTAATAATGCTGGTCCACTGGCACCAAAACATAACATATGCTGATATAGCCAACATGCATTATACTGCTCATGCTGGTGACCATCTATGCTGGTTTCTTCATCAGGGACAGACAATGGAACATTCAGAGAGGCTCTTGTAGGAGGATCTACAAACATTTTAAAATGAGGTATAGCACTGCAGTCTCCACCACATCTGATACTATGCTGAAATTATAATATACATTCATAGGCAGATCACGAAGCCCAATGTCTGACCACTGTCAATCTGTCCTTTACTTGAAAAGGTCAAACAGTCAACCCACAAATCACTGGTCTATGTAGAAACGGGTCCCGCTGAAATCAATTTCATGGACTGATAAAACAGAATTACAAAGCAGGCATGAAAATTGTTTACAAAACATATATTTACTGAGCAATTTAATGTACTATTTAAGAAATTAAACATAGTACATACTGTATAGAAGCTACGCAACAGCAGAGGTGGATAGTTCATGTCCAGAAGGTAAAAATCCAGACCAAGATTTTGTTTCAACCCACCAGGTGAGTATAAAGAGTCACAGTCACAGAGCACTCAACTGGCTGGTTGAAACAAAATCTTGGTCTGGATTTTTACTTTCTGGACATGAACTACCTGCCTCTATACAACAGCGAAATATTTAAAGCATTACCAAAAACAACACATCTGTTATTATCATGCTGGTGCAGTGATTAGCACTGCTGCTTCACACCTCTGGGATCAGGGTTTGAGTCTCTGCCTGGGTCACATGTGTGTGGTGTCCCCCCCATGGGGTTTCCCCCCACAGTCCAAAGACATGATGAGGCTAATTGGAGTGAGTGGCGTGTGAATGTGCCCTGCAATGGGTTGCCCCCCCCCATCCTCAGTTGTTCCCTGCCTCATGCCCATAGGCTCCAGACCCCCCCGCGACCCAGAAGGATAAGCGGTTTGGAAAATGGATGGATGGATATAAATACTCCTTGTATGTTTTTAGGAAGCATATGCCAGTTCTGCAGTTTTTACAAATGAGGCAATTAATCAAATAATTGAGTGACTGAAAGTCTTTCTGACCGCTGCTGAAAACGTGACAGTCCACTAAACAAAACAAAATTTATGCAAACTGGTACTGCGAAAAATATACTGATAAGGAAAACGTAGACGTCAGGAGAGATAATCAAAATCGGTTAAATCATTTAAATCTGAGGTTGGATCAGTCAACCAGGCAAAGACAGAATAAAGGTATTCCAGAGACAAGTCAGGACTTAAACACAAATCACACATATGCCTGTAAATGATCTGCAGTAACTGGTGTAGCCTAGGTCTGTAAACAAACTGAGAGAAAACTTCATAGGGATATCTATGCAATTAAAAGAGCAATTAACATACTAATAAAAATCTGGCTCAAAATTTATTATTCAATTATAGTGCCTGTGCTCATTTGTGCAGTAGAATATGTAATCCTTTAACCATACTGGGAATTCCCAAATTAGAATTCTGTAAAAGACATTGTAAAACATGGTATAACATTGGCTGTAGATAAATTCCTCACCATAGCTTAACTGTAGCATAATTAGAGGAGGGGATCAAGCCCTGGCTGAAGCTCAGGTGACACCTTAGGAAAACTCCACCGCCCAGACTGCACTGACTGGCCATTTGCTAAGTGGGCGCCCCCTAAGAAAATGGTGCCCTAGGCAGCTGCCTATGTTGCCTATTAAGCTGATAAGCATCAGTATAGCACAATCCAGGCAAACAAGACAATTACCAAATCCAAGATAGGAGACAAAACAGAATAAAAAAGCCAAGGACCTAGACCATCAATCAGGTGGGCAACTGCAGGAATAAGGAGTAGAACGTTCCAGATTAAAGCAAAAGTCATGCAAAAAAAAGTTGCAAAAAAATTATGCTCAATTAAAAACACAAATAACATCAAATAAATTATTGAAAACAAGACCTTAATATACCCCACAAACAAACATGTTCCAGAGCACCAGGTGCACTAATCATTGAGTGTGGAGGAGCCTGGCCGCATTGGCTGTGACTGGATGCAGGTGTGACACCCATCCAACCTGGGCTCCCTTAGGCTGTCATCAATCAAGTGGGCAACTGTGGGAAGGAGGAGTAGAATGAGCTGGATAAGAGTGGAGAAAGTCTTCAGTGATGTCATGGGAGGGCTCATTGGGTCTTATTCCTGACTACAGCCTCCCCAGTACACCCCTATTATCTGGGATAGAACACATGGGTGGGGTGGTGGAAGGGGCTTCTGTGTCTCTGTAACCCTCTAGATTAGGATGCAGGTCTGATCCCACATATAGTCAATCTGACTGAACCAGCCGTCAAATGGGATATCACTGACCTCTGTCTCTCATGGAAACAATAACCTAGGAGGGACTGTAATAATGTATGAATGCGTTTTGTGCATTCTCAGCCAAAGATACCAGCTCCACCCGATCACTGGAGTAATACTGTCTGAAGAAGTATTCAATTTCCTGGTTCAGCCATTCAGTCCAACCTTCAGTTTGTGCCTGATATCCATAAGATATCCAACTTCAAGAATCAATCCACAGCATCCACGATACATTTGATGAAGGGAGATCAATAATAAAATCCATTGTGTTATGTGACTGTGGTCTCGGAGGAGTGAGAAGGGGTTTGAGTCTACCTGCTGGTAACGATGGTGGGGTCCTAGACTGAGTAGAGATGGGACAGTAAAGTCCTCAGTAAGGGATGAGCACCTGAACTAAAAGTTCTAATGTGGAGGCAAAATTGATGGGTTAGAACGGAGGGGGCAGAGGGGGGGTTATGGGATCAATGCCAATGTCTTAGGCCTTAGGCATGAGGAGGATGTACGACTGTGTGTGTGTGTGTGTGTTTGTGCGTGTGTGTGTGTGCTTCTGTTCCTCAGCACGCACTCTGGGGTTCAGCTGCAGGCCATTGGGTTTCATCGAGGTAGGTGGGCCTAGCAAAACCAGACGCTGAGAACCCTGTGATTGAGCCTGGAGTCTGTCGAGTTGCTTGAGGTGGAAGAGAGAGTGCAGGACTTCTGAAAAGGTGGTCCAGAGTACGATGAAATGCTTGTTATTTGCAAAGGCATATAAGCTGTGCAACTGCAACAGACTTAGTGTGCATAAGGCATATATTTGCTTATGATGACTTTGTAGTATTAACCAAGGGAGCTATGGGTTAAACAGAAGAATGTTTTGCGATGCACTCGCTAGAGAATGGAAGGGACTAGCATGCAAACACACTCTGACACATGGTATATGTCAGCAGAAGGTCGGGTGACAATAATTATAGCATGGAGTATCTAAGGGGTTAACCAAGGCAATTGTGCAATTGATGCAAACGTGGAGGAAGAATGTGTCTCTTGGGGTGACAAAATATAATTAGAATAATTAATGCACCCCTCAAAGTATTAACCAATCATTGTTAAGAAGCTTTTTGATAGGAGAAATGCGTTTCAGCGAAATAACCAATCGTGCTACCAGCAGGCTTTTTGAGGAACCTTAGAAAAGGTGTATAAACTGCCGTTTTAATTTAAGGTGTATAATTATAGGTGTATAAGGTGCCGTTTTAATTTAAGGTGTATAAACTGCCGTTTTAATTTAAGGTGTATAATTATAGGTGTATAAACTGCCGTTTTAATTTAAGGTGTATAATTATAGGTGTATAAGGTGCCGTTTTAATTTAAGTTGTATAAACTGCTGTTTTAATTTAAGGTGTATAATTATAGGTGTATAAGGTGCCGTTTTAATTTAAGGTGTATAAACTGCTGTTTTAATTTACTCAGTGCGGTGCCAGGTTTTCACTTGAGTCATCTTAGGGAACTTTGACTACATATTCAGTAAGAGACAAAGGTCAGTTTATTAGTAATAGCAATAGACAAACTTTGATTAGTTTTTTAAAGTCCACACTAAGTTTATAGCAGGGGGCGCAGCACTCAGTGAAGTCTGCACCCACACACGCTAGGGATGAAGCTATGAACCAATGCTAGCAGCAATGTAGATTTTGTTGGCAAGAGTTTCAAGGGGATTGGGCCAGTGCAGGGAGATTCTTGGAGAGCATCCATCATCTCCCATCTGATTGGGGCCACAACATGAGAAGGTAATATGGTGCCTGCAGCAGCACGACGGTGAGGTGGTTCAAACTAACTTGGCTCTTTTTCACTTAGGCAATATGTAACAGTAAGATTTTAACATATGAAGAAGGGGGGGTCACCCTGCTAGCCCAGGGTTCAGTTTCTTGAATTCACAGGCATATTACAGGTTCCAGTGATCCATCAGAAGAATGGATGGGTCACCCCTTCTGGTCTAATATGTCTACTCTTCCAGAACTAATTTTAAGTTCCCTGTTTCCTACAGAAATAATTTTGTTCTGCTGGGGAAGCTTGTAGGAATAAATTGCAGAGGGAAATAGCTTTGAAGCTGTATCATGACATTGATACAGCTCCCACACCTACCTCTGAAGCATCTACTGCAACATTACCTTTTTTGCACTGGGCAATCTATTTTACTCTATCTGAGTGTAAAATATCTGAAGGTATTTGAAGCTTCCCAGAGCCCCTGTGCTGAAGATAAAAAGCAGCACGGCATGATTCTGGCACCAAACTTAACAGCACATTTAACATGGCACTGTTGAATTCTCGCATTTCAGTGGTCAAAAGAGAATTGATTAATTTTCTATAACCACACATGTAGAGCCAGCCAGGTGAATCACAGTAGTGTTATAATATAATACAGTGAGCAATTTTGAACTAACAACTGGCTTATGGTCTCAGCAATGGACAATTAACAATGGTGGATGGTGTTATATATAAACAAAAAGTTTAGTCATTGGCCAGAGAAAGTAGTTTTAATAATAAATATGTTTTAATTGCCATTAAATAAAGTAATTATTTAATTGGCATTAAAAATCAACAGATTTTTAACAGTGTGCTGTGTACTGAATATGGCTGCACCAAAATGGCAGCCCAAGGCAACTGCGCAGTACTCTTGCAGGCGATGAATTGATTGCCCTTTAGGTATCTGATTCAAGTATGCTGATTGGTTCATTTTATGTTGCTATGTGCATTTCTTATATCACTGATTGGCTACGCTGCTTTATGGAATGGGCGCTTTCTCTGGTACCCAAGAAGAGATATTTGAATAAGGTTGAGTGAGAGGGGGATGAACCTGAAGCTGATTTTACCCCAAACACAGTAATTAAAAATATATATATATATTACACGTCATTATGCATTTTCAACATACACACTTAAAATTGCGTAATTGTTGTTAATTTAAAAATATATATTTTAGAAAGAAAAATTAGGGAGGGTGGCATCCTAGCGCCCTCTATCGACCAGCCTCCACTGCCTATAATGCATCCTTAATTCTTATACCAACCATTATGATGCATTATGAAGGTATTTATGGTGCATTAAAGATGTGAGCTTCATTGAAGCTTATGAAGTATTATAAATCAAGACTATAATGCCTTATGACCTTATCAATTTCTGTACCGACCGTTATAATGATTTATGAAGGTATCTAAAATGCATAATTGGTGGCAGCTTCAAGTACAGTATTCGCGTCATTTTCCCTCAAATACTTCTAGGAGGCTAAAGGTGTCTCCTAGCATAAAACAAGAGGGGATATGCCCTAATGTTGTCACCCTGCCCTGCAGCTCAGAATTGTGGGGAACATTGAAATTGTTTTTTTTATATGAATGCAGTGGCCGATCATTAAGTCCGGGGCCGCTTCCTTGTGTGACCATCAATCTCGGAGGGACAGCCTGATCTAGGCAAGGTCAGAATGGTGTCATATTTTCTCCCCTTTTTGATTACGGCCTTTGCTGTGTTCCATCGTGTATTTCAGGCCGTTGAACATCTTTACACTCCGTATGGTTTTTATCTTTCAAAAATGAGAATTTTTGTTCGCTCTCATTCTGCTCATGGCTGTTTCTACATATGTGAATGTAACAAAGAAGCCTTTAAAGAAAACACAGTTTTATCTAAATATTCACTTGAGGTGATCTTATTTACAGACCAATGAGCATTATTTGGCACATTATTGGTTAAATTAGAACACAATCACACAATCAACCTATTGCAAAAGCTATATAAAGGAAAGTATATGATTCAGATTGTAATTATTATTATTTTTCTTATTATTATTGGCAGTAGTAGTAGCAGTTGTTTTTGTTGTTGTTGTTATATTTTATTACTTATTTTTGTAATGCTATGGAAAAACAGGCTTTGCTTTTTAAATTATGTTATAATTTCCTTGCTGTTATCTGCTTTATGTGTGTGATGCTGCCGGGTTCCAGCAAACCCCAGCAGGACGCGTTCAGCATCACGCCAGCGTTCAGCATCACGCCAGCGGGCAGCGACTGCATCTCCCCAGCCGCAGAGCCGCCCCCGAGGAATGCAGACGAGACGCGGCTGGTGGCCGCTGATTACTGCCGACAGGGGGCGGGGCCTACCCCCCCCCAGAACTGCTCAAATATGTGTCGTGGGCAGGCAGAGTCGTGAGCAAACTGCTTGATAGCTCTGTGGGTGACAATCCGAATGGGACTGCCACCTTCTGAGCCAAGCGCCAAGGAACCACAGGAAGCGCGACTGGCCTCCGCGCAGAGGAAACACCTTGTCAATATGGCTGACAGCCATCCCTTGCCGCTCACACACCCTTCCTCTCGTGTCTCCTTTTCTTGATCTGTACCTTTACCCTACCTGGACATTTCCTCCCTTTCCTATATCACTGAATAAATGCCCACAATCTCGGGTTATTGCCTGCAGTCCTGCCCACCGCACTGCCAAATATAAATATCCTTAACAACCAGACTATTCAAGCAGCACTAGGATTTCTGTTTTTAATTATATATGAAGCTAATGTAATTACTCCTGAGTGAAACCAAAAGCCGATTAGTTTGCCAAGATGTATGAAATATTTAGGAGGACAGGTGTAAATCCATTAGTTTAGATAATGGTGTTTGAAGATACGGTGCTGGCTTGTTAAGCTGAACAAACACCTAGAGCTTGCATTTAGCCTCTCACTTACGATCTTTTAAAGAAAGGTAGACTGTTAAGGTCCTAAAGGCACCAAAACGTACTTGAACGTTTTTGGTATTCCAGAATGACAGAAGCAGCAACATTCTCCGCATTCTCTCCTTATTCGCTGCTCTCTTCAACTCAAAATGCTAAACGTATAAAAGTATAAAGTATAAAATCACTTTTGTTTACACAGGTGGGTCGCTTCATTTCAAAAATGATGCGGAAGCTATTGATATCGTGTTCTATGAACATAAGTTTTTTAAGAAAAATAAAAAGGGGAAAATGAAATGCCACAACACCATGGGTTTAATACTCAAAATAACAGAAGTGAGATTTTTACTTGCTTTTTTTTACCACAAGGCTTTGCAGGATTTGTTGCGTTAAAGAGGAAGGGAATGACAATGCCTGTTCAGTGATGCCTGGAATGAAAAGCCAAAAGCATTACCAGATTATGTGCGTCTACTCCGCTGGCATTGTTTATTAAGTGCTGAAATGGATAAGCCTTGGTGCTTTTTCTCTAATGGCATGTTCTGTATTTGCGGCTCCAGGAACTATTTTTGCAGGGTACTCCAAAAGAGAGGACGGCACTTAAGTGCTGTTCAGTTTCTTTTGAATATGTTGACATAAGGCCACAAAATCAGGGTAAATTTAAGGTATCGAAGTATGAGTTTGTGAGCCCTGAAACAAAAAAATATTTTTTTTTAAATATGGATGGATTCCTCATCAATTAAAATTAACAGGCAAATGCATTTCCGGTGCCCTTCCCATGATGCCCAGGGCAAGAGGCAGGAAGCTGCCAGGTATGCCAACATCTCAACACAACGCCAAACATTTCATCTTATAAAAGGCTAAATTATTTGAAACATGACCTCTAATGAGAGAATGCTGATCCACGAATGCTACCTGCAATTGTGCAGAACCAAGCCTAGATGGTACGGGATGGACAGGGTGCCCAAACACTGCCGGCATGCATGCCCAGTCAGAGCTATCCGGTACTGGTTTCTAGAAGGAAGCTAGAATTACATAAAAATAAAATAAAATAAAAAAACTTGCATGCTCTATTTTTCTTTGTTGTTTTATCATTATGTGAACAAAATATTCTCTTTACACTCAAGGAATAATGTAATAATTCAGTCTGCTAAATGAAATCATGCATTTGATTATAGTACACAAATAGATAGTGATATCTAAAAGAACATGAAGTGTTATTTATTATTATTATTATTATTATTATCATTATTATTATTGTTGTTGTTGTTATTTCTAGTAATAGTAATAATGATGATGATGGTGATATACTCAGCGACCGAAGCAATGGTCCGATTTGGATGTAATTTGCGATACAGTCACATGACCTTTCACCACGTGCAGATTCATTTCCACCACTCCTTCTGGGTGCTTGGCTTTTTTGTCACAGAGTGTGCATTTCATTTTGTGTGATAGAAAATAACAATTCCATGAATATATATTCAAATGAAAGTGCATTTTTGAATTCTATGTATGTTGACTTGATGAAGGCTCCTCACTCTGCAAGGACATCCATCTGCAAATATAGAGTATTGGACTGTGGTTCAGCTGTAGAATAGGGAGAAACACTCATATGAAGGTAAAATTTCCCCTTCAGATTCTGTTCCTCTTGCACTCTGACCTTAGTCTCATTAAACATGCTCTCCTTCATCTCTGACCTTGCTTGAGTCTGGTTGGTGCCAGGATTGACTCCCTCATCAGCAGAGAATGTCACCCCTGTGCACATCCGTCTGCATTTGATTCCTCTCTTCTAGTCAACAGGATGTTTTCAGTCGAGATGCTCTAGATGATAAGTGAGAAGTGGTGTCATTAACAGCATGCTATTTTTGATAGACCCTTTGAAAACATTTTGGCTAAAATGTAACATTGTGTACTGGGTATGGGCCCTAGGGGGCAGTAACACAACCCTTGAATCGGTAAACAAGCAAACTTGTCAGCTACCTTTTTTGATACATTGGATTGATGCCTTGACCCCTGCCAAAGCCCATTTCTGTACAGTGGGAGAAGCTGTTGGAATGTAACTCAATGTCCGGAAGCCGCTACAGAAGCAAATCTTCACATCAGAGCTGCATCATTGGGACTTGACCATCTGCTTCTCTACAACTCGGTAGTGAATTGAACACTGAGTTCTGAAATATCTCAGATATTTGAGTGCCTTGAGAATATGCCATCCAAGTAGTTTTATAGGTTTACGTCATGTGTCTTAAAATGACTAACACATTATAAAGCTGCAATATTTTATTAGTTTGGTTGGCTTTGTAAGTAACCTGACTTTGGGCGACTCGAATAGAGACCCAGTAAAGCCAGTGATCCAAAATAAATAAATTAAAACTTTAAAGAATAACTAAATATTATTATGGACTACTACTTAGATTACACCTGTTGATGTCACCCTATACATAAAGTGCATTAAAATTCAAGATAAGATTTTGACTATTAGTTGACACTTGATGTTGATGCTTAATATTTTGACAGTAATTGTGGGTAGTTACTGTGGTGGCAGAGGTGGACCTCCTATCCACAGTGAGCGATATAATACGATAAAACGGTGGTGCCTGACAGGTATGTGTGTGTAGAGTTAGATCTCTATGCCGGGTTGCTCTTCATATTGCTATGGGTCACTTAAAAACTGATGAAAACATATCGCTGAGTCTGTTGATTTCGTTGCCAAATGAGACTGGCCTGGTTCTCTGCTGGCCCGTCCACGCGATGATTTCTGGCTGCACTGTTGGTGGGTCGCCCTGCTACCTCACATCTCCCGGGTCAGGGGTTTGAATCCTGCTTCTGCTGTGTCTGTTTTTTCTCCCCGTCGTGTAGGTTTACATGTAGGTACGTGAATGGGCGTGTCTAAGCTTCCTGCAGTGGGTATAATGTAGCCCTGTGGCCTAAAAGCTGCCTGGGAAATGTGACATACCTGTACTGACCAGGATATTTGGAAGTTTCAAGGTAGAACGTACAAATAGTCTGTCTGTACAGCATATGAGAGTAAACTAATGGTATTATTAGTATTACTGCATCATGGTATAACATGCAGAAGTTACCTTAATATGCTATCAGATGTGCTATTTATATGCGATACATAAGAAATTCCTAGCAGTAAAAAAATGTCCCTTTTGTGTTTCCAACAACGTGCACAACCGCCCGTAGTTTTAGGCTTGATTAGAACGGTAATCACCGTATGACGTTTCAGACTTCAAGAGCGAACAGGATTTCTATTTAAAATAAAGCAGTAATTTATAACTGTGAATTTGAAATCTGTTTTCAGGGTAATATCTAGATTTGTGGTCATCTTGATTGTGGGTATTACATGCAGATCTTTATAATGAGGAGGAAATTGCTACCAGACTGACATATTTTGCAAAGTAAAACCTGACCTAATGCTATTACTCTGGATATTTTATTTCAGTTACGTCATTCATTCCAACAAATTAAATCTATAGTCTTCATGGGTGTCGCTGCCATTAAACCTGAGGGGGACGTGTCCCCCTCACATTTCATAATTATTCGTTTGAACCCCCCCACATTTAACATAAAATATTAGTTTTATGCCAGTGTGTCCCCCCCCACATTCAAAATGCTTCTGACGCCCCTGATAGTCTTGGTGAAGCTTAATTACTAAAAAATTAATCACAATATAAGACTAATTTATGCAATTAAATTTCAATAACGGCTTCAATGATTTTAAATAATTATAGTGGTTCTAACTTTGTAGCCTTTGTCAAGAATATGTGGTAGTCTTTACTTTGCTGTTTGTGAGAAAGAATTTTTTTAAAGCAAATATAAACACAGTACGATGCGTACCTGCCATGTTTACTGATTCAATGCATTTGTAACAATAAATGTTGTTATGTGAACTTGATTCAAATTAAAAATACATTGGAGTAACTGGTATGGAGGGTTATGTCAACTGTATGTGCTATGGCAGTAGAAACTGTGTCACATCTTGCGTGACATGTTTACCTCTCCCTCCTGCTCCCCCCCCCCCCCTCCCCCTCCCTCCATGGCTGTAACAAGCCACGCCCAGTGCCTGTCAGCTTTACCTCTCATTCCTGCCCCCTTCTTAATCACTCTCAGCTGCCTTGTGTCTGCTTCCTTGCTAACCATGTATATACAGTAAGTGTTCCCCAGTTCTATGCTCCCCAGTTCTATGCTCCCTAGTTCGGCCATTGTTGTTTGTTCATGCCTACGTTCAAGATAATAATGTCCCCAGAGGGTTTTGCCTGAAGCGCAGCCTGCACTCAGGTCGTTCTTCCTTTTGTTGGCATGACAGACTGTGTTCCATGAACTACAAATCAATCTGTTTTAAAAAGATTCTACTGAAGTCTTTAGTTAAGTAAGTAAAACATTTTCAGGGTTAGGGATTGACCTCATGTCACTTGTTTCGGTCATTTGAGATTTGAACTGTTTCCCATTTCTGGTCCTTATTAGGTGACGCTTTACATTAACTGCACCTTCATAATGCTTTTATATTGCATTCATAGAACATTCAGTGCACCGTCATAATGTATTCACTAAGTATTCAGAAATCATTCATAAACATCATGCATGTATTAATGTAATATACATTAATAACAAACATTATATAATAACAACAAACATAATTGTATAATCATGTAATGTTTGTTATTAATGTATATTAAAGTTGTTAAGGGATGTTAGGATGTTAAGGTGTACTTGCATGCTGCGTATGAATGTTCAATGAATGCATTATGAAGGTGAACTTAATGTAAAGCGTTACCGTTTTCACTATTTCAATTATGGTGGAATTGAGCACCTTACATTTCACTGCAGATGTCAGTCTGACCGTAAACGTCCCATGTGACAAATAAAACTTTCCCAAATCATAGGGGTGACCTGGTGGGGCCACTCAAAATCTCGGGACGGCACACCAAAACCGAAAGCCATAGCCGAATTTCAGCAATTCTGTTATGCTATGGTCATACATAGACTAGTTGAAAACTACGTCAATATGAAAGTTAAGGAATTGCATACTGAAATACTTTGGTTTCTTATTTGATAGTTGATTTATTGTAAATATAGTGACTTTGTAATCACTTTTTTTCACCAGTGGGAGGGGCAGCAATTGAAGCAGGGTGGCCCAGCCGGGACCCCCCAGGACGGATGGTATCATTGCTCAGGACAGGATGCCACAAACATGCATGTATAATGATACACCTCAGGCAAAAACCAAATTGCCTGATTGTGATTTTGGACTGTGTGAGGACAGTGTACCTTGGTCGAAACTGTAGCTATGTCACAGGGAGAACATACGCAACACACAGATCATGTAGAGTGATTTTATTTTTTAAATATGGACAAACAATGGAAAAGCATGTAATGTTTCTGTTCAACCATTCAAATATTATGTTTAATAAATATTTATATAGTAATTTCTATTATGTTACTATTTGTATTTGTTAATGTATGCATGTGAGTCGCAGATCGTTTTATATATTCTGAGGATCCCTGTAAGCGGA
The DNA here is from genome assembly GCF_048594095.1 of Paramormyrops kingsleyae. Lineage (NCBI taxonomy): Eukaryota > Metazoa > Chordata > Actinopteri > Osteoglossiformes > Mormyridae > Paramormyrops > Paramormyrops kingsleyae. The sequence goes on from NC_132810.1 coordinate 1,973,528, forward strand.
ACAGGGTTTAAGTGTTTTTCTCCACTGTTGCTAACTTGCTAATGTGACTGTGAAGCAATAAATCATAAATGGCCGTGAAAAGGCAGTGCTCAAACAGGAAAGCGATTCAAGGACAGAAAAACTCATTCACAGTCGCCGTGTAGCGGCAGCAGCACATCATTCCTTACGTGCTTCTGTGCTGCTGAGTATTACAGCATGTAACTTTTTTTTTTCTTCAATGCTTGTTACTGCAACCCATGACAATTAGCAGTGCATATTTATTTTGAATTTGACTAAGCACCATACTGACAAATGCCTAGAGTATTTTCATTTGAGTGATTAATACAACATTTATTCTTAGCTGTGATTAAGGACTAGCATAAACAACAATACTATTAAAATCTTTTTGGACCTTTATGGTAACTTAGTGGTTAGTGCCGTGGATTCATAATTCCAAGGTTTTTAATTAGCCCAAGGTCTCTCCATATGGAATTTTCATGTTCTTCCTTTGTTTCCATGGATTTCATTCAGTACTCTGGTCCTCTTCAAATATAACAGGAACAATCAATGACAGAAATGTGAAATTTTCTAGGTTTAATCTGTTACTGTGAGCCCCACAGCCTAGTTGTTTCCTAGGTCTTTGAGTAAAGCCCTTTTAAAGTGTTTTGTGATTTAGCAGTATTTTATTGCAAATAAAGTCAGTTAATTGTAACTTTGCTGATAGCTTTTCATATTTCCCAAATATAAAGGGACTTCATTTGCCCAGTTCATATGGTTAGGGTTAGGTTTAGGATTAGGGTTAGGTTTAGGGTCAATGTGAAGCGGTGTCAATGCTACATATTTGCAGAGATTTGCTCTGTTTACTCAGTATAAGCAGCATTGGAATGAAATCACGCAAGAAACGAAGGTTAGGCTTAATTTTTAATCTATCGATTTGTCTAGTTATGAATCTTTTATGTAAAATTCCCATGGTTCATATTTCTACTTAATGAATTCAGGAGAAATATAAGTAACATTTATAATTTGTAGTATTTCTTACTACCTGTGTGTTCCACTTTCGGTTTAACATATTTGGCCAAAACAAACCGATAAATTATCCAAAATGACCGCAAGGAAAATGTATCCTGGCAAATTATAACACTCTTCAATATCAATTCAATTAACCTCTCTATGGGCTAACTCTCATTATTTATTTATTTAACACTCCCCCCCCCCCCGGAAACTTACCAGTGAGCACATTCTGAAAGTATGCATGGGATTCTGGTGACTGCAGCACCATCAGTTCTTCCAGTAAGTAGCATCAGTTTGTGAGAACTAGGTGAGGAGGGCGGATTCTAAAAGTCTGAACACTATATTATGTTTGGACAATTATTGCTTTTCCCTTATAAAGTCGTGCATGCCAGCCCCATTGTGTAATCAAATTCCCCGCTTCCCAGCAGTGACAAAGTGAGCAGGAGAACAGTGTAGCCTCTGACTCTGTCCCCATACGGCAGGCTTACAGTCACATGCCAGTGGCTTTGGCTTCCTTGATTTTTTTTCTGACAGATGAAGCACTAAGGATGTTCACTAAGCTTTCAGTTGCATCTGCAGGCTTTGCACAAGCTTATCTGCTTTTTATGACAACAATCACAATGCATATTTCAAATATGATTGTTTAATTTCTCAATGCACTTACAGTGGAGGAATCTCTCAATTCCTACCCCATTAGTCAATGATTATGTTCTCTCCTCCAGTCATTATCTGATTGTAAAGACAGGCAGTTAATATACTGAACTCATTATAGTAAATTTTATTGCAAATTTAAATAGCAGTGATTGTGGGTAGCGGTTCAGTCAAGAGCCAGAGTTGCTCAAGATTCCTGAATAGACTGCAAATATACAAATACACACAAGACACAAAACTTACAAAATTCTCCATAAAACATGCTGTCATTTATTTATTCAGTTTTATTTTATGCATTTCTTATTTGTAAATACAAACAATACTCAACATGGAATGATAATCTTAAGATTTAAAAAAATCATTTAATTATTTTAGGGAGAATCTGTGACTGACATAGTATGTAAACACAAGAATCCCCCTGGGCCCTGATCTGGGTTAGCAGTTAGAAAACTGATGATTTTAATGAGAGCATTATCATTACTTTTCAATATGTTCAAGAATTCTGGTAAAGTGGGCAAAAAGCTCTTTAACTGGCTGTAACTAAGATGAAAGGCATGTATTCATTACAGAAATGCTTGCAGGTAATAACAGGCAATACATGAGTGAACTGGCAAAATAAATAATAAATAAATCTTTGCATACCTGCATGTTTCATGTTGCTTTGTAGTTCAAGATCCATTATCTCACAACAATTCTCAATGCAAGCAGGGGATATGTATTTCTTTGATATGTAATGAGTGTCTGTTCATAGCGGGATGCATGTTTTCTGCAAATCAGCAGTATATTCCCAAAATCCAGATCAACACCTGCTCCGTGAATTTCAGATTGTCTTCTGTCAATCAGCTACTATTTTTTTTTTAATCAACCATCCTATTTCTGTTCCCTATTTCCTGGTCCTACATAAAAATCAGTCTTATGCTGAATTCTTAAAAAATCAAACAATCAGATTTGCAGATTCCAATGAAATTGAACATGGCTATGCCCTTTAAGCTGGAATTATACTGGCAGACAATGCTCTTGCCAGTCTACGTGGCTGATTACTGTATTATTTATACCTTACTTGGTGAGGGAAGTTTGAATGCTATTTAGTATCTGTACCTTCTTTCCATTTATTCATAAAATACAGTGGAAAGACAGCAAGTATTGCAGCTACAGCTGTTTCCTGTTTTCTTTGGTTCCCAAAATACCTTTGTGCAATGTTGTTACCAGTATAAAGGGAACAGCTATGGTTTCCATTCACAGTAACTAAAAATCCATTCTAAATAAAGCACTGATAATGTTTAGCACCATTTAATTAGAAAGCATATCCGTGATATCTGACTTTGTATCTGAAATGTACCTTAGGGTTGACATTTAAGATGACTAACTCTCTTGGTATTTGAAATACCAACCGACGGATAACCAGTTTATCAACCAATAATAAATATCAATCAATAAGTTTATTCTAACTTACCTAGCATGGGAAGGTACCCAAAGGCATAGATCTGGCTTACTTTTACATACCTCACATCATATACATTCTTAGGATTTAAATTTAGATTATTTGTAAATAAACAGTGTGCCGGGAATTCCAATGCACTTTAATTACCATGGGATGCGCAATGTGGGGTGTGATGCTATGGCTGATTTTCCACGGTAAGTGACTAAGCAAGGCGGCTGCTGTCCCTTATTGGCCCTCGACCTCCCTACAGAAAAAAAACCAATGGAGAGAGGAGAGGGAGGGAAGGACAATGAGCTGCTGCCTCTGCTGTCTAAAACAAAGCACCCTGTCTTATTTCTGAGCGCTACCTTTTGTTTTCTTCTGTTCTCCATGAAGCACTTCTCACCCACCACCCCCCCCCCCCCCCGTCTCAGACCGATCTCTCATCCAGCCACATGTACCCACAATAAAGGTACATATACCCACAATAAAGGTACATGTACCCACAATAAAGGCACATGTACCCACAATAAAGGCACATGTACCCACAATAAAGGCACATGTACCCACAATAAAGGTACATGCCAAATACTGAGAATACAGGAAAGCTAGAACTGGACACAAACTAGAACTGTTTTTAATGAAGAGGGCATGTTTTTCTCGAACATTCTGTTGCATCGATTTGAAACATATACATAAAGCTGTATAATAACACTGTGATGTCTCCAGCTATTTTGATGTCATTTAGATTATTCAGTTATATATAACTATAATTATAGCTATTTTCATAATGATTGACTCAAATAATACACATTTCTCCATCAAATTCTGAAAACAGTTGTAAGATAGATATTCTGAAATGTAATTCATATAAATTTGCTGAGTCCCAGCGTGAAGCTAATTGGATTAGCATTCAAGAATCCCTCCATGAAAGGTTACAGCATTTGTAAACCATGCAAGTTCATGAAAATGGTTTGGTTATAATGACAGCCAGTATGTTTCAGCTTTCCTGCGAGAGAAACTCCAGAGACACAGTAGGTGTTTGTTAACAGCTTTTGAATGGATCCTGCCTAAAATACAACTAACAACTTAAGTATCTCTACAACAACAACTTCCTGATTTCAAGAGTGAATTCTTGGGCTCGTAATGGGTCCACTGGACTTTCAGTCAGGCTGGGTTCTGGTCTGCCATCTTCCTGGTGTACAGTAGGTACTCTCTCCACGGAGCATGTGTTCTCAATGGATGCTTTAAGCAGTGTTAGTACACAGTCAAAACATGTTCCACGGCTGTTTGCTTCACCAGACCTATTTCCAAATCTTTGTTACAACCTCATTCTTCTCTTAAAAAGTATAGCTCTTGTTCTGAATATCTCTATATCTTAAAAGGCTGATGTGGAGCATGAATTTGGAGTCAAACAGTCACTTTCTGATTGCCATTTTTACTCTGACCATGGTATCTTTGTACAGAGTGCAATTTCTGCACACGAGAAGGAAGTAGAGTCACAGAATTTATATAATGGTGGGCTTGACAATCCCACCCTCCCGGCAGGTTTATGTGGGAAGATATAATGGTGAAACCAACAGGAAGCTGAAGAGGGTATTTCAGCTAGAATCTTGCTTGTGATTGAGCTCTCTCTGTTATTTAGGACATACGACAGAAATGACAAAGTCTATTAAATATATTTAAAACACAAAACACGGAAGGAGGCTGGAGGAAGCAACAAAATAAAGCACAAAATTTGTCTGTATTGAAAATTCATAATGTAAATTTTCATCACAGTAATATTAATGATGAGCAGTAAAAATCTATTACTGTAGATATGAATTGTTTGATTCTGTTATTTAATTTAAAAAATTGTATTTAATGCATGAATTCTTCTGAGAAGAACATTTTTATGTATACAGTACTTCAAGACATATATGTATAGCATTTGAATAAAGTCAGCACATATTGCAGAATATCTGCCTGCAAGTTTGCAGTGAGACTACCCTGTTTACAGGAAATCACGAGTCATAAAACGCTGGGGAAACAAGACAATTAAAACATTATGGTTGAGGGTTTTTACGTGACTGAGATTAAGCAGAAATGTGAACATTCTGTGCGACATGAAATACACAGTTATCTATAAAGCCCCTTACAAAAAGACAGACAGCTTTGAACAGAAAAGCTAAATGACACCTAAATAACTTATTACATTTAATTATATAATGAAATATAACTGCTTATAATAGGAAACAAAAGTACAGCAGTCAGCCATAAAATTAAAACTACTTGCCTAATATTGTGTACTGTAGGTCCCCCTTGTGCTGCCAAAACAGCTCTGACCTATTGAAGCATGGACTCCACAAGACCTCTGAAGGTGTCCTATGGTGTCTGATACTGACCCATTAGCAGCAGATCCTTTAAGTCCTTTAAGGTGCGAGGTGGGGCCTCCATGGATCTGGACTTGTTTGAGATCTGGGGAATTTGGAGGCCAAATCAACACCTTGAACTATTCTTCATGTTCCTCCAACCATTCTGAACAATTTTGGCACTGTAGCAGGGTGCATTATCCTGCTGAAAGAGGCCACTGCTATCGGGGAATACCCTTACCATGAAGGGATGTACTTGTTCTGCAATAATGTTTAAGTTGGTGGCACATTCACATGAATGTCAGGACCCAAAGTTTCCCAGGAGAACATTGCTCAGAACATTGCACTGCCTCTGCCGGCTTGTCTTCTTCGAATAGTGCATCCAGGTGCAAACCTTCTCCCCTGGTAGATGATGCACACACACACGTGGCCGTCCACATGATGTAACAGGAAACATGACTCATCAGACCAGGCCACCTTCTTCCATTGCTCCATGGTCCAGCCCTCTGATTGTTCTGCAGCTACACAACCTCATACGCTGCAGGCTGTGAGTTCTGACACCTTTGCCAATTTTTCCTGCTTCCAACACGGCAACTTCAAGACCCTACTGCTCACTTGCCTATTATATAATTGCATCCTTGTGCTATTGTAAGGAGATAATCAATGTTATTCACTTCACCTGTCAGTAGTTTTAATGTTATGGCTGATCTGTGTATTTTAGGCTATATGCAGAATACAATAAAGATAATGAAAAAATCTTAAAATTACAACTCAAAATATATTCCAATGATATATTTAACTTGCGACTGCAAAAATTAATGGGTAGATAATTACTTTAAAGTAATATAATTTGCACCTGATATGAAAGTAATTATGGAAATTAAGTTTTCAATATTTCAACAATTATTAAGAAACCTTTACTTGTCACATTAGTTAATGTTTTTCGTAACAGACCCTCCTTCACATCTTACTTTCAAAAGCATAATATAAAATCTTTGGCATAAATATTTATAGCTGAGCAGTGCTCTATTTGCCATTGGTGGCTGTTGCCGTCGTCTGGCCTTTCTATGCTGCATTGTGGCTTCGCTAAATTTTCACAGTTAACATTTTCTTAATTTATTGCTCGAGCTCTTTTTTCGATAACAGATCCTTATAAAACACCGCTACCAGCCCCCTACAGACAGAAATAGTGCAATAACTTGCCTTGGCACACCAGTGTAACGTGAGAACTGACTAGATCTCTAATCCAATTCTATTACAATCCGATATGGCACATCTCCAGACGAGACATACGATTAGCCCATTTCATAGGAGATAAGAATGCCCTGCACAGGTATATATTCAGACTTATCTTAAATCCAGGGGGTGACCATTGTCTGTAGTCAATTCACATGCTGACAATGGGCTATTGTATACCTGTAAAATTCCTCAATTCTTTTATATCTGGGGTAGATTTATGGCACGATTTACAACAACATTACAAGTACTGGAAAATCTACCAGTGACTGCAATGTATATTAATCTTAACACTTGCTGTATAACAGAAATCAGCCAGTAATAAATGTGAATCTTCCAACAAAAAAAGCAGTAACATAGTGGAAAGAATGATCACTATCTTAAACATGCAATTCATGTAATAAAAGGCTATTTAGTGCCAAATCCCTTGTAAAATTTTAATATTTTAGATTGTGAGAAAACAGAAGGAAACAAAATTGCAGCAATTTTCTGGAGGAACCCACTACTGGTTTTTGTAGTTTTTGCATGATTTAGAAATTATGGCTATTAAACTATTATAAATGTAACTATAATAAGTGAGCTCACCATTGGGCATAATGCTTTGTGCTATTATTTCATCTTCCATGGCTAAATGAAATAAGTGAAAATTTTTGCACCTTTTTACTTCTGCAACCCACCAACATTTTGTCCCTGAGTGAAACTAAAACATAGAAGATTCTGTATGATTTGGGAAAATGACACTGTAGCAGTTGAGTGAAACTTCAAAAGAATCCCCTTACAATCAGTCTCGGAAAAATGCTACACTCCAGGTGCAGGAAATTATCTCCAGGTGGTCAAATATTCAGCTCTTGGACATTCCAATGACAAGGCTTCTAGTGTGCGGCCTGATTTTTGGACGAGCTGATTATTTTAAGGTTATATACAGATGATCCATCCATCCGTCATTTTTTAAATTTCATTTGTGGGGGACGATATATACAGACTAATTATACAAAGCTGGAACAATCAGTGGAGGGAAACTAATAGCTCAGTTTCACATTTGTCGACCTCGCTGCATAATTATGTAAATTTTGATGCATTGTGGAGACTGAAGAGTCATTGAGTGCTTCAGAATCATTCAGCGATTTATAGTGAAATACAAATGCTGAGAGGTGCACAAGTTACCACAGGCAAATAACACGCTAGATATCAGTCTGTTTGTATTCCTGCTCTTGACTTCATCAAGTGTATTCTCTGCATTGTGATTTCTTGAATTGCCTGTGTACTTCTATAATTCTTCAACATAATATTGTGAAAATGTGCCAGGGCCCAAAATATAAAAGATATTTTTTCGGGGAAACTGTATAAATAAAAGCTTGTGAGATACATTGCAACATGGAGCTTTATCTTACAATAAATAAGAAACATAATCAATAGCTGGAATATTTAAAAAACAGCCGTGACTGAGCATCTTCCTGAAAAGTAACAATCTGCAGTTCACCTTCTGAGGTCTGACCTTCTAACTTGTAACCTTGCAACAATGTCAGTTTTATTATTGCTCCATTGTTCATCACAATAAAATAATATACATTTATTCAGGAATGTAATTTCCAAAGGCCTAAATTAAATACGTCCAGTGCTTAAAAAAAAGGGCTTAATCCCACGTGTTCTTCAGCACTTCTCAGAAAGCCAGCCATCCTGTACTGCCTCAAATGATTAAAAGCAAAAATTATGAGAAAAGTAATAACGTCAAACGTCTGAAGTATTAATATTTGAATTTAGACCAAGCATTTCTTTACCCTTTCATACCATTTGAATTTGAATTAATTCAGAAGAGAAACTCTGTACTTTAGATTTTGAGTGCCATCAGAATATCTCTGCTATCTGACCATACAGTAGTTAGTTGGCTAAGATCTTCGGTGTGTTGAGAAGTCTATCACTTTGTGCTTTAATTTAATTCTCAAAGATAAGTGGTAGTGAAAGTCAACAGTTAAGATAATTCCTCGCTATATATGAATGGTTCTAACAACCATTTTCACCTTTCTTTTGCATTTATGGGATCAGTCATTGTTAGCTTTCTGTAAGGCATCTTTAAGTGCTGGGGATTGTAATTTTTCACTTTTGGACAGGACTGAAACATTCTTTCATGGGGTGATTCATTGTAATTCATTTTTGTTATGGAATAAACATTATATATGTACAGAACAAAAATAAGCCTTCATCCATGTATGTGCAACCTATAATTTTGAGAAAATATTCTTTCTGTACAGTATATATGGACCCTGTAAAATATGTTTTATTTGTTCAGAAGATCAAATTAAAAGCTATTAAGCTGCAAAGGTAGTTGGCTAGTGAAGGTATCTTTCCTAATTAATTATTTCAATGAGCAGAACTTAATATTGATTATTTGAAGATTAAAGCTTTTTACTGGGTGGCTTTTACTTACAGAAATGGCTACATATAAATTATTCAAATATTTTCCGCATTTGATTTACGCCCCACTTATACTCTTTTCCAGGCTAACAGTTGCCCACTTAAGCTTGACACAAATCTACCCTATGTCAGTTACCTTGACAACAGGACTCGGAAGCGGGAAACACAGCAGCGGCCCCCAGGCAGATATCCCCCCCCCCCCCCCCCGCGTCCAATCACGTCTTCACTTATTTTGGTCAAGTGATCATCAGCATGAAGATGACTGGAATTTGACCTTGCATTTCATCTCGATTTCTTGAAGTCTATCATTGACTTTGGTTTATTTCTAGATGTTCAGAAGTCATTGGATCCGTATGAGGAGGAATTGTGCTCCCTGGCTTGACTGGATATACTCTGTTCATGTGTAGTTTGTTAGGGGTGTGGCTGTCCCATGGTGGGCATCCATTTACATCATCTCTGCCTTACATGGATCCAGACCCCGATGCCTTAATCCACAGCCTGCTATTGTCATATCATTTAGTTTTGAGTGTTTCCCTCATGCTCTGGCCAAACCAGCTGCCGCCTTCATTCCCTTCTTCCCCAAATGTTTGTTGAACCCTTCCCTACCCCCATACCTAAATTAGGCTCCTATTTTTCCCTCTTATTTCCATATCACATAGCTCCAACTGTTCCATCCCAGCCAGAAACACAAATAGGCATTTTTAAATGACCTGACAGGCTCCCCGAGCTCAGCAGAATGACACATTTAGAGCAGGCACCGCGATCTGAGAGATTCCAAAAGTTTACAAAAGTCAAATGGAAATAAAAAAAAATCATGCTATATAAACTCCACTGCAAAAAGAGGGAAAAATCAGTTTTCAGTGCTGGTGAAGACCATGTATTGGATTTGACAGAACCTGTGGTACGTTAGGAGACTCGTTTCCCTGAACGGGCATAAAAGCCACTCATGAAAGAATTCCTAGAGTCATTTTGCTACGCACTGATGCATGCTGAGGACAAGCTGTCGTCCCCTGAGACAGACAATGTCATATCTGTTGTACCAACCTGGAACTGCTTTTACTATGCTGCTGTGCCTTGGCAAGCATTTGAATATGTGATTCATATATTTTAAATATATCTATTCAATTATTTATCCATAATCGTTTCAGTATTCGTCATCATTCTATTTCTTTGTTTGCCAATATTACTCTTTCTATCATTGGTAAATAATTTTGCATATCATCTTCCTGACATAACAACCATTATATCAATACATATTTGCCAAATATGCAGTATTTTGTTTGGCTAATTCGATATAAAATCTCAGCATTATTTATTTACAAGAACCTACAAGCCAATGTACTGATCCTTTGATTAAATATGCATAAAAAAAATCATTAGGGGGTTAATGTCAAAAATACTGTCAGGGTGTCTGGTGTCTCTTGTAAGGATCACAAACAAAATCACAAGACATGGTGATTTGGCAGCAAACCAAAGATTTATTTGGGAAAGTTGTCCTTTTTGGGATAGACAGGCCCAATACAACACAAAAGTAAATAGGAAAAAATAAAATGAGCTAGTTTGCCATGGGGAAAAAAGGCACAATTCTGGTGTTACACTTTACGGAAAAGGGGAACAATAATAGACAAATTGTGGAATATCAGACTGGCAGGCCCCCGTATTGGAGAGGAATCAAACAAAACACAAGTTATTACCTGCTCAGGCAAACATAATTAACTCCAATAATCGCTGTCACCTGATACTCCCTTGCAAAACAGATCCGCCACCCCACTCCATATGAACACAGCATCCATTTCCTGTAAGTACCCGACGAAAGGTCACGTTGACGGTCCTGCTCACACACACACACACACACACACACACACACACACACACACACACACACCACAGAGAGAGAGAGAGGGCAGGAATCTGGGAGGGGTGAGGCCTCCGTACTTCCCACTATACCAGCCAGGACCACAATGGAAATCTAAAAATTGATTAGTCATGTACCGAAAGCCCATATATACAAAAAAAACATCCATCCGTGTTCTATACCTGCTGGTACAATGCAAGGTTAGGGGGGTCTGGAGCCTATACCAGAATCTATAGGCACAAGGCAGAGAATTACCCATGACAGCCAACACCATTCACATCTACAGCCAATTTTGTAACTGTGAGTGTGAGGGGAAGACCGAAGTAGCCGGCAGAAACTGCACAATGACATGGTCAGAATGTGCAAACTCCACACACATGGAGCCACGACCGGCATAGAACTCTGCTCTCCAGAGCTTCAAGTGAACAGCAATAACCACTGTGCCACCACCATTTAAAAAAACCCAATATATTTTAATATATGTACAGAACCATTTCCCACACAAATCAGTAGAGACCTACTATCCAGTAGCTACAAGACGTATTACTTTCTACTGTCAAAGAAGAAAAAATGATTTAATTTTAAATTGCTTTATAAACATCAGCTACAATATTAAATTGTTGTTTTTTTTCGACTTTCATATACTATAGAATAGAGAGAGCAGTGAAAGAAGTCGGCCTTTAACTTCAAGGCAAGTAAAGTTTCACTCCTGCTTTTTACAAAACAACATATCTGCAGACACAGAGCAACAGAAATTTCTGGTGAAAAAGGCTGGGTTTGTAATACTTGGCTTGGCTTTTGGAACATTTATTGAGTAAGACAAAGGAATGGCTTTCATTTTCACAAGAAAAGATAAGTATGAAGATTGCAATTAGCAACGTTGCTATGTCATGCCAAATGATTTTAAATGAAATAAAAGGAAAAGCGTGAAATCTGTCCACTACTCGACGTTGGAAGATGGATGGGGAAACACATTAACTACTACCTGCAAACTTTACACACACACAAATGAGGTGGGATTTGAACCCCTACTGGGCCACCAAGCAGCCAAACCTATAACATTAATTCATTTTCTTAGTTGCATTTGGGTTATGGGATCTGATCCATATTTTATAAGGTTTTCATCTGCTCTTTCTTTCTTTTTGTTAGAACCAGAATTGTGGGAACTTACCAGTGCTCAGCCAATTTAACGTCTTTTCAGCTGAAAAGTTTGAGACAGGACACTGTCTGCCTGTGAAAGGCTACGTGAAACTTTAAGTGCCTTCTGAATCCATTAGGGCTTTACTGTTCTCTGTGTAATGATCACTCTGCCATACACCTCTATGCCCCATGGACAGTCTACAGCTTGGTCAATTTCATTTCCAGAATCATAGGGTATTGAAGGTTTTCTCTCTCCTCTGTGGAATGGTCACATGGTTCACATCTGAGCGTGTCGTCGATCCTTCTAAACAACTTCAGTCTATAGTATATTGGATTGCCTGTCAAATTTGTTCTAAAAATCACCTCACAACCTGTGCTGTGCCATGCCAGGACCCGGCAGTGGGTTCTATTTGTCTGTCCCCATGTTCCAGACTCTCTACTGACTAGACCGACACTTTTTGTTGGGAACCTCAAAAGCCTTCAGTGATAGAATGATTTATGTTGTGCTGTAAAAGGCAGAGCATTGTTCCGAATGTGCCTGTGACCTCCTGTAACAAACCACTTCAGCTTGTTTGGACCGGGATCCCATAACTTGGGTTCTCTACTCATGACCCACGAGAGCTTTGATTTATGTAAGGATCGACCCACTTTCGTTATTCTCTTTTCTAGGTCTTACAATGTGGAGCATTGTTTTCTGGCCTTGCTGTGAGTTCTGCTTTGTTAATATAAGCTTTGTAACCACAAAGGGAACCCAAAGGTTCGTATTGTATTGTGCACCACGTAGCATTCTTAAATGTCTATTTTTATTTTAATTATTTAATTAAAAACATGTATTTATTGTTGTTTTTGGTAATATATTTAAAAGTAAGCCTTACAGCAGTAGACAGCAAGTTAATTGAGGGTGCAGATTCAGGAACCCACAGGGATACTGCTGTAGGGCACTTGAACATAAGTGGCCACTTTTTTAGGTACGCCTGCTCATTTACACCTATAAACACAAAATCATGTATCTGTGACTTCATTCATAAAGCAGACAGGCAGGGGGTGCAGGTTCATTTACTGCTTGCCAAAGCTTTAGAATGATGCAATGCATATCATCTAACCGATTTCGAGCGTGTTACGATATATGGTAGCGAATGTGGTGGATCCAGCATCTCATAAACAGCCAGAATTCTGGAATTTTCACACAATACACGGTATAGAACTTACAGATGATGGTGTTATAAGCAAAAAAAATGGTCTGTCTTCCATACCTCAAGGAATTCAGGCTGTTCTGCAGGTAAAACTCAGTAATGGAATTTCAGCAAATAAATATAAACATAAAATAATTCTTGTTGGTGTGCAGCTCAGCGGTTAAGGGATCTGGGATCTGTATGCATGTGCAGAAAGTTTAGTTTGAGTCCTGTGGTTGGCAGAGTAACCACGTTAAAATTAAGCCTGTGAGCAAGGCCCTTAACCTAGTTGCTCTGTATGCTGGCTGACCTTGGGCTCTGAGCCCAAAACATTCTCTTACCTGTGTATGTGAAAACCAAAGAATTTGCTAGTTTGTTTTGTTTGTTTGTTTTGTTTGTTTCTTTCTTCCTTTTTCTCGTTCCACATAGACGTACCGCAGCACATGAACACTTTACAAGTTACGGTAACTGTTGGGCAAAGGGATTGAAACATACTTGGGTTTCAAGAAAAGTACAGTCAAAAGAGGATGGAAAGTGGCTGATCAGACAATTCGGTCTGCTGAAGGCTTATTTCACCATTAAAAGGCCAGAGCAAAGGAGTAAAGCAAGAACTGTAAATGGCCACCCACCCTTTGCCCGGGCAGTAAGTGTGGAGCCATTAAAGGTAACAGGGTCCGCAGTCTCTTACTAATTAAGGGATTTTGGGGGAGGGGAACCCAAATGGGCAGAGAAAGACCCTTAAAACAAACTGCAAAGTCATGTATTATATAAGGCTGAGCCTTTGGGTGGCATAAACAGAGGAGCTTGATGGGGAATTTACTTCACCCGATGGAATAGGAGTGACAAGGTCTAAGTTAAGAAAGTGTGCCAAGTCTGAAAGGGACCGTAACTATGGATATAATCATCAACAACGTAACTGTGCACAGGAGAAAAACAGGAAAGCAGCAATAGACACAACCTTTTGACCTCCCTGTTAATGATCTGCTGAGAACGTCCAAAAAAAAAAAGTGAAAAAACAGGACCTCTAGTGGCCATATTAAACAAAAACCAATATGCACTTCAAGAAGCCACCACTGGACATACTTCACAAAACCTTAATACTGTGTTCTCTGCTTTCTAATTTTAGCAGCTTATACTTCTGCATGTTTTACTGGAGCAGATACCCCGACTGAGGATTCTGTAATAGAACTTGAATCAGCTTCAGATTATAAGTCTGTATGTTTAACCATCATCACTCTTCTCAGTGATGGGCATCCTCGACATTAATGGCAAAATTGACTGGCATCAAGCCATGCACATTTGACTGGATTGAAAAGACATGTGTCATGATCACTTTTGCATGACCTAATGTCCATCCATCCATCCGTCCATCCATCCATCCATCCAGCCATCAGTGCTCATCGGGGTCTCAGACAGGACTGGACACAAGCACGACGGACCACCTAGATGGGATGCCAGCTGAGCACAAAGTGCATGCGCACGATTTTGCCTGTTGCATGTCTTTGGGCTATAACCAGATATGGGAATTTCCTTTTTATTAAAGGTCATTTAAACAAGTTCACAATAGAAATCAGTGACTAATGGATGAGCTGAATACTTACCCAGTGAATCACTTATGAGAGAGTAGATTTATTTTTATTATAAGCAAGTTCAATTACAGTTTGGTTAAAGAAATTTACTTGACTGACTGAACGCCAGAATCAAAGTTAGGAACAAATGTCTTCATAAAATGATTACGTGTTTAATTAATTAATTAATCTGTTAATTAATCAATCAATTGATTGATTGATTGATTGATTGGGTAATTAAGAAAGAGCGTCATATAGAACAATGTAAGCAAATGAAATAAAAATGCCAGTAAATTATAATACATACAATAAATGTCCCAGAGGAATGACAGTGTTCCTGCTTTACCATCTCATAACCAAATTTCTCAATTACAATGGCAAGAAGAAATTTTCACCCTGCTGACAACTGAAAATGTCCCACATACCATACAAGAAGTGCTGCATATGAGTGAACTTTTCATACAATTTACATTAGAGATGGATAAAATCTCCATGATATTATGTTTAGCTATGAATATTCAATTCTGATGTGAAACATGCCCTGGGTCTTAGATTTCACAAATACCAGATAAGATACTAATGTTTTAGCATTCTTTTTATGAACCATTAAAGATCTGAGATTCAAAGGCCTTTTAATCAGTCAGTTGTGGTGTTCCAAAAGTTACTAAGCGCTAAACCACATAATGAGGCAAACTATCATGGGAGGCAGAGAATTAATTTTAACTTAAGCCACCAAATGTTATTGTATACACATTTACTAGAAGGCTTTGTGTTCTAACCACAGCATAAATGTAATATTATTCATAACTGTAGCTTTGCCAGATCTTTTAAACTGCCTATAAATGAGTGTTTAAAAATTGTTACAGATTTTATTGCTGATATTGTTCTATTTCTACTTGCATTCTAGACAACGTGATACAACTCACAAAACAATTATCACTCTCATTCTTTCCCTAAATCGAAGGAAGGCTGATTTACATAGTTAGGGGGGATTCTTTGAGGCCGCATGTAAGTCCTGCATTCCTCACCTGGAGCCAAAGCACATTCCCAGCCTGCGTATCACTGGGTTTATATGCGCTTCGCGTGCCAACATTTCCTGTGCTCCATATCTGGACTGAGCTACCCAATGGAGCAAAGTCATGCAAGATGGGAGTGGTTCCGTTATGAGGTCACGATGGGGGACTGAACTGAGGTTGGAGCAAGTGAGGAGCTCGGCACTGGAGAGCGATAAACATGAGACGGAGACGCGTGAGCTGAGCGATACCGGGAAGCTTTTTTTTAGTTGAAACATGTCGCGTTAAAGGCTATCGGCAGCGTCGAGGTCTCCGGATTGCGTCTCTCTCTGCATGCAAAGGGGAAGCAGCCCGACTGCCGGTCCGGGTGGCTGAACAGGAAGAAATTCCCGAGCTTGCAAAAAAAAAAAAAAAAAAAAAAAAAAACCACAGAGGAAAAAAAAAAGACGCATGAGTAAAGGCAAGAAAGTTTTCCTTGTTGGAAACATTCTGGAGCGAAACTTTGCTGTTACTGTGAAGCTTTTACAATGCACTTTCTTGGCGGGGTGAGATAGTTGCTGGTTTTGCGCCGCTTTCTTGCGTCTTTTGAAGATCAGTCCTCTTTGGTGGCTTACAAGAACATCAACAAAACTTTTAGGAACGGAAAATATAAAGCTATATCAATTAACGTCTGACACTATACTTGGACCGCATGCTTTTCTTATATCTATTTGGAACACCGCGATTTTTTTGTTGCTGTTTTTGATCGACTATTGAAACAGCTTGCGGTTGGAGCCTGGGTTTTGATTTTACAGTAGTGATTGGGGGTTTGGGGGGGCGGGTTGGATATACATTCCTTTTTCCTACATGGCCTCTTCAAGGATGTACCTTCTTGTGAAATACATACTGATCTCCCATCTTACTATCCTGATCGCGAAGAGTAGCCGGGCACTGCTGTGTCTCCCATGCGACGAGTCAAAATGCGAGGAGCCGAAGCTCTGCTCCGGTGCCGTGGTGCTGGGAATCTGCGGCTGCTGCTCCGTTTGCGCCAAGCAGAAGAACGAGACGTGCGGCGGCGTGTACGGGCTGTACGGGACCTGCGACCGGGGGCTCCGCTGCGTGATCAGACCGCCTCTGGATGGCGGCTCCATCACGCAGTATGAGGTCGGGGTTTGCGAAGGTTTGTATTGCAAACTGTCTTTAATCAAACGTTTGTTCGGAACAAAGTTGCGGAAAAGACATGCGGGCGACTTGGTAACACCAGTATCAGTTAAAGTAGGAAAGGGGTTGGGAATGAATAGGGGTCGTGAAATTTGCAGTGGTCCTGCGCGACTGACGTGTTGTTTTCTGGACGTCGGAGCGGCCCGGACACGTGTCAAAACACGTATAGTTAGTATGATCAAGTTGGTAATCGATGCTGATCAGTTTTTAATCGTATAAGTGACGTGCGTACGTCTCAAAATACGATGTCATAAATTTATTTGCTAACTTAAAATTTAGGTAGTTTTGTGTATTCTCATTAACGATACAGATGTTGCGGTTGTTGGTATTGTAGTTATGGAATACTGGAATACTTAACAGCAAAAGTTATCATCCTTCAGCTGTCAGTGTTGTTTAACAGCGGGGACAGAGACTGGGAGAGACTGTTGGTTAATGTGTTTGCAGCATGTCGGTTTTCCGTTGCTTTTGGGGATTGCTAACGGATTCCATGCTGTACTTGGACGCTGTGCCAGTCCCGTTTTTTCCGCCGAGGCTTGTCGGTTTTTCGCCGGAATGTCTGCTATGCGCCTCAGCCTCTGCATTTTACACGTTTAACCGATGGCTGCCGAGGGACAGCTTGCAGAACAGGTTGCTGCTTTTCACTGGTGAAATATAGTTGTCAGTTATACTTGATGACAGCCTTGCGATACGTGTATATACGATTGACGCTATATCTAATTTTTATTGCAATTTAGAAAATACAAAATGTATACTGACAGAGTGCAGGGTTATAACTGTCTTCTCTTCTGACAACGTGAAACTGTGTAGTTGTAAAGACCCACTCTTAGTATTTAGATCTTTAAACCTGTAGTAGACTTGGTAAAGCAATGTCGGAACTGGATGCTGGAAAATACCCGTTTTTTAAATGATCTGTCAGGTAAATAAGAGCACAAGAAGACAATAATATTTCCGTTTGCCTCACTGGTGCCTTCTGCTAGAACAAGTTTAAAGGCCCATTGTACTGTCAACGAGACCGAAGCAGGACCTGGAAGTTTGAAAGATCCACATTATAAGCCTGACTATTCCCTAAATACCTTAAGGTCCCGCTGGTTCTTTCTGCTACATCACATCCTGATTAAACCACAGACTCGCCTGTGATTCCTCTGGCTGCATTTCAAGAGGCAGTCAAGATAGATTTCAGTTAAATGCATTTTCTTCAAATACTCAAGAGAGGAGGAACAATAAGAATTACGTTCTGTTTTTGTGAATCCCTATAGACTGAAAGAGTGAATTTACATATGTTTGTATACAGATTTTGAAGTTTATTGTCCAGCAGTATAGCAGTTCAATATTAGGAAAACCATTTGAATATTTCCTGTAACTTAGCTGTCTTTAAAAACGTACACACACAATCATCTTTATAGGTATATGTGTGTATATGCAAATATAAAATCCATATTTTATTATTCAGCATTTGTTTAATCAAGTATAAAGGTAGCCATGGTTGTGGTGATTATATTCTAATGATGATTGAGAGATACCATGTGACCTTGGGTAGAAACCCACATGATCCAGTGAGAACACAGCAGACTGGGGGCTGAATTTAGCCCCCCACCCCTGAAGATGTGAGATGATGTTTCTGCCTCTTGAATCCCCATGTAGGCCACCTGTACAGTAGATGTATCACAGCTAATAACGGCTAATAGTGAATAAATGAGGCTATAAATTAGGTTACTGTTGTGCCCCTAAGTGGGTGATCTTATCTGGCAGTGTCTTTGACAAAATCAGTAACTGAATCAACATTTAGATGTTGATTTATGGGGTTTTATGGGTGTAGAATTGGCTTACAGAAAATGAACTAGTAGAAGCTGAGCTGTTAGTTGTGATTTCTTTGAATATATAAATTAGTTAAAAATGGTGAAATATCCATCTCCCATGCCACCAGTCCAGTGAAGAGTCTAGCGCAGGGCTGTTCAAGTCAGTCCTCCAGGGTCGAGCACTGCTGGTTTTCCAGCCTTCCTTTACCGTTGAGCCAGGTGTGAAGCCTCCAGCCAATCAGAGTCAGTGATTATTAAACTAGCTATCTGGGAGAACTGAAAACAAGGCCTGGATTTGGAATCGAGGGTCAGATTTGAAGAGCCCTGGTCTAGAGTCTGTTCCAGGAACAGTTGGGCTACTCTCCTCAAGGCACAACAAGCACCTTAGATGGGAGGCCAGTATATCGCAGGGTGCATAGTCACACATTGCATTGTGGGTAATTTCGGAAAGATCCCAGCTGACCTAACTGAACGTTTTTTTTGGATCGTGGATGGAAAGCCTGGGAGAATATGCAGCATTAACATTTCACGCTAACCTCCCACAAAACCCTGGAGATGTGAGGCCTCTGGGAGCCACTGAGTCTCAGTGCCATTTGATGTACGGTCATTACTTAGTTAAAATATAGGTATTTACATTCTAAAGGGGAAATCACGTGTCTCACTTCTACAAAGGGAGGCTCAAGACGGGCTCAGTGCAGTGATCAGCTGTCAGTCTCCTGCCACCATGCAAATAGACTATGACTTTCCAATATGTAAGGATTCCCTTTAAGTGTTTAAAGAAACTGCTTCTTTCATCTCTTAAGAACAGTAAGGATTGTAGAGCGCCGTAGATATTCCTAGGGCTCCGCAGCATGATGGTGTGGGTCATAATGGGAGGATTGGGCAAGGGACGAACACGAAACGCTGCTTGCGTCATTAAAACTCGAAATCCACTTCGCGCCTTCATGTACTTTCGACATGCTCTGTAACGTAACCTCTCTATCCAAAGTCAATCTGGAAAAGAATGAAAAGATGGTCAAGGCAAGGTTTGCAGACTGACTTGGTGACTCACAGGTTTACCCCCATAAATGTAAAACACAAAGCAGTAGTAATCCCTTGTTTGTTTCATTTGACAGGTTTATTATGTCATCAGTTATTCTGTTTGCTAGTTTTCTTAACATACCTTCTGGTGAAAACCACTGTGTTTAATCTGCCTCTGTGTCAGGCAGAATATTCAAATTTTGCTCAATTTAAGAACGTTTAAACGGTTTTATAAAATCATTTATGACTCAGTCAGTTTTTCGACCTGTTTCATGAACTGCCACAACTTGTGAGGCCTCCTGGTAGGAGCCACCATTAACTCATTGAGTTAAAGACCACTGTTAAAAGACCCCCTTCCTCAAGCCAGGTAAGCACAATATCCTGGGCACATGCTGATGAAATGAGCCCCACATTTGCTCAGTAAGCTGTGTCACTCTCACCCTATTTAAATAATAAAAGCAGGTTGTGCTGAGCGTTTGGCTTGGATTGAAAAAAAAATAGACAAATCTGTTTATATCCCAGCCTACAGAAAAAAATGCAGTTAAGTAAGAATTTAATCTAGTGTTTGATGTTTATTGCTGAATTTGAATAGCTCCACTGATCTCTTAAAATATTTGAAATATGACAAACTGTATATTGCAGTGTTATCTTAATTCTAATATTTATGTGTGATCTTAATTCTAATATTTATGAGTGAGCGGAAATGACCACCTAAGTCCAAATATATTTTGTGTGCCTTAAACTTTGCATCAGAGCAGTTTTTCAGTATTCACATTTTATTGCCTTATAAGTGTTTATTAGCTTAGATGGGTATTTATGCACATCAACTGTGTAGTACTTTGGCACTAATAAATTATGCATCTTCACTATATTATGTATTCATGTCATAGCTGTTAATACAGGAGAAAACTGAAGTAATAAAACAGGGCACTGTTTCTGAAAATGTGTGCAAAGGCATTGTCATAATTGATATGCTGTATGTTAGCCTAGCAATTACATACCTGCCATATTGTGCATTTTATTGTTTGATAAAAGGTTGCTAATTTTTAAAAATAAAGATTGACCTCTTCTATGGAATTAAACAGGTAATTGTTGAATAATCCTGGAAATTTCTATGTTTTATTGCTGTTTATGAGCAGGTTTGCACACTAACATAGTGTTAGCTTTAATTTGTTTTTATCTGATATTTTAGCCCATCACTGTGTGCTGTGGGAGAAAAAAACCTAATGATGTTTTCCACTTCCACTGCGTCTTTTATCGGAGGATGTATCTTATCAATGGTGCTATCTTTCTCCAGTGCTGCTTATACTTGTACCTGGGCACCCATTGTAAGCTCAGCCTGGCTATACTTACTGCTGTAGCTACTCGACCCCTTGACAGCTGTATGTTTGTAATGTGGCTCTTGCATCAATTGTATGTAACTTTGGACAAAACCATCTGGTAAATAGCTGAATGGAAATATACCTGTAGAAATAAGTGTAACTGGTCCTCTCAAATTGTTGTATGTCATTCTTGCCAGCATCAATAAAGTTTTACTAATTAACAGCCATCGGCCATGACTGTAGTGACAGAGAAGCCATCTGTAGCTCTCAGTGTAAGGCATGTCCCCAGAAGGTTAGCTGCGGGACTGGTTCTGTCCATGTCCCACTTCCCCAGTTTGCACTGTCTGTTAGCAAACATTTGGGGAGAATGCCATTACACTCAGGTGCTCATAGACGATACCTTGCTGGTTTACTTCACAGCATGTCCTGCTTTTGGGCCATTTGCTATCACTGTGTTTTATTGTACAGTTTTACCGAGTACCTCTGTTTGACAGTGTTTTGGTTATCTCTTGTTTAGCATTTTAAACAGGACAAGTTTACTTAACCATAAACAGTTGCTACTATAAATGGTGTCTTTTTTTTTTAAACTCAAAACATCATAAATACATTAAAGTACAGCATCAACTGTCTTGACAAATCAGAATGAGAACTGTCACGGACGGAGTGGTTTGAGACATGCGTGTTGGGTAGGATTTAAGCATTTTGTTACATGCAAGGTATTCATCAGACTATAGCCTGCAGTGATAGGTGGTCAGCACTGCCATAATTAAAACAGTGAAAGCAATTAAGACATAAAAATTAACTTTATAATAAATATGTCATGGGCAAAGAACAGAGTTACAGAGAGACGAAAGGTAAATTGTACATTTGCATATTTGTATACAAAAAAGGTGTGTGTGTGTCTGTTTCTCTGTGTGTGTCTCTCTCTGTTTCTGTGTGTGTGGTACAGGTATGCATTACACTGTAAGGCCCAAATGTCCCCACAATGTGATTAAAACCTGTTATTTTGATATTGTGGGGACCATTATTTTGGTCCTCACAAGGGGAAATTCAACTTTATAAAAATCTGTGACTGCAATCAAAAAGCTAAAAATGCCAAAAGTCTCATATTTTGCTTGGTTACTTATGGTTAAGGTTAGGACTGGGTGGGAGTTAAGGTCGTCATGCTGGGATTAGGGATTTGGCCATAGAAATGAATGGAGAGTCCCCACAAAAATATGAGTTCAGATATGAGTCTGTGAGTGTGTGTGTGTGTTTAGTGCATGCATTCTTTTTCTCTTCAGTTCTTGAACAATCAAAATGGTTTATTGGCATAACATAACTGAAGCTGCATTTTGTCAAAAGTAGATTCGAGAAATTGACATAGACGCTTATCAGCCTGAAAACTTATCCAGCGTTTTGTACTTTTTAGAAAATATGTTCATAATGCACAAGTGGAAATAGAATCCTAGAAACTCCTTCTATTTTTTTTAACCCTTTACCTTGAGCTACTGTACCGTGCTAATCCACTTTTCAGTCTTTCACCTGTATATCCTCGACCAGGTCACTGGAATATTATTCTATGTTCTCATTTAATGTAACAGTTGTAATGGAATACCGTGTCACTGGCATACCAAGGTGAAGTCAGATCTTCTGCTGTGTTTTGATGAGATCTCTCTGCATGGCCAAGTCACCTTAAAACTATCCCATCTGTTTTAATACCCATGAAACAGTGGGTCAAAATAAGTGCATTTAATCCGAAAATAAGGAAATAAGGAGTCTGTGTGTGATTCCCAAACCAGTCACCATGCATCTTTTAACTTCACAGTGTTTTGGTCAGCAGATCAGCCTAATTTCCCTTTCTTTAAAAGTGTAAATATTTGTTTATTTCTATATGGTTTACTTCTATATGGTATATTTTATAACTGAGACCAAAATAATAAGCTTAGAAAATAAGCGTATTGAAAGAGTTGTTTCATGCAACCTATATTATGTTCTTAGAATAATAATAATAATAATAATAATAATAAAAATAGCAATAAGTAGTATAGCATAACCAAAAAATCTTAGGAAAACATTCTTTAAGAATTTAAAAAATCATGCTAGAGGCACAGCTTTGGTACATCCCATAATCTCCTGATGAAGAATCGGCGCGCTCCAGAGCCTTGCCTCTCTGCTTGTTTTTCAGTTCATTTTTCTGGAATGTGCCTTTGGCCGGCCGAACTGGCTTAGTGTCCACACTCAAGCTCGCAGGCCGATGCCAAATGGCCTGGTGCTCAAAAAGAAGGATAAATGGTAAGGGTGAAGGAAACAGAGAGGGCACAGAGATGCCAGCATGCTGATAATTTGTCCCTCTGTTGGGTCTGGGCCAGCATTCCTCAGCTGCTTTCTGAGCAAACTCCAAGCAAGTCCGAGCATGAGCAGGTAGGCAGGGAGGCAGATGAAAATAACAGTCTGATCAAGATGATGCTTTGCATGAAGATGAGTCTTCTGCTCCCCTGACAATGATTCGGTAACACTTTCTATGAAGTGTACATAAGATATGACACCTTTGCTAGCTGAAACATGCATCTTTTGTAAACGTTTTTGTCCGAGGAAGGTGCGAGTCACCTCAGCATCCACATTTTCAAACGTGTTTGTGTTTGCTTATCTCGTATGGAGTTGTGAAGTGTATGCGAGTGTCGTGTGCATTAATTATTCCATTCAATAATTAACACAGCAAGTAAACATTCACAGTTAATACTGATATTACTTAAAGATTTTCTGTGAAACATCTGTGTATTTAATGATGCAAATCGACTTGTCAAAACATTTTTGTATTACTCAGGGATTTTTTAATTCACTTAGGTTCTCGCTTATCCTTAATATAACTTTCGTCATGTTAAGATTTAATCACATTAAGGTTTCAGGTTCATCAAAGAATGTCATTTCTTAATCCAAAGTATTTGTTGCACTCACTGAATTGAATTTCTGTTAATTTAATAAGTGCCATGAAAGTGCAATTGTTGACCAGTGATGTATGTTTCATTTAGCCATATGTAATTAATTGTGCAATTCTTGAAACACCTTGTTTATGGACATTTGAGTTGAATAAATTGTATTGTTGTTTGATTGTTGCTTGCCTTGAAAGTGACATTTACTCTATTTTGCAGTCATATATTTAACGCGTGAAGGATAAACAATCGCAGACCGAAAGCTGAGAGAGTCATTTAGGATAACGGGGATCCTGATTTTTCGCAACACAGCCAAATATGATATCTGCATGTGTCTGTAAGCAAATGATGATGCTGCTGTGGTGAAAATTTATGAGCAACGTGGATGTCTGTTTATTTTTTTGTAAATCTGGAGCACATATTGGGGGAAAGATGTTTTGAGCGTGCTCTTCTATCATTAGGGTACAGAAACATAATATCGGGAGTCGGGAGCTATAAACAACATGATTTGAAGAGCACAGGGTCTTGAGATTGAATACAGCAGAGAAGCCATAAATTTTCTGCTAGACATGCTAAGGACCCTCCACCAGTACGTGGTTACTAACCATTCATTGTGTTTTTTATTCAAAAATACGACCATTATAGAAATATGGAGCATAGAAACAATATCACTATAATTGCAATATACAATACAAGTGGTTTGATTTGCTAAACCCTTGTAATAGTTGATGAGCTAATGGAGTAGTTGCTGTAGTCTCAAAGGTAATTTAGGCGTCTGATGATCAGTCCATACATTTTCTTTCAGAATTAAGACTATGTGTTGTGTATCAAGTTGTATGAACCAGTTGTAATAAACAGCATGCTGAATAGTATGTCAACAAGAGTTATCAGCTTGTTGCATGAATCTATAGCCAATGAAAACTAAAGACGAATATGGTAACACTTTCTATGAATCTGTTAGAATCTATGAACACATTCATAACACATTACAATGCATTCATAAAGCATTATAAACATGCCTATAAATATAAAATCGCATGACACATTATAGCCATGTTTATTATGCATTATGACTGTCTTATGAAACTCTCATGTATAATACACTATAGATGCCTTTATAATGCAGTACAAAGCACCCATAATGCTTATACCAACCAATGTAATGCATTATGAAGGTATCTATAGTGCATTATAGATGACGGCTTCAAGTGAAGTCTTCCCATGAATACAAAAATGCTGTACTTCTGTCATCATGAATGACACCTGCTCTGTGTATCCTTGTTTGTCTTCCTACATTCAAGCAATCTTGTTCACCATTTTAGACACTTCTGCATTGCAATAATTGCATATTTAGTTTAATTTTCTAAAAAGAAATCACTAAATTCCTTGCTGAGTATCTGATAAAAACCTAAAATTAGAACATTTAAGTTGATGTGAATATTTAAATGTTAAAATTAAAGTTAAGTTTACCTGTTTAATAATCATGAAGAATAATCCTTTTGAGCTCATGAACTTTGTTTAGGTTTCAAATAATTTAAGTTCTCCCTTCTGAACCCTTTCCTCTCTATTCTCTCCAATCAGATGAAAACTGGGATGATGATCAGCTTTTGGGATTTGAGCCTTGCAATGAGAACCTGATTACGGGATGCAATATCATTGACGGAAAATGCGAATGCGACAGCGTGCGGACATGCAACAACCCCTTCGAGTTCCCCAGTCAAGGGGCCTGTCAGGCTGCCCTTAAAAAGATTGAAGGTAGGCCTTGCTGTTGGTCGTTGCACTCTGCACGTTTATGCATTTTTTCCCTGCACTCATTACACGACAGCCCTGCAATTTTTCATTTTAGAATATGCCTTTTGAAATAAAGGTATGCTCCAGCTTATTTAGATGTGGAATATCACACATTTTCCTTTGGAATTCTGAGATTTCTTTTATTTCAATCATTCATTCTTGTGAGGCTTAGCGATCTTAGATAATTGCTCATTTCCTGTGGTGGTCCTACTGCTCGCAGCCCCCTGACGTTTAAAATTAGTTTTTATATATATATATATATATATATATATATATATATATATATATATATATATATATCACAAAGCTCGCTGCTCTCTCTGAGGTTATTACAAAACAGCACGTTCGCTCCAAAGCCAAATCACCCGCTTTTTTTCTCGCCCAGCGTTGAATACATATTTTTAGGCAGGGCGCTGAGAGCAACTGCTGATAGATTAATTTATTCCTTTTGCGGACTTTTAAATAAAAAAATAACAAATAGCAGAGTATTTAACGCTTAGAAAGCTGGATCATTCTTGATGCTGTTTGGGCTGTCCGTGCTTCTCTGCAATAAGGCCTCTTTCAGCTGAGTCTTGGAATATTTTTTGTCACATGTTCTGCTCCAGATATCCAACTGTTGATTCTATTAATCAATGGAAAGTTCTGGAAAAAAAGTGCTTTTAGTTGCTTGAACCCCACGATCATGTTGGCATTAGTAGCGTCCTTCCACTATTTCTGTTAATATCTCAGCAATAGCTTTACTGTTTCTACTCTGCTGAGAGCTAGTTGGACAAAAAACAAATCTTCTGGTAGTTTAACTTCTAGGTTCAGCCAATTGTCAGAAAATGCTGTTTATATCAAGGCTGTATCTTGCTTTTTTCAGAACCGTTCAGCACAAGAAAATAACACAAAACAAATTGCAGTTATTACAGTATCAGTTGTCTTTCCCTTCTGTTTAGAGTTTTCTGTAACTATGGTAATCTCGACTACTGTTTTAACCCATACAATCTGTAGCAATAATGCTTGATTGTCAGTCAGTTTTTTTTGTGTGTGTAGCACTTTTTTTAAGGTAAGCATTTGATTAAGTATTTTTAGTTGTATGATAGAATGTTTTAGGAATTTAGAAGCTGTTTGAGGCAGGGGGCAGAGTGTGGCAGAGACACTGTTGTGGGCCAGCTTTCCAGATTACAATAAGGTACTGTAGCTCAGGACCAGACGACCCCCAGTTAGACCAGAGATGAAAGTGGTAGAAAGTATTTTATTGATAGATGCAATGTGGAATAGCCCTGATGATCAATGTAAGTATAGAGGATATATTTAGGTATGAAAGTGAAAATCAAAACAAGTCATGTGACAGGTATAATTTTATGCAGTAAAACAGAGAACCTGTGGTCAAGGTTTATCCTTCACTCTGTATATCTATTTTTAGCTCAAAGAGAGACTCAAAAGATCTGTTTTACCCAAGACAGTATGTCTGACTCCCATGATCGAGCGCATTATCACATTAAACTGAAACTCCTGCTTCCCGTTTGTGTCCTTTTGTATCCTTTTAATTCTCAGTAGAATATAATGAGCATTTTGTGAGTGAAATAATCAGGGTGTAGTGTGTTGAAAGGGTAGATCCTCCAGATGATTTGTGGAAGGTCTAGAAAAACACACACAAAGTGAAGAGCAGTATTTAAAAAACAAAAAAATTCTAGAGTCAGTATAGGGGTGATTGCAGCACTAATGTTTATACTTTAGCAGTATTAAGAATTTTGTTGTATTCTGAATTTCTTGAGTGAACGAACTGGTTTCTGCATGATTTTTAGGCAGATTTTCCTACTTGGTATTCTGCTGATGAAATAAAGGTGTATTTCTGATGTAAGAGTAAATTGTAAGGCCCTTGTCCTGTGTTATGCTTGAATATTTCATTAAGGTTCCTGCATTGACCCTGAAGGCAAGTATTATACAGGTTTAAAGTCTCACAGCATATGCTGTTGATGTCGGTTCTGCCTGCCGTGTTCAGTCGGAGGGAGTTCTATGGCGTGCTGTCCCCGAAATCCTTTGCAGAGCTTAGAGAGTTGAAATATTTCATTCCATTTGACAGATACAAATAATTATGTGTCTTCAGCTCAACAGTAGTAATTAACACCGTGGTCTCAAATAATATCCTGGAAGGGCAGTGCATATACAGTATGGAGCAGAGTAATGGACCCAACACTCACCCGGTTTGGAAATCCATACACAGCTGCCGAGAATTTTGAGGATTCATTATGTGTTTGAGCATTCGAGCTGGTCAATGTCTGACACAATTCAAAGTTCTAAATCAAGCACCAGTCCACAGAGAGTAACAGGAACAGAAGCATTATTATCTCAGAAGCGCAAGAACGGAGACACAACAGGCCGAGGACAGAAACAAGTCAGTCATTACTCTGACAAGTGCTCTTTCAGTGTTATGGTATCCTCTGAACCTAGACTGATACACGTCATAAACAGTGCTAGACTGACACATTAAAACTTTACCCACAGAATAAAACTGTTTAATCCATCCATGCTGTGTCTATACCTGCTCGCCCTATGCAGGGTGACAGCTGGACTGAGCTATGGCTTTGTTTGTTTTGTTTGACAGCAGCATTGCGGACGCTGTGTTGTTTGTGTGTTCATTTTGTTCTGTAATTTTTTCCCCCACTTTCATCATTTAGATATTCTGTGAGTATGGGTTTTTTTCTCTCATTAGTATGTTCATCGTTAATAGCAGTTCTATGAGGTTCTATTAGTATCAGAAAAAATTCTTGTCATCCAGGCTTTAGAAATGTACCACTATTTAAAATCGGCCTGTAACATTGTCTTTTTTTGCCTAGTGAGTTACTAAGAAAATTTCTTGCCATCCTGGCAAAACTGTAACTTTTTTTTTGCAGAGTATTAAGTGCATCTGTTAGTGTATTGGGGCTAGCTTTCTGCTGCCGTTACAATATGGACTTGCCATATTTATTTACATTGTGGTGGAGAACATTATGCTTCAGATTCATTGTTTGCTTGTCGCTTGTGGTCTGCATGCAAAATAAGTTCATTCACACTTAAGGGTAACATTAGAGGTCTTTTTAGACAACTATAATTCCTTGCACATATATTACAGGTCAGCTCTCTCCGTTTACGTACACGGTGGGATGGCGGGAGAGGCATCACTGACACACATACGGGTTCTCCTGGTTTTCTTTGGCAACGGCCGTAATCTGCCACCATAAAAATCTGACTACTCGGCGAAACCCAGCTGGTTTGAGTTTGAAGAACTGGTGAACAGTGCATCTAACCAGCTGGGTTAAACGGATATTGTGTGTGGAGTCTGAGAGGCTGCATGACTGGGCTTCGCCGTATGTAGGACGGCTGTTAGCAGCAGGTGATGGTATGTTTCTAGACTCGTTTGATTTTACCGTTTCTCATTCTCATTTCGTCTTTCTTACAAATGGTTAAATGGCTAAATAATAGCTGTATTTTTCCTGCTTCCTCTTGTCATCCTGCCCCCCCCCCCTCCAGACAGCCAGAATGTCCATTGTACGTAATTCCTTCTCAAAGAGCAGCCAAATGCAGATGCCACCATATTGCTCTTTTAAAAGAAAATACTAGGAAAAAAGTTTTACAAAAGCCTCAGATGAATGAATACAAAGCATCTGTCTTGTTTATTTCTTCATTCACCTTGCGTGGGCAGTTAGTCCCTTTTTGTCTCTCTTAAGGAGAAGCTATCAATATTTATATAATTAATTTGCATTGATTTTGCTAGCTTTACAAGTAATCTGTGTGTATTATATATTTTTAACGTTAACTTGCTATTTGGTGCATGTGGATTCATATTAAAAACAATAGCAAATATCTGAGTGACATTAAGGGATAATTCTATTTGAATGATCTACAGTATGCTTATATATTTTTTTTAGGGTAACATGAGATTTCACGTTAGGAGAAAAAATTTATATGTACGTTTACTTTATGGTTTAACGGGCATAATGCCACTTCTTTTAAAGCTACAAAAAAAGATCATAATATGAAAACAGGCTCTGTTAAAAGTGGGGATATGGAAGAGGAGGGTAAGAAGTAAGGAAACGGCAGTGAAAATGTTAAGTGCGTTTGTGAAGGAAGCCTTGCTCTGGGAGTCGGGCCATGGTTAGCGTCAGCCGTCTGACCTCGCATAGGACAGGACATTAAAGGAAATGCCCAGCATTCCTTCTACGCAGTTGTGTCTCTGTGCTTTGGCACAGCTTCTGTGCTGAATATTTGAACTCAGGAGCCCGTCGCACTAATTGCAGGCGGCCGCTGAGAGAGCTGAGGAAGCCGTCGCCAAAGGCTACTTGTTTCGGCTCTGTGCTCCTTCGACTTGCCTCGACTTTGGAGCCTGTCGTTTTTTCCAGGGGGCAAAGAAATGCCACAGGAGGGTTTTTTTTTTTAAATAAATTTGACTGAAGTAAGCATGAAAGATTAATTACATGTGTGGCCGCTCACCGAGTTAGGAAATCACAGTTGGTGTGTGTGTGTGCGCGTGACACAGGATGAGGTGAGAATTAAGCACGGAAGATAATAAGTCACGATAGAACCAGTGTGTGTAGAATTCCACTTCCAGTTCACCAAGAGGCATTTTGCATAGTGAGGTGAGCATCATGGGGGTGTGGGGTAAGGTTGGGGTCTAAAGAATCTGCCAAATTAGAGAATACAGCCAGTATCAAAACTGTATCTAATTTGTTTTTCAAAATTAAAGGTGCTTTGCTGAACAGGTCTGATTTAATTAGTACCTGTCCGCCTCAGTCATTTTGTATCTGGCCAATCAAGCCTTTCAAGTAAATCTAGCTGGAATTCAAAATGGCGGGATCCCTGGTGGGTCCGACTGCTGTCCTACAACAGAAGAGAAGCCTGCATCTATAGGGGCACAGTGTTCTGCATAGAGCAGTGTCGGCAGATCAAAGAGGCATCATGTGTTTGGTGATTGGGAGAGAAAAACAAGCCTAAGTCTAAAATAAGTGTGCATCACTGTTGCCAGTGAAACGCCTTGCTCGGTGTGTAATTAGCAGCAATGTAAGCAATGGCTGATACTGAAGAAGAATTTCTTGCGGATCGTCCTGACATGCGTCGTGAATTGGAACCAATAGAACTCAGGTCTGTTGTTCGTTTGCTGGAGCGATTGAAATGACATGGAAGCCGATATACTACATCTCCAAGGTGACACAGGATGCTGTTGCCCTCAGGATGGAATTCAGAATGTCCCCTTAGAAGACTGACTCTCTCTCTCTCTCTCTCTCTCTCTCTCTATATATATATATATATATATATATATATATATATATATATATATATATATATATATATATAGTTACCATAGTGAATTTCACATGACAATGAGTACAAAAATCGACATCCTGCAGTACTGTTCTCCACAGGCCGTGGCTTACTTACTAGTGGCTTGTAGTTTCTGTGTGAGCTAATCAATTTGAGTGACTGTTTTCAGTGACCCAGAAGATCTGGGTCGGTTACAAATGCTTTGATCAGCATTTACTTAAGCCTAATGCAATCAACTACACCTGAAGTTTCTCATTAAATTGCTAATCGGACAATACTAGCTGTTCTAGTATTATTGACCATCTTTAGAATGGGTATTGTACCAGATGATCTGTTACTTCAGTAATAGTTACTAATTTTTGCTGCCTGCTTGTCTGGCTTACTGCACAGACTTAACTAGGTTACATGTATATCTGATACACCTCTGTTTTATTCTGAGATTGAGTGGGTTGATAATCTTTACTTGCTTTTTATTGTTCTGCAGAGATGTCTGATACTGAATCAGACCAGATCTGTTCTGCTAAGAAAAAGGCTAAGTGTGGTTTACAATTATGTAGCATGAGAGAACTTTTTATATGGCAATAACAAGTAACCCATACACGGTTTCCATTTTTATACATAGAAAAATGGCTAAAAGAATGCATTTATAATAGACGAAAGTGTTCATCCAGTTTAAACATCTACATTCATGTTTAGCGACTCACATAGTTGTGAGCCCCTGGGTATTCCGGATTTTGTTATAACAAATCTCTAAATTCTTTCATTTAAGTAATTATTTGAATAGTAGGTCATCTTAACTAGGTGTAAAAATAAAGTGTCAGATGTATACTGAAACGTTTGGTAATCTACAACAGCACCACAAGGGGGCTGGGTGAGGGGGAGAATGCAGGGCTGGTTCTGGGGTAAGGGCAATTTCAGAGCTTAGCCCAGAACACTCTTTTGATGAGTTCAAACCTTAAAAGTATGAAATTCTGTCCGTCTGTCTATGGTGTTTAAAATACGTCAGTTCCATGTCCATCGCAGTTCTGAAACCATATTATATGTTACATCTAAAATGAACAAAATACGACTAAGAGAGATTTGCGGCTTTGGAAGGAACATTTGGGGCTTAAGCCTCACAAGTCAGATCCTGGCGCCTCCACGATTGGAAAGTTGGGATGATTTTAGGGGTCCCTGAATGACAGGGGCCCTAATTGGATTGGTCTGGGTTGGTGACCTTGATAATACACTCACCTAAAGGATTATTAGGAACACCTGTTCAATTTCTCATTAATGCAATTATCTAATCAACCAATCACATGGCAGTTGCTTCAATGCATTTAGGGGTGTGGTCCTGGTCAAGACAATCTCCTGAACTCCAAAATGAATGTCAGAATGGGAAAGAAAGGTGATTTAAGCAATTTTGAGCGTGGCATGGTTGTTGGTGCCAGACGGGCTGGTCTGAGTATTTCACAATCTGCTCAGTTACTGGGATTTTCATGCACAACCATTTCTAGGGTTTACAAAGAATGGTGTGCAAAGGGAAAAACATCCAGTATGCGGCAGTCCTGTGGGCGAAAATGCCTTGTTGATGCTAGAGGTCAGAGGAGAATGGGCTGACTGATTCAAGCTGATAGAAGAGCAACTTTGACTGAAATAACCACTCGTTACAACCGAGGTATGCAGCAAAGCATTTGTGAAGCCACAACACGCACAACCTTGAGGAGGATGGGCTACAACAGTTGAAGACCCCACCGGGTACCACTCATCTCCACTACAAATAGGAAAAAGAGGCTACAATTTGCACGAGCTCACCAAAATTGGACAGTTGAAGACTGGAAAAATGTTGCCTGGTCTGATGAGTCTCGATTTCTGTTGAGACAATCAAATGGTAGAGTCAGAATTTGGCGTAAACAGAACATGGATCCATCATGCCTTGTTACCACTGTGCAGGCTGGTGGTGGTGGTGTAATGGTGTGGGGGATGTTTTCTTGGCACACTTTAGGCCCCTTAGTGCCAATTGGGCATCGTTTAAATGCCACGACCTACCTGAGCATTGTTTCTGACCATGTCCATCCCTTTATGACCACCATGTACCCATCCTCTGATGGCTACTTCCAGCAGGATAATGCACCATGTCACAAAGCTCGAATCATTTCAAATTGGTTTCTTGAACATGACAATGAGTTCACTGTACTAAAATGGCCCCCACAGTCACCAGATCTCAACCCAATAGACTCTAGAGCATCTTTGGGATGTGGTGGAACGGCAGCTTCGTGCCCTGGATGTGCATCCCACAAATCTCCATCAACTGCAAGATGCTATCCTATCAATATGGGCCAACATTTCTAAAGAATGCTTTCAGCACCTTGTTGAATCAATGCCACATAGAATTAAGGCAGTTCTGAAGGCGAAAGGGGGTCAAACACCATATTAGTATGGTGTTCCTAATAATCCTTTAGGTGAGTGTACAGTATACCTAGGAATCTGTTTTCTGTCAATTTTGCGTAGCAGTTAGTATAACGCAGGGTTAAACTGCGTGGTGAGATTCATTACTTCTGTCTTTTGGGGGGGGGGGGGTGGGGGTGGTTCAGCAATTATCTTTCACTTTTTGCCCACTGATCTACGGTTTACACATGTTCCATACAATCATGGTCCTTTGGGCCAACTCTGGAAGTTACAGCTCCTCTCGAGCATGTCTGTCCCAGTCCCGCCATTTAAACAAAAATGTGTTTTCATGGTATCTGTTGTGCTAACTTGGTGTTTGATGTAGCAGGAACTTCACAACCCTCTCAAAAAAATGTAGACTGTATGACTGTACTTGATTTATCTGCTAATATAATCACCAACTGTACATTCGTGGTTCATATTAACCAAGAGTAATGAATCTTTTCTAGTTGTGTTGACCTTCAGTGTAATTGAGATTAAATGTAAGATCAGATCTATTATCCTTGATGCTTATAGGGTGAGTTATATTATTAGGTTACTCCTAATGTATTGCCGATGTTTTGGTGGAAAGTTCAACATGTTTGACTAAATCCTTTTTTGTCCCAAATTTTTCAGTTGTCTCTAATAACATTTATAATTAGAAAAACATGTGGTCTAATGTCATTTATGATTATTTTATTTCCAAGTCATTAACATTTACATATGTACAAATTCACTGTCACTTGAAATGCCATATCACTTTACACTGAACTTGCGATCCGTTGCCTTTGCTTGGATGCATATGCTTTGTATCGTGGGACTGGGAACATCCAGTAGCCCCTAAAGCATTGGACGTGCACAAGGTTTTTTCCTTATCTCATATTTTTCTTACGTCTTCGATAAGATTTTTACTTTTTTCATATCTTAGTTAATGTGTACAAGTGACATTTATTCTCTATGTGCTGTTTTAGTTCAGTAATGTGCAAAAAGACGCTAACAGTGATTCATTGGATTGCAGGGATGCTAATTTGCGATTCATTCCTATGTGTGTTAGCGTATCATTTATTCATAATTCCTTTGATCATTAGCGTTAGCGCTTATCGGCCGGCTTGCTGTAACTTTGCTATGCTAGATGAGAGATCTCCTGAGTCTTTTCTGTGTTTGCTTTATTAGTTTCACTCATAGATTCTCACCTGCCACATACAGAGAAAACGCATAGCGGCAACAGCACGCTGTTTATTACAGTACACAGTACACTGCTGTATAAACATTTATAAATTTACTGAAAATACCAGTACCGTATGCATGAAATATCTGTAAGGGGCAGCTTCTCACTTATCGACCAATTTGCTTAACGACCTAGTCATACGAACGGGACTCGTTAAGTGAGGAGAGTCTGTAATGGAACTGGGATAAAATACTGACAATATGCACCCTTTCAACTCAGAAAGGGTGCATAGCTGCTCAGAGAGCAGCTATTGAGAGGCCATTCGTCATTATTTTCAGAGTAAATACTGCTAGGCTTGTATATGTGTGTATGTGTATGTGTGTGTGAGCAGGTATACCTTACCTTATGGGAACACAATGTCCTTACAACAAGATGAATACCCATTTAATAAAAATCTAATCAAAAACTCTTGCATTTTGCTTGGTTACTTACAGTTATGGTTATGGTTGGGTAGGGGTTAAGGTTGTCATAGTTAGCGTTAGCATTTTTCCCATAGAAATGAATGAGCGGTCCCCATAAAGCTATGTTTACCCAACATGTGCGTGTGTATGTGTGTGTGTGTGTGTGTGTGAGTATACACACATGCACTCTTGTGGAGCGACGTGGGAGTGAAAAAAAAATATTCTGTGGGAAGCTTAGCGTGTGACTTGAAAGGAAGCGCTGAAGGACGAACAGAGGAAGTCAGACGTATGTGGAACAACAGCCTATTGTATTCACAGGCTGCGCAGAGGCTCATAGAAGGGTCATGTGCTGTTTTGACTGGCTGGCTGACGGGCTGATTCACAAAGGGCAAGAGGCTCAGTTCTGTACTTAAGAGGCAAACGTCATTGTATTTCATGTGCTCATGTATTCAGTTTTAAAATAAAACTTAAAAATGTAAAAGAACAGCACGATTAAATCTTTAGTACAGGATTAACTATTAACTAATGGCACAATGATGTCTATCTACTGTCATAATGTACCTTTCGAAGACCACGCACTTTGAATCGTAGTACATACATGCATTGATAAAATTTAATATTTGACCTGATAATCTGGGTCTTTTGCCAAAGTTAGTGTCTCCTGTATTCATTGTCTTTGCCTAGATATTGTGTGAAAATGTGTTATATCAACAATACTGTGTTGCTCTGGCCCACATTATGTCTTGAAGTCAATATTTATTAATGCAATTTGAGCATAAATTGTCAGTCACTGTCCAATCACCTCCAGGGTCATCATTTAACAGTGTCTGGGTCTGTCTTTATGCTCTCCCCCCAATAAATTCTCTCTCTCTCTCTCTCTCTCTCACTCTGTTTTTCTCTGAAATTAGCTGGTCTTTTTGTGGAATTGTGAAAGTACTCCTACGTGGAAGAAAATGATTCTTAAGGGGTTAAGATGTGTAATATTTTCCACAGGAAAAATCGTCATAACAAACCCCTCCTTATTAAATATGTAGCGTTCGCAGGAGTTCTGGACATCATTAACTGGTGTGATGTGGTGCTGTTTAGCTGGAGTCTTTCCAAATATTGGGCTTGCTGGTATTAAGTGTGTGTATGGGTGTGGCAGGCAGGTGTGTTAGCACTGTACAACTTTAACTTAAGGGCGTGAAGGGCTCTGCTATGTCTAAATATGCAAACTATGCAAAGGAACAAGGGATGTGTATTTATTGTGATTTATTTGTTCATTTCTTGAAAAGAGCCAATGGACTGAGGTACCATGGACAAATCTGGTGATAGCTTTCTAGCACAGCTAATGAAAACTGACTACCTGAAACGTCCCACATTAAAAGCATTATGAATAATGTTTTTGTTTTTTTATTAAAGTTAAACCAGTATGCAGCCTGTGTTTGAATGTTTTATGGAAAATACAGTTTGACAATTAAAATATTTGGGCAGTAAAAACAACACATACATAATTTACACTTTGTAATCAGTGTTTATCAGAAATACGTGAAAATCCAAGTTTTACTATTAATGTGCATATAAAAATAGCTATATGAAAATTCAGTTTTTCTTAAATGGAAATTATACTCGATGTAATGAATTTGTACTAATGTAATGTATCACAGCACACACATGTAAAGCATCTTGCGGCAACACTGGTGTGAAAGGCGCTATATAAAAATAAATTGAATTTAATTGAATTGAATACCCATTTTATAATGTGTATAATGTA
Source organism: Paramormyrops kingsleyae (assembly GCF_048594095.1). Taxonomy (NCBI): domain Eukaryota; kingdom Metazoa; phylum Chordata; class Actinopteri; order Osteoglossiformes; family Mormyridae; genus Paramormyrops; species Paramormyrops kingsleyae. Next base: position 2,010,448 of record NC_132810.1, read on the forward strand.
CAATAAAAAAGAATGCCTGATTTGAAGTTGGTTAGTATGTATCTCTGTGTGTGGCGCGTGTGGCCCCGTGATTGGTGGCGTTCTCTCTAGCATGCGTCGTACCTTGTGCCATGTGCTGGGTGACTCGCTGTCGTTCTGGATAGGAGTTTACAGAAGGTTTCTTGTGGTCACAGGTTTGTGCCAATGGAAGGTGACGCAGCAGTTAGCCCAGTTATTCAAATCCTACATTCCCCATATGGAGTTTTCAGGTGTCCCACAGTTCCGAGACATGCAGTTAGCAAACTGGTGTCTCTAAAATTGCCTGTCGAGTATCATCGTAAGTGTGTGTGTCCTGTGATGTACCGGCATCCCGTCCTTGTGTCAGCTGCTGCCTGGGATCGGCTCCAGGCCATTATCCCTCACAATCTTAGACCAGGATAAGCGTTTAGAAGATGGATGGATGGGAGCCCTTTGAACACAAAGCTTCAGAATTAGGAACAGAAGCTTGGAAAATTCGACTCACAAGGAGGCGTACGAGTTTAGCAGCAAAACAATGCATCTACAGTAGGGATAGAGACATGATAGATAGCTCTGTCGGAGTCTGCTTATCTGTTTGCGCTCCTTCCAGTTTGTCACCTCTCGTTGATTTATGTGCATCGGAAGGTCGGGACTGATGTTTCGCAGTGCGTTTGCCGTTTCTGGTCGCTCTGCATCTACTGTATGTGCAGTCACTTTATCTGAAATAAACAACGACCTGCTCTACTCTTCTCATGACATTGTTCATTTGTAAGACATCAGCCGGTGCACCAGTTTGGATTAATGCTTTACGTTATGCTTTCCTGCTTGGAGTGCCGCAGACCGAACGCACAGCGGCTCAGAGGACTGGCAGTCGTAAGGCTGCAATGGGCTCCTGAGCCTTCAGATACTACATCGAATAGATGTTCCACAGAGGGACATCACTTGGTCAGTCAACCCAGTAGTATTTACAAATTTATGAAAATTGTAGCTGCATGGTTTCCAGTCTGCAGAGCAATAATAACAATATGGAAAAAAGAGACACGGTAAACTAATTCCCAGGCTCAAAAACAATGCGTCTTGTAAGTTAAATGAACAATTCATGTTCTGACAGTTACATTTTTTGATGTTAGCAGTGATGAATTATTGTTCCTTCTGAGAACTATATTACTGATCTTTGACTTTGGGACAGCAAACTCCCGTTGAGCCGACGGCCAAACTCTGTAGTATAAGCAGCCATTTATTTATTTAATATTGTAGGTAATGTTTTTAAGTTTGTGCCCGCAAAATGCTTTTAAGTAGCCAGTCGGAGCATGAAAGCCGGGCGAATCTCTATGTAGCTGCATTCTTTTGTCATGTGACTGCTTCGCTCTTGACAGGAGCCTTCATGACAAGTGTGGGCGCCGTAGGTTTTAATGGTGCACATAGCAGACACAATTACAGCACGAGACCACTTCCCACTGCTTCATACCAGCATGGATCCGTCAGACCCATTCAGTCAAACCAAAGCCCAGGTGGGGAGTGCCGGCCCACGCTGCTCTACCATTTGTTTTGCTTGCATGTGACCCCCCCGGACACACACACACACACACACACACACACACACCTGTTACAATAATGATTTTCTCTAGTGAGACATAAAAAAAGAATATCCCATTAAAATCGATGCTGTAATTCCTGTAATTACAGCTGTGTACTATCACCAGTAGCTTTTGTAATGGCTCGAAATGTATAGTCTAATTGCTATGAATGGGGAAAGATGGAGACAACGTTAACAAAAATGAAAAATGTCAGAGAATGACCCCTGACTGGATTGTTTGTACTGAACATCCAATACTTCAGTGCACACTGTGTATAAGTTTTTGAATAAGCTTTTATCTGTCTATCAGTCTGTCTGTAGACTCTATCTGTCTGTCTGTCTGTCTGTCTACAGTAACTGTAAATGGTTAAGCTTAATGAAGCCACAAAGTTTAATTGTTGATGCCAATGACTTTGAAAGCTTTTCCTGTCAGATATAGGCAACGATGATAATAGTTATTATCATCAGCCTCATCATCATCACCGGTATTCTTAATATTAAAAGGAGGCCTGCTTAGTTAGCTTAAACTTTGGGGTTTACATGGTTGTTTACATCTACACTTGTTAGTGATCAACCTGACCACTTGTCAATAATTAGGGTGATATCAGTCTCACCTCTGCTGGGATGCTAGAGTCTGATGTATCCATAGTAATGTGCCTTGTTCCACGACTCAGCTGTACTTCATTTCTTGAATATGAGATCTCCTGGATAGGAGATGATAACCAGGCAATCTTTGGTGCAAAACAAAGTTCATGGCTAAGTGATGCGCAGATCATAAAGCAATAAAGCATCTCATGCGGCACTTTCATTCGTATGAGAACAGGCGCATATAAATGCTTTCATTTTCACATATTCATTTCTGCTTCCCTGTGAGAAACACACAGATATACAGGTGCGAGCAAAGCTTAGGGTCTGACTTTTATATGCCGACTCTGCAGCACTTTTAAGGATTAGGGGCCTTTGCTGAAGGGTAGGACAGTTAAGTGGCTGCCTTGCCAGGCGCAGGCTTCTAATCCACAACCTTGCAGACATTGAGATAGATTCCTAACCAGCAGGACCTTGTTTGTCGCTGCAAACAATATTACCAGCAGTAGTGATGGGTCTTCGTATGGAATCCAGTGTTTGCTCTTCTCAAGAGATGACGGGGCAATTTTCTGTGTAGAACAATATTTCAGACCTCTGAGTTATATGGGTGTTTATTTATTTATTTATGTTTTATTTCAAACTTAAGGTATGCAATCATTTTCATTTTACTTGTTGCCAGTCTATGTATTCTATTTCTGGAACATGTTGGCTACTGACCCCAATAACCTGTGAAAAATACTGTGTAAAGCCCTTTAAGGTTATATGCTTCATTTTGTTTTGCCCCTTTGAAGTTATATGGAATTCAATCTTATTATGGCGTGCCACTGGAATCATGATGGAGCCCATTCTGATGATTGGCCAATGCTGGTCGAATTTCTTGAGCAGGACCAAAATCAGTATTCCATGGGACTGGCCCGTTTTATTAGTGTTCTTAGCCAGGGTGATAGAGGAAGTGGTGAAATCGAGAAAAGGTGTTTGATTGACCACCAAACAAGTTAAAGAACAATGAAAGTGTAGCAGTGAACAGATCTGACCAAATTCAGCATCAAAAACATGCAAAACATTGAAAAGTATGCAATTTTAATTTATTAATGCCATATACCTGTTTAAAAGTTTTTTTAAACTTTTCAGAAGCACGTCATTCTTATCTGATGCACCATATGTTCAGTAAGATGTAGAGATTTATTTTTAAATAATCATCGGTGAAATGACAGACAGTAATCACACTAAATGGCACAGTGCACTGGAAGCAGTGTTGCACTAAATGGCACAGTGCACTGGAAGCAGTGTTGCACTCAATGGCACAGTGCACTGGAAGCAGTGTCGCACTCAATGGCACAGTGCACTGGAAGCAGTGTCGCACTCATTATGTTGTTATACCATTATCTGTTCATCACAAATGTAATGTCTGTTTCTCTGTAAACTTCTGTAGCTCCAGCGAAATTGTGTAGAACATTGTAAACTTTAACCACCATTGTTAATTGCTGAGACAGTAATGAGAATTACAGAGCTTTATCTTGAAATTTAGGTTGCATTTCTCCTCTATGAATCATTGTACAGGTTTGATTGGTTCAAAGCCAAATTATAACTAATTTGCTGTACAGTACATCATTCACGATCTGTTTTGGTTTAAATTACTTGAGTATTAATACTAATATAAAATATATATTTTTAATCGTCTTGTTGCTGGAAATAATAAAAATTAAATAGGAATTTTAAAACACAAATTAATGAATGGAAGGATGTATGGGGGATGGATGGATGGATGGACGAAAAGACAGATATAATGGTGGGTGGATGGATGGATAGATGAATGGACAAACGGAAGCAAACATGGTAAATGGGCTGCATTCATACACCGGTGGCAGAGGCTGCCATGCAAGGCGCCAACCAGCTCACCGGGAGCAATTTGGGGTTCAGTGTCTTGCTCAAGGACACTTTGATGGAGTCAGGAGGAACCAGGGGCTCGAACCGGCAACCCTCTGGTTGCCGAACAATAGCACTACCTCCTGTGCCACCATCTTTCCCAAACGTAGCTAATATACCCAAAATAACAACCACACATTACCTGCCTTTGCAATTCTCCATTTGTGGCTTCAAATTTCAAATCGCTGTTAATGTTTGAAAGTGCATAGATACCTCCAGGGCATTCAAAAGGGGAAGGGAGGGTGTGGCACTTAAACCTTAAAAACCAGCTTATCTTTAAATGGGGGGGGGGGGGGGGGGACTCCACAGCTAATCCCCCTCTTCTGTTGGCTGAGAGCTCACTGTTAGAGAATTGGCACTGTGAAGCAGGTCAAGTGTATGATGGTTCTGGAACCTGATGTCAACTGCTTTACTGTAAAGGTGATTTAGGAACTCAGGCAGACTTTAAACATGACAGGGGGGGCCATCATAAAAAGCCAGTGCCGAGAACTACCAGCCCCTAAATTGGCAATCAGCTGATTCATCTTCCACGGCCCCCCCTAGCTGAGTTTTATTGACATGATAAATTCACAAGGCAATATTTTTATTTATATATATTTTTTTATGGCAAAGATCTGCAGAATACCGCAGCCTTCGTGTCCTTGCGCGACGGCATGCTGTTATATTGAGGAATTGTTTTCTGATGGGATTTGCGCCGTGCTGTTTCGTGTGCCTGAATTGATACCAGGGACCGAAAATACAAAGAAACTAATAAAAGGATAAATCGGACTCTAGCTTTCTGACTGTGTGTTATGGGGGGAGATCCTGCAGAGCTGGGTATTTACCCTGTGATATTTCCCTTTGAATGGTCACCTATAATGTAATGATTTTGTTTTACTGGAGATTATAACCATGTACTGTAAATGCTATGGTTGATGACTTTGTGGACAAAATAAGCAAAAACAGGTTCAATATAGCATACAATAGGCAATCATAACTCTCAAAAAAGGTATATGTTCATTAAAAATTTTACTAAACAAGAGTTGGGACAGTACTGAAAAATCCGTATCACTTCTTTCACCTTGTTCATACAGTTTGACAAAGATATTTTTTTTAAAAAAACCTTCTGTTTGCTCTGAGAATTTGAAGCTTGGTTTTGACCCTGCCCTTTCTGAAGATTATCTACGCACGGCATCATTTTTAATTAGCATATTTACCTGGCAACGGCTAAGTGTACGTGGCAGTTATTGCAGTGCGAGCCCCCTCTCTGACAGGGCCATTAAGCTGATGGAAGCGCGGAACGCGGGCAAGTGAAGACAGGGGCTTTTTGTTAACAAAGCACGGAGCAAAGCAAATCTGGATAGTTTAAATAAGCATGCTTTTGCTTTCACCGGAAAAAACGAATTGACACGGATAGCATTTGGCCCCGGAGGAGGAGGCAGGAACTGCTTTTCTGCTCTTTTCTGGGTTTCATTTTAGTTAGGAAACTTGAGTGATGAAGCGCTTTTACATCTCTTTGCTATATGTTAGTTCAAACTTGAGTGGCACTGACCTTGCCCTGCGGTTTCATTGCCTGCCAGAAGAACAATCTGAACCTAGAAAATCTCCTTGCCAGGAGATACCACCTAATATATGGGGGATTGGTAGCATCTAAAAGTAGGTGACCAGTGCAGAAACCTTGCTTAAACCAGCTGTGGTACCGCGAAATCTCTTATCGTGTAATGCTGTTAGAATAATCCTTAATTAGGGATGGAATGAATGCTGGAAGAAACCAGTGTCATCCATTTATAATAAGAACAACCATTAACGAATAATAAACCAACCATAAGTGTTCATGATTGTCACCTGTTCTTCCTGTCCCCATCTAAAATTAAATTGTGTATTAGGGTCATAATAATATAGCTACAGTGGCTTGTAAGAGGGTTTCAACCACCGTAAAATCATCAGATTTGCATGAATTACAAATGAAGCATACAGTTACATATGCATAGATGAATATATACAGCCAATGCAGCAGACAGGGAGCCTGTACATACGAGGCTGTACAGGACGAGGCCGTACAGGACGATGCCAGAGGACGGTGGCACTTAATGGATCTGTCCCTGTTCCCTCCAGTATTGAAAACAGTGATTAGATTCATTTTATATATCTACATATATGTGTGTGTGTGTGTGTGTGTGTGTGCGTTTGTGTGTGTGTCTGTGTCTGGACTTCCCTGTAGCTACAAATACCCAGAACTTGCTTTTGAAAATATAGCTAGCATTGGATTGGAAGATCAGTGCAAAATCACAGGCTGATTGAGCATTTGCAGTGTTAAGGATGCCTTTCACTTCTTCGTTTCTCTTTGTTTCTTTCTCCAGCCCTAAAAAGCTGAAACTCTTTGAACAGTTGGCCAGGAGTGAAACTGTGTAACTTAATGTGACTTGTGTTTTCAAATACTGACTTGTGAGGCTTGATTCATTGATGTGATTGTATAAATACTGCATACCTAAGGCTGAAGAAACGTGGGTTACAGAGATTTAAATAGTTCATGCTTGCTTGGAAAATAATGTTAGAAGAACTACAGTATTAGAACAAAGCATTCCACCAGGTATGAAGAAACAGACTAGAGGAAATAAAATTTCCAGAGAAGGTCATCAGAGTTCTGTGAAGTACCTGCTACAAATAATCAACTATGTTCTATGATGGTGAATAAAAAATGTGGGAATTCACTACCACTGTGGTCTACTGGGTCCCCAAAGGCGTGTTCTAGAATATGGCTTGAAAAGTCTTGAAAAATGTTGTTGACATGTTGGTCAGATGTTCATTTGTTCGGTGTATAATGGTACATCGGATTTGAGAATATCTACATTTTCATACATCTGTTGATGTGAACTGCACTTGCCTTCAATACTTGCATAATGGATTCACCATCACTGCATATTTTTAAATACACATCTTACGTATGTATGAAGGAGCTGAGTTTGCCATGATATGCAGCCATGAACGTGATGACATGTTTGTGGAGGTGGAGTGCTCAGTTATTTACTTTCATTCCAACCTTGTGAAACCCCCTTCTGTGGTATAACCCTAAACAGAACACTGTTTCTTAGAGTAATTCTATATTTTTAAGTGGCAGAGGTGGAGATTTCAGGTCCAGAGAGTACAAATCCTGACCAAGATTTTGTTTCAACCAACCAGTTGAGTCCTCTGTAACTGTGACTCTTTATACTCAACTGGTTGGTTGAAACAAAATCTTGGACTGGATTTGTACTCTCTGGACCTGAAATCTCCACCTCTGATAAGTGGTGAGATTTTTTTTTTTTTTGGGAGGGGGGGGATTTAAAAACATTTTCCTAAGCTTTTGGATATTGGTACATTCTCTGACAACAGTTGGAGTAACTAAGAATCTAATATATGGTCATTAAAAAGTTCTCGGCAAAACAGAATGTTCTGAATCAATGAAAAAAGTCCACTTCAAAATTTTCATGCTACTTGAGGCTGTGTTTATGGCGTAATGGCATCTTAGACTTCTGAGTTCATCGCTGCACCTTGTGAACCCTGTCTGCAGTTTCTCCTGTCATGTATTAATAACTGCATAGAACACGTGTTGGGAAATAATTTGTGGACACTGGCTGTGAGAGTTCTGCATGACTGGCCGCTCGCTATGAGAGCTACGCAGGAAGTTTACCTCAGCAGCAGGTCGTGGAATATGCTGGTGTCACTGGGGAGAACAAGGACGAGTATGAAAGTGACCAAGGACAGACGGCCCCCCCTCCCTTTTTTCCAACAGACGCACAATGTTGGGTGTATTCTAAGCCATAGTCCCTCTCTGTGTCCTGTGTATCAGTGCTAATTAAGCAGAGCAATACTGAATGTGTATCAGACCATTGGAAAATATGTATCATGTCTTGTTTGCAGTACAGCTGGGTGGTTCTCATGTGGCTTTCCAATAGCTTTGCACTTTTCAGTCAGCCTTATCCAAGCTGGTTATTTCATAAGACAATGCTAAAGTAGAGCAGTGCTGTAGTGTTTTAACCCCTGTATTTTATCCATCTGAATTATGCATGTTGTTGCCTAAGGTGGCCGTGTCACATGTTAGAGGAGCCACCCGTGAGCAGCTTAAGCTACGCTGCTGCACGTGTTTGATCTGCGTAGATCATCTTTAGTTTTCACATGGTGTCAAAGTCTGTATTAAGTTTTTATGAAATGTCAGTCTTTATTAATTAATTGTGCTTTTTATATGTAAAGCAAGAACCTTTTCACGGACATAGCGTTTCTCTTCTACATAATGAATGGAACCCAAGGGTAACTACCTGTCTCAACTCAAATTAGGACAGGGACATTAACAATGTGATACTTAATTGCCATTTCTTCAGAGAGTTTCAGATTGTTTTTCAATCTGTGCTTATTTTCAGGTTCTTATGCCAGTGTGGAATTTCATCATTATCACTGTAATTCTGGAGTTCAAAAGATTTCACTCCTCTTGGCAATTCAAATACGTTATCAGCTTAAATGACTGCTCTTTCTTTCAAATATGTCAGTTTCCTTTGTAATCCCACTCAGAGTTAAATCAAATGGCATTTTTAAATGATCCTTTAACCTCTTATCTCCCTCCAACATTTGGACAATATCTGAAAATTCATCTTTTTGTAAGTTATAAGTAAATAACTCTCTACTGAATGACTGAACAACAATTTGTTTTATTTTTAATGCTAATAAAAAAAATCACCAGAAAGGAATTGTGGCTGTTTTCAAATAGGATGAGTGTCCATTTAAAGAATACAGCTTGATAGTCTGTTTCCTGAAATCTTGGACCTACGAAGATTCTCTTCAAGTTTCAGTTGTTTCCTTAGTCTCTCAGTTGAGTTCTTCTCTCTGTTCCATAAAAATATCACATCGTAGAAGAAAAAATGAAAGTCATTCAAGCTGTTTTATTCCATGTGTATAAATTACCCATGAGTCCTACTGTCTCTGATATAAGGAATTCAGGCTTGCCAAGTCAGCCTGTGGATTCCAGGCCGGCAGGGGCCCCCAAACCCCATCCCAAGATATCAAGACTTGCGTCAAGGCTGCCATGTCGTATTCATATGAATGAGTCTTTCTTTTTTATTGTCCCGTAAAATCATTATTGTTAGGCTGGTATTAAGTTGGCCATGTTTAAATAAATTCTGCAGTGACCTCAAGACTGCATTGTGTGAAATTTATAAGTATATTTCTAAACTGCTCAGTGCTAGGTCTGATCATTTTATTTAGAAAAGTCAGTTATGTTTTGGACATAATACTAATTTCTAATTATTGTTGTAGTACCAGATATTCTATGACTGTTTAGGGGCATTAAAAATATATTGAGCTGAGCTGAACTGAATTTTGTAAATTTAGTTTTCAGCTGCAATTCAGAGATGCTGAAGAAAATCGGTAACAGTTATCCATCCATCCATCCATCCATCCATCCATCTTCTAACTGCTTATACTAGACATAGTCACTGGGACCAGGAGCCAGTCCCCGGTACCACAGGGCACAAAGCAGGCCTTCGCTGTGGATGTGCTGCTGGAGATAGTGGTTGTGTGCTGCTGGAGGTAGTGGTTGTGTGCTGCTGGAGGTAGTGGTTGTGTGCTGCTGGAGGTAGTGGTTGTGTGCTGCTGGAGGTAGTGGTTGTGTCTAAAGATACATCTTATTTCTCCCTAATTCCTGTGACAACCATGGAATTTCAAACCTTAAAGTTTTTTTTTCCACTTTACTGAACATCATATTCTTTTATAGACTTTTGCATTATATTCTGTAAATCTTGCTCTATATCTCAGAGGAATGACAGCAAAGAAATTTCATTTTTTTCCACCTGGAAAGAATGAGAAATAGAAAGTGGGTTTAACAGATGATTTTAAGATTTAATCAATAGTGTTGTGGTAAGTTCACACATAAGAAGCACACCTGTCATAGTAAAGATTTACTACAAAGTGGTTTCTGACTTTCCACTACAAAGACTTGTTGAAACATGAAATCTCGTTCCAGTTGTTATATCCAGATTGATATATATAAACTTTAAATTACATTTTTTGTTTCCATCTCCCTGCTCCTGAAACCTGTCATTGCAGTGATACACCACAGAGTGCGCTGTGCCAGTTTGGACAGCCTGCCTGCTTTTTGCTGTTTGCACATGCATGTGTTCATTTTACTTGATGTTGCTGATTTGCAGTCTTAGCCATGTGGTGGAAATCTGTAGAAAGATGATGGCTCTCACAGTGACAGTGATGGATGACGGGGGAAAGCTGCCGCTATGGGCCTGTTGAGCACTTTTCAGCAGCAGCTGCTGTCTGGCTGGCGGTTGCTTGTTCCTCAGAGTTTGCTGCTTGTGGCTGGTCAAACATGATTGCTCACGCATGCTGTACTGCTTTACTGATATGTACAGTTCAAGTACTGAAGATCAATTATGCGTCCCAGTTTTGCAGGTTATTGAGTGTTGTGCTATGCTGATTGCTTGTGACCCTATATTGAATAAGTAGCTGGGGGATGGATGGATGTTTGTGGATTAAAGGAATATACCTTTTCCTTGATGCAGAATGCTTAAAGAATTGATGTGTACATGTTAGTGTCTCCAAATGCCCGATACCGTTTTGTAGGATGAAACACTCGTTAGCAGATGAAGATTCTCATTCTAGGGGGGATTTTACATTGGATTGAATGCTGAAAGCAATACTAAGGGCTAACAGCCCAGCCACTGCCAGATTTAGGCCATATAAAGCTGAACTGATGCATAAAGCCTTGAGCGGTAGCTCTTAAAGGCAGACGCAGCCTTTCTCATGATTTATCCATTTCAATTGAAACCAGCCCCCAAGTGAATTTATTTGCCTTTTTAGTTTTTTTTTTTTGACTGAGGAATTCTCTGGCAAAGCTTAGTCTAAGTCCAAGGTTGTTTCAAGTCCAGTAATTCAGTTGTAAGCCAGCAATGGCACGGATGGGTTTCCATGATCGTTGGTGTTTCCATAGAGATTGATCACCAGCCCCAATACCTAGAGGTAACCCAGGAGATGAAAATCAACTGGTCCCGATTAGCCTAATTGTCTTGTTTGGGTTTGTATAGTTTCTGTTGGGCGGTTTGTGAAAGGAGTGTTAGATGGGCACTTGGTAAAACAAGATTCAATATGCAACTACCGCAGGTGTTGAAAGTTATTTACATTTATATAAATATGTAGTTTTCTGTGTTTTAGTCAAATTTGACTCTTTCTGCCCAAGGGCTCATGTCGGTGTTTGGTTGCTAATAGGTGCCCGTGGGGGCCTGAGAAGGGTTAGGAGCCCAGCTGTCTTGTGGTGCTTTCCCTGGCATACGTGGACTGAGCTGTACCCAGGCCGGATCTCTACGAGAGACTAGTTACAGCACTGTTCCAGCTCACTTCAGTTTTCCACTGCAGAAGGGTTGGCTTTGGACAACGACAGCGATTTCAAAACGAAGAGAAGCTTATTTACTGTTCACGCTGGGTGCATCGTGATTTACTATGTGCTGATTTCCGCCAGAAAGTCTGTGAGAATTGCGGCCTTATTTTAGCATCAAACGCTAGCGGAATTAGAATTCGCTTGCATAAATTTGCATTAGGAACTCATTTTGTGTTATCGGGGATGCATCAATACATCGCAATCTGCAATACTACTAATTATAATATGTAGAATTATGCCCTTTCTTCCTTCCAATAATCCAGGGCTCTTCAAATCTGGATCTTTTCCAAATCCACGCCTTGTGTTCAGTTCTCCCATGTACTTAGTTTAATAATCATCGATTCTGATTGGCCAGAGGCTTTACACCTGGTTCCCATGTAAAGGAAGATTAGAAAATCAGCAGGGCATGGACCTTGATTTGAATAGCCCAGCGATTATCCATGCATATTGATGCAAAACACCGGAATCTCCGTGCATTTCGGCCAATCAGACGGTGGTGACACACTCTATTTAGCAATGCCATGACAGCACCAGTATAAAACCCAGAGATAAAACCTGAGTATCCAAAACACAAGGCTTCAAGTCAGACCATGTATTCTTTATTGGACTGAACGCATATTATGTGTTTGTTATGGACAGTCCACAGCTTGCACAGATGCCTGATGACATTTCCCTGATCAGCTTTAGATCTCTCTGGCTGTTCTTTCCAGTCATGCCCCTCTAGGTGTCTCCATCACACGTAGACCACAGTTTGTAGGGAATACCTTTCTAAGCATCTACTCAGCACCTAGGAGAAATCCTACCTGAGTAGCTCTTAGCTTGAGAGATTTCTACCCCTGTCTGAGGTCTTCCACCACGGGGAACTACAGAGTAGGACAGGCTCCTCAAATCAAAGATTTGGCTCCAGTGTCCACAAGATGGCTGGGGGAAAGGGAGGGGTTGTGCAGAAGAAATCCCCCCCCCCCCCCCCCCCCACTGGCAACCTACAGTAGTACCTAGCAGGATATGTGCTCTGCTCTCTTGGTACAGTATGTTGCATACGGGCCTTTGTTGGATCTTTTGTCTGGCTTCTGCCCACAGCCTGATTTGGTCCCGACCAGGAGACATGGCATGCAGATGCCAGCACTGCATTAAGGTGATGATCCTTGGGGGGAGGGGCATTCACTTGATACGAAAGTATGTGTAGATGTCTGACTGATACTAGTCAGATGCTGTCATGGTGAGTAGTTAGTTTGATAAACAAGGTAACTTAAACTAAGGCATTGTTTTTCAGAGATTCGTGATGGCTGTTTATAGAAACAAGGCCACAGTATAAGCTGGGAAAGGCTCCCAGTATATCAAACATACTACTAACTAAGCAAAAAACATGAGATGGTCATTTTTCTTTTGGGAAAGAAAAGAGCATAGTTGACCTGCTGGAGCTAAACTGTGCTTGTTGCAGGAAAAGAGATCAAAAGCACGGGATCCCTCTTATCCCAGAAACGGAATCGCTCCATGTAGTAAGTTACTGTAAGTATGTAAATCTGCCAGGAAAGACCCCATCCGAGGACCTACAGCATTATCTCTTTGAGGAGGGCAAGCTATGAGAGACACAAAACAGAATTCCGACTGATACATTTTACATTATTAATTATGTAATATTGTACAATAATATCATGAAACAACAAACAGTTTTAAGGAATATTTCGCCTTTTAACTATTGAATGTTGGAATGTGGAAAAATAAGCTTCACTACAGCGTTTTGACAATAAAAGTTAAATTATTATTATTATTATTATTTACATTTTTGTACCTGCAAAACCCAAACTCCAGTTTGATGCCTGTACTGTCTTTCTCTTCTCACACTGAACTGATTCTTTATGTATTTCAGACACATGTAGGTTGCTTTTTAATCTTTCTTTCCGTGAACATGTTAATATTTGTGGTTGTATCGCATTCTTTCGAACCCGGCACCCAACTAACTCCATCTCCTTCTAAGTCACTCCTGAGTCCTAGTTTCATCTGGTGCCGCTTGCTGTGTTGCCTGAAAAAGCTCCACCTTCTCCTCCTCAATAATCCTATTCCATATAAAGCACATTTTAATTTCTAATATATGTTGGTGTTGCGGCAGTTAATGGCTGTGAAAATAGCAACAGTAATGGCAGCAAGGGGCAGCCTTTTCTCATATAATTCTTATTAATACAGGTGCTTAAATAGCTTTATATAACACCTGTACCCATTTAACGAGAGGCATTTTAAAGATTTTGTCGGTGCTGAGAGATTTATTGTGGCCCGGAGAAAAGAATGTTCTTAAAGCCCTCTGATAATTTTAAATGTATCATTAATTTCCTTTCTCACGCAGAATGTTACCTTCAAGCCCTTTGATGTGTTTTATGAATGATTTCATTAAATTAATTCAAACACAATTTTACCCCATATTTAGTTTCATGTCGACTTTCATATACACCTATTGTTTTTGTACGTACCCTTTTTTGCGTCCGAAACATCAATGATTTAGAAGATACCGACAGGCTAACATGCTTTTACCTATATATGGTATAGTTTGCTAACCATATAGTAGTATAAAACACTATATATAGGTCAATATGTTCATAAGACATCAACCATGTCATCACTTTAGGGTACAGATGACCATGTAAATGGTAGCGTTATTTGTACTCTCAGGGAACTGCTCGCTCATAAATTACACCTTCTGATATGCAAACTTTGCTCTTCATCTTTTTATGTTTGATGTACTCAATTTTTGTAACTGGGTTGAAATGGGGCAATGGGAGGGGGAGCTGACGTTTTCTGCCCATTTGATGTGCCTTGTAATCTTGCCTCAGTGTTGATTTTATGTTTTTGTTGCTCCTGCATTTTTATATACACTTTTCGCATAATAATGATATAATAGTGATATGTTTGAAGGAGCAGCTAAACAAGTATCCAATGAAAACGCCTGTAATTCGTTTTCAGACCCAGCACAACATTGTAGGGATGAAAGATCTACTGGTTCCACAAAAAAAATATGGACATTTAGACTCTTTCAGACAACCTCTACGAAATTTTTGAAATTTGCATTAGCCAAAATGCTCTTTTGTAAAACGTTTAAATTTTATAAAGTTCAGGGACTTATGTTTGTGAAATTATTACCTATTTACTTTAAAATTGTAACATTTCGCTTTTATTATGCTTCACCAGTTACCTTTCCTTGCATGGGTTTTAAAAAATATATATTAATAATAAGCAATGTGAAAAACACAGTAAGACGGTGGCTAAAATTATTTACCTAAGAAAACAAGCTGTGTGTGTTGTTTAACCTATAGTGTTTATAATATGTAAACACAAAACGAACTGGAAGGGGATGAAACTGCATTATTCATATGAGTGCGGGTCTTCATTGCACACTGGGACAGATTGGTCCTCCGTTCTGCTGGCTGTAAGCCAGACATCTGGTTCTTTCCTTTTTTTTATTACTCCCTCGTGTCTAACTGACAGCAGTCCAGCTGTAGCTGGGAAGACTTGCTACAGGGTATTTGTTGCCTGGGGGGAAAAATCCTGCCTTCACATGTGGAATATAGCAGATACTTTTCCCTACCTGTAAGAAAGCAATTTAAATACCATAAATATGTTTGCCTGCTTCTGGTTGATTCTTTTTGAAAATACAAACTGATTTTTTTCATTATATTACAGGAGCTACTTGTCACTTCTGTGATTTTCTTGCTCCTTAATTTAGGGGAATCCTTGCTTCTGCACATTCTGTCTAGGAAATAAAATGTCACTAAACATTGCAATTGGAAAAAGAGACATTTCTGATTTATAATTACACATTAAAACCATCAAACTATAGTTTAATTATTCTTTTAATTGTGGTTCTTTTGTTTTTGTCATTGAACACTATGCCACCTGGTACTTGTTTAATGATGAAAAAAGTAGTTTTCTTTCTACACTGTCACTGAAAGCAATCTCTAATTTGATTAAGAGAAAAATGTCATTTGTTTGGCAAAGAAATATGAATGTGCACACATCCTTCTAATGTGTGGACTAACATCAGTGGCAATTAAATTTAACTAATTATTGTTCTGATGAACATATTTAAGCTGTGTATTTTGGGCCATTGTGCACTTAAATCGATTTGACTGGAAACCAATTGAAAATGCGTGCAGTAGAGAGGTTATGATGCTTATTTGTAAAATGTCAATGGCAGTGGGATATGCATTCTTTACCACTGAAACATAGAAGTGAGGTTGAAATGTATTTGTACTGGATTGGTTCTGTTATTCATATTTGTTAATCTTCGTGGTCTAATATTGTGCATGGTCTTTTTTGTGTGTGTTTTATAGTACAAACCTCCTCTGGATATGTATAGATCTGCGATCAAACTGTGCAAAGCATAATTAAACCGCACTATAAAAACTCACAGGAACATTGATGTTTCATTATTTTATGCAGCCGCTATACAAATAGCCAGTTTCCAAGTGAGCCGTGACATTTAGTTGTAGTCATCTTTTGTGATGTGGATTTCAGAACCCCGGATTCCTGTAGTGATCCATAGCAGCGATGTGCCGGGGTTCCCAGTAGTGCTCTGTGGTACCACTGCTGTCAACTTTGACAGTTAAAAAGTTTCAGTGAGGTAATTTAGTAATGGTACCTTTTCATTAGCAGTCCGAATGAATAACTGAGCACAGCTTGTTTACAGCGTTTTGTTACATTCGTTTTAATGAATATATAAAATGACATACATTTGCGCAAATATTTATTATTACACTTCAGTGGCTATTATCCTTAAAAGACACCAATTTGCTTTTATGTTTAGCCTTTACGTTAAACTAAATATGACTTCAAGATATATAATGTTAAGATAATGTACTACTTCACAAAGGATTCACAAAGAAAAAATGTTGATTTGTTTCTTCACCTAGCAGGTCCTGAATGATGTTTAACATTGCCAAATAACTGCTCCTTTGTCTTCTATTGATTTATTTTTATATCATTATTTTATAATAATTTTAAATTATTTATATTTAATATTTTTTATACAACATTAAATTTAAATTCTTATTTATCTACTTTTTTCCCTTCTCCTCCCTCTGGGATGCGGCAACAACATAGTTGAATCAGTTGCCGGAGAAACCTGGAACCTGGTTTCCTTAGTTACTAGAAGTCAGATATTATATTGTAACAATTAGGATATTTATAATATCTTGAACGTACTGTACTGAGGATACGTCACATGATCTTTATATCTGGTTCTGTGGCTGTATGTTATGATGAGTTGACTAGTTTGCAGCTGCATTTGATCATTTTCATTTGTTTGGCTATTCTCCCCCCCCCAGCTCAAGTAAACATTTGTAACTTATGGGTGGTTAGGAAACTAAAATAACCTTTGAGGTTATTCTATGCCAGGCTTAACCTTCTTAAAAATTGATAGGTCAAATAGCCATTTCAAGATTACATGCTGGATACATATTTCAGCCATATGTCTGGCTTGCACCTTTTGCTATGTAACAGTATTAAATTCCTTAGCTTTTGCCAAAATTGATTGTTGTTTTCAGTATTTGTTGTCATCGCTCACTGATGCTGGGCTCTGCCTCACAATCCCTTTGTTCTATGTTGACGTCTGTTTCCCTTTTTTCTTTTGATTGTATTGGTTTTCTACCTGCAGTTCTTCTACTGACTAATACAGGATAAGGAAATTGATGAATTTATATATTTGAAATAATGATGTACAATGAATTGCCATTGCTCTTTGCATTGTGTGCATACAGAGTGTCAATTTAGTAATCTGTGACAGAAACACACAGTAAAAGTTATGTTACCATTGTTAGTTAATCTTTGTGTATATTTTCTATCACAGCCATTCAGACATCTCATTGTATGAAAGCTTCTAACATATAATAAATGAACACATTTAAATTCAGTTTCTATTAAATACTTTATTTAATCAATTATAGTAGATAGCACTACTACTTTAAGTTAAATATGCTATTAAAATTCCAAAATGACAATAAACACATTCATTTAATATTTCTAACAGTTTTCAGTGGAATTATACTTGAATTACTTGAATATACTGGAATTAGACTTGAGAGGTAGATGAATCCCTCTAAGCATCTGCCGTTCAAATTACCGTCATATTTAGGTATTTCACAAGACAAATTAGTTGCCTTTCACTCCATATACTGTGATCTAACTAGATGGCTGGCAGTTGCTAATCTTCTGTTGTCCATCTGATGCTGCTGGGCAGGTAAATATTGTTTGAAAGCAAATGTATTAGCTGTGTTTATCTCAATTTCTGAAGAATAAAAGATTGATTTCATTTTTTCTGTTCACGACACAAATCTCATAATAGAAGCCCAGTCTTGAAATTTTCTTGTTCATTGTTGTATTGCAGCCTACACAGAATTTCCCACTTGAGATCAATAAAGTATGTCTATTTGTCTACAATGTAACAACAATTAAGAGTTGAGTTATTCCATCCAGGTCCCCAGCCACCACTACAATCTTCACCAGGATGATTGGGTAGAAGATGGAGCGATGAATCATTCACACATATTTTAGATTTCTCAACTTCATTGGTTAAGCATAAACAGACAGTATTTGTTTTTATGAGTGTGACCTTTGCACTTTGGGTAAGTAGCAGGGTGTGCAGATTTTAGCCTCAGATATTTACTTGTTCCTCATGTTGGATTCATCTGCCTTTGTGAAACAGAAATTGAACTAGAGGACAGAAACTCTTTACTTAAAGTGTGAATCATGTAACATTTCTCCGTCTCAGGGAATGACAAAGAGGTTAATTGCATCTGAATGCAGTGAGCATGCAGTGAGCATGCAGTGAGCATGCAGTGAGCATGCATGGGCAGCAACAGATTTTTTTTTCTTTTTCTTTGGTATGTATCTTCTTTGGAAAACAATTTATTATTGTAATAGATGGAGTCTGGCATAAGAATCCAGACTGAATTAACACCAGTGCATCACCTTTGTGTATAAGGAGCCAGTAGACCCGGCATCTGTATAATTTTTTCCAAGATCATATAGTTTTATTGCTTTTTTGATTCACTGGCATGCAACATAGCTTTTCTGTGATTTACTGTTTGAAAGCTGAAGGGGTTTTAACCTCCTGGCTGATACGTAAGTGAGCATTGCTTATCATGACTTGTGAAGAAAATGTGAAGCATCTTTAGCTGAAGCCTCTGTTTTCAGACGGCACTAGGGGCAGTCACATGACATCTTATGAGTTTTTAAATTACAGTGGGTATCGTTCAGCAGATACAGGCAGTCCAGTTAAGAACATCTGACTTATGCACAACTCATACTTATGAAAGGGCTGCCCATACAGCTTATTATATAAAAAATTTGGGTTAAATACAAATGTTTGTCATAACTCTCGTGAAAACATTTTGTGGCTCGAGGTACAATACAGCACTGTATTTAGCTAATTTTATTATTACTATTTAATAATTATTACATATTATTTTTCGGACTTAGCAAATTTGACTTAAAGATAGGGAACAGATCTCGTTTTTTTTTCTGAGTTGCTGTTGTTTTTATTTCTTTTCTTTTCTGTGTGTGTTCGTGTCTCTTAAGGGTACCATGGTAGCTCACGGTTGGCACTGCTGTTTCTCCGACACCCTGTGTGAAGTTTGTAAGTTCTTACCGCATTGTGCAGCTTACCTCTAGGTATTCTGCTCTCCCCGGGTTCACCGCTTTCCTCCCACACTCCAACGAAATTCCGTTGGGCTGACTGGCGCCTCTGAACTGGCTTGCAGTGTGAGCATGTATGTGCCCTTTGATGGGCTGCTTTTCCATCTGGGGTGTAACCTTTCTTAAGTAACCCCCCCGACACACACACACACACACACACACACACACACACACACACACACAACCCTGATCAGTATAGATGGTTAGAAGGTGGATATACATCGCGTATATTTTTCAAAATATGTCGCTCTTTTATATTTATTAATTCATAATTGTGTTGTAGCATTATGCTAATATTTATGTTTATGGTTTGGGATGAAATTGCGATTTTGGTTTTTTAACTTGAAAATACATGGTAGGCGTGATAAGCTTTAGAATCAGCCTGTACCTTTCCGGTTTTCAGATATTGTTGGGTTTTAATTGCACGAATAATGAAATCCGTTGTTATGATTTTGATGTAACCAGATGGATTGATTGATTGATTGATTGATTGATTGATTGATTGATTGATTAGCCTTATGTGCTCTCCAGAACTTTTCCTATACGTCTGTGTCATGGAGATTCTATAACTTAGAAAATAACATTTTTGATATGTAGCGGCTGACAGTAATATGAACTTTGGCTTAATTCGGAGATGCCCTCATAGTCTGTTTAATGGCGGTAACTGCTTCTCTCTAAAACTAAGACCCTGATAACACACACAGTATCGCGTAATAAAATAAGCCCCATTGCTAATTTATAAATCCGTCTGGCTGAGAGGTGGATTCATTAAGATGGCACTTTCACAAGAAAATCCTGAAGTGTTATTAAGTCCAGGTTTGTATTTCAGCTCAGCTCATCCATGTGTGAACAGGCAAATGTTATCTCCTTCATAACTTGTTTTAGTTTTATTTGTATCTTCCTCAACATGCCTGAAGGATTTCGGTTAGAGCGGAGCCAGAGCTTGACCATAAGGACCGGCCCCGCGACTGGCTTCCCTCATGCTCTTTAATAAGAGCATTACAGCTTCAGTAAAGTTTCTAACTTCAGGTCCAAGTTCTGCACCTTTTCCTGACAGTGCAAGTGTGCTCAAGGTTGTCGGGTAGCCTTTTGACCATGGAGCTCTAGAGATTTTATTTATTCTTCTGACCAGAACAGTGCATGCTTTTTTTTTTCCCTATTCACTATTGTCTCCACTTTCAAAATTGTATTATTTCCTTTTGTCATGGTATTGTTGCTAAAATGTTCTTAAGCTCTTTGGTGCAACTGAATTGAACTGAAGATTTGAATTGAAATGCATTGAATTTATTTAAACAAACAACCGATTTACTATGTATTAATATAACTAAGAAAATCTTGTTCTAAGGGTTTTTATGTTCAATATTGGTTTCCCTCGACATGAACCAGCAAGCTTTTGACCATACAGTGAGTTTCTTCATTAAGCACTGGCCCCACTGTAACATTACCTCATTATTGCTTTTGGCCCCTGCAGAGGAGAAGCCGGATTGCTCCAAGGCTCGCTGTGAGGTGCAGTTCTCACCTCGGTGCCTGGAGGACTCTGTGCTGATAGAAGGCTATGCACCTGCGGGGGAATGCTGCCCACTGCCCAGCCGCTGTGTCTGCAACCCCGCTGGGTGCCTGCGCAAGGTCTGCCAGCCAGGCTATCTCAACATCCTGGTGTCAAAGGGTTCTGGGAAGCCTGAAGAATGCTGTGATCTCTACGAATGCAAGCCAGGTATGTGCGGGACGAGCTACGCTGCTTCATCTACCATGTAGTTGTTGTGTCCGTTGCAGGATGTTTTTCCCAGTGAAAAAGAATGTTTACTGATTTATTTTATATTTTACAAGTATACGCAGATGCTTCTTGGTTTACGATGGTTCACCTTACGATATTTTGACTTTATGATGGTGCAATAGTGATGCACATTCAATAGTCAACTTTGAATCCTGATCTGTTCCTGGGGTAGCAATATGCTGTACGACACGTTATAGTGATGTCCGGAGATAGCTCCATCCACCCAGCCATGCTTCAGGTGTAGCGATTGTAAGCGTAAACACCTCATACAGTTTTTAATAACGTAACGTAATCATACTTGCAGTAATTTTTTATTTACTTATTCAGTGACAGTAATTATTGACTTATTTATCATACCATATTCAAATTCGACATATGACATTTTCGGCTTGAGACTGGTTCATCAGAGCGTAACCCCATCGTAAGTTGAGGAGCATCTGTATTCTCAATTCATCTCATAAAAATTTCACCACACCCTTCCTTTAAAGCAAATCTGACTTGGGAGTCACTGTATTTGGGATCCAGTTGATTCTTTTGGGTATTCAGTTGCTTGGGATAGCTTTATTTTTTATGCCATGTTAAGTCTTCATATGAAATAGTGAATTTCCATATATGGAAATGACAAAATTAGCTTTCACGATCGTGCCCTTATATATGTATACTGTATATATTTTCATTCACGTGTCTCCCTCTGCAGTTTTCAGTGTGGATTGTAGTACAGTGGAGTGCCCACCGGTGCAGCAAGTGCAGTGTCCCCCTGATAGCTATGAGACACAGGTACGCCTGACCGCTGACGGCTGCTGCACACTGCCCACCAGGTAAGACCATCCCTAAGGCGATATGACGGGCCCTTTGCTTGTCCATCCCCCCCCCCCACTGCACCCCCAGTGCTGACTGAATATTTATGCTCACGCTGTAAACATAAAAAATCTATTTGTGGCACCAACATGAGCAGACTTCATGGGCATTTGGATTCTAAAAAATTCATGAAGCTATATTCTTGTCGCATCTTATTTGGTTGCTTTTTTAAAATTTATTATTACATTTCCTCGACATGTTTCAGTGTTGTGCTATTAGGTAGGTTATCAAACTTTATAGTAAGTGGATTAGATCTGATACAACTCACAACTGGAGAGGATGTGAAGTTCTGTCCTCAGGGGCTACAAAAGGATGCAGCTACCAAAAAAACAAAGTGTGCTGCTATCGGTGGCTAATCGCTAACGGTGCTAATCCATGGAATTTTAAGTTTGATTATTAACAACCTTCAAGTGACTCTGGGGGGAAAAAATAGTATGAATCGGCCATCTAGACTCCCACAAGTTTCCAAAATGGATTCATTACAACTTGGTATACATTTCCTGGGTGTATGAAAAAATACTGAAGAGACATTTTATTATTCTGCTAGAAATTCATTCATTTGATGTTTTGTTGACAGTAGAGGAGTTTCAACCAGCACTTCAGAATCTCATATTAGTGTTTAAGTGGGTTGAGAGCTGGAAACCATTGTATATGTTTAGCATCGTTTTTATGTTCATAAATTTTTTAGTGACCACTCATGGTCTGGAGATTAGAAAATCACCCTCTCATCATCATTGAAATGCCTCACCATAAGATGAATGTAATCACACAGAATATATTTATGGGCCTTCTCTTGGTTTGGATGCACCTACAATATTCCAGGAAAATATACTCACGCTATAAGAAAGCCGTCAGAAGATTCCCATTTGGGAAAAAGCACTCGATCCTGCAGGTTTCTTTTGGCATGTGCCACATATATAGGCCTACTCAGTTGTTCAGAGTAGTGTGAAGGATGACTCCTCTGAGTATGATTTTTTTTACTACTGTTCACGAGCCCATAGCCTGTTCTTTGCATCATTTACCTGCAAAAAATAGGTCTTTAGATAAATGGCTTATGCACTGCAGCCCAAGCCGGTACGATCTCTCCCTTAAAAAAATAATCACCTTGTACTGTATCTTGAACAAATGCATGGAGATCACAGCTGAGAAGTATGTGATTATTACTATAGATGCGCTTAAACTTACGGTTAACCATCGTTTCTTGTGATTGATCAGATTAATTGGTTGTTTTTTGCCACTGAACCCCGGGCTGAACGTGTGCCAAAGATCATTCTTCTGTTAGAGTCACTGATCTCCTTTTCCAACCACTGTGTACTAAATAGCAGCTAACCCAGTGTTTTAATACCTGATCAGCTGATCCTAATCAAAAAGGGAGTTAAATGTTTGTTACAGGAACATTGCTTATTTGGAAGTATGGGTAGTTCTGATATTAATGTTTTTTCAACGTCAATAACAATCTACGTCATTTACTTGATGTTATATCTGACACATATGAACAGCTAAGCAATTGATGACTATATAAAACAACAGTAAATGTATTTCTCAGTAAACAACGGTAGCATATTTTAAAATTCTCTCTGAACAAATAATTGATATAAATCTGTAAAATATAAATCTGTTTTGACTTGTGCTGACTACAGAATGATTAAACGTAATTACAGTTAACGTAGTTTTTCATTATGCTAATTGATATAACTCCTACCCTGCAAATTAGAATAACTATTGAATATAAAAGATGACCAACTTTTAACAGTGTTTTGTTTCAGTATGACTTCCCAAAATCCCATCAGGGATTGGTGTTGGAAATGCGGGACACATCCACTGATTGTTTAATCTGCATTTCATTGTGGTTTTCTGAGTCTTCTTTCAATAAAAAATAAATTACCTTTCAGTTAGTAAAAGGGCTGATGAGGTGATTCCTTCATGCTTTTACAAAGCTATGTCAATACCAACATTAATCACTATAAATTCTGAATGAAAAATTGAGAACTTGTTGCACTTACCAAATGGTTTAGTGTAAACTTATAGTAAACTGCATAAAATACTTTTAATTTTACACATTATTGAAGAAATCTATATAGCCAAGGAAGTATTTCAGCATCCATATCCATACGCTGTAGAGTGCATGGTTGAACACACTTGTTCTTCCTTGCTTCCTCCAGATGTGAATGTTTACCCGGCCCGTGTGGCTTCCCTCACTGCCCGACAGGAAGCTCTCCCCGTGTCATTGCCCGCGCTAATGGCTCTCCAGGGACGTGTTGCGACGTGTTAGAGTGTGTCAATGGTAAGTTTCAGCTTTTGTTTGTGTTTTTTTTTTTCCTTTTGAATGTCCAGCTTTGTAAACAATGCCTCAGTTTTTGATTGAAAATAAGTATTTCAAGCTACAGTATAACCCATATTGTATAAGCAATCTCTTGTGTGAGTTTGGAGACTGCTTTTATTAAAATAGAATAGAATAGAATAGAATAGAATTGTTGTCATTGTGCAGTAGGTCTGTACAACGAAATTTGCTTATGCAGCCTCCAAAACAATACTCACCTACACACTCAATAAATAAATACAAATTGCAAATAACAACAAATAAGAATTGAATCCCATTGTATTAGAGTCCTTTTAAAATGCAACTATACAAGCTAGAAAATAAAATAAAATCATTCTGAAACAATTATTATTATATGGGTGTAACTATGTTGATTAAAATGCTTAAAATTATGGAATGCTTTAATTAAAACAGATGATGTGATTATTAAGTAACTGTAATTGTCTTGGCTTTCACTCCAGTTATGTTCCCTTCTTCATATTTAGTGTTTTCAAGCTTGATTGTTTATAATTGGTGTAGAACCCATCTTTGTTTGCTATATATAATTCTCATTTATTTAGTCAATTAATATTTTACATTTTGCTGTAGCTTGTCAAATTAACACTGGTTTTGAACAGTTGCATCAGTTTCGATGTTTAAAAATTTCTTCTTAAGCGAGCACTTCGCTAGAAGATCCTCAGGTGAGGTGTAATATTCTTCCTGTGCATCCACTGCCAAGCTGACTGCTTTATTTGCGCGCTACAAGCTAGATGACACTGTGCAGGAGATTTAGCGCAGGGGGATACCGGCCAACTTCCCCTCCAGCAGTGAACTATGGAATTTATATTTTGCTGCAGCTGAACTTCAGGTCGAAGTTGGCAGATGACGTACCTTTAACTTTAGTGTATTGACATTCTACACAAGCTCTTTTAGGGTTGTATTTATCTTATCAGAGAAATTAAATGTCACCGCAAGGTATGAGTTATAGGATCCACATGTGCTCAGGACTGGTTTTACTGGGCGAGTTGCTCTTTCAGAAGTGTGAGAAGGGTGAACTGCAACATTGCAATGGTTGTGTCTGTTTGCCACGGGATTTAAAGAAACGTGAAAATTGCATGTAGAAAATTCCACAATTGTATTTTTTATCAACTTCAATTGTTAACTATTGTCAATAAACATCTCGTATTTTCTTCATTGTCCAAACTCTGGGATATATCAATAATCTTGACAAAAGTCTTCCCACCGTTAGCTTGGATATACATTAGTCAAAGGGTCTTTAAATCAACTCTGGGAATTATTCATATGAGTAAAAAAATGTGATAACTTTAGTGGAGTTTTAGAAATAAATGTAGTTTTGAAGAAAAAACAAGCAGTAGAAAATGTAAAAGTCAGTGTTAAAGAAATCGATGTAGTTATGGTAAGTATTTTACGGAGAGCAGAAGAGGAGATGATTAAAACTTTGGGTTCTGGGAAAAAGGGAATTGGGAGAGATGCAGAGAAGAGCACATATGAATAGAGAGATGGGAATATGAGCTATACTTTGCACAAAGGAAGGACGTCTGAATCTTTTGGGCTGTGCATTCAAAGATATTTTCTGAATAACAGAAATGTAATTAAAAAAAAATGAGTTTGTATTAAACAGCACTGTCTTTCATTCTCCATCTTCCTTTTAGATTTAATATATTAATTAAATTGTACTTGTAGTTGGGATTTTGGTGATTTAAGGAGTATTTATTATAGGGTATTTTGCATATTTTCAAAAGATAAACATCTCTCAGCTGTGTGGAGCACTGTCTGAACCGTCTTTTCTGATAAGAAATGCCTTAAACATTAGTTGTAATGGCAAGAATTCTTTAAGGCACTTCAGCTGATGTTTAAAGATAATTTCCTAATGAGATAGAAAGTTTTTTTTTGGGGGGGGGGTGTAGAATCACAGAATTATGGTCTGAAAGGAAAGCAGGAGAAAAGCCTGTCTCCGTGCACACTGGAATGCAGTGCGCATCCGTATTTTTGTCCTCTTCACAATGCAGTGGGTGTGGAAGGAAAAGGTATGGGTTTGAGCTCCAGAGTAACATCAAAGGACAACATGGAAATTTAAACTGACTGAACATCTGGGCTCTGCGGCTTCCTTGCTCAGCTGGAGTGAGGAGAACGGCATTAATATGCAGAACTGAATGGGAGGAGGTTGGAATTTGGGAGGATTCTGTGTCGTAGATCCACAGATGTCCAAAAGATGGGGGGTGATTCACACATGATATTTCATATGAATCAGGCACTTATCTCTAATGTTACAATCTTCGCTACTTGACTGGACTCAAGAAGTTGTTTTTTTTTAAGAATAAGATTTTTTTTGGTTCATCTCTTTGAAAATTACTTTAAAATATGATCACATAAAACATGTTGCTTTTTAATTTAATATATAGTATATTAGATTTTTGCAAAGATAAGGAGAATAAATTCTTGACATTTTTTTCCCAGTCAAAATAGCCACACATCTTGTTTAAGGTTTTTATTTGTGCTCTTTCACAAAGCCTACTTTCCTGATTGTCGTTATGTATAATACAGGTGTCAGTTTGAAATAATTAGGTCTTAGAACCAGACTAACATTAATTACTTCATTGAGTTATGCACAAATGCTTATGGCCAATGTAACAAAATATTATATGAACAAAGAAGCGATTGTGAGAATTTTATAGTACATGTAGTTCTCAGTAAAGGAACAAAAGTATAATTACCATATAAACATATTTTCAGTATCAAAAATCATAATTGCTGTGTGAGTCATCAGTTCTTTTTTTAAAAAAAATACTTTTAATATGCAGTCAAGAGCAGGGTGAGGTTCTGCTTGTCTTAAGAAAAAACTGACAAGGTCACATTGATTTTTTTTTTTAAATCGTGTAATTAAAGATTTTTTTTAGTGACGAAATATGAGTGGTTCTGACACCGTGTGCTTTGAAGGATGCACTACCTTTATATCCAATTCTCTCCCCCCCCCCCCCCCCCCCCCGGCTGTCCTCTACACCTTCTGAACTGTTGTTCTTTATGGTCTCCAAGCTCTTTAATGCTGTGCTTGGAGTGTACGCTAAATATGGCTTATTTAACTTTCATAAATAATAAAAATTTCCTTCCCTTTTTTTCTGGTGGGGGCAGCATAGCAATCAGTTCTCACACCGCATATTTCTGCTCATCTGCTGCCCTTTTTATAGCACCATCCATAAAGGGTTGTAATGCGGTTATAAGGTTTATACTGACATTCTGTCAGTACTATACCTCTATACATTTTAAGTCTTTATGGTCTGTTCCACTTCCAAACGGAATAAGCTCAGCCTGGTTCGGCTCAGTACAGTATGTTTCCTCAGTGGGCACCATATCTGGATCCTGCCTCTGCTCTGTCTGTGTGCAGTTTGTTCTCCTTGTGCCATGCAGATTTTCTCCTGCAGCCAAAAGTAAAAATTTCAATATTGCCTATAGATTGTAGATGTATTATATGATTGCATGTGCACTGCAAATTGGCCGGTACCCCTTCTAGGGCATAGCCTTGCCTTGTGCCTTATACTGGCTGAAACCAGCTTCAGGCCCCCCCCCTCCAACAATGACCAGCGTAGGTAGTTAGATGATGGGTAATTTGAATGTTGACATGCTGGGTGACATACTTGCTTTACAAGGCGTAATGGGAAGAATTCTATTGTTGGATTATTTATTGAAAGACTGATTCCACACTATGGTGCATCTAAGCAGAATGTGAACTAAAAAGTGCATATAATGTTCCTTTAAAGAAAAATTGTGTTTCTCATTTTGTTGTGGAATTCGATTAATAATTCATAAGGCGTGCTAAGAAAGACGTGCTACTGAGAGTTTCCATTTTTTTATAACAAAAGCAAAACATCGCGAATAATAATAAAAACATTCTCTTGGATTTTGTATTAATAATTGAGTATTTAAATTCCAGATTTCGAGTTACACTGCAGGTTAGAATGGTATTGTATGTCATCTCATATATGGCTCTTTCCTTGCTTCATGTCGCAAGTGGTCATTTCCATAAATGTTTTATTTAACGGAACAAGACAAACGTTTTCTTCTCAGATATCTGAACTGGAATAGGCTTCAGGCCTTCCCCATCAATCTGACCAGGATGTGGATGGATGGATGGATGGATGGATGGATGGATGGATGTGATTATCCACTTCTGTTTTCCCAATGCAGTTTAAGGTGTTTGGAAAGTATAAACTTGATGGAGAATAGAGAACAGAGCTTTAACGTGTTGGGCTTGGTTGCACAAGTAGTGAAAGAAAATGGTTGCATGTATACCTGACTTCTACTGTACCTGTTACCTTAAATCATTATCTAATAATGATGTGTAGTTTTTCACTCTCCTTGAGAGCATTTCTTGTCTGTGCCTTAGCAAGTTAGCATGACTCAAGACTTTGCTCCAAGGCCACCCAGCTAATTTATTTGTACTGCGTTGCACTTTGGATTGTTTAGTCTACAATGGTTTTTGTTTTCCTTTGTGATCCATTGTTCAAGGGTGTTAATTTCTCTTATGTTGATTAGCTGTGCCAGGTCAAGCATTCAGTGCGGACAATGCCACCGTCGGCCGCAAATCTGATTTATGACTTGTTATTGAAGTCTTGGAATTGTTGGGAGACTCTGGCCTAGATAATGACGCTATTGTTCAATACTGTTGCAGGGCAAAAGTTAAAAATGTGCGCTTGTCATGCAATACATGTAAACCTTCCTGGTTTGTTTTGTTTATTTTATGGTGTAAGGACCCTGCTGCCTCACAATAGATTATGTTCAGGTATGTTCAGGCAAATACATCAAAACTGCACAAACTATGGTCATTTAACAGAGACTGTTGCCTCTTTCTTTGCTACAGTAATTGATTGTGCTTTGACAGAAACTACAATAATAAGTGAGACTTTTATATTTATTGAAATATTACTTTCTGACATCAGCATGTAATTTAGATTAATGTTACTTTTTGTGCCTCAGTTAAGTATACACACTTCTCGGACATATTCAGATTCTCGGACATAACAATTACCTTCATGGTATGAAGTACTGTATCGCCAATTGTTTACTTTGTTTATTGCGGGGCATTTCTGAAACTGAGTCAGGGGATTTGGCCTCCTCTGAGCCCAGGCACAGATTTTGATTGCGGTTTTCTTTTAGAATATGTGCTATTGAGTATAATTTGCGAATGAAGGCAGAAAATCCACTCCTTGCACAGTGAGTCTTATTCTTTACAGACACTGGCTTTTCATGACCATTTCACTAGTTTTACTTATTTATGTCAGTAGATATCTGAAATGGGATACATTTCGTAGTTTTTTGTAATCTGAAGAATTGTTTTTTTGTGATGCTTTGATTTGCCTGTAGTTTCTGCTTCATTAGGTACCACACAAATAGGCATTTCATATTTGTTTTTGCATATTGTTGTGATTTGACCTCATTAGCATGGTCGGCAAAAACACAGTAGTCAAGGTGAACTTTCAGCAACTTCCAGTGAAACATGTGATAACTTTTGAACAGTTTGCTGCATTTCAGGTCTTTTTTTTACTATGAAAATCATTGTTTTGGGAACTTGTTTTCATGTCTTCAGTTCCTTTTGTTCAGTTCCTTCTTCCTGATATACTAAATGAAGTTAATGGAAAATGGACGAGGAACAAAATAAAGTTGTACTCTCATGTTATGACAACCTGACTTGACTTTTTAAGACTTTTTAAGGGCCTTCTTCTTCTTATTATTATTGCTGTTGTTACTGTTGTTGTTGTTGTTGTTGTGTGACACATTACAAGTAGATTATAAAGTGTTAACTAAAACGTGAGCATATTTGCACCAGTGATTTGAGATGTTAAATATTGTTTTGGTTGTCCTTGTGCTCATCGGTTGACTGCTTAAAATGTGTCGTATGTATAAGCGCAGATTGTGTACGGTACTCATTGTGCCAAGGTGCCGTAAATAGTCTTTCATTCCAGTTCTATGAGGGCATGACATGAAAAAAATAGCAAGCTTAAATCAGGGAGGCAGAAACATGACTTGTCCCTCGGATGGGGGTTTGTTCCTCTGGGGTAGCCACACCTTCCTGCTCTCAGGGCTTAACATCCATTTTTCTCAAGGGAATGAGCTCTGCTGTGGTCTTAGTTTCCCATTTAATTTACACATTGATTTCCGTTCTAACTTAGCATGCATTCTGTGGGCTCAGTGAGTCACTTTCTTACGCAGAATATGTGGCGTAAACTAAACAGATTGATGGCTGACCTTGAGCACTTGCCTTAACGTAGATGACTATCAGCAGAGTACTTTCTTTAATAAATATTACCATGACCTGTTTTCTCATGATAAAGAATGGGAGAGAAAAAAAACACGTTGCCTATGTGTTAGATAATGATGTTAAATTCTCTAATGCACAATGCAAAAAATATCCTTATAACAGAAAAAAAGTTTGTGTTAAAAGGAGAATGCACAAAATCTCTTTGGAAAACAAATGGAACTATGGGTTATGATATATTCTGCAAATGAGCCTTTTCTACCATTTCTGGAGAATTCTATGGAATTACACTTTTGATTTTCATGTAATTGGTATGTGATACTAGAGCAGTAAAATTACTTATATATTAGAGAACAATGTGGTGTAAGTCCATGGTTATACTTTTTATTTAAAGGACACAATAGGATTAAAACAATACATTTAATTAGTCTGGATTTTCCCCTATCATTATGAAACTCTTCTTTTAGCTGAACGCAGTTTGAAAGCCTGACAGAATTCTGGTAATGCACTCCATATTAGGAGGTTAGCAATGGGCTTATCCAACTAAATGTGGGCCTATTGTTTTAGTTTACATGGAGAAAAGAAACCAGAGAATAGGAAAAGTCTTAGACAAACCAGCAGACATGGAAAAACATCCTTAATTTAATTATTCTAATGCAGATGAGCTACATAAATATCTTATTTGTTTAAGTCACATTGTTTCCAATGTATATGTATATTTTTAATGAATAGAGCCAGTTTGTTATGAATGGTGTGGAAGCAAATGGATGCCTAGCGGGGCCCAAATTGGGCATCGAACCCGTGCTCCAGTGCTCCAGTGCGTGTGCCACAGTTGCGTTAATCAGTTAATAAGTGGACATGAAACCTAAACTATGAAAGATTCAACCCCGTTTCCAAAAAAGCTGGGATGCTGTGTAAAATGTAAATAAAAACAGAATGCAATGATTTGCAAATTATATAAACCCATATTTAAGTGAAATAGAAGACAACATATCAAATGTTCAAATGGAGAAACTTTATTGTTTTATGACAAATATATGCTGGATTTGAATTTGATGCCAGCAACACGCTTCCAAAAAGTTGGACTGGGGCAACAAAAGATGGGAAAAGTTGTGTGACCCTAAAACAAAACACCTGGTTGAATATCTAACAGCTAATTAGGTTAATTGCCAACAGGTCAGTAAGATGATTGGGTGTAAAAAGAGCCTCCCGGAGAGGCAGAGTCTCTGTGCAGTGAAGATGGGGAGAGGTTCACCACTCTGTGCAGTGAAAATGGGGAGAGGTTCACCGCTCTGTGTAGTGAGGATGGGGAGAGGTTCACCTCTCTGTGCAGTGAAGATGAGGAGAGGAAACCTCTCTGTGCAGTGAAGATGGGGAGAGGTTCACCTCTCTGTGCAGTGAAGATGGGGAGAGGTTCACCTCTCTGTGCAGTGAAGATGAGGAGAGGTTCACCTCTCTGTGTAGTGAGGATGGGGAGAGGTTCACCTCTCTGTGCAGTGAAGATGAGGAGAGGTTCACCTCTCTGTGCAGTGAAGATGGGGAGAGGTTCACCTCTCTGTGCAGTGAAGATGGGGAGAGGTTCACCTCTCTGTGCAGTGAAGATGAGGAGAGGTTCACCTCTCTGTGTAGTGAAGATGGGGAGAGGTTCACCTCTCTGTGTAGTGAAGATGAGGAGAGGTTCACCTCTCTGTGTAGTGAAGATGGGGAGAGGTTCACCACTCTGTGTAGTGAAGATGGGGAGAGGTTCACCTCTCTGTGTAGTGAAGATGGGGAGAGGTTCACCTCTCTGTGTAGTGAAGATGGGGAGAGGTTCACCACTCTGTGTAGTGAAGATGGGGAGAGGTTCACCTCTCTGTGTAGTGAAGATGGGGAGAGGTTCACCTCTCTGTGTAGTGAAGATGGGGAGAGGTTCACCTTTCTGTGTAGTGAAGATGGGGAGAGGTTCACCACTCTGTGTAGTGAAGATGGGGAGAGGTTCACCTCTCTGTGTAGTGAAGATGGGGAGAGGTTCACCACTCTGTGTAGTGAAGATGGGGAGAGGTTCACCTCTCTGTGTAGTGAAGATGGGGAGAGGTTCACCTCTCTGTGTAGTGAAGATGGGGAGAGGTTCACCTTTCTGTGTAGTGAAGATGGGGAGAGGTTCACCTGTCTGTGTAGTGAAGATGGGGAGAGGTTCACCTCTCTGTGTAGTGAAGATGGGGAGAGGTTCACCTCTCTGTGTAGTGAAGATGGGGAGAGGTTCACCACTCTGTGTAGTGAAGATGGGGAGAGGTTCACCTCTCTGTGTAGTGAAGATGGGGAGAGGTTCACCTCTCTGTGCAGTGAAGATGGGGAGAGGTTCACCTCTCTGTGTAGTGAAGATGGGGAGAGGTTCACCTCTCTGTGTAGTGAAGATGGGGAGAGGTTCACCTCTCTGTGTAGTGAAGATGGGGAGAGGTTCACCTCTCTGTGTAGTGAAGATGGGGAGAGGTTCACCTCTCTGTGTAGTGAAGATGGGGAGAGGTTCACCTCTCTGTGTAGTGAAGATGGGGAGATTTTCACCACTCTGTGTAGTGAAGATGGGGAGATTTTCACCTCTCTGTGTAGTGAAGATGGGGAGAGGTTCACCTCTCTGTGTAGTGAAGATGGGGAGAGGTTCACCACTCTGTGTAGTGAGGATGGGGAGAGGTTCACCTCTCTGTGTAGTGAGGATGGGGAGAGGTTCACCTCTCTGTGTAGTGAGGATGGGGAGAGGTTCACCTCTCTGTGTAGTGAAGATGGGGAGAGGTTCACCACTCTGTGTAGTGAAGATGGGGAGAGGTTCACCTCTCTGTGCAGTGAAGATGGGGAGAGGTTCACCACTCTGTGTAGTGAAGATGGGGAGAGGTTCACCACTCTGTGAAAGACTGTGTGGGCAAATAGTGCAACAATTTCAGAATAATGTTCCTCAATGTAATATTGCAAAGAATTTGGGAATTTTGTCATCTGTGGTCCATAATAGGCCTAAAACCAATATTAGATGATCTTCAGATTCTCTGGTGGCACTGCATTAAAAACAGACGCGATTCTATTGTGGAGTCATTGCATGGGCTCAGGAAAACTTCAGAAAGCCATTGTCTGTGAACACAGTTAGTTGCTGCATCCACAAATGCAGATTGAAACTCTACCATGCAAAGAAGACACCATATCTAAACAAGATCCAGAAACACCACCAACCTCTCTGGGCCTGAGCTCATTTAAGATGGACTGAGGCAAAATGGAAAACTGTCCTGTGGTCTGACAAATCAAAATTCTTTCTGGAAATCATGGATGCCACGTCTGCCGGGCTAAAGAGGAGAGGGAGCATCCAGCTTGTTATAGGTGGACAGTTCAAAAGCCAGCATTTGTCATGGTATGGAAGTGCCTTAGTATCCATAGGTCAGGCAGCATGTACACCAGGGAAGGCACCATTAATGCTGAATGATATATACAGGTTTTGGAGCAACATATACTGCCTTCCAGAAAAAGTCTCTTTCAGAGAAGGCCTTGTATATTTCAGTAAGACAATGTCAAACTGCATTCTGCGCGTATTATAACAACATGGCACCGTAGTAGAAGAATCTGGGTACTAGACTGGCCTGCCTGCAGCCCAGACCTGTCACCCATTGAAAACATTTGCCGCATCATGAAATAAAAAATACGACAAAAGGAGACCCTGATGTGTTGGGCAGTTGAAATCTTGTATCAGGCAAGAATTGGGCAACATTTCACTCTCGGAACTGCAGCCACTGGTCTGCTCAGTCCCAAACGTTTACAGAGTGCTGTTAAAGGAAGATGTGAAGCAGACGGTGGTAAACATGCCCCCATCCCAACTTTTCTGAAACATGTTGCTGGCATCAAATTCAAATTGAGTATGTATTTGTCTTAATTCTGTTTCTCAGTTTCAACATTTCATTTGTTGTCTTTGTTCTATTTTCAGTTAGATGTGGGTTTATAGAATTTGTAACTCATTGCATTCTGCCTTAACTTGCATTTTACAAAGCGTCTCAACTTTTTTGGGAAACGGGGATTGTTCAATTGGGGATTTGACTAATTTGAAATGAGTATGTCGACAGTTTTATTATTTATTTTCACTGACATTTTGAATATTTTTTGTTTATTTTGTGGGTATACATACACACACATATACAGATGCATGCATATATATACATAAATATACACAATCATGATGGCAATTTTAACAGAAGGATAAATGAAAAATTATTCATGTATATAACTGTCTACAATGTATATTTTGGACATTTGAAACAACATGTTTTACTGTGTTACAGCACAGTGTGTTATTTCTTTTACAAAGGCGAATGTTTATTTAATTCCATTCCTCATCCCTTATGCGCGCGCAAGCGTGTGTTTACAAGTCATCGCGAAAACTATTCGCTCCCCCCGACAGCTATTCATGGCCAGCGGCTGCGCGCAGCGCCGGGGCGCGTCTGATAGGGGCACCTGCTGCAGCGCGTGTTATCGCGTTATTTAGTCTGCCGCTCGCACGGAGTCAAAACAGAGCGCTGCTGCGTGGGGGGAGAGGAGAATGGCGGCCTTGGGTGCGGTGAAACATTTTCGTTATGCTCATGGATTCCTGTGCCAAAAATAAGGATGATGTCATCAGTTAGGTATTCGGCGCAGAACAGCAGCCGCCCCCCTGTGCTGGTTTACACGAGACTAACTTCTTGTGCCCCCTGTACAGCCACGCGGTCCCTTCACACGTCACTGAATAAGTTAATCTTTGAGAAAACGTTTTTTTTAAAGCAAAATAACCATCTTAACAAAATAATAGATTAGAAGATTTATAAAAGTTTAATTAAATTAAAATGTTAAGATATGCTGCAAAAAAAACTTAAAATATGGAGTTCATTGATAATTGCGTTAACAATGTGTACACTGTGATATTCTGCTACATCGTGGCAATTTTTATCTTGTAACGAAAGAACTTAGAGATACTTGTGCAAAATTATTTACAGTTTTGCTTACAATTGTCTTAATCATAAAACAGTCCATTAACATCATATTATAATACATCAGCAGTGATATGACTAGACAGCATCAAAGCACATTCAGAGTAATAATACCTACTTTATAGGTAGTTGAGTAACTAAAACACATAAGCTGATTTACAATATAGGGAAAATGTCATTTTAGAATCCTCTTGTTGATCTATCGATATGGTTCGGTAGCCAAAAATCTCCGGGATAGCCAATAGCAGGGCAGAATGAGAACCACCATAACAAATAAATGCAAATAGGCCTCGAAGCATACACAGCAAATATAATGCTCAGAGATTGGGTTTCATATGAAGGCAGTAAGGAAAAAAAACTGTCTGAAACCATGGTAACCAAAGGTTGATGGAACTGGACTGTAACCAGGAATATTGTTTATACTTAACCTGAACTGTATCTGTAAATGTTGAACTGTCTGCATGGGACATTTGAGACTTTGTAAGTGAGCACAGCATTTAATATAAGTCATTTAAGTTCTTTTTTTTTTTGTACCAATCAACTCTGCATGGAAATATTACTTTATATTTTGGGGGAAAAGCTATTTACATTTATAAGAAAAGAGTTGTTGGAGGAAAAGCTGTTGTCAGATGCATTGCTGAAAGGTCATCCATCTAATTTTAAAATAGAATTGTCTCATGTCATAAAAATCTAGGAATTTTCACATATATTTAAGTTTTTCTTCTTTTACATTCACGCCTAGTCAATGTACTTAATTGTGATTAGGTGTTAACTGTACTCACTTGTATAAATAGGGCAGTGGTCTGAATATGACTGCTTTGATACCCATTCTAAATGCCAGAATGAAAAATAATCAGGCGGCAAGAACAAGAGCGGCAGTCGCATAGACACAAAAGAAATCCTAAACCCCCACTCGGGATTTTTCCCAAGCTCTGGATTTACTGGCCATCCGGAAATGACGGAAGCAAATACCTCTGAAACATTTCAGTCATTTTTTCCACAGCTCTGTCGGATTTCCCCTGACCAAATACCAATTTATGCAGTATCCAGAGATATAATTCTTGTCAACAGGGTCTTCCGGAATGGAGCCACTCGTCAGTATCCCGAAAGATTAACATGGCTCAAGTGGCAAACAATAAAGGCCATTGAAAGGAGGACACTCAGTGTGGCATGTGTCCCTTCATTCACTCTCATTTACTGCTCTTTGTCAATCTCTCACATTGTTAACAGCCTTAATCACCAAGGTGTGGAGGAGGGACACAGCGAAAGTTACCAGCAGAGTTTAAAACATTCATAATTAAACTCCCAAGTTCTGAAATTTATGGATGAAAGAATGATGTTCTTTAAAGAGATTCACTTTCAGAAACTACATCTGTGGATTTTCTATCGTTTTTTTTTTTGTCCCAAGTAGAAGATCCCATTCATTTTGAGCGATATCTTTGTGTTAAAGGGACAAGCTAAGACCAAAGCTGAGGAAAGCTACCGGAAATTCCAAGAAATCTACTTGAAAGTCGAATAATATGAGTCACAGGACTATTCAGGCAGTCATGTTTTTTTTTCCTTTTTCACCTCGCTTCCCAGATCAAATATGCATATTTTACCTGATATGACGTATCTTATTTACCCCGATTTTTATATTGACTTTCACATGTGTGTTAACCTTTGGATGAAAAATATGCCACGTGTACTTCCACTGGATATTACGTCATAATGGTAATTAGCTGCAT
The DNA here is from genome assembly GCF_048594095.1 of Paramormyrops kingsleyae. Lineage (NCBI taxonomy): Eukaryota > Metazoa > Chordata > Actinopteri > Osteoglossiformes > Mormyridae > Paramormyrops > Paramormyrops kingsleyae. The sequence continues at coordinate 2,047,504 of NC_132810.1, forward strand.
TGTTTGCAAAAATCGAGTGCATTTCTCTATGTTGGAATATCCCTGCTGAGTGCTGTGGGGCAGCTGAGTGCGACGTAGGTGGTGTTTTTGACCAGATTTGCTTGATACACATCAGTTCTATGTGGGACAATGGCTTTTAATTATGGTCTAAAAATGTCAGATAGGGAGATCTCAAAGCCGGATCGCTGCCAGCCACGATGCCCCTATCAGTAGTTGCTTTGTCATGGGTTTTTAATGACCGCAGCGAGCCAGAGCTCAGCTTCGCATCTCTTCCAAACTAGATCACCTTACTGAAAAGTGCTTCCAATTGTCCACTGGAATACTGGCCCTGAACCAGGTTCAGAGGACGTGCGTCACTAACCGTGGGCCACAGCTGGGTCACTGCCTATTTCTATTAACGACATCAGGTATGACTAAGTTTCTGTAACATTTTTCGCAGCTTTTTGGAGTAATGGTGCAGCATGACTCTGCTGTCACATTAATACTTTGTGCATGTTTGAATCTGCTCCCTCTTCCCCGTCCGCGGTTTTTGTGTGTTCACACTTTGTTTGCTTGGATGTCTTTCTGTTTTTCTTTCTTTATACAGTCGCAGGGCACGCAGTTCAGGTGAGGTGATTTACATCGCCTCTTTGTACATGTCCGCGTGTAAGGCCTGGAGCAGCTCATGTGGATCTGTCTTTTTCTGGGGCCGTGTTACATTTCATGCTGAGGTCTGTTGAATCAGCCGTGTCATTGGCAGTCATGATGCACCTCCAGCCGCTCAGATAGTCACGGTCGCTGCCGTACGGCGAGTTTGAGAATTTCGGAGGCTGCAGTGTGTGGGGTGATGGAGAGGAGCAACAACATCTGCCTTCACAGAATCATGAGTGTCGCTCCGGCTCATCTTTTGCATGCGTTCATCCAGAGGTGGAAAGTTCAGGTCCAGAAAGTACAAGTCCAGACCAAAGTTTTGTTTCAACCAATCGGTTTAGTATAGAGTATTGTTTTTGTATACTTGCTGTGTCCTTGTTTTACTTCCTGCTAGGGCGGTATTCGAGATTTGGCTTGTGTGAGAATGCATATATTATCTGCTGTTTGGGCATACCAGGAACCTGCAGATCCCCCTCACGTGTCACACGAAGATCTCGAATGTGTCCTCCGTGAGGTCACTGTGACTCCTGTCACGCATGGTGGCCTCGTGAGAAGCGCATGCCGTGAATAAATCGCAAGTTTTCCAGGGCTGCGTTGCGTGGCACCAGCTCACTTATCCAAACATCTTAAGCCCGGAAAGATACTTGTTACTTGCGGGTGCCAGTGTTTCGAGGCTTGCAGAACGATTCCGATTGCGTTGCTGGCATTTCTCAGTTGCCCGTCGGTGGCCTACAGGTCAAGCCTCATCTGGGGGGGGGGGGTGGGAGGGGCACCCTGGTTCATTTGTTTTTACCTCCCTCCTGACATCTAGTGGAAGGCAAGAACAGTGATCCTCTGCATATTTTTAGTGTCCTGATGCCCTTCATGCTATCAGAAGTACACATCTCCTGTTGTTGTGTCATCAGCGTGTAGCATGCCAGCATTTCCATAATTAGACTGTTTTTTTCTCCATTAGTTTATCCTGTTTGCACAATGACCTGGCCAGGTCAATGCCCATAGTTCTTGAGTACAAGGTTGTTGATGCGTTGATGGGGGAATTCACCATTTATGCAGCTGTAAGGTCGTTCTTCTGTTCTAAAGGCTCATATAAACAGTGCCTTAGCACAATTTTTAGATTATATAAAAGTCATGGTAACTTGTTCATGAACTGCTCACTTAACTGATTTCGTATTTCACTACAAATTTTTTGATGTTCATAATATTGGTGTTGTTCAGATCACTTAATAGTCATTTGTATATATTTTTTTCTTTAAAATGTGTAATCACTGAACTTCTGAAGCACCCGAAATAATGCAGGTAATGAGATACATGAATTTATGAAGCAGTGAAAGGCTGGATTGCAAAAATTCCACGTTCTTATTTCATACTCCTTGTTTAACAATTATAGAGTCAAACAAAGCATATAATTCTGCTGATTGAATAAATTAGTCACTGGAATTAGTCCTGCACTCCAAATTGACAGGCCTGTAATTGTATATGTGGGAAGTCAGTTTAATTGTATCATAAAATTCACATGAGCATATCTTTTGAGTTCTGTTTTGCTTTTTCAGCATTGGCCTGGAAGGACAGAGCACTGAATCGTACCTGGAAACTTTAATACAGTTAAAAAAAATAAAATAAGCCTCCTTTATCTACTTTATAATTTATATCAAAGTGCCTATGTATGACAAAGGACTTTTCATTGCTTCCTTTTTTGACTGCTGCGTTGGTGAAATTTTATTTTGCTCTGCATGTTTTCCAATATTTTGGCTCTGTACCAGCTAGGTGTGAAAGGAGTGGGACATATATTACTTCACGAAGGTCACGGTTGCTTTCTTTTTCCTTCCTTTTTATATTCTCGGAAGTTGACATAAACTACTGTAGGCAGTACAATAATTACTAGCAGAAACACATGAATGTGCACCTGGTGTTGCCATGGAAACCAGGAAAGCCCTATCCTCTTCAATGGGGAACGTTGTGTTTCAAGGCTCCTCAAATCTAAAAAAAAAAAAAGAAATCACTGTGATGTTTCATGTCTTATGTCTGTAGGTTACATTGGTTACGGTATTTCATAAACTGCAGGGTCGGTACTTTCATCCATAGCACCTTTCTCTACACACAGACTGAAACACGCATACAAAACACAAAAGGGATGTGTACTGATAGTGGAATAAATTATTCAGAGACACACGCTCACGTCGCAGGTAAACAGAGGAAGCGGAAAACAAGCAGTTCTGCTCAGCCGCCATTATCAGATCCTTTATGCAAAAGTGTTCTGTGTCTTTCCGCTGTCTGCCAGAGACTAAGCCAGCCTGCTTGTTCAACGGAGTGGAGTACTATGATGGAGACATGTTCCGAATGGATGCCTGTCGCTTCTGCCGCTGCCAGGGTGGGGTGTCGGTCTGCTTCTCAGCACAGTGTGGCGTCCTTCACTGCGAGCGCTACTACGTGCCAGAGGGAGAGTGCTGTCCCGTCTGTGAAGGTAGGCCGCAGCAGTCCAGATCACACAGCCTTGATATTTCCCCACAAATATGTCTTGACAAAAAAATTGCCCTGTTTTCTTTTTTGCTCCCTCGTGCGGCAGGTGATTCAGAGCTTGTGGTTGTGGGTTCGAGTATCCTATAGCATGCCAATCCCCTCTGTCCTGCAATTGCTTCCAGACATCAGCCAGCCCGTGCTGAACTATGCCGGCTGCTACGCCAATGGGCAGATCCTGGCCCACGGCGACCACTGGCGGGAGGACGACTGCACGTTCTGCCAGTGCGTGAGCGGGGAGGCGCGTTGCCTGGCCGCCGCCTGCGGCCACAGTTGCCTGAACCCTGTGACTGTACCCGGAGAGTGTTGCCCAGTCTGTGAAGGTAAGGACCACCCAATATCTCTCCCACCCTGCAGATGTCGGTCTGTCTCTGGGCTGCAGATTTGCACACGTCTGTTATCTTCAACTGCTTGCAGATGTATAAGCAGATAAAAACGCAAGTTTTCAGGTTATCGCTTATTATTTAAACAGATTCTGTGCTGCTGCAATGAATAGACGCAAAGCAAAGTTGGAATACAGAGTGGTGGAAAACTTGAGGTGTTCTGAAAGGTACCTCTCCTCTTGTAATGTTAGGATCACCCCACCCCCCACCCCCCCCCCCCCCCGTGCCATTTTTGGCTTCCTGGCTCCCCAGTTCCCTGGTGGTGTTTAATTTCAAAGCACCGACTCTCAGTGCCCCAGTCATCAAACTTGTCAAGCCTTGATCACCTCTGCAGTGACCCAGCTGTTACTTTGTCATTCTTTCTTTAATTTGATTTCTTGCTTTTTTCTTTTTTAATAAGTCCTTGTACGGTTAGACGGACATAGGACACGTTTATTCTGGTTCGGTTTCCATTGAGAAAAGGCGGCAGTCGATTGTAAAGCATTCTCTGAAGTCACAAACGCACAGCGGTGCATTGAAACGGGAGTCCAAGGCTCCAGCAGCCCGATGTAATTTCACTTTAGTTACAGTTGTAGTTACTTTGTTGCCAGTTCTGGTTATGTGCTGCAGCTCCAAGGTAATACATTTCGGATTGTGAATCATTCATTAGACTTGCTATTGTATGCATGATTGGAACCCAGCTGGCAATGCTGTTCATAACCGTCGCCGTCCTCCATTATAACACGAGTCTCTGCTTTGGATTGCATTGTAATAAGGAGTTGCTGACAGCAGCTGTGGCAAGTGATTTTTTCCCCCTACTTGTCTGCACCATTTTTATTTTTTTTTTTTACAGCTACTGTTGAGATGGTTTTATATCTGTGTCCACTGGTAATGTGTAGCTATTCCCTTGTGAATATAATATACATATTGTTGTTCATTTTGAAAATTATAACCCTACATGAAATACTCCTTTCATCTGCATTCCTCTGCTTTTTAATTAGTCTTGAATGGAGGTTTTTTTTCCCTTCTTCTTCTCCCCAGACTGGGACAAAAAAAAATATCACAGTTCATTGAAGTTGTATGAGTTTCCGTTTCAGGGAAAATTAGCTACCTAACAAAAATAGTGTCCATTACGACTATAAACTGAAAGACAGGCACCTATTATAATATATATAAAGGGCATCTTTTGTGAAGCTTCTTTTAAATGGGCTCACGTTCCTGGAATCATTGCAGTAGGATTACTGCAGTATTACCCTGGTCTATGGATGTGCCCTATGGATATGTGCACGCTCTCTTTGAATTTCAGGAGGTATTTAATTGAGTAAACATGTCATAGCTCCTATGCAAATGCTGGGTCTTTATTTCATCACCCGGTTCTGTAAGATTGGCGGACCTGGGAGTGGCTGTAATCCCTTCTTCTCCCGTGTTGCAGGGCATAGTGCTGCTGTGGTGATATTATAAAAAAAAAGAACAACAACACATATGCATGTCCCAGCGGGGGCGCTGATTACTGGCAGGAGCAGGTGTTTGATGAGGGGGAGGGTCTTCCTCCGCGATGGCGGAATAATTAGCCGAGCTCTCGTGTGTCTGCGCCACCATCCTGAGATTTAAGGGGAGGTTTGCATGCAACAAGGAATATTGTAAGTCAATTTAATTCAATTAATTTTTGTATTGCACCTTTCGCAACAGAGATGCCCCGAGGTGCTACATGGGCGTGTTGTGATACATTCCTGCATCATTTAGAATTATTCAAATGGGAGGACAAAGAAATGGAAGAGAGAAATCCAGGTGACAACAGAGAAGAGGAGATAAAAACTCTTAATTAGGGTGGGAAAAATATCCTATAGGGGTCCAAGGTCAACTGGCTGCCCTACTTCCCGGGGCTACTCAGCCCTCATCACAACAGGGCCAGAGTCACCCATCGTCTTGAATTATGTATTTTTGGTTCAATAGAACTCAGATTCAGTGATAAACCTCTACTGTGATGCCTGTGTTGTATTGTCTGTGTAGTGATGCCTATCATCTGCATGAATATACTGCTTAAATCAATATGAACTGCACATAGATCCAAAGATCCAGTGTCTAAAAGTAGTAGAATAATTCAGCAATAGACAAAAGAAGGGTCTCGCCTGCATCAAATGCAATACATCTTTTACCTTTATTTCAAATATTTTGAAGATCGGGGTTATCCAGCGATAATATTAAACACGTCTTAAGGTACACATCTACTCTAGCATTGGGTAGAGCCAGTAGCCAAGCAATATTGTTGTCATATTTTTGTGTTGAGGGTTAGAAACATTACGGGCGCAGGTGTCCATGTTATCGATTCAGGCAACAGATGAAGACTGCGACAGGGAAGACTGACCCCTCTGTTGCCCCATTGGTCGGATTCGCATGACATCCTTACCAATTAAAGCCATTTCATGGGCTTAATTATAAAGTAATCGATACAGACAAGTTCTGGAAAATGAGAACGTATGTGACAACTCCTGGGCATTGTTTCGTGCCCACTTTTCTTTATTAGAATGCAAAGAGCCCAATTAACGGGGCCAAAGGTTTGTCAGGAGCTACTGAAACAGGCATAATAACCACCTCCAGTGACCGTACCCCCGCGGACATCCACCCCCGCGGACATCCACCCCCGCGGACATCCACCCCCGCGGACATCCACCCCCGCGGACATCCACCCCCGCGGACATCCACCCCCGCGGACATCCACCCCCGCGGACATCCACGCCCGCGAACATCCACGCCCGCGAACATCCACCCCCGCGAACATCCACGCCCGCGAACATCCACGCCCGCGAACATCCACCCCCGCGAACATCCACGCCCGCGAACATCCACGCCCGCGAACATCCACGCCCGCGAACATCCACCCCCGCGGACATCCACCCCCGCGGACATCCACGCCCGCGGACATCCACGCCCGCGAACATCCACCCCCGCGAACATCCACGGCCGCCGGCTGTAATAAAACCTTTATATCGGTTTATCAAAATAAATAGAAATTCCTAATAAAGAAAAATGTGTGTAGGAAAATCATTTTTTAAATGTTTATGGTTCTGGAGCGTTAAAATGAAATACTACAGTGCTGTCCCCAAATGAATGGTCCTGTCATGAAACTGGCCTATGTTTGATGACTAGGTGTCATACTTCTCTGTTGAAGTCAGATGTCATGTGAAAGCAGTTCTGCATCCCAATTGAAGAAATATGTAAATATACATTATCAAGGAGCTACTCAACGTCCGGACGGGAAGATAATATTAGAAACAATATTTTTGTAACTAGAATTCAATTACTTCATGTCCAGATTTGTGCTGTTTCTGGGAAGTTCAGGAGCACTGATGCTGGCCAGACTGTTAAGAAAACTGAAACCTTGGATACCAGTCACACCCTATCATACCTGTCCTCGTCCTTGTACTTCAAAGTGTGAGTGTTTCTGCTCTGAACTATAGCAAACTAATTAAGCGATTTCATAAGCCTTACTTTGAATAGTTCATTTTTATTTTCCTAATCATGATTTGTAACCAGACCTCATTTCTTCAAGGTGACACCCTCTGTGTTTCAGTTTGTTATTCTGATCGGCACAATGTATGTAATTAAGCCAATGAAGGCTGTTAGCTTGGAATAACGCCCCTGGAGGTTTGTAACGGTTATTACAACATGCTTGACAGACACGAAAGAGAGGATGCCTGTGATTCAAGCTGCCTGTTTGTGCTTTTTCTCCGCCTGTGTTCGTGTGAGTGTGTGTGGGCATGTCCCCCCCCACCCCCCCGCTCCATGGGTAGCGCTGCAGTGTTACTACTCTTATCGGGGTTGAGGCTTTCAGTCTTGGTCCTGGCTCTGTGTTTTTTTGATGGTTTATTCCAGGTACTCCAGATTTCTCCTGCAGTCCAAACACAGGGCATTAAGTAAATTGGGGTCCCTAAATTGTGCAGAGAATGTGCAGGGACCCTGTGATGGACCGGTGTTTTGTCAAGGGACACTTGGTATGTGATTCCTGGGTTAGGTTGTAGGATCACTACAGCCCTATACTATATTGGTAGCTGGGGGTGGATGGATGGATGGATGGACAGAGGGGTGGATGGATGGACAGAGGGGTGGATGGATGGACGGACGGATGGACTTCACTTATTGATTGATTTTTTTGGAGCAACATGAGAGTTTTCTTCAGTTTAAAACAAGCGCCAGGATTTTAAGATGAATGTTTCGGTTTTCAGTTGGATGCTTTTTCTAGCTGACGATTCCCCTTATTGACTGTTAGCAAAATTATTTCTAGCAGCGGAATCGCAGCAGGCAGGCAGGATCCAGCTGGAAATTGTTCCCTAAATGAAAAGATCAGAAATATTAAAAATGAAACATTTTATGCAGAAGACATTTTAAAACCTTCTGCCAGTCTCTGCATGTAGTGGCTACATATCTGAAATGTTCGGTTTCTTTGGAATTGTGGGATTCCTACATCTGTGCCATATCTGTCGTATTGTTACATTATTATTTTTACAGTAGCTACCGTATCTGCTATATTGTATGGCTACCCCTAGCTCCCCTTCGTGTTAGTGTGTGTATATTCTCTATTTTTATTTATTAGCTATTATTCTCTGTTTTCTCCCTCCCTCATATGTTGCACTTCTCTGGTATACTGTCTCTGCACTTTTATATACTGCACCTCGGCCCTGGGGAATGTCAATCCGCACCTCTGTATGCTGCGGGTTGCATATAGATGGGATGACGGAAAAGACCCACTTGACTTGGCTTGACTTGACTTCACTTGAAATGGGCTGCACAGAAATATGGTTGAGAACCACCGTTCTGCTGTTGTCTTGCTTACAAATACCAGTTATAGTGAGATAATATCATGCCCGAAGTAGGAAACAATTAAAAGTACTATCACAGATGCAGACGATAGCAGACATTGGAGGAAAGAATGTGAAATATGGATAGGGGCGATACGACACAGAAAATAATACCCACTTTGGAAATTTTAGAAAAAAATGAGTGATGTGTAAGCAAAAATGTGATGAAAATATTTCTTCGCAATTATTTATTATCAGCCAATAGTTCATCTGATGCATTAATATCTGAGGTACAGGTGTTAGGCTGTAACATGACTCAGCTATCATAAAATTCTTAGTTTGAAGGCAGAACTTCGAAAAGTTACATTTCAAGGCATTAAGTGTTTTTCAGTCTTTTTATATATTGAAGCAGTTGTCTTTTATCATTTAATATACCACAATAACCTCTGTTAGGCAATATTTTGTGGCTGGACTTGAAAATATTCGCTGGATGCTTCAGAAATATATTTACATATATTACTGTGGTTTAGCTAAAATTGCTTTTCACTTGCTAGACTTGCAATCACAGTCATAATCACTGAACTCCATTCAAATGCATGAAGGAGTTCGTCTGTGACTCTTCCCTGTCCCCCCGCGCTGTTTCCCCAGAGCCAACATACATCACTATGGCGCCCCCTGCTTGTAGTTCCCTGAGAAACTGCAGCCTTACGGAGCAGGACTGTATCTATGGATACAAACGTGACCAAAACAACTGCCGTCTTTGTCAGTGCAGAACACGTGAGTTACAGTCACAAGTCTCGTGATAGTAGTGATGTTTCTTGTAAAACAAAAATAAAATTTAAAGCAACTTTGAAAGCATGGATGGATGGATGGATGGATGGATGGAACTACTTAGAAAAAATGTGGGCAAGGATGCAGCAGGACAGTTACCTTCATTCTGATACATTTAAATAATGTAACTGTTAATTTAATATGAGAGTAACTCCATTTGGCAGCTTAAAACTCTTTGAGAAAGTCTGTTTAGATTTAAAGTACCGCATCTGGATTGGAAGGTGTTAAGTATGAGCTGTGCTTTCTGAGGCTGATTATTTGTTTATTCTTTATTCTTTATTTATTCTCTTTACTGATGCACTAATATAATGAATGCAGACGTGTGCTTGAATCAAGTTCAAGAAGTTTATTGTCATATACACAGTAAATAAAACATGTACACGTTAGAACCATGTAATGAAATTCTTACTTTGCTTGCTCACCCTTTGAAAAAAAACATAAAATAGAACGAATAAAAAAATTATAAAAATATAAGAATCAGAATCACTCGATAAAGTGCTCAGTGCTAAATGACATATAGTAAGAGTTGGATATGAATATGGGATAAGATTAACGAGCTTTTAGCATTGTTTTTTTTTACATGCATACTATACAACAGAATGTTCTTTTATTTATTTATATATATATATATATATAAATTTATTTATTTGATTCATTAAGTTTATGAAAACTGGTGTAATCAAGTAATAGGTGATGCTTTATGAGAACAGTTATTTGGTGTATGTAATTTGTCCAAAGTAATGCGAGTGTCTTGTGATTTATATCGGCAGCCTGTATACTGTAGCTAATAAGACATCCTTATTTGATTGTTTGTTTTCCCCCTTAACTTTAGGAGAGGAGCTGTGTAGAGGCCTGATCTCAGGCTGCACGTTGGCCTGCCCTTTCGGCTTCCAGACGGACGTCCACAGCTGCGCGATATGTCAGTGTCGTCCAAGACCCAAGAAGTGCAAATCTGTGGCATGTGACAAGGACTGTCCATTTGGCTTCATGTGAGACATTCTCCATTTCTTAGTTCAGCCAAGCTCGGTTAACAAAGCCGCGAGGAGGAGGATCCGGCCTGATGTGGATTGTTAGCCACGCCCTGATTGGTCGTTCGCTGATCATGCCATGCCCTGATTGGTCATTCGCTGATCATGCTCGCTTTTTCAGCTGGAGGATCCGGCCTGATGTGGATTGTTAGCCACGCCCTGATTGGTCATTCGCTGATCATGCCACGCCCTGATTGGTCATTCGCTGATCATGCTCGCTTTTTCAGCCGGGCTTCCTCCACTGCCCTTTACACATGGTGTCATGGAGTCTTGGCCGAGGCCTGTGAATTGGCAGCCCTCAGTTGAGGTTCTGTTTGTGTCCAGGTCCCCTGGACAGCTGCAGGTGACTCGCAGCGCGGTGCAGATGATGCACAGACATGATGTGGTCCTGTCACATCTGCTTAAATGTTCCCAGATTTTAAATATCAAAATGTTATAAAGAAATGACATTTCCATCCATTAAAATTCACTAAGGGTGCTTAAATTGTGACCGAATAGGTAATAAAAGCAAAAATATTTTATTTTGAGGCTACTTCTACAGCTTTTTGGGCTGTGCATTTGCAGAGGTGACCGTATATATCGTTTGAGCAGCGGTGAACATGATGTTCTTCTGGGCTGTCTGGTAGGACAGCCGATCTGACAGCCAGAGTTTACTGCACTGTCTTCATATTTGTTGCTGCCTTAATAAAGTAACTCTTAAGGTGTCATTGAACGTTCGTGTTGTGTATCTGACCATCTATATCTGTTATCACTTCTCTCTCTTTTCCATTTTCTGAAATGAGTTACTGCCTTGAATGCTTGCATCTAAGATTCTAATTTTAGATATCTATTTATTCTCTCAAAGTTATAGCTTAGGTTCAGTCTTGGCGTGTTCATCTGAATTATTCATTTGTCTGAGGGCACCGCTTGCTCTCCAGCTCTTCTATTGATATTCTCCACGACTGAAATCACTCCTGATAGCTCCTTATCACGTCACAGAATGCGAATGGCGTGTGGTTGCTTTTCACCCCCATTATTCTTCAGATAAGCAGACAGAAAATACTGGCCGGGGTGGGGGGGGGGTCATTCATGGGAGGCATTTTAGGAATTCTAACTAAGTTAGCATGCACCTAATCAAAAAGCACTTGACTTAGAGGCGAAAAATCTTTTGCTTCATTGCCTCAGGTGGCTTGGATGAAACGAAACTGAACAGCAGTCATGCTTTCAGACAGCTGTATACTTTTCTTACTTTACCGTCTTAAAAAGAATCACATCATAGGTATCTAACAAAATATATAGATAACATAGCTCAGGCTGCAGCAGCTAAGAGGCTGTGCAACATGATAATTGTTGCAAAGTTTTCAAAGGCATTGCAGTGTAAGATTGAACTGTTTTCAATGGTTTTTATTTGTTGGAATGTCCTGAATTTTTTTTACTCTCTTTCAAAACAACTACCTTTAGAAAGAACAAGCATGGCTGCGATATCTGCCGCTGTAAGAAGTGTCCTGAGGTACCATGTGACAAGGCCTGTCCATTAGGCTTCCAGTTGGACCCGCTGGGCTGCCTCATGTGCCAGTGTCGAGGTAAGTGGCTTCCAAAGATGCAGATTCCATTAGCTGATGTCATTTCTGATTAGCCATTAGCTTTGTCTTTTGTTTGTGTTATTAGTAATGCCAAGTAACTGGGAATCACATTTATAGTAACTGAAGCATTGTTTACCACATCCAGCTTCAGTGTCAGTGAAAATTATGTGTATGATGCTGATTGGCATTGTTTATCTTCTGTCTGCGTAATCATCTGCACTAACACTATAAGGTAGCTTAAAAGTAAACATGTTGCCTAAAAATAGCTAAGAAGCACCACAGGTTCTTATGGGGAAATCAGGATTCACTGTAGCTAAAAGTGTTAAATGTATAAGGACCACATTGTTCTGATTTAACAGCCTGTTCATCTTGGGTCACTTTTTGGGCAAAAGGTTGAGAATCCCATTAGAAGCTGATGTACTCCACAGATACCTGTATTTGGTTATTTTACTTTAGTGGTTGTACTTTGATACATGGATATTTTCAGTGCATTGATGTTTTCTTGTGTCGACGTAAAAAAAGTGCAAATATATCGCTAATACTTAAATACGAGATAAACATGTTCACTCAGTATTTATCCATAATGTATTGTCTTCATACTTATTAATGTATCTTTTTGAGTGTTTTTTGTCTAATGTATATCCTAGACAAATGCAGAATGTAGCCGGCATGTCATAGTGCCACTTATCTGTATTACCTGGTGCACATACACTACATTGATAGGAATAGCAATATAATAATCAAAATATATCGTTGTTTCCCTGTCTTAATGTTATGTCTGTATTATATGTCTTGGTTTTTATATTCAGTTTATTACTTAATTGCAAATTGCAAATACTTAACTATGAAACATTACATACTAAGAGCAATATTTTTTATTTTATTTCATTGTACACATTTTAACGGAATCCCTATCCAACATCAGCACAATTTTAACATGGGGTACCTTTCACGTGTCTCTCTAATGATTTTGAGAGCAGACTTGGAGTCCTCAGTTATTTCTGATATTAATATTACTCATCTGTCATGGGCACTTCATTCTGAATAATGAATTTGACATGTGAAATATTTATGAAAGGGAGCATAGCTGTATTAATGAGGGCACTTTTAATTTGCTGTGTTTCAATCTGTGCATCCTTCATATCTCTAAGAGGGGATTTAATTAAGGTTACCCCCCCACCACCACCTTTTTAGTCTTATTTTGCCGAGATATATTGATTATATGCAGGAGCTGCTATCTAATCTGGAAGCTGTAGGAGATGAGCTTGTTGCTGGACAGCATTTAATTAGGGGACTAGAAAGCTTGAGGGTTGAGCATAGGAGCGAGTTTTGTCCGTGCGGCTCATTTCACATTACACTGCGGATATTCTGATAACTAGAGAAGTGGTTCTGGTAAATGGCACTTTCATGTGACATTGATGAAATGGGCTAATGGGCAGATTATTCAGTCGAGCCGCAAAATCAGCAAAAAAATAAATTTGCGTAGGAAGGCCGATCTCGTCGTTTTCCTATCAGCATTTGACATGTATGTGTGTCTCCCCTGTGCCGCTAGACCCAGGTGTGTCATCAGTGGCTCCGTCAGTGAAGCTGGGCTCCTGCCTGTCCATGGACGGCCGTCGGCACGAGAACGGAGAGAACTGGCACGATGGCTGCCGCGACTGCTACTGCCACAGCGGACGGGAGATGTGTGCCCTGATCTCCTGTCCCGTGCCGGCCTGTGCCAATCCCACTATCTGGTCCGGTCAGTGCTGCCCATCTTGCCCGGGTATGTTCCCGCCAGACCTGTAAGCATGAATCTAAACACACTGTTAAAACTCTACGTAGTTTTGGCTGAGATGCTCTTCTTTAGCATATCAAAGACACTGCTGGTTATATTATTCAGAATGTGAGTCGTTCTGCCCACCGGTTTTGACCCTAGTGGAGATACAGGGGAGGGATGGGCCAATTGGCTTTGTGGTTTGACTGAACTACATGACTGTTAATAAAAGGAAAAAAATCTGAGAAGTCGGTACTCTGGAAAATGTCTTGCTGAAGAGAGGATGGAGTAACAATATAAATGGAGTATGCTACTTTCACACAGGGGTGATACGAAGATTTTTTTAAGATGGGGACATAAGAGGAGACATAACTCATACGGAGAGGCCAACCTTATTATTAGCCAATGACATAATTTAAAGCCGTGTGTGACAGGGAAGGGGGCACTCCGCGAGCCAATCAGGTTTCAGCTGGGGCCAGTGCTCCTGTGGCGCCACCCCCGCATACAGCCCTGCTCTCAGCAGAGGTGGAAAGTTCAGCTCCAGAAAGTACAAATCCAGACAATGGTTTGAGTTCAGCTGAGTTCCCTGTGACTGTGACTCAGCCATCTTGGGGCCGTGGTGGTCCATGGGTTGCAGTGTACTATTCCTCTGCGGAGTGATCAGTGATTTTCTACATAAAACAGTAAGCAGTTATTGGTGCAGTGACCTGAGGTATGGAGTGCAGTGTGGTCCAGGCAAGTCAGAAATGAAAGCGGAAAGAAAGAGGACTGGAGGACAAATTATAGAGGAAGGAAGGGGAATTATCCCAGACCTTGCTATCAACATTCAGTAGGAATCTGTATTACATCAGGGAACAAATATAGACACTGGAGCGTTACAAAACAATATGCACAATGAAACGTTTTCACCTGAAGCCCTCGTTTTATTATTATTAATAATAATTATCTAAGTATTTATTTATAATTTTTTTTAAATTCTGCCCTCAGGTGACCCCGGTTCCCACAATCCCGAGCTGGGCGACCTGTCTGTGTGCCTCGCCCCAGGTGGCGAGTACTTTGTCGAGGGCGAGACTTGGAACATAGACTCCTGCACGCAGTGCACATGCCACGGCGGCAGGGTGCTGTGTGAGGCAGAGGTGTGCCCGCCGTTACTCTGCCAGAGCCCCGTCAGGACTCAGGACTCCTGCTGCCCGCACTGCCCAGGTACTGCCCATTTCCCCTGCCAGTCACAATCAGCTTCTTCTCACCTTTCCTAGATACAACAGGCATCATTGGCCAGCTACCCATAAGCATGATTGTCTGCATTATAAATTTGAAACCAGTATATAAAGAGAATGGCGTGGGCGAGACTCTCAATAAAACTCTAAAAATGAAAGTTTAGGGGTCACCAACCTTTATGAAACTGAGAGCTACTTCACGGTTACTGAGTCATACGAAGGGCTACCAGTCTGAAACGCTCCTAAACTTATCTAACCTTCATGTATAATAAACATGTTTTAAATGCTTTTTTTTTTTTTTTTTAGATATTGTCATTTTCAAATCTATATAAATGCAAATGTGATTAAAGAAGAATAGCAATGAGGACACCATGTTGGTGATCCTTGGTTTACAGCTTTAGTTTGGAATCTGAGCTCGTCCGTGTGTTTCCACGCTCTACGCTAGATGGACCCTTCACTCCGCAACCCCCCAGCAATGACCGCATGCCCAGCTACTGCCGGAACGAGGAGGGCGACATCTTCCTCGCAGCGGAGTCTTGGAAGCCTAACATGTGCTCAAGCTGCATTTGCCTGGATGGTGTCATCAGCTGCTTCTCGGAATCCTGCCCGGTGGTCGGCTGCACCAAGCCCGTGCTGCGGAAGGGACAGTGCTGTCCCTACTGCCTGGGTGAGCAACAAGGCAGGAGTGACACTGGGCCTGTTTTTATGTTTTTACCAACTGGAACTAGTCAGGCTCGGGTGGGAATCTTCACATTACAAATATCCAAAGCAGTTCTTGCCAGTTTATGTATCTGGATATTTGATCACAGTCTAGAGTCAACAGTACAACTGAACAACTCTTCCAAGGAGCGGTCCAAGTCTCGAACCACCATGCTTCCTGCTACCAGTCTTCTCTTTGTGTCCATCCATTCCTCCTCTACGATCACCGATGCAGCATAACGTCACGGTGCGCCCAGAGACTTTCCCAAGAAGCATGGAGCAGGGAACACCCTGGATGGCATGCTTGTCCATCACAGGGCACTGATTTAGAGGTGTTAGGACATGTGAGATGCACGTCTTTGGCCTACAGACGGAAACAAAGACTCCAGAGAGGAAACCCTTACAAAATGGGGCAAATCAGCACTCCTGCCAGAACTCCATTTTACTGCAGACATGCAATGAAAGATATGCTGAAAGACATGGGCTGCTTATCAATATGCATACTTGTCCATTCTTGTGTTCTCGCGTACCTGTTTAACGTCATCTTCCATTGCCAAAGTACAGTTCCAATACTCAGTAACAGAAGTATAGAGGATAGTCGTTCATGCTCCACCCCAAATATCAAGGATGCATCACATGCATCTTACCAGTAAGAATAATCCCATGATTCATTGCATCCTGAGTTTTTTCTGGGGAGGCAAATTAACAAGACTGATCTTGCCAAGAACACAACTACAGTCTTTGCGCTCTTGGTGTTGAGAAACACACATGCTCATTTTGTGTGTGCAAGTGCTTTGCCCTGAATATCTTGTGCCTTTCATCATGGGCTATACCTCCCTTGAATAGAAACCCTCATTGGATAAGGGAACACTAAAAATCGATGGATGGATGAACAGTGTAGTGAAAGACGCCTTCGATAAAAGGACATTTTCATGGTTTGCTCTAAGAGCTGAAATAAGCCGGCGAGCTCTGCCTTCCCCCTCGCTGGCCTACAAAACTGTTTCAGTATTGAGAAACTGTCCAAGCGGAAAACATTTCGAGAGCACCCTTACTTACCGGTGTACACTTGTATGCATTTGTACAGGTGGATATTTTTCAAGGAAAACATTAAGTGCCTCACTCAAGGGAGCAGCATGAAGGCCCTTTTTGGGAAGCCGCAGCTGCGCCTTCAAAAGCCCGGTTCCTTAGTCGGTGCACGACCAGCTGACCTGTTCCACTGCTCCAAATATTAGGATGGTGCATCTGCTTTTATGTCTCACCTGTTCCACTGAGTCACTTTCTCTCTAAGGATGTTTGGTCTTGTCACCTTTCAGAGGACACCGCGCCAAGGGCTGTATGCCACTTCAACGGGAAGACGTACGTGGACGAGGAGCGCTGGGACATCGACAGCTGCACGCACTGCTACTGCCTGCAGGGTCAGACCCTGTGCTCCACTGTCAGCTGCCCCGCCCTGCCCTGTCACAACCCCGTGTACATGGAGGGGAGCTGCTGTCCTCTGTGCTCAGGTACTGTCTGCAGGAGGAAGGGTGTCCATCCTTCATCTGGAAGTCAAATCCATGTTGCTACTCTGTTACTTCCTTATGTTGTCTTTCTAAAGTATGACTTCATTTAAATCTGTGTTTCTCAGCCCAGTCCTCAGGGCCACCAGACGGTCAACATTTTTGCTCCCTCCGAGCTCCAAGCACAACTCAACCAATCAAGAACACCGGATACCTGGTACAGCTGAGAGGGAGCAAAAATTGTCGACTGCTTGGGGTCCCCGAGGACTGGAATGAGAAGCACTGATTTAATTTTTCACTGATTCATTTTGACCAGTCTGGTGGCGCAACTAGCTTAGTTTAGTAGCTGAGCTTTCGGGCCTGTTAGTCAGCAGAGCCACGTCAGCACGGATGCGGGTCGGGTACAGCCCACATAGTGGCTCTCTTTGCAGGTCCGCTCAGGTACCGCTCGGTTCTTGGTGTCAGTGGAAAACTGCCATTAGTGTATTAATTCTTTTTTTAAAGCAGACAATTTTGTAAGACTAACTTTGTCGGAACTACATACAGATCCACGTGACACAGGGATGGGATGATTGACTGGGGACTTCAGTAGGGTTTCGGAACTTTATCGAACGAGGTTGTGAAAAACAAAAGGTAGACATTTTAACAGCGTGGAAAGACTAAAAAACACAGGGGCGCAAAACGGGCAGAGAGTTGTTGTGTGAAAAAGAAGGAACCAGAGAATTGTTTTTAGTCAGATTAATGAGCCGTAGGGGTATGAAGGGCTCGTCACTTGATGCTGCCCCACCTCTGAAGGTCCATGTCCTCCCCTCAACAAATTTTTATAGTGTATGACTTCAGTCTTGATGTACGTGAAATGATATGACACAGGTGTAGCAAAATGAAGGTACTCCTTCAAACTAAAGCTATTTCTTTGATAGATACCAGGAGTCACTGATAAACACTGTCTGGATTATGGGAAGCGGAACCGCATGGCTTTGTTGCTGTCATTGTGTGGAGTGCTTACCAATGAGAAGAGTGTGATCTGCTCAGCTCTATCTATTTTGTCAACTAAGTTAGAAATGGGGTGGGGGGGGGGGGTGGGGGGGATTCCCTAAAGAAGAGAGGCAAAAGCTCAGTTGAACAACGACAGCAGAACAAAGAATTCCGTGGGCAGCGGAGTTTCAGAGTAAAGCCTTTTCTTTCTTCACAGTTTGATGTTTAAAATCAAAGAGCAGGGGGATAATGTAAGGTCAGGGGAGAGTATATCAGACTCCTTTTCAGCATGCATAAGCAATACAGCTGTTTCAGTTTCCCTGACTGCAACAGAAAATACAAGCAAAGATTTGCTTTAAAAAAAGTAAAAATATATACACTGTATATACAAAAGCTGATGTGTATTTATCTGTTTGTTTGTTTGTTTATTATTTTTGCTTTTTTCAACGGCCTTCAGCCACCATCCTATAAAGCCCAGGCTTAAGAAAAGCCTGGACTGTCATTATACCTTAGACAGCTTCGCCCATCTCAGCCCAGGAAGACCAAAAAGCCTCCTTGATAAGTTATTCTCCTATGGGGAGGCTCCCATTCTGAGTTTTACCATGTTCTCTGCATTTTCTAATGATTAGCTTAACAGGGCTCCCAGGAATATGAAACGTTTTTGAAATTCTCTAGTATTATTCCTTTACTTATTTACATTTCACTTGAGCTTCATGAGGTAGCTTTTGCTGAGGAATGCAGCTATAGGGTCTCAGATGCGGCTGTTTTTAATGAGATCATTCTAAAAACAAAATATTCACATTATTTTGCATCATTTTCAAGGGAGTAAATCACGATGTAATTAGGTATTTCTTTTTTGCATTTTGAGCTGTTGTTTCTACAGAGTGTGTTGCAGAAGTGAGATTGTGTGTGTGACTGGTGACTGGTATCCCTTCCAATGCATACGACTTAGTCGGTGGGTGGGTAGGTAGGTAAGGAGGAAATTATTCTTTTTATGAAGAACATTTCTTGGGATGTGCTTCAGGCTTACCTCAACCCTGTACCAGGCAAGCAGGTATAGAGGATGAATTTGTTGATGGAAATATTATAGGTACTAGACTATGTGTTACCTGAAGTGATGAAATCTATCAACTATATTCACTTGTTTAAATTTTGTACAGCAGGATTCTTATTCTAAAGTTGTTGTATTAATACATTTCCAGATTTAGATTTAGTGAAGTCACATGATGCACGGTGATGCCAAACAGGTCTGTGAAAGAATGAAAACCACAGCATAGTTAGCACATTGGCCCGGCAGAGTGTTCCTTGCTCTGTTTCTTTGTGTTTTCTCCAAAAATAATGGATGTATTGGTTCAAAAATATATTTATATATTTTTATTAAATTAACATTGAGCTTTGGTGTTGACACAGTTACATTGATTATGAACTGTGATAATCCTCTTTCACCTGTCGATCGCTTCAGCTGAGGCATATGGTGTTCAATGATGTTCTCATAATTGGAGTCCACTGAAATTCCAAAAATCATTGTTTAAAATTTACAGGAAAGATTAGAGTCTGAGTAACTGAGTTTCTAAAGGTCCAAGGCCCAGTGAAATTAAATCAGGTTTGAGCTGATTCACAGGAACGCCTTGTGAACTGTTGCTCTCACTTTGCACTGTAACAGTTATTGGCAGGGTTCTGAACTGTAGCCCGGCTCTTGGGTTGAGGTTGAGGTTGAAGCTGACAACATGAGAAACTAATTGTAAGCAGTGGCACTCAGGAATTTCACTTTTTAGAACAAGTGTCACGTAACGCGGGGCAGCAAAACCGGCCGCTGACTTGGCCGGTGCATCATTAGACGACAAATGAGGACTGAGGGCCCTTTGCTCTATTTTTTGTCCATGCATGGGGTTCAGCCAAAAATGTGTTTACTTACTGTAATTAAGCCACAGCAAGGGAAATACGGACCTGCAGTCATATTTAAAATTATTATCGTAATTATTATTATCGTTGTTATTATTATTATTATTATTATTAATTTGTTTGTCGCAAGGCGTTCTGTTTTTTTTTTTATTTTGATGTATATCTTTTACAACTAGCACATAAACTGGAACAATGATTGTATGTTTTTCAAATGCTTTCTTTTGTATGTCCTGCTTCTACTATTACATTGTTACAATTTTCAAATGCAGCATTGTAATGTAGCCACTCAGCGGATACTTCAGTAGAGTGTGTGGGGCAGCTGTTTGAGCCAATGAAGGAACCAAAACAGAAGGCATATAAATAAGGGTCTGCAATACACTTGTATTCACACTTGTAGAATTTTATTTGTTGTGTTGTTTACAACTCGGCTTCTTTCTATGAATTGCAGAATGTATCCAATCAGATAATAAGATAATTTCCCCGTGTATGTAACTGTAAGAAAGATTACCCTAACTGTCCAAATATAGACATCAGTTTTGTGCAGTTTTTTCATCTTTGGTATTTTATATTTGTTTTCAGTCCCACAAATTGTTACATTAAAATTTATTAACTTTTCATTTTTCTGTCACATTGGACAACACATTTTACTTACTAATTGGTTTAAATTTAGGTGACAAGTACCCATGTATATATTGTATTGTGGGGACCAGATGTCCCCACAATGTGATAAAAACCTGTCTTTTGACATTGTGGGGACCACCTTTTCGGTCCTCACAAGGGGAAACTCACATTTATAAAAATCTGTGACTGCAATCAAAAAACTAAAAGTCAAAAGTCTTATATATCGTTTAGTTACTTATGGTTAAGGTTAGGGCTGGATATCAGTTATGGTTATCATAGTTATGGTTATGCCCATAGAAATGACTGGAAAGTCCATACAGTGATAGGAATGTATGAACTGTGTGTGTGTGTGTGTGTGTGTGTGTGAGACAGAGAGAGAGAGAGATTTCTATTCACTGTCATTTCATTTTCAGAAAGAGGTATTTGAAGACGTGTCCTCAAAGAATATTTTAGTATGTAGGACATTACAAATACCTGTGTCACTGGCATTGCTGTCACTGACGCGGACAGTGATAATTGTGCTTTGACAGAATGTCTCCCCATTTCTTTTCCTAGGCATGTACCCACCCACAAACATACCCATCGAAAAGACGGACCAGCGAGGTGATTCGCAGATGCACCAGCCAGCTTGGCCCACAAGAAGTGAAAACGATATAATGCCCCAGTTCAGAGGTCTGGAAGACAACCTTTCCTCAGTCTTTTCTTGGGATCAAATAGTGCAAGTTCTCTTAGTCTATTCTTGCAGTGAAAAGCTGCTCATTGTATATATTGAGTAGCACAATTGAGTGCAGAGTAACCAGTCAACTCAACCTGTGCTTGGAGTTCATTCAGTATGTTCAATAATATTGCTTCCAGTTATACAGAACAATTTATTTAGTATAGATACTGAAAACAATGCTAATCGATTTTTCTTTTGCTGAACCTCTGTAGCATTTAGGTAGTAATCAGCATGTTGCCGGAAATTTTGGAAGCTTGCAGATAGATATTTACGTTGCTGTTCCCCCTTAGTATGTCAGTAGTAATCAGCAGGACTATTTCATGTTGTTGTAGGAAATTTTGGAAGCCTGCAGATGCCGTACTTGGACGGGAAGACACCGGTGGCCAGTGAAGATGATACCTTACACTCAGTGGCCTGGGTGGCGCTGCCCGTTCTGATGATGCTCGTCACCATTTCCATCGTGTTGCTCATCAATCAGAAGAAGCAGTGGATCCCTGTTCCTTGCTATAGGACCCCCACAAAGGTAGAAAAAAACAAGAATATATATTCATGTTTATTATAAGGGTTGGAAAAATACTCTGTAAAGTTCCCATTTAGTTCTATTCAGGTAGCTCTTTGTATTGCATAGAAACCATGGTGATGCATGTGTTTGGAATGTAACACTTCAAACAGGCATCAACTGAAGGTTATTCACAAGTAGCAGTCAGTTAATGAAAGCAGAAGTGTCATTATAGATAGTCATCGGGAAAGAGATGTCCAACGTCTGATTATGCATCTTCTTGGAACTTAACTGAAAGCATGATTGAAGCACCTTGTGGATTCCCAAGGTTATTGCTGCATGCGTATACTGCACGTCTTACGCAAGACGAAAACAGTACCTTGACGATTGTGTGTGTGTGTTCAGGTATACCTTACCTTGTGTGGTTAAGGTTGTCATAATTAGCATTAGCATTTTTCCCATAGAAATGAACGAGCGGTCCCCAAAAAGATATGATTACGAGACTGTGTGTGTGTGTGTGTGTGTGTGTGTGTGTGTGTGTGTTAAATGTTATACATGACATTTAACACATAGCATCCAAGCTGCTTATAATGTAAATAGTTTAACAGCAGTAAAGGTTATTACAATGATAGTAGACAAAACCATTATTGTAGACGATGGTATGCATTGTAAAGTAAGACAGCACATGTTCTGAATGTAATTATAAAATGAAAGAACTTGAAATTTCAAAAAGTTAATGTATTGAATGTGTGAATTTTTGTGAATTATTAGTGGAAACCGAATTAGACCAGTGTCATAAAATCAGCTTTTATCGTCATTTAAGTGGAAAATGTCGAAGGATTTTTTTGTTATAAAATGTCCCTGGAAATTTTTGTTAATCTGCTATAACTAACTAACTCCTATAATGGGCAATAATTAATCACTTAAAACTTACACTTGAAAACAAAGTACTTAAATAATTAAAGCCAACTGTTATTAATTGTAATATATGTAAAATTTATTTATAGATGTTTTTTGTGTACCTGCATAATATGGTTAATATGTCAACAATTTGTTTTGCAAATGCCATTGTAACAACAGTATGGGCATGTTATGCATATTCACATACTCGTTAGTCACAATTGATACAAAGTATTACACCAGAGGGGTTTTAAGTTCAGCCCTTGATGAACACCTTCACCTTCATTTAGTCCTAAACATCATAATCATACATTCATCCTGTATCTCTTCTGTCATGTTTGATGTTCCTCAGCCTACTTGTCTGAACAACCAGTTGGTGTACGTGGACTGTCAGAAGGGCACCAAGGTCCAGGTGGACCGATCCCAGCGCATGCTCCGCATTGCCGACCCCGACTCGAGGTACAGCGGTTACTACAGCATGCAGAAGCAGAACAACCTGCAGGCCGACAGCTTCCACCAGACTGTGTGAGTGAGCTCCTGGCAAGAGGCCAACACTGTGTAGCTTATCGCCACTGTAGATACCTGAAGGACATCGCCACCAAACCACAGAATATCTCCAAAAATTGTCACCTGCCTGAAACCCCAAACAAAAAAGAATAACAGACAAACTTATCAAAAAAAATACAACATAATTAACCAAACTGAATTGAATTATCATGATTTACACAAACAAAAAAGAAAAGAAAGCAGACTGGTTTTCTGGCCTTTTTCTGGATGAATTTTGTGTGTGTGTGTGTGTGTGTGTGTGTGTGTGTGTGTCTAATGTACAGTTTTGGGATTAGGACAAACTGGCTTTTGCATCAGTGCTGTCTCTCCACATTCCTGCTTCCTTGAACTGACCTTGAAATGACATGAAAATCCTGAGCGAGTCTTTCCGAGAACACGGTAGCGCCAAAGCCCTCCTATATGAAAACGAAAAGCGGAAAACTTGCCGCTTTCTGCCCTGCATGGTGGTAGATGGGACTGCTGGACTCATGTTAATTGATACGAGGAAGAGAGCAGACTGAACACCCTGGTCAGAGACTGAATTGAGTGTTTCTTTGCCCGTCTTGGACACGTTGTCTTTGCAAACCAATTTTCAGAAAGGACAATAGGAAGAAACAATGCTAAGCTGTCACCAGAGTTGTTTTATTTTATTTTATTTTGCCAAATTTAGCAGCTTTCTTCCAGCTGTAGTGCATCTGTGTATTTTATTTTTTCTGTAGCTCCTCCAGGCCATAGGCTTCTGTATTTTACAGCCGGGGGCAGATTTACATTACACTTTCGTACAAGCCTAACAATGTTTAAACTTAAAGGTTGGAAAAATGGTATAAAAGATAAAAGTTAATATAAAAGTTTAGCGATACTTATTGATTGAATATGAAATGTATGCTTTGTAAGTGCTGCTTTTCCTTTGTTCCGAGGCCTTTCCGTTTTCCAGGTTGTAAACATATAAAAAAGGCTCCACTGGTTTTCCCTGCGTCTGATCTGAACAATCTGTTGTCCCCTAGGGTCTAACAGCAAACCGATGGCTATAGATGCTTCTTTTTTTTTTTTTTTTTTTTTGGGGGGGGAGGTGGGAATTTGCGTTACTGGTTATGTAACTGCTTCCCTTTCCATAAGCTACTTAATCATGTTACCCAAGCACCTTCCGAGTTCTTTCTCCTCTGCAGCAAACATTTTGTCTACTCCAGACATTATAGGAACACTTATGTACATATTTTATTCTACAAAAAAAAAAAAAATTACATGAAATATTGTGTGAATATATGTCTGTGTGTATGTATATGTCTTTGCATGTATGTAGGTATGTGTGTATATACACACACACATGCATGCACACATGGTTTTCTTCACATGTAAATTTTTCAACAAAAATTGAATGTATTTATGGTTCAGAAGAGAAGTTTTACTGAATGATGGGGAAATATCGAAACAGGCATTCCAGAGCCTTGTTTGAGATTTAGTCTGAGGCAGATGACAAACATCTCATTTTATTTTATTTTATTTTTGTCTTTTTTATTTTTGTTTTTTTGTTTTGTTTTGTTTTTTATGGCTGCACAAGAGTGTTTGCCGCCCTCCCAAACCCTGCACAGCTTTGGATGGAAAAAAATTTGACAAATAATGTCTCCACCATTCAAGTAGAAGATTTTCTCATAAAATTGGTTTAGACTTTTGTTTAAAGGTTGTTTCTGATCTCAGACTAAAGGTCAGAAATAGGCTGGGGTTTGGGTGGGGGTGCAAAGGAAGAATTGAAGAGTAGTGGACATGTAGTAGTTTGTCTTGGGTATATCTTAATCTATCTAAAAAAATGTCATTTGAATCATTCGTCTGGCACTTTTACCTTTTGAGTTGTTTTTTTGTTTTGTTTTTTTTTTTCCGTAAACAAATGCTTTTCATGGAAGAGTGGCCCTTTTTTGGAACCCTATGAGATCCAGTGTTATGTCCGACGTTAAATAAAATGCTTTGCCATAAAATGTCAGAGACCTGCAGGAAGTGAGAAACTGCACGGAAGGGACCTATAATCTTTTCTATATTTGCTTCTATGTGTATGTATGTACACAGCAAATTCAGTGCGGCTTTGGGTCTTATTGGATCCCATAGTCATAGCTTCAGACAACGGTCCCTCATCACTCAATCGATGGACGTAGCGAAAGAAAACTGAAAAAGTGTTCAGCGTTGACCACCTGCCAGGTGCACGTGCATTTGATGGCAAAGTGTCATACAATGAAATTTCAGACACGACTACTTATAACAACACGCTGCCGATACATAAAAACGTAGACTTCATTTTATAAAAAAAAAACTAGCAAAAACTAAGATGTTTCCTACTTTACTGCCCACAGGTTCGGTGGTTGTTACAGGATAATTTCGTATTACAGATATAGTAAAATCACTAGTAAGAAGCAACATCACAAACACCCAAATCATTGTGTTTGTTTTATTCTCTGTAATATAGAACAACAGAAATGATGAAACGTCCTGCTTGGGCAAACATCTCTCAGATTTTTCATGTGAAAAGTCACTCTTGAAAAGCATACAGAAGGCTCAGTTAAAGCTCAGTTGAAGCTCAGTTGAAGCTCTCAGCAGGATCATAAAGATATCCCACTTTATTTCCACTCGAAGCATGTTAGGACATCCTGAAATAAGATAACAGTACAATATGAACTGCCTCTTCTGCTGACATATATTGATTATATACCTTCATCTGAAATCTGTTATTTCTCGTGCCTGGATGATAGCAGTTTGTAGGCTGCTGGTTGCTCTTACAGGAGTTTTGGGAGAAATATTTCAAACAAATATACCATTCAGTGTCTTGAGAATTAAATGCATATTCTTGACCAGTTTCCCTTGATCATGTTGTCAGCTAAAAGTGCCAGCAAAACATTTACATGTATTCTGAAAATCAAATGAAATTTTATTTCATGAAAAGAGTCAGTAATATGTTAATGAATAGAAGCATACCTTACTTCAAATATTAAATTGAATTTTTCATTGACTCCGGAATCACAGGAGATGGGAGGCTGTTTAGCTGACTTGCACGGTTTGGATATCATACTGAAAACCACAGAGGTCTTTCATTTTGATCCCCTGCAGCTTTTTTTCTACAAATTGCAGGCCGACAAATGACTGATACTGTAAACAGAATAGCTTGCAATTGATCTCACAGGTGAAGCTTGAAATATTCTCAACACGTCCTCCAAGTATTGTTGTAGATACTTGAGTGTTGCTTGCCAAAACAAAGAATAGGTTGGAAAAAGAAATTTAAAAAAATAATTTATTGTTTTATGACCTTTATAATTTATTGATTAAAAAATTAAAGTTAACATATAGGAGGTTAATGATACAACTTGAAATTGTAAATTTGTTGGTCTCTCAAAGAGCATTTTAAAGGGTTTTGCTGTAATAGTCCATTGTTATTTGTCAGGTTTTTGTGGGTCTGCTGTGGCTGGTGGAAAAGTGTGAAATTTGTGGAGACCCCACTCAACTGACTGGTAATGTTCAGATTTAAACAAACATTGCATCTTCTGGAGTTATGAGATGGCACTATTCTGTACCTTGTTCCATTTCTTCTCTTATCGTTTAATTCAGAGCATTCATATCATAAATATGAATTTTTCAGTCTGTATCCTCCTGGTGTTCTTTGCTAATGTTAAAAAATAAATAAATAAAATGTGGATATTAATGATATTGCAAAAAAAAAAAAAAAAGATTTCTGAGTAAGGTAGATGAAGATATGATTTTGGAACTTCCCGTAGCACAGCATTTTTTTGCAATTTCTTGTATTTTTGTTTCTTTGCAGCACAATAAATAATTTGAAAATGGTACCTGCCTCATAGCATTCGTTACTGTACGTTTTTCTTGTATTTTCAGGTATGTTCAGATATGCTTTATTTTTGAGTATTTTTGAAGATAAACATTGCATGCAGATTTTTTTTTTTTTATAATCTGGTGCTTCGTTTACTGAAGTCTTTTCAATTTTTAGCACTAAGGAGCAGGTCAAATTCACCCAACATCTGAGAAATGCTTTCTTTCCCTTAATAGTTCCATTACATTAACGGCTCCCTTTTACCACTTCTAAATGTTAGTAACTCATTATTAACTTGTTACTCCCCTCACTGCTAACTCTGCGCCCCCCTTGCCTAGCCGGCACCCCTCACTGCTAACTCTGTGCCCCCTTGCCAAGTCAGCAGCCCCCACTGTTAAAGCGGGAGCCACATATCTAAGTGTCCCCTCTTGGTTCAATACAATCACAATATACTCTTCAAATTATAAAACACAAATTGTAAAACACAATTTAACATTAGAACATGTGCAAATTAAGAGTAACACAATAAAAACTAGTAATAATTTCTTCTGTTTTCAAAAAAGTTACTGATATCTAGTTGGATGGCTAGATGAACACCGCTTCAGTTCCCAAACTTCTCCTCAGGGGCACCTCAGCCGTTCCATGATTTTGTTAAATTTCACCACCAGCTCAATTAAATAATTAAATAAATTGGTTTTAAAAGTCAGTGACAGATTGACTAGCTGTATGAGGTGTGCTAGTGGCCAAGTCAAAAAATATATGGCTGCACTGGACGGTCGCTGCAAATACTGGGGTGATTTTAGCAGAGGTTCTGAAATGGCTAAGCTGACACACTTTGACAGGCATAATATCATAGTTTTACACCAACACAAGGATAATCTAAACATCATTTTCTTTGCCTGCCTAAGACTTTTGCACAGTACTGTGTGCGTGTGTGTGCGTGTGTGTGTGTATATATATATATATATACATGCATTGTTACACTTACATCTGAAGTAGGACTTCCCCAGAACCATCATAGTTTGTTAGTATACCAGTAGTTTGAACTACAGTAGTCCCAGGTGTGTTTAGACTTTCACAGCAGGAAGCGTGCAAAAACTCATTGTAATATTATTCCCAAATGTGACAGTTGGGATGATGGATGATAATACATTATTCATTTATTATTTAGGCTATTCATATAGTAATACCCATAACAATAATATCAACTATTCCATTATAGTGATTGTGTCAAAATAATAATATGATACACTTCTTGTACACTGTCAGAAAAAATGGTACAGCCCTGATTTTGTAGCCCAAGGTACAAACAGCATGAATGCGCCCCAATGGTACAAAAGTTCCTCAGAGTCTATTTCTGTACCTTAAAAGGTACCCTAGCTACAGGTAAGTGTACAATTGGCTGACCCCACAGCTCCAGTGACAAGTAATTATACTCTCAGAGGAACAAATTGGCACTTTTCCTCTGACAGTGTGGAGGAAAAAATAGAATTATCAGCTATTACGACTCACTTAGTGAAATAGGCTCTATCCGTGGATGCTTATTTTGTTTTGTTTTAATTTACTCACATCATAAACACACATAAATTTCTTGTCTGACAATATTTCAATGCAGTGTGTTAGTGGCTTAGTGGGATAATCGAGAACTGAGGAAACCTCACCATGATACAGCCATCAGTGATGCTCTTTTTTTCATGTCATAATGGCAATGAAAGCTCAGTGATTAAGAATTGATTAATTGTTTTTAGCCATTAATTTCCTTATTTTTCCCTTATTTCCCTTATTTTATTTGCCCCATTTAATTTTATTTTTTCATTTAATACTGTGTGTATGCATGTGTATGTGTAATGTATATATATACATATATATATGTGCTGCATGATAAATTGTTTCCGCATTGTCATCATGATGTGCACTAATCACCTTGCATTCGTTGGCACCGGTTTGCGTCTGTTGACACATCTCTTGGCAACAACCTACTTGTTTCATACACTCTATTGGTGGGTAAGTTCTATTCACAGTAGTTTATTCTGGGTAATTTTATCTCCTTTTATGTTTCATAAATGTTACAGTATTACTTGCTGAAATTTCATATATAGTGATGAGTTATTGTGATGTGATATCATGCAGGATACACTATATGTAGTGGGACACCTGGCCATTACCCCCACAGGCACCCCGTCCTAAATCTATAGGCATCAATATCAGGTTGCCCCCCCCCCCCCCTCCTTTGCAGCTATAATAGCTGGCACTCTTCTGGGAAGGCTTTCCACTGGATTTTGGAGTTTGTATGTGGGAAATTTTCCCCATTCATCCAGAAGAGCATTTGTGAGGTCAGGCATGGATGCTGGACATGAAGGCCTGGCTCACACACTTTTTAGTTCATCCCAAAGGTATTAAATGGGGTTTAAGTCAGTGCCCTGTGCAAGCCATTCTTCCACACCAAACTCACCCTACCGTGTCTTTGTGGACCTTGCTTCTGCACTGGGGCACAGTCATGCTGGAACAGGAAAAGGCCGCCCCCAAACTGTACCCACAAAGTTATGAGCATAGAATTGTCAAAAGGGGCCCAGCCCAACCCCCGAAAAACAGCCTCATACCATTGCCCCATCTACACCAAACTTTAGAGCTGGCACAATGCAGTCAGGCAGGTAATGTTCTCCTGGCATCCGTTAAACCAGACTCATCCATTAGACTGCCAGACAGAGAAGTGTGATTTGTCTCTCCACGGAACACATTTCCACTGCTCGAGAGTCCAGTGGAGATGTGCTTTACACCACTCCATCCAACGCTTGGCATTGTGCTTGGTGATGGTAGGTTTGCCTGCAGCTCCTCGGCCATGGAAGCCCATTCCATGAAGCTCCCAGCGCACAGTTTTTATGCTGGGGTTAGTGCCAGAGGAAGTTTGGAACTCTGCAGTTAATGAGTCAACAGAGCTTTAGCGACTTTTACACACTATGTGCCTCAGAACTTGGCAACCCTGCTCTGTTATTTTACTTCGTGGCTGAGCTTCTGCTGTTCCTAAACACTTCCACTTTGCAATAATACCACGTACAGACCATGGAATATCTATCAGGGATGAAATTTCAAGAACTTATTTATTGCAAAGGTGGCATCGTATAACGGTACCATGCTTGAATTCACCGGGCTCTTCAGAACCACCCATTCTTTCACAAATGTTTGTAAACCAGACTGCATGGCTAGGTGCTTGATTTTATACAGCATTGGCAATGGATCTGAATGACACATCTGAATTCAATGATTAAGTGTTGCGTCTCAATACTCTCCTGCATATAATGTATATTTATATATGTAATGAATAAGTAATAAGTAACAAAAGTGGTTAAACAACATCCTTTCCAATCATACTATACTCGTGATCCAAGAAATGCATAAAAAAGCAAGATTATTGCACATTTTCAGCTCACTCACATGATGTTGCCCACCCACCCCCCGATTGCATTTCCTGCCATCAAAAATGCCACCAGGAAATAACCGTAGCTCGAGAGCAGCACACTACACAACTTAACGACAGTGTTTACGAAATTTAGTTCGAACTATGGTTTTGGGTAGCCCCAGTGTTGTTTAATGATGGTTTGTACTATACATGTTTAAACTTTAAACTATAGTTTTGGGAAACACTTGCATTGCAACTGCATAGTCCCAACTGTATATTTTGCCAGTGTAGTCAGCAACTGTGCTTTTGCGAAATGCACCACAGGATGGAATAATGTTGCTGGTCTCTATTCAAAATCTGTAACAGAGTCTTCATTCTAGTGCACGATAAAAGTATTTTGATACAGATGGTATTATGTCATTCTATGTATTATTTTGAAAATATACTGATATACCGTAAACATTTGATATACCACTCAGCCCAAATGGTCCATCTCGTTTCATTGTCTGGGGTTTCATTGTCCCCTGGAAACCTCCATTGTTTTGAGAGTGGATTTGCAGTGTTTTTTGTTTTGCATGACTTTTCAGAATTCGTAAGTATTTTCTGACTTTGTAGCACATTGACACTTAGCCGCCATAGCGTGCGGATCAGTGACCAGCAGTAGTCCCTTGTTCTGGATGTGCTACTCTTCTTCAGAGACTGACCTCACCATACAGCATCCTGACACTGATACTGTACCTGTTGAATTAAACGTCTTCGGTTCTCGAGGGTGGAGAGTTCTAAGCGGAATGTATAGAATTCTCAGATATGGTGCATACAGATAGATTGGCTAACGCAGGATTTTTTTGGTGTTTCTTTTAAGCAGTTCACATGGAACATGGAGAGCAATGTTCTTACGTACAACGCAAAAAAAAAAAAAACCCACATAATTACCTTCATTTCATTTCATCCATTTCCCTGATGACGTCCCCTGTGAAAATTACAGCATTTTAAAGAAAGCAATCAGGGAGACTGTTTTGTTGTATTTTTAGTCACCAAATTATTTGAATTGTTCAGAATAACATTAATTTCCATGTTTATGTTTGCTGTGTTTGATGCATCTGTTTATGTATAAATTTTAGAATGTAAATGTACCTATTTACTAGTTTGACAAAAACATTGTGCCATATGTCTGAACAGAATGTTGTTTTTTTACGCCGGATATTACTTTGGAACATTTAGCTTGATAGCCACATTTCATCTATCGCTTTCATTTTCCCACAGGACTGCAATTTGAGCAACACTGGCTTTTGCCACATTTAATGATTGTACTGCTTTGAGATTTCAGGAGTTGGTATTCTGTGTTTTTCAGGTTTCATATGGTTCCTCTCTAGTCTGGAACACTTACCAAAATCTCAGTTGAAGCAGATCAAAGCTCACCGCGTCATGTCATGCTGGATAGGACGAAGCTATTTGTCAAACAGGGGCTGGTAGATGTTCTCGACTGTAAAAATGGAATAAAGAATATAAAATGTGCCACAGGAGAGGGAACTATAAGTGAGGTACTCTGCAGAGGTCTTCTTAGATGAGGGAACACACATCAATATGCTTATTAAAAATTGCATCTTCTCAAGATCATTTTGGAGGACACAGAGTGTAAGTCTGAGTATTCAGAAGTAGAGTCATTGTAGGTACAGGTATTATATTGTGTGATGTGCCACTGTATCTCGGTCCAAGTCCTGTTGGGTTATTATTATTTTTTTTATATATTTTTTCTCTCTAAGCTCTTAATCATGTCTGCTTTATTGAGCTGACAGTTGACCAAAATCAATTTAATATCCAAAATGTATTGCATTGACGGGGGTTGGGGGTACGTATAATTTTCTTTTCTTTTTAGTCTTGAGGAATATAGGCAATACAATAAGTATATGTATTGAAATGCTTTTACACTGGTGGCATGTGACTCAGTGGTCACTGTTGCCTCACACGTCAAAGGTTCAGGGTTTAAATCACACCCGATTAGTTCGGGTTCCCCCCAATTTGGGGGGACTTCATCCAGGCTTTGCTTCTGCTGTGCAGAGATGTGCTGGTAGCTTAGCCAGTGTCTTTATATTGCTGATAATGTCTTCATGTATGTTTCCGGTGACAAACTGGCATCACATCCAGGATCATCCTCTGCCCCGTGCTGCCTGGGATTAGCCTCCAGATTAAAACATCTATCGATGGATGGATTGATTCTTTATTCTTGTGCAAGTTTTTGCTTATTAGCACAACACATCAGTCCACTAAGAAGATTTGTAGGCATAAGTCAGTGATAGTTATAACAATTCAGTCCAGTCTAAAAGCAACTCTAGTATTGTAGACCAGGGTTGACAGACATTTATTCCTATTTGACCTTGGAGAGCCGCTAGAGTTGTACCATTGAAGTGGATTGAAAACCAAATAATATCCACCAGAGTAAATATATGCAGATACATAAACGGGACTATTTGCTTGACAAATAAACTAATAGCTAATTCTCGCTTTAAAGCCTGTGTGAAAACACATTGCAACACATAACATCCAGATCAAGTCTATGGGCAAAGAAGATGTGCTTGGTTCCCAGTCTGGTGGTGGAATGAGGACACCAAGTGGTCAGACGTAGGAGTGACACGAAGGTGTCCGTTTTCAGTATTCGTCTTGGGAAAAATGAAAGGACAGCTTTCAGTGGAAACAAAACAGGAAATACAGATGTGAGGAAGTAAATCTTATAAATGGGTATTCAAAGTGAGTGCCAAAGATTACACGCTACCACAGCACACATACTGCATAATACCTTTCAATCATCATTTTCTTCTTTTTCTGTTCACCGGTCATTTAAATATTCATTTCTAACATTAAACCACATAAACATACTGGTTTACCTTTGGATATACAAATATGAATGATTACACACAGAATGATGTATTTCAATCTGCATTATTGTTCAGAAAATTACTGCTTAAGATTTTTTGTTTGCTTCTATTGTCGCACACTGCAGGCTGTGGCCTAATTTAAAAGGATGCCAGCCAGACTGAAAAGACTTTAATTTCACTGCTGTCAATACTGTGACAAGTAATCATACAGCGACGAATGCTCGCTGACACTTTCCTAGCAATACGGCAAGAAATTATGATTGCGACCTTCCAAAAGTCCAAGCGCCCAACGGCGCCCCCCCCGCCTTACTGCGTGCACAGTTGGCCACATCTCAAAAGTGCAATTCTTCAGAACTACACCAATTAATCATAGGCTAGCAAATGTGGTAACAGTTTGAGGAAGAAACTTTACGAGTGGCCAATCCCGCCAGTGATTTTTTATTTTTTTTTATCGTCAGCATTAATTTAATTGACTCCCTTTTCATAATACTAAAACTAAATGTATTGTTATTACATCATTTTAATAGTCGGTGTCTCTGATGTGTTTGAAAGGTAAACCTGGTAAACTGAATATGCATCGGTCCAAAACTGAAGCATTAACACCTTAATCACTCATATACAGCCCTGGAAAAAATTTAAGAGACCACTTTATATTTAACAAATCTGTATTTTTAAATCATGGTTTAATTCTGGTTCTGCTGGCAGAGGCTACGCTGAGCAGCAAGATGCTTTCTGGTTCAGAATTTCCAAGACGGCAGTAAACAAGAATAAGGTGAAGCAGGAGACACTGGGAAGGACCAGAAACCAGCCAGGTAGAGGGCGGAAGCGATAAAGCAAGAAAGAAGCCCTTCATCAGTGAGAACCAGGGAAGAACCAGGCTGCAGTTAGCAGAAAAATATATATTATTCACAGAGGAATACCCATAATGAAATGAGTGAAACAAAAAATTGTGCTGTGGTCTCTTAATTTTTTCCGCAGCTGCATGTGCATTTAGCAAAGTCTCACCAATTTCATATTCATGAAAATACAGGTATCCATAATAAAAGCTGACTGAAAGTGTAACTATAATTTGTGCTGCGAATCTGCTTAAAACTGCACCTCAAATGATACATTTTAAGATTCAGAGCAAAACTATTTTGAACCAATGCCGTATATATCAGTTTCAGCCTGAGAAGAGCACGACTTTGAAAATTTAGATGACTCTGTTAATCCTTGTTTTACTGAGACAGTTGTGTTAATGTGTTAAAAGCTTGGTACTGACATTATTCGGTCCTAGGGGGACTAAGGATATTCCCAGTGTGACTGAGAGGTTAATCGTTATGCGGGCGTCCAGGGATTAAATCCCATGGTATCAGACATCACAGTCCCTATGTAGCCATTACTAATGCCACAATCTGCTGCAACGAGAAAGCAAAATGGCTTAACATTAGCCTTCGTTTGATTTCAGAAGATCCTGCAAAGTATCTTTACTGGATGAGTGTTTGATGCAGGTATGTCCTATTCAATATATATCCTGTATATCACTATGCTTGAATTTGTCATCTATGCAAATATTTTAACCATTTATAAAAGGCAGGTAGTCATACAATCCTACTGTATATTTTTTCTAAACAGCAGTAATTACTATGGCTCTGATATTATGCACAGTAACCTCATAAACAACACGCATATGTTGCTTGAAGTGGTAGTGAACTCTGCAGATTCACTATTCAGTTATGAACAGTCTAATGCATCTGTAGAAACGGGGTACTTTTGGTTCCAGCAGCGACTCCAGCTTTGCTCTTTGTTTGATTAGCACGGTTAAGGAGGAGCTTAAGTTAAGTACTGCTGACAGAAGGGCTGCTCTTTGTGCCTGGGAAATCCACAGCCGTGGTGAGACATGCTGTCCTTCGTGAATAAACACATGGGAAATATCGGGCACCCTGTACTGAAGTCCATCCCTTGTAGAACACAACAGTACACTGGAAGTTCAAATAAGAGTGACAAAGCAGAATTGTCCAAAAATGCATTAATAGCAGAAAAGACTGTTTGTTTTGACATGAGTTATGAGAGCTAGAGAGCAGGGAAGATGCCCCCCAGCCCAGCGGTCGGAATTCTCTGTAATGTGTGACGTATGCAGCATCCTGTCCAAATGTCTGCCGTGTGATTTTTTGTGATCAGCTGTGAACTACAACAATCATCAGTAAGTAAGAAGTTACTGGAAGTGGGTGGATAAAGGTATTGAACTCAATAAGAAAACTAACCACAATATAAACTGTAAACTTGTGCATTTTTCTGAATTTTCTGCAGAGAAATCCTACCCACTGTGCCTTGTGTGACTGTGACATTACTGGGACATACAGCAGGGTTCTGTTAAAACAGACATTTCAATAAAGCATTTTTGCCCCCGTCTGCTGGAATACACTGACTTTCATGTTTCTGTTCTTATAGGACAGTGTTAAAGTGCTTGTGCCCTTCACCTCCGGTTTTCCAGCTGTATGCTGACCAATGGGCTCACAGGATTACATCTTTTGATGTTTCATCCAGCCCTGTGTTGTGTTTTTAGTGTCTTCATTGACATTCTCAGGTGTTCCAGAGTCCCACACATGCTGAAACACAAGTATTCTGTCCTCATTCTGTTTATATGGAGTTATAACAGTACATTTAAAGAAGAGGTTACATAATCCAACACAAGCAAACACACCCCTTGTGAAAGAATGCATGCAAAAAAATGCTAAATATGAATAGTGCTTTATATTGTAGAACTTTATATTGTAACTAATGTAGTACTTGATGTGTGGTATTTCAATAACATAAGCTTGAGCTGATACGTTATAATGTGGAATTTTTTGCAGTAGCCTTTAACATAGTTTATTTTATGTTATTTATGGTTTATTTGACATGGACGGCGCACATTAATAAACATAGAATGTAAATGTGCCAGAATCAGCCAAAATGGCTACTTTACATCTGTTGTCCATGGACCGATGGTAACAGGTCAGATGCATATTAAAAGAAACAAAGTACATCAAATATACATAGATCATAATAAAAGAAGTAAAAAGACACATAAAACATACAAGAAGAGAAGGGTCAGTAAATATAGGGAGAAAAGAATAATAATAAATACATAAAAAAGCGAAAGACAGAACATGGCTGATGGCAGTAGTGATATAAATAAAGCAGCGCCCAGATACAACGAACTGGAGGTGCTGGGTAGTGTGATGTTATTTAGTGTTGACATGTTTGGAGGCTAATTAAACATGTTTTTAAATTGTGTTTGAATGTGTGGTATGTTTTTATGTCTCTGATGTGGGATGGAATCGTGTTCCACTCAGGTGCAGCTCTAATGGAAACCGCAGATTGGCCAAAAACTGCTTTTTCTCATCTGAATTATACAGTCACCTCTAATTGTACGTCTTGTAGATATATTTGTAGATGAACCTGTTTTTATGAATTGTCTTAAAACTGAAGGAGCATGTCCATTGATAATCGTATATGTTAGACATAAGTTTGTGTATTTAACAAGGTTTTCCCAACTCAGAAGTTTATATTTAGTTAAAATGAGACAGTGGTGATGATGTCTAGGTCTAGTTAACAGCTAGCAGTGTTTTCTTCTACATTATATCACATATTATTTATTGTTATTGAGTTCTTGGGTCTACAAAACAAACAAACAAAAAAAAAAACTGGCTACTCTACTAATGTATTTTTTCATCTGCAATCCCAAAATTTGCCACAAAGAGGAGCACAAGAGCAATCAAACTAGCACAGATATGCTTACACAACTTATAACTATGACTATATTCAGTAATATTTCCCAAATGTATGTTTTCAGTGATTTATGGAATGCAAGTTTACAACAGATTGTTAGCCTTTAATTACATCACCTGCCCCTGCTGAGCCTTCATTGGTTAAATTGGGCAGAAAATGTAAACCTGATGAATAGTGTGGTACAGGGTTATGGATTCAGGTCCTGATGCAGTTATCCTTGTAACCTTGAGCTAGTGATTGGACCTCAGAAGGTCCAACATTCATATATAGTAACCTTGTACACTGGTTGTGCTGAAGGGTACGTACTGCAGGATACTGGAGAACAGCATTTCATATTACTGGCATCAAACAGCCACGTTACACTTCAAGAATCTGCTTAGTAACAGCAACAGCCACATAATTCCAGTTATTATCGACCACTTCAAAGTTTCAAGGTTTCAACTAGTGGATTGAATACCACAAACAAGAAGGTTTGAGCTGTAGTATTGACCTGGTTCTTAAGAATGTGCTTCACCAATAACATCCTTGTTTGTTTCTCTAATAACAATCTTTGTGTCCATGTTGAGTAACTGGCATCCATTCATTTTGGATAATCACTTATCCAGTGTAGGGTCACATTGAGGCCAGAGCCTGTCTTAATAAACACAGAGCATGAGGCAGGGGACACTCCATGCTCGCAAAACTGGAGAGGCAAATCGACTCCACGCCTCTTGGTCTGCCATAGTGCTAACCGTTTAGCTGCTGTGTTGAGGAATACCTTGTACCCGTCCATCAGTCCATCTTCCAGTTGCCTATGTCCTCACACTGCGTTACGTGTACCAACAGTGGTACTCTTCAGCGCCCCCAAGTGGTACATGAGAAGACTGTGATATTATGCTCTGTGCACTGAAAAAGAAGAGGAATTGTATACTTAATACCTCCTGCATGGATATCAGTGCTTAAACGTGGATCTAGAGCCTAACTGAAATCTATCACATTCTGGGTTACATCCCAGTGAAATTACACTAATAATTTACATCAAACATACTACAATGAATCTTTTCTAAAGTGGAGCACGAACAGCCCAGCTTTGTCCATAATTTGATACAGCATCAATAGACAGTACAGAGGACTGTGGAAAAGAGTCTTATCCGTCTCTAAACCAATCAGATTTCAGATATTTTTATCCTATTGTGAGAAATGAGGCAGAGAAAGCTGCTACAGAACTTTAAGTAGTACTTTAAAATGAGCAGTGCACATATACATTAATAATATTGAAAACAAAATTTCCAAATGTTGTGTAATGTAAATGTTGTGTTCTGTAAATTTGTTTTATTATTGTACTTCAATAACCCCTTCTGTGATCAAATTTTGGCTTGGTATGCCGTTGCATGTTATTCATAATTAACAAGCAAAGCAAGACACATCCATCACCTAATCATCTTAGCTGTCCTAGTGCTGGCCTCTGTTCCAGCAGCCTCAAGTTAATGTAATAGTTTGCTACACTGAGGAGCCAACATGAATATCAGAATGGCCAACAAAAGCAACCTTGCAGAAACACATAATAAAATATTATTTATAAATACATCATTCTAGCAGGTATCTTTTGCAAAG
Source organism: Paramormyrops kingsleyae (assembly GCF_048594095.1). Lineage (NCBI taxonomy): Eukaryota > Metazoa > Chordata > Actinopteri > Osteoglossiformes > Mormyridae > Paramormyrops > Paramormyrops kingsleyae. The sequence continues at coordinate 2,085,977 of NC_132810.1, forward strand.
ACAGAAATAGGGAAGTTTAGTCTTAAAGTGTTCCCTGAGGCTATAGCCTTTAAGCATATAGAAAACCAAGAGCCATAATTTATTAAGAAAACAAAGCACATTGTCATTCCTCATTCATTTGTGTTATATGTGTGCCTTTCTGTGAGTGACTGCAAATGGTACATGCATTTAGCTGTAAGGTAAACGTTCATAATGGTAAAGTAAACAGCTTCCATAGCTATGTGCAGGGCTGCCAACTCTCACGCGTCTGGCATGACTCTCACTCTTTCAGACTCTCACGCTCACCCAAGACATCATATGGTAAATCTCTATTATTCCATTATAAACCTAAAATTAGCTACATCAAGAGTGTTGGGCGAAGGGGAGTTAGGACGATTCCAAATTTGGAAAATAACTGGATTGGAGGGCCCAAAATCTCCAGAAAGACCCCTGTGTGCTGATATCCTGAAACCCCATCAAATACATTCATAGCTTTTTCGTGGAAATCAAATTTGCCTGTTAAGGGTTCAAGTCTTTTAAGGTTTCAGTCAGCAGCAGCAGCAGCAGCTTATTCTTATTTAAACTCACAGAACATACTGGCTGAGCCATTGGTGTGTGGTAGGAGTAATTATCTGAAAATTAACCAAAACATTTCCCCTGAAAGATGGAAATATATAAGTGAAGTCTATATCATTTCCGCATATCTATTCGCAAGGTTTAACAACCAATAACTGCAGGCACGTTTTAGCTCCTAGCCGTCATCAAGGCTGGTCAGGTGCCGGCGGGTAAACCCGGGATGGCCTGCAGGGCGTCTTGGATGTGAAAGTGTCTTATGCACGTGACGCACATGCCTTAAAGCCATGGATCCACTGCTCTTATTTATGATGCACCTCCTCACTCACAGTAATTCCCGCATGGCGGCAAAGAGCCCCTTCCCTTCCCTTCCCTTCCCTGGCTCCATTCTTACATAAAGGCTCTCAGTACTGGAGCTCCAACATATCCATTCATTTGCAAAGTACATTAGTAGATCTGCAATATTTGAGCCTCTTACTGACTGTTATCCTCTTATTGAACCTGCTGATCCCAGTTACCAACAGTAGGGAGGAATTGCAGGGTTATTCCCAATGAGTGCAAGATGCTTTGCAGGTATTATGACAGGGTGATGATGTTCAATTAAATACCAGTCGAACAACAGAATTTGTAAAGGAATGACTAAGTTAATGTCACTGTATGGAAAGCGTAATGTTTGTTCTGTGATACTTTTGCACATTTTTCTCAAGAAAGATATGATTGCTTTATAATATTGAATATTCACTTTACAATCAAGAACAAACACAGGCCATGTGGAGTTATGCACTTATGTGTCAAAATTCTTTAAACTCAAAATAATAACATGGATTTGTGGATTTTGTGGTTCATTAGCTAAATGAATGAGTGCAGCTTTATCTGACGTGAGTTAATTGAATTTTCTAAGCGAGACCTGGGGAAGAACGCTTTTAGAACAGCTCCATGAAGTATCCATCTCCCAACCATGTAGGGGTCACAGAGCAAGGACACACCAGTGTAATGCAGAGCACATACACACTGCAGGTCATTTAGAAATGCCAATCAGCCTAATTACTCGTATTTAACCCGCACAAGGAAACTTGCAAGATATGGGGAGAACATGTGAATCGCACATCATTCAGAGAGGAGGTGAGATCTGAACCCCTAGTAACTGAGGTATGATGCAACAGAGCTACTCATAATGCTACCATGCTACCTGTTAGGCATTAAGTGGTAAATGGAAATGAAACAGTTCAAAGAGCATATAAAGCACTTTGCTAATACAGTGGCTGTTATTTTTGTTATTTTTAATGAAGAGTCAGTTGCTACCCTGGCGTCAGCAGTGATTGCCCTGTATGTTTGCCTGTACAGTGAGAGCCCATTATAAATACAGTTGATGTGTGTGATATTCTCGTGCTGGGGATGGATCACTATAATCCTGGATTCCTTCTTCCATCTCAGGGAATGATTTTTATAGTGAATGCTGGGTTTGCGGCGTATTATATTCTGAGAAATCGGGTGGGAAAGAAAAACCAAACTTAAAATTGTGCAATCAGTCTGTAAGGGATTCTTAGTAATATGGTCCAGTTATGAAATCACTTTGTCATCGGCTCAACTGAAATCCCGGTCAGCTGACTGCACATGCTCTGAATCACTAGACGTCAGGTTAATATCAAACTCACAGTTTAAAAACAGACAAACCGTTCGTTGGATTCACAGTCAGTTCATTTTCTCAGCTTTCTCATACAAAACGATTTGCAAAGCTTACAATTCAGCCTAACTCCAGAAAAGAGTCTTTATATTGATGTGCCTTAAATGTGTTTCTCTGCAATACAGTCTCCTGTGACCTGCATCTGCAATATTTTTGTTCAGCTCCATAATCACTGTTAAGTAAAACATCCCAGCTAATTGACATTATACAATTTTACTGTGCACAGGAGCTCTTTAATACACAGGTTTACCCAAGCTGAACCCCAGAAGCCCCCAGCCTAGTCGACAACTACACGCCTTTATAAAATAGTGGGGGAGAGCTCTGACATCACAAGTAGCCCAGAGGCCTTGGGCCATGGTGAAGTTCTCAGATATTTTATGAATAGAAGGCCACGCCCTCTCCGCTGCTCTTCCTGTCTGGTGCCGCGAAGCATAAGATCCCGCTGAGCTGACGGCTGTGACGCAGAGCTCCTCCTCCTCCTCCTCCTCCTCCTCCTCACATGATCGCTCAGCAGGTCGGCATCCTCACACGCCATGGAGCCATTCCAGATTTCAGTGGCCAGATTGTCTGCCCCTCTCACCCCTAACCACTGACCGCAGACACTTTCGGAATAATCTATGGATATATATCCTTCTCTATGAACCGATTTCCTTTGCTCCCGAGTGTCAGGCAGTTTAATATTTTACTTCTTGACTAAAACTACGCAATTTAAATTGAACACTATTGAGTACTTGATTTCTGTAATAGACTTTTATTGATTTCACCGCAATGCCCTTTTGTCTAGTTGAGGAAAGGGGTCTCCTTTTTCACCCATCTGTTTTTCCATGAGCACTTAAACTCCGTAGGGTCACAGTGAGCGTGGAACCTACACTTACAGTATGGCTGGGCGGGTGTACAGTACATCACACAGACACACACCGACACAGCGAGAGTTACACACTGAGATCCGCCTACACCACATTTCATTAGACTGCGGAGCAAAACCTGATTATCCAGATTTATACTACGACACTGTCGAATTCTAGAATCTGAAGGGTGTTGATTAATTTTCTATAACTGCACATTCAGTGCCAGCCAGGCGAATAACAATAGTAAATCAATGCGCGATTATGATCTTTAATTCAAACGTTGCTTAATGGAAACTATAAAAGGATACAAATGGCTACAAGTCACTTAGGTAGCAACAGTGTTTCACGCTGAGGACCTATGGTTAGTGGTAAGATACCAAAATGATTTACCATTGTAATGCACTTATAGTCCAGACAGACTTTACAGTCCTGTTTAACCTGCCTAAACAAGATGGTACACAAGTCCAGTTTTAATAATAGATAATCACTAAATAAGTCAGGTTTTGCCCATAATGCACCTGAATACCAAGATGTATATAAAGCTTAATAAATCAATGGCTTCTCATCCGGAAGTTCTTCCCTCATGGGAATTATACTTACACAAAAATGTTCTGAAAGCAGAACGAAAAATGATTGGTTCAGAGAGATAACCAATCAGATTATAGATGAGTTGGGACCAATAAACTAGATGAGGCCAGATCAACCAATCAGATGTCTTGGTTACGCCTCCTCTACAATCTGATCGGTGATCTCACTGAACCAATCATATTTCGTTATTCTTTATTCTTGAATAAAAGTGTCTGGTTGACATTAACCTTTCCATAACCTATGCAAACCAGCAACCTCAGTATTTCCCACAGAGCCACTGTGCTGAGGGTCTTGATTACTCAAAATCGAACTCAGGTCATCATTAAACAAAAAAGACAAATATCATTCGTATTGCTAACTTAACAGCTGCTCTGCTTTTTCAATATCTGCACTTACCGATGTCTGGCTTCCCTTCAGTGGGTACAATAAGTCTCATTCAGTCATATTGAAAAAGTCATTCAAGAAAGACATGGAAGAACATTATTTTCCGTGCAAGAATGAGTACAGCAGGGTGAGCGTGGAATGAATGTAAATATGAATACATTTACATATTTTTTGTTTTACATGTAAAAATATACAGCACAATAGGTGATACATAAATGGCAAATGATTCCAGACTGCTGCGTTTACTCAGAGATGAGGTTTTAGGTTATATCAATGTATATATAAAATAACTAACCAGCGTTTTTTCTGTTAAAGCTACAGCAGATTTCTAGGGACTTGAGGGACTGAATCTTTGAGGATGGGCATTTTTGTAACATATGACCAAAATGGAAATATGCAGGTACAGAAACCTCTGGCAGTAAAGTAACATCATACTGAATAAGGAAAATATGTTCTTCTCTCTGTAGCACCCAGGCACAGATTATTGCGCAGGTTATAGCCCCCATCCCAACAGCAAGGGCCCTATCCCAACGTGGAAAACATGGGACAGTTAGTTAAATCCTGTCCGTCCCAATGTCAGTCTCAGGCTGCTAGATAAGTTAACAGGGCAGTTCACCCTAAAAGTAAAAAAGGTAGGTTTTGGACGGGCATTAGAGCTAGTTAAGTATCCATCAAGGTTGTTCTGCTGGAAGTAGCCTAGTTTTAGAGATATCTGCCTTAGAAATGTTGGGCTTCTCTTGAATATAATTCGACTGAATGACGTTCTTTCTGTAGCGTTTAAAAAGCCAAAAAATACATTAGAAAAATTCAACAGTAATGTCTCTTACCAGAAATCATGACCACATTACTCAAGATAATCTACAAACTTGGTAGCGAGCAGTTTAATGTAGGAACTATTTCCTTTTACCGAACTCCACACACCAATCATATCACTACGCAGACGATATCGTCGGGGTGCTCCTGCTTGCATCTTCTGCACAGTGATTAAAAAACAGCTAAATTATGCAGCTTAGTATTTAACATAATATCAATTTATACATTATATAGTCTGTGGGTCCAGTGTAAAACTACCCCTTAACAGGGTAAACAGGGGCATATGAACCTAGAGGAAGGGGGACAACATTTAAGTTGGTTTCATTCATTCCCCACAATAAATAAACCTTTGTGTTTAAATTATTAAATTGTGTCCCCTCACAGTATCAAATGCTCTTTTATGCCATTGAGGGTAAAGATGAAGTTGTCCAGCCTAACTAGTGAAGTGTCCCTCTATACAGCTTTGTCAGGGTGTCCTATGCTGACGTAGAATGTTGATGCAGGGAAGGTTGTCCTCCTTACGGGCGTGACCATTCATTCACAGGGAAGTTGCAGCACGAGCTGTCACGCACCCGCAGAGCGCGAGGTGTGATGCCCCCTGACTGGATGCCAGCTCACCACAGGGCACAGAGACAAACTTACACATAGGGCAGTTTACAGATACCAGGTCACATCACTGCGTGCTTTTGGGTGGTGGAAGGAAATCACAGCACCGGTGGGTTCTTTCCATTTTTTGTTTTTTGATTGCATTCACCAGTCTTTGTGGGGACCTGAAATATGGTCCCCACAATGTTTTTTTTTTTAGGTTTTCATCACATTGTGGGTAACATTTGATCCCCATAATGTTATTTAACCATAATCCACACACACACAAATGCATGCACACAAGTTTGTAATTAAATCTTTTATATAAAAATCTAATTATATATCAATTATATAACTTCTATGGGGAAAACTCTAATCCCAACATGATAACCTTAACCCCTACCCAGTCCTAACCTTAACCATAAGTAACCAAACACATTATGGGACTTTTCGCATTTTTACTTTTTTGACTGCATTCACAGATCTTTGTGGGAACATGAAAAATTGTCCCCACAAGTCAAAGAAACAGGTTCCCAGAAGTTCTCCTCCTTTTGAGCTTATAAATGACACTTTTTCATCCTCCCCCAGCCGGCAAATACACGGAAGGGGGACGCCTCTCGGTTGGCCAAAAGTCCGCCACGACAAACCAATCAGCCCTGCGGGAAAAAGCCCAGTATGCCAGATGGCCAGTCGAGTCCCGCCTCTGACACCCAGTCATATGACATAAATATTAACAGTTATTAGCTTACACTTTATGGTAACATTTGGCTTTCTTAAACAACTGCTCTTTCCATCATAATGACGTCAAAATAAGAAGATCAGTCAGAAATAATGGTTAAGAGTGCTGAAGCAGCCCAGGTACTTATTTCAGATGAACAACTGACAGATGCGTGACTTGGAAGAGTGTGACACAATGCAGCAGATGGACAAATGTGGGATGGCATCTAGAGAATTAGTCATCACACACTTCAGCCTGTACCTTCTACTTCACTATTTCTACACATGCATATACCACGAACATACACACCACTGAAAGTTATAGCATTATAGCTGACTGAGAAAATCACTATTGTATCTCTTTGAAGAAGAGGTCACGGGAGAACTGATTTATATCAAAGGCAGAGAGGGGAACACTAGCAAAAGAAAGCCCATTGACGTATCTCTCAGGTCGCCTACCGATGAAGCCCGAGCAGGCGGAATAATCGCTTGGCAAAAAGGCGAACAAGACATATACAGTACCAGTCAAAAGTTAGGGCACACCTACCCAGAGAAAGAATTATACATTTTAGAATAACCATTGACATCAGAACTATAAAATAACCTATGGAATTATGCACTGATCAAAAAGTATTGAACAAAAAATATATATATTTGTTGGTAGGGGGGCAGCTCTGTGGATTAAAACTCAGAAGGTTGTCAGTTCAAATCCCTGGGTCAGCAGAGTGATCCCACCATTGGGCCCTTGAGCAACGCCCTTAACCCCAGTTGCTCCAGGCACTGGCTGATCCTACTCTCTCACCTACACCGGTTACATGAGGTGGCCTCCTGGGATGCTTTTCCAGCTGTCCTGAAGGAGGTCCCACATATATGCTTAGCTCTCATTGGCCACTTTTCCTACACTGTCTGGTCAGACTCTTCCCAAACCATTTATACTGTGTTTAGGTCAGGTGACCAGGTCATGTGATGTGACACTCATCACATGAGTCATTTTCCTTTGTAGGAAGCTTTTGGCTTGTACTGCATGAGTCTCACTACCCATATGACAGGTCGTAATGACGAAATTATTTGCATTAACGGGCATTAACTGAGTTCCAAACTCAGAACAGCACAATTGTGGTCAGTTTGTAGCTGTGGATACACACATAGAATGCAGAATATGACAGGCACAACATTTAATTATTTTTTTCTTTTGACCTCTGTCCATCCTTTTCCATTTTATCTCTCACGTCTGCTTATCCAATAATGCAGCGATGGAGGAGGTCTGGAGCCTTTCCCAGAACAGAAGGCAGAGCACATCAGAATACAAAAACATACATACACAGGGAAATTTGCAGATCAAGGGGAAACTATTGTAAACCTATGGAACTCCACACACACAGACACAAAGGGCTTGATCTGTGCATTGTGTTAGTGTGTCAGTTTTGCGGAGGCAAACCGTATATATGTAATTAATTAATTAATTTTAACTTTGACAAAGAAGGTCCAGAATATAAAAAAAAGTTTATCAGAAGTTTTCATAAGATAAGAAAAAAACTGTGAAAATGTAAAAGTCTGTTAAAAAATCATTACATTCTCCCATCCATCCATCTATCCATCCATCCATCCATCCATCATCTTCTAACCATTTATACAAGGCCATAGATTTGGGTGTGGCAGTAGGGAGGTGTCCCTGCCCATATTGTGGGAGTACTGTGTGTTTAGGAGGGCAGGGGGTCCGGGACTGATTCGGTCCCTTCCAATGTTGATACCAAACCTATGCCTTTGCATTTATACTGGTTGGGGTCACATGGAAAATTAGAAGATAATTAGAATAAAATCACAATTCAGTAATTCAAAGAGCTGGTCGGTTTTATTTTCTTGGAGTGTGCTTTGGTGTGGTATGAGCCAGGTTAAAGTCTGGGGCAAGCCAAGTTAATTCTCTGGGGTAGTAAGTTTTGGTTTAGGACTCTGAGCCAGTAATCACACGGTTACTGGTTCAGTCACATGGTTTACAAAGTTTGGCCTTTAACCCTGCCTGAGGTGGGCGGACCCTGCTTTCTTCATTGTGCTTAGCTTCGAATAAAAGTCTCTGCCGCATAATTGAATAGTAACAACTATGCTATGCTACTCCTTTTGAAAATACCAACTTGTACTCTGGAAAGGTACTCACATTTAAATGCTTTCTGACATTCAGGAGTCAAGTTTTATTTCATTGTTATTGTTTTTCTAAAGTCGGTATGGTGGTCGTTCTTGTGGTTCACTGACATTTCAAATTATTCCAGTGCTAAGATTCTATACTTCATGACTGCAACAAAATTATTATCTATATATCTATTAATGGCTTGAATAATGGAGTCTGAGTGCATGCTGTTACATGAGGAAATGGTTTGCAGTAATTTTGTTTTATTTTATACACATTTTTATCTTAACCTTTACCCTTTTAAGCATTTCATACCTAAACTTAAAATGCATACCTGTTTCCTGCAGTAGCATACAATTTAATGAGTCGATGAGCTATTAAAGAACTTATGCCGTTAGTCCTTATAACACTAAAATCACGCCCTTGTAGTTAGAAACAGCAACAACAAAAACTTTATATTGTCTCACTTCAAATGGACAAATATTCCCTGTGTTGTTCAGATTTAATAATTTCCATTATTACTGATTCTAAGTTCTAAGAGCAGCATTTTGCACCATCATTGTCACCCACACTATCTTCCCTTAAGTAACTTTAACCTTTATAATTCTTGATTTTTCTTTCGCAGTGGGTTTATAATAGCATGGGATAATTACTCACAGTAGTGGCAATTAAGAACAACATTTCCACTTCATCTATTAGAGACAAACAAAGTCACTTGCAGGTTGGCAGCTGCCAGGAGGAAGTTCTCTTCTCCCGTTGGTACAGACACTCTGGCACAGTGCTGTGTTACCTGCAGTGTGTAATCACAGAAATCTGCTTGGTAGACAGTGCTTTGCCCTGGAGGAATATCCACCGACAGTTTAGGTATCTGGGTCGGGATGGGGATTGGTGCAAGCAGTTGATTACGCTGCTGGGGGTTAAAATTGAAGAAAACCCATCCAAGAAAATAAATGACAAATAAAATCTGTACTGTGTTGCAGAGGTGTGGCACCCACAGAATTCTGCTTAGTACATGGTAGTTAAACAGACTCATTCACTGTAACACCATTTGATTGACACCCCCACATTCACAAAGGTTTACGTAACATCTTTACTTAATGTGACAAACGGAAAAAAAATTACTTCATTATTTGTCATGGCTAAGTGTGAAAAATGACTCTGCTGCAGCGTTAAATATTAAACGCAAGATGAAACATAGGAATAGTAAAAAAAAAAAAAAAAAAAAAGGTGAAATACAAGCAATAAATACTCATTTAGTGACGCTCGAATATACAGTCATGGTTTCTTCACTTATGGGCACTTTGTGGCTTTGCACAAGACGTGCACACAAATAGTTCCTTCAACACTCCAGTCAAGAAAGAAAATTAATTAAAATGGCCCACCCACGGCTCTGACCCCAGCGGTTTCTCTATTTCCACTTGAGAATTTTTGGAATTTAGCTCTTGTACTTGCTGCTGATCACTGGCTAGCATTTACTGCTGAAAGATGTGATGGAGATTACTCAGGAGAATGCAGTCATCTGAGCGCGCCTTGGGCCAACCAGAACTCCTGCGGGGTCATGTGGTGTTACCACTCAGCCGCAGGACACCGCATGAGGGGCAGCAGATCTCCTCACACTGTGCTTCCTTTCTCTAGGATCATGTGGTGCTCTCACACACCCACCCTGTACTATCCAGGCTATAAGTAATTCACTAACTTGGTGGCCAAATGACTGTGAATTTGAATACCAAAAGGTGAATTAATCAGCATCCTTAATAACTACCTGCTTTGTATATTTCATGCGACATATGGGTAATGGGTTACAAAAGAAAGAATTTCGTAAATACCGAATATATACTTTTGCATTTTTTAATAATATAATTTTATGTAAACGATACATAAGATACTAAATGTAGTTAAAAGAACAATAAGACAGAATTCAGGTAACAGGAGAGAAAGTGAAGTAAGCCAAAGGACTGATGAGTACGTGCCTCTGGTACGGTTACATTTTGCAATATTCTTCAACCAGTGCAACATTAGACAGACTAGCTCCGATTCCCATGTTTCTAAAATATATACGTGGATCTAAAACCTGCAAGCAAATATATTAAACAATTTATTAATGCCTGCAATGAGTTGAGCCCATCCTGCGTTATTAGCTGTAGCCTCTGGGATAGACTCTGGACCACCAACATAAAACGAGCAGATATAGAAAACGGATGAATGGAGTTTAATACATAAAAAATAAATATAGGGCTACAGAAACTGCATTCTGCTGGTCAATAAATCATTATCATGGGCAAAGTGGTTGTGACAACATTCTAAGCGGTTGTTTTGCTCGTGTAACAATGTCTTTTATGAAAGATGACAATTAGACAGTTATATATTTGATATCCTGTTTGCATGAAATGAACAATGTATGGCGGAATGTGGGTTAGAGAAGTACAGAGACATTGTCATGGAGTGCAGAAAAAAAAACAAAAAAACAATAAAAACAAAATAAGAAAAATAAATAAAAAGCAGGGAAAATCCAGGAAAAGAGCAATCCGGTGTAAAAATGCAAGCATCTTTCGTCACAGAGAGTACGAACTCGCTTTTCCATTATTATATAAACTATATTTTCATGTATTTCTCGAAATCCGGACAGTAAGATATCTTAAATACTGCTATGAATACCTGCTATTCTGTCTATCGGAATTATCACCTATGTGCTGATGAAGGGCTGCTCGGCTTCGGAGAGCACAGGTGTTTCTGAAGGTGAATGTTACGTTTTCAAGGTGAAGGACATAAATTACTACAAAAAAAATGTAATAAATAAATGAACCACGTGTCCGCGTATGACATACCACGTTACGAGGAAAAAGTTGCAGCCGAGGATGAGAAGATTTTAGTCTAAGAAGGGGATGGGACTCCACGATGCGATCAGGGCTTAGCAGCGGCTGCTATTTTACAAAAGAAATAAAAGCAAACATAAACCTGCCACCCTAATGTTTTATTTTTATAGGCATCGTGTAGCCAATGCAGACATGGAATCTGGTTTGAGACCAATCAGGACTTTGTAGGAAAAAAAGAGAACGATTTTACGTTTTTATTGTATGTGTTATATCTGTAAATACCTCTGCGGTTGGCATTCTGGGCGAATATAAGGCAGAATTTTAACATTGCAAATCGTGAGTTAATTAAAATACCGGGGGATCCCCACTATATTAGGACACGGCTGGCCGGTTTCAGATCCCTGTGCTGAGCGGTATTTTGGCGGCGACACTTGCAGACACACAGGCGGCTGCCCGTTCATAATCCACACTCAAGCATGAGGAGCTCAGCCCGGACCTGCACGGTGTGAAACCAGCTCGGCCGTTTGCAACAGAACAACAAGGCAGAGAATAAGGGGACAGGCGCCGCTCCGCTCCTGGTCATGACCATGGACCCTGACAAGAAATGCAACGTGTCTAAAAAAGCAATAATTGCAAAGATTTTCAAAGTTCGCAAGAGGAGAGAAATGCTCTTTATGCAGGTCTGCTTCATCTGCAGTATCCTCTTCGTGGCGTGGTGCATGTCAATCTTGATGGCCAAAACAGGTGAGTATACTAGTAGAGGATTGTTTGTGGTCACCACTGATCGTTCCTCAGTACAAGAGCACACGCTTATATATACAGCAGGTACAGCAAACTGCATCCCCAGATCTTCTGCTGAGATAGATGATATGGACATATTTTAATATCAGATATCTATCTATACTGTATTTGACTTGAAATGTAAAACTCACTTGGTAATTTAGATATTTTGTCGTGAGAGATTGGCAGACATCATCCGTTGCAATTTATTCCTTACAATCAGAGAGCGACTGACGTTATATGATTTAGCAGTTTATGACAGCGATGGTGTTTGGCATTCATGCGTGTGTAGGCTGTGCGCGATCGGCTCGTATTTGACAGAAGCACATGCGTCTCCTAACCTGCTTCTTTGAACCTTGGTTATCTGTTTTCGAGAGGTGGCCTTGAACCGGGTGGTGTAGGTTAAGGAAGCGAGGATTTCCGACCGCCGTGTGCGCGCCCGCGTGAGCGCGCGTGCCTCCGTGTCGGCGTGCCGCAGTGTGCGGGACCCCACATACATCGTCCCTAAAAATTATTATAAGCCACTAAAATCACAGTTCCCCAAATGATCGCAGTATGTGTATTTTGTATCCCGAAAGTGATGCCTTGCATGTTGAATACTGGCCTCACTGCCGTTTGGGGACTCAGGAGTGTCACTCGATAACTGTCTCATCTCAATAGTCACGTATTTGTGTAATTTGACCGAGCTTCTGATCTGATCTTTTAATTGAAGATGGGGACTCTGTCGATGGAGATAGGCAGTGAATTATATTGCATGTTCCTTTGGCTGAGCCTGTCAGCTGTGTTTGGGATACATTTTTGAAAACTAGGAGACCACGCTTGTCTTACAGCTATATGCTTTTTTTGTCTCTTTCGTTTATAGGTAAATTTTAACATAACGCAAAAACAGAGAAAAATCTATTAATTTTCAGATAGTACAACAAAATAGTATAAATCTGAGAAGATGCATGTCTGTTTACCTTGGGTGATTTGTTAAGATACCATTATGATAAATTGATTCCATATTCAGTTGTCTGCTGTGGAAAACACATTTGGTTTTATTTCCATGGTGTCTTAACACATTTGTTATAGTTATGATATATATAGGTTCTATATCTCTGAAGGCGACTTCCATTGCCCTGCAGTTCACCTACTGAGCAAAGACACATTTTCCACATTATTGTGTATAACAGTCTGCATCCCTACTGAAACAGAGTAAAGCTCTGTTTACAACATGTAGCAATTTTTACTGGAAAATTGCGTTGGGTGGTATTTAAGAAATCCAAACTTGTGACAAGATTATCTAATCTCGGCGTTTGAGGCTCTCCCGGTTCCTATACACCCTGGCTCTTAACGGATTAGAGTAATCACTTGGATAGAAAATATCGTTTTCTGTTCAGGCATAGCTGTTTTAATTATTGGGTCATGTTCCAGTCAGCAGTTTTCTGTTACTTGCAAAAGGCAGATAAATTTATCCTTATTAAAGTTTAATACATTGAGCATCTATCCACAAGAATACTCAGACAGCTGCAAAACCTGTTATTGCGAGAAAAAAAAATTACAGGTACCAGCTAACAGGCCGTCGCAGCCCATGAAAAAACACCAGTATGCATCGTTCATATGCCAACTGGAAAATATTGTATGATAGATTAATATGCAGACATTTCAGTCAGTACTGTTGCTGTTCATATGTCTGTGAACCAGAACAATTATCCATGGTTTTCTGCATATATATATATATATATATATATATATATATATATATATATATATATATATATATATATATATATATATATATATACACAGTATATATAAGGGAGATTATACACTCTTTCAGTTTGATGGGTCACCCTGTCATTCTTCCCAAAATGTTTGCCTTGTGCTTTTTTTCCTGGAGTTTAGATGTGACATCTTGCAGACATTTGGCCTGTTATTCTTTATTGTTTACTGTTTGTTTGCATTGTATGTACCATGAGGGATACTGGATGGATGATCAATATCAATAACTGTGTACAGCCCTTATTGTTATGGAGATAGGAATGTTTAATAGCAAAATCAAGTGTCTATCAGACACCACAATGAAAGTTTTCTTTTAAGTAACTATGCATTTCTAACTTCTTCTGGGCATTGTTCACCGTTTTACAAAACAAATTTAATAGCATTGCTTAAATATAATCTATAATTATTTGCAAATGATTACAAACATGTGCTTTGTTTTAACAAAACCCAATAAAATAAATGAAGGGAATACGTATCACATGCATCTGTAAAAACAAAATTTAATAGAAAAAGTGTATTTGATCAGCACTCGATTGTCCTTGATGTTGTGTGGGGGCTGTATCATGGCGGTTACATATTCAGCAAGAGACCATGTGCAAAATCAAACCTTCTGTTTCAGCGCAAGTACTGATCAGGCCATTTTCTGTGGCAGAACATCCATTATATAGAGCCTGTCCCAATATAAGCTAACTCTGTGCAATCATGACCCCGGTTATGTAATCAGACCACATATTATGAGAAAGAATGACTGTATCTTAAGGCTTTATTTTGAAAGAGTTATTTCGTAATCCTCTGTAAAGAACAGGAGAATGAAATCTGTTTGGTGGATGACTTCATCCTAACGAGGTGTAACTGGTTCGTTGGAACAGCACGGCAGGCTACTGGCAGACAGCAGAGTTTAGACTTCTGTTCAAGGAATGGGAGGTGACTGTGATGTTTTCATATATTCAATTCAGCATGTTAAGCAGAGCTTTAGATATTTGACTAACACTTTACTTGAGGGGACACAAATAACATAGTATTATGCTCTTACTTATGTATTAATTAACCACAAACCAAGACTTAGTAACACACTTATCTCTTGTTTGTTCATCATTAATGAATCGTGATGTACATTTTATCTCAAACAATTACTGTTGTTGTTAATATATCTGTTTTGTAAATCACTGTGAACTACTGAAGGAACTACAGAAGGAACTAGTATCAATGCAAAGAAAGTGATCTTGTGTTTGTTCATTAATGAATCACGGTGCATCTTTTATCTCAAGCGGCTCATGTTTTTGTTCATGACTTGTACTTCAGTGGTAACTGAGTTACTACTAAGTGTTTGTGGCCCCTCAAGTGAAGTGTTTCCGATGTTTGATTAAAATGGAATAACACACGTCTTCTCTGGGGATCCTAGAGGCCCTCGCAGGACATACAGGACGCCCAGGCCAGGACGCCAGTCCATCACAGGCCACACAATCACACACAATGAGCAATTTACTGCATGGCCCTGAGCTACATTAAAATCCAGTTTTTGGAGGACACGCCTCGCCAGCCCTTGGAGGAATATGCAGATTTCACACACCTGGGGGACTGGGGCTTGAACCAACAACCCTAGAGCGGATGTTAATAACAGGATGGGATAGTTTGAATTTCTTGTAAGAATGAATGCGCAAATAAGCTTATGAATTCATTGTTTTTATATTATCGGTGAAAAACAGAGTTGCTCAAGGCCTATGGATTAGAAACGTATCCCAATCAGGCACAGGTGGCAGCTGTATTACTAATGGGGAATTAATGTTGAGGAGCCAGCTGTGCTTACAGGGGAAAAGAGCAGGCATGCGGATGTATGAAAGCACAGAGATGGAATCGTTTGGTGACGTGTTAATAATGTGTTAATTTTCCTGTGACCTTATCAGGTAGCTTCAAGAGAGTTAACTGCCTAAAACCCGGCCTTATAAGACTGGGGTAACACTTTACTCAAGGCCATGTTTTTAGTAATTTATTAACACATTCATAATGCATTATAATGCATTCAAAAAGCGTTATAAACATGGCTATAAACATTTATTATCATAAATATCATATTATCATATTATTATATTAGCTCTCATCTATAATGCACTATAGATACCGTTATAATGCATTATATTTTTCAGTATACTGTAAGGGTGGTTTAATACTGCATTATAAAGGTATCTAGTGTATAGTCATAAAGCAGTGGTGGCCTAATGGTTAGGAAGGTGAAGTTGTAATCAACAGGTTGCTGTTCAAATCCCCAACCAGCAAACTACTGCTGCGGTGCCCTGAGTATGCTTCTGCTCCCTGGGTGCTGAGTTAGCTGCCCCCTGCTATGTCACAGTGTCACATATGGGTTAAATGCAGAGGATGCATTTCACTGTTGTGTGGGGAGTGTCAGCAATGACAACTAATACTTCACTTCATAATGCATAATAAACATGGCTATAATGTGTTATGCCTTTTTATAAATATTTATTGCCACGTTTATAATGCATTATAAGTGCCTTGTAATGCATTGTGAATGTGTTTATACGTGTTTATAAACATGGCCTTATATGAAGTGTTACCAACATTTTTTAGAGTGCTGTCCTCTGCTTCGCCTGATTTCACTAAGCTAACGATGATGTGCATTTTATTCTTCTTAAATGTTCAGCTGCATACACTGTTAGCCCTTATACTGTTTGGTCTTCATTAACATAATTAATGTAAAAGTCTAAATTAGCTCTCTCTCTCCGATGTAGGACTTTATGAACATTCTAGTTGCACAATGAAGCAACAGAACATACAGAGGAATGACTTGGTTGCAAATTTTAAAAGTTTTGTTCAGTACATTGATTATGTTCATTTGTATTACAACAATATCTATGTTTTGTTTGTCATTTTACATTTATGGTTCATGAGATATTTACAAAATAACTAAACCATGAGCAGGGGATATTAAGTAAAAAATCTGTTATACTAATTGATATAATAGAGAAAGGCATTTAAATCAATTGAAAGCACAATTACAATTATCACATTATGTTTTAGATAACTTTAAGTAGGTTAAGGGTTTGTTCTTAATAAAATGATATGCTGACTAATAAATTTAATAGTAATTGTAAAAGAGTATACTGTAATTTTGGGGAATTACCATTTCTTTTCATTGATTTATTTTGCATAATCACCGAGGCGATTAACATGGTGATCTTGAAAAATGTAGCAAAAGTGGTAACTTTTCTCCATCTGTAGATAATTACATTGACAACATTGCATTGATACCATAATTGCTGATCAATGAGTATCGGTAATTACTTACATTATCAATCTTTTCATTGTAATAATGATGGGACAGTGATTCCACATCCAGTGTCAGATCAATTATAAACCTGTCTTTGACACTTCGACCTCTTTTTTTATAAGGCCTTGATCTGAATCCTTGTTATTCATTTAAAGGCTTAGATTTCTTTATTTAATCTGATCATTGGAAAGTCCTTTTTAGTTAATACTATATTATTTTTCTGTCTTATGTTCTGTAAATACAAATTAGATTAATATAAACTTGAGAGTGCTTATGATATACCATTTATTTGAGAATTATGGGTTTTAAGAAACCCAATGAAAGACCGATCTTCATACCGATCTTCATACCGATCTTCATACCGATCTTCATACCGATCTTCGTACTGTCATGTACATACTAACAGTGATAACAGTGAGCATTAAAACTTACAATAATGAACAGTTGAACAGGAAAAGCCAGTGAACCAAGCAAGTAATGTGAGATGTAAGTCCAACATCATGTATACCTTGATAAGTGAGGATCTTGCTGTAAGGTGTAAGGAGCAGATGTGTCAGGTGAGGCTTCTCTACCATCTGCGGCATATCAGAGAAGCCCTCTACCTGTGCATGGAGGTGACCAGATGTCCTAATTTGTGCATGACCGTTCAGAATTTTAAAATACTCCTCTGTGTCCTGCAGCAGTACATACTGTATCTCACATTTCAAGCTAAATGATAAATTGGACATTTGAGATCAATGTGATTTTTTTTAAATTAATTTCAAGGTGCAGCCGTGCAGTGAAGCACCATTGTGTACGTTTAACTGGTTTTCCATGAGTAAACAATGTCGCCACGCTATTCGTCTGCAGCTGCTACATCAGCATGGAAAATGGAAAATGTGAAAATCCAGGCTGAAACTTCACTTTCTGGCAGCAATTGCCATTTGGATCAATGGTGCAGAGCAAAAGGAAATAAAACTGTCACTGCAATAAGGACTCGGAGGGAACTTTCAGATCTATGCTTTACGACACATAGACGGCTTAATTCATTTTGCACTCTGCATTTTTTTTTTTTCCCAATTTTCCTTGGAGAAGAATGGCATGTTAAACAGTTCTCCCATTGTGATGCACATGAGAAATGCAGCTCGATAAGAGAGAGGAATATAACGTAGATTTTTTTTATGATAGCTTGACTTATAGTAATTAAACTGTTGCATCACTCTGTTCAGCGTGGCCGTTCAGATCATCCGGCATGATGTCGAGTTCAGCTAGATCAGAAACAGAAAAACAACGTGGCCAAATACATGGTTCTGTAGCAGGGGCAGATTGGCTTCTGTCTTTGTCGAGGGTCGTTAGACGGTCATCCCAACCTCATATAGCACTTTACCATTCTATCCTGTCATACCATATGCTTCCAATAATACTGTCACAAAACCAGTTTCTTTGGATGTATAAGACTTGACAGCAGCAATAGGTTAAAGAATAGAATCTTACACTTGTATGACAACCATGAAGACCCATCTGAAAGCCATCTACAGCAAGATAACTGCAAGTCTAGAAGACAATGGGCTCAGTTGGGAAAGGATTTCTTCATGCACAGCTGACAGAACTAGTTTAAATTTCAACTCCAAAACTCAAGACAAAATTGTAGGGAAGTATGAAGGAAAGCTGTAATGCTCATGCCTGTATGCACCTCTGTAGGTTGTGAAGAAATGCGTAAAACTGACACAGATATCTGAGCCGGTCGACAGGTGATATGAAATCTGTCTTTCTTGGAAGAGCTTCGTTGTATAACCTGGACAAGCATAAAGCCTTTATTAGCCAATGACAACAGTAGAAGGCAGATACCAGTGTCACGGGTTTGGCTGTCGTACCTCCAAAACAGTCAGTTCCATCAGGTTGTAGTCCTACTGGAAGGCAATGGACTGACTGAGCTGTGAGGCATGAACTCTCAGAAACAAGCTTTATTATTATCAAACTGACAGTCTGGCACTTTTCTTGGACATTTTCCAAGAAGCAAAGCATCAGCGTTTTAATGCTACACTTCCATATATGTTCCATATATGGTTTGATTTTTGTTATGATTACCAGAAGAATTTGCAAGCATATTGTGACATTTATGCAAAAACGAAATGGTGGGTAGACTATTTATCATTTCTGAATTTATTAAAAGAATGTAAATTTATTTCATGTTGACAAATTTTACACAACCACTGAAAATGTCTTTAGTGTTATATAAGGGGTGAGAGGGGGCCTTTAAATCTGAAGTAGCTAAATTATAATAACAAGTGGCACTTCAAAGATGACTCAGCTCTGAAAGGGGTCTGAAAATGGGCATTTTGATATACAACTTTTAAAAGCAACCTGAGGCAACTAGAATAGCTGCAAAGAGGCAAAATAGTGAGTGGTACAATTGTAAGTGCTTAATCGTAAAAACTGCTAAATTAGTTACTGTGTCAAGGGAAACAGTCTTCGAAATCATGAAAAGATTCACACAGACAAACTGCATTACCAAAAAGGTAATAATTATGGCAAGACTGCAGTTCGGAAACCACTTATATACAAGGTTTATATATATATAGGTGCACAACCTGGTGTAAAGAGCACAAAACTTGGACTCCTGAGCAATGGAAATATGTAAGGGATAAACCACAACGAGGTTTATATGGAAATATTCAATGACAACTTGATGTAGTACCCAAGTTGGTGTAATAACTAAGTTGGAGTTAATTTTTTTCATATTACCACACACCTCAAAGTGGTTTTATTCCGCTTATACCACAGCTAACAAACAGAAAATAATAACAGAGTAAACTAGTGCCACAGAGACCGTCAACAGACAGGTGCTGATAACTTATTTAAGAGTAAAAATTCAGTTTATAATAACATGTTTAATAAAACATTAAAACACATTAATATAAAATTGTTATTAGGTTGCTGGAACACAAAATTAATCAACACCCACATGTTATCTCTGGATCAATAAAAAAAAAAGGATTTACCAAAGTCGTGGTGTATGGTTGAAGCAGGGTTTCGCAATTCCAGTGCTGGAGGGCAAGTCTGCAACAGTTTGCAGATTTCTCTGCTCAAACATACCATATTCTACTCACACGCCAAGTGCCAGGTTTAGTAGGTGTGTTTGAGCAGGGAAATCTGCAATCTGTGTTGTAGACTCTGGTCCTCCAAGACTGGAATTAGGGAGCCCTGCGTTAATGGTGGAGAAATCCAATGAATGCCTTCAGCCCCCAAAGCCTGTTGGTTTGGACAGACATCTTGTGGCAGTCTATTGATTGCTCTGCATTGTCATACAATGGCCAAGGAATAAGAGACTATTTACCAGGGCCAGATGCACCCTATTGTGCAATCAAGGTACCTTCATGACGTTCTAGTCATGCCCGGAAATACACTGTCAAAGAGATTCCAATGTAATACAAAGTTGAAGTCAAATGCCTTGCATGGCCTCCCCAATCAGTAGCAGAGTGCAAAGCAGAATTCCACCTTCTTTATCCCTTGAAGTCCTGGAACCTTTCATTCATGCTGATTGGTCTAATATCACACTGTACTTACTTTAGGACTTGTATCACAGCTTTCCAACAAGGACCGAAGCATTTCTGAAGACAAATGAATGCCCTACACTGTAACAAATCCTGGACATTATTATGTTTGGTATTTTCCATTCCCATCATTTGCTGCCTCAAGTAATGGAATGAAAAATATAATTAACATATACATGCAGTACCGGTCAAAAGTCTGGACACACCTGCTTTTAATGCATTTGTATGTTTTAGCTTTTATTCACCTTTAAGGCCATGAGCTAATGAAGTAATATGTATAAAATATTACAAGGACCAAGGAAAGTAACATTTCAGAAATTTCTAAAATTTCAGACTCTTCAAAATAGCCCCCCTTAGCTTCAATGACAGCGTTGCAGGCACTCTCTTTCAGACAGCTTGCAGATGTAGCCACCTGGAATGCTTCTCCAGCAATCCTGAAGGAGTTTCCACAAGTTCTAAGCACAAGTTGGCTACTTTGCTCTTACTCTTCAATCCAACTCATCCCAAAGCAGCTCTATAGGGTTTAGGTTGGGGGATTGTGGGGGGGGGGGGGCAGGTCATCTGTCACAGCACTCCATCTCTTTGCTTATTCACAAGATAATACAGTACCTAAATACAATTCAAGGTTATCTTGTTGAAAAACAAATGATTTTCAGTAGGTTTGTCCACACATGTATATTATATAACTTTAATTGTTTGCATTCATCCCTGCTGTCAGTACTATTGCAAGTGTTCGCAGTAAGGAAAGTGTACTTGCTCTGTTTCCTTCTAATACATGAGTAAAGCTGCATTTCTTAACCCACAGGTCATGGACTGTTAATTGAGGGGGGCTCACGGCAGCCCTGGGGGCGGAAATTAATGGCCATGATGGAAGACAACGACACCGAAGAAGTGAAGAACTGCACCGAGCCAGGTAGGCTGTTACCGTGATGGGGGGGGGGGCTGGTGCAAGGTGCCCCTAGGGAGACGGGGTGGTGGGCAGGTCATCACAATTAATTCATCTGTAACTAACGTCGGACCTCAGGTCGTATAGGAACCTAAACCTTTACCGCCTCAAAATAGGCAGTAGCTTAAAAAGGTAAGCGGCTAACATACAAAATAACCATTTTTCTAACTAAAACAAATTACAAAATGCCACAGCACTGCCCCGAGTCTCCCTGACTGGCACACAGAGCAGACTTACTTTACGTATCAGCTAGATGACTGTAGGTGAGTAGAAGAGCTTGTCCTCTGTCCGTACACCTTCACCAAAACATCCATGCCCTCTATGCATCTCTCATGTCGTTATCAGTGTCTGTGGATTTAAAAACATTCTTAGCAAAAATAAATGAATAAAAGATTTTAACTAGGTGACTTTATACAGTATTATACATTATTGTTTAGTACAATATAAAATCACAGTTTTGTTTCAGTTAGTCCCATCATAAATCACCATGCAGACTGTCGTGTTTATTGTAAGTTTACTATGAAGAGTACACTTTGGACAATAAAACTGCCCGATATTAAGGTTCCATAAATTTATCAGCATTGGTGGAAAATCCATCGCTAAAGCCCCGGTGGAAATCGTAAATTACACAGCCAACAAACAATAAAAATTAAATTTACAATACTGAAGTGAGTAAAATCCATAAAGAGCGAAGCAAACTCCATAATTATGCAAGCAAATCATGCATGATATACTGTAAGAGCTGTTTGTGATCAACTGGGAATAGAAATACCATATGATAACACAAAAAAATTATGACGCAGGAAAAAAAAAAAACATTTTTGCTCCTGGCAAAATGAACAAATCCAGGTAATACTGTACATATTGCCCCTGTTTAACAGCTTTCTGATCAGGTTTGCACAAATAACTCACCAATAGTGGTCAGAGACTAAGCTAGCTTGGAGAACCAGTACAAATTGTGTAGGCTGCAGGGTTTCACCAGGGTTGTGGAACATGAAAATACTTTCTTTCTGTGTTTGTTTATCTGTTTCGAGTGGGTACAAGGACCACAGAAGGACCCATGTTGTATTTGGCTGACCAGGGGAAAGAGGATGTTTGAAAGGTCTGAAAAGTGGAGGCCGCTCTTCCGTCTGTAACTATCACTGGTTGAGTGAGTGTGCGACACGAAAATGTTACAATGATAATTGGAAATCTGAGCTTTGATCATTCCATACATCAGAAGATAATGGGGCCGCTATTTATATATGACTTAGTTGACCTTCAAGCCTAATTTAGCCTCGTGTTTTTCTGTAGTTTTGAAGAACAGCTACCCAAACTTCAGTTTGCTACCTTCGAGTAATGAACCGTTTCTGTTTCTGTTTGAAGAACAGCTACCCAAACTTCAGTTTGCCACGTTCGAGTAATGAACCGTTTCCGAGGAATCAAAGGAAAATGGCTGTCAGGCAGCAGGCCAGATGTAAAGGGCATACGAGGAGAATGCTGGCAGCATTCGGCTAATGTAGCATTCGGCAACACAGCCCTTAATTCATAGATATAAAAGGGACGTGTCCAACTCAGCGACTGGCAGTAAAATGAGCTCAAGGTCAGTAAGAGCTTTACTCCCTATCAGGGTCCAACAGCAGTCCACTCAGCTCGGAGGCATCTGTCTTTTGACAAGGCAGAGACGTCCCAGCACATTATTTACAGTGAGGTCAAGGAAGATGTTAAGGTGACTGTGACATTACTTAAGTGCTGCTGGCTCACAATCAATGTGACAGTTTGGCTTAGTTCCAGGTAAGATTGCAGACACAGATATAATTTCTTGCCAATTTGAAGACATACTCAAGGATATCGCTTACTGAAACACCCATGGTTTTCAGAGATGAATATAAGTAAAATCCTAGGCTTCTCCTATGTTTCACGCTCAGCAAAAAATAACCACCATTCTGTAATATGGTGATAAAATACACAAAGCTATGAATCTATACTGTTTTCCTTAAGGTGGTGTCGACTGTCTCCTAATGCCATATGGTTCTTTTTTGTATAATCTGAATCAACATTTACTCCAGTTAAACACATTTTGTTGCATCCTCTAGTGATGCTAGCAGTTTATGTTCTTGTGGACATCACTGTGTAAATATGGATTTTCCTCATTTGTAATTGCTCTGAAAGAAGCAGTTTAACTCACTATTGTTTAACTAAATTCTATGTTTGCACATGCACAGTAAATTCCTTTAGTGTTTCCTCTAAATACACAAATTGTTTTTTTTTTTTTAGGTAATTTTACTAACTGGTTTGTATGATATGTGTTGGTATTAAAATGGTTAGATTGTGCTTTTGGAAAATTAATGATGGAGCTGTTTTTATAAGCTTAAGGTCTTCCCTTTTAGTGCAAGCAGAAAGAAAGTGACTCTTCATCTGTAATCCTGCCCTGCTTTAATCCATTCTCCTTAGGGATCGTTGCTCCTTGTATCCTCATCAGAATAAGAAAAAAAGGAATAAGAAAAAATAAATCTCTGCATTGCTGTTGCTATGGAGATGGTCGTATGCTTTGTCCATAATTTGACAAACCTCGTGTCACGTAAAGGTTGCACTGCTATATGTGGTCAGTTTTACGGCCTTCACTCAATTCAATTACTAATCGTACTGGTAGCACTTTATACTAACAGTGCCTTCATAATGCCTTTATAGTGCATTCGCAGAACATTCAGTGCCTTGGTTTGCCTGGCTGGGTGAGGTTGGTGCGAAAGAACTTGACTGGCTGGCAGAGAGCCCTGACCTCAACCCCATCACACACCTTTTGGATGAACTAGAATGGAGACTGTGAGCCAGGCCTTCACATCCAACATTAGTGTCTGACCTCACAGATGCTCTTCTAGATGAATGGGAAAAAAATTCCCACATACACACTCCAAAATCTTGTGGAAAGTCTTCCCAGAAGAGTGGCAGCTGTTATAGCGGCAAAGGAGGGACCAGCTCCATATTGATGCCTATGGATTTAGAATGGGGTGTCATAAAAGTTCCTGTGGGTGTAATGGCCAGGTGCCCCAATAGTTCTGTTGATATATTTGTCTTTCACAACTGTAGTATGCATTAAAAGCAACATTATATGATAATAACACACATTATAATTTTATAATCATATAATGCTTGTTATTAATGTATTTTAAAGCAGTTAAGGTATGTTAGGATGTTAAGTTATACTTACATGTTGCTTATGAATGTTCTCCATCCATCCATTTTCTGCAGCCACTCGTCCTATTCAGGGTCACAGGGGGTCTGGAGCCTAACATGGAGGCTACAGACACAAGACAGGGAACAACCCAGGATGGGTCACTAACCCATTACAGGGCACAAGGCAGGGAACAACCCAGAATGGTCACTAACCCATCGCAGGGCACAAGGCAGGGAACAACCCATGATGGGTCACTAACCCATTACAGGGCACAAGGCAGGGAACAGCCCAGGATGGGGTGCCAACCCATCGCAGGGCACAAGGCAGGGAACAACCCAGGATGGGTCACTAACCCATCACAGGGCACAAGGCAGGGAACAACCCAGGATGTGTCACTAACCCATTACAGGGCACACTCACACACATATGCACACCTACAGGCAATTTGGTAACTCCAAGTAACCTCAGCAAAACACCTAGAGGAAACCCCACGATGCCCCAGAGAGAACATGCAAATTCCACACACATGGAGCCATGGTGGAGACCCTGGTCCCAGAGGTGTGAGGCAACAGTGCTAACCACTGCGCCGCTGCACCACCCCTGCATTATGAAGGTGTACTGAATGTTCTATGAATGCATAATGAATGTATTATGAAGGTGTACTGAATGTTCTATGAATGCATAATGAATGTATAATGAATGCATTATGAAGGTGTACTGAATGTTCTATGAATGCATAATGAATGTATTATGAAGGTGTACTGAATGTTCTATGAATGCATAATGAATGTATAATGAATGCATTATGAAGGTGTACTGAATGTTCTATGAATGCATAATGAATGCATTATGAAGGTGTACTGAATGTTCTATGAATGCATAATGAATGCAATATGAAGGTGTACTGAATGTTCTATGAATGCATAATGAATGCATTATGAAGGTGTACTGAATGTTCTATGAATGCATAATGAATGCATTATGAAGGTGCAGTTAAGGTAAAGCATTACCAGCCTAATTATAGCCTCTTATTAAAAAGGGACTTGGATATGAAAATGAAATGGACAAAATGAAAGACAAAAATCAGCTCCCCAGCGGTGGGATGGTGCTCTGCTCATTAATTGCCTTATTTCAATTATAGAACTATTACATTGTCTGAGAATTTCCATTTTTATGTGTAAAACCATTGGATAAACTGTCCATGTGTTTTGAGATTTATTCATTTGTATATTGCATTGTGAAACACAATGTTCATATTTTTAAAAGCCTATGCACATACACAGGCGTATAAATGCACTTTATACAGTTACAGTTCAGCACCTTATTCTGCTTGCTAATATTATTAAAACAGTTGATATTAAACTTCCTTGACATTGTCCCCTTATATTTATCTTTCTAACACCAATTTCTTTGGGTTGGTCTGACTGGATCATCTTTTTGGAATTTGGAATATATTAATATTTGAACAAATGTATAGAGCAGCTCAGCATACTGTACATGTATAAACAGTAACATATTTAAAATTCTTTAGGAAAGACTGATGCTGAAGTTCTTGCTCATCTTTTTTAGGGATAGTAAAGATGTTTCTGTTTCCACAGAATGTAATAAACAAATATTCATTATGTTTTACTATAGTTGACATGTGCATTAGACAGCCTCCTAACAGAATTTAAAAGATTGACTTCTGAAAATATAAGACGTGCTGCATGCTGATTTGGTTTTAATGTAGAAGAGCTGCGGTTCTAACATTTTCATATGGCATTTGAGATGCGACTGGTCGTGACTGTTTAGCATAAGGGAAAGGTCAGCTTAAATTAGCCGTAGCTCCAGTAAGCATCACGGCGCGTGCTGGGTTCATGTAGACCTGCATGCGGACCTGTCAGCGTGCGCGATTGCCTATGCGAGGATGCTGCACAAATGGCCGGATTTGAAAATAACTCCTGCTGCAGTGTGCGGCGTTGGCCCGCAGGATTGTCTATGAGGCTTTCAGCGCTCTGTTCAGCAGAGGGGACGGGGCGAGCGAATAGGATGGTGTCGCTTAGGGTGTGTGCTTTAATCAGAGCATTACAGATACAGGAATTTCACGGCTGACAATGGCTGCTTTTTAATCTTTATGTGTATGCTGTCATGGAGGCTTATTATCAAACATCTGGCCTGACAGTTCCTTTGTTATTGAAGTAATTTACATTGCATCATGCCTAGATTCATATGTAAAAATTTCGGGTAGGCCTGTCATATGTTCTGATTGGACACATGAGATACTAATTTACATATCAGCCATATCCACATGCAGTGCGTGTCGTTCATTTTATACCGCGGTGTTAAGTAAAGACGGTCGGTGTAGTTCATATCCTAGTTAGACACTAAAGAACGAGTGAATTAGTGTGACGACTAAAGAATGAGTGACGACTGAAGAATATCGGCAGGTCCAGTTGTCCGTTGTTCTAAGCACCGTGGCCGAAGCTTTACGTTCTCCGTGGCTTAGAGGCCTGATAGGGGATTAGTGGAAGCTTCAGTGACAGACCCTTCAGTTCCCTGACGTTTCCTAACGACTTGAGTCAACTGTGAACAAATAAGAAGGTTATAGGGCAGGGGTGGCCAATCTTATCCGCAAAGGGCCGGTGTGTATGCGGGTTTTTGCTGCAACTCCCTAATTATATTACTAATTAGAGGACTGATTGGCTGAAGAGTCCTCACACCTGGGTTTGAACAGCTGACCTACAGGTTATCCCAAAAACCTGCACACACACCGGCCCTTTGCGGGTAAGATTGCCCACTCCTGTTATAGGGAGAGGTTATAGAATAGGGTGTGTTTTCCCAGTAGGGTTCAAGCCAACTCAACCCCATGCCAACAAATACAGTCAGTCACTGGGAGCACATTCATCCTACAGTAAAGCTTTCTGCCCAGATGGGAGCTGAATTTGCCAGGATGACAGTACCCATAGTGACAGTGGAAGGTGCGATGATCCTGAAAAGAGCATAATCCATATGCCATAGCTATTCCAGCCACTAGCACCCAACATAGCTGAGCGGTAATGGGTGATTCTGGAGCAGCGCCTGAAACTGTTTTCCACCATAATCGACATAGTAGGATGAAACTTCTTATGGAACAATGTTGTCAGATCCCTCCAATATACACCCAGGCAACAGTGATATGTAGGCCAAGGTAAAGCTCACAGTGTGTTGTGGCTGTTCTGACAGCTTGTGTTGAACCTGCGCCTTGCTAAGAAAAGTAAGATTGCCACAAGCTGTATTAGGCCATGCAATCACACTGTGGAACAGTCAGATTCGGGGGATATATTATATGTTGTGTAAGTAAGCATACTTGAATTCCTAGTCCAGATTCATTAGTAACATGTATGTTTTTTTGAATATCACTTAAAAAAAGAAAGAATATCTGACAAGTCTGCAGATGCTGGGCCAAATAGCCTTCATATTTTTTTTCCAGGAATTACGTTGAATCCCTCCAGTTGTGCTCTACACGGTGAGAGTCTGTGTCATGGTGCGTTAAAGCTGTTCTGGCAGCTCATTTATTTCTAACGCTTTATTAAAGGACCTCATGTGGATATATAACCTTTTTACCTTGTTTTGATAAGTTTTGAACTCAACTATAGGCAAGACGCTACTTATTTTGCTCTGTATCTTGTACCGTTAAAATTGTGGGATACAAATATTTAAAAATGTAACCAAAATGTGTAAATGTATTCATAGAAATTCCTTTAAAACAAGAAGTATTGGATGTTTTGTCCAAGAAATTGTCTCGTTAATGATCTAGGTGATAGTATTGTAACGTCATTTTTCAGGAGTGTGTGGAAAGACCTACACCCATTTTTGGCTGCCCAATTGTCATTGGGCCAGGGGGTGGTCCCTTACATAATTAGCTAATAATCATGTAACTTGTCAATTGAACTTCTTAATGAGAAAAGAGCATGACTGATATATTGGGAAACTGGATATATTTCCATTTTACATATTTAGCAGGCGTGTTTGTCCAAAGTGACATACAAGGGAGGCAAACACATTGCAGACATACGTGCAGTTGAGGAGTCAGCTAGGCATGAGCGCAGCTGGGCTGAATTCCCAGTGAATGTCCAGGGATAAGTGTAAGTGGTATTGGAACGGGAGCTACAACTTCTAACAAGGCAAGAACCTAATATGACTATATATTGCCTCCCATCATCTAAACTATTTTAATAACATTTTGCATGAGAGATTTAAGGCACTTTTTCAGCGTCTTCGCTACCTTAAAGTAGCCCCATATAATGTTACGGCCGCGTAGATTTATTACCCAGCACCAGCACAGTCGCCACCGTGGGAATAAAGGAGAGTTCTGTAAGCTACAGTACCAGTATCTCATGGAAATGGGAAGACGGTGTGATGCTGTTTGTGTCACTGCTCTGTCACTGTGTGGCTCCACTGTGTTTAGAAGGTGCACAATCAGCTGCTACTTCTCCCCTCAGGGGTGCTGACCAAGGCCACCCAAACTAGACGACACATGGACTCTATACTGAACCTAACCAACTACAGGATGTAGCACTATTGCTGGCAGGTATATTCTTGTTAATAGAGAAAACATTATTAAACACTGTGTGTAAAATGTGTTATATATAAAATGTATTATTATTATTATTATTATTATTATTATTATTACTACCCAATGCCCACTGAAGATGATGGTGGTATAATGACAATGATTTCCTTCTCAATCCTTCAGTGTTTGTGAACAAGATCTTGCAATATCCCAACACAACTGAAGTTGATGTTTATGTAACTTTTTAACGTCTCTAAATACTCAGACTGAATAGCTTAATTTAATGACATGATTTATAGATATGCTACTTTTAGGTACTTTCAGTATTATTGGCCATATAATATTGAAGCATTGCTGTGTTATTGCTCATATGACTATATTAGTGTTTTACTTGTAGTCTCTTAGGATGGTCCTTCAGTGAGTTAATGTAGTAATGAGTTTGCCCGTGAGTGACTCTCATCCCAGCTACTCTACCTTGCACCCTGTGATTCTTTTCAGCGCATATTAAAAATGGAAGCACATACAGCAGGGATGGCCAGTCTTTTCCAAAAAGGGCCATTGGGGAGGTTAGTATTTGCTGCAACTCCCTAATTAGATTACTAATTAGAGGACTGATTGG
The DNA here is from genome assembly GCF_048594095.1 of Paramormyrops kingsleyae. Classification (NCBI taxonomy): domain Eukaryota; kingdom Metazoa; phylum Chordata; class Actinopteri; order Osteoglossiformes; family Mormyridae; genus Paramormyrops; species Paramormyrops kingsleyae. Next base: position 2,115,693 of record NC_132810.1, read on the forward strand.
CTGAAGAGTCCTCACACCTGGGTTTGAGCAGCTGACCTAAAGGTTATCGCAAAAACCTGCAAACACACCGGCCCTTTGCGGATAAGATTGACCAACCACCCCTGACCAAGAAGGTGTTGACTACAAAATAAATTCAGTAGAGTCAGTAACAGAGGTGTTTTTTCAAAAGCCACCTCTACCAGACTTGTTTGTTTGTTTGTTTGTCTATTCCGGTTCCTTATACAATGACATCAAAATCACAATAGCATATTGCAAATATTACAAGTCCTTCTTCTTGCAATTAAATCCAACAGTATTTAAAAACCAGAAAGATAGGGGCTAAATCCTCTTATCTTGCATACCCTATGTTTTCAAGTTAAAAAAAAACAAAATAATTTGATCCTTCTTTATAATAATTGATACTTCATCATCCCTGTGGGGAAGTGGTTTTTACATCTTCCTCAGCTTGCTCTTTGTAGAGTAAGCCACCCGCAGTAGTGCCCAGGGAGCTGGGGGTTAAGGGCCTTGCTCAAGGACCCGCGGACATGCTGAGGCTGGGTTTGAACCGGCGACCTTCTGATTATAGGTACACAGGCTTAGCTCACTGAGCCACATGCTATAAATAAATAGAAAAACAAACCAAATACAAAACAAACACATACAAAATACAAACAACAAAACATACAAGACTTCATTATGGACTTCATTATAGCATGTGCAACATATACAGTCCACATGAGTGTCAGCCATACAAATCATGATAGTTGTGTTGGATCACCAAGACATTATCCATCCATCCATCCATTTTCTGAAACTGCTCATCCTGTTCAGTGTCGCGGGGGTCCAAAGGCCATCCCAGAGGCTACAGGCGCAAGGCGGCCAAGACAGTATAGTATCTGGAAATAGTTGCAATAAGGATGTAATATTTCACTCTAACTAACCCAATTATGCTGCACAAATTATTAGCTGCACGAATCTAGTATCCATGGCAAAGCAGTATGGATTGCTGATGTCTGTGTTTCTTGATTTGTATTACCTACAATATATGCTGATTTGCAGTTCAGTTGAGCTCTCAATTAATTACACAGCAATCTGATATTAATGCATCTCATGATTTAATTATATCACCTGAGGATTTACTGTTGCATTAATAAAAAGACTGTTATTTGTGTGCAAATAAAATGCATTCTTAGTGAAAGTCTTAAAACAGAGGAATCTATATTTTATGTAGTTAATTCAACTTAATTAAGACAACAAATGCTTCTTTATTCAGTTTGAGGGGAAAGACTAAAGACTTCTGTGGAATCTCTAGTCATAAATGGTCTTCAGTGAATTTAGTTTAATGTGATTTTAGTCATGACATTTACACGGCAAGTGAAGCAACCAAGAATTGTACCAAAACCAACATGCAAGGTTGCAAGGTTCAGAACAGCAACACACAAAATTCCTAGTCTGGCTCCCATCTGAATCAAGGAAGAAGATGATCCAAAGAGTATTAAAATAAGGGATCTTGTAGTCTTTCTCAATTGGTTTGGCACATTTCTCAAAAGACAAATAACGTGTGAAATAATGTGTGTTACCCCGACATTGTGAATTCACTGTGCACATCAGAACATTATTTCCCATTGTTCCCCACCAATTCCTCCACGTGTTTGTAAATGATGACATAGAGTAGTCTTCATTTGTCATAATTATCAGTTGCTTAAGCCTCCTTGTTCAAAATGGATTATGTAGGTTACCAGTGAAATCATTTTAAATCCAAAACTATATATGTAAGAGGTAGTCATGTCAGCTACCACATACAGAGCAGGTCACCCACCTTCCAGAATTTCAAGCATATATTCTATAATTTGCTCTATTGTTCTATTTTTGGTTTCCATGGTGCATGTTTTTGTTGCCATTTTGTTGTTTTATATCGACATTTTGTGTTTGTGCTAAATAGTGCTTTTAAACTTCTCTTTTTGTTTATGTTACTGTCTCTCGAGAACATTTCAGAAGATGCTGAAGAAGTTATACATTCATGCAAGTGCTTTATCTTTCCAATGAACTTGACATACTGTAACATAGAGCCTTGCAATTCTGAAACTGGTGTCTTTGACATGAATAAAAAACAGTTTGCTAAAGAAGGATGCTCAGCCAATGACAGTGAGAAAGTGGGAAATAATTGCCATTCAGAATTTTGGATATCAGGGTCATACTGTACTTATAATGACATTTTGACAATATGTCTAATCATTATGACTCTTGTGGTTTAATTAAACAAAGATGAACTTTTCACTTGGTTTCACTGACTAATTCATTCATCGAATCATTTTATTTTGAGACATAAGTTGTTTGGGTGAGTTATTGATTTTTTGCCCTTTATCCTACTATTGTGTCGTATGCATGTACAGTTTTGAGAAATGCACTTATACTGTAGTTGTGAGAATGCTGAGGATGTTTCATGATATGTGCCAAAGCAGTCAAGAAGGAGTATCCCATTCCCCAATATCTAAATCTAACAAACTGCTTGTAAGCAAATGATAGAATGCAGTAAAATGTTTATATATATACCTTTCAATACCCCTTAAAACTCTACTGCCCAAGAAAATGACAAAGAACTTCCGAAGGACTGACTACCCAAAAAGTCCTTTTGGTGGTCTGGAAGTCATAAAGACATCTCAGAATGGAATTCGGTCATTTCAGATCTGTTTGCCTGCACAGAAATCACCAGAAGTTTTGGTATTCTAGCAGCTGTGAGTTAATGGCCAGCTAAGATCACTCTTCTGCCTTCTAGACACGATGTCGTTGGGTTGATTGATGGGTTTTTACATTTTTCCTGTTTATGTTATCTTAATATATTTTTTTTCATAAATGATAAGAAAATCTTGTAATTGGTGTTATTTTCACACAGAACACAATTGCCAAAATATTACTCTTTGAGGCAAGAATAAGTGTGACAGAAATATCTTCTTACCAGAGCTTTCCTGGATGAAGTAACACCTCCTTTCAGGGACACGTCCATCCATCCATTCAGGTGTTTCAATTAGCTACATTGCCTAGCCATTCAGTCATATTTACAGACATTTTTGAAAGAATGGGGCGTTCAGAAGATCTCAGTGAATTCAAGCATGGTACTGTCATTGGATGCCACCTTTGCAATAAGTCAGTTTGTGAAATTTCTTCCCTGCCAGATATTCCACAGCCCACCATAAGTGGTATTATTGCATAATGGAAGCATTTAGGAACAAAGTGTCATTCCACGTAAAGTAACAGAGCTGGGCCACTGAATGCTGAGGTGCATAGTGAGTAAAAGTCGCCAACGCTCTGTTGACTCAGTAACTGCAGATTTCCAAGCTTCCTCTGGCATTAACTCCAGCACAAAATCTGTGCACCAGGAGCTTCATGGAATGGGCTTCCATGGCTGAGCAGCTGCATGCAAGTGGTAACAGTTTGGGGAAGGTCCTTTTCTGTTCCAGCATGACTGTGTCCCAGCACACAAAGCAAGGTCCATAAAGACATGGTTGCGTGAGTTTAGTGTGGAAGAACTTGACTGGCCTGCACAGAGCCCTGACATCAACCCCTTTGAAGACCTTTGGGATGAATTAGAAGGAGCCAGCCCTTCACGTCCAACATTAATGCCTGACTTTACAAATGCTCTACTGGATGAATGGGCAAAAATCCCCACAGACACACTCCTAAATCTTGTGGAAAGCCTTCCCAGAAGAGTGGCAGCTGTTATAGATGCAAAGGAGGAATCAACTCCATATTGATGCCTAGAAATTTAGAATGGGGTGTCATAAAAGTTCCTGTAGGTGTCCCAATACTTTTGTCCGTATAGTGTGTCTAATGGCATTAGAGAACAATCTCATATTGTTGAGACACCATATGTAGGTGTATGTTATGTGGAGTTTTCCAGCAAGTCTAGTACTGTATCATTTTCTACTGTATACTTCATTTTTCCAAGTCGTTATATTTTTGCTGTGGATCTGTGAAGGCTATGCGAAGTTTGCTGCTGTTTCTGTATTACCTCTCTATTAGCCCAAAATATCTGGATCATAGCTCTCTCAGTTGGCTTAAAATATTTGGATCCCACAGTGCCTTTATTGGCTTAAAATATCTGGATCCCAGAGCACCTCACAGTTGGCTTCTGGAAGAGCTGTTGGATCATGGGGTGTGATTTGACTTGTGCTGTCATTTAGCCACATGGCAGCCAGAGACATTGAATGTTTCTGAATACAGCTACCAGTTATTGATCTTCAAACTGTGGTCAGCAGTTACTGCTATTGTCTCGTACCTCCCGCATTGTGGGTTTGATTCCTGACCATTTGGGTACGATCCTTCTGGGTTCTCAGTTCTCTCCAGTGCAGTGTGTTTGAATTTGTGTCATGGAATTATTTTCCATCTGGGGGTGCAATTTTCCAAAAGGCTTTTGTTAGCACCAATCAGTAGCATGGTTCCACCTGTACAAGATGCAAATGCGGTTAGTAGCTATTTGTTGGGGAAGCCCCCCCAGGGTCTCCCGTGCCCTGGGCTTCCTGAGTTACGCCCCAGACTTTTGTGACCTTGTACTGGATAAGTGGTTGTGGATGAATGTTACCTTTAGAAGTTCCAGCTGCTTGCTACCCTAAGACAAATGGATTCCTGACATTTCCTAAAGAACGAGGTCCAGCAACAACAATTTTACATCCTACTATGGGATTCTAGTAAGAAATCTGTGAGTTCCACCAGGAAAGGAGCCGTGTCATTTGGCAAGTAGGCCATTGGAAAAATTTTGACGCCTTTTTGGATTTTGCTGCAAGAAGTAAAACTAAACAAATGTTATTTTGGCTAAAACAAAGCTGTCTTTCCTTAAAGGGCAGAGGAATACAAAGTTTATTATGGTCTTAAGCTGATATAGTAATGTTTAAAAGCTTGATGAAAGTTGATATTCAGCTGGATTTCAAATATTACCAGACAACACAAAGCATTCTGTGACACTTCAGGGTGTATTTTTTTCTCTCTGGTGAGTTTACTGTGACGCCTATTTTGTTGCTTATTGGCATAATTAAATGGCATTAACCTCCCATATGCAACACAAGCCAGTCGTGCATAAATCTGCCTCAAAATTCATATGAAATGCTAAACATTAAAGAAACATATGATGCTTTTTAATAGCTATGGGATCCCACATGAAGAAGTGTCAAGTCTGGCATTAAAAAAAATGGGAAGATTGCCACTGCTTTCAGAATACATGATGAGTTGAAGAAATAGGTAGGTAGATATATAGACTGGCAGACAGACGGAACTTTATTGCAGAAGTAATGGATTGATGGATGGTAGAAGGGCAACCGAATGTAGTATAGCATTTATGCTTTAATAAATAAAATGCACTTATTGGATTTGTGCCCTGCCATTTTATTCCACTTTAGTTCCCGTCTCATGACTCTTGAAACTTCTATCCATTTGTCATATCTGTGAAATGACTTTTCTAATAGAAAATGTTTTTAAGGCATGTGCTCAGAAACGATGGAAGGAACGTAAAGGGGTTTGCATAGAGCCATGCAAAAAGCGTGTCAGCATCTTAAAGAAAGGCTACAGAAAGAAGAATGGATAAAGAAAATAGCTTAAAGGGGCGGTTTAAAATTACCCAGGGGATTAAAGGGGAAGGGGCCGGGTGTGGGCGCTTGATTGGGGTACAGAGAGATGAACCAAAGTGCTGGGCCTTCATTTCCTCCCTAAGCAGCCCCGTCAGGTGTCCAAAAGGAGAGCTTGGAAATTATTTTTAGATCTGGAGCTTATCCTCCCCCCCCCCCTGTTTGTGTCTGTGGGCAAATCCAAACAAGCATCACCTCTTCTCCCCCGGAGCAATGACTCAATATTTTCTTGTTTTGTAGAGCTGTTGTCAGTTCTCTAGACACGGCAAATATCAAAGGGAATTTCCTGCCATCGCTCGACGCTCCCTTTTTAAATAACATTAGAGAAATTGATGTAAATACTGTGTATTTGTGAATCTTCTGCAATTACTAGTCATGTAAAATGCTTGTAATTGTAGACTGATGTGATTTGTGGCCCTTTAAGAGATACTTATGCATTGTTAACTTACCAATGTTAAGGGAAATATTCCTTATTATTATTAACATATACACATTCCTGGAAATAGAATATTATTCTATGTTTTGTTTTTAAATTTTTACATCTAAAAAGACTCATAATGGCTACTTCCTGTGATTAAGAATTTCAAAAGTGTATGTATGTGTGCATAAATATTGGCATATTGATAATCCTACTGCTCCACCTGACCCACAAAGTGTGAATACAAAGTCACATTTTTTTTTAACAATCTTAAGTTAGCTTCAGACATTATGTAACCGTGCTGCGTAGTGAAAACGATGTGCAGTGAATTTATAGCACAAACTGGACTGAGATAGAGCATGAAAGTCACCTTGACCCAGTTGGTCTATTAATCTATATCGATGCTATTTTTGGGCAAAGCTTGGGCGATGTCATTTAATCAAGCTGTAATGGGCTGCTTCAGTTTGCCTGTGACTGACATAAAACTGCCACCACCATCTCTTTCAGCTCCAAGATGTGCATCGTGATTAGTCTGGGGGGTTATTGCGATGGTGTCCCGGAATATTTTTCGGTGACCATTTGGTCCTTGGAAACTCACCATTTGCGGAGAGTGATGCATGTTTTAAAGACACCCCTCAACATTTTCACTCAATCTTAAATCGGTAGTTATTCACATCTTAAGTCCCTCCCTCAAAGGTGACTCCCATGGCTGCTGCCTGCGGGGGCGGGGGGCGGGGGGGGGCTTTAGCACACGCCTGCTCTGGTGTGTCATCCACTCGCTCTCTGTGGGCTGAAGGTTCCATGGAGCAAATGTATCAAACCTGAAGGAGTGTGATGTTCACTTAATTCATCCCACCGCCTTGTAGGAACACAGCCAGCACTGAACAACCCACCTGATGGAAGACAAGCCAGTGTTCATTCTCTTGCCACAGACAGCTAATGCAGGGATCGAATTCACATCCTTGCAGTAGAATATACTTTATTTTGACTGGCACAGCCTCTAGGGAGGCTGCGTTATGGCATAATAATTATTTAGCTTTTTTCTAATCCAAGTGAGGAACTTCATGGAAACTTATAAAATTAACATTCACTTTGTTTAGCTTACACTTTGTGCAAAGCGACACACACGTGAGGCAAATAGCACATTACAAACACTGATAAATAAAAAAATTAAAATCAATATGAACTATTTAGCTATTTATTAGCTATGGTGATCGAATAGCTCAGATTAGTCATTCTCTTTGCAGCACTAAAATTACAGCTTCATATTTCCCAAAGCAGTTGGGCGGCTGACTGATTCGCACCCTGGCCTCACACCTCTAGGCCTGTGGGTGGCCGGCACCTCTGTGTGTGTGCAGTTTAATTGTTGCCCCCATGTCCCCGATCAACTCTGGCCAAATAGAATCCAGACCTTCCAGACAAATATTTGAATACTCTGCTAATGTTCCCTTTACCTTGACTGAACTGTCAGTCCCACCTTATCACATTTATAAATGCCATGTAAGCCTTGCAGAAATGCCTCTGCTAGCCTGATCCCCTTAAACAGTCCCTGAATGTTACATTTTCCAGTCATTGAATTGCAGTCTTATTAGGTTCTGTTTTGGCTGGAAGCTGGGTGACAATCCCTAAATATATCACGGTATTTTCAGATATTTTCACAATATCGAGATATTCACAATATTCTAAAACTGATGTGTAGAAAACAGTAAAATATGTCAGGTGTGTTTTTCTAGTTTTGATGACCAAATTGTTTCACTAATAGTTATGGAGCATATGACAGGAATAAGGATAAATCGCTCCAACAGACAGAACTTGTTTACAAATTGTGCGTTATAACTTTTAATTATGCAATGAAAGTAGTGTTTCAGCTATACCACGATACTCACTGTATTCACGTAAGATGATGCTTTGAATGTTCATAATCCTGATATGATAAATTATCAATATATTGCCCAGCCATAGTTTGTAAGATGTTCAGTAGATCTTTCTTCAATATTGCTTAAGCTGTTAAGTGGCTATTCATTGGAAATTCACCCTAGCTGCACTTGTGCCTAGTTGACTCCTTGTCAGCATGTATGTTTGTAATGTGCTATTTGCCTTCACCTTTACATCGCTTCGGACCAAAGCTTTTACTAAATAGCAATAAATGTAAAAAGCCTCCTAAATTGGCTGAAGAAATGTTGTAGACTAAAGCAATAGTATCCAATTTACTTTTACAGCATCTACTTTTGTGTGTATTCAGATAATCAGACACATACACACCACAATTCTCTCACAGGAGAGCTACGAAAAAGCAGATCGAAAAAGAATCGATAATCTTACCTTAATTACGCCCCTCACCTTCCCAGCACAGACATCAAGGGCAAAATGTCTGAGAGATAACGTTCCATTTCACCTACAATGGCAACATTTAACTAATAACGTTGCATGAGGATGTTTTAAATGGAATGACGGTAAGGTTTCTCTGTTTGTCCCTATCAGTGCAGGGTTTATGTGTTCCAACAGACTGTCCCAGGAAGCAGAGGGAAGCAGGTGTGGCATCCACACACTATGGCCAACAAGAGACACCGATTTACCTAAAAAGGAAACCAGCACAAAGACAAAATGTACAAATTACAAACAAATGGAGCCAGGGACAGGAATCGGACAGTGCTGCAGGCATTAGGCTGCAGTGCTATCCATTAAGCCACCGTTTACCTTGATTATTTCTACAGCTTTTCACTGACCCAGAATCTGTAGCTACAGTACACTGGGCGTGCACAACCTGTGGATACTTACTAGAGGAGGAATTCTCTTAATAGGTCTTCGAGACAAAAACGGGCCAGCAGAACAGCTTCACAAGTGAAGAATCTGTACCTTACTAAATATATTGCATGTTTCCGGATGTGACACCGATCTTTTCCAGGAGATTCTCTGATCTGGTTTCCTTGATTGGCACTCGGCTGCGGCGAGAGCTGGCGATTGGGGCAGCTGTGCCGCTTGGTTTGCATTGTTTGTACGCCTTGTTTCTGTCTGGCTAAGTGCCCCCTCATACCCTGGGCGAATGGTCACTGGCATCATTTAGGATTCCACCCCTATCAGGATAGAAGTTGTTACTGTAACTGTTATCATTTATACTTCAGTGTATGTCGTGTGTGTACCTAAAGCTAGCTAGGAAACTGCACCCTGCCCTTCAGCTGAGATCATGGGAGTTTCACTTGCACAAAAATGTTTTGAGCAGTAGCTATCGGACTGTTTTCAGTTTTAATTTTAAAGAATCTCCACATGGCCGACTTCTCGATAGTAGTTTCGCGCCATGTGCCTAAAGCTTACTGCAGCGTGCGATGGAACTTTACAATCGGAGTAATTGACGTAAATCAGGTGAACGCAAGAAATGAAATAGGTTGGGCTTCAGATGGGTCTGTGGTAGCTGATACCGATCAATTGAAAAACGGCTGGATGAGCCCCAATTAGGATGTTTGATATCAATTCAGGACATCTCAGAATACCATACCAGCTATCATTCTAGTCAGTGTGCAGCAGCATTGATCTGCACCCAGGAATGCTGCTAGACATTTCAAAGCATATTACATCGGGCTTCCAACCCAGATTAGTCCAATTTAGGGGGCCCTGAATCCATCCAACCACCCCCTTTCACAGCACTCTTTTCTACAGCAGTAGAAACAAGGAACAAGGCTACAGAATGTTATTTCTAGGATAAAAAAAATCTTTATTTGCTCTAGTTTATCAATGTCCAAATCCAGATAATGTAGCTTCTGCTTTTACGTAAGATTTAATCAAATAACTTGTGAAAGTCCAATAAATCGTATCATAGCCTTAAGATTAACTGTCATTGATGCATCAAAGAAATTCAACGTCACACTGATCTGCCTTTCCAGCCTTTCATGCTACTTGTGCCTTAACAAATTGTTCCTTATTAAGTAGTTTTACTTTGCAACACATTATAGTCTCCATAGCGTTATTTCAAGCGAGGCACCGTTTGTGTCTGGTAGGCAGGATTCGTTTTGTCCTCCTTTTTTACAAATTGGCATTACATTAGTTATTTCTAGCTTTCCAGAATATGTAATATATAAGGTAAAGAGCTGTGAATAACCGCTTTAATCTCCCCTAAAGCAGCTGTCAGGTCCCTGGGATTTGTGTTTGGAAATTATTTAAACTGCATACTGCAGTAGCGTCCACAATACTAACATTCGAAGAGAAACATAAAATAAGCTGCATGTAACCATTTATTTTGTGTTCTTCTGTAAGCATGTCAGCAAAAATGTTATTTAATTTAATTTGTATTTTTATGCAGAGCTTTAAAATGTGCCCGGTGTGATTATTACAAAGATTTACAGTATCACAGGGGAGAGTTCTTTTTTTGCAATAAAAGTTGCTCATTGATATCAGTGGACCTTAACTAGTCTCTCCCCTTCTTGGAAATTAGTTTTTTTTTTTTTTGGAAAAATGTTCAGGTATTGCGAGCTTAATGACACCGATATCTTAAAGGTACAGCACAAAGCATGCTGCATGTTCAGAATAGGCCCTCCGGCTGTTAAATGCAGCCCCCTAGCTGTGAACCTGCCTGAAGTCTGTTTGGTGACTTTGTCATAAATACTTCTGCTGTTATCCTCTGAGGCGTCGGGACAGGACAGGCAAGGCAGACAGTCATCGGGGCCCCAGCTCACACTGCACATCGCAATGACAAATCTCCTTTTTTTGTGTATTGTTTTTTCACAGTAAAGTGAAGATAAAGGAATTTAGTTTATTAAATTATGTTTGATGATATTACTCATTTAGACTTCACATTAAAATAATGGTCTGAAATTTCGTCATGTTGGAGGCCCCGTGGAGCCCTTTGGCCCCGTGGAGCCCTTTGGCCCCGTGGAGCCCTTTGGCCCCATGGAGCCCTTTGGCCCCGGTGTCCCTAGGATCGCCTTTGGTTCTGCCCCTCAGAAAATGTCAGTGTCTCGTTTTATTGTTTTTTTTTTATGCATTGCTTTTTAACGGCCTGTACTAAATAAGTAATGTGTATATTACATTATTACAAAAATGGCAAATCTCACTTTCTCTCTATCTCTCTCTACATAGAGAGAGAGAGAGAGAGAGGAATATGTACAGTAATACTGTGTTTTGGATATATTGCTGGTATAAGTGATATAAGTGGATATATTGCTGGTAAAGGTCAGTAGGTCAACAATTATAATGTGACCAAAACCAAAACAAAGAAAAACAAAACAGCTCCGATTTCTGGTCCTGGGGGTGTGACCTCTCCTCTTCAGTTGCTTGATGTGTTTGTAAACAATACCTGTTAAGGACAGGCCGTGGGAGCAGAACTGGATTGGTACCAGTGGCAACCTGACGATACCTGCTTGTGGAGTCTGAGGCGGACCTGCGTCACGGCGGAATGGATGGACGACGTCAGATGTGGCGGGAAGGACCCTTCAGGAGTGATGCATCACCAGCAACCTGCATGGCAGTGAAAGCGAAGTTCTCAGGAACAAAAACCATTCATGGTACAAGTGTGAAAGAAGACAAGAAAAATCGGATGGCTCGCTCAGTGCCGGTCGAAACCCTAGGCTGGGGGGGGCGGGGAACGGGGGGCACAGGTGGTGCAGCTTGCTGGGAGGATGCATGGCGTCGGCATCCCGGCAGAAGACGGCACTCTGGGCGGCCGTCCAGGTCGACCCGCACTGGACTTACCTCATGTTTTAAGAGCCATATTGGCAGCTTTCGTTAGGCGTGGTCTATTAAATGGAAGCATGACTTGTAAAAGATTTACATTTTCGTGTTAGAACAGAGAAATTTCTGTCTGTGATTTCTTCACATTAAGAATTTGTAATTAATTTTAATTGTTGATATGCTTATTAAGTAAAAAGGACGGACCAAATTATCAGCCATGTTACAGTGCAAATGAGCGACAAATTAACACTGTCACACCAGTGCTGAGGCCATGGTGGTCTTCAGAAAGGTGAATTTGCACAATACTAGACTGTTTTCAGACTCTTTTGAATACAAAACACATTGCTGAGGAACGTATATTCCATTGCAGTGTGATAATAATATACAGCATCATCAGCTCAGCTACATTTATCGGCTTCAGTTTTCACTTGCATTAAATTTAAATGCGTTTTGTGACTTGTGCTCTGTGGTGTGATCAGTATTCAGATAAATACAGCATTTCTTTCACAGTTTTCTTTCTTCCAGAATTATACATCATCTGCGCTGTAGCCTGTTCCCTTCTACCTTTAATAACTTCTTATTAAAAAAAAATGGGTTTAGTTCTCTGGCTACACTGTTTTTTCCAGTGTGTGTGTATATATATATATATATATATTTATATGTGACATTTTGTTTTTGTATATTAGTTACATCACCCCACTGGGCTATCTGAGAATTTGCAGCTCTTTTCTCATTTCTGACTCCTTTGTGTGTGGCTTGGGATTTGGTCATTACATTCAAAAATGCACATTAGGCTGTGGCAAGGGGGTCACTTGGGCTGTTTGAAGGGGATTTTAGATCCTCAAAATGTTCTTTACCCGCTCCTAAATAATTGTACAGTAATTAGTTGAAATAGTGTGTTCTCATTCATTTTCATTAAAATCAGACCCCCTAATGACGGCTAACCCCCTGTCCATACGTCTCTGGTGCCACCCCTGCGCTGTGATGATGTATTATTAGACGTTCAGGCGAGTGGATGTCTCTGTACGCCCCGAGTGCTCTCTTCCCAAATCGTGACATGCACACAGGCTTTCTGGAAGCTGTGACAGTGAGTGACGCCAGGTCTTCCATGCCAATGTTACGGCAGACCTCAGCAGGCGGCTCCTCCGGTCCCCTGACAGCTGACAACACATACGGATGAGGAGTCACTCACTGTCTCCATCCCAAAAGTCCGTCATTCTGCAACTCTTACACTGCCTTTAAGCACATTACATCTTCTGTCTTGTACCTAAAAGATAATCCCCTTTAATCCCAACCAGAGATTAACACAAACTGGAAACAGAGATTCCCTTCAGCAAATGATCTTAATTATGACAGTGTTGTCTTAAGCCTTGTCAGCATAAAAATAAACTTTTAAAGATATGCAGCCATGCCAGTAGGAATTTTTGCACTCTAGTCAATTTTAACTTTATGTTTCTCAAGAGACACAGTCTCATTTATTATAACCTCATCCAGTTTGCCACGTCGTCATTAACTCATGGACTCGATTGAAATATACCAATTGACTGAAGAGTCCTTATGTTGTCCCCTATATTAAATTACGCAAAATATGGCTATTTTTGCCGCCTTTGTGGTAAGAATTGCATCTATACTGTACACTTTGTTTTGATTATCTAGGGGAGCTGTATGGTCAGGTGATGCCTGACCAATCAGAATATAAATGGGTTAAGCATACCCTGCAGTGAACTGGTTCCCCTCCCCCCGTGTATTCTGGGATAGGCTCCAGCCAGCATAACCCTATGTTGCACGTCCTTATGAAACATTGACTGGCGGAAGGTAAATTTATTCCTCCTGCCAGTATCCTTGGTGCAGTTCAAGGCAAGATGGAGGAGTTCCATATTTTAACATGTTTTTGTTAATGCATTTATTTGTTTATTTTATGTTTTAGCTATCCACGAGTTTCCGGAAGACCTGTTCACCAACCGGGAGCGCAAGCAGGGAGGCGTTTTGCTGCACATTACCGCGGTATGAGATCTTTGACCCGTTTGACTACCTTGATTCTCATTCTGTCGCATTGATCCTCCAGCAGCATGCGCCTTCCACATTGTCTGAACTGTGCCGCATCATCCTAGAGATCGCATGTCCTGCACCACATGTTTGATTGCTCTCTAAGAGTTATGCATGTTAATCTGTAATTTTCCCTGATTTTAACACTGTTTTAGGGAACCTAAATAATACAGAGGGGTTGTAACCCCCCCCCCCAATAATCAAAACCGGCTAATACATTCCCCTTCAATAGTCATGTCTCCCCCTAAATGGGCGGAGACCTCAACCCCTCCAATGTTCAAACCAAAGTTACGCCCTTTGATCATCACCATGACGATGGGTTTGAAGCTGGTGTCTGAGATAATCTCTCAATTTGCTGCCCGGAAAATCTGTTCATCGACCAGAGGAAGGACTTTCAGGAGGTGTCACTTCCTGCAAGTGAGAAGGACACACTCCACCCTGCCCAACCCCGAGCAACAGGGAACTAAACACTGGCGATGTGGCCGGCGGTGCAGATGGGGGGGGGGGGGGCACAGTTATCCTCCATCTGCCCTTGGTCCTATGGACATGCTGCTTCACCATGCAGGAATTGACATGGATCGACTCAGACAAGCTCCATCTTGTGTGAACGGGAGCAGATCCAGTGTCTGAAGGTGGTCCACTGGTTTGCTCATCAGAACCAGGGAAAGCGGCAGGCAGGAGAGTGCCTACGGTAGACGGTGTCAGGGTGCACCCAGGCAGGCAGGACCCCTAGAGGAAGAGATGTGTTCTTTGAGGTGCTGCACTGCCTATTGGACATTGAGGTCCCTGGATCCTTTGACCCTGTACTAGCACAGGGGCCCCTGTAGAGGGCGTGACACCTCATGTTGCTTTAGCCACTCCAGTCGCCAGTCGCCAGAACCCAGTGCCCCTCCCTGGCCTACATGAAGGTCACACCACCTCAAAGCCAGGCTCAACAGACAGCATGCTGCCTCTTGTTTTTAATGTCAATAGTTTGGTTAGAATTACAGTAGGTAGGGCGGGGTTCATTGCCTTTAGATAGTGGGGTTAGGCTTGTTGGGAAATGTGCTGTCTTCATAAAGATTGTGCAGCCAAGTTCAATTAAAGAGCAAAATTTACATTTTTGACTTCCCGCTTCCAATGCCACAAGAAATATTTAATTTTACATCTGATTCTCAAAGGGATCGTGGCATTTTTTTCTAGTCTTTCATTAAAACTGTGAGATTTATTTTTGGGTGCTTTACCAAATTATCGTTATGGAGTTGACAGCTTCTTAGGGACTCTAGGGAAATTTCATCATGCAAACGACTAAATGAAAGGCAGTTATCTAAAGAAATAAAGCAATTCAATTTGACAATTATCCAATTCAAAAACCAATAGCTAAATTGTTCCCATATTGCATTTCTTTTTTTTCTTCGGTAAAATGTTAAAATTACTTTTAATTCAATTTGACAGTGCTTCCTTTGCAAAAAAGAAAAAAACAGCTACACTGTGGAAACGATTAAGTGCTATGAATGAATACCAGGTGAATAATGTTACAGTACTTAAGTTGAATCCGGTACAGCAGCATGATAGCTATAATTTTAAATGACCATTTTTTTAGTCCTGCTGTGAGGTTAGTAAACTTACACTTTCTTTAATCGTTTCAGGCACTTTACATGTTCCTGGCCCTGGCCATCGTTTGTGATGACTTCTTTGTGACGTCACTTGAGAAGATCTGTGAGGTGGGAACTTCACAGAGGATCCATGTTGAGTTGGACCGGATTGCTGAGTCACATGCCCACTCTGTGGTCTCATTCCCTCTCTTTACTCTCCTACCCGCAGAAACTTCACATGAGTGAGGACGTTGCTGGGGCCACGTTTATGGCGGCGGGAAGTTCAGCTCCAGAACTTTTTGCCTCTATCATAGGTGGGAAGAAAGACTGTTTTTTTGTCGGCCATATATACAGTTGTTCCGCGAATTAATTAAAAAAAGCATCCAACAGACAAATAAGTGCAGTACTTTCCCAGATGGCTAGGGCACTCACCTTGAGTCGGGAAGCTTAATATCTTTCTCACACATGCACAGCAGGCAGTCCCGCTGTAGATCTCTGACTGTGATCATCAACACCTTCTGCCGTCCATCAGGTGTCTTTATTACCCATGGAGACGTAGGAGTTGGCACGATCGTTGGCTCTGCCGTCTTCAACATCCTCTGCATTATTGGCGTGTGTGGGATCTTTGCTGGCCAGGTCTGTGGCTCTCCTGTAGTACAGCTCCTCTTGCCTCCTGTACGCCAACCTGTTTGATGTATGATGTAGTTACAGCTCTGGAAAAAAAATTAAGAGACCACAGCAAAATGTTCAGTTTTCCTCATTTCTCAATTTATTGGTTCACACCTGCGTAAAATATAAAAAATTTTTGTTGCAAACTCCAGCCTGGTTTCTCACTGATGAGAAGGCTTCTTCCTTGCTTTATGGGTCTTCAGTTCTGCTTCCAGGAGCCTGTTATGAATTGTTCTAGCAGTGCACTTCACACCCCTTAAAGTTTCCCAATCTTTTTGAAGGTCATTTGAGGTCATCCTCCAGTTTATAAACACTGCTGGATAAGTTGATGGTGACCTCTGACATTAGAAAGTTGCTTCTGCCCTCTACCTGGCTTGTCTTAGACACTTTGAGCCTGGAAGCAGCCTGCCTCACAGGATGTAAAAATGCAGATATTTTAAAAAAGCAGTCCAGAGCTGTACGTATACAACATTAAGCATGAGAGTCTCTGTTACTCTCCCATGCCCCAGGTGGTGTACCTCACCCGCTACGCAGTGTTCCGTGACTCTCTCTACTACACCCTGTCCGTGGTGGCTCTGATCGTGGTGAGTCACGCTTCTCAGGTCGTGCAAAGACTTCTGCAGTGTCACCTCTCAAACCTTTGCCCTTGTAGTTCCAAAACTGCATGCGCAGGTGCATGATCTCTTCGCACTTACATTTGCACTCCTTCTCCAATAACGCACTCGTCAAAGCACACGGCTGAATCATTAACGTCGCGAGAAGAATGACAGTGTTCCCTCCTCCCCTCTTGCAGTTCATCTACGATGAGAAGATCGTGTGGTAAGCATCTCTCTACTTTAAGACCAGCACGTCTTTGGCCTGCTGCGTATGTGGAGAGTTCACTGGCTGCCCTTCTGCCTTAGGTGGGAGGGTCTGGTGCTGGTGCTGATGTACCTGGGATACATTGTGATCATGAAGTGAGTCATCCAGCTGGGGAACCTGGTTCTGTCCTCACATTCTGAGAGTCATGTGACATCGGAGGAAAGCTTCAATGCTGTAGTATATAATGGGATTGCAATGGGACACAATGGCATTAGTGGTAAATATGATGGGCGCAGCCCAGGAGAAGAAGCTGGGACTGTGTGATTCTTCATCCTGGCATGTCTGTATATGCACTACAGTTACAGTCTGTTTATAATTAATCTGCGTGTCATTAATTTACCCAGAATTCTCCTCACTCGGCCGCTTTATCCCCTGCTTCCATAAGTGGTTTTCTTTGTAATTGATGGCTCAAAATTTACCTCATTAATACTGTGAAAAAGTTTTTCCACCTCAAAGTGCAGAAATGCAAGGAAATTACCATTTAGACATAATAAGATGATTTAAAGACATCACTAAATGATTTATAGAATTGTAGAAATATTTCATATATCTTAAAAGGTCCTTTTGAATAATAGAAATAGATATTAATTTTGAGATATCTTGAATTTCTTGTATGAGATATTAAAACATCTCCCTAAAGTCTTAAGCTTTATATATGAATATTCATTATGATCTCTATGGCCGGGGTGCCTCTCATTGGCTTAGTGGTCTGTGTGGAAGGTTGTGGGTTCAAATCCCGTGATTGGCAGAGTATTCGTAACACAGTTAGGCCCTTGAGCAAAATCCTTAACCCCAACAGGTGCTGGATACTAGCTGATCTGGTGTGATATTTTCTTTCACCTACATATACATCTGAATGCAGCTCTTACGGAGAGTAAGATGAATAAAGTACAATTAAATTTAAATTTATCAGCAGTAATTTGTAGGTGATTTAAAGCAGTGGTTCGCAGCCAGTGAGTTGTATCCCTAACCATTTAATTGGATTGTGGATTGTGTGGAATTTTTTTTGTAATGTCAGATCATTTTTAAACTATATAACAAATATTCAGAGCTGAACTTGTCAGGACTGCTGAAGGCACGACGGGAAGTATACGGAGTAAACTCAGGTTTATTAGAGGGAGAACACAATCGGGGGCACAGAGAGACGCCAGCGACTACAAGACTTTAATGAGAAGACTGAGGAAAGACTAACTGGGAAGCACTAAAATACACAGATAAACCAGTTTGTTTAAAGTTTAAAGTTTGTTAACCTTGTGTGGAATCCTCATGTGATCAGCTGTTTCTGGTCTTGTCCAGTTGAGTGTAGTGCTTCCCAGTTAGTCTTTCCTCAGTCTTCTCATTAAAGTCTTGTAGTCGCTTTCATCTCTCTGTGCCCCCGATTGTGTTCTCCCTCTAATAAACCCGAGTTTACCCCGTATACTTCCCGTCGTGTCTTCAGCGGTCCTGACAAGTTCAGCTCTGAATATTTGTAATATAGTTTAAAAATGATTTGCAGAGTGATCTTGGAATCACTCGCTGGTATCTTTAAATGATTCCCAGCTACCTCAGACTCTTTTGCATGCCACGCACTCTCACGTACATGAAAGGCACCTAGAGGAGTCATTGTTATTGAAGTTGTTGTCATGTTGAGAATATTAGTAATATGAATCACAGGGAGAATCGCTTCTAATCAAACGGTTTCTCTTGCCCAGATTTAACTCGCGTATGCAGGAATACTTCACAGGGAAAGAGGATAAGCACATCGCCAACGGTAACACAGTCAGCAACGAGCTGGAGGATGGTAATGCATGTTATGACGATATATGGGATGACCCTACATTGCCATTGCTGTGTGCAGGTAAGGGTAACCAGACAGGCTCTGCTGCACTTTGGGTCTCTGGGGGCTTTACTTATACAAAGATATTCTGAGGGCAGAAGGCCCAATGATTGGTCCAGAGTGATAACCAATCAGATTGTTATAGGAGGTGAGTGAAAGCAACTGACTGGTTGGTCCCACCTCCTCTAGTTGCTTGGACCCACTTCCGCTACAATTTGATTGGTTATCTCTCTGAATCTCTCCTTCTGCCCTCAGAACATTTTTCTGTATGTAAGACTCCCATGGACAGTTTCTGTTGTGCCGGGTGGATGGGGGGAGGCCTGGTGACCAAAATTTGGTTGTATCACTATAATCAAGGGTCAATGCATTAATGTTCCTGCAAACTGCACCTTCACACGCTGTTCAGAAATGATACATATAGTAATATCTTATCTACAGCACTGAATAGCTAAAAATTGACAACGTTCTGTGTCTCTTCTGCTGTAATACACTGCTGTAGGAAGGTGGAGCACTTTCCAAACCAGCTCGCATTCCGCTGCTTTGAAACACTTTCAGTTCCGCCTTTGACTGTTTTTTCTCTTAATCTCTCTCTGCCTTATTGTTTTTGTCCAGTAATTTCACATATCCTGTTTACAGCAGATGCAAATATAGACTGCAGTAGTGTCAGCCAACTTCTAATTTCTCTAAGCTACCCTGCTTTAACAAATATTTGTGACTAATTGCTGAAGCCTGTCTGTTTAGCCTTACTAAGCTAAGTGTCGCTTATGTCTTTCAGTGTCTTGCTGTGTGTTTCCTTGCAGTGTCTTGTGTTACGCTTTTTCTGGTTCTTAGGTATGTGAACTTGCTGGCTGGATACATAGAAAAACAATGTCCTGAAATAATTGTTTTTTGACAATGGCTTTTTCAGGTAATATTTTTATTAATGACAACAACAATAAACGATAATAGTGATTTTCCGTTATATATAATGAAATCTCTTAAAGAATATATTCATGGAACTAATCTACCATTTGCCACTGACTGAAAGTAATAATTTATGAGTCAGATGTTCTTTTTAGTATGTTTCATGTTAAATCTCAATAAATAATATTGTTTTAAGGCCTCTGGTGGCCTTGTACTCTGCCCACTAGGGTGAATGGCCATTCTGCCAGAGAAATTATCTAACTGTACCTCGCCACGTAAATGTGCATTTATCAGTGTTTCGATTGGAGCAAATGTCAGTGCTGCTGAGTTTGCATGCCCCTGTGAATGTGCAGAGCTGTTTTTAGCGCCTCAGTGCTTCACCCTGACAAGCATCTATTCGCCTGCAGTGAAGCCCAGCAAAACTCACAGCCGAGGCTCTGTGGTGATGGTGGATGAGATCATGAACTCCAGTCCCCCAAACTACCGCTTCCCAGAAGCCGGCCTGCGTGTCATGATCACCAACCGCTTCGGACCCAAGACGCGCCTCCGCATGGCCAGCCGTCTCATCATCAACGAGGTGCACCAATGGATGGGGTGATGGGGTGGCTCAGGGTTCGAGATGACGGGGGGTATGAAGCTGAGGCTGAAAGTAGACAGGGGTAAAGGGGCAACAAAGATGACCAAGCCTGAGAAACAGGAATGTTACAGCTGGGAGACTAAGGCTCTTTGCTGGTTGCCGGTTCACATCCCATGAATGCCAGGAGTGATCCTGCTCCGTTGGGCGTTTGAGCGAGACCCAACATCCGGTGCTGTAAGCAGGTCCTCCAACTTTCAGGGAATATTTGAGGGTTGGTGGCACTCCTGCCACCAAAAAAAAACTTTGCATTGTTTTATTCCATCCAAACCGGGGTGGTGCTGATATCACCCTGCTGCTCTCAGGTTCTCATTCCTGAGGTGGTTCATCGTGTGGTGGTTGCGACAACGTGCTTTATCAGCGTTCACTCCTCACCTCCTCTTTGTTTGTTTGTTCATTCATTCACTGATTTATGTGTCTGTTTGTTGGTTTGTTGGTTTGTTTGTTGCATATGTATTGTTTTACTCCCCGTGTTGCACTGTTTTTTGTCTGTACAGTTATTGTCCTGTATAGCACTGTTTTTTGTCCTGTTTTTGTCAACCATGAACCTGTCCCCTCCCCTGCAACTACGGTACAAGAATTTCACTGTGCTCTTCGGAACACAGTTCACAATAAACACTTGAAACTTGAAATCTGAAGGCGTTGTTCAGCAAAAAAAATACTAAGCGATATTTCCTAAAATGAATCTTTAATGAATGTCCCCCTGGGATCAATAGTTTTTCTAATTCTGATTCTGATCTTTAACTATTAAAAAGTATAATGAAAAGGTGTGCACTTATTGTAATTAGTTTTGTTCTTTCAGAAAAACAAAATTTTTGGAAACATTATTGAATCGAATAGCATTAAATATGGGACCAAATCAGGCCACAATAAGTGGAACGCATTAGAAAAATAAACACCTTGGCAATACTCTAATTTCTAAATAGGGTTTGAGCAAATCCACTTGTGTATTATTATTTAGCTTTTTTATTTTTAATTAAAAAATTAAAGTTAAATCTATTGTATACCTTTAAGTCAACTGATTCATGATGAAGTGAAAGATTTAGTGGTAGGGGTCTCAAGTATAACTGTAATACATGAAGTACAATATACGAAGTTCTTGTTGGTTTTCTCACAGAAGATATATATATATGTATCTGCATCCACAATAAACTCCATCTGTCGGATGCCTTTGCCATTCTTATTGGCTGCCTTTTCAGCATGGACATTTGCACCCACATTGTAATGTTTCATATCACCCATTTGAAAACAGCAGGAAAGTTTGTCTTATTTGCAGCTAAAACCGTAATGCTAATAGGATTTCTGCTGGTATATGAGTATGTTGGCTCCTGTGGCAGAGGAAGAGTTCCCCATCAACGCCATTAGTTCAGGATCAGATCTTACATACCTATTGATCTCCGATCAATTCCAGGTGGAATCAGAGATAATTGGAGTAACCCGAGCCTTCGGCGTGTATCGAGTCTCACATTGTTTCCCTTCCTCCGTGCCGCTTCTGGGCGCCTGATTTCTGGGTAGCGACAGAGGATGGGCCAGGCTTCAAATGGCGTTGAAGCTGCTGTCGTGGATGGAAAACCTGAAATTGAGAATGGCACCGTGGTGGAGGACAAGCAGCCTGAGGAAGCTGAGAATGAGCTGTCCTCCCCCTTCATCTGGCCAGGTAGGTGTCCTTCTTGGGGATCAGATTAGCAAGCGGGTCTGAAGCTTAGCAAGGAAGGAGCATAATTAAATCTTCTTTGAGTCAGCGGCTTGAAACTCAGTGAAGTTACATCCCAGCTCCATTTCTAAAGCCCATTTTAGAATTTAATAAAACTCAATCGACAGAATACCATATATTGACGACTGGAGGCCACTAACACAATATGGTATATAAAACAAGCTGCTCAGAGTTTATATGAGAACAAAACTCAGTTTATTCTCTTTCAAAGAAACTCACAATTTAAATTGACTGAATTCATTAGAATGCCTTTAAAAATAGAAAATATATTTTTTAACATATCAAGTACTATACTAACCCAACAGCATTTATGCTAGTTCAAATATAACTCCAGTTTTTATTGTACTGATGGGAAAAAGCTGATGTTTGATTACTATCACTGATTTAGTGTTTTTTTTAAGGCTGCCAATCATTTAATATAATCATGATTAATTGCACATTTAATGTATTTTAAAACAATTATCAATGTCTGTTCTTTATTACAACTAGGTCACACAAAGTATAAAAATAAAGCTGCATAATACAGAGGCCTGACCATTCTAATAACATTGTAAATAAGATGGCTGTTTTTGACAGCCCATTTAATGATACATGCTATTCAGGCCTGGCGCCGTGGGGGGGTGTGAGGGGGTGTCGCCTGGTAAGATGGACTACCTCATCCCCTCAGTGATGATTAAGGCCTAATTTTAATTATCTTCTTTATTCATTTGTTTGTTTTTTTGTTTGAGATACTAAAACATAATGCAGGCCAGCATAATGCGCTAAAACCGAAGTCACGTTTCGATCCCACATTTTCAAATCCTCACAAACCCACTTGATCGATTGTCTGGGTGAGCGCGAGCTAGCTAACGTAGCGCAAGCTTGTTGGGATGCGTCGTGTGCGTGGTTGCTGCGAGTTGGCAACTTTCCCACAGTATTTCAACAAATTAGCTGTCCGCTTTATATCGGTAAACGCCGTTGGCTCTTTTGAACTCGAGCTCAGAGAGTCGCTATCATGTGATGGATACATATTTCCTGAGGTTAGTTGATCTGTTAGCTTGTTTGTGGGATAATGATGCACTTTATAAACAATCGTAACAGCACGCATAATTTTTCTAAGTCAGTGCCCCCTCTCTGCATTTTGATTGTTCCCCCCACCATTCATCTACATGTAACTTTTGTTTTTATT
Source organism: Paramormyrops kingsleyae (assembly GCF_048594095.1). Classification (NCBI taxonomy): domain Eukaryota; kingdom Metazoa; phylum Chordata; class Actinopteri; order Osteoglossiformes; family Mormyridae; genus Paramormyrops; species Paramormyrops kingsleyae. Next base: position 2,138,751 of record NC_132810.1, read on the forward strand.
TATGCTGTGTGAAGGAGGTGCTATGAACAGGGTTAAGTGGCTCATCTCCTGGCCTGTGCTGGTGATTCTCTATTTCACTGTGCCGAACTGCGCCAAGCCTCGCTGGGAGAAGTTCTTCATGCTTTCCTTCATCCTATCGACACTCTGGATTGCTGTCTTTTCCTACTTCATGGTGTGGATGGTGAGTATTTCTGAGAGTACCTGTGTCTGTGCGTGTCGAGACGTGGATGTCTGGACACGCATCTGATGTGCGTTTGTTTTCTGGTACCGGATTGTGCCATTTCTCATGTATGGAGAAACAGGAGTGTAAAGGCATGGAAATGTGTGCATTCGCAGGTGACGATAATCGGTTACACTCTCGGAATTCCAGACGTCATCATGGGCATCACCTTCCTGGCTGCCGGCACCAGCGTTCCTGATTGCATCGCTAGCCTCATTGTTGCTCGACAAGGTGCCACTTCTGCTGTCATTTGCTTTATGAAGCTTTCTGCTCAGTGCACAATATATTTTTAGGGTTTGTTCAGCAACATAGATTACCAGTAAAACAGAACTGTATTCTTTATGGTAAGGGTTTTTATTTTTATGTTTGTGTCTATTTCCCCTTCTAACAGATGCTTTTGTCCAAAGCAGTTTGTAAGTGTTGTAACACAACACTGGTGATTAATGTAATTCTGTAGTACATCCCCAGCCAATCCATGTTTTTGCTCCTTTTGAACTCCCTCCCTCACAGTCCAAATTTTTGCTACCGGTAGCTAGGAGGGAGCAAAAACATGGACTGCTGGGGGTCCCTGTGGACCCGATTGGGAAATACTGCTGTGGTATTTCTGGTCTGCCAGCCGTGTCCTGTGCCATATATTCTACAGCAGGGGTCCCCGAGGGCCAAAATCAATCAGCAGCACAAAGCCAGGGTCTGCTGTGTTCAAAGTAGTTGAAATCTGATGATGGAGGGAATAAATCACGTGATCAGGAATAATTTGTAGTTTGGTCCAGACGTGGATTGGAGTCCGCCAGTTGGTAAACACTACACTAGATTGATTAAATGTTTATATGTGTGTAGTATAGTGAGCTGACTTGTACTGCAGGTAGTACCTATAATATAGTAATATAATATAGTATGGCTAGAGCTGTATTTTCTGTTTGCAGCTGAGCATGCCCAGATTTCGGTTGCATGGAGTTTGTGACCTTGTGGAACATTGCAGTAAAGTCTCTCTCTCTCTCTTCAGGCTTAGGGGACATGGCCGTGTCCAACACCATTGGCAGCAACGTATTCGACATCCTGGTGGGACTGGGTGTTCCGTGGGCGATTCAGACTATAGCTGTCAGTTACGGCTCTGAGGTAATGAGGCCTTTCTCACCGCCAGCACAGAGCGGACAAGCTTAAATGATCTGCCAGCTTTAGATGCACTCACCGGCAGCCATTCTGACTCGTGTGACTAGGCTAAGGTTCACAGTCGGGTAACCTTGTCAAAATGACAAATCGATTTGTTTCCCCGGTGTCTCATTTGGCTACGGTGTGCTTCCTCAGCAGATAGCTGCCCTGAAGCTGGCCAGTGAACGCCTGGACCGTCAGCTGTGTCATTTAACGGTTTTTCTCTTGTCACTGACGTAGGTGCAGATAAACAGCCGGGGGCTGGTGTATTCAGTAGTGCTGCTGCTTGGCTCCGTGGCCCTCACTGTAAGTGAAGACGCACTTCACTTAGAGATACACTTGGAGATGCACACATGGTTTTAAGTGCATGCAAACCACGCAACCGATGGGAATTGGAGGAGCATTTCAAAAGCAGTGAAGAACAATCACAAAAAATAACCTGCAAATAGTTTAATGCAAGCTGATAAACCTTTATTAATAAAAGCCTGAATTATATCTTTTGTATATATAAAATGCAATTTTTTATAGGTGAGGTCTGAAATCTACCCATCAGCTGTATTTTTAGACTGTATATTTAATGTTATGTCATCGGCAGCATTCGCCAAATCCCAGCATGCATCGTGAGCTGAGGGCTTTGGCAATTTAGAAACAAAAATGAACAGGCAGAAGGTTACATCAGAGCAAACAGACAAGTGGACATGACTATCTCCCCCCCGCCCCCAAAGTTTCACGTCGCCCAAGACAGTGTTTAAAGCTATTTATCTGGGTAGCAAGTATATATTTACGTAAAATGAAGTTAATTTAACATTCAAATATATTCAAATGAAGAATAGTGCAATAAAAGATAACATTAATTTCTTCTGTTCTCCAAAAAGTTACTGATATCTTATTGGATGGCTTGATGGACACTGCTTCAGTTCCCAAACCTCTCGTCAGGGGCACCTGAGCCATTTAATGTATTCCTTAAATTTCTCCTGCAGTTCACTTAATCAATTAACTTCATCATTTTGTTAAATAATTTGATGAGGTATTAACAAAACATGGCATGCTAGTTGTCAAGTGAACAAATACATACGTTATGGCGTATCGGTTGGTTACTGCAAATATCGGCATGACTCTAGGAGACATTTTTGAAATGGCTGAGCTGATATACTTTGACAAACTTAATGCCATATTTTTGTACTATCATACAGATCAGTCTGTGTGTTTATCATACAGATCAGTCCGCAGTGTGACAGCTCCTGTGTCCTGCACCTTCACTGTGTTCCCTGCTTGCAGGTTTTGGGAATCCATGTGAACAAGTGGAGGCTGGACCTAAAGCTGGGGATCTATGTGCTGGTGATGTACGCCATCTTCCTCTGCTTCTCCGTCATGATTGAGTACAACGTCTTCACATTTGTCAACTTGCCCATGTGCCAGGAATAACTGTCGGACATGTAGAAACTGTAATATAACCCCTACGATATTCTCGCTGTTTACTTCTCCTACAAAATACACAATCTTCGGATTGGGCCATCAAATTTTTCTTCGTTCGTTCCAAGACCTCAGCTTGATCTGAAGCAAACCTCAAAGAACTCTACACTAAGGAGACTCATGACCCAGGGCATCCTGCTGTTTTGATCCTCCTCCGTTCCTTTAATTTTCTCTATCACTCTTCATCAGAATGATTGTATTTCAATCTGACAGCTCAGTCAGACTTGCGTTAGGAATCGAAGGTTTTGAAATATTTTTCCCGCAAGTCATCATGTGCGCATAGATTCTTGTTTATTTTTAATTAGCCTTTTTGGAAATGGTAAAAGAAGTTAACCAAACGTCTAATAAACATGTTGCACTTTAGAAATAGGCTTGTTGAAAGATATAAAACCAGATTTTCTAAGAAACTGCCTGGGAAATGTTCCAGATTTTTTTCCCAACTTGGTGCAATAAGAGGACAGCAGAGGGATGTTGGGGTTCTTTCCCTCGGCATCGACCATGAGGAGAAGTGAGAAGTGCTCCAGGGTCATTCTCTATTCTCTCAAGCAGTATGAACCAAACTGAACTAGCAACGGTGCATGACAGAAAGATATCTTATCTCACGTGTCTTTGTGTGCGTGTCTAGGAGAGGGTGTGAGGTTCCTTTTTGTGTCTGTTTTGTGTGTGCGTATACACGCATATATATAATGTCAGTGTGCATGTGATATTCAAAGTTCTCTGCACTCAGCTGCACAGCAAACCCGATAGGTCAGAAATGGAGAACGGGCAGCCTCTTTCTTTCCAAAGGAAGATGGCGGGTTTTGTGCATTGATGTTCCGTAGTTCCATCCACGTTCTGTTACTGCATGGGGATCCGCTCGCCCTCTGCCCATCGAACTGAAACATCTCTGCTTCACCCTTGTCGCTGGCATTAGTTCGGTGCACCGGCATGTGCTCAGAAACGGCGCAGCTGGAGGGGAATCTCTGTGCATCCTGGGAATCATTGTAGAGAGTCCACCACGGACCGTTTGTCGTCCGGAGCCTCTTGGGGTGTCAGGTCATGAGAGGAACCTCCTCAGGCTTTTCACGGCCGGACGGCCCACACGGATCCCTTCCACCGCAACTGCACATCTCGTTCTGGTTTCCCTCATTCTCCCAGTCCCATGCTGGAAAGGGGTGTTTGGTGAACAGGGCAGAGCAAATGAGCCTAGAGGTTCTGGAAAAATGTATGAACTGCTCCTGGTGGTGGGGTGATTTTTTTTTTAGTCTTCGAGAGCACAGATGTCCCAGCCACAGTTGCGGTGGTCGTCAGAGAGGGAGAAAGCCGTGTCAGAAATGCCAGACAAAGACGAAACTGCTGCATGTTCCTGCATTGTAAACTGCATCTATATAACGAGGCTTGACATGTTGACATGCTGCAGTTGTCACGTTTGGAAACAGTGCTTCCTTCTGCCAGGTGGGGGCTACACAGGCCCAGGCAGATTCTTATTTCCCCGAAGGGGGGGCTCGCTGAGGACTCTTTGCTTTAGCCCTTGGTACCCCTTTCCATCCTGCGGGATTTGTGTCCCAGAAACTGGCAGCTACGCATTTCTGTGCAATTATGCAGGAGCCACTGCTAGATGCTGGGGGGTTGGGGGGGGGGCTGAGTCATTGTGTCGATGTCCGTGGTGAAAATGTGGGTGTCGGTGTCCGTGTTAATAAGCACCCGTCTCTTATGTCTGTGTCAAAAGGCAGGTGTTGCAGTGCTAGTATATGCAATTTCAATAAGTACAGCCCTGTTGTTGGTTTCCAGGGAAACGGCGGTATATGCATTATGAGTAATTACCCTTGGGTTCTAGAGGTGATGGAAGTATCTCATTCACTCCACCACACATGTGCACATGACTTCACACGCAGACGCACACATGCCACACACAACCCCCTCGATTCTGTTCACAGACCAGACGCCATTTTTCTTATTTTGCACGCTAATGGGGTACAGAGGAGTCGTGCGTATGAGTTAATGAGTTCACTGATTTCTTCAGGGAACAGATTATATTGTACTGCTCTAAAGAGTTTCGTGGCTATGATCTAGCCTTGTTCAATAGAACATTTAGCAGGTGTTAGAGAGAGCTGCTAAAAAGCATTACAGAGTAATAACACGCTCTGAAAGCGGATTCCGATCAAGGGCATTACTCTCACAATACTGAAGCTGTAAACTGAGTGCAACTGTTCTGGCAATGTGAAAGCTTTGAATTGTGTAACTTTTGTCCTTTTCTATAATCACAAAAACTGGAAAAATAACTTTTTTATTGTTGTATACTTCACTCTGTACACAATACACTGGGCCCCAAACTCTGAGCAACCTACTAAGAGATGATCCAGAAGGTTCCGTCTGATGTGTGGGTTTCCAGGAGGTCGCCACATTTGACCCACACTTCACTATTAAACCAGTGTTCATTCTCCTTCCTGATCATATCTCTTTGTAAATTTTATTGGATGTTTTTGGATAAAAAAATCCATTTTGTGGTTATATTTTGTTGGTTACTCTGTGAATGGGAGGAGTTACTTGTTTTAGTTTATAAATGGGAAAAAAATGCATGGTTCTTACTTTTTTACTCTTCTTTGTGCAAAGTAGCACTGAGAAGTGTGGCCATGTCCTTGCTGCTTGGAGTAATGTTGCTCGAGCATTTTACGACGGTCACGTGCACACTATACACATATTTTTCATACCTCTTTATTAAGTCACTTTTCTAAACTATGAACACGTTTCTGTAATTTATACAGGCATAAATCTACATCTGTCTGACATATTCTGTAGAAGGAAACACGCACACACTCACATATGCGCACACCTACAGAGACGAACATACAAGAGAGTGTTGAATGTGACCTAATTCACTGTGAATGCAAAAGTGATGTGGGCTCATTCATCAAATATAAATACATGATTATATAAAATATAGTTGCTATGAAACCAACTGAAGACATCTGTGTTTAACTTATATGAATGTATTGTCTTGCTATCAATGGATGTATCCGACCAATGCATTTTACTGTAAAGCAATAAACAAAGTCATATGGAAAAATTACTCTTCATTGTTTTAAGTATCTTCATTTATGTATAGTAAAATATGACATGTTCAGCTGAGCATTTTCATGCAGTATCATTTCATCGTTTGGTGGAACTTTCTTGGCAGTAGGTGGTGTAGTGGTTCACAGCCATGCACCTTCACGTGTGAGTAGTCTATGCGTCGTCGTGATGTTTGAGTTTCCTACTGCAGTACCTAAACATGTGACGCGATGTGGTTCATTTGGTTTTTCTCAAGCTGTCTATCGCGTGTACGCTTCTGGAACTGGGATAGCCCTTTTCAAATGTAGAATGTTTCAGCTAGTGAAAATAATGGTAAACTATGCAATTAATACGATGAATTAGATTCTAAAAGTTAAAGAACGGTCAGTGGCGCTCGTAATGCACTGTGACGAGCTTGTGGGTCTCAGTGGTTTGAATCACCGGATGTCCCGTCTTTGTAGTAAGCAGTCTGTGCACACTCTCACTCTCCTAACAGCAGCACAGACAGAGCAAGACGATTATTTCCATAACACTCGGGGTGAGACATTAACAAAACACAGGCACTTTACAGAGGGTTGAGACGCAGTACTACTCTAACTATTTACAACATGAATAACGCACTCACAGCACCTCTCTAGACATGCCGGGAACCTGCATAATTAACGAAGTGACCATCCCTGCCGTGTCACAATACTGTTAATCAATATCACTATCACAGAATGGCGGGGTGTTGGTTAGCTGAAGTGTAAGAATATCTGACAAAGCAAAGGTGAAGCAGTACTTTCTCATTAATTGCTTCATACCCCATTGTTATTTTTAGCTATTTTATAGGGATAAAGGTCCCGGGCTTCCCCATGTTTGTGCGATGGATAGACAGATTTCTGAGACTTTTTCCATTAGCCACCTGACTAAACTCAAAGACAGAGGAAAAAAATGATGTTTCCTTTACTGCAGAGTGAATAGCCAGCTCCCTCACTCCTGCATGTAAACACGTTAAGTGCTGCAGCCCAAGTCACACTCTGATAAGAGAGGAAACATCTGCTGTTTCTAACTTACTGCTTCAAAGGCTAAGTCCGCCCCAGTGTTCTGAGAAAGTGATTGGTTGAGCATTTTTTCTTATTTGTTTCTTATAACTGCTCTGTGGCACAAGTGGGTCTCAGGAAACACAATCCGGCAAAGGTGTAACAATTAATTTCACTGTAGGGGGTTTTTAAGTACTTAATTTAAATAATAGAATTATTTAGGTACTAGTGTGTTGGTTTCGTCTGCTAGGAACAGAAATCAAGCGGAGGAAGTGGGACAATAGTGAGACACAATGCTACATTGATGGTGGGTTGCGGGGGGGTCCGCATTTCTTTTGTTTAATGTCAGATGCATGGTGTGGAAGGGGGTGTGTGGCACATCTAAAACAGTGTGTGTGTGTGTGGGGGAATGTCATTTCTTCACTGTCACAACACTTTGGTATTGATTGGCTAAATAGATCTGAAAGTGAACATTAAAGGGGGATCGGAGCCTGGACTGGAGTTTACGTGGGCGGAGTGTGTGGGCGTGGGGTGACTTCCGCTAGTGGCCCCTCCATAACACCGCCACAGCCGACATAGACGGAGCAGATGCACACACATTCACTCACTCTGCTCGCTGCTCCCCGAGAGTGAAAGTGACCTGAGCGGAGTGGACACTGGCAGAGGGGAATACAGACAGTGTTTTGGGGTTGGCTGAGACCAGGAGGGTGGGGGGGGGGGGACAGAAGAGAACAGCGGGTGCTTCCAGTGAAACTCCAGGATGATTACAGCGGCTCTCCTTCAGGATGCTGAACCATCTTCAGGGTATGGAAGTACTCTCTCTCTCTCTCTCTCTCTCTCTCATTATTTTTTTATTTAATCCAAACTTTTTCCAAGCTCTGTGTATAGCTACCTAAAAGAAAATGGTTATAGCCTTTTAAATTACATTGGACCTTATACATAATAGAATAGAATAGAATAGATATTTAGTTGCAAATTTTAAATTGCATTATTTTAAAATTCACTGTTTTACCAAATTACAATATACTAAATGTTGCTGAATTTCTGATTATTTCTATTCTTTTTCTAATATTTCTTCAGTAGCACATTTACTGTAACTTTTGATTGTTACCCGTCTCACTGTTTTTTTCCTTGCTATTTTTGAGTGGCATTGTTTCTATGAAGTACTGTAGCAGTACTCTCTGTTCAGTATCTAACTTCTGCTGTCTTTCTACATTGTTCTTCCTAGTCGCCTTTCGCCCACCGTTTCCGGAAGCTTCCCTGTGCTGTCCCAAGACTCCACCATACCTGGCATTCCTGCAGTGCCCGTGTCTTTCTCACCTACCGTTACCAGGGCCTCTTCACCCCTGGTCCTGGGGGGTCAGAGCCCATCGAGCTGCGGTCTTGGCTCGCCACCAGCCCCCATGCCTTCAGATATCAGCATTTTAGACAAACTGATCAAGACATGCCCCGTATGGCTCCAACTGGGCATCTCAGAGAGCAGAGCCACTCACATCCTGCAGGGAGAGACTCCAGGGGTAAGTGGGTCTCATGCCCAAATCAGACAGATTACACCCACAGTCAAAAATCTTCAGTCCCATAATGAAACTTTTGGTGATCAGCATTTATATGCGATGTCTTCTGCTTTTGATCACAGATATTTTTAGTCAGAAGAGACGTGCATAAGAAGAGGATGATCCTGTCAGTACGTCTTTTCAACCAGAAGAGCAGGCCACAAGTTCAGGACATGCCAATCAAAGAGGAGAACTTATGTGAGTGTGGCAGCACTGGACGCACCTTCCGTCTTGGGCTCGGTCAGATTAAATGAGACGATGGTGTGGTGAAGGGTAGAGAAGCAGATGATGTGACAGACCACATTCTGTGCTGGACAGAAAATGGAGCTCCATACCTGTGAGCTGGGCTGCTGTCTTTTTAGCCTATTTATAGTATTTGTGGTGATGTCACAGGAAATTCTCATGTTTCGTTCCCCGCCTGTGTAATTATACATGCATTCATTCACTTGATTCACTGTAAGTGCCCTGTAGTAAAAAAGCTTAGTTGCTCCCTTTTCAAAGCAAGATTATGACGATTGCAATGTATTCATAAATTATGAACACATCCATGGGGTTAGTTGAGTCACTTCAGCTACATCCCTGAAGGACATATTCTTGTCTTTTCTCTCCCATTTGTCACCTGTGCAGTAATGTATCTGGAAGGCTCCGTCCTGGTCTTTGACGATATTTTCAAACTCATCGCCTTCTACTGTGTCAGCCGGTATGACGTTCCCTAACAGGCTCAGAAAGCATGCTTCATAACTGTTTACACCAATGTCACCTTGAACTGGTGTCTATTCAATAAGCATCAGCAACACTGCCCTCTAGTGTCTGTAAGCAGCTATTTCAGGCTTCTGCTCCGTGTCGCTGTGCAAGTGAGACAGCTCGTGGGGAAGGGGGTGGGGGGGTGGGCAGGGGGTTGGCAAGCTGTGTTTCTGGAAGGGCTGGCCAGAGACCATCTGATTCCATTAAGTACAGCCTCGTTTGACCAAACTAAGCACCTGTTCAAAGCCTAGATCTGGGTGACACTTTAAGTATAACCGTAAAGCCTGACTGACTGTCTCGCTGCCCAGACCTTGGCCCTATTATACCTTACTATGAGTATAATATGCTACTATGAGTATATTACGCTACTATGAGTATAATACCCTGCTATGGGTATAATATCCCACTTTGAGTATTTACCTTTTAATCCATTTTACTTCTCATGTTTCTGGTGAAGTACTGAATAAAACAAGCTATTTTGGGGGAGAAAGTATATGTCTTGATTTTTTCATAACATCTTATGGATTGATTCCTTGCCGCTATTGGTTGGCTTTTTGTGTCTCTCTGCATGCACTCCTGCAAAGCTCGCTTTATGCCGTGTCAGTTGTCCATTATGTTACAGATTGCATCACAAAATTCTCTTTTTCCTCCGCTTCAGAGATATTCTTCCATTCAAACTGAGATTGCCAAATGTCATCGTCCAGGCAACGAAATATGAACACATGGAGATTATATCAAGCCTTGGTTCAGGTAATGGCGTGGGGGCGTTTATGGCCATGATAACCACTTAGATATGTTTATGGTTGATTAGCATCTGTAAAGGCAGAATTATCTTACTTTACTCTGGTAAGCCAAAGCAAAGATATTGTGCTAATGCGTAAATATAGTTATATATGTTTATATATAGTGACTATTATACACTCACCTAAAGGATTATTAGGAACACCTGTTCAATTTCTCATTAATGCAATTATCTAATCAACCAATCACATGGCAGTTGCTTCAATGCATTTAGGGGTGTGGTCCTGGTCAAGACAATCTCCTGAACTCCAAACTGAATGTCAGAATGGGAAAGAAAGGTGATTTAAGCAATTTTGAGTGTGGCATGGTTGTTGGTGCCAGACGGGCTGGTCTGAGTATTTCACAATCTGCTCAGTTACTGGGATTTTCACGCACAACCATTTCTAGGGTTTACAAAGAATAGTGTGCAAAGGGAAAAACATCCAGTATGCGGCAGTCCTGTGGGCGAAAATGCCTTGTTGATGCTAGAGGTCAGAGGAGAATGGGCCGACTGATTCAAGCTGATAGAAGAGCAACTTTGACTGAAATAACCACTCGTTACAACCGAGGTATGCAACAAAGCATTTGTGAAGCCACAACACGCACAACCTTGAGGCGGATGGGCTACAACAGCAGAAGACCCCACCGGGTACCACTCATCTCCACTACAAATAGGAAAAAGAGGCTACAATTTGCACCAGCTCACCAAAATTGGAACATGGATCCATCATGCCTTGTTACCACTGTGCAGGCTGGTGGTGGTGGTGTAATGGTGTGGGGGATGTTTTCTTGGCACACTTTAGGCCCCTTAGTGCCAATTGGGCATCGTTTAAATGCCACGGCCTACCTGAGCATTGTTTCTGACCATGTCCATCCCTTTATGACCACCATGTACCCATCCTAGCTCTGATGGCTACTTCCAGCAGGATAATGCACCATGTCACAAAGCTCGAATCATTTCAAATTGGTTTCTAGAACATGACAATGAGTTCACTGTACTAAAATGGCCCCCACAGTCACCAGATCTCAACCCAATAGAGCATCTTTGGGATGTGGTGGAACGGGAGCTTCATGCCCTGGATGTGCATCCCACAAATCTCCATCAACTGCAAGATGCTATCCTATCAATATGGGCCAACATTTCTAAAGAATGCTTTCAGCACCTTGTTGAATCAATGCCACGTAGAATTAAGGCAGTTCTGAAGGCGAAAGGGGGTCAAACACCGTATTAGTATGGTGTTCCTAATAATCCTTTAGGTGAGTGTATATAGTTGTATGTGTTGCCTTTTGTAGATTCAAAACAAAAATGGAGGAATGAATATTCTCAACTGGGAGTAACAGAAGGATTAAGATAAGATAAGATAAGATAGATCTTTATTGTCACTATCACAGAAATAGTGAAAAAACAGTTTAGCAGCTCTCTGTTTAGCAGCATAGAAGTAATAAATAGCAGCATAATTTGGTAGCATAAAATGATTACAGACATAAATTATAATAACTTCCTCCTCCATCGATGTTGTTGGGTTAGGGCATTTTATGATATGTTAATGCAAGTCATAGGTTGTGTAAATCTGTTAACAGTTGGTGTTGTGCAACTTCATTATATTTGACAGGGGCAAGTTTCCTTACTTCATACTTTACACAACATCCTTTTCAATTTCAGTATACATTCTGTATTATTTAGGGCTATGCATTCTGTGTGTTGCCAAACAGTCCATTTTTTTTTTTTAATTACTTCAAATGTGAAATTAATTCTGCCGTTGAAAACGTAATAGAGGGAAGAATGTCAGAAGTATGGAGAAGCAGAAGAGCTTGACCACAGGTTTCTCTCCTCTCTGCAGATTTCTGGGGTTCTTCCTTAAACAGGCCCTGTGGCCACGCTGCAGGGGGAGGGCACAGCGGTGAGAGAGACGGACAAGACACACTAAGCTCATCCCCCAACCACGGCAGTTGCGCCTCATGCGAAGTCGAGCCGTCTGCCGGAAGAGACAGCCTGTGGTACGTGAACCCCGTCCGACTGGAGGAGTCCTACGGCGGGCTGCTCGCGGATGCCTCCATCGCTAGGAGCCAGAGCCTGACTTTGCCAGCTTTGCTGGACCAGAGCAGGCCCTGGAGGACGGCACCGCTTCCGCCGCACCCTTCCCCCAGCTCCTCCTCCCGGCTGGCTACAGCAAAAGAGGAAGAGAACCGCGGCGGCCATACAGTGAGGGCGCCGGGCAGCAGCTCAGAGACAGCCGCGGCGGAGGTGGCAGCGGTATTCTCTTTGCACTCAAGCAGACACCAAGGTTCTGAGCCGTCCAGCCTCTGGTTCTCTGAACTGCGCTCACAGAGTCCATCTGAACACGAGAAGGGTGGCGTGACTTCAGACAAAGGGCTCGACACGGCAACTATCCCCTCCTTGTTTTGCATCAGCAGCGTGAGCGACACTGAGGGGCCCTTTCTGGAGGACGCTTGGCCATTGGTACAGGAACCTGCAAGCCCAGCCATGACTGACAGCAGTAAAGGCCCTGCACTCAGCCAGGACACAAGGAAGAAGGAGCCCCCTGTCCCTCCACCAAGGAAGAATAGAAACTCACGAGTTCCATTCTGCTCCACAAAGTCCACTATGGTGGAAGACCTGCAAAGACCTCAGAGGGACCCAGAGCCAATACCCCAGAAGTCTCCTTCCCACACGGTGCAGCCATCTGCCTCTGTGATGCCCTCCAAAAGCACGGTTTGTACTCTCGAGGGTGGGTCTCCACGTCTGGACCACGACTCCCACTCTGCCAGCAGCACAGAGGAGGAAGCTGACATTGCCGTCAGCCTGGCGAAGACCTACAAGCAGAATCCCACGCTTATGATCAACAAGGCCAAGAAAAGGCTGTCGCGAGTCAACCTGTCGCAAATGCTCACGGGTTTCATATGTGCTGAGAAGAAACTCCAGCACCGGATTTTGAACCTTGCGCAAGACAAAGACTCATACTTGGGGAATCTTCTTCTGGACTACCGGGCATTCACACTGGAAGCCATGCAGAAGCGGACATCCAGTACGGAGATGCTGCAGGAGATCCGGCAGACGCTAACCCAGCTGAAGGGATACCTCATTCAGAGTACTGAGCTTCAGGCAATCCTAGAATCTTCAGTATACCCTGAGGAGAAGTTAGGTAATTCGACGTTCAGAAAATACACAGAGAGTGCTAGAATATTCTGTGCTATTTTTAAGCTGTAAAATGTTAAAAGCATTCAAAAAAAATTCTGTAACAAGTTTGTTTCAGGAAGCAATAAGCGCTAATAGCTGTGATGTGTTTGTTCTTCCCATCTCCCTGTTTTCTGACACGTAGCAACTTCCTAAGATGACCGATACACATAGAAATAATGAGAAACATCTTCTGAATGACACAGTTTGTTTTACACTGTTTTTGGACACACTGTCAGAAAATCTTTGTACCTTTTCTTGTCACTGGGGCTGTACCCTCAAGGGTCTGCAAATTGTACCCTAGCTGTAGGTAATTGTACCTTTCAAGGTACAGAATTGGACTCTGAGGAACATTTCTGTACCATTGATGGTACATTAATTCTGTGTGTACCTTTGGGATGTTCCTTAGAGTCTATTTATGTACCTTAAAATGTACAATTACATAACAGCAACAGTGACAAGCAAAACTACACATTTTTACCCTTTTTTCTGAGAGGGCAGACAGTTTATCTAATGCACCTAAAAAAACTAAATCCAGTTTTGTACAAGCTAAGGACTCTTTGGTTATGCTTTCATATAATAATTACCTGTATGACCTTTGACCCCAGCACCCCAATAATTTTTGTTTTCTCAAGTCAACCCTGTGTGGCAGTACAGGGTTAAGTGATATTTAGGCAACTGTGGATTTTACGAAAGCAGATTTTGTTTAACGTTCTTGCTCATGGTTCAAGCAATTCCTTCACTTTCTAGAACTTTGAATTTTAAATGCTTTGTTCTTAAGCCCATTTTCTTATCAGTATTTTAACTACTCGCCATACTTATTAGTTCTCCTCATGATAAATATTGTTCTCAATTGTAGGTAAGAGTAGCCAAGGAAGAACCAGTGGGGTCATTCACAGCTGACATTAGGATGACTGAAATCCTGGGGTCATTCACAGCTGACAGTATAATGACTGAAATCCTGGGGTCATTCACAGCTGACAGTATAATGACTGAAATCCTAGGGACATTCACAGCTGACAGTATAATGACTGAAATCCTGGGGTCATTCACAGCTGACAGTATAATGACTGAAATCCTGGGGTCATTCACAGCTGACAGTATAATGACTGAAATCCTAGGGACATTCACAGCTGACAGTATAATGACTGAAATCCTGGGGTCATTCACAGCTGACAGTATAATGACTGAAATCCTGGGGTCATTCACAGCTGACAGTATAATGACTGAAATCCTAGGGACATTCACAGCTGACAGTATAATGACTGAAATCCTGGGGTCATTCACAGCTGACAGTATAATGACTGAAATCCTGGGGCCATTCACAGCTGACATTAGGATGACTGAAATCCTATGGGCATTCACAGCTGACAATATAATATCTGAAATCCTATGGGCATTCACAGCTGACAGTATAATGACTGAAATCCTATGGGCATTCACAGCTGACAGTATAATGACTGAAATCCTATGGGCATTCACAGCTGACAGTATAATGACTGAAATCCTATGGGCATTCACAGCTGACATTAGGATGACTGAAATCCTGGGGCCATTCACAGCTGACATTAGGATGACTGAAATCCTATGGGCATTCACAGCTGACAGTATAATGACTGAAATCCTATGGGCATTCACAGCTGACATTAGGATGACTGAAATCCCAAGGTCATTCACAGCTGACAGTAGGATGACTGAAATCCCAAGGTCATTCACAGCTGACAGTAGGATGACTGAAATCCCAAGGTCATTCACAGCTGACAGTAGGATGACTGAAATCCCAAGGTCATTCACAGCTGACAGTAGGATGACTAAAATCCAAATGTAGGCCCAGTTGGCTAACAGGTGCCCTGTCCGGTCCCTTCAGAGTCCATCATAGAGACAACGCTGTTCAAGTGCGTTCTGAAGCCTCTGCGGGATGCGATCTATGCAAGGCTGTGGGATCTTCACACGAGGGATAACTCACTGATGAAGCTGCGTGACAACCAGCAGGTGGTGCTCAATAGCACCACCACCGACCTGGGAGTTACCACCAGCGTGCCGGAGTCAGCCGACATAGAGAAGATTAAATTCAAGCTGGACATGCTACACAAAGAGTACTCCCCCGAAAAGAAAATCTCCATCCTGTTAAAGACCTGCAAGGTTATTTACGAGTCCATGTCGGTCAGCTGTCCTGGTGAGTACATCTAGCCAGTGCTGTAAGAAAATCCAGTTGGTGCCACGGTGCCTTACTGGGTACCCTGAGTGGGCAGCTACACTACCAGTCAAAAGTTTTTGCACACCCTGAGATTTTCTACATTTTCATGTTACTCATTTAACATTTTCTAAAAATACACTCAATATTCTTTGCAAGCAAAAAAATTTACAGTGTGTTCGCCATTTGAGTGCCTTTATTAGCAAGAAAATGTTTGATTCATCAAAGTAACCTTTAGCAATTATAGCAGCAGAGAAAATTCGAGGCATTCTTTTCTACAAGGGACATTACATACTGCTCTGTTTCATGGGATGAGACAGTTAACTAGTGCATTTAAAGTTATAGGACAGCCTAGAATTTGTCTATGCTAGTTAATAACTCAACCAGTTAATAGGATGTCAGACGTTACATACTCTTTCCATGTTATAAAGGAAAACATTTTATTTATATGATTTAATTTGTATATTTTTATTTATAGTCATTCATTCAGCTTCCTAGTGCTTAACAAGAATAAAAAATCTGCAGTTTTTTAAAGAAATGGAAAAGTGGTAAAAACCCATGGTGTGAAAGAACATTTGCAGCTGCAGTAAATAGTGTGCAGCTGCAGTAGATTGTGTGTGTGCAGCTGCAGTAGATTGTGTATGTGCAGCTGCAGTAGATAGTGTGCAGCTACAGTATATAGTGTGTCTGCAGTAGATAGTGTGTGTGCAGCTGCAGTATATAGTGTGTGTGCAGCTGCAGTATATAGTGTGTGTGCAGTAGATAGTGTGTGTGCAGCTGCAGTATATAGTGTGTGTGCAGCTGCAGTAGATAGTTTGCAGCTACAGTATATAGTGTGTGTGCAGTAGATAGTGTGTGTGCAGCTGCAGTAGATAGTGTGTGTGCAGCTGCAGTAGATAGTGTGTGTGCAGTAGATAGTGTGTGTGCAGCTGCAGTAGATAGTGTGTGTGCAGTAGATAGTGTGTGTGCAGTAGATAGTGTGTGTGCAGTAGATAGTGTGTGTGCAGCTGCAGTAGATAGTGTGTGCAGTAGATAGTGTGTGTGCAGCTGCAGTATATAGTGTGTGTGCAGCTGCAGTAGATAGTGTGTGTGCAGCTGCAGTATATAGTGTGTGTGCAGCTGCAGTAGATAGTGTGTGTGCAGCTGCAGTATATAGTGTGTGTGCAGTATATAGTGTGTGTGCAGTAGATAGTGTGTGTGCAGTAGATAGTGTGTGTGCAGCTGCAGTAGATAGTGTGTGCAGTAGATAGTGTGTGTGCAGCTGCAGTACAGTATATAGTGTGTGTGCAGCTGCAGTAGATAGTGTGTGTGCAGCTGCAGTATATAGTGTGTGTGCAGTATATAGTGTGTGTGCAGTATATAGTGTGTGTGCAGCTGCAGTAGATAGTGTGTGTGCAGCTGCAGTATATAGTGTGTGTGCAGTATATAGTGTGTGTGCAGCTGCAGTAGATAGTGTGTGTGCAGCTGCAGTATATAGTGTGTGTGCAGTATATAGTGTGTGTGCAGCTGCAGTAGATAGTGTGTGTGCAGCTGCAGTATATAGTGTGTGTGCAGCTGCAGTAGATAGTGTGTGTGCAGTAGATAGTGTGTGTGCAGCTGCAGTAGATCTTCCTCATTTTCTCTGGCACTCACTCCACTTTTCTAAACTAAATCAGTGGTTCAAAACTGTTTGTGCGAATGTGGATGTGTGCAGTGTGCAGTGTGCAGTGTGCAAAGCTTTACATCTTAACCCTAGCAGAATGGCCTTGGTGTCAGCACCAAGATCCAATTAATGGACAGATTCAACAAATTTTGTGCAAAACGTGTCCAAACAGGCAACTGCTGGTTGGACAGATCACCATGTTAAAAAAAAACCCAACATGCTCAAAATAAGGCAGCACACAGCTAAACCACACTTACATATGTACATATTCAAATTTATACAGGTGGCTTATTTTAGACAGCTGAGCAGACACATGGGAGGTAATGAGTCAAAGAGCGATAGTAATATGCTAAGAACAGTGATTAAGGCCATAGCTTAATGTGCACTGCAACATCTTAGCCAGTTTTTTGCGCCAAACATTTGGGCATAGACTTGCTAATTCCAAATAGTTAAAGTCATTTGTTAAATGGCTTGTTCATAAACCTCTGTCATGCCCTATTAGTCTAACAACGAAATTTGTTTTAGCTTGTGTTTTAGTTTGTGGATTTGGTCCCTACCTCTTTGTGCAGCTTCTCTTTTCGTCTGACTACACGTAGTTTAGGTAGATCGGTGTCGATTTATACTGCCTATGCGTCGGCCCCAGCATCCCATCCAAGGTGTCTGCTGGCACACAGCTTCATTAGTGCCCTGCCGTGGTAAAGTGCTTATGGAAATGCGGAGTCATTTGGGAAACTGGTGCTTTCCACTTCAGCAGTGATCAGAAATAAAACTCTAAAACTATGATGTATTTATTTTAGATAGGATATCTATATGGAATATTTCATTGATTGCTGGAAGCTTTGATGTAAGATGCAAGCAGGAACCATATGAACATCTTGCATGTATAATGATTTAGTGAAGAGAGCAAGGTGCTGGTATATCGACACTGTCTGATGAAAACCACCTGCCCACTCTTGATGTGACTCTTGATGTGGATGTGACTTTTTACTATAAATGGAATACACACATTCTGCTCTGTCTACTGATAGTGTTTGACATCCAGTTGACCAATGAAAATACATTTTATGAGGTCATCTATTTACCGAGTTTGTATATGTTTGTACTACTTTACACTTGTATTCATGCTGGTCATTTGTATGAATTATATTATATCACTAATTTTAACAATTTAAGATAGATAGCTAGCTAACTAAAAGCATCACTTGTGTATATAAAGCAAGATTAGTCTGTATTCTATATAAATCCATTCAAAGCATTAAGCTGTATAAAGACAGGTTTCTATTTGTGGTGTTAAGGATGTCTCATTGCATTGTTTTTAGTTTATTTTGTAAAGAATGCACATTTTTTTAGCGCTCTTGAACTAATGAAGATACATGTCTTTCATCAGACAGTGATGATATTTTGTGTCTCATTAAGTGAACCATTAAATCTCTGTCCAGTCATGTGTGCACATTTACAGCATTTAGCAGATGCTCTTATCCATTTTTCTAAAATCAGGGACAGTCTCCCTGGAGCAAGTTAGGGTTAGGGGTCTTGCTCTGGGACCCAGTGATGGTAGTGCCAGAGGTGGGACTCAAACCCACAACCTCTTGGTGCAGAGACAAGCATTTTAACCACTAGACCACCAACACCCCAGCACGTTAATCCGTCAGACATATGCGACTAAAGAAACAGAAGTTAGTTGTGCAGTTGTGGTTTTGAAATATTTTTCACTGTGTTTTTCTGTATGTTTTGCTCTAAATAGGTTTTGGTATGACCACTATGATTTTTTTGGAGTGTTTTTTGTCAGTGTGTGTGTTAGTTTATATGCGTAATTTTTAACCAGTGGTGTTTTTGCTATTCTGACTCATGGTGGGGGAAGTGCTTATTATATGTGCGTAGGTGCATCTGTCGTCATTTGTTTGCTTGAAATCCATATTATTTTTGTGGTTGTGGGATTCTTGTGACGTGATTCTTTTTTTTTTTTTTTACATGCATGTGCAAGCATGTCTGTGTGTGTGTGTGTGTGTGTGTCTGTGTGTGCGAGCGGGTTTACCTATCCTTATGGGGACATAATGTCCCCATAACGTGATAAATGTCAATTTTTTTTCCCTTATGGGGACCGGTTTCCTGGTCCCCATAAGGGAAAACTCTATTTTATAAAAGTCGGTGACTGCTATGAAAAAACTAAAAATGCAAAAACTCTTGTATTTTGTTAGGTTACTTATGGTTATGGTTAGGGCAGGGTAGGGGTTAAGGTTGTCATAGTTAGCGTTAGCATTTTTCCCATTGAAATGAATGAGCGGTCCCCATAAGAATATGTTTACCCTACATGTGCGTGTGTGTGTGTGTGTGTGTGTGTGTGTGTGCCTGCACATGGATGTGTTTCTATCTGCAGCCTTGACTCTGTGCCTTCCTGCAGGACGGACCCTGGGGGCTGATGACTTCCTCCCGGTCTTGATGTATGTAGTGGCCCATAGCAACATTGCCCCACTAATGCTGGACGTGGAATACATGATGGAACTCATGGACCCCGCCATGCAGCTCGGAGAAGGCAAGGCGGTTCGCTGCGAGCCATGCGGCATGCGGCATGCCTCACCGATTGCGCTATTCATCACAGGAGACCACACCCGCAGTCCTGTCCCCAGGCAGAAATATGCATCAGAGTAGCAGGGTGTTTGGGTGCATTCAAGCAATTCTACACAGCTACAGCTACAATCATAACCTGCTATACTTATATATCCTCTAGGCTCCTACTACTTGACAACAACCTACGGGGCACTTGAACATATAAAGAACTATGACGTCATGCAAATGACTCGGCAGCTTAGTCTGGAAGTACAGGACTCCATCCATCGCTGGGAAAGACATCGCACCCTTAGCAAGAAGCGTCTGTCTGGCTCTCCTGTAGAGGTACGTAGGCCTGAGCAACAAAAGATGGTGTCTCAAGACTCAAACATACTGTAGGGCTGTGGGAAATATTACCCTCACTACTGTTTTTCCCTACAGGACTTCGTGAAGGTATCCTTGCTGGAGGCTGGTGCCAACATCAAGACTCTAGGCGTCCGAGCCAGCACTACCCTACAGGACCTCTGCAGACAGTGTGCAGAGACATTTGAGGTTGTCGAGCCCGACACCTACAGGTTATATATTTCGGTGGATGGAAAGTACCAAAGCCTAACCCCAAAGGAGCTTCCGTTGTCAGTCAAGTCCAGTTTGCACCACAGTGAGCACCGTGCAAAGTATCATTTTGTATACCGGCCAGGAGTCTGTGAATCTGAAGCAGACGATGTGCCGTTTTTCTTATTGCCGAGCGACATTTGAATTGTGAGTGTAGGCTGACTGCAAAGATTCTACCTCTGTCTTCAGGGCAGACTGACGAAAACGACGGAGGAAACATTTATGTAACATTTATGCTAAGTGAATAAATGTGGAATTCACACTATTTTCTAACACATGAGTGTAATTCTGGTTAAAGTCCTGTATCAGGGCTGGACTGGCTAGGGTTACCATAGCCATACCATACCATTGATGAGACAAAAAAGAGGCGCGTCCAGGGATCAGAATATTAATAAGATTTCGCGTTCACCGGCCAATCAGGCAGTGCTTCTCTTATGCATATTAATGAGTTTTCCTAACCAACCCATAAAATGAAAATTCGTACAGTTTACACTTCACAGGTATCTACACACAATTGACACAATATACATGTATACAAGTGTTTTTCAACAACACTTACAAAACGCTAAGCTTAAGTTTGTTAAACTTCAAGCACGTGATGCGATTCACTGTTCACAGGGAAATGAAAATGAAGTGTCAGAGTGCCAGTGGTTCCCGAAGCTGATGTCACTCATGAGCAGTGTGACACGTAGGCATGTGCACAGCATTTAATTACCTACATAAGCATGTGCGCGAGCGCTGTGCGATGACACCGAGCGGCTCCCATACACTGAGAATCGGTGCCTCTTCCTTCGGTTGGTTCTCCACTGTAACTTGCAGCACTGGGTCATACGGGTGGCAGCGCTAAACCCGGACAAACCACTAATTTTTGAAAAACCACCCAGATGCCTGGACAGGGGCCCAAAATGAGGATGTGTCTGGGCAAACCCAGATGTGTGGTAAACCCAGGACTGGCCATCTGACATATTGGGTGTTTTCCTCGGGCCTGATGAGTTTGTGGACCTGAAAGTCCAGGGTCGATTTCTAATCCCGGTTTGGCTCTGACCTGTTTATGCGAAGTGCAGGCACAAATTAGTGGGGCTGGTATGAAATGGCAGCACCCCGAAAGCGTGGCACTGGTGCTCGTCGTAGCCCATGTGGCAGCCTGAGCAAAATTCACCCCCCAACTACAAAAAAAAGAAAAACACTTCACTGCCCAATTTCACTTCGCCAAGTGTGGATGTCGACAGTGAAGGCTGCCGGGGGGGAGGGGGGTCAACAGTCTGCTAAGCCGGGGCCTGCTCAAGAGATGCCATCCATCTTGCCTTTACCAAGATCCACCCATGTGTGGCGCTACTGAGATACCCTAACAAAGGGACGCCTCCCATTTATTCAGGAATATCTCATGTTTAAAAGGCCCCATCCTTCCATTTTCTTTCTTTCAATCGTCTTGTTTCTCAGTTGCCATTGCTTGCCTGCCTGTTCATATGCCTTTTCACTGCCTGAAAAGTCTGTAATCTAAATATTGTTCTAATTCCTAAATTAGTGTAAAACATAACACATCAAACACATGCCTTTCAAGGTATAACTTAAACCTTGACATACAAATCAGTGGTCAAAACTATAATCTATGAGCAAAATATGAGAGTGTTGTGTTTTAGGGATGTATGTATTATGTATATATTTGCAACTGGCTGGCAGATGTAACACCACAAGGAGTGACTTACTCTGCATATAATTACAGCTTTTATGTGCTAAACTGGGACACCATATAGACCTTGAGGAAAATACCCAGGTATCAATGGCCTATATGCATTGAAAAAATAATCATGTTCATAATAGATTTCATACAAATATTTTGCACAAATATTTCATGAAAAATATTTTTGTATGTATAATACATCTGCATAGCTTGAAAATATGTTTAAAATCTGTAGCATATAAATTTGCACCCCATGAGTTGGTATGTAGGGATGTGGAATACATCCACATTAATGAATACTTTGTGTCAAGTTGCGATGGCCTGCTATTAAATTAATTAATTCTCTGAGATTCCCGAATGAGTTTGTTTCCCTACAGAACATACTGAACATAAACAAACCACAAGCCGTTGCAGTTTTGGTTGCCTGGCTTCCAACCGTCACCCCATGTGCATCTTTGTGTTATATGTCCTAATGAGAGACCCCTGGCTACGTTCCAGCAACCTGGATTCTAAGCCAAGGCATGCATCCTCTACTATACAGTTGAGTAGCAGCGCCCCCTAGTGCATCGGTGGACATTTATTTTTAATCATTTATTTTGCTGTAATATTTAGTAGAAATTCACCTATGCAAAATCATAATACAACACCACCAGATGCAAAATCACAAGGTAAATGTCACCTTCGATATGTACTTCTGGTATCTTCCAAATATTGAAATAAAACAGATCGCTTCTGAATACAGATGGTTTCGTTCCTGAGAGAGGTGGAGTTTTGATAAAATAAAAAAGAGCCTGTATTTCTTTGTGTGCGAACCACACATAGTTACACGTGTTTGATTTTAGAACAAAGGAAGATGGGGGTGTCTTGGATGCCATGCTGCATGCTCATTTGCACACAGAGGATGAGATTCTGCGTTTTGTTTTATTCTGTCACCTGAAACGGTACATCATGCAGGGGAGGGTGGTGGCAGGAAAGGACAAGGGATCCGAGGAGGACAGGATGTGAGGGAAGATGGAAGAACAAGGGAGGCACAGGAAGACGGAAGCAGCGGAAAAATGCCGGCAGTCAGGGGTCTTGCTAGGACCCTCCCAGCTAACTTGGAACGTTCCCAGAACTTTAGCCGTCGTTATGTGAAAGTCTTCTCAAAGTTCCCAGAGAACATTCTTATTGTAACGGTAATGAAACGGTAATTCCATTTTACATTTTATCAAAAGTTCTGTCAGTGTCAGTGAGATAACATTATTACCCGAACATCCTTTTACGCACATAATTTTCAAAATTATTGTTTTGTAATAAAATATTATTTTATGAAAGTGCTACCTGTGTATACTGCAAAGACGCTATCCAGCCTCGAACCTGTGATCTTTGATGTGTTACTTGCTGCTCTACCAAGACCTTCATTTGTTTTAATATTATTAGCTTTGGTTGTAGTAGTAATTGTAGTAGGGGGATAACGTTCTAGGAATATCTAGGAAACTGGACACTTTGAACGTTTCCATACCTTAATCGTAACACTTGGTAAACATTCCTAGACTGAAAAATTGTTAACGGTGTTAAAACATCAGGGCTTTAGGACAGGAATGTAATGTTTCCCAGCATCCACCTGCTCTACTCAAACTCCTCTGAAGTTACAGTGATTACAGCACTATGTAGGCTATGGAGTCCATAGCACTGGGCTGGGACTGCTGTGCTGTATGGAATTCTCAATATAAGTGCATGGTTGGTCAAACAACTCAAAGTCATAAGTCAAAAAATCTGTATTATCATTTCTGCCATATGTACAGGAACACGGAGGATAGAAATTTTGTTACTCTCTAGTAACACAGTCTCCATTGGACCTTTGGGGTTACCTTTACTGATGTGGCTAGCCAATGGTAACACAGTCTCCATTGGACCTTTGGGGTTACCTTTACTGATGTGGCTAGCCAATCGTAACACAGTCTCCATTGGACCTATGGGGTTACCTTTACTGATGTGGCTAGCCAATCGTAACACAGTCTCCATTGGACCTTTGGGGTTACCTATACTGATGTGGCTAGCCAATCGTAACACAGTCTCCATTGGACCTATGGGGTTACCTTTACTGATGTGGCTAGCCAATGGTAACACAGTCTCCATTGGACCTTTGGGGTTACCTTTACTGATGTGGCTAGCCAATCGTAACACAGTCTACATGAGCTTTGTCAGGAAGTCACAATGAGTCAATGCAGAGGCTCCGGTGTTTCAGATTAACCGCGTGACCCCCGCAACCTTTCAGAAAATGGACCCCATTTCCAGAGCCGCGCCACGCGGTAATGAGGGGAGACATCCCTTGTCTGACACTGTCACCCGATGTCGGCAGCCATTATTTTAAATTAGGTCATAATAAAATAGTATCCAGGACAGTTTGTCATGCATGTAAATGGCCAACACTTTCCTTTTTGAGTGAGATGTGATTCAGAAGAGCTGCAGTGTCTGTTAAAATTGCACACGCCATTTTCTCCAGTCAGAACAATGCTGTAATTTCCTCTGGTAATGTTTATTCCACAGTTAAAGCCTATTAGTTTGAAAGTTTGAAGTTTTGAAGACACAAGAACAGGGTCAGAAAGTACCATAAAGTTTAAAGATGTTCGAATCCCAGAAGAGGACTTAATGAACGTGGAGCATTGGTGTAAATCCGTCCGGCTAGTTCTGCATAAAAATGAAAATAAACATTAAAAGTTCATATAAAGTTTATATTTCTGAGTGTGAGCATAAGTGTTTCCATGTTTGAACGTGTGTCTGTGAGTGTGTTGGCGGCATTTTGTGTATGTGTGAAGATAGAGGCTGGAAAAAAAAGGTCTTTTTAGATTTAACGAGGCCATCGTGTTCTTACATCTCGGCGTGTGCGTAGGCAGCTGAAGGAAACCGTACGAATGCAAATTGGGCTCCATCATCCCTATGCCCCGCAATGGCGTCAAACTACGCTAGCATGTTGGGGTCCTACCTGACCAGGGGCGTTATGGTCCAAGGAACAATAGGGGTGAGGTCATATGATCACATGGACATGATGTTTAACTGATGAAAGGCTTTTTCTGGCTCAAGAGAATGCACATGCATGTATTTTTAACTTGCAATTCTTCCTAGTTCCACCGAAGACATCATTAAGCACACTGACGTCCAAACGGGCCTATCTTTCGAGCCCCGTCGCTATATTAAGAATTGTGACAAACAGGACAGTCATGGGCGGAGTTTTCCATGTCTTTGAAGCATGAAACATGTCTTTCTACCTCTTGCTCTTCATCATCCCATCCTCCATATCCCAGGACTGGGTGGGGAGGGGGGGGGGGGGCAAGGGGGCTTGCAGTATATAAGTACCATTGAAAACTTGATCGACACTACAATTGGCATCCTCAACACGGCTCACCTGAACACTGGGTAGGAATCTAGGAAGCAAGACAAGAACTTGCTCAAGTTGCACGTGTGCTGAACACACGGCAAAGGCAAACGTGCTCAGCAGCTCGAACCACAACACACTTTGGGTGAACAAGCTCATTACAGGCAGTCGCTAAGGTAAGCAGTTATGTGACAGATGTGTGAGATAAATCTCTAATGAATTTCTGGCCGAAAAATTCAGTATAAAATGTATTATACGACTATAATAATTATCTCTAAACAACCTTGAGTCCTTGTAATTTCAAATTTAATAGCTTTCAGGTTGCTATTAAACTTTATATGTTCAGAAACACTTCTGACAAAAATGTCATACAGTAACAAAACTTTATAATGAAGCTGTCATTACTAAACAATAACTTTTAAAGCAGAAATGATCTATATACAAAAATGCTTTGTAGTCGGCCAGCAGAAAGTTGAATTTCTTTTACCAAAGTATGTATTGATTTTCCTTCTAATATCTGTGCTGGGTTGATAATATGCTTCCCATAGAGACATCTGTTCAAAAGCAAATGTACGGATATTTTTATAGCATGTTAATTGTAACCCGAAGGTCATTCATGAAATATATCAAGTAAAATGAGTTATTTTTTCCAGTAATTGGAAGAATGTAAAAATTGTACTGCGGTTAAGCTGGTGAAAATGGTTAACAGAAGTTAAATTATGGTATTCAAAATTGTTTAATTATGTCATAATTTTAATATTCAAGGACATATCCTCAACTGCAGATAAAATTTATGTTTTTTTGTCTTTGAAATTCCACAACAGAAAATACAAGGACGTAAAACAGAACTGCAAGGTATTACCCCAGATCAAAGTAAGCTATACGGAGAACTTTTTGTTTTAATTATTTAAACAAAATGTCCTTTTTTTCCAGACCATCCCGAAGTTAGAATGCTATACCATTAGGGTGTTTCTGCTCCTTTAGCCACCGGACTGTACAGCGTGTCCGTTGGGTCCAAAGCTGGGAAACAAAATATTTCTTAAAAAAAAAAACATTATTGTAAACTATAATGCATTATTCTTGAATTTTAATGTAGTACATGTGCACAGGCATTTTCAAATACATTTTAATGACTATGCTTTATTTAGTTTTTTTATTGCTATTTACTGATTTATCTGACACTTGTATCCAAAGCGACTTACAGTAGAGGAAACGATCACAATGTATGTGTCTTCTTTTGTTAACAAGAAGCCATCAGAGGTTATCAGAACCTATTCTAATACCTTCATTTGATTTACAAATGTTACACTTTCAATGGGATATTTCAATTTCAGCTTTTCATAATCAGTTGAACATTTAAATGACATTTCTTTCAAAATTGGAACGTATACAATGTATTAGCTACATGTTACTTTTTAACCACAAATATTCACTTTATTTGAATTATTTTGATGATGTGTTAATTACAAATGAATGTCTATATCCCGCCAATAAATGTTAGCTATAGAGTATACATTAATTACTTTGGAGTTGAGCATTGAGTGGTGAATTGTGACAGATTTGTTTTGTAATTAGTGATCTCTGTAATTTCTGGGTCTTTCCCCGGGACAGATGGCTGGTCTGGGTCTCCCTCCCTGCTTCTCAGTCCTGCTGCTTGCACTCCTCTGCATGACTCTGGCATCCTCTGGGTTTCCTCTGAGGTAGGATGGACATCCCAGAGAAACAGGCTGGGCTTGATTGTGGGTCTGTAAGTCTGTAATGCTGCTCTGTCAATTAGCACAGCTTCATAATTATAGAAAAAATCCAAATTTATGCACGTGTCCTTCCTCATCTTAGTTTATATCAACACTCCAAATGATTCTACATGGAGTTTTTTTTCCTCATTGATAAAAAAATACGTATCTCTCGCAGCTCCAGATACTCTCCTCCAATTGGCCAAGAGGATTCCAAAATGGCGCAGTGGGAGGTCTTGTACCCCTCCATCTCACTCCTTGATTGGAGCTTACAGATGATGGCAGGTCCCGAGTTTGCCAACTCGAAAGCAAAACCTGGACTCGTGGCTGATAAGCCCTGGCTTCCAATGGGTCAGTCACACGTGGAGGACATCAAAAAAAGCTGGTCATCTGATTGGTCATCCCAGGCAGGTCATGAAGGGAAGAGGAACATTGTGGTAGCAGATGATGCAGCTTTTCGGGAGAAGAGCAAACTCCTGACAGCCATGGAGAGGCAGAAGTGGCTCAACTCCTACATGCAGAAGCTGCTGGTGGTCAACTCCCAGTGAGGTCTTTGCCAGTGTGCTTAGAGAATTAAAAGATAAGTAACTGAACACTAAACTGTGTGTGTGAAGTGTACTTTACCAGTTAATAAAATTTAAGTGCATAGTAGCACTGAGTGGTTCATAATACAATGAAACAAAATTAAGTTTATTATTATTATTATTATTATGAATGATCTTCTTTTATTATAAATTGAAGGAGAGCACACGTAATAACAAAACCAACCCAGAAAGCTAAGCATATGAGATCTAAATACAGGCATGTGTATATATATATATATGTGTGTGTGTGTGTGTGGGTGTGTCTGTGTGTGTATATGTGTGTGTGTGTGTGTGGGTGTGTGTGTATATATGTGTGTCTGTGTGTGTGTGTGCGAGCGGGTTTACCTATCCTTATGGGGACATAATGTCCCCATAACGTGATAAATATCCGGATTTTTTTTCCCTTATGGGGACCGGTTTCCTAAAAATGCAAAAACTCTTGTATTTTGTTAGGTTACTTATGGTTATGGTTATCTGTAAAATGACAACAAAAACAAACTGGAAAAAAACAATTATTTTAACATACCAATGACTTCTTGCATACATTTTTGTGGTCATGATTTGTTTGTTATTTGTTGTCTGTTAGTTCGTACTATAAATAAAAATGGCATCACTAGAAGAGAAATTACATGGATTACTATAGAAAGATATAGAGATCAAATTAGTTATAGATTACTATATTAAAATATAGCTGCTAACAATTGCACCTCTTCATATTTACGACAAAGAGTGTTCAAGCTGTCATTTTTAAATCTCCTGACCTATTGATAATATCGTATCGAGGCATCATGACAAAAAAGCACGAAAAATCAATGTTCTTTTTCTGTGCATTTTGCGTCAATTGGACTAATATGCAGTAGTATTATGTACATACGGTATATATATATATGTATATATCTGCACATACAAAAAGCCACAACACGTCCCAGCATATTACGGATAATTGGTGACCTTTTACTTAGGGCACGTCCTATTGATCCATTTACAGCTACTCATTGGCTGCCACCGCTGTGCTCATCACGCTTATGTGCTCTCCATCATGGGGCAGAGGACACTGTGACCATCCTACCTAGACAATCAACAATATCGAACTGCGGTTAAAATAGTGTCCTTTAATTTACAGATCCTCAGTGGATGGCTCAGATTCTTACTATGAATCTGAAACAGTGTTTTGCAAATTGCCGTTGGGTGAGAAGAATGTTTTCAGTGACAGAGAAGCTGACAATCGCGCAGGGTCAGTAAGGTGAGCACAATATCCTTATTGGCCTGGCCTAAAAAGCAGGCCTAAGGCGCCCTCTGGTGGACAAACCTAGAACAGTAGATTTATACAATGCTATTGCATATTACTGGTATGGTGTGTTACTAGAGCAATTTAATTTAAGGGTACATCTGGAGGTGCTAGCTGGGATTAAAACTATAGGTCTCAAGTCCATGGCCTTTACAATTGCAGTACACGCCATCCGACTATCATGAGCCTGAAAATCTTTACAATATGTACAAATTGCAAGGTTGTGCTGTTAATGCTATAAATGATCCAAAAAGCAAAAGCCACATATCTAACAGAAGCAGTGAGGCATGGGCTCACGAGAGGCTTGGGGGGAACATGAATCTCTGAAGGGCCAATGGTTGTTAATAATCCATATGCAAGCTTTGCTGAGTTGCGTTGTGCTCAAGGCTGAGTATTCGATATAGCAAGAACCTTGAAATTAATCATGGGTCAAACCTAAAGAAACCTCCAGAACCCTATTACGCTTTCAGACTAGCCGATTCATTTTCTGATGCACAATGTCTTTGATTTATGAATAAATGTCACCTTGTTAGTCTCTGTCAGGGACGCTCTTGGCCCGTGTAATATGTGTGTACCTAGGAGTTGTATTTTTTATTTGTCTTTTTAACTGAAATATGTTCTAAACACACTATGCAACAACCGACGTGAAGATTATAGTGTGTATTATTTAATATGCAGAACTAATTACCAGAAAAAATGCTGCTCCCCCAATCTATGCAGAAGGATATATTACTATGTCATAAGAAAAGGCTCTATCAAGCACGATGGAACATATTTGTGGAGTGTGGCCCTTAGACACACATTTAGGATTTTAATTAACTGTAAACCCCGCTGGTAACTGGTGAGTTTGGGCCCATTAAGCTTTGTTTTTCCTCTCCTAGAGTAGGCGTTTTATCTTTCACTGCAGGCAGTATCCAATCCAGTCACTGATAACATGGACCAAAATCTACAGTCAATACAGGATTCATCAGGCCCAGCAGTTCGGAACTTGTTTTTATTTATTTTTTTGAGAATGTAACAGACACGCAGAAGCATCCGTTCAGGTATCTCCTGGTGGACTTTGGACTTCCCAAGGGTATTGGTTCTGTACCAGCACAGCACTGGTGCTGACAGACGTATCGTCAGCAAAACGATTATTTCCCAAGTACACGTTCATATTAGGTGGCAGCAGAATGAAATTAGCAGGTGCTAAATTGCTTCCCGTGGGCTGTTTGCCTCATCAGCTCACAGTGCTGGTGTTATTACAACATCTCTTTTCAAAGGTGATCAGTATTCTCAAGGCTGGACCTAATCCTCAATGCATGAGGAGGTAGCTTGGCGGGGGGGTCAATGACACAGGACAAAGGAAAAAAAAGTATAATCTCTCCAAATGGAGAGAAGACAAAGACAGAGTAAAGGAGGAAGGGGATACTTTGCATGATTAATGCCCAACCCAAACAGCGGGGAAATAAATAAAGGAACTTCGCAATTTCACGCTGCGGAAAAGGGACGGTGAAGCCCTGAGGTCATTTAAAATTCCCCAGGAAAGCTGATTGTTTTGCAGGGTGGTCTTGCAGTTCCCTCGGTGCTACGGGGGAAGGGTTTCCACCTCTCTGTCACGGGAGGTCAGTGCTGCGATGTAACGAGACAACTGACATGCTCCAGAAAATGCAGTGGCTGCAGTTTGAGGAGCGACCACCAAAGGAAATGTCTAGCGTACTTTTTTAGGACCGACATGGATCAGCATTTAAATTAAACAAAAACTAACCTTTGACCGATTTCCAAACAGAAAATCCAAATACACCCAAATGAACCTCAATGTATTCCTTGTGGGCCAATGTATGCAAGCCTTTTTTCTTTTTCAAATTGATTTGCTCTATTTCACACTTGTTCTTTTTCCGGAACTGATCACTTTCTCCTTTTCAGCAAGATGGTTCACTATTTTTTTTATCGTGCAGCCAGTATTATCATATTACTGCCACCCTTTGTCAATCTTCTTTTAAACCATTAATATCTACCACGGCTTGCATAATGACATCACATTTTGTCAGTAATGCTAGGAATACGTGACTTCATTGCCTAGCAACTGCACAATGACTCTGCTGATACTTCAGCATTCCATTCATTTCAATGGGCTACATCATTAAGCCGTGATCTGTGTAATTATTACCGAATAGCATTCATTACCCTAATATGTTCGCAAGAATCATTAAATATCTCAGATCTGCTTCGCTCATCAATAGCGCATCTAAAAAAATATCAGTGTATTGGAATGAAGGAAGCCAGTTATTCTATAAATAACCAATTCCATAAATTGTTATGCAGTGTTATTCACATTCACAGTGCCATAAACAATGTAAAACACTGTCGCCTATTAGCAAAATATATCGCGAACAGATATTATAAACAAATTTTAGCACTTTTTTTTTAATTTCTTATTTTATAGCTCTAAAGAGGCACTATGTT
Organism: Paramormyrops kingsleyae; assembly: GCF_048594095.1. Taxonomy (NCBI): domain Eukaryota; kingdom Metazoa; phylum Chordata; class Actinopteri; order Osteoglossiformes; family Mormyridae; genus Paramormyrops; species Paramormyrops kingsleyae. Next base: position 2,169,978 of record NC_132810.1, read on the forward strand.
TCTATCACTGAAATAAACATTCACTTTCATATACAGCAATAAAAACAACTGGTCAGCTTTATACCTCAATTTCCACTTTCTTCTGACTATTGCCAGAATGCTTTGTGAGCGTACTCTCAATCCAAACGAACTATCGGAGCCTTTATCTGAGTTTCAACTGGAACAAACTTATAAATTTGGAAACTCCTATGAACAACGAGGCACTTTTGCCTATTTCGTTTTACCAGTATGCTCTATCCAAACCTGCCAAATGAAAAAGAATGGATAATGAACAGCACAATTAAAAAAAGAAAAAAAGTCACTATATGTTATATTATCTCGGTAGTCAGCTGGAATAGGTGGAAGTAATTGTGTGATTCTTTGGCCTCACAAATAATGCTGCCAGGTCGCACATTCCGGCCGCTACTGAACACCTTACTCACAAACAAACAGTGAAGCCCAGGCAGAATACCCAGAAAGTCATGCGTTTGTTTCACAGTTTAAGAATTTTATTAAAACATAATATTTCTGTCCCCCCCATAACAATAACAGAATAATTACACTCTTAGTAATATTATAATGATTATCATTTCTAGTTGTGACAACAAAAAAAATCACAGTTACAAATAACAATAACAACAATTATAAGTATAACTACAACAACGACAAGAATGATAACAATAATAAGAAGGGCAACAAATGGCGTTGGGATGACAATAAATCTTCAGTCACGTCACACTAAAATCATTCACACTCTTTATCATCGCCTTCCTGGTTGTTAACATATGTTTGGTGGCTCATAATAATCTCATTGCAGTCATTCTGTCCAGCCAGCAAAAGAACAGACATCTATATTCACACACCTCACTGTCATAAGCGTGACAAGTTCCAGGTCTGCCTACATCTGACATATCACTGGTCAAAGGAACATTTATGTCTGAGAACACAAGGCAAACTGCTCCGGTTCCGTCCAAGAAAACCAGCCATCCCCATACTAGCACCTTCCTGGAACGTCTCCACCTCTTCCAAACTCCCACTGTTTCCTTTCCCTTGTGTCTTGCTATGCTTGACCACCTCCACACCAGCTGCTCTGTTAAACATTTAAGGGCTGTAAATAATCAGCATACTGACTAATTAAATAATAAGAAGACCATAGCAAAGCATTAGAATTTTTTAAAAATCCTTAAAAATCCCCAAAGTGACACGAAATAATATCTTAGATATCAGCCATTCGCTGATCAACTGCAATGTCTCTCTTAGTTAGCAGGCTGTTTACGACCGCCCTATCAATCCAGAGAAATTCTCAAAAATACATTTTTCTAATAAAAACACTCTGTAATACCAATTCCCTGGAATTGAGGCTAGCAAGTAAACTGCAAGGGCAGAGGACATGAATGTGAAACAGCATACTGCTTTTGTCACGAGTCTACAATTTCCTGCACGGGAGGTTGTTCGTCGGGAAGGCTGGTAGCATTGGGCAGGGTCTGGTTATGGGCCACCGAGTTCTGCTGTAGCTCCATGGCGATGGCGTTCTGGGGGAACTCCTTCACCTGCCGCTGGTACTCCAGGAAGGTGCAGGCCTTAGTGGCGATGGCCACGATGTTCTTCCCGATAAAGATGGTGGAGACCCGGCTGTCCTGAAACAGGATCATGTTGACGGCCCGGATGAGGATGGTGACCACGTTGATGGTGACCAGGCTCAGGACAGGGTACACCATCATCTTCTGCGGCGAGACGTGCTCGCCCTGCATGCTGATCTCGCTGAGGGACACACAAGGCAGGATCAGCAGCAGTATGTAGCAGTAGAAGAACATCAGGCCCTCGGCCCAGATGGGCAGCCCGGTCCGCTGCGGCTCCCACAGGTTGGCCTGGATGTCCAGGATGTCCAGCAAGTCAAGGGCCACCCAGAACAAGCGTCCGCGCATGTCCTCCTTCTTACGGAACGTCCTGACATACTCCATGCTGTCCAACGCCACCAGGATGAGGTACAGGCCCGGCACGCAGATGGACAGCAGCAACGTCAGGGCCTTGCGGGCAACCGTCTCTAGATTGCGCCGGTCTGCCTTGTAGTTCTGGAAGACAAAGTAGAGTTTGATTTCCAGCACGAAGATATAGAGGAACCAGAGGATCATAGCATATCCGCGTTTGGCCGTCTTGACCTCGGCACCCACCCACACGGCGACGTAGCGCAGCACGATGAGGAAGCAGATGTCCCCGACCAACACAATAATGCAGACCCCGATCTTCCTGGGACCCTGGTTCTGCTCCACCAGGTAAGCGTCCATGAAGGCCATGCTAGTCATGATGACGATCGTGGTGAGACACACATGCCGCTTGTCTGGGGGCGGCAGCACCATGGTTAAGAGAACGTCCCACGTCTTTATTCTTTCCTATAGATATCAGATATCTTTGTGCTGGTAATAGAAGTTTTTATTTTGTTATAAAATGATTATCTCACATAATTTTCAAACCCCAAGGTGGCCATTTTTTTTTTTTTTTTACATTTTACGTTAAAGAAAAGCAGAGCCACAGAAGAGGTAAAGAAAAAACGGGTTCTGAGGCCAGCATTTGCGTCTGTCCCTCAGATTGTGTAAGGACATTCTCCGTCTCATCATCAAAGTCCCATTAAATTCCCGTAGAGACTTCTTTTACTCCATGGTCCTCTGCATTGTGACCGGATTTCACTTCTCATACTGGGTGGAATCATCACGAAACTTGAGACAAGCCATGTTACTGGAGACAAGTCCACAGGAAACAGCTGATCACGAAGACTTTCCGTCTCTGCGAAAGATTCATTAAAGCCGGAGGCTCCTCCCCTGGACTAGTGGCATCCTCTCCCTCATCTGATACCTGCAGTTTAGGGACAGTAAATTAAAAGGAGTCAGCAAAAACGCAGCAATAACTCAGACAGAGCTCTATATCCTATCCGGTCCTTGAATTGAAATTTAATTTAGAATAGCTTCATTGGCATGACGAAAAAATGTGTTGCCAAAGTCACTCTGATATAGACCACGCATAACTTATAAAGGTGACTCTTCGTGGTAAATGGCTGACATAAATAAATCCCTATGTGCAAAGAAAAATATCATCAGTAATTTAATCACAATTTTCATTTATAAACATGAACTGTCCTGTTACCTGGGTCACACAAACATTTTAATAATGATATTTAAATTGTGGCTTGACCACTGTTATTCACTTGGGAGCACTTTTCACTATGACATTTAAATTTGTTTTAATTGTGGGCTTGTTTTCAGATGACTTCACAGTTACTGCTGATATATGATAGGCTGTTTATGGGTTAGTTCACGCCGTGAAGTACTTCTCTGTTATAAAAATGACTGAATTTATAGTTAGTTATAAACAAAAATCTAATTCCGAAAAGAGATCATTTAATGGAAGCGTGTTATCAGGAACAGAGGCTTCATCCAGACAGTCTATCTGATAATTATTTTTTTTATTCTGGCTGGATACCAGGAGATACCAAAAATTTGTGGTTCAAGCAACTAAATATCACTGCAAACCATTACAGTTCTACTAAAGACACAGAAAGAATATATAATTTATCACAAATATTTAAAGAATCCTTTTCAGAATCTAATCAAAAGTTTGATAAGTAGAAAGTGCAGGGGCAGGCAGCTACAGTGAAAGGAGTTTCTCCCTGTTGTCAGCTGCACTGACAGCACAGTTGAAGTCTTCATTGAATCTGAGGTGGTTGGCTGGAAGCCCCTCTAGCAACCTGCTCTTCTGAGCCGTCATAATAACAGATAATGGTCCTGAATCATCGGGATAGGAGGAGATTACATGCATGGTGCACGATGCGAATGACGTCCTCAAATTAAATCATATTACAGGCGATTGTATTGTATCAACTACCGATCCGAAATGGGTGCTCTTCTCTTTCTGTCACCAAGAATAAGGGGTCACAGTGTCATTTTTACCCCTTTTCTGCTTATATGGGTGGACCAAACACAGCAGTGAAGTTAGTGGCTTAGAACTTAAGAAAGAAGTCTGTGTTTAAGGAATATGAAGTTGATTATGTGTTGTTCGTATTCTTTCTTGTTCATATAGGCCATACCTGCTTCTTTATCCAAGACATCTAGTTCTAAATACACAAATCAACAATGAAAAATGTTATTATTCCTTGCCTTCTTCTATTTAATGGCATTTGTGGACTGAATTCAACAAAACACTTGTCTATAACATCTCATCTTTGGTTACAATGCAGCCATTCATTGTTATTTCGTAAGTAGACTCGTAAGCAACTAAAAATTGTTCATTTTTTTTGCTGACTTGATAGTAGGGAGCAAGTATGAATTCATAATATATCCAGCCATTAATTTTCTGGTAAGATAAAGTAATAGTCCTAACAAAGTTATTTTTCATTTTCACACAATATGTTATAAAAAAAACTAAATAAATAAAATGAGCAACCGAACACAAAGGGGCTTCCCCAAACTGTTCCCACAAAATGTCTAAAATGTATGCATACCAAGATATTCTGGACAATTCTTTGCTTCCAACTTTGTGGTAACAGTTTGGGGAAGGCCATTTTCTGGGGAAGGGGAAGGTCCGTAAAGACATGGTTGGGTGAGTTTGGAGTGGAAGAACTTGACTGGCCCTCACAGAGCCCTGATCTCAACCCCATCAAACACCTATGAACTAGAATGGAGACTGTGAGCCAGGCCTTCATGTCCACCATCAGTACCTGACCTCACAAATGCTCTTCTGGATGTTAAAAATTCCCACATACACACTCCCAAATCTCGTGGAAAGTCTTCCCAGAAGAGTGGCAGCTGTTATAGCTGCAAAGGAGGGACCAGCTCCATATTGATGCCTATGGATTTAGAATGGGGTGTCATAAAAGTTCCTGTGGGTGTAATGGCCAGGTGTCCCAATACTTCTGTCCATATAGTGCAGGTAATTCTTCCACTAGCTGCATGTTCTCCTGAGAGCTTTATTGAAATTTATAGATCCATAAACCTTTATACTTGTACACTGCAGTGGATGTCAATTGCTCAGAAATAATCTAAGAAATTAAATCAGTAATATTTTGCAGCAGTAATTATAAAATATATCTGACACAAGTCATGCCTTGCTTTTTGGAAAGGAAATGCACTTTATAGTACAGCACAGCTAGCCAAAAATGTGAACGTTTCACAACGTAACAGTACATGAGGTTGATTTCAAATCATAACGTGTAACATTATGTTACACGTTATGATTTGTATCCTGCAGAATGCAAATGTCATATATCTGCAGGATTCTATGCAGTGTGAAATAACCTAAATGTACAGCTGGAATATAGCTTTGTTTTTAATCGAATAGCATTCCACTCCATCCCTTAAGTGCACGAATAACACAGAAAGAGCAGGTTGTGGGCATTGCTTCTACTCCCCATTAACTGAGTTGGTTCTCATCCTTGTCATTGACTTCTCATTGATCACTGATGATTCTTTAAGGGGTTTAAGTCTCTTTACAGCTATTCCCAGTGAAGATGGAACCATGTGCACGTTGATAGTTGTGGTAACTGTCCATTGGTTTTCGTTCTCACCTCGTAGCTGATTTAGTGGTTGCTCTGCATGCAATGGATAATAATATACTGTTATATATAATAAGCTAGATATAGTGACAAAACAATGAAACGGCATCCATGCAAAGTAACTGTGATATTCTTATCCATGCAAACCGCTGCATTCATTTAAAGTGACTGCCATTCATGTAACGTAACTGTGACATTCATGTAACTTTTGCTGTTATTTTATCTGCAAAAATCCATAAGTAAGAAGATTACACAGATAACTGGATTTTGTGAACACATAAGACCGTTTTGAATAATGCTACACTTAAATAATGTTATATCTCATATAAAATGAATGATGTAGAACAGTTTACAGCTTACATACCGAGACGTTTTAGAAGTGATGGATTTATAGTACACATAGACCATTAACAGTGGTGTATGAGGCCATAAACCAAATCTCTCCCTACCTACAAAATACCTTTGGATATGCAACAGCAACGGTAGTCAGGTATTTATCAAACCCACACACTGCAGATTCATGTCAATGCTATAATAAATGGTTGGTGAAACTAGGACGAACTAACATTTAATCCATTCAAAAAATACTAATCCTTATCACAAAGTCGCGGTCTCCAGCTATGTGATAAGGATGGATATTTACTCAATGGATTAACAAATGGGTTGTGCATCTGAGTAACTTTTCCTAGAATGAGCTGGCATCCCATCCGCGTCCCTGCCCTTGTATATCGCGTCTCCTGCATAGGTTCCAGGTTCACAACTCTGTGATAAGCTGTTAAAAATGTACAGATATAGCTTCTGTGCAAAGTGTATTCAGCAGTTCACCTGGACACTGCTTTTTTTGTTGAGAGGAAAAATTTGACATAAACACAGGAAAGACATGCAAAGTGAAGCATGATTAAGTGACCGCTAGAGCAGTCTTCCTGCGCGCCTGGGAGGTGAAAATAACCCCTCACTGAAGCCACATGCTGACTTTTCCCACAACAACCATAACCATGACGTATATTTATCCATAATCATTGCAAATCCTTAATTCCAACTATAATATAATAACATACTTTGGTCCATCGTTATTTCCCTACATACAATATGATATACAATATAATCTGGAGTCCAAGCAGCGTTAAACTGTTTTATTACTTTTAGTTTTGGTAACACACTAAACCTGCACCCACTGGTGCTGAAAATGCATGAGACTTGTTTGCGAATTCATCCATCCATCCATTTTCGATACCCGCTTGTGCTGTTTTCAAATATATTCTTCACATTTAACGATACACAAGACAAAACAGTTACTCTTCGGCATTAGAAATCCCCTTTAGCAGTCTCTGCCTGCCTCGTCGCTCGACTCCCACCTGCATTCATTAACCAACAGAGAAGCACCATCTCACTTACAAATCCTGAAGCAGACCTGCCTGAAAAGGTCACAAATCTCTCCGACTTGTACACAGTTATCGTTATTTAGTGTCAACAACTTGTGCCTATTTTCTGCAAAATAAGCAAACAGTAGCTGCTTGAATTAAAATGCTACAACAGTTTTTAACAGAATTAAAATGGTAAGAGACCTGACATGTATGTCTTATGTACACTGGAACGAAACACATTTGCCGTCTCTAGCCATAAATGTCCTACTTAAAAAAATAAAATAAAAAAAGAATTATTGTACATTAAGCACTTCCTCACAGGAGTTACAACTAGAAATTACTAGAGCTCAGTGACAAGGTAAGAGAATATGATTTACACCAAATCCAATTAAGCTCTGAAATCAATGGACGGCATGTTTTACAGGCATACATACACAGGCACTTAAATGAACAAACAAATGTCAGCAAAAAACTGTCATGGCAAATACAACGAGAATTATTGAGGTATGTATAAATCAACCTTATTATCACTTTGTGTGTGTGTGTCTGTGTGTACATAATGTTTATATTACATTGTGGAGACCAAATGTCCCCTACAATGTAACAAAAACCTGTTATTTTGACAATGTGGGGACCCTTTTTCAGGTCCCCACAAAGACCTGTGAATGCAATCAAAAAACTAAAAATGCCAAAAGCCTGGTATTTTGCTTGGTTACTTATGGTTAAGGTTAGGGCTGGGTAGGGGTTACAGTTGTCATTATTAAGATTAAGATTATACCCATAAAAATGAATGGAGAGTCCCCACAAAGATATGAATATGCACAATGTACAGTGTGTGTGTGTGTGTGTGTGTGTGTGTGTAAACAAATGATATAACTTTTAAATAATACTTATACTAAGTCAAACCTAAACTTGAGCACGATACACATTCATATTAAAGTCACAGTTATAATGATCAAGGTCAGTTTGTTCATCACGTTAACCTATCCATTGTGTATGTTAATTTCTTTATGGTAGCACTGTATAAACTTTGATCAACGGCACATGTAACCTCTACATTAGATATGTTTATTTAGCAGGTGCTTTTGTCCAAGGCAACTTACAAGGGCTGGGAGTGTGGGGTTAGGGTTAGGGAGACCCATCAGTCAGTATCCATGCGGCCGCCGAGTTTAAGGGTTAGGGTTAGGTTTAGGGAGACCCATCAGCCGGTATCCATGTGGCCGCCGAGTTTAAGGGTTAGGCTTAGGTTTAGGGAGACCCATCAGCCGGTATCCATGTGGCCGCCGAGTTTAAGGGTTAGGCTTAGGTTTAGGGAGACCCATCAGCCGGTATCCATGCGGCTGTCGAGTTTAAGGGTTAGGCTTAGGGTTAGGGAGACCCATCAGCCGGTATCCATGCGGCCGTCGAGTTTAAGGGTTAGGCTTAGGTTTAGGGAGACCCATCAGCCGGTATCCATGTGGCCGCCGAGTTTAAGGGTTAGGCTTAGGTTTAGGGAGACCCATCAGCCAGTATCCATGCGGCTGTCGAGTTTAAGGGTTAGGCTTAGGGTTAGGGAGACCCATCAGCCGGTATCCATGCGGCCGTCGAGTTTAAGGGTTAGGCTTAGGTTTAGGGAGACCCATCAGCCGGTATCCATGTGGCCGCCGAGTTTAAGGGTTAGGCTTAGGTTTAGGGAGACCCATCAGCCAGTATCCATGCGGCTGTCGAGTTTAAGGGTTAGGCTTAGGGTTAGGGAGACCCATCAGCCGGTATCCATGGAGCCACTGAGTTTAAGGGTTAGGGTTAGGGAGACCCATCAGCCGGTATCCATGCGGCCGCCAAGTTTAAGGGTTAGGCTTAGGTTTAGGGTTAGGGTTAGGGTTAGGGAGACCCATCAGCCGGTATCCATGCAGCCACTGAGTTTAAGGGTTAGGGTTAGGGAGACCCATCAGCCGGTATCCATGCGGCCGCCGAGTTTAAGGGTTATGGTTAGGGTTAGGGAGACCCATCAGCCGGTATCCATGCGGCCACTGAGTTTAAGGGCCTCGCTCAAGGGCACGAGTGTGATTTGATTATACTCAGCCAGCAAATGATTTGAACCCACAACCCCTCAGACACAGGTGCAGATCGGCAACCCTCTGAGATGTAGACCTCCATCAAATGCAACAAATGTAAATACTGACTTCATATGATGCATAGGTGCGATAATATTAATACTTCAGACACTGTTTTACATCTTGTATATGACAGGATTTTTTTTTCATTTCAATTTGTTTCCAGCTCATACAGAATATTGATCAATGGAAAATTGACTGAATTGGCTTCATACTTATATGATTTGGCTTTATCACCTTCTCATAATTAATTATTGACCAGAAAATCAATGAATATTTACGATATACAGATGTCACTCCGGTTTGCAAATTTGACATTCTTGGTTTTAGTTATTGCTGAGTTGGCTGTAAACAATTAAATGGGAATATTTTTGGACGATACATAAAATCATATATAAATATTACTGTTATTTAATATGTGTTCGTTTTTGCGCATACTATATGTTTAATAACTGTTAATATTAATAAAATAATTTTTAGTAAAACAATAAAAAGAAGTGTGCGGTCTACACATCTTGGCTTGGACATACCGCCCTATGTACCGCACTTACAAACTGCACTTACATACCGCACTTTTGTTTCAGCTACCAGCCTCACTCGCGTGTTTACTTTTACATTTTTCAGTGCCGTTAATTTTACATTTTTAATAATGGGCCCAAGTACTGTTTGCAAATTTTTACATTCTCTGGAATCTTCCACCCCTAACCCCTTTTATGTGTTCCCAATAATTTTCAGTATTGTTTATATATTTTTGGCTTATGCATCGTCCAAAAATGTGAAGTGGTGACTGTATAAACAATGTTGTTTACATAATAACTAACCTGAAATGGCTTTTCCAGCATTTTGAAGTACTTCAGGACAGATGGATTGAGCCATTTAGAGCAGATGTCAAAGGATTTCAGACTATATTTTTTGGACAATGAGACAAAGCATGGATGGATAGCACCTAGATAAGGGAAGGTGCAGGAATTGAATGTGTAGAATGATATGTGACTGTGTCTGTGTTTTTATTGTGAATATGAAATAGGTTTTCTCTTTGTTCTTTTGTTACAGCTCAGGAAATAGGGACTAACATACAACAGAGAACATTTGCCTTATGAGAACCCAGGAGAAAAATGGGGGTGAATTTCAGCCATTACGTTATAGCTTGGTTTATGTTTTTCAACTCTATGAATTATATTTGCGATTTAAAATCACAGAGACAAACACAAAAGGTCATCCATCCATCCACCCTTCAATCCATCCATCCATCTGGTTTCCATAACCGCTCTAATATTGTCACAACAAGCCTGAAGCCAATGCCATAAGGAGAGAGGAACCAGATAATACAAAGGAACCCTGCACAGGCACAAGGAAATCATGCAAATTCCTTATAAACACAACCAAGAGCACAAATCAAACCAAAAACCTATAGGTGTCAGGCCACAGTGCTCTCCCATCCCATTTACCAACCACACTATGGTGTAAGAATAAGAAAGACAATCAAAACACATTCTGAAGCCACAGCTCAGGAAGAAAAAGCCACCAGACACCACAAAAAATTGTTTTCATTTCTATGTTTGAAACTAAATTGATTCTTCTGTCATACTTGATGAGACATCTCTAACTCGTTCATAATGATATATTTTTATTTTTCACCCTGCTCATCATCTTACTTTGACTGCTGCCTAAAATGTAAAAAATTTCGAACCGTTAATGTTTCCAAGGAATCATTTCAGCATTTCAAAATTTCATCTGTCCCTGTACCCTAGCAAAAAATTGCTGTGTGCATCTTATATGCAGTTCATAAACAGGCAGCAATCTATAATCCCTGATGGTGAATTTCTACGGAGCCCCTTAGGTGTCATTGTAGAGAAAAGTATTATCTCAAAACAATAGTAATTTGTGCTCTTCAGTAAATTATTTGTACTCGCCAGTTGCTAATCCATGGGATTGAGTTATAATTCGTGCTCTCAAGTTAATGATTCATGCCCTCAAATTACTAATCCATGCTCTCGAGTTACTAATTTGTGCTCTCTGATTGGTGATTAATTCGAATGCACAAATTAGTAACTCGAGAGCACAAACTATACTACATATATTGCACACTGGATTTGACCCCGGGTTTCTCTAGTTTGTATTCATCATTTAGGGTTACATGGCGCACTATGTACTACGGCGCAACGATTAGCCATGGTATCTGCAGCATATGAGTGTGCGTGGGAATTTTTCTGAGAGGAGAAGGAAAAATGATTGGTTTAGAAAGGTAACCAATCAGATTGTAAAGGAGGTGGGTCTAAGCATCTAGAGGAGCTGGGCCCAACCAATCAGATGTTTTGGACCCGCCTCCTGTACTTGCTTAGACCCACCTCCTCTACAATCTGATTGGTTATTTCTCTGAACCAATCAGTTTTTCCTTCTGCCCTCAGAATATTTTTGTGTAAGTAAAACTCCCATGAGCCACCTGAGTGCAGTGCTGCGGTCACTGTGGGAGGTGGGTCAAACCACTAATCCTGCAAAGTGCATAGTTGGACAGAAAACTGTTTGCAATCTGTGCTTCCAGTTGGGGTCATACATGTGCAGCTAGAGATCGATAAAACTGCAGTCTGCCCACCACCCAAACACAGTTCATTAGATAGAGCCATGCCAAGCGCTCTACCTAGCCATTAAGTGCCCTGTTGTTGCCCCCTTGACTTTCCCCTGCCCTCTATTTTACACTTAGACGGGCCAGACAGGGAGTCGGGGGCGGTCCTGGTGCAGGAGGTGGATGGGAAGGAGTATCCAGCAGCCAGAAGCTGTCAGCTGGAGAGACTAAGACCAGCACCACTGACAAAGACTGATTAGAAATCAAGTGGACTACCCTCATCCTCCAATATTACCTAGAGGAGAAGCACTTTGTCCTTGGATCAAACCACACCCTACACCATTTTTAATCCTCTAACAAAATAAAGCCCGTATTCCAGTCCCTGTGTCAGGTGGCTGCCTCAGCTTTGCCCTGGGGCATATCTTACATAAATTGTTACTCATTTTTATTTTAAACATGCACACTATACTTATGCTACTATATATAAGTACAATGTATTCAGGGTATAATAACATCATTATAAAATTGATATTGCTTTAGAGATTTTTTTCATGTGTTAGCAATTAATAAGGGAATAAGTGACAGATGAAGGTGTGCTGGTAAGGATGTTTAACAAGGTAGCTATCTCCTAGCTATAATATTTATGTTTATTGGTTTTTACTGTAGCATATTTCTCTTTTAACTAATTCCCTTTCCTGGCACAAAAATATCCATCTACCTTGCAGCCGCTTATGCAGCACTGGGCAATACAAGCACCACACCAACAGACCCGGGAAGGATTCAAACCCGCAGCACTAAAGGTATGAGGTAACAAGGCCTCCCTCGGAGGTGCCATGTTGGGCACGACATGCATTTCCTATGCAAATTATGTGAATTCCAGTTACAAACTTTGTCCTTATGTTTATCTAAAAATACAAGTGCTAAGTAACCGAGGAGGAACATTGGTGCAGAAATGTGAAACACTCACTGTGCCAGCAATCGAGTTCGCCACCCCTTCACTTGTGCGAAATTGTCATTTTGGTCCTGGGCTCTACGTTAATTGTGATGAATGTGCTTTCGGATCTAGCAATACCGAGTTACAAAGTGCCGCGGCTTGACTCAAGGTCGGGGTCCTTGTGCACGGCTGCGACAGGACGGTATGCTGTCAGCCTGATGATCAGACGATCTCAATCCCGTCCCTCCTGCGAGGGTTAAGCCGTAAAGCCTTCAGGGAGATGGGAAGGATTAGAACAGGACTTTAATTAAAAATTGCAAAACCGAGGGCACTGATTAGCTGCACCAGAGCAAGTAAGGAGCACATAGATCGAATAAATCAATATACACTCATTGCACATTTACTGACTCTGCATAATCTTGCTAAAGTAGCACCGCACAGGCTGACATGTAAAACGCCTCTCGATGGAACAAAGTCTTTGTGATAGTCTATGATTTCTAGTCTTCCTCAAGTTGTCTAAGTAGCACTGGCACTGAGTCCTTAACAATATTTGTTGTTTTAGCAGAATCAGCAGAGAAAAATGATTCATAAACCTTTGTAGTGCTCCCCCTTAATATATATTTAAGCAATTATTAGCACAAAAGCTGGTGCATTCTTATGGACACCTTACAAATCAATCTACACCTGACAATTCAACCTACAAATCAATCTACACCTGACAAATCAACCTACAAATCAATATACACCTGACAAATCAACCTACAAATCAATCTACACCTGACAAATCAACCTACAAATCAATCTACACCTGAAAAATCAACCTACAAATCAATCTACACCTGACAAATCAACCTACAAATCAATCTACACCTGAAAAATCAACCTACAAATCAATCTACACCTGACAAATCAACCTACAAATCAATATACACCTGACAAATCAACCTACAAATCAATCTACACCTGACAAATCAACCTACAAATCAATCTACACCTGACAAATCAACCTACAAATCAATCTACACCTGACAAATCAACCTACAAATCAATATACACCTGACAAATCAACCTACAAATCAATCTACACCTGACAAATCAACCTACAAATCAATCTACGCCTGACAAATCAACCTACAAATCAATCTACGCCTGACAAATCAACCTACAAATCAATCTACGCCTGACAAAATCAACCTACAATATAATAAAACCATGTGGAAGAAACAGCTTTCTCAGGTACTGACAGTCTCAAAAATGCTTCTCAGGCCAAGGTAAAACATTTTTATCTTGTGGAAGGTATAAGAAAATGACGACTTTTATATAAAATGCCAGCAAGTAGCATCCTGATCAAAGAGCAACACTTGTGATCAAAAGGTTGCTGACTCAGGTCCATCCAGTCACCCCAAAAAATCTAAATCATGTTTCCAGCACAAACCTCTAATGCTTTAAATCTCCTTTCCTGAAAGCATCCAGGCAACTGCAGTAATAAGACTAAGACTATTTTTATATTATTTTCAAGGTGGTGATTGTCACATCAGCTGTTAAGTTGTAAAAAACAAGCAAAGGTCTAGAGAAAACTTGGCCAGTGAGTAAAGGATTGAAATTATAAATATGGCAATTATGTTTACTTGGCAAGTGCAATGAAAAGCTCTTCTCTATGAGTGCAATTGCTATAGCAGAAACAGGCCATGGGCTTGTTTTTGTTAACTTAATTCATTAAATGTAGTTCTTTGGCTGACGTCTCTATCCTGAGAGACATGCCGTTTGAAGCCTTACAATTCATCCATTATTGCAAGCAGGTACACTCTGTCACTCTGACGCAATGAAGCGGATCAGGTTAACCACCGTGTTTAAGGATATAGAAACCGGGCTTAATTCTTTTAGCCACAACTGCTTGATGGCCATGTCATCTACCTGCTTAAAAACCAAAAGTTCATAGGATTAAGGGAGAAATCCTGTCCTCTTTGCATGAGACTGAAGGCTTTCATTTAATGACTGACCAGTTGTACCACACAGCATGTGTTTTAAATTATTTACATTTTATTTATTTATCAGATGCACAGAGAACCAATCATAAGTTTGGACACACCTAGTCTTAGAAAGGGTCATTTGTACTGTTCTCTACATTTTAGAATAATCATAGACATCAAAACTATAAAATAGCATATGGAATTATGCACTGACCAAAAAAGTATTAAACAAAAAAAATAATTTGTTGAGGGGCAGCTCTGTGGGTTGGGACTCAGTAGGTTACGGGTTCAAATCCCTGGGTCAGCAGAATGATCAAACCATTGGGCCCTTGAGCAAGGCCCTTAACCCCATTTGCTCCTGGCACTGGCTGATCAAACTCTCTCTTCTACACCAGTTACATGAGGTGGCCTCCTGGGATGCTTTTCCAGCTGTCCTGAAGGAGGTCCCACATATATGCTGAGCTCTCATTGGCCGCTTTTTTACTTCACTCTCCGGTCAAACTCCTCCAAAACCATTTCTATTGTGTTTAGGTCAGGTGGTCAGGTCATGTGATGTGACATTCTATGACTCCTTTGTAGGCGGCTTTGCGTGTCCAAACTTTTGAGTGGTGCCGTATATCCAAGCCAGTGTACATTTTTGAGAAGACAGGATCGGCCAGTCCCTGGAGAAACTGGGAGTTAGGGGCTTTGCTCAGGGGACGGACAGTAAAACCTCTCTGCTTACCCTGGGATTTGAGCCTCACACCGCCCCCTGATGTTGTGATGAGAGGATTAACTTTATTTGCATCCATTTTCAGTAAGTGTCCACTTAGCGTATGAACAAGTGTAGGAGCAAATGTGGCTGAAATAACAGAAATAACAATGGCATCGGCAAAAACAATCCCATGTTTTTTTGGCACCAGGCCGCAAACTCGGTCTGTGGGAGAGAACAACATATTAAAGCACTCAGCCTGTCAGGACACTCACACCTTCCCTGCCCGTTGTTTCTGTCCATTTATACTCCGCTTTCCATGTCCCTTCTCTGTCATATTCTGTTATGCCGGCCAATCTGAACCTGCTTGGTGGATCCTGGTGGATAAAGCCAGCAGGCCAGCCTCCCCTCCTTTCTCTGCCCCACATCCCTGAGGGAAAAAAGGACCTTATGTACCGGATGAGACCCTTGTTTAACTTTGCCAGATATTGATCACAGAATTGAGTGGATCTGATCATTTATCATTTGTACAGCGGCAGGAAGGAGTGACTGTACTTAGTAGCAGTGGAAGAATCCCGCGGTACGTTTCATCCCTTTGTGATCGTCCCCTGATTAATGATGCCCATCTGGCTCGTGTTGCAGTACTGATGGGCTATTTTTAAATCCCACATTTTAAGTTGCAAATTGTCTAGGTATCGCTCATAAACGTTGCTTTTAAATGAATTAAAGTCAATCAGTAATGTAAAAGCTTGGTTTTATAAATGACATTCTTTAGGAAATGCAACTCATGGACTGTTTGAAGTTGGTAATGTTATTAATAAATATCGTCTGGGCTGGTCTGTGAGAATAATGGCATATCAACATTTTATGAAAATGGATCCTGCTCTTATGGTCAAGAATGGACTCCAAAGCTGAACTTGTTCACTAGATCAAGTCAACCAGCGAAGTACAAAATAACACATTTCTCGGCTTATATATCTAGGTTTTGTAATTCTGTTCTTTTAGGGAAAAGTAAAACAAGGTCAGAGAATAGTAAATGAGGGAACTGAGCCTTTGAATCCCACAAAGGATGGAATTAAACTGTCAGATTGGTTTAACTAGATTCTGATTGATTCATTAAGCTGTAATTGGGGTAAAACAAGCAGTGATTGACACTGCAAAGTAATTCCACCTATCATGGGTAACTTTGGGTGTTTTTATATGTAGTCCTTTTAAAATGAACCAAACTCAGTAGTCCTAAAGTAGACCAATAGAATGATTTGCATGAGATAGATCTGTCGAAAATTCAAGAGTGTTTGTGCAATATTTTAAATGCAGATAGCCTGTCATGAAAGTCCGATGCATTTTGATACTGCAGAAAAGGTTTGATACTTAAAAATATATCTTAAAAGATAAATGTCACATATGGTCAAAGCCATATCATTTAGGACATGCCTGCAATGCAGTCAGATTAATGGATTTCCCATGTTTTACGAAAAAAAAGAAGGCAAGGAAAAACATTCCTGACACATAGAAGTGGTTCTGTTTTAATAATTGAGTTTGACCTTTGACCTCGGCATCTTTATCTGTGCGCACAACTTCATTTTGCTATTAAACGTAGTTATGTACAGTAAATATATACAGGGGAAGACTTACAAATCCTGCTGACAACATCTCACTGCCTGCGGTTACTTTATCCACAGAAATAAACGGCATCACAGGTACAGTGAGGGTCTTCCTGTGAGTGCAAACCATTTGCCTCATCATATTCCCTTTTACCTTTCTTTCCTTTATTAATTGAAACGAGTGCTCCCTTTCCCTTTCATATGTTTTTGTGCATTTGTAACAGATAATCAATAATGAACTAGAGAAATATTTTAATATTATAATTTATTCACCGGTCGATCCATATCCCATAACTGTTTATCCTGGAGCCCATCCCAGGCGGCAGGGGGACGCCCTGGACAGAGTGCCAGTCCATCAGAGATAATTGATTCATTTCATTAAAATTATTTGCACTCCTAAAACTGGCAGCAGCCTATACTGCCCCGTGGGAACAATTCAGAAGCCTGCATTCAGTCCTCCACCCTCTTGTTTTTATGCTCACTTCTTTGATACATTTTGGAAAGATCATAAGCTGTTGTCACATTCAAAACAGCTCAGCTTGACTGAAATCCTCCTTAATGTGCATAGAATTTTTAGGTCAGTTAAGTGGTGGCACGGAATGAGTTAGGCACCTTAGTGGTGGCATGTTTGACAGCGGGTTCACTTGGTTCTCATTTTGTTAGCATTTCACAAAAACACTTAATGAGAACTGAGCAGTTGTGATCTAGGAGGATCAAAGTACCTGTAGGTCGTTAAGTCACAGTGTTCACCCGATTAACATTTGAATTTCACAGATGTGACTAATTTGCAGATTTGGCCTTCTTTCCAAAATTATTTTCAGAAAGGAACAATTTTTGTTCCTTTCTGTCATTCATATTCTAAGAGATAACCTATAATTATAATCCAAACCATATTTGACCTCACATAGTTTGCATTCTTGGCAGCTGAGGTTTTTTTCTCCATAATTAAAGTAAAAAGCTGACTATCTGATCCGAGTTTACACCTTTATTTTTAGAAGCTTCAGTATATCTTGACGTCAGCATTTATACATACACTTTGATTGTTTGAAATAGATTCATATTCAGCTTCAGGCAGAAGAGAATGTAAAATGATGCCCGTCTGTTCTTCTCACTACTGTCTTGTTTTTACTCACTGCATGACATAAAAATGTGGCTGAAATTTCAAATAATGAATAATAAATATGTAACAACAACTCATATATTTCATGTTTTTCAAGAATGCTTAATCAAAACCAAGATTTGTTCCCCCGTTATGTTCAAATTACCTCACTTCTATTCTCTTTCCTCTTCCTGCTGTTTTTCATTCTTTCTGCTTCTTAAGATCCCTTTTCTCTTTCTCTCTGTAGAGATGTAGCAGTCAGAGTACTTAAATTTTTCATTTTTTATTATTCCCTTTTCACTGCCTCATAGGAAGAGGAGGCCATTAAATACAGACAGTTACCTTCAGAACTTCCTATTTAATTTCAGCCCAGAAACTGACTTCACCTTAGGATACTTTATAAGACACTGTATTGAAAGGAGTTATATTATTGTCCAGCATCACAAACCATACAAGACCCCTATTAATAGAACATCAAATTTTAGTATAACTTCTTTTTTTGAAGGGAAAAAGAAAACTTTCCCATTAATAAAAACAGTCAACTTCGATTGCCATTTATTCTCTATGGCATTAGTGGAGAAAGCTAGCCCACAGTGCAATTTTTACTGGCCTGTGTGGTCATTAAAATGAAATATAAAAAAATCCTACAAATAATCACAAATACACAAACTGAACAAGGCTTCTGTTATGGCTTTCATGGGACATGAAGATAATCTTTTAAAAATGGCCCTTGTTCACATGAGGAAGCTCCGTTTATTTCTCAGACCTGGTGTAGACTCTCAATGTCCTATGAAACCAAGTCATTCCCCATATTCCACTATATAAGGTATTCATGCTCATTTCCAGGCATCAAATATGCATGCCGATGTTTCTGCAGCTTTTTCCCTTAATTACTAGATTAGCTCCACAATTTGAAATATTTTTAGCATTTGGGATTTGAATGGCAGCGCATTCAGAAATGACTGGCATCCCATCCAGGGTGCCCGGGGCTGCGTGCCGCATACTTCCTGAGTTCGGCTCCAAGCTCACTGTGACCTTGCGCGTAATAAGCGGCTGCGGATGATGGATGGAAGTGTGCATTCAGAAACCCGCCACTACTTCACTTCTCTTCACTTCTGTTTCATTGTTTCAAACGGCACAGAGAGTTGACTCCAAGTGGCAATAATCATAAACTACAGAGTGAAACAAAAGGCTGGAAAAGAATCCATCAGAGACGCAGCCCACAAACCATTAAGAGCGACAGACGTGATCCACATTCACATTCAGGCATGAGATTTTTTTTCTGTTCTATACTTTTCATCCTTTAACAGATCTTCATGTGACAACATGTGTTATTAATAAATCATAGCTGCAAGGTGGAGTGCAGGGACTGATTTCTTTGAGCTCGCTCAAGCTTTTCTCGACATCGCTTTTTCACAAATTACAGAAATAGCGAACATCAGGTAGGGAATTTTGGACTTTGCCCGCATCTGTGAGGTGCTGTTTTTACTCTGTCTCAGTGGGGAGATGCTGTGTTGGTGGTTCCGAGTGGGGAATAGTGTGTGTGTGTGTGTGTTTTTTTCCCTGCCGAGGGAACGCTTAAAAGCTAACACCGAACTGACAGTGATTTTTACGGCGTAATTGCAACATACATGTGGGCAACACTTTTTTTGGTATATTGGAGAAGGCTGACAGGAAGTAGGTCCCACAACAGTGGGGATATCAAGGGTTCAGCGGGAAAAGGGGCTACAAACAGACGCAAGGAGACAAGAAAATAGCAGGCAGTACCTAATATAACACAATCACATAACACTAACATATTCCATACCTTTCTACTGTTGATAATGCTTCGAAATATGTGTTATTTTTCAGCAGACAATTCCAAAGCTCATGTAAAATATTAGGTGCTTATCAAGTATAAATTTCACAAAATAAATGTTGAACTGGCAATGCTTACAGGCCCCAATACATATATACTGCATGCTGTTTTGCCTAATTTCCCATTTAGAACAAAACAGAAATAGCAATGAAGCATTGTAATATATACTTATATATACCAGTAGATGCATAAATATGTAGGGTAACAATAATACATTAACTGGGTTGGCTGGCTACCTCTATTCCTTTCCTACAAGTCTACTTGAGTTTACATATAGCAAAGAGGGAGAATGGCCTTAACTGCGTATAGGAGTCAGAATGGCCAACCACATTGGGCTTCTTCTCTATCAGCACAACACAACACGAACCCAGTTAATGTGC
Organism: Paramormyrops kingsleyae; assembly: GCF_048594095.1. Lineage (NCBI taxonomy): Eukaryota > Metazoa > Chordata > Actinopteri > Osteoglossiformes > Mormyridae > Paramormyrops > Paramormyrops kingsleyae. The sequence goes on from NC_132810.1 coordinate 2,190,055, forward strand.
AATTCTGCCAGGTTGTTACCCAGTTCAACTTCCCCACAGTGGCGGATATTATAATTCTTACTAATGCAATATCTCACCATCCCTCCTATGTTCTCAACCAGAATGGCAGTACGGTCGCATTATGCTCTGTTTGTTTTCAAATCATAAAGGTGTGAATCTGGATAGCATGATTACGGAGGCAAAAAAAACAACTTGTTGATACCCTTTGGGTTTCATTTGCAAAGACTGCAGTGATATATCCTTTAGCGACAGGGCATATTTCAGGCGGAACTATATTTCAATTCAAGGTAGCAAAGCATAGGCATGAGTAGGTAAGATGGAGAAAAAGAAAGGACCAAGGTTACGAGCTTACAACTAATGTTACATCCTTTCCACACTAAAGTATATTTCAGCCATATCGAGAAACAAAAGAGGGCAGACCTTCAAAACAAGCACATACAGAATTTTTTCTAACCATACAAAATAATGCAGAAGGTAAGAAATACATGTTTGCCACTATAGCAAAAAACCTGAGAATTTACATTTTGCGACAAAGTCATTATCTGTGAGCTTGTCTTCCTTTTTATGTCGTTGCAAATTATACATCGGTGCCAGCCTCCAATCGAGAGTTACGTTTGCACATGGTTGCTTCTGGTTTACCTCCCTGCAAAGCACTGAACTTTTTATGATGCTGCATGCAATCTACAGGACTCTAACCATGCCTGTCCACAACTCACCATGGCAACCACAGCTTTACTTTGTTCATATTGCTGTGTACTAAGACGCTGACTAACTGCGTCTAGGTGATTTTGAGAGTGTGTAGAATGCCAGATCCTTTCATAATTAGCCTCACACTGGTATTCTACACTCGGATTAGATTTTCTTTTCTGCCAATCCTATGAAGCAGAAGCATTTCATTACATTTCCCTTTGCCTCTGAACTTGTCACCTAATGGGTTGCATTAACTGACATGAATACACAAACTAGGGTTGTCATGGGAACTGGACATCTACAGAATGCTCAGACATGCACATACAAGCATCACTGCTGAGACACAATAATAAATTAATTCATCTGCAACGCATCTATCTATTATAGGAATGTCCCGATTTGACTAGATCACCATCAGAGTCAATCATAGCAATTTTAACTGATTCATTCAATTTTATTGTAGTTTTAGGTATTCTTTTCTCATTTTCACTCTGTATATATTACAGTGTATAAATGTGATGTATATTATCACACCTTATGACAATGAGGTTTAAAACTATACAGGGAAATTATGCTAAATGTCTGCAGTGTGGAAATATTTTCAAGTAAAAAATAAAGGCAGTCCAAAAGCTACCTGCAGTGTTTGCAATGCCAATGTTCAGTTCATGTCCTGAGAATAGAACAGTCAGAAATCATAGTGGGAGTTCTGGCATTGTTAAACCTAACTCACAAGCATCTGGCATTGTTAAACCTAACTCACAAGCATCTGGCATTGTTAAACCTAACTCACAAGCAATTATCTATACCCATGGTGATGTCATACAGGAACCAATCCTTGTCCATTTTAGCACTAGTGTCATAAATGATACTTTGGTTAGCGCCTTCCTGAAGGACCCCGTGGTTCTGGGCACCCATTGCTCAATATGCATTGAGAGTCCCACTGCTAATCAAAGACACCTGATCCTCCCTGAGTACCTGTAATTCAAATATATCTTCAGCAAGACTAAGGCATGTGCTTGTCGGTCTCATTACTAAGGGCACTGTTTCCCAATCCAGTCCTCGGGCACCCACAGACACTCGATGTTTTGGCGGAGCTAGGAGGTAGCAGAAATGTGGACTTTCTGACAGGGAGCTCGATGGGAGCAAAAATGTGGACCGGCTGTAGGTCCCCGAGGACCGGATTGGGAAACACTGACTTTGGGGATTCCGTCATGATATGCTCCCTGGGACCTGCCCTCCACACATAATTCATACCTGAAGCTACCAGAATTTGTATGGATGACAATTTTGTATATGCTGTTTGTTATGAACACAAACCCAATAAAATCAAAGACCTGCAATCCCTTTAACGCAAACTTCTACCGTAGATTAATCCTCAACTTTATGCAGCCATCGCCCCATTGAGTTCCCTCATATGCAAGACAATCACATGGGTTTTGTGGGATGATGCTGTTCTAGCAACTGAAGCAGCTATTCACCTGTGTCCGTGATTAAGCAGCCAGACCTACCCCCACCACCCCCCCCCCCCCCCCCCCCCCCGGGCATTTTGCTGGTACTTTCTTCACTGAAAAACTCTCCTCCCCCGAGAGAAACTATGATGCACTGAACAGCGACTTTCAAGCTGGCGTTTAAAGAATGCAGGCATTGGCTAGAGGGAGAAAATCATTCTTTTGTGGTTCTGACAGATCATAGGAATCTAGAGTGTATCCAAGGATCTGAAAGCCTGAACCCTCAGCAGGTCTTGTGTCCTTGTTTTTCATTATGCTCAGCTTCAAAGCTATGGATTGCCTGGGAATGAAGAACACCAATTTGAGCCCCTTCAGAGTCCTGTGATCCATGCATCTGTCCTCCCTCTTTCATTGTAGTACATAATAAATAGGACACTTTGGATGTCCTTCACGAAGCCCTCTGACTCAACTTCCTTGGAAAACTCTCAAAAGAAGACCTATGTTTCATCCTGCATTTGACCTCAGCTTTCAGAGTGGGTGAGTGCCAATCACCAAGGTATAATCTGTCACTCAAAATTTTTGACCCAATAATTCTAGTGTTATGGATGACATTAGGGATCTTGTCCTGTCTGTTCACTGCCCAAGACTCTCACTGCTCACTCCGCCCATGGGAGTTTTACTTACACAAAAATGTTCTGAGGGCAGAAGAAAAAAATGATTGGTTCAGAGAGATAACCAATCAGATTGTGGAGGAGGTGGGTCCAAGCAACTAGAGGAGGCTGGACCAACAATCAAATGTCTTGATCCCGGCTGTCTTGGTTATCTCTCTGAACTAATCATTCTTCCTTCTGCCCTCAGAACATTTTTGTGTAAGTAAAACTCCCTGAGTGTTCACTCCACGCACGTACCCGTAAACCTCTACCTATTCCTCACAGACACAGATAGTGTGTAAGAAATCTAGCCCTCTTGAATAGGTACACTACTATCTTGGTTGCTGGTGACAGACTTTCAAATATGTGAATATGTGCTGGTTGATAACCATCTCAGTTCCACCTACTACCAGGGAACTAACTGAATGTCTGTTCAGGTTTTTTTGGCTCTGATGGATAATTGAAATTCACATCCTGAATACAGAGAGCCGTTTGTGATCGTCTAAGTATTACCCTTAGTCTTCCTTCTGGATATCATGCCCAAAAACAATCGCCAGACTGTGAGATTAAACCAATAAATTGGGTGATTTTTAAGCCAATGTTGCTCCTCAAATCAGACCGATCTTAGCTGGCTTCTTCCTTGGGCTGAAAACACACAACTTCCTAGTTCAAACTGCTATATGACTCACTCTCAGAAAGACACAAAAGCAATTCACTGACCATCACTGCTGCCCTATAATCCACCCTGGAGAAACAGTCTGGATATCCACCAGCGACATCAAGCTCCATCTCCCCTCTAACAAGTTCAACCGCCGATCCATAGTTTTTTCCAAGATCATAAAACATATTAACCCCTGTTATCAACCACTTACAGTTGTCACCCTGCCATTAGATTTACCTATATTCCACATCTTCCTGCTAAAGTCAGTTTTCTACAGGACAGTGAACTCATCTTCCGCCCCTGCTGAACCACCGCCTTCTGGATGTTGTTAGGAACCTACTTACACAGTCCTATGTGCCACAGGGGTCAATTACAATCCCCAGTGGACTGGGAAGGCTATTGTTCAGAGAAGCAATTGTAGGTCTGTGCCTGAGACATTGTGGACCGTTTCCTCATATAAGATTTCCACCTTCTTCACCCCAACTCTTCTGTTCCTCAACCCCACAGTGGCCCACCTTGTAGCTGGTCCTAGGCTGCTGGCCATCAAGCCAGCCAGCCATCCGCCCAGTCAGGACCAAGCCGGTCCTGCTCCACTTCCCCAGAATTCTAAAGCACACTTCTAGCTCATCTGCTTGATTAACTGGCATGATATAAAAGCATCTGGTTTTTCAAGCATCTCTTTGCAAACCATTGATTGTCTAACCATTTCAAAGCATTATACTCACTATCCCATACCTGGGTTTTCCTGGGTTTCTTCCTCTGTGGTTTGTGATTTTGGTTATTTACCTTGCATTGCCCTACACGTTTAGGGTTTGTTTGTCCCTGTCTGGTTTTAGACCCTCCACCCATTTGTGGACTATAGTTCTGGAAATAAATGTGTGATTCTCGTACTTGGACCCTCACCCTGACCAATCCAATTTGAGGTATAATAATAACAACTTGACTTCGACTATACATTTATTCTAATATTTGCTTTAAGTTTGATTTAATAAAAGTTCTCCTTCATATAAGGTACTGGAAAGCAGCCTGAATTCTTTTGTAAGGAGTCTAGTTTCAAGTTACAAACAGCAACATGAAAGGGAGGAAACTGTACTATTTTCCAATAGAAATGTTATAATTACAATATTTACTCTCATTTACATATCAAGCACTGGACACTGAATAACATTATTGTTTTATTGATTAACTGGCCATCCACCCATCTTCCATAATTGATCCAATTCCACTTATCAAGTACAGGTTTGCTGTGAGCCTGTCTTAGCTGACATATATTATTATGTTTCATTGGACCAATTCATGTTAAGCATCATGCTCACAGGTACTTAATCAAAGGTTCTTCTAGGACTGGAACTTAACTATACTGCCCTGGTTTAGTTTATGAAGAAATGCCATTGGTTCCCACTGATTATTGACCGATTCAATATTATCCGATTCAGAACCATGAACTTGCAGCTTTATCCTTAGTGGTGAGGCTATTTCCTCATGCGCATGTAGATGCTGTAACTGAGTATAAACAGTTACAGAGATACTGGCAAAATCCAGCAGATCAACACTCCGTCTACCACAATTACTTTTACAGATGTCTGCCTCAACAATGCGCTTGTTAGGGGCAGACATACTGTTGGCGGCAATGAGGTCATCCATCCAGTGTGACGGGAGAGCACAGAGGGAGGGGGGCACGTACGATGGCTGAAACTCAGAGCTCAAAGTAAGACACATCAGGTCATTTATGATCTGGAGCAAAACAGTACATGAGGGCGAAATGGCTAGACATACTGTATGACACCATTTTTACTGACGTCAAGAGGAGTGTAACTGAGTGACGGAATAAAAATAAACAGAAATATTCCTGTTACCTCACACTTCAGTTAAATAGCCAACAAAGCAACTCATTTTAAACTTGAATTACAATCTATTATTGAATACAATCTACAAACATTTGAGTGAATGCACAGCTCAGTAAATCTTCTCAGAATCTGCAAAGTGATTCTACCCATGAGCAAATTAACTGTTATTACTATACAGAGGACTGTTAATTTATCCACAGGCATTCTCAGAATGATTGAGTTATGGAAACACAAAAAAGCATAAAGGGGCACATGACTGGCAGATGAATGACAAAGAAGACAAGCCATTGGGATGCTAATGAGAGAGCAGGTTGACATTACTCAATAAGGCAAACCAACACATGCATTTTTATGTCCTTTGGAAGGAATATATTTAAAAAATGCAACAAATCCCACTAGTTTATTATTATTATTATTATTATTATTATTATTATTATTATTATTGTATATAATACTGCCTATACCATACAGTACTTAATCTGAGTTTTTAAGTATTTGGTACACTTCAAAACCAAGGCCATTAAAATGCTTGTTTTGTTCATTTTAAACAAAATAAAACAAGAAAAACGACCTAATTCAACAAATTCAGTTAAACTTGAAAAATTACAAGTAGAAAGCAGGAAATAATATGGTTAAGAGCCTTTACTGTTAGCTGTTAATTTAATTTCCTGCTTCACACAATAGGATTTCTCTCAAAGGACCATAGCTTTTGGCTTACTGATGAACCCTACTGCAGTATTTGGCTAGAAGGCAGGACAAAATGCTGGTAGGACCAAAGCCAAAGTAGGAAGTGCATATAGATTTGGGACCCCTCCGGACCATCTTGGGTAAACGAGACAGAATACATTTACCTCGCATAGGACTACTGTATATTACGGCTTTAACGCATGACATATTTAACGTTAATGCTCCATTTACCCCCAATCCATTCAGCCGACGACAATCCGTCTGAAATTTTAACCAGTTATATAAACCGACTATCGTAAACCAGAGATGTCAAAGACGATTCCTGTGCAAAATTGCCTCCAGACGGATTAAATATAGCCTTAAATTAAATAAGTTCATATCCTGAGTGAAAATAAGCGAACCCGAATGCGGTGTGAACTTTCCATCACTTTTGGCAAGAAGCGAAACACTAGATCTGATAAAAAGTACTTGTACAGTAAACATATTTACCCCCCAGGGACTGGCTGAGAGATACGAATGTAATGCCCTGTAAAGTAAGTGCAGCGGCAATGCGAGGACCGCAGCCCGTCAAAAGCAGTGACAGAAATCCCAGTGTTCCAATTACAAAAGGTGGAAATTAACTGTAGATTCCAAACGGATCTGTATTTTCCAACATGAAATCAGACAATCTAATTTTTTATTCCAGCCCTTCGGAGCAACATTTTACTATTTAATTTCTCACTTCATGTTATTCAGATAACCTTTCGGTAGTCATTCTGGTCCAACTCACATCTCTATCATAACAGTTAACAAATGATTTCCTTTTTATATTGCTATACAAAAAAAAAATCGGTTCTGGCAGAGCAGCCCCCTACCTAACGGATAGTTTCTGTCCGGAGTGCTGATCCCCCTCAATCAGGGATGGGCGCTCGGCGATCGGTGATTTAATCCGCTGTGCGTCGCGCATTTGTGAGATGGAGTCCGGTACGGAGCTCGGTGGGATGATGTTTGCACCCTTTCACAGCGAGCGCGGAAAAGAGTAAATTCCGGCAAATTTGTAAGAAGCATCACAGGACCATCACCAAAGGTAGCATGCGCCCCCCAGCATGTTGCACAGCGGATCCCCTTCCCAAACCCTCTCTCAGTTACTCTCTCTCTCTCTCTCTCATACACACACTCAGGCACTTTCAGGCTCCCTCTCGTTTAATCTCCCCCTCCCTCCTAGCAGCTGGCATAATTTATTGGCAATTTGCTTATGTGGAGCCCGCTAGCCACGCGCCCCTCCCTCTCATGTGCCTCTTGCACGATGCAACAGCTTCCTGCAGAAGCGTATAGTGTGTGAGCAATATTTAAAGCAGCTGCTCTATTGTCCGTTTTTTTTTTAAACCTTATTTATTTATTTGTTTGTTTGTTTTTGTTTGTTTGTTCACTTGAGCGCGTTCACTTACGAAGTGAGTTTAGCAAACCAAAACATTGACCTTACGTCGGATAAGCGACCGGATCTGAAGGGTGCTCCACAGAGCTGGATTTCTCAGATAGCTGGGATATCCTTAAGCTAGAAATAATAATCATCTTATAGGAGTTTATATAAGGAGCATTCCCATTGAACAATCATGATTTACAGCTTAAGTTAACCCAGCTAACCGAGAAATCCTGCTTTGTGAAACACCCCCAGGATTTTCTTTTCATTAGCCAGATATCTTAAGCCAAATATCAAGAATGTCCACAAGGAATGTCACTTATCTCTCCTCCTATTGGACAGCTTCCACATATGGCTTAAGTTACCCAGCTAACCGGGAAATCCTGCTTTGTGGATCACCCTCCTGAAATCTGGATGTGAGCAGAAACAGTGGCTCTACATATGTAGCATGTTAAACTTTGAATTTAAAAAATCAATCAGAAATATGTATATCTGAAATACTGAAAACATGCGTTACAAAATATTAAATGTTCTATATAGTGCCTCAAATAGGATAATTTATGAAATACAGAATGATAAAATGCAAAGAAAAAGATATATGCTCACATTTTCTTGTCATTGGCCAGCATTATATATTAGGAGCCTCTTACTAAGTGTCATTCAGTACAAGGGCAGTTGTGTGTATTAGATCTAGGTCTGAGCCTTTGGGGACATCATAGGAGAGAAAGATACATTCTGCTCCTGATTAAGAGGTGAGGATGTGCCCTTCAACGCTCCTTGATGTACACTTATAAGTAAGAAGTGTTGGCCAAAGAGCTAAACAGTGCTGTTCTTGTCAGACGGTCACATTCAACCCGGATTTACTCTACGATTTAATTACCCGTCACTCAGATTTCACTGGCATGACTATACTGCCTTTCAGGCCCCAAAGCTCCTGCTCTCACATGTAACTGTGACTTTAAAGAGAATCGCTCTTATTTTGTCAACTTTCAGGCCATACTTTTGCCTAAAAGTGCTTGTTCTGTGTCACTCTAATCCAGATCCCCCCCATATGCTAGTGCTTTGGCTTTTGCCTTTGCTGGTTGGACTGTTATCTGTTTTTCTGAATCCATGGGGAACAGAGCTGGACGTAAGTCCTTAGGGCAGATATGCCCTCGGTGGTCGATTCTAAAAAGACTGCTAGATAGTGATACGCAGTGATAAATAAACTGACAATTCGAGGATTGTTATGTTACGGCTCCATAAGGGTAAAATTGTCTGTAACAACACACTGAGTTGTCACATGTGTGTTGTGTCTCTGGCTTTGTCTGTTTGTGCGATTAATAATATGGATGACTATTTATATTTGTGCTTCTCTGATTCTAGCTACCCTTGTGTGTCTGTTTAACTGCCTGTCTTTAACAGGAAGAGCCAGGACATAAAATTGTGTATCAGTCTGTTAAAATTTTTGATTTAATCAAATTTAATTTAAACTGGCAAGGAAAACTCGTTACAAAATACTACCTGAAAATTCTTCTTGCATTCTTGGACCTGATCAACTATGTGACGTTATATTTGTTTCATGTAAAAAAAGGAATTTATGGCACAGGCTTTTGACAGAAACAATATCACACAATGATTAATATTAAATTACTGTTCTTGCTACAAGAAGCATAAAAAAGACGCCATAGTGTGCATGCCACTCTGATGTCTTCCAGTGGTCAGCCTAGAGTCAGAATTTCTCAACCCGGTCCTCAGGGACCCCTAGGCAGTCCCACTGCTGGGAGGGAGCAAAAATGTGGACTGTCAGGCAGGGTGTTGGGAGGGAGCAAAAATGTGGACTGTCAGGCAGGGAGTTGGGAGGAAGCAATAATGTGGACTGTCAGGCAGGGAGTTGGGAGGGAGCAAAATGTGGACTGTCAGGCAGGGAGTTGGGAGGAAGCAAAAATGTGGACTGTCAGGCAGGGTGTTGGGAGGGAGCAAAATGTGGACTGTCAGGCAGGGAGTTGGGAGGAAGCAATAATGTGGACTGTCAGGCAGGGAGTTGGGAGGAAGCAAAATGTGGACTGTCAGGCAGGGTGTTGGGAGGGAGCAAAATGTGGACTGTCAGGCAGGGAGTTGGGAGGAAGCAAAAATGTGGACTGTCAGGCAGGGAGCTGGGAGGGAGCAAGGATGTGGGCTGCCTGATGGTCCCCAAGGACCGGGTTGGGAAACAGTGGTCTAGAGTGTGTCCCTTCCTTCGCTTAATGTATTAATGCTTTGACCTGCTCTTGCCACTTCTCCTGAATGAGTATTTTAGGGACCAATTCCCAGTATACTCCACTACAACTGAGTGTTCAGACTTTATTAATTTCTCACCCCAATGACTGTAATTAACCCCTGTCTACAGAACACTGGCACAGCAATCTGTAGAAATCTGTATGGTATTTCCCTGCTTCAGTGAGTAGAGTCAGACACAGGGGAATTTAGCACCAGGTCTGAGTTTTACTTTGTCGAGTTTTATTTTAGGTTTATCTCTTTTTCAGGAATGCAGCGTAATAAGTTTGGCCAAGAAAACGTCAATCTAGAGAGCTGGAAGAAATCTACTAAGCTAGGATTAATGAACTAAACACTATATGCAAAGTACTTTATTTGTCAATGTTTAGCTGTTGTAAGACATGTCATTAAATCCAAAATGTCTCCCTTCGGCACAGTATGCATTCAGTATACTGAAAAAGTGGGAGGTAGTGTGATCCCACACTCCCCCTGTAGGGGGTTCAGTCCCCACTGTGGCTTGGTGTATGGCTTTTACGCATAATTCTTGGGTTGGAGTGGGTTTTGTTCCATGCTATGCAGACAGGTGATATCTATGGTGTGTCTAAATATTGCCCCTTTGTTTGCGGCTGTGAAGGACTGGCATCCCTTCCGGAATGTTCTCTACCTTGCGATGGGCTCCAGGTTCACCCTGCATTGGATGAGTGGTTCTGGAAAACCAATGCAAAAACATTAAATCACGAAGCATCCAATATAAATCATGCTTTATTGTTCCATTCTACAGCCCTAGGTACTCTGTGTCCTTATGCATAAGCACAAAGAAACAGGCTAGGTGACTTCAGCTAATACCTCCGGCTGTCTTTTATTACATCCATACCCTGAGCTTCGGATCTTAATGGAAAAACAAATAAATAAATCCAGCCCAGTCCATAGTTGTCTTTGATTTTTCCTTGTTTGGCCTCATTATGACTTTCTGCGAGGAAATACAGCATAACAGACAGAGTACAGCACAGTAGTAACACTCAACAATACTCCAGTTGCTAGCCAGTATCAGCCTTGCTTGACAATATAGCATCGGAATAACGCATAAACACAAACATAAACACTCTAGCTCTCTTTGTTTTCTGCCCTGAGCACCAGATGCCGTCGATGACCTTTTCAAGGCGCTGCCTGTGGCTGTTCCGATCTCATCTGCACCACACGCGTAGTTAGATAGCAGACCCTCGCCCTCTCTCGCGGTTGATATTCATGTGCTAGAGAGACAGGAGATTCCCATCATCCATAACATTACTATGCATGTGAGCTGCCAGTCTTAGCTCTGCTGCTGTCTACATGTGAGCGTCAAATAATCACAGGTGATGTTTTTTTTATTCAAGTAACAGGTGGCATGGAGTACACGACTTTAATTTTTCCTGTTGATCACGGCTTGCTATCTCCCTCATGGTTTGCACTAAGGCCATGTTTTTAAGTCTACTCTTCAACTTTTTTTTTTTTTTTTTTGGACAAATAATCCCAAAAAGGTATGGGAGGTAGCTCCTGTCAGCCAATGAGCACCCCCATATCCTGGAGGAAACCAGCTTCCCCTGTTAGCCTTAGGGCAGCCCATTGATGGATTTACTGACCATTTAAATGCTGACCTTTCAGTCCTGCCTGCAGACCGAAATGTATTCATAGTGCAACAGGGGCCGACTGCTCCCTCAAAAGCTCACAGGGAAAATGGACACTCCATGACTTTCCCATCTGTATCGACTGCTAACCTTCAGTGAAAGAAAAACAGCATTCGCTGTGTCTTTTACGAGGAAATAATACACCGCTGGGGTTCATATGCCGAATTTAATTCATATTTCCAAATCTACTTCATCTATTTACAAGTCTTCACTACTTCTGGTCCTTACGATCCCTGTGTGTGTAATATGGTACAGAGATGATTTAATTAAAAGGCAGATGGCTCTGGGGTGACGTGGTCGCCTTGCAAAATAATGTCAGATCTGGGAGGCTGGTTATAAAGCGGAGGGAAATTGAGCAACATGATTATCCTCAAGTGAGGGAGTAGATGAGCCAATAAAAGCGGAATGAGAACGACATCTGAGCTTGTAATCTTGGGTCATCGCTCAGTACTGAACTGATTAATGAGAAATGCTGACCAAGAATAAAACTCTACTATATTGTGCATCATTTGAAATAAATTCTGTATGTTCTGTGACATACATACCCTGATATGTCTTCAGTCATTAATGATGGCACTAATATACATTTTTGGGGATCTGTCCTGTGCCTAGCACCTGAGCATGGCTAGTCAGTTGTCAGTGGTTGGCAAGAGAAAGACTTGGACACATTGATATCCAGTGTCAATGGGACTGGGTTACAACTGCTAAATCCAGTGACACATTTCTCACTGCGATGACTGCACAGAAGATGTTAGACTGACTTGAAGGCTGAGGGGAAGTAGGGGTGAGAATTCTCGAGCCGATGGAGACAAAGGGACTATTCAACGCATCTCTGCGTGCTGCAAGCTCATTAAATCCCCAAACATCACTATTTCTAGCTTTGTCTGCAGATTAAACCTCATTACAACTTGCATGGAGTATATAATATGGCAAATTGATGTTACACTATTGTCTTAGAACAGTACTTTCATTTTGTATCATCTACTTCATGCTAATATGCCTTGATGACTTTGCTAGTATTAGCTGAAAAACAACCAGTAAAAGAGGATGTTAAAGACCACGGTTATCTCTAGTCCCCTTACACGCACATCATATATTTATTATCCATGTGTCTGTGACTGTATATACTACATATATTTCTATCCATATTCCATTAACCCTTCTTCTGATGCATTTTATCATTCTGTATTTCATAAATTATCCTTAATTGAGCCTGAAGCCAATCTTGAGGTTTGGGATAAATTGTAACCTCATCTCTGGGTGCTCCAATTTCCTGCCATAGTCCAAAAAAAAAACATGCTGAACTGGCGATTCTAAGTTGCCCATATTGTGTGACTGCGTGTGGCTCCTGTGATTGACTGGTGGTCATGCCAGGGCGTCCTCAGCCTCATGCCCTGCGCTTGCTGGCACAGTTTCTCCCCATGAGCCTATACTGGATAAGCAGTTGTGAAAAATGTATATACACCAATATGACAGCGTAACAGCTGGATAATGACTTACACTATATACTCCATGTGTTATCTAGGCAAGGTCATCGCAGGTGGGCATTTTAAGAGTGATGGATTGGGTTGTGCAGATCACTTGTTCAGCAACCTCACGGGATCATTGAGCCCACAGATGACGGTACACCGTGTGCTTTTGTTATCATTATGGGATGCGTGTGAGCATGCGCCTCCCAGGAAGCTCTGTATGGTAACGCGGGAGCGGCAGTCAACATTAACTGAGGTGAAATCGCTCAGGGCTGCGGCTGCTTACGGAGCATATCCAGCGAATGAGCTTTGATGTTTAGTCGCCATGACTGATGTGCACCTGTTACACCTGCAGCATGTGTTTATGCTTTTCCTTCCAGAAACAGCAAATAAACAGAAGGGAATGGAGGGAAAATGTTAAAGAAATTAGATGCTGCCAGAATGACTAAAACAAAATCCCCCGGATGAAATCCATCACCCCTTCCCCGAATCTAATCCTTACTCCTCTAACACTCCCCAATCTCAACAATCTCTATCCCCACTACACACTCTGCCCATCATTCCAAAAAACATCTTTATTAAAAGCCCAGTTTGTTTGACTTGTCTCAATGTACTCAGGTTATCTCCGGCTGTCCGTTCATGTATTGCCACAATTGGGTGCTGCTTCAGTTTTGATGCAGTTTCTCTCAAATTTTGATTAGTTCCAGATCTTCACTCTTCACCCATTACTGATATCTTTGAAAAAGACACATGAAATCCCTGTCCAGGCAATAGATTGAGAATTTTTTGGAAACATTGTGGCATAGCAACATTAAGGCATGTTTTTTGACTGGGCAAAGAATGGTCATTTAGTTGATTTATATATTTTAGTTCACATGATGAGGGCAGACGAAGATGTAGTTTTAAACTGAATCTCGGAGAGAAAGTTTACTGCTTTCAGTCTTTGAACGCGGCTTAAATAAGGGACCAACTGCAAAATGGGTTCACTGTAAAAAGTTACCTTCCCATAAAAAATATAATCCTGTAATATCCAAGAAAAAAATCATTTTCATTTATATATCCTGAATTACTGTATACACTTCACTCCTCATTTTGTTTGTTTATCGGTGATGAAAATGTGTTCAGTGCTACAACAAAGTAGCGACCGGCGGCTATAAAAGTTTTGGGTATTTCAAGCAAAAATGCAAACCTCATGTTTTATTAATATAGCAGGGGGCAGTTAGCTGTGTATGGAGGATTCTGACTAAGAGGAATTTCAACCATTCTAACAGGGAAGAATTCGCAAAATTGCAGCACCTGAAGTATCTGAATACGTTTGCCGCCAGTGGAAAAATTTGCGTACAGTTAGCGGTTTGTAATTAGTCAGAGTGAGAACAAAGGAGTTTCTCCTGAAATAGTTGACCTGCCATTATGGCATGAGTAAGCAAAGGAGAAATGAGCAAGCGGCCTTTTGCTGAATTGTATGACGGAGCCAAACTGAGCAAGAAGAATGTAAAATCAAGCCCCCACACTACGATCCAACCCAGCACTTATGCAAATGGTCCATTTTTACAAGTGTCACCAAGGCACCAGGCAGAGCAGTGCGTGGCTCTGCAGGTCAGGCAGATTGGAAGGTTAAATCCTGTGCCTGGTAGAATAATGCTGCTGTTGGACTGTTGAGCAAAGCCCTTAACCCCAAATGCTCTCTGATCCTTACTTGCATGTCTCTTTGTACACAGGTATGCAAAATAATTACAGCATCACAATCAGCGTCACCTGTCAGCATCTCTGGACAGCCAATCAGATCATGGCCGTGACATTCCACCCCTAACGCATCATGGCAGATGACAGCTGATTAAGCCACTTCTTTTAAACTGTCCCCCCCCCCCCCCAAGGCCAGGGAGGACAGGGTTCAACAGCCCGACTCTCCATGTTTAGCGAGTGGCCAGCCATCTCAACGTGCTGCTGCATTTTAATCTCTCTCTCCTCCCTACAGGACCATGATGAGGAATTGAAAATGAGCAATAAGTGTAAATGAAAGTATCATAAGGAGGTCTTGCAAAATTCACTTTTAAAATCATAAAAAGGAGCCCAAGGTTACAGTCATATAATATATAACTATCAATTATAATCGGGTAAAATGATAACATTTTAGCTTCATCTGTCCATTTTCCAATAACCACTTATGTGATGCAGGATCGTAGGGAGCCTGGGAGCTATGGGCAGGCTGGATTTGCCTGGAATGATCCATCAGAGGGCACACACACACACACACACACTCACACACACACACAGGTTTGCATTCATATCTTTGTGGGGACTCTCCATTCATTTCTATGGGAAAAACTCTAATCCCAACATGACGAGCTTAACCATAAGTAACCAAACAAAATACAAGACTTTTGGCATTTTTTGTTGTTTGATTACAGTCACAAATTTTTATATCTTTTTATATTTTTCGAGTTTCTTCTTTTGGGGACCGAAAAAATGGCCCCCACAATGTTTAAATAACAGGTTTTTATTACATTTGGGGGGGCATTTGGTCATCATAATGTAATACATACATGACCCACACACACAGATTCATGATTCATTGGCATAAAACGACACTGCATTTCAGCTGCTTTACGTAAACTCTTCTCGCTTTATTTTATGACGACTCAGCTGAATGCATCCACAGCGTGATGCTCGCTGAGCCTGTATCTGAGCGGGCTTCTCTTCTGACAGCCAGCCCTGCTAGAGTGCAAACACAGAGTTTCTGAGGTCTCATACAAAGTGGATCACGTTGTTTTCGCTCCCACACATAGCAAACCCTCAGCTACAGTAAAGCAACCAGGAAACTTTCTAAATACACATTATAATCATTCTACAGCCGTGCAGCATGGAATCCCCTCATGGCGTGGTGTGGAGAGAATAGGCACCATGATTCCAGTCCAGCAACAGCAGGTAAGAAGGTACAAGGGACAAAGATGCAGATAAAGCATCCCGGGAGGGAAATTTGCACGAGTTGTGGGAACAAAGGATCAGCGGCTGCCATTTCAAAGGAGGAAGTATCTCTGCGCAAGTTCTGCAGTCTGGATGGGTCAACCAAGATGGTCATGCTCAGGTTGGTCGTTCCCCTGTCTGTCAACTACAGCCAGCGATCAAGCCGTAAGCTCTTTAGTTAGTCTTACGTTCTCCCTCCGTCTCCCTGCTGCGGCCCTAAAACTGGGTCGGAGATGCAATCTGCATGTACATCGGCAGGATCCTTTCAAAAAGAACTCAAAGCTAAACATGATACTTCTAAGATTAATCGCCCAGCTGGCCCGGGCGGCTCGGGGGCGCCAAATGGCCTCGGTGATTTTGGTGCATTTTATCATTGTGATTATCCCAGTAATTAGGTCATAATGGCTTAATCAATGCTCTATGGTAGTTGGAGGATCTGTAGTTGAAAAGTTGTAATTAATTTCCTGGGAAATCCTAAACTATGCCCCTTTGGACCGAAATGTACATCCATACAGGAGAACCGACTCAGACGCCGTAATGAATAAGAGCTTCAATAGAAACTCAGAAGCAAAACTCTTAACACACTTATTAAATACAAATTCTGTTTAATTCAAATTCCAAAAATTATTAAATGAATAATGCTTTCATTGTTTCATGGGCATGTCATTCTGTCATACCCCTAATTTCTCTATTTTCCTCACATTTCTGTTTATGCCTCACAGCGTATTGAGAATATTGCCGTGTCGTAGCTCATCCCCGTATAACCATGATTACAGAGAACTCGACAAGTGCTGGAAGGGCTCCCAAAAAGGTCTGATGCCGGAATACTGTTCTTATGAAGAAGTTATGAATTATGTTTCATTTCAGAACTTTTCAGAAATCAATATGCTTGCGTAATATGAAAGAGGAGACTTCCTTAGTCCACTATTCCTCTGGTGTTTCACAATCATCTTCTACTCCATGTGAAGAGAGCCTCAAAATGTGAAGCCAGCCTCTTCACAAGGGGGGGGGGGTTCAGTAAAAGCTGCCCTGTGATAATTCTCTTTATTGTCATCCTCTGCTGTCAACATCAGATGACATGTGGAACAGCAACAGACGGGCTACTGTAGGTTTTTTTTTTCGTTTCGAATTCCCTTAGTTGCTGACCAGCTAGTGAAACATCACCTCAATCTTCTCTTTCCTTCTAGAACCAGCAGTAGCCAATGTCCCATCGTCAGAACACGTGATGATGAAATGAATGACTACCAGCCCTTTCAAAGCCCTGTTCAAGGTTTCCCTACCTGCTATTTTTGTGGTCGCAGAAATGGATGTGCTTTACTTTGCCTTGAATTCTAGTACAGTCCTCTGAAGCTGACACTATATTCTTATAACTTGTAATCTTGAGAAATCTTTGATTCTGTAAGTGATTAGATTGACTCATTTCCATGATACTACCAGTATTGTTTTCCTCCATATTTTCTAACACCAATTCTTTTGCATCTTTGATATTCTCCATTATTTCATTTATTAAGCTTAATTTCAGTTTCAGTATTTGTTCATCTCTGTTTGTCTTGTTGTTTAAGGATTACTGTTGTCCATGAGTTAATTCCTTTAATGGTGTCAAATAAAACTGCTTCTGTCATTTCTTGAGGGCCGTACCAAAGGAACATAGCCTAATTTACCTTCAGAAGGCAAAAAGCACTTCCTTTATTATTCTGATCTTAAAGTCATTTCTTTATCAATTCAGGATCTCATTGACTGCTGGCAGGGGGGGGGTCTTTATCAGGTGCCTCAAGGTGTAGAAGCCAATAACAGCTTAATATTTCATGCCCGTTATCATGTGCCCTGGCCTGCCTTTGCGAGGATAAATTGGATCAGTCCTCATCTCAATTGACAGTCACTATGAGTTTCTTTATCTACAAAGGAAAATCGCGTATCCCACAATGGGAATTTATTAAAGTATTTTGCAGACTTTCTTGATTCTTATAGGTACCTTGCTTATGACTCCTCCTTTCCTCCCCCCCCGGATCCTTTTTGGGTGGCATGGAGGGGATACCCCTCTGGTAATTCTTCAGTGCTCGCCGTTCAGGGTTTCTGCCAGTGGACCAGAGGATTAATGAGGCATGCTGGGTAATTAAAGTAATGAACATCCAGAGTGTCTGGCTTGCCTCAGCATATGGGGGGGGGGGGGGTTGGTCAGCATTTAAAGTGATCGATCAGTCCTTCCAGGACAAATAACCCACCTGGGTGTCACTTGTGCAGAAAATTGGATTTACAACAAACAAATCAGCAGCATTACGTCTGTGATGAGGCCTGCTTTCAAACAAACCAGCAGCATTACGTCTGTGATGAGGCCTGCTTTCAAACAAACCAGCAGCATTACGTCTGTGATGAGGCCTGCTTTCAAATAAACCAGCAGCATTACGTCTGTGATGAGGCCTGCTTTTAAACAAAGCAGCAGCATTACGTCTGAGATGAGGCCTGCTTTCGTACAGACTGGACAGGGAAACCCCACTTTCTCTTTACAGCTACAGATTAATGACACAGCAGAAAGCACTAACAAGGCATAATGACACATCACTCTGGGCACAGGTTAATTAAATTATACCTATGTAATTAAAATTAATATAAATGTTTATTAATTGTGGCATTATAAATGTAATTACAGTAATGGTGCAAGACTATTCTAAAACTGGTATTGAATTTTAGAGCCCAGTCTCCAGAGTAAATGAGCTGGGAGCAGCAGCTTAGCAAAAAATTAATTTCTGATTTAGTGAAAATAGTTAATGCATAACCATAGCTGGCTGGGTAAACGTTCAGAACTTCATTTCACAGCATTAATCATCTTTCAGTGACATTCATTCCTTTAAAGATATTTTTTCCATATAACTCCATCGCAAGACTAATCCTAAGTCATTTCTCCCTTGGAAACTCTAAAATATATGAGAATTAC
This sequence comes from Paramormyrops kingsleyae, assembly GCF_048594095.1. Classification (NCBI taxonomy): domain Eukaryota; kingdom Metazoa; phylum Chordata; class Actinopteri; order Osteoglossiformes; family Mormyridae; genus Paramormyrops; species Paramormyrops kingsleyae. The sequence continues at coordinate 2,208,701 of NC_132810.1, forward strand.
AGACCATCAATAGTCATATTATTCACCGATATTGGCTTCACACAGATGGTTAGAGCTACTTTTTTTTTTTTTTTACAATATTAAAACTGCAAAAAACATCACAAATATATCTAGGTATATGTTTGAACTGAATGTTTAGTGTTGAAACATACTGTCAGAAAACCTGTATAATGAAACTCCAAGCCCAGTCAGCCCCTTTGGCCAATTAAATTAAACTTCACACATGGTCCTTATATTGCTATAGAGAAGGCCTAATTTAATTTTTCAAAAGAATTAGGTGGAATTTCTCTGTGCTGGCCCTCAAATAGTGCTATGAGAGGCAAAGCCCCCATATATTTAAGCCACGTGAATGGGGTTGGTGTCCAAGAAGGCTATAGATGGTGAACTTGAAGAACAGGGGTGTATCATTGATGGCATTCAGAAGGAGTCCTTAGGGATATTATATATTAACATAGGTGGGTACCTCCAACCCTCAAAGGCCATTCTCCAGCAGCTAATTGCTTTATTGAAGTAATTATTCAAACAGCAAGTCACCTCGCCTTACCTCTGGCATAAATCAAGAGATAATTACAATGCATCCAGGAACCTGTAGGACCACTGTCCTTGGTCACAGCAGTGTCCCATCTCTCGATTGTCCTTTAAAGAGTCTTCGAGGGATATAGCCACCCACAATTATCTGCTACAAGTTTAATTTTTCCAACGCAAATTCAGCTGAAATTGCTAGTCATGCTATGTCTACAGATCACACGATTATGTCTACTCCCAACCAGCGCTGCAATGCAACCAAAACACCTCCGCTTTCACATTTCCCGGTGACAGAATCAGGACAGTTCCTTCGTTTGCAACATCAAAGGCAACAGCCAGCAGGAACTGTCGCTCACAAGCTCCAAATTCAGAGCTGTTTAGGGAACAAACCTGAACACTTAGACAGAGAATTTACACTCTTCTGGGCCACAGCTAATTAACTGTCTGTTAACAGTTCAGGTCACAGTTTTACGTGCTACGTTGCTAATGATCATCTAGTCTAAATGTAAGTAAAACATCCTTGAATTTTTCACCATATTTGAAGACTATTACCTCTGGTCTATCATTTTCTATGATATATAAAACTCTTACATACATATAAATGCAGGTGCATGTGCGTGCAGACGTGTCTCAAATTAAAAATCTCATTCCAGCCAGCTGACCAAAGTTGCCAGCCCTGTATATAGTAACTTTCATGCCCTGCAATGGACTGGTGTCTATCCAGGGTTTCCCTGGACCTTTTGCGCTGTGATTCCATGCAACGGCATCAGGTTCTCCACGACTCAACTGGACAGAAGCCTACAGAAGATGCATGCTGATCTACTGAAGGTATCGCTTATATTGATTTCCAAGGCTCACGATTATTGTCTTCTACAGCTTGCGTGATTTGGCTAATGAAAAGGAGATTTCAGCACGTCATTAAAGCCTGTTGTCTGTAGCTATGAAACCTGAAAAATGTGTTCATCCATATGGCGGGTGCACATGCAGAAATTCATTATTCAGTAAACTTGTCACTTTCTATCAGTGTAGAGGTGAATGCACATAAACACAAACGTTTATGGAACAAAATAACTCTGCTTTTATCTAGGGAAAACAAAAGGCACAGTTGGAATGCCTTGGAGTGACATCAAGGAGGCACTGAACAAGCTACCGGTGTGGGGGGGGATATGGGGGGGAGGATTCTGGCTAGGCCCATAACAGTCAAAGTTCTTTCTGCGCATCCTGTCAAGCCTCTGCAGTCTGTCCACCCACAATCTCCAGCTCATCCCACCAGCGCAGCCCCACGGCAATTCCCCCCAGACCTCAGCGTACTGCTGAAGATTTCCGGATACCACAAATGCATTGTCAGCCTTTTCTGACCTTGAGATCCGTTCAACATATGTTGAAACAGAATCAAAATATGCTGCCAGTTTTCATTGGCAGAACCGATTTTACAAGTTCAGTCATTTTTAACAATACGGCAGCTACTGTAAATAAATAACATTGATTTTCGATTATGTCCTTCATGGAGAAGCAGTACGATTAAATGTCTGTGAGGCTTGGGATTTAATAAGTTTGCAGGTGATGAATCATAACGTTCCCTGACACAGAAACACCTGTGTGATTTAAATAGCAGCGTGACGGATCTCTCGCTCTTCTCAGAGTCGCAGAGGTAACTTTGTGGCTCAGCAAGTGTCCAGTCACAGTCGTGCGTAATAGTGTCAGAATAGGTTACATATCTGTGCACTTTACAAAATTACACTAGGATCTTTGGTAATACTTCACTTTATCGGAAACATTCCTGTCACTTTCTGATGGAATTCTGATTCATAGTTTGTCGGCTTCCAATGATCTCCTCGTCATGTGTAGAATATCTGTAAACCCAGATCAAATTATAAATTAAAAAAATTTGTTTCAATTTACCATCACACAATTGCTGTCTATTTTTTTTTTTTCAAATGAACCGTTATTCATTATAACCATCTTTCAGTATATCAGTCAACCATCTATAAATACTAAAACTTCCCTTCAGCTGTGCATGAAATACATGGATATCGCACATTATCCCAGTTCCCATAAGTCAGGGCGGTGTGTCTAAGTCTTCCTATTGAAGGAAAAACTCTGCTATCTCCACCCAGTCTGACAGCGTGACCGCCTAGAGAATGACATCACCTGTGTGAGGATGCTGTACACTGATTACAGGTCAGCGTTTAATATCATACTGAGTGACATCAACTGTGTGAGGACGCTGTACAATGATTACAGTTCAGCGTTTAATATCATACTGAGTGACATCACCTGTGTGATAACCAATCAGACTGTAGAGGAGGTGGGCTCAAGCTACTAAAGGAGGTGGGACCAACACATCTGATTGGTTGGTCCCGCCTATTCTAGTTACTTGACCCAACCTAATTATCTCTCTCTCTATCATTTTTCCTCCTGCCCTCAGAACATGTTTGTCTAAGTAAAACTCCGAGCTGCCTTTTCTTCCTCAGGAGGCTTAAGGAATGTGACATAGCCTCCATGATTTTCATCGGCTACACTTTCAGAAAACAGGGTACAACCTTGTCACAGTTTTGTCCCCCAAGATACAAATAACATTAATGTACTCACAATGGTACAAAAATGTTCCTCAGAGTCCATTTCTGTACCTTAAAAGGTACATTTACCTACAGCTAGGGTACAATTGGCAGATCCCCAGTGACAAGTACTGTAATTGTCCCCTCAGAGGTACAAATTGGTACTTTTTTCCTGACAGGTGTGGAAACACCGTGGAAAGTAAGCTGACTGGCTACATGTCTACCTGATACAGCAGCTGTACCAGCAGGAAGCACAAGGCCATACAGAGGGAGGTGATAATGGACCCAGCTACTGTATCACTGGGACCAGCCTCCCAGTTTTAGAGGACATTTACATAGAGCGGTCTGTGCAGAAAGGCCACAAAATCATCAAAGACCCCAGTCGTCCCTGCCATGGATTATTTACCTTCCATAAGGCTGGCAGCTGATATCACAGCTTCCAGAACCGGAAGACTTCTACCCCCATGCCGTGAGGCTGCGAAACATCCTGAGGCATCCGCCTACACGGACCTACACCCAGCTCACCCCCAATGTCACTTCACTTAGCATTGCACAATTCCACACTGCACGCTTCGCACTGCAACTGACACTGTCATTGTCATACATTGCCATTGCTAGTAGCTTGTTTATGCCTACTACTGCAATTTATACACTATTTATTATTGCATTTTCCTTTATTCTCTCTTTCTAATTCTGTCTGTGATGTTGCGAATGCTTCAGAAGCTAAGGATTTCTTTTCTGTGTCTGTCGGCAGCAGTCAGGGTAACATGACAATGAAAACCTGCGAATCCTTTGAATGCACACAATATTAAAGCCAAAGTGAATTTGCAGCATAAACGCCTCTGTAACAGATAACCCCCTCTCTTTGTGTATCAATGGCTGTTCTTAAATTGTTTTAGCTAGAAAAGTGTTACTATACATTGGCCTTCGCCTCGTATTTCTATATAACTATGCCCCTTTTCATGGAACAGGAGGTTGCACTGGAGGAGAGAAAGACGTGAGGGACATTTGGTATCTTTATGGGAATACAAATTCTGCAGTTGTACTGAGCTGTGACTGTAGTAATTAATTTACCCAGGGTGCTTTTTACCAAACTTCAATAAGTAAACAGAGAGGTTGAACAGATGGACCAATTCATTGTTTTTTTTTTTATATAATCATCCATACGTCAGGGGTCTTGTGTAAAATGATCAATTTTGATGCTGTGCAGTTCCATGTTCATGTCTCAGCGGGTACTACTGCTGAGGCCTCCAGGGTTGTGGTTTTGAATCCCACCTTCGAAGTTTACATCTTCTCCCTATATTGCGTGGGTTTCCAACAGGTGTCTAGGTTACTTACTGCAGTCCAGTGACGCAGAATACTGCCTAAATTGTACCATCCAGGGCGCACCCCAGCTGTGCTGCCTGTGGTAAACTCCCGCCTCTCCTGACCCCCCTCCCCCCCGACTCAAACTAGGATAAGCAGATAAGTGATGGATCAATGTGTTTCCTTGTTAAAGGTGCCCTATTATGGTTTAATGTTTTCTGTTTTCTTAAGGCCCAAAGAATATGCCAGAGGCAGTAACTCTCACCACAGAAACAACGCTTTTCTAATCTGCCTGAAATAACTCATTGGAATTCCAGCCCTTACTTCCGCGACATGGTGAGGTCACCTTGTAACACAATCCTTATTGGTCGCCTACCTGCAAGGATCTGTCTGCAGACTGCAAGATAGGGGTGGAACGTGTAGGGCAAGTTGACCAATCAGAGCACACTGGGCTCATCGAGAGTGGCCCCATTAATGCTGAAATATCAAAATTTCAAGAAACAAAGATGGAGACCAGAAAACAAAAACAAAAAAAAGAAATAAAAATTCCAGTCCTTTGTAAATGTACAAGGCCTTTCTCTACAAAGCTCTATATAAAATGCATAAACACTGTACTGCATATTTATTGTTAATTTGAATGTGCTTGACAATATATTGTCCTAATAATCTACTGCCATAAAATCCTACACACAATCTTCGTTTCTGTTTATCATGTATGAATTAGCTGTAAACAACCTTGTCTAAATAGCCTGAATGATTGCTGCCAACAGACCGCAGGCTAATGGCAGTTTAATTAAAAATACAGTGCAACAATATATTGTGACCAAAGACCACGTTTTTCCAGGTTTCTATTCACATCCATGCCCTCATAACGTTTAGTCACATTATTGATGTTTACAGCGTTTGAGATGACAGGGGTTTGTGTAGCTCACGTGACCTCCAGGAAAATGCTGTTGTACCATTTTAGACGTGCGTCCTACAGCTTTATGCAACAAAACGGCACCTTGGGAAATTGTTGGTTATGAAAGATTGAGCCATGAAGCCTAGATTCAGCCACTGCGTCTCTCATGGCAAAGGACCCTAAGAGGGGAAACTACAGGCTTATCTGTCAGAATAAATCCAAAGTGCTCACCTTCCTCTTCCTCTCTCAGCACTTCGTACTCGCATCTAAGACCCACAGACAAACTGGTCCCCATAAGGGAAAAAAAACGGATATTTATCACGTTATGGGGACATTATGTCCCCATAAGGATAGGTAAACCCGCTCGCACACACACACACACACACATCTCCCCTTCAAATCCCTGTCCTGACATGACAGGCAGATCCTGCACTGTCAAAGGCAGCAGCCGAAGCACATCGAAGATGGAGAGCGTTAATATGAGCCAAAGATGCCGAATAATGTCCTGCAGCTCCTTCAGGGTTCACTCAGGGGCAAACTGTCACCTCAGTGCTGACTCCAATAAAATATCATGAGTGTGAAAGGTACCAAAATACAAGTGGTCCTTCTAGCATGTACCTCCACAGCTTCTGCATTACCTGCGGGGGCAGTTACTTGTATCTGGGGTCAGTTATCTGAGAAACTTGTTTTTCACGATCATCAATAGGGCCGTTCCTATACACTAGTCTGACACATGGCAATGATTTAGGGCCTTAAACCAAGGTTTGTTAATCCTTGAAGTATAATAACAGGAAATGAAATTGGCCGATGTAGAGAAATACAGTCAAGTCAAGTCAAGTGGGGTTTTTGTCATGCCATCCATATACAGTGGCATGAATACAGTGCAACGTGCAGGGGTGGAAGGGTTTTCACTTTCAATAGTGAAAGTGCAAAACACACAACAGTGCATGAACTGGGGGCTGGACACAAGGGTTTACATCCATCCATCCATCCATCCATTTTCTGAAACCGCTTGTCCTACTCAGAGTCACAGGGGTCCACAGCCTATCCCAGAGGCTGCAGGCAGGTAGCAGGTAAGGGTTTATATACAAGGTGCAATGTGTATGTATGTGAACAAGAAGTGAGACAGCAGCAGCATAACAGGCTGGAATAAATGCAGTGGCTACAAAGTAACAATAAACAGACAATAAGAAATAAGTTAAAGTGCGCAGTGCAGGTATGACTGGGTAGGGGGGTTAAGGCGGGAGGCTGGGTACTGAGAGTCCTGACAGCCTTGGGGAACAAGCTGCTGCTGAACCTGCCAGAGTAGGTTCAGATGCTCCGGTACCTTCTGCCAGATGGGAGCAGGACAAAGACTCCAGTGCAATGTTTCTGGAAAATGTCCTTGATGCAGGGGAGAGGGGTCCTAATGTTTTTTTAGCATCTCTGCTGTCACTTCAGCGTAAGCAGACATCATTGTTTTTTATAACATTAACGGTTAATTTATATAGACATTCCAGACACTTTACACATTTATCTTTCAACCTGAAATCCTGAGCAAGATCACAACTTGGAGTCCTTGCCAGGCAGCATACGACACGTAACAGGTGTAGACCTTGGATGGGATGCCAGGCCATTGCAGGGCACTCACACCCTACGGGCAATTTAGAGACACCAATTAGCCTAACTGTCTGTCTTTGGACTGCAGGTGGAGAATGTGTAAGATGAGCATGCAAACTGCAGACACTTCCAGCCATGAAAGCATGAGGCAACAGAACTAGCCTCACAGTCACCCTACCACAGAAACCTTGTCGAATATTGACAATCATATTTCATTTCTGTTGGAACTGGAAGTACCTGAAGCAAAACCTAAATAATTAAAACAAACCTTATAAAGTATAAAGGAAATTTTCACTGCTTATATGCTTATTTAGTGCTACACAGTCAGCAGTTCAAACATACTAGCTAGTTTGTGAACTACTTCAGTACAAAAATGCATTTATAATTTTTTATTTTTTAGTTTGGAGATTAAGTAAATCAGCCATGTGAAAACCTGAGTAGTGCCTATTGGATTCTATATTATATTATATATTTTAGTCTTCCGTGTCTGTTCTGTTACAGAACGTATCAGATAGGCATAGCATTTCATTGAAGAGGTTTAAAAAATCTAGTCAAACTGTCCTAGATTTTTTTACCTGTGTAAATACAGTGAGTGAGTGTGAGTGTGTGTGTGTGTGTGTGTGTGTATGTGTGTATGTGTGCGTGTGTGTGTGCTTTAAGCCTCAGCAGCAATGCAAAACAGATACATTTCCTTAGTGTGAACTTTCAGTGAACGGAATGGAGATGCCCTTGGGAAAGTTGCAGCGGTTCAGCAGTTGGCAGCGGAGTCTCTTACCTCCAGGCCTGTGCCTTCAATTCCCACTCCTGTGTGAGTGAGCACACTCTAACCGTGACTCCTCCTGCACCGTGACTCCTCCTGCACCGTGACTCCTCCTGCGGTCCGAAAGCACGTATTCCCGGCAAACTGGGCAAACTCTAGATTGCCCCTTGTGTGTCTCCCGTATTACCTGGGACAGGGTATAGGACCACTGAGACGCTATCCTGCGTCATGAAGGACGGATGGATGCCTCTTCTTAGCTCTCTGGGTGCTGCGTGACCATCTGGCCATCTAGTAACATTTATATCCATTATTATTTATATCTACTATGATTACTCACACTCAGTATTGTCCAAACAGTGAATCCCACAATTAGCTTCTCTTCTCACCCAACATTCCCTTTCCGGAACGTCAGGATCCATATAAAACAATCAAACACATGAAACTAGTCAATTTAATTTATTAATATTTGTTATTATTCATTTATTGTTATATTTTTAGCCACTGTATTTATTCCATCTCATTACTCCGCGGCTCTCTTAAAGTACTTCTTGTTTACATACATGCTCATTTAACTGTATATACAAACCCTTCTGTCCAGCCTCTCCTGTTTTTGCATTGTCTTGTTGGGAAAGTATAAAGAATAACTTCTAAATTATATATGTGGAAAGTAGTATGTAATTCTGGGGTCAGAGCAGTGGATTTCCTTGAAAAGCCAATACTGTTGTCAATGGTTTTGTGTACAATGGAAAATAGTGGATTAAGCTGAAAGGTCAGAACAGTGTAACTGCATGTCAAGCAACCAGTAAAACAGGATACTATGGAAACAGAAAAGGACACGGGGGGGTTGCCTGGGGAAAAAAAATGAAGACTTGACAAGGTGGGGTAGGAGCTCACAAAATACAAATAAATATAAGCAAAGACGGCATGTATGCACAGACACATGGCATACATCTCACCTCAGGGAGGCAGATGAGGGCTAGAGCCGGGGCTGGAGAGTGGTGCTGAGATCTTGCAGCAGTTAAACTTCTTGCCATCACTGAATAGCGGAACGACAGATTTCCGGGACATAGCGCATCATTCGCAGATGTCAGTGAGCCGGTGCCAATCTGCGGAACTTCCAAGAAAGGTGGGCTGTCTGTATACAGCACTGACATAATGGGTCTTACAAAGGAAATGATCTTTTGGAAGATTATAGGTCAACCTGGTATCCAAAATACTGGGGGGAAGAGGCAGATGGTACAAATGAATATGAAGAAACCCAGTTACAGGGAGATAGTCAATTGTCTCCTTTCATAGCACACTATAGCCACAAAAGGTGATAGCAGATCTGAGGGGTTACAAAAGTGCATCAAAAGTATCTTCACAGTGCTGAGACAGTCGAGCAAAACAATCCAAACACAAAGACTGGATACATTTGTGAGTCTGTATAAAACTCCATCCATCCATCATCTCCCGCTTAATCTGAGATCGGGTCGCGGGTCTGTATAAAACTCCAACCTGTAGAATATTACAATAGTCAGTCCTACAATATTGCGCACAACTATAGCCAATGCTCATCAAAAAAGGATAGTTCTACATTAGAGGTATTTGAACAAAGGATGCTTTAGAATCTGCACAAGGGGTAGTTTCAATGGATTGCATGAGTTTTGTTTCCAATTCTGTAACATGACAAAGAAGCCTGACTTTAGGTCTTGGGTATTTCATGTCAAAAACGACATGAAATGTAGAGAGTCTGTTTTGGAAAATTGCTGCAATTGACAAGAACTGTGTGGAGTATTACGCTTTTCCAATGGTCTTTAACATAAATTCGGGACAGACTGGAGAAATTTGATGAATTGTATAGTAACTTGCACATTGTGTATTGTGAATGCATTAGCTAAACATCCTTGGAGTTCACAGACATTCATAAAGCACTGAGAGAAAAAAATGAATAAAGAAGAAAGAGTTTCAATGCAAAGATGTTTAGAACAAGTCTTTATAGATGATAGAACTTAAGGACATTAATTTACTCTGTTTGATATGAATCAGAGAGCAGCAAATAAATCATATGCCTCTTAAATGTTTTATAAATCTGTAACATTAGCTGCAGCTTACTTGACAATGATAGACAGTGGTTAAGCACTATGTCCTTGCACCTGCCTGTGAGAGTGAATGGTGTGTGAGTGTGCCCTGTGATGGGTTGGTGCCCCATCCTGGGTTGTTCTCTGCCTTGTGCCCTGCGATGGGTTGGTGCCCCATCCTGGGTTGTTCCCCGCCTTGTGCCCTGCGATGGGTTGGTGCCCCATCCTGGGTTGTTCCCCGCCTTGTGCCCTGCGATGGGTTGGCGCCCCATCCTGGGTTGTTCCCCGCCTTGTGCCCTGCGATGGGTTGGCGCCCCATCCTGGGTTGTTCCCCGCCTTGTGCCCTGCGATGGGTTGGCACCCCATCCTGGGTTGTTCCCCGCCTTGTGCCCTGTGATGGGTTGGCGCCCCATCCTGGGTTGTTCCCTGCCTTGTGCCCTGTGATGGGTTGGCGCCCCATCCTGGGTTGTTCCCTGCCTTGTGCCCTGTGATGGGTTGGCGCCCCATCCTGGGCTGTTCCCTGCCTTGTGCCCTGCGATGGGTTGGCACCCCATCCTGGGTTGTTCCCCGCCTTGTGCCCTGTGATGGGTTGGCGCCCCATCCTGGGCTGTTCCCCGCCTTGTGCCCTGCGATGGGTTGGCACCCCATCCTGGGTTGTTCCCCGCCTTGTGCCCTGTGATGGGTTGGCGCCCCATCCTGGGCTGTTCCCCGCCTTGTGCCCTGCGATGGGTTGGCACCCCATCCTGGGTTGTTCCCCGCCTTGTGCCCTGTGATGGGTTGGCACCCCATCCTGGGTTGTTCCCCGCCTTGTGCCCTGTGATGGGTTGGCGCCCCATCCTGGGTTGTTCCCTGCCTTGTGCCCTGTGATGGGTTGGCACCCCATCCTGGGTTGTTCCCCGCCTTGTGCCCTGCGATGGGTTGGCGCCCCATCCTGGGTTGTTCCCCGCCTTGTGCCCTGCGATGGGTTGTTCCATTCCTTTTTGGATGTATAGCACCTGTACTGGTCTACAATTACCTGCAATCATTTAAAAACTGAAATATGCTGAATTTATTTATGCCTGTGCAGACAATTGAAACTCATAGAGTGAACCTCTCAAATGCATTTTATTGGCTTGTCATTAGATTAGATTATTAGATTCACAGTAATAAACACACATTTTGGCTTCAAAAGAATTAAACATGTTCATACCTTTTTGGTTCTGCCAAAGTTCAAGTAAAAAAACCTGATTAAAACTGAACAATATTAGCAGTGCCACTGTTCAGCTGAATGGTGGCTCCTTCTGCAGTGTTTCTATAGAGACAGGGGTTGGGAGTAGAAAACTGTGCAAGAGAGATATGCCATATATATGGCGAGTGCCAGCAGATCCTGATCTATGTCTTATATTTCTGTGAGGGCAGCATACAGATGTAACTTTGCTCATTTTATGTTATTGCCAGAACTCATAAAATGTCTGACAGCTGGAATGGGGTAGAAGACGTCGGATGTAATTCTGAGCACAGGTCAGAACGTGTGCGGAAAGCTGTTCAAGCCAGGGTTGGCAAAATCCACTTGTAATACATTTTTCATGATAATAAATGCTTTGCAGATATGGAATACATTTAACATCAAAATGGTACGCCGGTTATAAGGAAGTTGCTTATGTACAGTATATGCATATTATAGAATATTGTTTTTGACTTGAAAATGATCTATTGCTTTATGGCTTAGCCTCATTTTCCTTGTCTCGTCTATTAGTCTAATATCCTGAGCAGCATAATTATGATTGAGAACAGGGAATTTGTGTAATAGTAAGGAACCAACAATTTTAACAGAAAATATTATCTCGATACATTCTTTGGCACTTGCTATTGATGCCACAGTCAAATAGAACTGATTTTTTTTTTTATCAGATAAAATGTATTTCACATATGACAACACCAGTCTGCCACTGTGTTCTGACATCGGAAGGCATATACTCCGCAATTGAAAGTTACATTCACATCAGAAAGCAGTGGGCTGTTTTTGCTTTCTCTTAGCTGTTTATGTGATTATACACTCAAGGTTGCATATTTTGTCAAACTATAGTTGAATATTTTTTGTGGAAAAGCAGTGTGGAAACCTCCTTGGATGTAGCTGTGAATCTTCTGAAGACCGGTAGAAAATGCATAAATATGTCATGCTTTATTCGTAGTGTCTCAGTGAACTATTAAACACTGCAGGATTTCAGCAGAAGGTGTCCTTGCTTTGAATTAATTCTAATTGGACTATTTCATGCTGAATTTCATTGATAATTAAATCGATTCTATCTCTGATCACAGAGAAGAATTGAACTGAAGGCCTTTGCTGTAAACTTTTCCAACTCTCATTGCACAAAACACTGTTTCATTCATTCTGAGTGTCTGATTCGCCCAAGATTTTTAATTAAAATTGATAAAGCGATTGTGAAATTTGAGATTGTGGAAGAGAATCAGCAGATTAACTGGGATATTAACAGCGCGTGATAAGACTGTAAGAAATAAAGACCTTCTATGGTTCATATTCATATAAATAAGTAATTATGTGTTTAAGCATATCTTCTGGTTAATTACACAGAATTTGTACAATGCTGTCTCAGTCTTAATAGCTGCTGATTTCAATAGCTAGATCAATCCTCACTGGCAATCTCTTTTCATGAAGCAAAAAAATGAATAAGGTTTTGATATTAACAGCAGTTTTAAACTTTGCTAATTATAGGCTTGAAACATGCTTTGTTTGAAGTTAGGCAAGAGGAACAACAGTTATATTCTCAAATCATTGTAGTCTTGTTATGTCCTTACTTCCATTTTCCATAACTGTTTACCTGGTATAGGGTCACTGGAAGTATGGAATCTAGCCCAGGAAGTAATGGACATCGAATAACGATATACCCTGGATGGGATGCCAGTCGAGCTCAGAGTATACAGTCAAACACAGAATCACAGGGCCATTTACAGACACCATTTTGAATTCTAACCACATGCATTCCGACTGCAGATGGAAGACTGAGCAAACACAGGAACATGAAAATCCCATAATACTACGCACTGACCTTGCTATGCAGTTTAGATAAGGATTTTTAAGTGACCACATAGGGATTCATTCCCATACTTTCAAGGGATTGATACCCGAAGAGTGAATATTTCCTTTAATCATATTACAAAGGAAGGGTTATTTTAATCCATTTGACGCCTTTATCAAGTGCGTCTGGCTAAATTAAGGTTGAAGAAACAAGTGTTTGATTGCTTGTATTGAAAGTCTTGGTCTTGTCACAGTTTGGCTCAGGACTGGGACAACCAGGAAACACACACACTGGCCTCCAGACATAAATGTATTTAAGGGGAAGATAACCTAAGCAAACCAAAAACGCAACCCAGATAAAACCACAGGATCGGCACTGGGGAACAGAAAAAGGCTGGGAGCAACAAATCCTGCACTGTCATCCTGCACTGGTTCAAACAGATCCAGTGGCACACTGCCTCAGGTGCACCCTACACCAGTGGTTCTCAACTTGGGGGATTGTGGCCCAAAAGTGGGTCACAGAGCAATTGTCATCAGGTCATGGATTGTGTGGTTGAAAAAAAAATTTGCTTTGGAAATTGTTTGTAATGTCTTTTGTGGTAGCAAATGTTACGCAATATTATCCTGGGAATTCTTTTTGTGACATAAAAAAATGAATACAGCAAAACCCAGGGTGGTGACTTAATGACCAAGAAATAATGTGGGTCCTGAGGCTAAAGCAGTTGAGAACCACTGTCCTATACAACCACTGAGTGGCTCCAGCAACCCCCGCAAGGAGAATCCAAAAGAAGCACAAACCGAACGACCCCCAAATGGGACAGGGGTCGTCACAGTCTTTAAAGCTGCTGATTTTTTTCTAGGATGAGAAATTTTGTATGTTTCACATGTCTAGTCACTGAAGTTATAGTGCTGTGTATACAATGCTGCCTACATCATGTTACACTTTCCCTACTAACCAAATAATGAAAGGTAACCTTCAGAACCTTCATCTGCCGCTGCACCTACGGCTCAGAGAGAGCAGACTCAGCTGCGTGGGGTGTAAGTGATGATTTGGCTACGCCATTGTGCTTCTGTGGAGGTGAAAAACCTCACGTCCTTTCAATGTTTCTGTGACTCATTCCAGTTTGGTTCAAGCAGCCGGTGCATTAAGACATATTTGGGCAATAACCTGAATCGCTGTTTCAACAATGGGTGGCATACCGTGCAAAAAAAATAAAATAAAAATTGATATCCTGCTGTCAGCAAAATTGGCTCTCAGTGTGCACTGGAGTATGAATTGGTCGCCAGGTTTCAGCCCTAGTTAGGGTGTAAACATGACAAAGCCTGGCTTTTATGGTCATTGGAGAGGCAGATTTGCATAATGTAATAATTTGTTCGTTGACAGAGTTCCACTAAAGAAAATAAACAAACATCAATTAGTCCTCAATGCTTTGTTGAGTCATTCATTTCCTAAACGGGATACAGACTCCACACGAGGCGCTTCGTGCTTGAGGGAGGGACCTGTCATGTGGGACAGAAGATAAAGAAGAGGACCATTCATTGTTCATATGCAGAACAATAATTCCGTGTAGCTTAACAAAATTATTCATTAAATCAGAGTAGAACAAGGCTGCATATATACAACAATTCTTGTTTGCGAGGTGACACTGCGATTAGCACTGTTGGAGTGTGTGTGGGCATCTGCTGGGTGCTTTTTTAATCTGGGGTCCCTAAACTCCCCATACCATGTGCTAGACAGGGGTTGCATCAAGCATGTCCTCAGCTTCCTGCGATATGCTCCAAACTCATCACTACCTTGTACTGGATAAGTAGCTATGGAAGACGGATGAACGGGTCAATAGAATTCTTATATGCTGCAGTGCTTCCCATATATCTCTCCCATTTCTGTGGTCTATACTTTGTTCTTCATTTGCAGGCATATCAGGCCCTGACAGACCCAAAGATTCTTTCTCCCTGTGCTACCTGCCCTAAGTTGACCCATCCAATAGCCTTTGTGTGTCAGGGTATTCTAGGTATTTCTCTAGTAGCCCTGTGATGTTTCAAGGAAGACCTGGAAAATCTGTCCTATCCACTTCTGATCCTGATTTCTAAGGCGGTGAGCATTTCACTATCCCTCAAAGAGAATTCCCATCTCACCATGGCTCAGCTGATATCACGCAGGTGGGATTGTGCTCATTTAATGCATCCCTAAAAACATTCCAACAGCATTGCCATTGGAATTAACTTTTTGTATTATTAAAATCATTGAATAGCATTAAAAATGTACATCTCTGTGAGCGTTGGATCGAGTCAATCCAAGGTGTTCAGAGTTCTTACCTTCTGGGGTCTTATTCCAAGGTTTGAGGAATATTATTCTGTATCTTGAATGTGAACTAAACTTTTCCACCGCCTGTCTCACTATGCTCTCTCTATAGTTTAGTCACCTCCCGCAAGGAAAACACAGTAATCCCTGGAAAAGAAGTCTTATTCTCATGAGAGTGTATAATGGCCATACATTAGCAGTAAGCATGCCATTTGACTTCCTGCTCTTAACTGATTGCAGTGTTTGTTGGATTTGATGTAGCCAAGATGAGAAAGTCTGAGTTTAGTATAAAGCGGAGCTAAGTACCTAGATTTGCAGAAATGGAGTAGGCAATGGGGTTTGGGAGTGATAGGGGCCATGACTGACTGGGGGGGGGGGATGCAGATTGACTGGAAAAGATGTGTGAATAAAAATAATTAATTAATTTCAACAAGTGGTAAAGTACAGGTGGAAAAAAATACAAGTACAGCTGTCTGGCCCCAGAGCGACATTTTACTAAGATACTTTCACTTTAATATCCAGCTATGCCGGATATGAAACGTTATTTTTAAAAATTATATGCAATTATATTAAAATTCATTGGGAAAATGGCAATTGGAATAATGTCACCAATTCTATTTTTAAATTCTGGATGCAGAGATGAATTTTTGCGCTGGCACACAATCTGTGACCAGAGGCACGGATCTAAGTCCATGAATTACATTTTATAGTCCTATTTTGTATTATACCATATTATATTGTACATGCTGTTATAATGGTATTTGTCCATTAAGGCAGATTACATTCAAATGTATTACATAATCTATACTATTTTTTATTATCTGACATCTCCAAGGCCACTAATATTAAGTTCACAATAGCCATGACAGACATTTACAATATAGGCCATGCTTCAAAGCTTAGATTAACATGAATTATGAGAAAATGCCTTAATTCCATCTCTAGGTTTTCCTTCCCCAGAGGACTTAATTAGAGTGGGACACAGGAGTGGATTTTCTCTCCTATCAACTCCCACAAAAATACTCCAGTCCCAGAATCCCAGAAGAATGACCCCTGTTCCCCCATTCCCGTGTAGTGTTTTTTTGGGTTTTTTTTTTTTGGCTGGGGGGATATTTTGCCTTAATCCAAAGACCTTCACTAAAAGCATAACACATTAGCCAGGGGGGCGGATACTTTTTCTAATGAGGACCAGCTGCCAAATCCCAGTATCTAGTTCTTTTGGAGTTACAGTGAAAAAATACACTACATGGATCACAGCATGCCTACTATGCCCAAACATGGCATCTAATGCATTTGGATGTGTTTATTTACCATTAATGCATTGTTTTTACATTGCCGTGGAAATTATCACAGTTTGATATGTTATGATTGTATGGCCCTACTCCTAATATGGTGAAAGCAGCACTGAGGACTGCACCTTCTGTCATCAATCCACACACCTCACGCACTGGTCAGGTGACTGTCAGCAACCAATCAGCAACCAGCCACTACAGGAGAGAATAAAATAGAATAAAAAAGACAACAGAAGAACTAGCATTATGATCAAACTAAAGAAAATAGTGTTTATTCATATTAGAACAGCGTGGTTATATATAAAACTAACCTGTGATTATGATTCTCATTCCCATTGCTTTTTTCTTCTGTCCCGTTCCAGTCATATGACAAATAGTGAAACAAAGGGTATCCCAGAGGGGGATTCCCCAAAGAAATGTCATCCTCTAGACCTCACTGCACTCATAACTTATTTTCTCCGTGGTCATTAAAGGGGAAAATGGAGCCCAAACAAGCCACGCCTAGCCTTCATTTGTCTCATCTCTCATTCCTGCCCTCATGTTGATCACGCCCAGCTGCCTCCTGTTTGCTCCCTCGCTGGTTCTGTACTTAAATGCCTCCCAGTCCTGCGTGCCTCAGTTCTGTCATTGACGTTATCTCTGGCCTTGCCTCCCTTTTCTGTTAGGGACTGGACTGACACAACAGTAGTAATCACAGAAAAAAGGCGTCTTGGAGGGATAGAATAGGAAATCAAACAATAGACAGAAAAACTCAACAGACATTTTACAGCTGCAGGTCCTGACTGAAATCAGAACCAAGGTTAGGAGACTGGAGAGGAAGGAAAATAAATCATTACAGATAATCACAGTCAGCAGAATTTCATTGTAAGAACAGTGACCCCACAACCTACCACAGCCACCCCAACTAGCAGCACACTGGAGTGGTTTGTGTCAAATATGAACCTACAGGAAGACATTATGCTGAAGCTTGAATATGAAGTGGAAATTGGGGCAGATGTATGAGGTAAAGATAAGGTCTCCATCAACCCAAGATGAATGAACAATTCTGCAAAGGCCTTCTTGGCTGCAGCGGTAATAATTCCTATTCTTATGCAGCATGCATAAACATGAGAAAACAAGGTTTTGAGACAACATGCTTGAGTTTGGGAAATCCAAGGTGCAGATTTCTGATTAATTAATGCATTAAGTAAGAGTGTATTACTGATTAATTAATGCATTAAGTAAGAGTGTATTACTGCATTATCTGTGCTGCCCAGTAAAGTGTTACCAAAACATGACAAAGAACGAGAAGCATGGAAGGAGAAGACAGGTGGAGAGCAGCAGACCAGGAGCAGGTGGTAGCTGAGGGCAGGCAGAAAAAAAAAAAAACCTGAGGCATAAGCCATTCACAGGACCAGTTACACCCTGCTGTGCAAACAAAGTTCCCCTATGATGTTCCCTTATTTCAGGATGAAAGAGTCCTCTATGCCTTCCATATCCTCCTCAGTCATGAGATCTCAATCAAGTAAATGTCCATGTCCTGCATCCCTCAAACATTTGGAGATTTTCTTCTTGTTAAGCTATGCTTACATGTTGATTATGAATGTTCCATGAATTTATTATGTAGTGAATTTAATATGAAGCAGTACCAAATGGCCCAATATCCCACTGCATGCACCTCAAGTATGACAGTACTCCAAGAAGAATTGAATCTGTTCTTAAGGGCTGCCTCAGCCTCCATTAGGCTGTTGATATATTAATATATTGTTTATTTTTTCAATTTATTCAGTCTGTTGTAATAGATTGAAACAGACTAAGGAATTGGCACTATGTCCCAACACTGTCCACTGTGAAAGTGTATAAGCTGAACAAAAAGAAAGAATATTCTGAGTTACACAAATGCGAGACAGGTGCCCTAACAGCACTCAGTGAAGAAACCATTACTGCATTTCAATGAGAAATCTCCCTGTCTCCAACAGACAGCAGTAATTACAGCTTTTAGAAAGAGCAATCCAGGCCTGCTGCAATTCATATGTCAGATTTTATTACAAAACTTACTTCATAGTTGGTCTTTAACAAAAAAGTAAATTAAGTGCTGTTTTTTATTTCCAAAGAAATATTAGCATCACAATGAATCTCATTCATGGCAAAGATATGGTTTCCTGAAACATTCATTAAGATGTTGCAAATAAAACAGAATCCGAAATGTCAAGAGAACAGTAAATATTATGACACTAAACTATTGGCCCACTTTAATCATCCATCCATCCATCCATCCATCTATACACCATTCACACCTACACACAATTTGGTGACTCAAGTTAACCTTAGCATGATTTCGGACTCTGGGGAGAATCCAGACTAAAACCTGTTATCTTTTTATCACCCTCTACTAAAACGCTTAGCTATGTAAACAACACATAGCTTGGCACATAAAAGCCATACGTACAATAGTTGGCAGTATTTTACTATGAATGTGTTTGTTTGGTTTCATTTTCTTTGAAAAACAGAATGATAAATATCTCATCAAAGTCTGCACCTTATGTTTCAAAATGAATTACTGAGAGAATTTCAGATTAGCTTTTTCGATCCTGAAGAGACCAATTATTAATGCCCCTTTAAAATTCTTATTTCAAGCTCGCTCTCCACATAAATTTTCCACCAACTACCTAAGGCAGAACAGGAAACTTTTCAGTTAACTTGCAGTTTATCAATGTACTTAAATGTCTTCAGTTTCTGCAATTTCCCAATCATGATGGTCCAATATTCAGGTTTACAGGCTGCTTCTAGTTTAGTGCTCGTTTGTGGTTGAATAAGAGTGATACGGCTACAGATCTCAGCACCTCAAGAGCGTAGCAGGACAGACCTATGGGAAATAGTCCCCACAGTAGGTTATATCAAAGACTAGCATGTAATCTTACAGTAGCAGCACTCTGAGAATGAACTATCAATGGAGCTCAGCCTTGACATGTTTAAACAAGTCTATCCAAAATGCAATAATTCATCCTTCCATTTGTGGAGCTGAACCAGCAACCTTGTCATGGGCCGATTCCACAATTCTAAAGGAAACGTTCCATCATTAACCCTTCCTGTTGTTGTGTTTTGGAAGGCAGTCCAGTGTCCCATGATAAAGCATAAACCAAACTTAAAGGTGTCAGACAAGCTGCAGGGGAGTAAAAGCTGAGAGGTGTAGGGACTTCAAAAGAGACCTGAAGGGCAACAGTGAGGGATAGAAAAACATTATGGATTTTTTTTTTCCTGCACTTACAGCATTTACTATTCTCCTTTGTGGTCCGCACCTGGAATGCCTATCTGGCTTTATGAAAGCTGTGTTCCATTCAAAGGGATGAAGGGTGCATTGAAAATGGATATTATCTGAAGTCTTCCTCTGCAGAAGCCTTGACCGCTTTGACCCGCAGCACTCGTTACACTCATGGTGCGATCGCCGCGTGTATAAATCTGTTCCACGTGGAGCTCAGGTCTTTTGTTCGGCATTAATTTATGTCACAGCTTCTCGTCATCCCTGAGGTTCTTCCGCTCGATATATCGCTGTCGCCGCTTTAATGATGATATGATCCGTGACACCTTCTCATTGTGCTGCTGTGGGGTCTGTAAGCTTGGTTAGTTTCAGTGGGGCTCCTCACTGTGGGTTCTGTGAAATAGCGTACATTCATACCTGTGTGTGTGTGTGTGCGCACATTAAAGAGCTCTTCCTT
The DNA here is from genome assembly GCF_048594095.1 of Paramormyrops kingsleyae. Taxonomy (NCBI): domain Eukaryota; kingdom Metazoa; phylum Chordata; class Actinopteri; order Osteoglossiformes; family Mormyridae; genus Paramormyrops; species Paramormyrops kingsleyae. The sequence continues at coordinate 2,228,714 of NC_132810.1, forward strand.
ATATTATGATTCTTCATGCTCTGCTGCTCTGGTCTGAATTGAAATGCTGAGGAGTTACAGTGAGATCAATAGACCTGTAAATCCTCGGGCTTCGTGATGGCTATTGATTTAGTATTCAGGTCCTGGTATCTGCCTCGAGGCTGGCTAGGAACTTGTTCTGAGGCATAAATGTCTCTAGAAAAGGAGGAGTTATGAGATGGATATCTGGTTTCACTCTACTACACACACCCGCATGCTGCTCACCTACTGCTCCTGTTACCATCACAGGAAAATTAGTCAATATGCAGCCCCTCAGACGACATGCATACAATCTTCAGCTGATGCGAACTGAAGGAGTGATGCCCCTTAACTTCCTCCTCTTCTGATAACCATATTAGGGAGAACATTAAAGGCCCAGTTCTATCCATACCACCAGGATTTATAACAAACTACTTCAGAATTTTTAACAAAATATTACATTGGCACTCCTGCATAGATTCCGTTAATGGAAAAATCTTGAAAGATTTCAGAGTTGCTGAAGTTTTCATCCTATGCAACCCTCATATGAATCCTACTGTTCAGTGTTTCCGAATGCAGTCCTAGAGGGCCCACAGTCGGCCCCTGTTTCCGCTCCCCCTGAGCTCCCTGCCAGACAGCCCACATTTTTGCTCCCTCCCAGCCCCCAGTATGGCAGAAAGGTGGACTGTCTCCGCGTCCCCAATGACCGGAGTGGGAAACACTGCTACAGTTAGATTTGAAACATATTTTTTAATGTTTGTTTGTTTTAAACCAATGCTGCAATTTTCATAAACCAGTCTGCAGGGCACTTAATCTGCATTTAGATTTATTGTAATATATTCAGATTCATTTTGTAAGGCAGTGACTCTTTACATTGAGACAGGCAGCACTTTAACTTCACCCGTCAGAGTTCCCTGTGAAGATTGGCTCTCTCCTCTTTTACGGGCCCTTCAGGATTGGTACGGTACGGAGATGAAGGCATTCCCTGAAGCAGACCATGGCGGCAGCAACATTAATTAGTCTTGTACGTCAAGGTATTTTTTCATCCTGCAATCTCTTCTTTGGTGAGATTTCCAAGCACGTTGGAGCACGTTCCAATTAGAGAAGCTCGACTGCCACATGCCGGCCACCCTACAGCGAAGGCGGTCCTCTCCCCCACCTGTCTCCGGACGATTCCGTTCAACCTTTTTCTGTCATAAAAACTAGATGAAGACTGCTTTCCTACCATAACAGAAAGAGGTGGCCTTCACCCAATTGTATATGAAAAGCATGCCTGAAAATTGTATATGTATGTATGTATGTATGTATGTATGTGTGTGTGTGTGTGTGTGTGTGTGTGTGTATTATATATACACGCGCACACACACACACATACCAGTATAGCCAGCTTGAGGGATAGATAGAATTGGGGAATCAGGACAGAAAGCAAACTAGAGACATTATTGAACCTGAATAAGGTCATCTGTCAGTACAGCATAAAGCTGAAACAAATGGAAAGGAGAACACTGACATAAGATAAAAATGCCAAACAGCAAGTAGATGCGAAGAAGCATCAGTGGGCAGCAGACCCTGTGAATTAAAAGTGAAATCTGAGTACCGATGCATTAGAGAGCTTAGTCAGGGTGTTGGCAGCATTGATACATAAATCACCCTTGAAGACTTAATCCACCTCGGCCTTTAACATCGAGAAGCCAAAGACACAACGGCACTTTCCAGATTCATAGTGCAAAGCCAGCTCACACACAAATGACACTGCAATCCCTCATCATAACAATAAACTTAAATTACAGCCCCACCCTCAAGTGTCCCGAAGTGGCATCAAGTGAAATCATGGGCTACTATCCATTCTACCCAAATTCACATAATATTACCTTCACAGGTGAATAGGGAACTGAGCAAAAAGTGCAAGGCTGTTATATAAAATACAAGCACCAGAGATGTAAATCAAAGGGTCCTGCACATTGTGAAATTAAATGATTCTCTTAGTAAACACAGTTACTGATGCATATGGCTAGGTTACACAAACATCCACATGCATGTGTGTGTGTGTGTTTGTTTATATATATATATAGATTCTGTTAATGGAAAAATCTTTAAAGATTTCAGAGTTGCTGAAGTTTGACAGTATGACAGTACTTAAATAAAAAAGGCGAGGGCGATATATGGACCAAAAATCATATCATGATATTTATCAGCTGAACAGAGATGTACGATATATATCTCGATATTTTTCCCATAAAGTAATAAAAAGACAAGTCAGAGCCAAAAGTCCTCAATGACATGCAGGCACTTCTACTGACATGAAAAAATGGCTCAGAAATAAACTACGATTAAACTATATTATGTCACTAACCAGCTCCTCTTTGCTAGCCTGCTTCATGGCTGTGTCTGTCTCCATGCTGTTGCTCCATGCAGGACTTGTGAGTGGGGGGGGGGGTGTAGTTGTGCGAGAGACGGATAGGAAGAGCAGAAATAGGCAAACTGGCAGCTCCATAATTTTAAAGTAACATAAACTATATTAACATAAATGACATTGTGTCATCATATATCTCATATGAAAGTATATCAATGTAATACCCATACCACACACACACACACACACACACACACACACACACACACACACACACACACACACACACACACACACACACTCACTCACTCACTCACTCACTCACTCACTTCCTTTAACATTTTGTTCAGCAGATGCTTCGTCTGAAGCGACATGCCCCAATTGTATCTCTCATGGGCATTTTTTAAATCTGCAAGTTAAAGTCCTGCATAGTGGAATACTTAAAAGTAGTTTTAAATCTACATATACTTTTTTTTCTAAAAAACCAAGTATGGCTTCTGTTGCAAAACAGATTTTCTTGTGGAGATGTACAATAATGATGAAGGTCAATTTTCCATTTACTGAAGCCGCTCGTCCTGTTCAGGGTCGTGGGGGTGCAGAGCCCACTCCGGAGGCTATGGGCGCAAGGCAGGGAACAACCCGGGATGGGGCGCCGATCCATCGCAGGGCAGTAATGATGATGGCTATCCAATTAATTACATAAAATATTGAGTGGATGACCAACTTTACCTAACTAGACTGAGGGCTTCATAAACAGGAGTTAAAACAGGTATGAGAAACCTTAACCTACTTGAAAATTTAGTTTGAAAGCTGTGCTCGTTTTAGTATGGAAGTTAATAGAATAAAATAAACAAAAAAACTACATTAGATAGGTTGCCATTCTTTCTTTTTGGCAAGCTAATGTTAGTCTTTTGGATCTCTCCTGTGGCAAAGAGATGAGTGTTGACTGCAGGACTGAGATATTAATGTCTGTTCTTTTCCACATAACAACGGAACCACACGATGAGAAGGTGTCATCTCTTCGGAGGGGGGATTAGCACTACGCCCTCCAGTTTGCTTGCCTGCTCCACTATCTCCTCCCTCTCCCCCCGCCGCAATCGGCCCAGTTCACGCAGTAACGCAGCTTCTTTCTCTCGCAGCTCCCCTATGAGCTCAGAAGCCAGGGCTCCACATGATCGGGTGTCGGGCTTGGAGCGTGGCGGCTCTCGCAGACGCGGCCTGTAGCTCCTCGTCAGCTTTGTGGGAGCGAAGGCCTCTGCGAGGTCCTTGAGTCTGGCTCTCACTCTCCCCTGGATCTCAGCCTGCTCTAAATGAGGGACCCCAGCAGCATCCCACAGCCTCTCCTGTCACAGGAAAAAGACAGCAGGAAGAATTCAATGTACTGTAACGTGTTGACATCACAGCAAGGGATACAGAACAATCCAAGTGATCAGCTTTACTGCCGAAACATTTCGTCCAATTTAGGCACAATAACTGTGGACATTCCTCTAATGATGGTCTTCAATGAACTCAAAATTAAGTTGCAAGAACAGCCATGTCATCTCATGTCACAGATGGTGACCTCACAGGCTGACTAGATGACTGTTGCTGGTTTTCTGGACACTGGCAGATCAGACTCAGCACCAACAGATTCAAAAACAGTTTCTTTCCAATGGACATCACTACACTGAACACAAAAAAGCATCATAAATAACTCCGGTTCACTGCCATACAATAATATATGTACATTCTGCTGATGCTCACGTGCCGTATGCAGAGTGGAACTGCATTTTTTTATTACTGGTTTCATTTCATCTTATATTTTTTTTAAATATATATTTTTTACATATTTTATATGATATATTACTGTTTTGTTTTGTGCCTGTGCAATAATATGTATGAGTGCCATTCAATCTGTTTTTCATATTTGTTTTTCCATTGTGCACAGTGATGCTGTTCGTTTTCCATACTGTGTGTGTCATCGGCGTTTATGAAATGCACCCGGCTGCAGCGGCGCTCCAAATTTCATTGTAATTTTTTACAATGACAATAACGGCTTTCAACTCTCAAGAGAAGCGACCTTAAAACAAAAACAACAAGTCACCTCCTGTACCTACCCTCCCACCCAGTGGTTCCTGGACTTCTCCCGTAAGTCTTATAAATACCCACTGTAATGTCCATCTGGGATTCTTTTATTCTTGCTAAAAGTTTGTTTTGTGGGAAAAATAAAATGAATTAAATAAAATAAAATGAATTAAATAAAATCAGAAGAATCACCATTATAGTATATGCCTAATTTTAATGCTAGGCTTTCAAAACAGTGACATAACGGACATTATAAGCCAGTGGCTGTGAACTCTATTTCTAATGGGCCAAAGTGCATGCAATTTTTAAAATATGCTCTGCTTAGTCATTGGACTCAAGTGATTATTACAGTAATTGGACCAGCTGAGCTGTTTTTCTCAGTGTTAAGACTTGACAGGAAAATCTGCACACGTCACAAATTAGGACCAGCATTCATATCCACTGTTCTCAGAAAAGAAAACTAATCAGATAAACACAGTTTCAACAAGTCACATAAAATGGTTTAGCAAGTGGCAATAACGAGACCTCTTCTTGGTCTTTAGTGACCCCGAGAGCGCCCAAAGAATCCAGACCACTTAGATGTCATTAGCCTGAACGCATGATGCACTTTAGATGTCATTCTCCTGAACGTAGGATGCACTTTCACATTAACTCGATACACCAAAGGCGTCCCCTTCGCACTTACTCTGGATGGGGCTCTGCTCCCTGGCTCCGCCCACATGCCCCTAATCTCCGACAGCAGCGAGCGCAACGTTGCTGAGAGACGCTCCACGTCTCCCTTGTGCCCTCTCACTTGCCGGCGGCCCCCGCCACTGGCCAAAGTCTTCGGCTCGGTTGCGGCGGCCTCCTCTGGGACAGAGAGGGGGGGGTCGGCCAGCTGGGCATCAATCACGCTGCCCTGAGCAGTGAGGAGGAAAAGGCGCTAAATCACAGGGAGAGATGCTTAATACCAAGGAGGTGCAAGTTAATGACTCAGTATGAAGCGGATGAGCGATGCCCGCAATATTTCATAGGACTGATTTCCTGTCCTCAAGTCCCTTTATAAGTGAATGACAATGTACAAATAGAATTTAAATGATTAAAATAAATAAATGTGTAAATAAATATTCCCCCAGCAAATTTCATACATATCCTTGGATTTCTTGACGAACATGGGGGGAGGGTTCATTTTTTTTTTAATCAGTTTTAGACATCTTATGTAATTATAAATCATCTATAAATGTATATGCCTGAATCTTTCGCTAATGAAAAGCACTGGATAATGAGAGAGGGTCAGAGAGAGAACAATAAGGATGGATGGACCCACGCCAGCCCCCCCTTGCATGTTAACTAGCAGCAGCGATTCCAACCCAAACAGCTCGCAGAGCAGAGAAGAGCCCTAGCCAAATTACGGGCGTCGTTTAGCATTCAGAATTCATATTCAATGGAAGCCAGAAACACGAAAACCAAATCACTTTTGAAGACATAGGTCAGTGGTGCTTTTACGCCACATAATATCGATCCTCAACACAATTTTAAAAATAGAGGTATAAACAGAACCAACATCAAAAGATGCTGCACAGCTTCTGATCTCTTAAAAAGATTTAATAAGGTTTAATAAGATTTAAAAGTGCCATGGTTGTTCAAAGCAGGAAAATGAGGGACTGTTTTGGAGTCTTAAACTTTACAGCCCATTCAGACTCTAGGGAATCAAATGGCAATGGATCATGGTTGGGGTAGACAATTGACTGAACAATACTGGAGAGGAATCAGGGAAGGACATACCATCCAACTCCAGAACAGGCCTTCTAAGAGCTTCCAGTCCAGGTATCTCTCCAGAACACGGGTTCCTATCTGCAACCTCTCCAGCTCCTACAATCAGAGCAGAATTTCTCATCTTCCTCTCATTCCTTTGTCAAGTGACAAATGCTCAGCAACCTACTTTGCTGTACTGGATTTATATGAAGTACAAAGTAATAAATGACATAAGCCAATATGAACAAAAAAAAAATTACGTTTTCAGACCACTGACCATTCCATAAAAATACCAGCCGTCTCTGTCAAAGATTCATCACTCCAGCTGTCAAAACACCCTCTCTATCTGTCACTCTTGCCACCCCCATTATGATCAGTATGACATCGGCTTTTTCAAGCTGACAAAGAGCCTGAAAAAGCTCATAAACAGTTAGTCTATAAAAGGAGCACAAAAATAAAGTTTAAACTTGACAAAGATGAAAAAAATGAATAGTGCCACTTCAAACCTGCTTACTACCTCGTAACACTATTACTTCAGAAAAATAAAAATAAAAAATCCCAATCTGAACTGCTAATTCCACTACTAGAATTGGTAAAGCCAAATATTTAATATATATATATTGGTTAGAACTCTTGGTCGCGGATGAGCGATGCTTTGAAAGTACTACAGAAACCACAGAATGTATCGCTTTATTGTCGGGCCCCCTGAGCTCTGATGTTCAGCTGGATTTCAGAGTGCAGGAGGGCCGTGGTACCTTGTTACGTCCTGCGACAGCTGTGCTGAGGTGGGTCTTCGCATCGCGGTGCTGAGAGTCACCAGTGCACCTGGTGGAGTGCAGGACCTACAAGCAACAGCAATGTTCCAGTTACTCCATTGGATGGCGACGCAGATGGAGACCCAGGTAAAGCTTGCGTGCCTGGTGTAGCAGCCTGGCTCTTTCCTCTTGTGCAGCCAGAAGGCTGCGTCTCATGAAGGTCAGCTTCCCGTGCTGCCACTGCAGCCTTCTCAGAGCGCGCTCCCACTCCTCTGCCCCTAGGGGGGGCTCTTCTTCTCCTTTCGGGGTAACGGGGGCATCGAAACTGCTGGGTACTGTGAAAGACATCTGAAACAAACCCAGCCTCATGTGCTTACTCAGCCAATGCAAGCCAGCATCCATTCAAAGTATATGGCATTACATCTAAACATTTTAAACACTTTTTAAATTGAAATTAATTGTCAATTTGTAACAATTGTCCTCCATTTTAACTGGGTGAAGTCCTTGAAAAGTTTCCCATGTTTGTTCTAATTTAATTAGCCCCAAAGGCCCTTCAGAAAAGACACACATAAGCACATTCGTCGGATAAGCTTAGCGTTATCTGCTCAATGGGATCTAAAGAATTCCTAGAAACTCCACAAACGCTCCCAAGCCCTGCTTGCACTCACTGGGCTGGTACCTCAGGGCTGTCCTTCCTGCAAATGAAGTACATCTCACAGTCATTGGCTGATGTGGTTTTTTTTTCCCCTTAAGCAATTATTATTAATGAATAAAAAAATAAATGGATGGATGTATGTGTGTGTATATATGTATGTATATATTTATTTTCTTTTCAGGAAGATGACCCTGACATTGTCTGCCTCGGCGTAATGAATTCTCATCCTCCCTGCAAAGTGCCCATGCAGAAGCCTCCAGGCATGCAGTAAGTAACAGAGTACCTGAGACCACTAGAAGTACAGCGATGACACCTGGTGGCTTCAGAGAGCTGAAACAGCGGCACCAGCTGCAGCAGCTCAACACTGCTTTAGGAGGATTATGGGTAAATTCTTGATGTCAGTAACCCATAGTGTATGCAGGCTTTCATGATAACCACCATCTTAACACACAAAAATGCCCAATATCAGGACAACTCACCTGAAAGGTTATCTAAATTTGCTCCAAGTACAGCTTGTGGGATATCCATTTAAAACAAAAATTATATCTAAAAGAACTGGAACAAAACTATTTCTATAATTAGGCGGCACACTGATTCAGTGGCTGATTCACACCTCCAGGGTTGGGGGGGGGTTGCAATTTCACCCCGATCTGTATGTATATTCAATCAAATTAAAGGAGCACCACATGAATGAAATCCAATTATTTCGTGTACTTTTGAAAAGGTGTCAATTTCGCCCAGTCCATTTCTGGAGTTCTTTGTGGAATGATGTCAGATTTGACTTTTTCCTCTGCCTTTTTATGTTGTTCCAATGCAAACAAAAAAAAAATAGATGTGTGAACACCAAATCATTAGTACAACAGCTATCTGGGAGAAGTGGTGCATTTTCCGAAAGTAGTGGAGGGGTGCCTATATTTTTGGCCACTCTCACCCAGGGACTGTTAAACTGGTGTCTATAAAGTGTGTGTACTGAGATGGGACTGGCACCCAGTCCACAGTGTTCACCTACTGTGTGCCCTATGCTGGCAGGGATAGGTGCCCCCACCCTATGACCAGGTACCAGATAAGCAAACTGAATGAGGGATGGATATTTCCAGAAATTAAAAAAACATAATAATAAAAGCACACTAACTGTCCAGTTTTTAAAACAACAGCTTTTCTACATTTAACAAGGAGGGTATTTATGTCTTACAGTGACCCAGAGTTGTCATTTTACATGTATGGATCAGTTTTATTACCCTGTAAATAGACTGCAGCGTTTGCAAACTACCAGTAAGCTTTTTACGTAGCTAATTTTAGACTTATATTGCAACAATATAGATTTGCTGTAACATTTCTTGCGTGAGCATCAGAGTCACATCAGATGTGTGAGAATTGGCAAATCTGGTAATATGGCCTTTAATCAGGCAAGCTAAAATGTCTGCTCACTGAATAATAAAAGTGAGAACAAATGAACAATCACAGTCCAGGTTTTGTATTTTTCAGATAGTTCTCTCGAAATATAGAGTTCACATTTAGTTATGCTATGAAATGGACAGTTTTGTTCTTTCAAATTTTAAGCAAATCGTGGATGCAAAGATAAAGTCCAGTGTAAGGCACTTACTCTGGTCACCCCTGGCAGAACATCTGGGCCCTGGGCTGCCGTCCATAGAAGGCTCTCCAGCAGGCTTCCTGTGGATAGCAGCCACCCCAAGGCAAGCAACAGGTCACGGCTTCCAACTGCGTCCCACTGGCTCCTGTCACCACGCAGCCACTGGGCTCCATACCCATAATGCACCAGCATGCTCCTCACTAGGCTCACCTGAGCACCTGAAGTACACAAGCCAATAATGATTAGGAATAAAAGTATACTAAACCACTACCACTGCTACTAGGGAAATACCAAACTACTACTACTAATTGTTATTATTATTATTATAATGAAGAAAAAGAAAGAAAGAATAATATTTGTAACAACCTAGATCGGGCTTATGTGGAACCTGGAATTCGCAGTCAACTGCAAAAGCCTTCACATAAATACTGTACAGCAGCTGCCACATCTCCGGTACCTACAACAGAAACACAAGACACAATGCGAATTGGCAGATTATCAATGGATTATTAGGTAGACCCAAAATTAAAGTTATCAAAGTTACGAGCTGCTGTTATTTTTGTATTATTTACTTGATATCGTATATTCACGCTCAGAGAGACAGACACAGCGTATAGTTAGCCCGTTAGCGTTTATGTATGGTAAAATAACTAGATGAGGAGCCGGTTACTAACTAGACACCTGTTAAGTGCAACATATGGATTTATGCGGTTCTAACTGTACTTATTTACAACCATGACGACGGTTAAACAACGGTCGAACTGGCTGGGCTCTTACCGCATCCGGCTTGTTGAATTTAGCCCGTCTGAAGGTCTCTGCTCCAGGGACAGACTGAACTCCCAGCGCACACAGAAGTTTACAAAGAGATTCGATCACCTCTTTAACCTTCAAACTTTTATCCCGTTGCATTCTTGCGTATACTTAGCTGGCAAGATAACGTAATGTAATTCAACTTTCCCGGCAGATAAACACAGCGTGTGTCGTCATGGAGACTGCGTCACGGACAGTATTTCCGCATGTGACCGCGCACGAGAGCGGAAGTGAACGCAAGACTGTCTTTACGTATCACAGCGCCCTCCCATGGCAGCCAATAGCTGCACGCCAGCTGTTTTGATCTAAGGCCACTTGAAATTAATAAATTGTTTTACATGACTCAAACTTCTAAAATATTGGTGAGTAGGGGATTTTATATTTTATATTTTTAGCGAAAAGACGAACGGCAACAGAGATATACTAAAACTAGAAAAGTTCTCAAACAGCTCGCGAAGGGTAATATTACTCCGTATATTGATGCCCTGCCAAGATTTTAATACCGTGGGCCCACACACAATCTGACAAACGATAAAAACCATTGTCCGAGAAGCGTCAAATTGAAAAATCCGAGGCTGACATTAAAGGTTTTTCACCAACAGTTTTTGAGGTGAAAAAAACGGATTTTTTGAAAAATATAAAATATAAAAAAAATCGAGGCGGCACCAAAAAATTGAGGCGGGCGGCCATGTACAACAATTTATTAATTTTAAGTGGCCTAATGATGGTGTCTTGGTGTGTATCACCGTTCCTTTGCGCTTTTATGGTCGAGATTTGGATCCTTTTTCTTTTCGGTGTGTGGGGCTGCCATATTTCTTCCGGGTGTTCATTTTTCATCCCGCAATGCAAAGACATGTACTTAAAGTATTTGTCGTATTTGTATTGTCCGTAGAATATGGTGTCCTGTGCTGTCAGCTATTATCTCCAGCATCACACCCCCACCAACCCCCTTTACTGGCTACATGGCTGGGCGATAGATGTATAGACTTCACTTAGAAAATATGGCAGGTGAATCAAGCAGCATACAACATTCCTGTACAAATAATGTGGTGAATGTAATGTGTGCAAATACAACAAGATGGGCAAATAACGAAAATAAGATAAGAATCAAATCATTAAACATGTTTAAACATCAATTTAATGGAAACATACACTACAGGACACATTAGATATCTGGAACTGTGGATATCATCAACTAAAATGTATAATAATTTATACAAATATGCATAATTTAAGCACAGATAAAAATCACTTTACAAATATAATTTGGTATATTTTAAATCCATATTATATATCTATTTTTATTTTTATCCAACCCATCTGTAGTGTTTTACATATAAAACAGCATAAAATGCCCTGACAAAATCAACACCATTGTAAATACCAGTTAAGTATGGCGTCACCTAGCACTGCATGAGAACTAAGAATGTGCTACTAACAACTTTATCCCAAGTTAAATGCAGTAAATGCTACATGGTTGCTAATAGTGCATGTTTGTTTTTATCCTTCAAAAGAAAAAAATTAAAATCAAACCAGTTAATACGGCTGATATGAGGAAAAATTGTGCATCTCTACTTTGACACCCTGTATTAGTCAGGGTTTTGAGGTCTACAGTTCTCTATTCAAACATGTCAGTAATTTTAACTACAAATAATAATAATAATAATAATACACCTATCTAGTTTATTAAACATATCCATTGCATAAATTTAACAAAGTGAAAACATTTAGAAGTACCAATGTGCTTTTCAAAAATCATTGACACAGTATAAAACCACTGGACCAGATTTTTCCTAGACACTTTCAGAAGTAAACATTGTAGCTGCTTTAATTTAATTAGTCATTACTGAAAATGTATTGGTACTGGACCGTGTTAAATGAAAACATAACAGTAAACACGTCATACAAACGTTATATGGGTGATGTTAACTGTCTCCTTCTCCATCCTCCTCATCTTGCTTGATCACAGGGTTCCCTAAAGTATGAAATGAAACAAAACAGGCTTGAAACTACTTCAGCTGATAAATAGCTTCCAATTTAAGAGTAAGTCCATACCTACAGGCAGCATATTCACACTTAACAGGTTAGAAAATATATAGATGAAGTTTCATAATTACAATCAGATTAAATATTGTTCCATTATCAATTGTAGAAAGGAAATGCGATCATTCTCACCGTCAAGTTTCTTTAGCTTAGGGAGCCTTTTGGTGGCTTCCTCAATCCAATTTCCTTCAGCAGAATACTTCTCCTCAAGTGGGTTTCCCACAAACACCAGATCAACCAGTGCAGGAAGGTCTGCTAGTTTAACATACTCGGCTGCAACAACATAAATACGGTCAGTACAGTGTCTACACAACACTGCATATAGGGCTCCGATATCATACTATGTTTCTATTACAATTATGTGCCGCATAACAACGTTTCGGTTAATAACAGTCCACATATACTGTGCCCGTCTCTTCCTCAAGATTATAATGGAGTCGAAAATTTCCTTTCACCTAGTGACGTCGTAGCCGTTGTAACGTCACAGTGTAACGCAAGTGTTTGTGCTGATGCTAGTGTCAACAAACCTACGGCGCTGCCCGTCATGTAGAAGTACATGTACAGTTCATAATATGTCATGATGATAATAACTATGGGACTGGTGTATGAATTATTCATGCTATACCATATAGGTGTAGTAGGCTATACCATCTAGATTTGTGGAAGTACACTCTATGATGCTCGCACGACGACGAAACTACCTCGTGAAGCATTTCTTACAAGGTACCCTCATCATTAAGCGACGCACGACCGTACTGGTGTTGCTGAATTCCCCGTGTTCAGACTGTACTCCATGTTGTTCTCACCCCACTCCTTCACAAGGTTGTTGGACATGTACAGAACTTTTAGCTTCTTCATAACATGAATCCCCTTCAGCTTCTCAATAAGATTGTAGGATATCCATAGTTCCTCTAGAGTATCTCCCACCGCTTCCTGCAGAGAGAGACAGCGGTTCTCTTGTTACTGTGCATTTCTCATAAATGAATCCCAGCACCCTTAGGGATCGGACAGCTTACCAGTCCATTAAGATTCTTTATGTTGTTTCGTCCCAAAGACAATATTCTTAGATTTTCTAAAATGAGAAATATATATTTAAGTTCTACAAAACCTTCCCTCTGTTTTAGTTTAAGGTATCGACGCTTTTAGACACTGACAAAAAGCAGCATTCTAGAAGACACATTCATGGACACATTTATCTCCAGCTCATACTCACTCAGGCCGTTCAAGTTGGCAATTTTCTCAATGCAGTTAGTAGATAAGGACAATCTCCTGGACAGAGGCACACAGAGAAATGAGGAGGAGTTCGGGAACGGGGTGGTAAATTCACAAGGGCTCGCAGCAGCTGCCGCTCATCATTGCATAAAACAAGAAAAACGTAATTCAGTTCCACACCCAACGGGCCCAGGACTTTACAGCACTCACTCGCAGTTGATGAGGGTGGACAGGGAGGCATCCATCTTCTCAAGGGGCGGGATCTGAGCATACAGTTTCACGGCCTTTGTCTCCCCTGCTCTCTCCCCAGTTTTTTCCTCCTGATGAACCACAAAATAAACAACTTAAGCCAATTTAATTTCAGTCTATGTAAGACCTGGTCAAATAAATTATATTAGCTAACAGCTGTCTCATTACTTTAAAAATGTATGCAGTGTTGGAATTGTGCATTTTTATGTTATTTTTCATAATAATAGATGACTGTGTACATTTCTACTAACATTCGAACCTGTAAATAGCTAACAGATAAACAGCCAGAATAAAGTCTAAAGAATTACATTTTTATTATTCCACTTTAACTTCATTCCAGACTGGTTTCCTGTCAAACTGGTAACCAGTCAGAGTTCAGGAACTTTTTTACTATTCACACCCTCCAGTCTGATGATCTTTTTCCATTAGCAGCCAAGTTTAGTACTCATACACATATTTTGCCTGACATACACTGCGTGGTAGGTGTTATGTCCGGCAAACAGGCAATAGAGCCGTGAATACGAGTGAACAGGATTTATTCTGGGTAACAAGGCAGACAGGGGAGATCGCAGCGAACGACGTCAATGACAGACCTGGGGAAACAGACTTGAACGCGGACTAAATACACAGGACAGGGTGAACAGAACAGGCAACAGGCGATTACAATCAGGAATTAACACGAGGTAACGAGGGGGGCGTGGCACACACGAGGATCATATGAGCAGGTCATGACAGTAGGTTTGTATTTTACTTGTATCTTCTCTTCAGACCAATATTTTCAGTACAGATTAATCTCCAATTAAGATTTCACTGTTTAAAAATATAGCAGAATAAGTATTTTGTATTAGCACTCTCTGTTTAGGGTAAAACAGGAAACCGGGGCTACTTCACCATAGAGAGCCAACTGTTATTACTATTAAAATGGACCAAAAAAGAACCAGAGCGAGACGAAAGATAGTAAACTGCCTGTCAAAGGAATGCAAAATAATCAAAACGGACAAACTCTTAAAACGTGATTAACGCACAATCAAGCATTTTGTGGCCAACTGCCAAAGAGGACGGAAGACGCAAATTAACTGCCGAAGATTCGTATCAAAATTCTTCCAGAATCCTTTTAGCGTTAAGTACCACCATTTTTCAAAACTGCACACTGAAGAGAATCTTCGTAAGTAGTGGGCGTCGTGTGCTACAGTACACAGCATTGCTAAGGTCCGAAAGCCTAAACACGACCTCCACTCAATAAAGCACAAGCTGAAACATCAAGGATAAACACGGGCACGTCTCAAAGCCGATTTCACAAAGGCTTTGCGTGGATGGAAACGTTCTTCCAATATCAAGAAGATGGTAGAGCAGCGATGGTATAGGCTGCAATGACCAGTGATGAACTTGCAGGACCTTTCTGACTTGTAGATGTTGCAAAAATTCCAAGATCTACTGCCATTTTTTTTTCAAAGGCAACCTTTTTCAAACACCATTATAAGAAGAATTCGATAGCTCTCGATAAGGTTATGATTTTCATGAAGGACAATGTCCCTTTCCATCATATAATGACCTGCCCCCTTTCATTGCCTGACTAATTCCCCATTGAGAACTACTGGGGCTTACTAAAGAATGTGATTTACCAAAGTAGCAAGTTCTCAGCTTTAATTAGCGGCTTCAGCTAATACAGTAACATGACTCAATCAAACACTTCACTTGCTCAAAGGAGAACAAGCTAATGATAGTCACTGAGAAGAATGGTGGCTATACTGGACATTAAAATCGGCTAAATGACCAGCATAGAATGCCTGATAATTTGTTATTCTTTGTATTAATGTTGTCTAATAGATTGCCTAAGAGTTCTGCACACTGATAATCACGTTTTTCTTTTCTTTTTGTTTATGACAGAAATAATGTAACATATTCTCTATAAATATTTTGTAATTTGAGTCATTGGCTACCCTGAAGATCAATTTTTGCATCATTAGAGACTTTGGTCACTCTTCAGAGCCAACATCCCTTCAAGACCATGTTTGACCTCCTGAGGGCACAACTCTTCAGTGAGTTTCCTAATTTAACTTGGAAATTTAACTTGCTTTGGAAAATCTTCAATTATAAAACATCCTCAGATACTGCAATAAGAAATCTAACTAATTTCACGCTCACTAACAAACTATTTTAGGCATTATATAAGAGTATGAGACACAAAACTTCAAAAATATTCACTAGGTCTTGGCACCATGGAAGTTCAGATCTGTCTGTGATATTATATTTTGAGCCTGATTGTGTTTTGCTAGGTACAGCCCCATAATAAGGGGAGAGAAGGCAGTTTCTTATACACTAGATACCATGCTGAAGTATTTACTACGGCAGTAGCTGTTCCTCACCATGCAATTGTGAATCAATTTCAATGCATCGAGAAGCACTTGTTAATTGAAAAGCAATAGTTGGTCTTTGCAAATTGATGATTTTTTTGTCATTGTTATTAGAACCCATATCTTACAATCAGATTCCAACCATCAGGAATTCGTTCTCATTCAGCTAATGTTAGTTTTACAGAAATCCACAGGCGTGTTCTAAATCAGTACTCAACTATTTGAAACCAAATTTCTCCCCATCACTAATAATAATGTTATATCAAGGCATAAGTATTGCAGAACTATTATCTAATATAAACCAAGTTGACCGATCCACATTTTTGCTTTATCCCAGTTCCCAGAACACCAGACCCAAGCAATCAGGATAAAACAAAAATGTGGATCTGTCCAGTGTGCCCTGAGAACTGGTTTGGGGAACACTTTGTCATAGTAAAAAACTATTTATTCACCTATAGTATATGTAATGTCAAATCTAAGTTTAAATTCTTTTCATGGAATGTCCATGTCTGTAATATTGATTATGCCCAGATATAGGGTAATGTTTTTAAAACGCATAATAACAGCTGCATTGTGAGATTAATACCCTAAAAACCAGACTCGGTTCCTGATAAGAAACCACACATCGAACATTGTAACCAAGTAACATGAATATGTAAAAGTCTACCT
This sequence comes from Paramormyrops kingsleyae, assembly GCF_048594095.1. NCBI lineage: Eukaryota > Metazoa > Chordata > Actinopteri > Osteoglossiformes > Mormyridae > Paramormyrops > Paramormyrops kingsleyae. Next base: position 2,245,200 of record NC_132810.1, read on the forward strand.
ACCCATTTTATTAAAGCTTCTTTTATAGTTGTTGCCTTTGCCTTAGGGGGTAAAAATCACAAAAACAAATTAGTCACCATCTAATTAAACTATTAAATGACATTAGTTGATTACCGACGATACCCACCACGCCTAGACATTAAAAATGTAATGAACAAACCACTGTTTTTATCACCTTGCATTTACTCGTCTGTTATGTATCTTGTATTTATTATCTGTCTGCATTGTGCCCTAATTGCTAGTTGTCTATTGTCATGGTGTCTCCAACAGCAGCAAGCTGTGCCAACAAGCTTCCCACCGGCCTTGTAGCAATAAGGATGCTGATTATTATTCTCAAAGCGGAACATGATTTAATAATGATTTAATATCTGTGCCTCGCCATATACCATATAGTTATTTACCTAAACGTATGGTAACTACCGGACAGCCGGCTCGGTAACTGGCTGTTTCTATTTTCATTGACCACGTTTGCAAAATTTTCATGAAGAAGTTAAAAGCAGCTGTTTATACTAAATATCGACGCTGCCAGGGTGTTAAAGGTGCCAGCGAACGGGGAATAGATGTTCATTAGTTGCTGTGTTGCTGGCTAACTGCTAACGCGCAATTTAATGCGTTGATTTCTAGTGATCGCTGAGAATTGCTACAGCTGCTCATACAGAAGTTTTTAATTTAGCAACGCAATTATTTGCTAGCACTACATAACTGTAACAGCAACGCTTCTGATGCTGATCTACTGACCTTATGGCGGCGTGCTGGTAGCTTTAAGCTACCCAGCTAAACGCTATTAGCTCGACTGTTGTTACTAGATTGTGCAAACAATCGAAATACTTGGTTCTGTATTTGTATTTAGTTATTACTGAGACGTGAAATTTGCCGCGCATGCGGTTAGTAGCGACATATAATTCAGCGATTATGTTGCTGCATAGATGCAACAGAAGGCTGTCAGTTTCACTCACCATGTTGTGCGCCCCGTTGCTATGACACGGAGGTACGTCACCGAGTCTGCGCTGTACTGATGTTGGTGTTTTCTCAAAGCTTGAGTACTCACAACATGACACACAAAAACATATTTGTTTTGCAAAGAATAATGCAATGAGTAATGAGATGACATAATGAAAAATAACGCAAATTAAAAATATTGCAAGATGTATCCGATACACTGTCAGAAAAAATACCAATCTGCATTTTTGAGGGCACAATTTTTCTTTTAATTTAATCTTTTAACTGCTTGTTTTGGACAGTCACCACAGCAGCATAGCTCAGACAGCACAGAGCCCCCCCCCCCCACCCCCACCCTGAAGGGATACTAGATGGGTATCCTTTTAGATTCCTGAACTACCTCAGCCGACTTTAACTGGTTCTATTTTAGTGGCCTCTGTCACAGTCAGCAATTGTATTCGCATCTTTGTCCTTCAGAAACCATGACCATCAGGTTAGGGGTGTACACTGACCAAGAAAGTCTCATCTGATGACTTTAAAGAGCAGAAATGAGCTCTGGGTAACAATTTTGTACCATTGGGGGTACAATAATGTTGTTTCTACCTTAAGGATCAAAACTGTACCCTTTTTCCTGATCGTGCAGACATCGTTTTGGTCAGGTCTGCACCTTGATATCTTGCTTATGAACATCACACACAGGTGTTGCGACAAGATCGGACATCCCACCTCTCTTGGAAGTTCCAGGAGTCTCTCGAAAATTGACAGCAGCTCCCTGACACCCGCAAATGATGCGCAACGTCCCAGAAACCTGTCGGTCCGCTATTCAGCGGTGGAAAATTAGCCCGCAATAAGTTTTACTGCTTCAGCCTCGCCCCAGATTTCACCACCACTGTCTAGCCACGGTCAGCAAATTTTTCCCGCCCACCTGCCCCCTCCTTAGTCGGCAGTATAAATACAGTATTACAATAATACCAGCCAAGCAATGGCCAGCACCCCCCGCCCTCCTACATGCCCCTCATCTGCCGCCCTGAAATCAATATCCCTAAGATGGGGTGTGTGCAATATGCAATCTTGCCAGAGGCCAGCACCCACCCTCAAAGGGCTTGATTTTGTGCTAAGGATGCTGAATCGACACTTATTGCATTCATACATGGGTAACAGCAGGCAGAAGTGCTCCAGAAGTATGAGCCAGGCTGCATAGTTATACGTCTTCTCCAAGTCCACAAAGCATATGTAGACTGTGGGAAGGAGAAGGGCTGGTCCACCCCTTCACAGCCAGACTGGAATCGACATTATTTCACATTGTTTGATGTTCCACCACAAAGTCTTCTCTCCAGTATCCAGGTATAGGCTTTCTATGGGAGGCAGAGGGGTGTGATTCGCCCCACTGCTGGAAATCACCATCTACAGAAACTATCATCCCTGGGTGCCACTCCAGAGCTACCTTACCAGCCTTCCATACAAAGCTGAAGAAGTATGTCAGGTCAGCAACATCCAGTGCTTTCAGCATGCACAGATTTCATCTTCCACTCCAGCCATCCATCACCTAACTGTCAAAGCAACCTCAGCTTCAAATTTGGATCCACCAGAACCTTCCAACATTGCCTCCTGGTGAGAAGGCATATCCACTCGATTGAAGAGTTCCTCAGAGTGTTCCTTCTGCTACTCATCATTATCCCTGGAGTCAGCCAGCATGTCCCCCATCATGTTAAACACTGTCTTAGCAAGGTTCCACTTCCCCATCCTGAGGTATCACACATCTTAGGGGCAAACTGATAGCACCTCCCCATGGTCTCTTCAAAAACATACCATGCCTGAAAATGCCTCTGCTGCAGTATTTCTGCCCTGCTGGTTTCTTTCAGCTGTCTCTGGAGGCCCCGTGCAAGCAGTTCCCTGCTTCCTGCTTCAGCTTGACAGCTTCCTTCACCCTGAGCGTCTGCGAGGTTACCGCCATGACAGGTACAGACTCCCACCTGGCCATATTTCTTATGTGTGTTTGTGCGTGCATGTATAAACAATATAGTATAATTTACAACTATTTCTGAATCACTATCTCAATTATTTCCATAATTTAGTAGCACCCAGATTTCTTTCAATTCAATTGAATTACCAAACATTCTTTAAGGTAGTAACATGGTCTTCACACAACATAACTTCACTTAAGTGTGCATATATTACATTCTTCTTTTTTTACACATTTACAGCTGACCCTCTTCTCACCAACATACATGTAAAGGTCTTGACATTAGCAGAGATTCCCTTTGACATGAAATCGAAGACGAATGGCAACTTAATAAGGACATCAGGGAGCCTCTGAAATGCAGATACAAGCTGTTAAGCTTCTGGTCTGTTGAGTATGCTGCAGTTCTACACAATGAACACTGGGTGGCACTATTACAACAATAATATCTTTGAATTGACAAAGGGGTAATTATGTTGGTACCACTTAAAAATGACTGAGCTCAGTCAATGTATTCAAGTTTTTCTCTTTAGTAAATGTGTGTCTTTCGAAGAGTATAATGAAACATCACTTTACATTCATTATGAGAAAGTATTTTTTCATATCTAGACAAATATGATTCATTCCTGTCATGAAGATCCTCAGTGAGACAAATGGTGTCTTAGAGAGACAGTAACATAACATAGATGCTAAATTGACTGGCAATAATATATATATATATATATATATATATATATATATATATATATATATATATATATATATATATATATATATATATATATATATGAACTGGTCACGTGATTGTTTGTTGGTCTACATTTCAGTTGACCTGATAATAACTACTATCTTTCACTGTACTTTGGTTATATAATTACAATATGCTTGGCCCTGGTGTAAACACAAATTAGACTGTAGAGAATGAACTGACTTCGAAATCAAACCAAACACCACCGAGACTCCCCCCGTCACTTTGGGACACGCAGCTGATAAGCATTTTGCCGGGACGTAGACTTCGGCTGATTGTTGTTTATGATCATGGTTGAGGAGTCAGGCTGCGGGATCAGGCTGTGGACGTTGTCCGGGGTGGGGGTGTAATACAGCGACCTGACGCTAGCATGCGCAGTACGACGACATTCCGCTCGGTACCTCCTCCAGAGCAAGGCAACAGTAACTATCTAGACTACAGCTTCTTCGATACCCGTTTCCGCCTCACTTTTTCTCCAGATTTTTAAACGACATTTACGATTTATTGCGTTAAATGTCACTAGACCTTGTGGATCTAGAGGAGGGTCCAGGGTGCCAAGTCAAGGTAAGATATTAATGCCCTGCGTGGGTCTGGTGAGCTGACCCACTGAATCAATGCCGGGTGCCTTCAGTAAGTTCTCTCCATCCTCGGCCTGTTGCTAGCTGCTTGCTTGCACGTTTGCAGCTGTCGGGATCACGATGATAAAATAGCGGTAGCTGCCGATCGCGCTTCCGTTACCGTACGTTCGATTTCACCTTCCAAGTACAAATGCATTGAGGAAGAAAAAAGACGAGTTTTTGTAAATGTAATGTAACAAAATATCCGAGATCGCCGCTGTACTGATATGTTTTAGATTGTTTCATTGTTGCAAGACACAATGAAACTGCTACTTTCTTTTCTTCAGCTATACCGTACGTGTTTGCTTGTTGTTTTTCCTTTTGCAATTAGACAGAATGGTTCGTGAGCAAATCGGAAAGGGTAGGTAGAGCAAATATTTATGCCGGACCTTATGTGAAATGGAAACATCTTGTAATAATGCGGGTGTCTGTGCTCAAATCAGAGATGCTCACACTAAGGAAAGCGGGCTCGACTGACTGAAAGTCAGCATCCACCTCGGGGGTGTACGTGGAAAAATGGGCATTGCTGACCAACTTATTTAGGTATTGCGGTGCGTTTGTGGTTATTTTGGGTTTTTTTTTTTAGCTTGTTTTCTGGTTTTGAGCCGGCACACGGCAAGCCTAGTTTCGTTGCTGTTTCACATATTTACGTTTTTGTGGTATGTGGATCATAATATGCCTGTCAGAGTTAATATTTAATTGTACGTTCCGGGCTCTGAAAGTCAGTACGATGGCTCAATTTTACGTTGTGGCAGCGTTTTCCTAAGACGCGCAATCAATAGGAATTCGCTGCCCAAACCAGCATCACAATTATAAATCTTTATTTAATAACGCAATCTTACACATTCCCTGTCCAAATAAGGGAAAACAAAGCGCTCTAAATTTTGCATTTCGGCACAACAAGCAAACCCTTGCCATTATTACTTAAACCATTCTTAAAATCTGCCGGGCTGGATGGCGATTTAATATGACAAGTAGTGAATGTGAAACGAGTCCCGATGATCAGTGTCGTACTGGAAACGAATGGATCAGAAACGTTTAAGACCAGCGGAATGACACAAGCTTTGCCGTTTGACTCCGTTGACTTTGCCGAGCTGCGGTGGGCACCAGCTCGCCGCTCGCCTGCCAGCCGCCGCCGCGATCGCACTGCACGGCAGGACGTACCCGCATGGGTGGTGAGGCCTGCTAGCTCGGCGCCGTAAGATCGCGCTCGGCTTGCGGGCTGCTTTCGCTTTTGACGGGGGAGCTTTTCGGGGCTGCGTCTTTGTCACCCACCATCAAGCGGGGACGCCAGTGGAGGGATTTTCAGCGCGCTGCTGTTACTTTGTGTACAATGTCATAAGAAGCCTAGGACGCCCGGTTCTGCACACTGCCGCTTTTGTTGTTTGGCTGGGGGGGAGGGGGCTGGTATTCCAAGTTTTTTTCCCCACCCACTATAGTTTCTTTCTCCTCCCAATGGCACTTGGGATTGTCTAGCTTCGGATCACACCCCATGCGGCACTCACCTATGTGCGCAGGTAATGCGGGTTTACCTTCTGTCGTCAGACACTGTATTGTAATACGGTCCATTCTTTCCGATTGCTGTCTCTGTGACCAAAGGGAAGCCCGGACTCTACAGTATAATGCTGTCTGTCAGTCTCCAAAAAAACTGGTCATCTGAGCTCGGACAGGTGTGAACGTATTAGGTTTCAATCATTGTTTTTATGACAGCTATTCGGGATGTGTGATGAAAGATTTATGTAGTCTGGGATGACAGTTGAGAAGTTATTTATGCGTGAGAGAGAATTTATCTCCAGGGTGCCATTTAAATGTCTGGATAATTCAGCTCAATGTTCAAATCGTCGTCGTTTAGTTAGGTTTACTACTACACAGTTTAAAGTCACAATTAGTCAAGGGCACTGGAACACCCAGAATGCTTCACTTGGTTGGTGCTGTTCACGCTTATTGAAATATTATGCTCTGCAATAGTTCGCAGCCAAATAATATGGTTGAAACAAGATGTCACGTGACAACTAGAGTTAGGGTTACCATTGAAGGGTCATTAAACCAAATTGGGCACTTAAAGAAACTGCTAGGAGTATTTCGATAAAGTTATCTGAAGAGTGTTAAATTTCTGAATGGAAACGACAACTTTTAATATGAGTTCTTGTTAAGGCAAACCTTTTGTACTGTCTGAACAATGGGTGACAGCCAAAAAACTGAATGCTCTCTGAACAAAAAAAGAAGCGCTGAAAGACCAGCCCATCTGTCCAAATATAGTACTGTTTTTGAAGCCACAATAATGTTGGTCAGAAGCGCTATATGCGCACTTCAGCAAATGTTTAATTAAATATATTTGTGGGGGCTGTAAATATGTTGACTATAACCTCCTGCAGTCCTTGTTCTCTCAATTATAACCATCCCAGTGAACTAGAATGAAATGTAAGGTGTTAAGATGTATATTAACATGCTTTACGCTGAATAATCCCATTAACACATAGTGGTGGATTACTGCACGAACGATTGCAGCACTAGTGTGAAGCTTGTACGCTTCCCGCGAAATCACACATTAGCGTGCATCTTTGTTGAAGGTGTGATTGAGAACTTTTTTTTTTTTCTTCCTTGCTGAAGGGCAAAGGTTGCTGGCCGGAGAGATGGGCCGAAAATCACTCCCTCTTATAAGCGCTCAAGCAGCTGTAAGCAGCAATATCGATAGCTACTTCAGCAGGCTCTATGCCTCCGTGATAAAGTACTCCCCCTGCTGCTGAATTGGCATAGATGAGGCCGGCTTCTACAGCAGACTTATAAGACCTATTGTCCGTGTAAAATGCCGTGTGTCAATGCATTTGAGCACAGAAGGAGGGGGTGGGGGGGGGGGGGTAATTGACGTAAAGCTCCATGCAAGCACAGCAAACACAGCTGTTCAGAAACCGATGTGTTTTCCTTCAAAACACATGCAGGACAGGAAAAAGTGCGCAAAGGTGTGGTAAACAAACAGGAGCTTGCCGGGCGTGTCTTACCTCCCCTGTCCTGCCCTTCACACCCTTCCAAGACCCTTGCCTGCGTTCTGGGTTGCTGGTTCTATTTAGTTTTGAGTCTGTTTACTCTACTGTCTCCTGCTAGGCGGAAACCTCGCGCCACGTTTTAGCCATTTTCCCAAGATGACATTTCTCTGAACGATATTGCATCCCTCAGCATTTCCTTAACATGAAATGTTTGATGAGTGGGGCCATATGTCTTGCGCAGCAGGTGTGCACCTTTTGGGCAGCTTCTGCGTCTGCTCCGTCTGCGTCTGCTCCGTCTGCGTCTGCTTAGCCTGGGTGCGATCAGGTTGCTCCATCACCTGTAACTGGTGTAGTATGTTTACTAGCATCACTGACATGTGAGTTACTGAAGCAGCGTGTAAATATTAGCAGCGTAGATTTCTTTAACGGCAGACTGCTGATGATGCACAGTGAAGACCAAAGTGCAGTGAACACAAACTTGCTGTTAGAGTGACTTCCCTGTTTGTCGTAGTTTTGCGGTTATATACCAAGGTACTGGCAAGACGTGCGAGGCAGAGTGGTGTCAAATGTACAGCGGCACGGTGTTCGATGGGTGTAAAGTCCAGGGTAGAAAATGGAGTGGGCAGACCACGAGTAAGATACGTGTTGGGGGGGGGGGGGGGCTAATCACACCGGTGGGATTGCCGGCGGCAAAGCCGACGGGGGAATGTTTTTTTACGTAATGGATGCGGCAACACGCCCATGCTGAGTGGACCACGAGGAAGGGTTGCCGCGGAGACAATGACTGGGACGGGGCATGAGATATTTCACCACATGCATTATTAATGCCAGTAGAGAGAGATGTTTGTTTTATCGTGGGGCTGCTTCTATGGTCTTCCTCCTCGAGGCTGCCCAGCTGTAGGGACTCCATGGGCTATAAATACCGGGTGGGGACACGCATCGTGTGATCGGCCGCAAGGAGGCCACGCTGGTCTCTTTGCCGCGGGAAGGATCTCCGAGCTTCTGCCGCTGGCCAGCAGCCTGACTTCGACAACGCTCCCCTCGCAGCGCACTGCCTCGGACCCACCAACTCGCTTCTTCTCGATGACTCTTAAAGAGAAATTAGGAATTGAACTTTAGGGTTTTCTTTAGTGTTTTTAAAGCTGTAAGTTAAGGCTTCGTGCAGCTGTCGCTTAGGATTGACACTGAATCTACAACGAGGGCTTCTTCAGAGCTCCGGGTAAACAGAGAGATCATCCAAAGCAAGCTTAGGTCAAGGACACCAGCGCAATAGAGCGATACAGCAAACAGCGCTTGGTCAGAGTGGCTAAAGATCGCTGAAAGGGCTTTTCGTGTGGAGGATTATCTGTAATGATGGGATTAGGATCGGGCCTTTTTAGGGTCATGGTAACGTTGACTCGAGTGTCATATGATACTTGGCTACTGTCGCTCGCTCTTCTTTCCCCTGCCCATGTCTGTTAGCCTTGGTGACACAACTTAATAGTCTAAATATAAAAGCCTATTTATGGGGGGGGGGGGGGGGGGTAGCTTCCTTTTGCTGATTTTTATTTTTTTTTTCCTCTCTACCCTCTATCCCGGGTCACATGCATCCCAGCCCAGTCCTCCACTCAAGGACAGCCCGGAATTCTGGGCTGACGCGTCCCATTGTTTCATTTGTCTTCATTTGCCCCCCGCCCCCAAATAAATAGACAATTTATATTTATATTATTAAGTTGTGTCAACCCCTAATATCAATCTCCAAAAATATCAATGTCCTACAGCATGGATTCTATGTTTTATTTAAACGGACACACACGCAGCTATCTTTTGCAGTTCCAAAACAAGAAGTGGTGTCTCTTAATTGCCCGTAATTTGTGATCGTGTGCCCTGTAATGGACTTGCGTCCTGTCCAGGGTGTCCCCTGCCTTGTGCCCAGTGCATTCTGGGATATGCTCCGGGCTCACTGTGACCCTGTACTGGATAAACAGTAATAGGAGATGGATGGATGTGCTGCACAGTGAGGTGGTGTGATACTGTTATTGTACCATCAATGCTGTGTCAAATTCCACACTTTTTCTGCTCTGCTGTGCCGTGCGGTACAGCATAAGGCCGGGGTCACCCTGGATGGGATGCCAGCCCCTCACAGGTCACACACATACACAGTCAGACCCTTCAGCCAATTTAGCCACCAGTTAATCTAATCGCAATATCTTAGGACTGCAGTAGGCATTTGGAGCACCCAATGGATATTATCCAATATTATAATGTGGAACTAACCATTTCGTAACCAAACCTAATTAGTGTTACTACAGCATCTACTATTGCTGCTACAACCAACAATAGCAATAAATTGGGTGATTACATGGATTGGAATGCTCTGCTTTAATCAGAAAGTCACTGGTTCAAATCCCAGGGTCAACAGAGTGAGTTTTTTTTTTTTCTTTTGGTCCTTGAGCAAGACCCTTAACCCCCAATTGCTGCAGGGAAAGTCTGACCCTCTTTTCTCCAAAAAAAAAATATATATATAGCACAGAATATCTGCAACTTGATATACTTAAAGTCCACTAAGAAATGCAGGATGCGGCTTATCTCGTTTTGTTTGTTTATTTTTGACCATGTCAACTGTAGGCTAATCTCCGTCCCTCAGCAGAGGCCTGACTGAGAAGCAGAGCAGCACAGTTATGGTCTAAGCACTCTGGGTAGGTTAGGATGTGCCCCAGACGTGATGACCTAATGGTGGGTGGAGGTAGCCGGCCGTTGCGGCATTTGCAGATGTGTGCTTGCCACATACATCGCAAGGGTGCGGAGCTTGAATGGACTCGAGCACCAATTCTTCAAGGCCTCCATACCCTGCAGCCACTGCAAGGCTTCTCATGATGTCGCTGAGTCACCGATCCAACAAAACCTGAAACTGTAAAACACTTCCAGTGTTTAGAGATTGCAAAACTTTATTCAACTGTTGCTCCATTACTTACTTAATTGTCCACTGTACAAACATTCTGTGATTGTTTATGAACATCACTGCCAATTAATTTTTAAAGCGTAATACCAGGTGTTTCCATATTTGGGCACTCGTGTGTAGATGTTTTATTGGCTTATCTTAACCAGAGTTGCCTGAGACAATGTTTGTCAACCCAGTCCTTCGGGATCCCCTAGACTGTTCACATTTTGCACCCTCCACCCCCCCCCCCCCCCCCCCGCATACTGTATCAGGTATTCACTGTTCTTGATATGGGTGGGCGATATGACCTAAAATTATCATCGGTGTTTTTCACTTTTTGGACAGTGACGGTATTATATCTATATATTTGGATGGTGACGACGTTATTTCTGTGCATTACTGTTTTGGGAGAAGCACCGTGTCCTGTCTCTCAATGTAAATAAAAATATTTTGATAGTATATTAAGTACATGAAATGTATTGTTTTCGGTTGGCAGACATGACAGAGAATCAATAGCATTTATTTTATGAACTTTCATTAACTTTTATGTGCCACAACAAAACTTAAATGACCAGTTCTGCTGGTGCCAAAAGGACACTTTTGAGGTCACATGGCAGCTGTGAACCACATTGTATCGCGCATAGAAATGCAAAGGAAAGCATCAAGGCACACTGACCTACCAAACATATAGTGCAGACATTCCAGTCCTCCCGGACGTTCCAGGAGTCTCCTGCATGTTGAGAGCGGCTTCCTGACACCCGCAAGTTGTATACGATATCCCGGACATCTGTTTTATAGAGCGAGACCGCACGTGAGAGAGAGCAAAGACCCTAGAGCTTATTTAGTATCTTTGGAAAAGGAGAGAGAGCGTCAGAAAGCCCCTGCTAACGTACGGGAGAGTGGAACGTCTGTACAGGGCACTGTTTGCTCTGTGTTGGATGGCTTAAAACCAAACCATTTCCAAATAAAAGCGCAGCCTCCCTGTTTTGGAAAGAGTCTCCTCTCCTGACACCTTGGCTGGTTTTATATATTTATTATATATATAGTTTGTGTATGTGACCAGGTTATTTTTCATGTGTAGAATTACACAAAATCTTATTTTAATTTGTTACTTGGCTATCGTGACAAGGTGTCAGTGTGTTTCATGGAAAATTCACACAACACAGATAAACCGGTTATACGTACTACATAGGGTCAAGAATTCAGACTACAACTGAATCTTTGAAGAAAATAACTGTAGGCTCCTTGCGGTGTTGACGGTATAGTGCAATCCACCTCGTGACGTACAGTCACACCGGTAATGACTGTCACACCCTTAGTTCCTTATTGGCTGGGGGCTGGGAGGGAGTGAAAATGTGGGCTGTCTTGGGTGACCCCAAGGATTGGGATGAGAAACAATGGCCTAAGAGACTCATTTAGGGATTTTCCCCAATATACAGCTGCTGTGTGGCTCAGTGGGCTAAGTCTGATCAGACGAGCGCCGGTTTGCGCCTCAGCAAGACAGTCACATGTCCGTGGGCCCTTGAGCAAGGCCCCTAACCCCCAGCTCCTGGGCTGCTGTGCATTAGCTGACCCTGTACTGTGGCCCTCAAGCTATGGAGAGCAAGATGGGGTCAACAAGGAGAATCATCCCACTATACCGGTACTTGTGCAAAGGGCAAATAAAAGCATGTTTGTTTGTGAGCCAGGGCTCGTCTGTTGTATCTGGAGCTACTACCTGTCCTGCTCAAGAAAAAATGGAATCCAGTGGGATGATTGTGATTGGGTGATGGTGTAGCTGAATGTCGTGTGGCTCCGCCCATCAGCACTGACGGCGTCAGTTGATTTGCACTTTAGACAGTGGGCTGAGACGCGATTGGAGAAGCTAATGGTAGCTAAAATGGGGATTAAGATTAGAAAATGTACTTGGGGAGGGAAAAATTAAGATCTTGATAACTGCAGCCCAAGCCATTATATTTAGTTGAAATGCTTTGTTAACGGGGAGTAAAAAGTCAGTGAGCTCATGCGTGAAACTGGGGAGCAGTCTTTGTCCTTAGAGCTGTGGGGTCGTTCTGTTACTTCGTTTGTGTATTTTCTTCCATATGAGTAATAATATAAAGAAACTCTAGACGGCTCATGTATAGATATATTAATGATTTAAAAGTTGAAATTACAATAAAATTCATAATTGATTGTAACACTAGGGACATAGATATTTGTTGCAATATTTGAAATTAAATAGAAAAATGAGCTTTTTGTTGCTGATTCACATTCTGCTCTTTTCTGTTTCTTTCTTTATGTCCAAGCTAGTAGCTTCAGGCCAGCTAGTTAACTAGTTCCTCAACCAAGACACCCCGCCCCCATGTCCTCATTCCCCTTCCCATTGGTTCACATTACCTCGCTCAAGGGTATGATGTCAAGACCGAAGCCAGTACTTGGGGCAGGATTTCAAGTCTGCACTTTTGAGCAGTGTGATACCTTGTTATAAATTATTTAGTTGTAGCTGAGAAGATTGTATTACCCACCAGCCTGCACGCCCTGGGTTAATGTCTTATTTAATAATAGAGAAGGAAAAACAGGCAGGCCCTTCATATTTAGATAATAAGCACATTTTACTTTTAATATCTGAAAATAGTGTGCTTAAGCAAATTGTTCCACACTAGCTTTCACACTTCGGAAGACATGCTTTATGTCCCCTGCAGCTTGCCATAGTTTTATTTTAAGTTTAAGTGTTTAGTGCTCTGGCAGTGCTGGTGGGGACGTCACAGCGGTCCAAGCGAATGGGGGCAGCGTGGTGGCAGTCCCAGCGGGATTGACCTGCGGAGTGACGGAGAAGGGCACCAGGGAATAGCAGCGTATTGCCAGTGATGCGATCCATGGGAGCTGCCTCTGAGCCTAATGAAGAAACGTCATCTGGAATTCACTAATATGTGTGGCGATTGGCGTGCTCCGCGGGAAAGAGTGGCGTGCCAGTGGCGTGGCTTTTGTGAGCAAGTATCCCAACATGAAAGTGGAATTTCAGATCCTCATAAACAGCCGCTGGATCCACGTCCAGTAGGTTTGTGTGTGTTTAGAGATGCCAGGGAGAGGCTTTGCAAGGAGAACCTGAAAAGAACTGGTATTTCCCAGAATTCCCTGGGGTCAGGCTAGTAACACCCACTAATACCAAGCAGCTGAGTACAACACCAAGTTCTTTTGATGGATATGCAGTTATTATGAATTCCTTAGGCCCTGTCATTTTTTTTGTTAGTGTTTAAACCTTATTTGCTTGAGAACTATTGTGCATTACCGTGACATCCTTTGGAGAGACCTATTTCTGTCTGTTACTCAAATGTAAAGCAACTATGTATTTTTATTTTTACATTAGCTTAATTTTTGTCTTTAGCTTCCTTAACATTGCTGTACTTTTATTAAGTATTACATAAGATGTGATGGACCCTTAAAATGAGATATATTCCAGACTAAAAGCTAGGCTAAACTGATAAATAGAAAATGTATACGGTTTAATGTTTTGGTAAAAGTGATGATTTGGCTTTGCAATCAGACAATAAAAGAGGGTTAATATCTTCACGGTACATTTAATCCCATTTAACCTTAAATGTTCTGTATCTTTGTGTTATATATTTGTGAGGAGAAAATGAAAATGAACAATGTTGTTTATGCATAAACAAGCCTCCTTCGTGGTGAAGACATTGGTGTCGGAGAGTGAAAGCTGCAGTACTTAACTATCATTAAGCGACAAAGTTTAACTCCAGCTTAGCTTGGATTTACGACATTCCACGCGTAAGAAGAGCCAGTGGGAAGGATGGCGTCTCCACGGTTAGGATGCCTGGCAGGGCAGATGAGATGTTTTTGGGGAGTGTCCCATGAATTGGCAGAGATATATTCCAACTTTTCGAAGTGGCGTTCCAGTCAGCAAAGTGATCTTGGCAAACACACTGGTCCAAAAAGAATTTAAAAATATCGCCTAGAAATCAACTCTTCCAGTCGGTACTGAGGCCCAGCCTAGCGGCCATCGAGAGCCATCTGCTACCGTGAGTCTCCAGGGCCTGCAGGAGGCGGAGCAGGCCAGTTGCCTGGCTATCAGTAAGGAACCTCATCTGACTCTCAGCGCTGTCTGACATCCATGCATGCTGAACGGAAAGAATGGTGCCTGGCACCGGAATGTGTCCGAGCTTGGTAAGGCTGTGGCCTTCAGCTACATAATGTTGGCAGGTCTTGTATAAATTTAGACCATGATTAGTGTAGCAAAACAAGTTTTACTGCAGTAATTTGGTAACTGTAATTCAGTTTTTTTTCTCCAGATCGGCCAGAAAAAAACAAAAATCACCACAACCAGGTGCCACTATTTCAAACGTGAGTAGATCAAGGAAAAGGTCAAGGGAAGGTCAATTCAAGTCAATAAATAATGATCTGTGATTTACTGGCCATGTCTTTACTTCAGGATTGTAATTTAGAAACCATCCCATGTTTACCAGGCACCGCTCTGACTTTGGCTAATCTTCTCTGCCAATAAAAATACTGTTTTTACCCTTTTCTTCTATGACTTTTCCATAACTAGCTGTCCGGACGCAGGGCCACAGTAAACATGGAGTCTGTCCATGGAAACACTGCATGTGACTATGGATTGAATATCAGTCCATCATAGAGCACACACCCAGTTTTGGGGGAGCCAGTCCATCTCAGCAAGATGTTTTTTTTAGTTTCAGGGAGGAAACCAAAAGGATAAAGAAGAAACCCACAATGGAAATGTGAGCCCACAGTGTAACTTGTTACTCTTCAAGAACCAATTTCTGCATCAACATTCCCTCCAGCCACATGATGTTCTCCTGCCCTTAAACAGAAATGCACACTGTGTCATGTGATTCACATGATCAAATGTTTACTATTTGACTTGCCCACTCAATGTGGAGTGACAGTCTCTCTCTGCCTCTACTGCGTCATTGGCAGACTGTGACTGACCATCCAGATGGTCGTGATTCTAAGGTGTGAGACTCCGCAGCTCATTCTGCCAGCCAAGCGGTTCTGGGCCGCCGTCCTGCGTTTACTGCACTCTCGGCATTCCTCTCTCCCTTCAGTTCAGTTCGATTTAAGAATCGCCCAACTTGGTCCCACATGCAGCCGAGTATCCTTGAGGCAGAAACAATGTGTGCTAGAGTAACACTGGTACCTTTATATAGACATGTTGTCAAATGGAGATCATTTTGTATGACATTGGCTTAGTCATCCTTCACTGTGACATGCGACTGCTTATTAGACATATCTGGTATAGGTGCGTCCTTGTGCAGAAGTGACAATAATTACTAGTTTGGCCAGGTGAGGCATTCAACTGGGACATGATGTCAACACTAAAGACCCATTTTGTTTATTGTGACTTATAAGGAATTAAAACATCTTCTCCCTGCTTGAGTTTCCTCAAAGAAGATCTTGTTGTAGTTATGTTATCTGAACTTCTGATCTGTTATCAGAACTGTTATCTCTGAGATGTTATCACAATCTGCTAACGTTAATAAGGGACGCGAACACAAAAGTCTGTGCAGTTGTTTGGTGGAGAGAGAAGAGTTAAAAGTTTTGAGGATCCAGGCAACAAGCATTTCCGCTTTCAAATGAGAGGAACCTTTTAGCCAGAAGGACAATCATTTGCATTGAATTAACAAGAAAGCTCAAATTAAACAAATGAGATGAGCGCCAAATGCAAATTTTGCCCTGGATGAGGTCATTGCATGCTGCCCAGTACCTGTGGATTCGTTCCCAGTTGTAATAAATAGAATATCAATAATAATAAAAAAATGATTTGATTGTACCAGTTGGAATCTTTTTGTTTCCTGTTGTGGCTTAGTTAATGTGTTTAACTGAGGATGCCTCTGGTTGCAGACATACCTCTTCCAGTTTTTTTGTGTGGTTACGCCTCGAGAGTGTTTCGTGTAGTGAGTCTCAGGTCCTAGTGTGGACAAATGCCTCCCTCTCTCTGGCTGAACTTTGCAAAGAAAGGCAATGGAGAAATGGTTCATCGAGAATAAGTAATATATTTAATACCTTATAAAGAAGAGCATGAGACGGACGTGGTGAGCAGTGGATGTGTATCGTGATCTTTTATCTCGTCTGCCTCGGTTGCTTGTGGTTTTGGACAAAAGCGGCTCTTAAATAAATAAATGTAAAGGTGTATTAGAAGCAGGAAGAACATAAGAAGGTGATCTTATCTGAGGATAACATGAGCTCAACTGCACGACTCCTTCCACACTCCTGCTTAAGCGTTAGCATTTTTTTCTTGTTAAGTAAGTGCAGCTTAGTCACAATTAATTAATGGTAACTGTGGAGACCGAATGCAAATTAGGTAAATGCTTTCCGGGCCCCGGCCTCTCCGCTCGCCTGCGTGCGCGTGTCTGCCTGCGTGCGCGTGTCTGCCTGTGCGCGTGTCTGCCTGCGCGCGTGTCTGCCTGCGCGCGTGTCTGCCTGCGCGCGTGTCTGCCTGCGTGTGCGTGTCTGCCTGCGTGCGTGTCTGCCTGCGTGTTCGTGTCTGCCTGTGCACGTGTCTGCCTGCGTGCATGTGCCTGCCTTACTTGCGCGTGTCTGCCTTACATGCGCGTGTCTGCCTGCGTGCGCGTGTCTGCCTTACATGTGCGTGTCTGCCTGCGTGTGCGTGTCTGCGTGCGAGTGTCTGCCTGCTGCTTGTCCCACTTCCCCGACCTCGCCTGTTTCCACGCTTTTTTCTCCCTGTTTGGAAACATGCGCCAAGGCTGCGGCACAAAGGGCCGGCTGGAGCCCTGAAATCTCCCTGAACATCCCACTCTGACTTTGCGATGGAGTCCCTGCTATTGAACCATAGGCTTCCACTTCAGATGTGTTTTCTCCATAGATTTTTTATTTTTTTTTTAAATCCACTCTTCTAGATTGCATTTAAGCTGTCGGGGAGGAAGGGGATCCTCTTTTGTGGTTCATTTCAGTTTACGTGGCACTTTCCTCCACATCCTCTTTCTTTGTATATCTGTCTTTGTGGGAAAGAAGAGGCCTCCTTCTGTAATAAATGTTCCCCCTTTGCATGTCTCAAGCTGCATTTCCTAAAAATGTTCAAAGAAATCAATGCAGGGCCATGAGCTAAAGCTAAAATCACAGTCATTTATATGTGCCCCCCCCCCCCCCCATTAAAGAAACTCATTTTAAACTAAAAGCAATTAAGGCAGTTGCAGACTTCATGAATTCTAGGAGGTCATGTGATCAAAATATGTTCCTCCCCATTCACTTGCCTTTGGTTTCTAGCTCAAACCCCAGTCAGGTGCAGTTGCTGCCCCCCCAGCGGGCATTCACAGCTCCTGTCCTGGCTTTAAATATTGAAAAATCCGGGGGCTGCTTGTCCTATATGACATTACAGAACCGTTACACCTCCTTCCTTTGTTCGTCGGTCTCGACTCTGAGAGCCTTCTCCCAATATATATGACAAATAGAAAGACCCACTGTCATGGGGTGATGAGGAATACAATAGCAATTGTCAGGATTACAGCATCAGATGCAAGACCTCCCCTGTCGCATCTTAACTGTGTTTCCGTGCAGTAGAATGGTGATGTAATGCTTCGCAGAGCCTCAAAAAAAAAAAACTTAATGCAGTGTTGCAACAGTATTTCTGCAAGAAATTTCAGCCTTCTTTATGATGGGCAATAATGGAGTTTTCATGCTCAATGCGCATCGAAAATGCACTATTAGCACGATTAGCATTCATGCCGTTTCCGACAGCACCGGGTGCGACGTGCCTAGAGCGACTCTCGGACAGATGGATGACCGTCACCCACTTCAGGGTCGTCGTTTACTTGGATTTTAAAAAAGCTTTATTGTGCACAGGGCAGCAAATTTCGATGCATTTCATTGGGTCTGGCCCCGCATTTTTGTTTAACAAGCAGTTACAGGATAGGTGCATGTTTTTATCACAGCTCATAGCTGAACATTGATACCACGGCTGGGAAAAGGCTCACCCCTTCATGGTTAAGTTTGTCTTTTCCAGATGCTTCTGCTATTCGTCCTGAGTAGTACTTTTGTTCATCGGTGCACTCTTTTGAGTAGGTAATTTTTGCTAAAAGGGTGTTTCCTTGCTATAAACAGTAAAGTGTATGTTCAGTAGATGTTTGTAAAATTATATATTTTATTATCAGTTAGATGATGGTCACATTTTAGGATTCATTCTTGCAGAAACCCAGATAATTTCTTAGGGGTCATATACTTCTCGTCACTGAACGCTTTGTTTTTTTTTTTATTTACTTATTTATTTTTATTTATTTATTTGTTGCAGAATGATGTTTTCAGAGCGATTGTCAGTCAGTGCCGGCTGTATTCAGAATGACGTATTTGTGAGATCAGCATCAGGAACTGCAGCTTTGTGTACAGAGATTTGTATCTTGCCTTTCCGGGACATTGACAGCGGGGAGAATGCAGACAGCCTGGCCGAGGAGGTCCAGGGGCATCGGGGCGGAGCACCGCTGGGCAGTTTAGCATCTGGCCTGTTGCCTCCATCGGGGATCACAGCAAGCCTGGCGTAGGTCATTCTTCATGGAGACGATCCCTCGCAAGGTGATAGAGAAGCATTCCTGAGGATCGGGGAGGGGTGGGGGGTAACTGGCCAGCAGGAACTGTGGCAGAACCTCCCCTAACAGAACTGAACGAGGAACAAATGAGTGGAGGGGGCTCTGTGGAGCGTGGACTCCGTCATACCTCTCTGAGATGTGACAGTGTTTCGCCCGTGTCCCTTAGAGGCAGCTGGGTTGAATGGTGGTGATATAGGACCAGGTGGGGGGGTAGGATTGGCAGTGGGGTGGGGGGGCATAGCCCTTCAGGGGCAATGTGAGTTAAGACAGGGAGGAAAAATGAGCCTCCGCTTTTCACAAAAATACAGCAAAAAAAAAATACAAACACCCTATTGGTGGAGCTTGGTAGGTTTCTGGCGTTTGGTCGGACCCGGGTACTGCAAGACAGCTGCGCTCGAGGTTAATGCCCCATGACACCGGCTCCTCCCGCGCTTTTTACATGCATCTGACTGTCTGATATTTTTTTCTCACCCCAAAATAATTGGCTCTGCTTTGAGTCTTGACTGTAACTATTAGCATTAGCATCTTTTCCCATATTACGACGACGCAGGACTGGAGTTCCTCTTTGGGGCTGCAGTGCAACATACATGGCAATAAGCATTAAGATTCATGGTATTTCGCCGTTTGAATGAACGCACATAGCATTTTGCATGCATTTCAGCAGCCACTGGGCGTGGGTTGGGGTTGGGGTTGGGTGTCGGCCCTCACAATGCCCCTTGAATGTGAGATTCCGCACAGAGCGGTCACATGACCCTCCACACCATACTTGGTTTCCGCCCTCTTTGCATGACTATCTCTGTTATTCAGTTTGCATGAGTCCATTATCTGTAGGGAAATAGGGAAAAGAAAAAAGTGACATCATCCTTTGCTTATCCTCACCTGCCATGAACTCACTATAAATAGATTCTTTTGACCTGCTGTCCTGTTCAGGTGACTGAACCCCTCCGGTTTCAGCTTCTGCAGCAGGGATCCTGCACACCTCGCCGTCCACCATTACTATGAGGCGGCTTCATATCCACGTTCTGTTACCTAATATAGTGTCAGAATGGGTACAAGCAGAGCTCTACGGCACACTTTCTGTTAGCAGGTCGGACAGCACTGTCAAGCCGCACTTAGATATCTCACAAGAAAAACATATGATGTTTAAATCCGTGTAAATGCAGTGGGGATAGAAAATCAACACCCCGCCTCGAAATTTTTTTTTTTTTTTTTTTGCCTACAGCCCTAAAAACCAAGAATAAAATTGTATGTTCATCACAGATAAATCATATCCCGCAACATTCAAATCGAAAAACAGGAACGTAACATATACGAAAATAAAAAGTTAGGAATAAGAATAAATGGTTTCATTCATTCAAACCTTTATTATAGATTTGGGGTCGAATAAAAGACATCACATAAAATACCTATATGTGTATATATGTATGAGATGACACTCCCTCAGAGGGACTTGCTTGAATTATCGCTTTGAGCTTCTTAGGATCTCCATCAACTTCATACTGCAGAGAGAAAATGTCTGCCTATGGTTTTTTATAGTGTTGTTCCAGCTCAGTCAAACCACTGATGGACGGTCCTATTCCAATCAATCCAAAGTTTCGATCGGACTGAGGTCGGGACTCAAGGACGTGGACCCTTTCGCCTTTCGGCCGCTGTGTAGTTACTGCGCAGTTATGCTGAAGGGTGAACTATCTTCAATTTCCTGGCTGAGGGCTGCAGGTTCTTGAAAAACCTGTCAGTACTTTGCACCATCCATCTTCCCTTCTATCCTGACAAGTGCTCCTGTTCCTGTCGAGGAGGAACATCTGCACGGTGCAATATTGCCACCATCATGTATCACTGTGGGATTGGTGATCTTCAGAATGTAAGATCTGTTGGGTTTTCTGTTTTGCCCTTCAGCCGAAAGGGTCTAGTTGGCCATATTGGCCTTGACTATCCGTTACATGCATGATAAATTTACTGATAAATCTCATCATAAATGATGTTGCACCATTTGTGCATGCTGTGGCTGCTACTTTGAGACCTCTAGTCTATCCTGTGGTACAAGGCATCATTAAAACCTTTGAGATCTCTAGTCTATCCTGTGGTACAAGGCATCGTTAAAACCTTTGAGATCTCTAGTCTATCCTGTGGTACAAGGCATCATTAAAACCTTTGAGATCTCTAGTCTATCCTGTGGTACAAGGCATCGTTAAAACCTTTGAGATCTCTAGTCTATCCTGTGGTACAAGGCATCGTTAAAACCTTTGAGATCTCTAGTCTATCCTGTGGTACAAGGCATCGTTAAAACCTTTGAGATCTCTAGTCTATCCTGTGGTACAAGGCATCATTAAAACCTTTGAGATCTCTAGTCTATCCTGTGGTACAAGGCATCATTAAAACCTTTGAGATCTCTAGTCTATCCTGTGGTACAAGGCATCGTTAAAACCTTTGAGATCTCTAGTCTATCCTGTGGTACAAGGCATCATTAAAACCTTTGAGATCTCTAGTCTATCCTGTGGTACAAGGCATCGTTAAAACCTTTGAGATCTTCTCACACCCAGTGGTGGTGCCAGCGTCAGGCTAGTCAGGCTTTATTAGCAAAGCCCCAAACCTTTTTCACTCCTGTTTTGTTTGTTTTATATATGCGTTCGAATTATATATAATGTGTGATATGGTTTTGTTGTCAAGAGTCGGCAAAATGAGAGCGTCAATGGACACAGAACGAATGTATTTTGAACAGAATAGACGGATCCAACCGCATAACATAAATCATTGACCCCCCCCCCCCCGCTTAGTGCACTTGGGAACCCCCCCAGTGTGAGGGACATGCCCCGCCAGATGCCCTCAGACCAGCGACGCCCCCACCTGTGCCGTCACAGCGTGTCCTTTCACACCTTTAGCTCTTTTTCATAGTTATGCGACCAAGTTGTTGCACCCTCTCCAAACAGCTGTTTCATCCAGAGCTAATCAAAGTTCGGATAATAACAGGTGGGCACAGAGTATCCTGTTTTGTGATCTGTTATGTGATTGGTTATAGGGATTAAGTTGGTGAATGCATTTGAGAAGGGGATCTTCTCTTTCCCAAATAAGGTGTTTTGCAATGTTTTTCATTATCGTTTTCTGGAATTTAATTTTAACCTGGTTGTGGAGGGTTATTTCAACAAGACCCATAACTTCTATAAGGGGCTGTTGCCCTTCTGGATCTGCTGAATACTGAAGCCAGTTTGCTTACATCCCGTTCGTCCCTGTGCCACTCAATGATGTAATGAGTAATTTTGCTGGAATCCTGCCGATTCAAGGATAATCAAATCTGCCATCTTGATTCCCAAGCTACTATAATAACAATCGCCCTCAAAATTTAATGCCAAATGGGGCAGAGATTCCATATGCTAGTTTTTGTAATGGCTGGTTCATAGCATGTTGTACACTGCCATCTTTAGTTCAGTGCTGCTTCTCTCAGTTGAAGTTTCCAAACAAATTAAAACCTATATTTACATTAACTTTAATTTCCAATGCAGGTATTTATTACCACACCCTCTTTTCAGGCAATTTTGTTCTAGCTAATTGCTTTGCAAAGGTTTTGCTTTTAATCCAGGTAGGATTTTGCAGGTTGGAATTTTATTTAACATTTTCTGTTAATCCTCTAGATGATGCTCTAAAGTCAAGGATCTGCAGATGAAAAAAAAATAAATATGAGCAACAGGTGTATAATGCAGGGTGGCTGCTGCAGCTGGGGGGGGGGGGGCAGAGTTGCTAGGCAACATTTGCTAGGTGTTTTACGGGAATCCGTGTGATGCCACATGGATACAGTGGAAACGGTGCCGGCTGACGAGTGGAAACTGGCCAGGAAGATGCCCCAGTCTTTGTTGTTCTCCCCCTGCTCTTCATTTGTAAAGATGCATCTATTATTGTATGAGAGTTTTTATTATTTATTTACACCAGGCCATTGTAAACCTCACAGGCATATCGTCAATCTACATGTGTTCCTAGTTGGTGAAATTATTGTTCCGGGAGCAAACCCACAGACTGTGCATTAAGTCAAGTCAAACTAAGGTTTTTCTTCTCGTTTGGGTGAATCACACTGTAGCCAATGGAATAGGACTCAAACGCTAATGATAAAGCAAGATTGGTGACAAAGCACAAGATACGGACATCACCAGTTGACATAAATGTAACACAAGCAACGTCAGCGATAAGGAGTCTTGCTGGCGGTTGCTTAGCGATGTGTCCCTTTAAACACAGGTTCAGCTCAGGGGGTCCTAGCAACCAGAGCAGAAGCACAAACAGTTACCTGGAGAACCTGGAAGCAGGCAGGAGGCGACCTTGGAAAGCCCTCAGACGCTGCGGTAGGTGCCCGTCTGTGTTTATTTTGCGTAAGCTAGCCTAAACATGTCTTCCATGCTATCGTACAAAACAACGCAGAACTTCCCCGCCATGCAGGAAGAGTCTCATGTCTGAGAAGCTAGGGTGTATGCAGAGGCGGGGCCACGGGGGCGCTGGTCCCAGGTGATTGGTCCGCACCCCATCACTCAGCAATTCAAAAACGTATTATTGCCGATTGATAAAGTTGACCCCTCTGAATGAATTATGGCTCCTCCTATGCCCCTGCTGCTCCGGAGGAACAGCTTACTTAGGATTTGTTATCGCTGTCAGAAATCTTGTAGGAGTTAAGTGTAGCACTTTTGAACGCTTGCGAAACTGCCCCCCCCCCCCCTTTGTTGGCAACCTGTGGTTACATTTCCCACTGATGTCCTTTACGAGGGCGCATTATCCCACTGAAAGAGGCCACTGCCATCGGGGAATACCACTGCCATGAAGGGGTGTACTTGGTCTGCAATAATGTTTAGGTAGGTGGTAAGTGTCAAAGTAACATCTACATGAATGCCAGGACCCAAGGCGTCCCAGGAGAACATTGCCCAGAACATCACACTGCCTCCTCTGGCTTGTCATCTATCCATAGTGCATCCTGGTGCCCTCTCTTCCCCTGGTACGCGATGCAGACTCACACAGCTATCCAGATGATGTAACAGAAAACGTGATTCATCACACCAGGCCACCTTCTTCCATTGCTCCATGGTCCAGTTCTGACGCTCACGTGCCCATTGTAGGCGCTTTCGGCGGTGGACAGGGGTCAGCATGGGCCCTCTGACCGGTCCGCACTGTGCACTGTGCCCTGACACCTTCCTAATCAATGATTCAAAACATATTAGCCAATGACAAAGTTGGCCCTGCTGAATGAATACCGGCCCTTTAATGCCGCTGTCGTGCAGAGTTCTTTGGAGGAACTACTTGGCTTTTTTGTTTAGCCAGGTGAGAGCAGTCAGGTGACTGGAACCACTTCGCTGGATGTTCACCCTGTGGGCTCAGGCTGTGAGTACCACATGGTGAAAAAGCCACCTGTGTTTGTCATGGTTCTGAAGATCAGCCCCAAAGTTCCAGTTATTACCGAGATGCTGCTGTAGATGGAAGGGGGTGATGCGGGGTGAGTGCCTGAAGTGTGTAGCAGAAGCGGTTGGGGGAGGTGCTTCAAGGCCTTGTGGGGGGGGGGGGGGGGGGGGAGTTAGGCCTTCAGCATGTCATCCCCTAGTGATGGACGAAGCGCCTTGACAAAAGTCAAATAATTCCAGGACCAAATAAAATAGGACCGGTCAGGGACACCCATCTGGAAATGACCTGGATTAAAGACGACAGACACAACAGGCAGGTTTTTCTTTGCTCTGGCAAGAGGAGGGAACGAGCTTTGGGCCCAGCATATGTGGCGGAACAGAGCAGAAGCTGAAAACGGCGGCGAGGGAGATACCAGATCGGAAAGACACTTTCCTGAATGTTTTATTTGCCGTGTCTCCAAAACTTCTTCGGTGAGCATCACTTTATTTGGATGATACATTGTCTTGCGTTTCTTGGTTATTTGCTTATTTATTTATCTCCTGATGCACAATCCATAGATATTTGCATTTCTGGGCCGTGCTTATTACATGCATATTCAACATCCAAATCAATAATGCCTGATGGTCAACTAAAACAAAAAACTCTGTACGCAAGAGATTGTTTATAGAACAATATTAAAGTTAAATGGCAAGGAGGGGTCCATTTGTCATCATGCACAGAACAGAGCAGCAGATCTGGAGCTGAGGAAGCAAGTTGTCTTCTCAGTGATGCAGTGTCATCAGTCCTGAAACCTGTAGAAAGGCGAAAGGCCCCTCCCAACTGGAGGGCAGCGGCTCCAAGTATGGCTCGCTATTCGATTATACATCACCGGAATATCTCATTAATGCATAAACTTCACTTCCAAGCATCTTGTAAGCAGCAAGAAGGAAATTCTCCAGAATCGCTGCCTTGCATTCTATCTTAAGATCCCCATGTTGATTCCTAGTTATTTAACAGCTTATATTATGTTAATAAGAAAACTAGTTAACACTAGAAAGCAAACATTGGTAAAACAAATATGTCCATCACATGAGCGTTATGGCTGTGCTGGTGTTTGGACAGTCACCACATAGTCCACAAAGACGATTCACAAATGTTTGAGCAGGGCCTAAGCAGAGGATTTGTTATCGCTGTCAGAAATCTTGTAGGAGTTAGGTGTAGCGCTTGTGAACGCTTGTGGAACTGTCCACCCTTTGTCGATAAATTAATAACACGGAAGGTTAGATTTTTCACTGATGTCCTTTGGCAGGGTGCAGGGTCCACTGCCATCGGGGAATACCACTGCCATGAAGGGGTGTACTTGGTCTGCAACAATGTTTAGGCAGGTGTTATGAAAGTATCAAAGTAACATCTACATGAATGCCAGGACCCAAGGCGTCCCAGGAGAACATTGCCCAGAGCATCACTCTGCCTCAGCAGTCTTGCCTTCTTCCCATAGTGCATCCTGGTGCCCTCTCTTCCCCTGGTACGCGATGCAGACTCACACAGCTATCCAGATGATGTAACAGAAAACGTGATTCATCACACCAGGCCACCATTGCTCCATGGTCCAGTTCTGACGCTCACGTGCCCATTGTAGGCGCTTTCGGCGGTGGACAGGGGTCAGCATGGGCCCTCTGGCCGGTCTGCGGCTACACGGCCCTATTTGTAGCAAGCAGTGATGCACTGTGTGTTCTGACACCTTTCTATTATAGCCAGCATACATTTTGTTCAGCAATTTGCGCTACAGAAGCTGTCCTGTGGGATTGGGCTAGACAGCCTAAGCTTCGCTCCCTGCCGCACATCAGTGAGCCTCAGGTACCGATTCACCAGTTGACCTTTCTTGACCCCTTTGGTAGGTATTGACCACTGCATACTAGCAACGCCTCACAAGACCTGCCATTTGGGAGACTCTCTGACCCTGTCATTTAGTCATCAGCCGTCACAATTTGGCCCTTGTCGAAGTTGCTCAGATCCTAACACTTTCCGAAAATTTTAGAGCTGACTGTTCCCTTGCCTGATACATAACGGTGCCCTTGACATTGTAACGACGTCACCTGTCGGCGGTTTTAATGTTATGGCTGATCGGTGTATATTATGTGCATAAAAATAACATACCTTATGCAGATCATGTGATCATGTGCATGCTGCGATGTTGCAGCAGGTGGGTTTGATAGCCAAGTGGGGGGGGGGGCAGACATACTGTGCATAGTGCAGGATGAGAGTAAAAGTATCTGTATACCATCTTCTGGGTGTCCCTGTTACTCTGTGCCTGTCTGGGAGGGGCACTAAGGAAGAATGGCAGTACAGTGCGGCGAGAATGCCAGCTTGCTAATGGCAGCTTAACACTGTCGCACTCGCGAAGCTATCCGTGGACTCCTGCCGCCTGACGCACGCTGACCTTTTCTCACTTTGCTTGACTATATGATTATTTTGGCAGATATTCATGTTTCCCGGCCTCCTGCGACGCTGCCGCTAGTCTGTCTGCAGCTCTGTAAGATCAATGTAATTACTGACCAAAATAATTTAATATGTTTGCATAAATCTGGCTTAAAGGTTACTGTGGGTCCGCCGCTGGAAAGGAAAAAAAATCTTCAAAGATGACATTAGTGATATGTATCCAATCCAGTTTAATAATGCAAGAAGCTTCCAGTCTGTTAAACATAAAAGTGAAAAATGGCACTTACTTCCTGGTTTCTGTTCCCTCAGCAGTGTTGAAGCATAAAGATCTTTCTTACTCAGGACATTTTTTTAAAAGATGATATGTATCAGTACAACCATCCTGGAATCAGACAGAGGAAATTGATTTCCATTCCTGTCAGAGGATGTTAATCGTTCCTGGGGAAAATTATTTATACTGAGGGTTTTTGAAAAAGTGTGCAAGGTTGCCGATTTTCTTTTTTTTTTGTTTTTCTCAGACCGCCGTTTTACTTCTCTTTTACTTCTTGTTGCCACTGTTTCCGGTTAATAGTGCAGATTTTAAAGATGCTAGTAAGTGTGATCTACTAATAGCTGTAATGATATGTATCAAGTTTCACTGCTAGTGTCTCGAGAGAACAGAAAAACATGTGAGAATGGAACCTGGGGATTTTCTGCTTACGCCGTAATCAGTAGCACCGGAAGTGGTGCTACTGATCAGAGAATCAGAGAAAAACACAGCGTTATGTTAACTGTCGCACGACGGCTCAGGAGCGACTCGATTATATCTGCGAAAAGACTTCAGTTGTTAACTCTTGATAGCTGTCGGTAATACAGAAGATCTTCAGTCCCAGCTAACAATTTTTTTTATCCTAGGAACGTTTACTGAACGTTACAACTGAGCTGTGGAAAGTGTGCAGTTTCCCTGATGTTCCCAAAACGTGGTCCTGCTACTACAACTAAGAACAATAATATTGAAATAAATAAAGGCCATGGAGAGCAGCAGGTAACACTGTTGCTTTGCCCCCTACGGTCATGGGCGCTACGCTGGACAGTGTGTTTGTGATATACACTTATAGCACTATTAGAAAATTAAATAGTTTTATAATAATTTAATGTTGAAAAATCTTTTTTATGTTAAAAGGATGTTCAGGTAATTTTATCATACCAGCACTGTTAAAATGTAAAATGTGGAAATAGCATTCCATTAACGTTACAGTAAGAACGTTCTCTGCCGACTTTGAGAGGACCTTCACATAACGTTGGATAGTGTTCTGGGAACATTCCCTGTTAGCTGGGGTAATGTCTGTTAGTCGTTGTGGCCGCAATTGTAATGTTAGCCCACATGTTTTCACATGACCTGAATCTCCGCATCGGTTTAGATTCTTCACCTTCGTCTCCAACCTCGTGGCTCTTTCCTCTTGTCCTCTTTAGCTTCCCTAAAATTACGACGGGGCAGAGACAATAAACTCTAAGAACCCGCTGGCTGGTCTGATTCCTCCAGATGTTGTTAGTCTCATTTACATCTGTCTTACTTGCAGGGAAGAACATCTAAAACGTAGGGGTGCAGTGGTGTGTATACACAGGCATAACCCACAGTATACACGGGCATAACCCACAGTATACACGGGCATAACCCACAGTATACACGGGCATAACCCACAGTATACACGGGCATAACCCACAGTATAGCCACCTACCAAGGCACTACACTACACTACACTACACTACCACTTGATAGCATGTGTTTATCTTTATGGAGGGTTGAGGGATTTGTCTCAGTGCCATCTTCTACTCATTCTCTGCAGTCGTCTTGTATTATTATGATTTTTTTTACAATGTTTATATCATTACGCTAATAACTGCCGTCAAGCACTACAATACTGCCAATGCTAATTTTATAGGTGATTAAAAACGCATTTTATTCTGTCCTTGCCAATAAATGTCGTTCCTTGTTTTTAAACAGGATATCAAAATACACCTACAGAATCAATTTGTCATCTGCACACTAATATATACAGAATACCAGTATACGGTAACTAGTCAGATCCAAAGCAAGGCTAATCATTTATTCTCTGTATGAAAGCTGTGTGCATTCAATCTAGACAGTGGTTAGTAATAAGCACTGTTTTGTAATTATTGTTCTGCAGTAAATATAATGACTTTTCCTTAACTATCATTTTGGTTGCTGTCCAACAGTTGGAAAACGGAAAGGGCTGGAAGCTATTTGAATTATTTCTTCATTTCTTAAACAAATCCTTCAGGAATTATGAAAGTGTAATTACTCAGACAGTAGTAGCATCTCTCCAAGGTGCCTTGTTCCCCACTACAGCCCCCCCCCCCCCCCCCCCGCTGACCTCACTGCCTCCGGAAAAGGTCAGCTGTCACTACTGCTCACCAGGGACGCTGAGTGTAATATGTACACGAGTAAGGCCCAGAATTGCCTCAGATATTTAGGGGACAGTTGGTGTCTGTAAATTGCCTTTAGTGTGTGATTGTGGCTGTGAGTCTCCTGCCCTGTGATTGGGCTGATGTCCTCTGCCCTGTGATTGGCTGATGTCCTCTACTCTGGCCTTTCTGGGATTGGCTCCAGATTCACTGTGACCTTGCATTGGATAAATGGTTAGAGAAACTGGATGGATGAGTTGATGGATGGAACAGAACAAATCAACCATCTTAAAAACCAGGAGTGATGCAAACAATGTATCATTAGATGTATCGGTGTCTCTTTACTCGAGGGGACACAAATAACTTAGTAACTCAGTTACTACTCAAGTACAGAACATGAACTAATATTGTGACTGCATGACATCCATGAACCGGTATGACTGATTAATGATGAATGAACATGGGATCAGTCTGTAACTAAAACTTAGTTATCTAATTGGCTAATTGATACATTAAGTAAGAGTGTATTAATGCATTATTTGCGTCCCCTCGAGTAAAGTGTTACCAATGTATCTTATATATTGCAGTGCTTTCTGAATGGATGCCTTCTCCCCTGCTGTTTAGATTCTTTTTTACTACTATTTTAACTAACTATTTACTATGTACCTCATACTTCTGGGCTTTCTGCATGCAAAACATAGGCATACGTGTAAAAGCAATCACCTGTTGCAAAATTGCTGATTTCACAGAGTAATTATTCAAGGGCTAACGACAGAAAGACAAAGCATGTGTTATCACAGATAACTCAAGTATCCCCAGGGATACTTCACAAGTGCAAACACATCCATTCATCCCCATTTTTTGCCGAGTGACTCAGGCATGAGTGCCTGATAAGGGCACGCACGCCTCGACAGAAAGTATACAGTACGTCAGTTTCTGTGGATAAAGTTCACCTGTAAAGATTGACACGCATTGACACATAGATAATCTTAGCAAAAGAAAATCCTTAATGGATTTCACCTGGGTAGTGACAGCGTCATTCAGTAAACTTTCAGGCCACGCACTGCATTCACTGCACCTTACTTTAATTTGCAGGGCCAAGAATTTCAGGTTCAGAGTTTAAAATCTTGAGCACAGTGATTGGCAGATGAAAAGTCACATGGCATCACAGACATTGGCATTTTTAATCTGCTCGTGCTTTCAGGACAAACTAGATCAGCCTTAATGCAATGTGATGAAATCCATTAGAAAACGTTTCAGTTCTCTGTTCAAGGCATGTAGTACGATGTTCTTTGGCTAATAATAACACATCTGGGTGATAATTACAATTCTTATGTTGTTATTCTGGATGAAAGTCCTTTTTAGGTTTATGATTTACAAGATGGAGTCTTTCGCTATACCAAAGACAGACAGGTATCAAGTTAATAATCATAAACCACCGATAAACCATAAGGCACCCACTACAAACCAGTCAGCTACCCCAGAGCAGTTATACTCGCATGAAGTCAAAACTACCCAGGTCAAACTGCCAGCCATTGCAAGGGGGATTTCCATGTGGGTCTCACTCATCTCGTTACAAGGCTGATCAATACCTCTCTCATTTCTCTCTGACCTAAAGTACAAGAACAATACAGAAACAGACTGCTTCAGCAGGTGTGGTCCCTCCACTAGGACATATATTGAATATAAAAGTAATGAAATAAGAGAATTATGGAAGCATTTTACAGCTAATTGTACCTCCCTCCATCCCTGATTATGGCTTCATTTGCATAATCATTCAGTTGATGATTCCCAGAAGAACCTGTATGAAGTCATTTGGTCTGCATACTCTCAGCAGAGGTGACCTTGAAGGAGCTGGACTGTACGATGTTCTCCACCAAGATGCAGCTATTTAGAGTCTGCTGCAGATAAACAACTCGGAGACGCCAAACAAGTGTGACAGGCCACACAAACAATGTCACCGTACAAAATCTTGTTTTTAGACTGTAAGGAAAAGAGGACACATTGTGCGCAATATCAGTCAAAACTAGTCTCTTGCTGAACATAAACTTGTATCTTTGGTGCAAGGGCACAATGGGCACTCTGTGGAGACTTTGGTTGGCCGTCCTTTTTTTCCACGTCTATGCTCACCTCAGTATTTTAAGCCTAAGTGTCACAGCACACCTCGTCTCACTTAAGTTAATGGACTCGTAAGGAATGCAGCCTCGTGACGGCACAAGGCAAATGGACACGCATGAAAAATTTACCACCGCCTGCGGTCGTGACAAGTCATGCGTGAAACGGCAGGGGGGGGGGGGAGATGACAGGCCCCAGACTGTCCGTAGGGTAAAGCTTGATAAGAGTTGCGAGGTTGACAGCCCTTCTGAATGGGCCTGCATGCCCTCTGCTTCTCAGGATGGTGCTCCTTACACTCTCGATGTTCACGTGCACCCCCCTACTGAAAAACCTAAGAAAGGAAAAAGGGTTTCGTTTGTTTTAGTTTTGTTTTTTTCCTCTTGAATGAGCCAAACCCTCTCTTCTGTATGTAATCTTGGTTTCCTTTTGGTTAGCATTTTTGTCAAGTTATCATGACAGAAGTCTTAACTGCTTCTGCAAGTTCATAGAATGCATTCAAAAACCTGCTTTTAGTGGTTTAAATCCTTAACATAGCCCGTGACCTGAAGTATGTTAGATGATGACCTTAAAACACTGAAGTAGTATTTTAATCCGGATCGAACCTGTAAACACAGTACAGGCAGTCCCCAGATTATGAAGAAGGTCCGTTCCCTAAGTTTGTCAGATTTGTAGGGGTCATAAAAATAACAATGGAGTACATAATAATAATTATACAGTAACAATAAAAGTAATTACATATGTTACTGTACTGTACCTTGAACCAACAAACCGCTGAAGCCGCACAATGTTTTCACAAGCATTGCAAATTAGTGAGTGCGTTCATTATCATGCACCATTGTATTTTACCAGGGTTTTTAATATACCATGCTTTACGGCAGGCCGTAAGTACCAGTTGTCTGTAAATTGGACGTTCTTAACCCATGGACTGCTTGTAGTAGGTTGTCCATTGGTATTATTTATGGATTGTCATATGATGCCTTTTTTTTTTTAAGGATTGACAGGAATGTGATCAACCCGGTGCTCAGGGATTCCCAGACAGCCCACATTTTTGCTACCTGGTGCTTGGAGGGAGCACAAATGTGGGCTATATGCCAGGGAGGTTGAGAAACAGTGCATTAGATAATGGGCGTGTTGGGATTTTCATTGTACCACACTGTCTCCAAGGTTCTTCAATTGAGTCTGAACTCTGTGGAGTAATTCAGTTGTGGTTGACCTCAATTACAAATCAATACAAACAAAAACTGAGGCTGATCGATGTGGTCTACGTAAAGTTTAAGGCCATCAGAAGTATTGCATCTGTTCAGGTACTTGGAACCAGATTTGTGCAATAAACCTGGCTGTAAGTAGTGTTATGGATTCTGTGAATTAGCCATGTTATTTATCTTTTATGAGGAGCATCGTGTGCAGTCTATTACTGCATGACACATAATGTATATGGGCAATAATCCAACTGTTCTGCTGGAGAAACTGAAGCAGAATCGCCAGGAGGATATAAGGAATAATCGAGGGAGCAGTAAAAACTGTCTTCGGTCTTCCAGTTCATTGCATTTTGAAATTGTTCTGACAGCTGGGATACAAATCTCTTATCACTTTAAAGCAAATTGCCTTTTGTGTTATTTAATTTTTAATGAGCATTTAAATTTTCAAGTAAAGCCACGATTGAAACAAGTCATTTCCCAGCTGATGAGTACTAAAGAAATCATCAGGTTCATACTCTTCAGTTCTGATTCTGAAAATTCTAAAAACATGATACTTCCTCATGCTTACCTTAGCAGAATCTGTTTTGTAAAATATAAGGTTTTATTGGGCATTTTTAGGCATGTGCACAGAAATTCTCCCTTGTGCAGCCCATTAATGTTTATAGTTTATTTATATTTACTCATAGCATCACCGAAAAATGCTATATTATTTTTCCTTGTATGATGTATCCATATATCATTATCACATTATCCTGTCAGGTTTTTTGCACGCCTTCTTGAGGATAGGCCCACCCGCGCAAGAGCCTTGTGACTACACCCTTGTGCAAATGAATTGAATCAAGCTGTCACACAGACATGCGTGCAGTGGCCTGGGACCTGCGGGTTTGCCCAGCCAACAGGGCAGAGAGTGCGCTAGTTTAGAGCTGGGTGGATGGACAGAGGAGGCACTGTGCCCACAGACTGGCAGGCCTTCTCGGGTGGGGTTAGAGCTGGGTGGATGGACAGAGGAGGCACTGTGCCCACAGACTGGCAGGCCTGCTCGGGTGCGGTTAGAGCTGGGTGGATGGACAGAGGAGGCATTGTGCCCACATACTGGCAGGCCTGCTCGGGTGTGGTTAGAGCTGGGTGGATGGACAGAGGAGGCACTGTGTCCACATACTGGCAGGCCTGCTCGGGTGGGGTTAGAGCTGGGTGGATGGACAGAGGAGGCACTGTGTCCACATACTGGCAGGCCTGCTCGGGTGGGGTTAGAGCTGGGTGGATGGACAGAGGAGGCACTGTGCCCACATACTGGCAGGCCTGCTCGGGTGGGGTTAGAGCTGGGTGGATGGACAGAGGAGGCACTGTGTCCACATACTGGCAGGCCTGCTCGGGTGGGGTTAGAGCTGGGTGGATGGACAGAGGAGGCACTGTGCCCACATACTGGCAGGCCTGCTCGGGTGGGGTTAGAGCTGGGTGGATGGACAGAGGAGGCACTGTGCCCACAGACTGGCAGGCCTGCTCGGGTGGGGTTAGAGCTGGGTGGATGGACAGAGGAGGCACTGTGCCCACAGACTGGCAGGCCTGCTCGGGTGGGGTTAGAGCTGGGTGGATGGACAGAGGAGGCACTGTGCCCATAGACTGGCAGGCCTGCTCGGGTGAGGTTAGAGCTGGGTGGATGGACAGAGGAGGCACTGTGCCCACATACTGGCAGGCCTGCTTGGGTACGGTTAGAGCTGGGTGGATGGACAGAGGAGGCACTGTGCCCACATACTGGCAGGCCTGCTCGGGTGTGGTTAGAGCTGGGTGGATGGACAGAGGAGGCACTGTGCCCACATACTGGCAGGCCTGCTCGGGTGTGGTTAGAGCTGGGTGGATGGAGAGAGGAGGCACTGTGCCCACATATTGGCAGGCCTGCTCGGGTACGGTTAGAGCTGGGTGGTATGACTGTGCATCAGCCATCCATGTATGTGTCAAGTGAACGCTCTGGTGTTCCGGCGCCTCCCTGTGTTGTCATGGGGTTTCCTTCAGCTTCTCTGGCTTCCCCCCACAGTTCAAAAACATGCTGAGGTTAATTGGAGTTACTGAATTCCCCACAGGTATGAATGGTGTGTCCTGTGATGGATTGGGGCCCCATCCTGGGTTATTCCCATACAATTTTTATCAATCCACCAGGTCCTAAATCCAGACCCAAGGCAATAAGTATGAATCAATGTGACTCTGATGTCCGTCTTGTCCGTGGACAGTCTATATATAGACTTGACAACTTGTTTCAGTTAATTCGCACAAGGGTGTAAGTGTATTGATATCTAGCTTTCAGTGTAAGTTAAGTTACACGTTGGACAGGAAGTCAGGCTTATCATCCATGTCATTGGATACAAGAGAAAACAAACAAACAAGGTGTAGATGCTGCATTATGTGGGGCTGGTGCTGGCTGGTGCCCTCTGAGTCGCTGTTTGCCCCTATTTACTCTTAAGAATGTTCACTGAATCTACTCAATGAATTATTTGGAGACCTCTTGTAGTTATAACAATATATCAGATTATTGGGAGAGAAGCGAGATCAAAGTTGAATTCAATGCTAAATAATTCACTGTTTCTAAAACTGTAAAGGTTCAGGCTTTATTAAGCTTTAATAATGATTGTTTACAAGGGAATTATTTCATTGTGATGCCTCGGTTTCCTAATGCCCGCTGGGCACACTGCCCAGGGTGTTTCTGGGGCATTACCCAGAGCCTGTATTTAGAGTACTAAATAGAGTGGGCTTTGAGTCCCGTTTTGTCTTTCTGCATTTAACTGCCTGGTGTCAGAGCAGACAAAATAGACAGAAATTTCATTTCAAGCCCCAGGGTTTCAGACAGTATCCTTGACAACCCTATGAAGTTACACGTCCTCACAAGAGACCACGGTAAGTGTTTCCTATGAGATGTTCACTTCTGTCTTTGCACATGCCGTGGTTTGATCTGTAGTGCTGAACGGTGAGAGATCAAACTACTCTACTGGGTCTAACGAAACCATTATCCGGATGTAATGCCAGGCAGGCAAACGTGTAGGAGAGCACTAGTGATTGATGGTACTTTCCCCCACAGATGATACTGGTATTTATATATATTGACAGTATACAAAATGGAGCGATCTTCTAAAGCGGCTTGTAGTGTACTTGTGTGTTGTAAGGAGGATGTTTGACTTCGATGCATAACATTACTCAGCAGATGTGGACTTACAGTGATCGCGCAGCTAAAATTGCATATTGAATGGCAGGAAGCAGAAACTAATGTCTAGCACTCGCCTTATTCACTGGACAGATGTTCACCCTTTCAGAGATTTCAAGTATCTCAATGGTGCTCTTAAATAAATGACAGATGAGAGAAACTGCGCAATGTTTTTAAAAACTCAATTTGCTTTCTGCAATATCACGTGGCCTCCAGCCTGTCGTCGCAGCGCCAAACCTTTCTGATTTTATTTGAGCTTGCGCATGAGGAATGAGCCATTTACCCCTGAGGTCTTTTGGGGTGGTAACATGACAGATACTGTGGATCCTGAAGAACTTGCTCGGTCGCGATCGGGTTTATTAAACCAAAGCGCAACTTTTCCAGCCAGCGACACAATTGTCACTATCTGAAAATTGGAAAAAAAGAAAATTGAAATTGCGGGAACAGCAAATAAAGCACAAAGTGCATTGGGTGGGTTTTTCCCCCCCACATATTTCCCTCTTTCTGAGGGAGAAGCTTGGCGTCTGAGTGCAGGGCAGCCAGGCGATTGGAGGTTAAGGACCTTTTTCAGAAGCCCAAGGGCAGCATCAGTCTGTCAGCCTGGGGACTTGAATCTGCAACTGTATGATTCCTAACCCACTGGGCCACCCCCCCCCCCCCCCCAACATCCAGCTTGCCCATTTCCATGACTATCAGGACACATGCTACTGAGCTACATAATACTCTCTCCTCTTCTCCATGGTTTCAGGATCTGTGGTTTACCCATCGATTTTCTGAAACCTCGTGTCCTATTCAGGGTCATGAGAGGTCTGGAGCCTATGGGCACAAGGCAGGGAACAACCCAGGATGGGGCACCAACCCATCGCAGGGCACAAGGCAGGGAACAACCCAGGATGGGGCACCAACCCATCGCAGGGCACAAGGCAGGGAACAACCCAGGATGGGGCGCCAACCCATCGCAGGGCACAAGGCAGGGAACAACCCAGGATGGGGCACCAACCCATCGCAGTGCACAAGGCAGGGAACAACCCAGGATGGGGCGCCAACCCATCGCAGTGCACAAGGCAGGGAACAGCCCAGGATGGGGCGCCAGCCCATCACAGGGCACAAGGCAGGGAACAACCCAGGATGGGGCGCCAACCCATCGCAGGGCACAAGGCAGGGAACAACCCAGGATGGGGCGCCAACCCATCACAGGGCACAAGGCAGGGAACAGCCCAGGATGGGGCGCCAACCCATCGCAGGGCACAAGGCAGGGAACAACCCAGGATGGGGCGCCAACCCATCGCAGGGCACAAGGCAGGGAACAACCCAGGATGGGGCACCAACCCATCGCAGGGCACAAGACAGGGAACAACCCAGGATGGGGCGCCAACCCATCGCAGGACACAAGGCAGGGAACAACCCAGGATGGGGCGCCAACCCATCGCAGGACATACTCACACATGCTTCACTCAGACATGCACACCTACAGGCAATTTGGTAACTGCAATCAGCCTCATCTTGTTTTCAGACTGTCAGGGGAAGCTGGAGTACCCGGAGGAAACCCCACAATGACACTGGGAGAACATGCAAACTCCACACACACGCGGAATCCCAGCAGAAACTTGAACCCAGAGGTATGAGGCAACAGTGCTAACAACTGCACCCCCATGCCACTCCGATTTACCGTGGTCCAAAAAATAATACGTAAAATATGTAACAGCATGTTTTGTCATTGGTCCTTCATCCTTTGAGAGGTATTAAACAGCATGCCTCGTCAGCTCTTGAGACGTCATATTTTTTCATTGCTCTTTAATTGGGCTAAAATGTCCTAATCCTCTTCATTCGAGAGAGTACATTACTATACTGTACAATGTACTTCATTACTACTGCATTTAATGTTAGTAATATCTTGCTGTGCATAATTTATCAATTACCAAATGTAAGTACATGAAAATCATGTTATATATGGGGTCGGCGGTTTTGGCTACCGGGGAAGGTCTTGGAATGTATCACCTGTGAATACAGGGAGACTTGCTGTGCTACCACTCACAGGTGTCTGTTATTTATCATCTGTAGTTCTGAAGGTTGGGTTCACATAATGACGCTGAACTTTACGTGATCTCCCCCCACACCAGCCCGTTTGTGTCTTTCAATTTAGTCTTTTCAAACGGTCACAGACACAGAAATCCGGGGACAAAAAGGTAACTGACAACGGAGCCCAGACCAAACAATATAAGTATGACGCTGTGAGAAATATTAAATCTCCCGCGGCCTTTTCATCTGCGTAAGTTGCACTTCTAGGTCATTATTAAGAGCTGGAGAGGTCTTTAAGGAAGACCAAGACCTTAGTGATCTAATTGGGTGTGACTGTTCAGTTGCATTTGACAGGCACTTATGAAACCTGCCAGAATGTCATGGAGATTGTAGTGGTGCTTTCTCGTTTACTAAACGAGCCCAGGCAAAAGAATGACAGAACAGAGCAAACGGAATATTATGGGGGC
This sequence comes from Paramormyrops kingsleyae, assembly GCF_048594095.1. Taxonomy (NCBI): domain Eukaryota; kingdom Metazoa; phylum Chordata; class Actinopteri; order Osteoglossiformes; family Mormyridae; genus Paramormyrops; species Paramormyrops kingsleyae. The sequence goes on from NC_132810.1 coordinate 2,283,098, forward strand.
AAGATGCGACAAAACGCTAACTTTGAGTGGGGATTATAAGGGCCCAAAGAGATTAGTCTAAAAGTGACAACATAGAAACTTAACAGAACTTCACCGCCATACTTAATTCTTTTATTTTTCCTCCGGTCAAAAGGGATTCAAATTGCCTGCCGGTGCCTGTTTATAAATCGGGTGGCGCTGATGAGGGGTGGAATGCGCTGGAGTTCATCTTCTGCTTATTACCGTCATGTGCGGGTTGTAGGTCAGGAACAGCCCACCCTCTAACGTTTGCGGAATGCCTGGTTTGTGGTCTCGACTTTTATTAGCTCATGTTTTTACCTGGCAGACATTGTTAAGCAGTAGCGACATACACTTTTATCTAACTGTACAGATAGTTTCAGGATATTTCAGAAAAGTTATTCCAGTGTTCCATCGAGGGTATACCAGCAAAAAAATACTTCAGGTGTAAAAACCTGATATTCTCTGGGTAGGTGAGGGAAGAATTGAAGACAAAACATATACTTTGAAGACTTTCCTCATTAGTTATTTTCAAGACTCTGGTTCGGTAATCTGATGTGTGTTATTAATTATTGTACATTTTATGTAATGTGCTTTTTTCTTCATCAGTGAAAAGACACTTGAATATGCATCCTGCTGCGTAAAGTAGAAAGTCTAAAGCTATTAAATGCATGGGTTGTTTTAATAGCAAATGTTTTTATTTTCCCATTTTAACTTGTGTGGACAATGCAGCAGTAGGACTGAACTCATTTTTATAATGACTGGTTCTCCATAGCAAGAGGTGTTCTGCTAATATCCAGTGACAAACCGCAGCGACAAAAGGCAGAAATGGCCCAGTAACCTATAAACATGCCAATACGTGGTCGTTGGACACTATGGGACTGAATGGTTAGTAATTAAATCGGCTCCATGTACGGTTTTACAGGAGAGCAAAAAAATCAATAGAGGCTCCGCAGAGATTGTCTTTTTGTACCTTTTCGTCCCCACTGTGGGGGGGGGAGAAATTGCTGAAGCTGGAAATGAATCCAAAACAAAATGCATTGTTAATGAATCGGACGCTCGCCGCTCCGGACCTCCCCGGAGGAGAGTTCTGGAAAGAGATCCATCTGTCACGCTTCCCTTGTCACTTCTGCGGAGGCAGCAGCGAACTCACTGAACTGAGCAAAATCCTCGAAGACTAAGTGTATTGGTATTTAGCTTTCAGTGCGAGGTATTATGCTGTAAGAAGTCAGTCTAATTTTAAACGTTCGCTGCAGCCTTGGATATAAATAAAACGACGCATCCCATGACTGACAGTGTGAAATTGGCCCTCAGCTGCACTCTGAGCGTGAGCTTCGACAGGCAGGCAGACAAGTAGCCTCTCATGTGATTTCCTCTTATACGATTCTCCGCACAATCATAAAGATAACGACGTGCGAGTGCTCCCGATTACTTTAATCTTGTAATTAATTTAATCTTGATTAAATATATACTGCATAATTATGGCTCTGGGAAGTCAGAAATGTCTGCAGTTCCCTCCTTTTTACCCAAACACATCTGATTGGTATCTCTCAGACTAAACTGTCAAACCAGGACCTTCTGCAGATGCAAAGTAAACTATAGACCCCATTAAAAAAGCATCTTCAAAACCGTCACATGACTCGTATAACCCAAGATAGATCGTAAAGTCGTGACAGCAGGACCTTGGAAGCCGTGGTTTGCTTGCCTGGTACAGATGGTTGGTTATTTTGGCAGCTTTGGCGCACAGTCATGCCCAATCCAGATCCAGTGAGCAGGACATCTCATCAGTGGCAATTCCAGGATCGGGGGGGTGTTAGAGGGACCATAGTTCATACAAAGGGGCCAACCTAATCATCGGCCAATGATGTGTTTCGAATTGGTGAGTGACAGGGGAGGTTTTACTCTGAGGACCAGTCAGCTTTCAGCTCTGTACTCCTGTGGCCCCGCCCCCAGTATATGCCCCTCAATTTCATATATCTGGCAAAATATAATACACAGGGTAATTAAATATGGCTTTCTGAAATTTGCTTTTGGCTGTACACTATGCTTAGCCGCAATGGGAGGAACGAGGCTCTCAGTCCCACAGTGGTGGGTGTGGGAAGGCTTGCTCGTGTTAACAGTCAGTCTGTCCATCATGGAATGGTTTGACTCGCTTCCAGTTGGTCACTGTACTGGTTTCTGTATAGTTAAGCCACTCAGTGATTGTTTTATAATCCCTTTTCTCCCATTGCTAGTTTGTAGGTGATATAATGTGTGTACATGTGCATTTTTATTGCTCCACGGGGACAAAGCAGTGGCCGCATTACATAATTTGTGCATGATCAAAGGACCGCAGCTGTTAATGCTGCCAGAATGGTATTTAACGGATGCAGTGACAGGAGACTGCTTTAATCCATTGAGTCTCATTGGTTTGTTTAGCCCATTAGTAACATCTCCATTTGGATCCAATAGGAAAACTTTCTGTCTAAATAATAGAGTCCTGTTCAGAAGGATACACAAGGACCTCAACAACCTCCACAGCAACCTTCTAATAAACATGCTTCCATTAGTCAATGCTCTTTACTATGGCTAAGTACTTTCCCTTATTTTACTATTTTATTTATTTTGTGTGCAGCAAAGAGAAATGCCTAACCCTGGATTGGTTACATGAAAGGTTTTAGCGACAACAAAAATATAAAGGCCTTTTTATTTCATAAATGCATGTCATTTTCCTGCGTCCGCCGTGCGCATTTCTCCACGGTTCCACGCCATGCCATCGTGCCGCATCCATCCGTGGGCTTCGCCGTGTTTTCATTCATGAGCTCAGGAGTCATATTCAAAGCAGCAACCGCCGTAACAAGCTCAGGGGGAAAAAAAATATTTAGTTGGCACATGTCCTTTGCAAAAATTCCCTCCAGAGATTATCAAATCCTATCGGTGGCACATTAAATAAAAACCAACATAGATTTCCTCTTCAGGCTTTTAAGTGTGATTTTTGTGCATCATCATTGATCTTAGCTTATCATGTTTTCTAGTAACGACATAAAAAAAGAGTAGAAGTCGTCCACAAAAGTTAGCTTTTATCGTTAATTAGCTAGAAAAAGATAGTTTAGCCAATTAGAAACTTTTACTTGAATAGTAAGAGTTCGACATTTTTTAAATTTTATTGTCTTACAAAGTCAGGACTTCATTTTGTTTAATTGTTGTTTTTCATTTGCCGAATGGTGCGGCCCAGAGTTTGAGGGCTTTAAGTGATGACAGTGACGTTTGTTTTGCTGATGTTTGATCAATTAACTTGTAGTGATTTCTCTTGTAAATGGTGGCTTTTATAAAAGAAAAATTTTGGCTCCTGAAGGCAAAAGCGCAATCTCCATTTGCTGTGTGTATCTCTACAAAAATAAGCACAAATGCTGATAAGCAAGTGTAGAATTTTAAGGTAAAGCACGGCTCTGAAAATCAAGAAGACTGATCAGCTGGAAAGGGGCAATGATAAAAAAAGTATCCTTGACAGAAGAACAAAATGTACCACTTTATTTTGATGGTATCACATTTCTTTTGTGGTTAAGAGGCAGAAATCGTAGATAGGTTGCATCATGTCAGAAGAGGAGAATCAGTAGATAGAGGTTGGGTTTTAACAATCAGCAGCAAATAGCTTATAGGTTAAACACATATACTGAAAGCTACAAAGTATAATGCAGATGTACCCATGAGCCTTAAGAAAATAGTAATTGTTTTGACGTTTATTTTATTGACATTCATGAATGGCGGATATCTTCAAATAATGCTTTAAGCATTTTTTTTTTAGTTCAGTGTTAACTGTATTGCTGCTGAATCCTGCTGAATTTATGAATGACTCGCTGGCATTGAATTATCTTGTGTTTTATGAGGATTGAAGGCCTGAGTTTTACCTTGTCCTTAAATATACTGATATCCGTGGTTTTCGCTCAATGCATTTTAAGTCACTCCAATGACAAATGTGTTATTTTCACTGTTAGATACAGAAACTTAGATCTGCTTAGTAACCTAAAGAAAGTACCACAATTTTTTCCCCTCTTTTACCATGGTTGGATGTATTTTTAACATTTACAAGTTTGTATTGTAAACTAGGCATTATGCACAAAATATTTTCACGAGGGTACGAATGACTGTTTAATGAATCTTGTTACTAATGGTTTGATAATAGTGCTGCACTTATATGCTACCATTTAAATGTGCTTATATTAGCTAAAATGTGTGTAAATTAATCCATAATGAATTACGTTTAATGGCTATTAACTTGAAATTTGATCTTTTGACACAAATTCATTTGGCAGGCATTGCATCCACATTCATTTGCATAGATCAAATGGAAACAATTATTGATGTCTTGGCAATGTCTCTTAATGCATGGCCCTACCCTGTATCAGAGCGAAGGCGGGATTTAGTACTGCAGCATGTAACTCCCCAAGGCATTTGTGTAGTACAGTGGCATCTTTCCTTTACGTCTCCTCCAAAGTCAGTAACAGAACTAATAGGGCAATTAAGACTGAGAGTGCAGTTCATTTAAAAGGCTATTCTTCTACAGTACATTTATTCGGAAAAATCTGAAGACACTTGCGGTTTTAAGTTAACTGTGTATGATGCCTGATGATGGGTTTGGTTATAAAAATTCATGTGCTTTATGGGTGTAATTTAAATAAATATAAATCTCATTGCGCCTCTGTTGTGTAAATCAAGCAAGGACTGTTGATGCAATTCCAGCACTAAGATTCCTTGAGACCAGTCACCCTGAATCCTCCACTGTGTTTTTGATTTGAGTATTTTTTTTTCTTGTTTTTATTGTGTGTGTGTGTGTGTGTGTGTGTGTGTGTATGTGTGTGTGTACAGGAAGCAGTAAACCCAAGAAACTGAACGAACAGGAAGCTCTTACCAGGCACCACGTGGCGACATACGTACAGGAGGAAAGGAAGACACAAAGAACCCATAAGTGACATCCGCCAGCGTCCCGCTCAAAGACCATGCGTTAATTCGAGGGAGGGAGGAAGTTGAGGTGCCCCCCCCCCTCCCTTCCCACCTCGTCGACGCCTCCGTTGAGGTGATGATGACGACGCCCCTGGACACGTTGTAGCTGGAAGCCCACACAAACCCGCCCGGGAGGGAAAGATGCGGCCATGGACGGGCTCCTGGCGCTGGATCACGCTGGTGCTGCTGGCCTGGGGCACCCTGCTCTTCTACATCGGGGGCCACCTGGTGCGCGACAGCGAGCACCCCGAGCGCTCCAGCCGCGAGCTCTCCAAGATCCTGGCCAAGCTGGAGCGCCTCAAGCAGCAGAACGAGGACCTGCGGCGCATGGCCGAGTCCCTCAGGTATGCAGGACCCACAGAACGTCAAGCAGAACCTTCTAAAAGATCTCGAGAAGCTCCATAGAACCCACATGCCTATTTGTAGGTTTTAAGAGTCATGTTTAGTTTACAGCTAACCCCCAGACAGTTCAGAATTGGTACAATGAAAATGTGGACAAGGAAAATACCACATTTTGTAATTATTCCTTTGTTTGTTTTATTTCCCACAGTCTATTGGTGAACATCTTAAGCTGGAAATACCTTTTGTTCTTTTTGTAGTTAGGAAAAATGATTATGGTGTATAAACACTGCTGGTTTTTGCTCTTTTTGATTTCTCGATTTGAAAAAAGGAATTAATTTTCCTTTCTCTAATAATCAAGCGCTTTTCAAAACTTTCGAAACATGGGCCAAGCAATACAACGCAATTGGCACTGACAGTGGAATTCGATTTGGATTTTGATAGTCTGCCATCAGTCAGGGTTTTTTCTTTTTTTTTTGTAATAAACAGGTTTCTTTATGCAACACAGTGTGGGCCGGAATAGAACAGGATCCCAGTGAAACGGCCCAGCATTGTCAGGATTGACCACCCCTCCCCCGCCCCACCCTGACCCTAGATTGCCTGTGAACTCTCAGGTGTGCCACTCTTAGGATCAAACGCACGCGCTTGCTGTCGTGCTCCCCCCTCTCTGACCACCGGGGGGGTCACCTTCAGTGGGGCCGGGCGGGAGGTGTACCCTGAAAGCTGTCCCAGTAAACAGAGCCCCCTGGCACTGGCCGCTTTCACCTCCCCATTAGAGACCCTGGCAGATGTGCTTGGGCTAAGGGAACTGCACCCTCCCCCCCCCCCCTGCCTCTTAGATACATCCAACCAAGCCAAAGCCAATCAGAACCACTTATGCAGAGATGCATGTTAACCCAATTTAATTTGCCAGTTACTCCAGGGATATTAACTCAGCCCAATTAATATCAACTAATGTATATCAGGTGGTTAAAATGTGATGCAAATTGGGCTAGGATGTAAAAGGGGGTTTCCTGCATGATGAAATAAGCGAATGATTAAGCGAAGGCAGAGCAAATTCTCCCCCTCTTTCTCCAAAGCCCTCGGTAACCGAGGGCCGTGGCGACCCTGGCTGTCAGTCACATGACCAGGCCACGTGCCGCATGGCTCGATAACGGCGCCGCGCGGCAGCGACACTGATGGATGGGGGTTCGATCGGAAGATGAAAGGCCAGTGGATGTGGAAAGACCGGTGGCACGCCATGACCACTTGAAGGTGGAAATGGAGTGGGGGCCCGAGAATTAAGGCGTGAGAGGTGGGATTGTTACGCGGGGTTTCCGGACACCGCTGCTGAGATGGATCTGCGGCAAACATAAAGACGAATAAACTCCCAAAGGAGAGAGCAGCTGAGAGATCTTCCTGCGGAGTACAAGGCCTCTCTCAGCCTCCTGTTTGATAGGGCCGTATCCCGGCTTTGAAAAAGGCCCCCGCTGCTTTGGGAGCCGTGGTAAAAGTGGGCAAAATGTAAAGAGGAGAAGCCTGTTTATTGACAGTTATATTACTGTGAGTCGACAATCAAACCAAAAACGTCACCATGGAGATAAGCTAAGAAATGCTGTAGGAGTATAAATAACACACATTCTGTGACACATGCTTTGGGGAAAAAATAGCAAATCTAAGCTACTTCTTGTGTGGACAGTGAAACATGGCCTTCTGTATTAACCCGCCATCGCCAGTAGTGGTCACTCTTTTCCTGTACTGTGTCGCAGCTACTGAGACTTTGTGTACCTCTTAAATCCCTCGTCACTGCATTTTCTTAGCAGCCTGCAGGTCTTTATGGAGATTTAAGCCCCCACTAGTGCTGCATAATTCTGAAAATAATGTGAATCGCAATTCTTTTGTTTAAAATTGAGATTGCGATTCTCTGCAATGATTTTTTTTCTTAAATGTAAACTTTTTTGCACTCATTAAACTGCAAAAGGAAACACAACAAAACTTGACTGTGCCGAACATGTGATTGATCCAGGACCGGCATCTCAACTTCTGACAACAGAAAGGAAATGCTGAACTAGCCATCCAGTTAGGGTTAGCAAAGCAGCCATTCAAACTTTTCCAGTACCAAAAGTACTAGTGGGATATACTTACTTCACTACTTGGGCTGGGATTTGAACGGCTTCGTTGTTGAATGTTCATGCAAATAGAACATCTGAAACGCAATGCAACAGCAGTCTTCAGAACATTTGCAAACTCAGAAAGCAACGATAAACAAGGTAAAAATAATAATAAAAAAAAATAATAATGGATGCATAGACAAATGAAGATTTAACTGTGATCTGGATGGAAGAACCAGAGCTCTGGACAGCATAAAAAAAATATTTTGATAATATACTAGGGCAGCACGGTATTTGAAAATTTCTAAGTATTGCAATGTGATTTTGTTGTAATAAATATTGGGGTATCGACATAAATTTGTCATGAACCCGTCTAGGAATGATTTAAACAGCAAGGATGAAAATAATTATGATTGTCTCAGAGAAAGCATGCAGCGTTCATGCAAAAGCAACGGAGGTAAACTTTAAACTGACTGATTTTTAAACATATAGTAGATAATCTTGAAAAGGAATAATAATTAAAATTGCAATTTTTTTTCTGCGACAGAGTACAAATGTTTTAGCAAAACCTAACCTCCCTGCGCTATAATGTCCATACAGTATGAAGGTATGAAAAAGCCTGATCTCAATCTAGCCAAAGGGCAAAGTAAGAATTGCATGTGCACAACATGCGATGTTGGTAATAACATTGGACGTCATCCCTCCCTATAATATACTACAGCATTTTTCAAATTCAGTACAAAATTCCTGCCTTGCACTGTGATTTCATTCAGTGCCGATACCAGTTTTTGATATTTGACACTTTCCTGAAGTACCAAAAATAAGGCACCTGATGCGATGGAAGAGCACCCTTTAAAGAGAATGCAGAACTGTGGGGCGCTTGAGACTCTCTGGGGAAAAGTAGGTTTGATTTGATCCAGCTGATGTGATCACGAACCATGGTAATTTAGAAATGAGATCGCATAAAGGTGTGAATTGTGATCGCGGTGTTTTTACGATTAATTGTGCAGCCCCAGCCCATACCATATTACCATATTAAAGACAACAGATTATTTTTCTTTCCCCCTGAACATGATAAAATGAGGTCAGATGTGACGGTGATAGTATCTGTTTAAGTGCAGCACTGTTTTGCAGTTCGTGGTCCAGTCAGTGCAGCTGACCTTAGATCCAGTGCAGTCTGTTGCACATGGTTAGGGCATGGACCCCCTCCACTCCCTTGTTCAATTTTTAATGGGTTAGTGTCAAGTGTGAGCGCTTGTGCCCAAAACACTAGGCCCTGGCTGCCACCATTTTCTGGATCGCACAGGTTGCGCTCAACGTGGAGAGAAGCTGTATTGTGCGGTCATGGAAACACTTGGGCGTGGGGGGGGGGGGGAACCAGAAATAGGAGATGTGACACATTCTGCCAGCTGATCTGAAACACGCTTCCCTTTCCCCGCCCCCACTGTTGTGACGGCTTAATCAGAGCGGCAGTCGCATGTGACGACCACAGCGGTTGAATATTTCATGAAGTTTCGTGCACAACACGTTCTGCTTTTGACAGAGTGATGTTCAGATTTTTGGGGCAGTGTATTCTGGGCTGGACTGGGAGTAAAAACCGGGTCCCCCACAAAATATTTTACCAAGTGGGGGAATGACCCCCCCATAAATTTTGCAGCTCTACTGGCCCAGTGGCGAAAATGCCTGGTCAGTCCTGGTCGTATGGCTCTGATCTGTGATCAGAAGGTTGCTGGTTCAAATCCCAAAGTGATTTCACTGTTGGGCCTGTAATCAAGACCCTCATCCCCAATTGCTGTCCCTGTTTTCAGTTGTATCTGGCTTTGAAGAAAGTGCCTGTTAAATGAAGGAATTATAATTGTAAAATTGTTCTCTTCAAACCACCTTCCTAAAGAAGAGTCTGGTGTCTCTCCTGACATCCATTAACACACACAGCACTCAGCCAGTCCGCCCAGCGGAGACAGACGACAGGCATGAGGCGGGGATCCCCCTGGCCAGTATAGGCCAGCCATCGTTAGCAGTGATGCTTCTCGCACTGGAGGACAGCTTATCTCTCCCCCGCAGACTTAAAAAAAGTAACCCACCACCCGTCTGAGCAAAGACTTTCCCAGGCGCCTAATCTCACTGGACCCAATCATGGTGAGGCGCACGGTTCTTAACCCCGGCGATTATCGCAGCGATGTTACTCCTGCACGTCCCTACGGGCGATCGTTTTGTGGAATCTAAATTAAACTCGTTTGTTTCTAGCCTTCCTGTCCACTTCCACAATATAGGAGTTGATTATACCTTGAAGTATACTTAAGTGGGGAGAAAAATCAGCCGGGTCTCTCTACCGCGATGTGATAAGTTTGGCAGTATGAGTGTGACTGCCAGGCCGATCTCTACATGACTTGGCATCACTAATGACCCCCCCCCCCTCCCCAATCTAAGCTGCCTCAGATGAACTCTAGTTCCTCAGCTGCCTCATTCGAGGCCAGTGCCCCTGATATAGAGGCTGCAGCAATAGACAGGACAGCAGCATCCATTACTAACTTCAGACTGGGGCAAATGTACATTTACATTTTATTTATTTAGTAGCTGCTTTCATCTAATGTGATGTAGAATGGAGAAGGTTGAGGCAGCCAGTCCCTGGAGCAACTCTGCGTTAATGGCCTTGCTGAAGGACTCAATGGTGAAATCCCACTGCTGACGTTCCAGTCACAACATACCGTCCAAACACCACGGCTCGGATTATGTAAAACAACATAGTTAAAACCTAAATTAAATAATTATGATTTTGTGGTTGTATCATGATTTTTTTGTGGTGTTGGCTCATGTTTTTATCCAGACTTGTGAAATACAGCATCAGATCTCTCGTGTTAATACGAGGTGGGGGATTGTTCGGGTGAGGTCAGGGTCTCTTATGTTAGTACAGGGTGGGGGATTGTTTGGGTGAGGTCAGGGACAAGCTTCTTTGTGCTTCTGTAACTGTGGAACTTAATTGTTAAGGATATAAAGGAGTCATGCAGAAAGAGCGGGAAACTGATACCAGCACTCATTGTTTTACGCTAAAGCGGAGAGTGTGTGGACGTTTCCTGTGCTAACCCAGCCCTTCGTGTTCCAAGCATGTTAATAAAGGTCCCTGGGTTTTGTCTGTTTGTTTGCCTGATCTTACAATGAACTTTTTGTTTAGTTCCATATACTAGCAATGAAGTTCAAGGGTACAACAGCAGGGACTGAAACCCTCAGATACTATCCAGGGATGCCGTTAAGCACATAGTTACCTTGGGATGTGCAGTTTAACATGGGACATAATTTCAATGTGATGCTCTACAATATTAAATATTAAAAATATATATTTTAATTTCATCAGTTATGTAATTCCCCAAGAGTGACATGGATGCATTTATAATGAAATCAACCATGTCGTATCTAATGAAGTTAAAACACCTACCGGTGATTTACTTTCGCTTAATACCGTGTCTAATAAAATGACTCAAAATGGATGAATTAATGGTCCACACTGCAACATCTGCACTTTGTGCTGATTGCTCGAGGACAGGTTCTCCTCAGATATGTTCTCTTACGAGCAGGTAAGGTCATTATGAAAGGCAGTGGCCTTTGCATACATCATTTATCTGCTTATGCAGTGTGTGAGGTAATGTAGGAATGTTTGTGTTTTATAGCTTTTTTTGAGTTTCAGGTCATTAATGGACAAGGTTCAAAAGGTTCATTTATTACAAAATGCATATTGAAGGTTCACTTGTTACTATAGTAACAGGTAATAGTAGCACTGCTTGAATCATTTATGCTAGTTTATATACATTGTTTATGTCCTTGGTTTATGTTGCAGATTTTATTGTGACATTTTTATAGCAATAAAATCAAAAAGTCATATAAAGCCATCTTTGTTTGAAAAAATATATATATATATATTTTAATCTTTATATCTGATTTTTATTAATTTGATTTGAATTTAGAGAAAACGTTATGTGGGCGATGGATTGGCTCGTGCTTCAGGCTGACTGTGACCCTGTACTGGATAAGCAGTGGGAAAATGCAGAGATGAGACTAATTAGCAGCCACTCCTTCTACATTAGGGAAAAATCTTCAGATTATTCAAGCCCCTTGTGTGTTGGAAGGGAATTATTATTATTATGATTATTACTAATATCATTATTATTAGTAGTAGGAGTGTTCAATTATTGCAATGACACCAGCTAAAAACAAAATGTGACTCTGACATAAGGCTACTGATTATCAAATCAAATCAGGGTGGGCGCTATTCCAAAATGCATTCATCAATTCCAATCCAAATCAGGAAATAGAACTGTAGTTGGAATTTACATCTCCCTGGAATTCAAATTAATTTCCAATTCTGTTCCCCATAGTTTTTTTTTCTTTCTGATCCAACTCCAGTTCCATTTCCTGATTTGGATTGGATGCATGCATTCCGGAATGCCCCCAACCCTGATACAAATCCCTTTGCTTTGTGTTTATTCATCTTCCCAATTAGTCATTGGGAAAATTAACCTTCTTTGTGATGGATTGGTCCAGACATGGAAAAAAACAATAGCTTTGCCTTAGTAGTTATTGTGTTTTACGCTGCATTTGTTTGTGTGTGGGTGCAGGGGGATTTAAATTATTATGCTTGAATGAACCTGAGATATGATCTTTTGCCTTCTGTTTTATTTACTTTGCATACTATTTCAAGTATTGTCTTGCGGTAGTGGAAGAGCGTACCATCCTAATATACAGATTTAATGGGGGGGTCACCATAAATCCCTGTTCATCTTTTTAGGTTTTTTTTAAGCTCCCCCCCCCTCCCCATTTGTTAGTTGTTCAGAATTATTATTGTTATTGTGAACTGCTGAGCATATTATTCATATCATACCCAGGTATTGTTCGAGTACAGCAATGCATGACATGGGCCCAGTCACGCCTCTGTCAGCCTCTCCTCTTGTTTTACACACCGCCAATTGACACACGGGCAGCTGAGCCCCCCGTGTGAGTCCGTAGGCAGGTAGCAGGTTGGTGCTGCACGTAATTGCAGACGCAGCAGCGCTGTAAAGATGGTGTAAATGATTCCGAGATCCGAGAGCGTCCCACTCAATCAGCCTGTTAATAAGTTCCCTTTTCATAGCCTGCCTTTGTGACATGCACAGTGCGCGCGTGTTGCAACCGACATTCATTTGCCTTGAATGCGCTGCCTGCGTTAAACGGCGCTATTGAGTCCTGAGTGCTCAGTAATAGGATCATGCCGCAGATCATCCACTGCGGCCTCCTTAAGTTACCCAGCATCCCCCAGTTTTTCAGGTGATTCCGTGTAAGCTGCTCTTTTCAAACAAGAGCTGGAATTCCAAATTCGGCTTTTGGGAAAAGAGCCCTGATTTTGTAACATTGTTATTCACATGATACACAGTTACAATGGAACTTGAAAATATTTTTGAATCAGAATGATATCCAGATAAAAGATGGTGTTTGACGTTAATTAAAACAAAGCAGAAATTGGCAGCTACACTTTGACACTATGCAGAACACAGAACACATTATCTAGCTGATCTATAAACCCCTGCACCTTGAGCTGGTCCAGATGGCCAAATGTGAAGCTTTGGTCATGAGGCATTCCTCTGGAGGGGGGGGGGGGTCGGTGGTGTGGGGTGCTCTGCATGGCTGCTTGAAGCCTTGAGGACATTCCCATTTCTCATGATCTCCATCAAGCCCCCATTTCGGAGGGTTTCCCCCAGCCTGGATTTCCCACAGTTCTGTGGTTTTGTTTTTTTTTGGGGTGTGAGACAAGCACTGTGAAGCTGCTGTTATTTCCAGTAACGCAGCCAGCTGGAGAGATTTCCAGTTCAGGGTGCGGTGTAGCAAACACCTGACATCTGAATAAATGGGTCTTACATGCTTCTCCCCTTGGGCTCTATTGCATAGACTGTGTATTAAATCAATCTGAAAGCACTGGGTTGGGTTTGGGTGACTAGTGTTACCATGGCAATCAACGCCGGGGGGGGTGAAAGCCAGCTAGCGCTGATTGGACTGATGGAGCCTCTAATGGGTTAAATGGGGTCAACAGGGCGTATTCAAGGCAGTTGGGAGAGTTTCTCCACGGGGAGGTGACGTGCTCACGGGCCGGCCTCCATTTAGGTAGTGATTTTGCACTTTTTTGTTTGTTAACTGCATGTCCTTTGGTTTAACTTTTTGTTATCGTTTAGTACTACCCATAGGGCAGAGCTTAGCCTGACAACCTGTTGCACAGTGTGAGAACCAACTAGCATTACCAGAGTCTATCTCAGGTTACTGAAATAGTCTCCCGTCTATAACAGCTTATAATGAAGTCATTTCTATTAAGTTGGCTTTTGTTTTGCATACTTTGTTGTACTGAATTTTGTTGAGAACAGAGGAGTGTCGGATTTGTGGTCATTTCATTGTTACGCGTCTCTCAAATCTCCCCCCCCCCCAAGTTACTCTGCTGAAAGAAGGGTGGCACTGCTAAGGTTTCCATTCACTGTGGTTCTTTTGTTCTTGGGCTGGGAATAGGAGCCTCCTTCGGGTTCATCATGACGCGGGTTGATGGGAAATGTAGTTAGAAAATGTATTGTGCAATTTCATGTAGGTGTGTGCTTGGGTCAAGGGTCTAATCCTTAGAGTCAGGCATGAATCTCCGTCAACAGTCGTCCTTGCCGCTTATTTGCTGCTTATAAACTGCAGTCAATCATTGTCTGAGCTGTGTGGTAAAGTTTTGTCCTTGGACTGTCAAAGAATGGCATTGATATGTCAGATCGCCTGTTCGCCGTGTTCTTCATCTCCGGTCAGTTCCATATGAGTTATATGTTAGTGGAGACAGTAATTAACCGGAACCATCCCGCAAATGTATGTTTGCTGTAGGCGGTTTGGACACTGAATTGGGAACATTGTGTTAAGATAAATGAGGGTATTAGTCCCCCCCCCCCCTTAATTTAGGACTAAGGAAGTCAGTCCCAAACTGATCAAAGAGACTATGCATTAGAATATTCATCGCAGTTAGGCTGCCTCAGCATATTTCTAACAGATTACCGAATGCAAATCCAACCCAGCGATTTCCCAGCACTTCTGAACAGTTCTATTCCACTAGGCTAGAAGTTGAGGCTGCTGTACTGTGACAGAGTTGTCAGTCAAGTTGCAGGAAATCGTAACGCAAATACTCATCCTGTACCATAAGTAAGTAGAGTAAGAAGACGGCGGTAAAGCGTCGAAGGATGATGTCGACGTTGGGACTCTCCGCTGGTCTCCATTCTCCTCCTCTTTGTGCATCATGATCTTTGCTGAGGTGCAGATCAGCACATGGGGCCTGAAAACGTGCTAATGGAGGATGTTTGTCAGCATAATGGCATTTGGAGGGTGATGGTGATGGTGATGTGGTGGAGGGGGAGGGGTGAGGTGAGTGTATTTCTGTCAGAATGTGTGTGATAAATAGCTGCTGCCAACGAACGAATTGTTGGCAGTTGCCACGGCGACCGATCATTGGATTAAGTCGATGCTGTGCTCGTAAAATATGACAGTCCTGGGAAGTCAGTGATGCAGTGTTTGCCTTGACCTGACTCCATCATATGGAAATATGCAGATCCTGTGTGTTTGGTGCAGAAGGCACTTACTGATTTGTGGCTTAACCTGCAGGGTTCCTGAAGGTCAGGCAGACGTGCGGCCGGCTGCAGCTGGACGACTCCGTACCTTGGAGGAGCAGCTGACCCAAGCCAAGGA
Organism: Paramormyrops kingsleyae; assembly: GCF_048594095.1. Lineage (NCBI taxonomy): Eukaryota > Metazoa > Chordata > Actinopteri > Osteoglossiformes > Mormyridae > Paramormyrops > Paramormyrops kingsleyae. The sequence goes on from NC_132810.1 coordinate 2,298,220, forward strand.
GCAGATCAGCAGCCTCCAGAGGCAGTCTGGAGATGGTGAGAGGGGACTGTATACCTAGCGGGTTGTTAGATAGAACAGTGTTTTTCAATCCGCCCCTCGGGGACCCACAGTCAGTCCATGTTTTTGCTCCCTCCGAGCTCCCTGCCAAACAGTCCACATTTTTGCTCCCTCTGAGCAAAAACGTGGAAAACCTGTGGGTCCCCAAGGACCGGATTGGGAAACACTGAGATAGAACAACAGGCTGAGCTTTGCTGGAGACTGAAGCGGAGCAGGAGAGGCTGTGGAGCTCTGGTTCATCAAAGGAGGAGAGCTTTGCGTAGGGGGGGGAAATAGGTTGTTAGCCACAAGAAGAATGCTAAAAGAAAACCAACACGCCTTTCAGCAGCATTCCTCAGGATGAGGGAGAAATGGCTGACAAGACCAGTGAACCAATTAACGGTGATGAAGCACTGGTTCTCTTCATCTTATTCTCATTCTAAATTTGCAGTTTGGAGGGTTGTGGAGGCAAAGGGAGCCATTGGCTCAGTGAGGCTTTAAAAAGGATACCGGAGGTCTTTGTAATCCTCCTGTTCCAGACCCAGCCCTCCCCAAAGTCCTTCAGCGTAGTCGGACATTCGTAGCACATTCTCTCGCTCTCTCTCTCTCCCTCCCTCCCTCCCTCCCTCGCAGAGCGGAGGCTTTATTCTTCACTGTCTTTTCCGAAACATGCTCGGAAGATGGGCCTTAAATGATCCATTGTATGCTTACAGAGCCAGGTCAGAACTTGACAGCCAGCAGGGTCAATATCTTGGTCTCTGCAGCGTTAAAAGGATGAACTATTGCTGCCCCCTGGAGAAAAATCTGGGGACTGGGGCCATCTGGGTTTGTCTTCTGTTTGATGATGATGATTTTATTATTATTATTGTTATTATTAGCAGAATCACAATGGGACTTTTTGGCCATGTCAGTTCACACATAAAAGGAATTTGTGTAGGCACGGTGCTTGCAGTGAACAGAGTACAGCTAAGAGAAGAAACATCAAACATGTCACAATCAACTTGCAGCCAGCATAAAATAGTAAATGAGTGATACAGATGTGGTGTGTGGTGTAGTGCTGGGTACCAGCAGCAGTAATTATGTAGATTTGTGTTGGTGGGTGGGTACTGGTATTGTCGATTGTTCAGGAGCATCACTGAACTGGAAAAGGAGCTGCTCAGGTGCCTTGCAGTCCTGGTTCTTAGTGATAGGAATCTCATGGCAGCAGTGAGTGCAGTGGTCAGGGTGAGGGGGGGCCCTGGAATCGTCCTCTTGGGACGTCTATCATTTTGTCATTTACTTCAGTGCATTTAGCAATTATACCATTTGTACAATTAATATGCGGCAAATATGTTTACTCAGAGAATTCCGGATTCTTTGCTCACAGCATGTAACCTCTCAGATTGTCAGTCCCTCTCTGCTACACAACCAGCTTCTCTCTTCATCTGTCTGTTGCTGATGACAGAGCTCTTCTTAAGTGTTATTCATAAATAGCAGTAGGGGCGATTCTAGGATTGTTTTTTTTTTTTGGGTGGCATAAGTGGAACTGTAATTCATAAAGATTGGACAGCCTTATCATTAGCCAATAATATGTCTTGAATTGGTGAGTGACAGGGCAGAGGGTACTCCAGAGGCCAATCAGCTTTCAGTTGGGGTCAGTGCCCATGTGGCCCCGCCCCTGCCGATTGTGCCCGTCAGTCCCGGCTTCTGCTTCCTTCTCACGAGTCTGGTGGTACCGCTCAGCAGGCCCTGGGAAGAACCACGAGGTTCTGCGTAGGAAGATCGAGAACGGCGTGAAGGAGCTGTGGTTCTTGGTGCGCAGCGAGGTGAGGAAGCTGAGCCAGGCGCAGCCCGGTGACCTGCAGCGACACGCCGGCGTCCTGCTCCAGGATCTGGGTCACCAGCAGAGGTTAGACACGTCCCGGGTTCACCGGGGGGACACCGTGACCCCGGGCATCATCAATAGCGGAGTGGTGCTCATGCGTAAGGCACTGTGACAGCAGCGTTAATCACACACAAGGTTAATGTTGGTACTTAAACTTTATTATTTCCTTCAGTATAGCTCATAATACGTACATCAGAAAGACCCTAAATAGTGTTTTTTTTTCTCTGGCCAGCGTGTAGAAAGTGTTCTGCTGTGATATTGGATCAGTCACAATTAGGGGAGCCGCTAGAGATTTCGGGCCCCATGAAAACATATCATGTTGGGCCCCCAACTCAGGCCTACCCAATTATGCTCCAGAATTTTTGTGGCCCCTGCCACTTGTCCTAACTCCCTCATTATGGTTCCCCTGGTCACAATCATGACATTATTCCTACATTTTTCTGTAAGCCTTCTGCAAGTGGTTAGTGGCCTAGTGAAACACAGCTACTGTCGAACTGGATTAATCCACACACTGTGTGCAGTGCTGTTCATAGTGCCCCCTAACGCCATCACAGCCGTTTGTACATCACACACCAGCCGCTCCAGGAAGAGACTCCTCTGGTCGACTAGCTTGCCAACTCTCAGCCCCCCCCCCCCCCCCCCAACCTGCCGAGTGTCATACCGCGTTGCCCTCAAAAAACGTGCCCATGCACCTCAGAGGCCCATCCTTACAGCACCCTTCAGGAGCCAGTGTTTCCCTTTTACCCAGAATTCCCAGCACACTGAAAATGGGCCCGTAATTACTTATTCATGAGCAGTGGAGACTCCCCCCACCCCCCAGGGCATGCACCATCCCAATCTGATTGTATTCCATCACATTTCCTGGCCCTGAAAAAAATCATGCCACCCCGGGCCTCCCAGCCTGCCATAAAACTGAAAAGCATGTGAATGTCTATTTTTATGTCTCGCTGTTTGTTTCCTCTGTCCTCCCCTGCTAACGGAGCCCTGTGCACTGCAGAAAAATATACACTTAGTTGCAAGTGGCACAGTGACTTATGGGGGGGGGGTGTCTCCCAGGCAGGGCATTGGATCGCGCCGGGAATTCGCATGTTTTTACCCTGCATGCATGCATTTGTGGTTTCCCCGCAGCATTGCGTGATTGTGTGCATGCGCGTGTGGCCTGCGATGGCTTGGTATCCCGTCCACGGTGTCCCCTGCCTTCTGTCCTGTTTCCTGGGTAATCTTTGGGCTCAGAGTGACCCCAGAGAATGGATGGACATTTGATATCACGCGTGATCATACCCCTAACCATTACCTGCGGCTCTCATCTGCGGTCTGTAAACTGGCCCCTTTCCATCGGAAACAGACATAAATAAACGCTCAGGGGGTTTTATGAAAACTGCCGATCTTGCTATAGCTTTCATTTTCTCCTCGCTGGTAATTTTTGCTTGCGAACAGAGGTATATATTAGGATAATAAATGTAGCATTTATATAGGCAAACTGCATATAGCTATTTTCCAAAAAGCTGTTACATGTGAATGTGTCTTATATAAGATCGTTCTTTTTCCGTATCCGATGGATTTAATTAGCCTTCTTGGAATAAAGTTACTCTAGCTTTGATCTCGCCTCCCTGACTGTGGTCCCAACCCTCCTCGTGTTTGTGTGAATTCAGGTCCATCATGACGGACCTCTTCCTACTCAGTCAGGCTGATGGTGCTGGAGACTGGAGGGAAAAGGAGGCAAAGGACCTGTCCAATCTGGTGCAAAACAGAATCACCTACCTGCAGGTACGTCGGGGGGGTGGGGGGTGTCTTCATTCTGCCTCCGCGGCCCTGAAGATGGGTTACACAGCAATTATGCTTCGCTCTACCTGCGTGTGGTCAGTGAGTCAGTGCACCACTGCCAAAGAATCTGACCGCAGGATAGATAATGTTTTTAGAGCTTCCTTCCTCAGACACTTTGGATAAATATATTACTTAATTTAACTTTAGATCGCTGTAATAAATCGTGGTTTGGAGACAGGTTGACTGTAATTTTACCAACGCTGAGGGGCTGCCTAATCAGCCTTTAAGGAATTTTTGCTATCTAATGTTTTTTATGAAGGCTGTTGTCGCCCAGAAGGTAAATATATTATGCATTTATCGATACATATTACAGTATAGCTCATCCACTCCGGAACCCATAGAATGCGAGGTTGAGATGTACTATTGTGGGCGTTCGAGAATGAATCACAGGATCCCAGAGCTGCATTTCTTGTTTTTCGGGCCTGTCAGACCCCAGAGTTTAAAGCACCATGGGAAATCTGTCTGGGGGCAGGAAAATGTATCGGAAAGTGATTCCCAGTGTCGGAGTTAAAGTGTTGAGTATGGAGACGTGCCCCACTTACAATTCTGTCATCTGTGGCTACTTTCGCAGAAGGAACCCCGGTGTTTTAGGACTTGGTGTCATGTGGTTCTCCCCTCTTCCCTTTCTCCATCACCTCTGTCCTCTGTTCCATTAATCCCCCACCCTGGGTCCTCCTTCTAACTCCTTCGCTTTGCCCACATCTTGCCTTCCTCACTCATTGGCTGCGTGCCTCTCGCACCTCAAATCACCGGCTCCTCCAAAACATCCCCCTGAGTAGCTCCGCCCTCTCACAACACCAGCCTCCTTTGCCTCCGTTATCTCGAATCAGCTCCGCAGTACCCAGCACGCACCCGACTTCCCACCCGAAATGTCGCCGTGGATGCTCCAGAGGATAATTGGCCACTTGACGATAATTCTCAGTGTCTAATGTTGCATGGTGACTGTTTGGCTGTTCGGAGAACCTGCTGCTGACAGCTGCTTTGTGGGCGGAGAATGCCTGCCGTCCGTCTCCCCGTCAGCCGTGCCAGTCTCCCCTGGTGGCTCGGGTTTTCCCAAATCACTCCTGGCTGCCATGTGTCATGCGTGCCCAGTCTCCATTAGGATCACATATCCGGCCACCGTCACCTGTCATTAAGTCACCTCGCCCCAAACCGGCAGGAGTGGCCAGAAGTGCATCGTTTTCTCTTTTTGTATTGCGTGTGCGTGTGTGTGTGTGTGTGTGTGTGTGTGTCTCTGTCTGTCTGTGTATATGATCTACATCACAGGCTTTCCTCATGGCTCCTGGGAGATTTCAGTGTAAGCTGGTCCAAATACAACATTAGCATCGTAAGCTTATTTATTTAATTACATATTTTTTTTAGTGAATGTCAGAGAGTTTTATCTGCATCTTCCCACCAAAGCTTTACCGGGATCTGGAATTCACCGCGTGGTAATACCCTGTCATCTGTGTGCTTAAAAAAAAATCTTAATTTATCTGGGAACTGGTCTGATTTATTTCTTAAGCGTGGTGCCAATGGTGTGGCGGCAGGAGAGAGCTGATATCCATCATGAGGGGGTCCACGCTAAATAAATTCGATATGATTGGCTGCTATAAATCAACTTGGCAGCATATTTCTGAAGCCAACGGCCTGAAGATTGGGGGGGCGGGGGGGGGGTGGGTGTTGAGAGAAGATATTGACGATATCTGTATTTGTATCTGTGCCTGATGCTAAATGTATCTGTATGCTTATTCGGATGGATATATATATATATATATATATATATATATATATATATATATATATATATAACAAATCCAATGGTAACAAAGTTTCGGGAGGGTGGCTGTTAAACTTCCCCGAAGCAACTTATCAGACCCGAGCAGAGTGCATAAATCCAACAAATGTTGTCAGCCTTCCTTCAGCTGTGTAAAGCATCGCACCTCCTCCCAGTCTCCAGACGGAGAATCAGAAGCCTCATCCTTTCCTGTCAGCCAAGTGCAGGTCCCCTTAGTGGATTCCAAGCCAAAGAATCTACTACCATTCACAATAGCAATTCCTGCTACCCCAGCAACCAAAATATCTAAGCCTAAAAAAAGTATCCATGCCCATTGGGGTTTGAGAAGAACACTTCAAATTCATTGTCTTATTAAATGAAAACATCTACTGCAGAAATATAATGACACATTTTATATTATAAAAAGTTCTTTATAAGCCCTGGCACTGTAATTTAATTGTGGATATTTTCTTGCTGCACTGAACTTCAGCACAACTTGAAATTTCTTTGACACTTAACATTCTGAGGATGATTAATTACCCAGGTGACGTAAATCTAAATTTCGTATTGCTAGTTAGATTATTATCTGTGTTGTAAAGTACAAGGTGCTGTAAAAAAAATAAAAAGTAACACTGTACTTAAGGCTAGAAAAAGGCTCTAGGGCATTGGTATGAAACAGAGCAGGAATATCAGTTGGGAAGTCAACCAATCAACATGAAACATGGCACGCCTGCACGAGGTCATGTCAGGAAATTGTGGATTTTTTTTAAGTGAAACTATTTGGGAGAGATCAATTCGTTGTCTGTGTGACACAGATAACAGATTGTCATGAAAGACTTACCTGCAAGTAATTTAATGCAGACTGATAAAACTTTATTAATTATGATTAATAATGAATTATATCCATGTCTTTTAAAACAGAAGTGTGATTTTTAGGCAAGGCAAACGATATTGATTACTCACTGAGTGTTTCAGTTTGATATCTACAGATCAACTATTTCTGCATCATGCGGAAGAGCATTATGGCAACTTAAAGGGGAAAAAGAAACATAGAGCATTGAGACTGAAGTCAAAAGTTTTGTGATTACAGTCAAAATAAACTTTTGTGATTACAGTAGTAAGTTTTCAGGTAAATGTTGAGTTCTACAGATAACTTCTCCCAAAGTAGAGGTTTCCAAGATGTTTTGCAGAATTTGTCAATAAAAATAGCATGAAAAATATCCCATTTTAACCTTCACTGCAACCGATCGATCGCGATTAATCTACCGACCCTCCCCAGTCAGGACTAGCTCGGTAGCTGGTGTTGTAATAAAGGTTGGAGACCACTAATATACCCCTAGTGGGGGTTGCCAGTGTCTGGCACTGTCATTGTTGGGAGCCCATGTCCTAGCAGACGTCAACCTTCATTTCCTGTGGAACGAACCCAGTAAGCAGCTGAATGTGAGGTGTCTTTGTTGTCGTTCTGTAAGACACTTCGCCTCCTACAGGCAGATCACAGTCACTGACAGGTTTCTACCGTTTAACTTTGAACTTTTTCCACGAAAGTTTATTTCTACTTTAATCTGGCAATTTCGTTTTGACTTTAATCTTAAAACGTTTTCGTCCTGCAGAGATGAATTGGAAGTGTAGACTGGTGCTAGCTGTACTGGGAGAGTAAGCCAGTGCGTGGACTTTTAGTTGGACTTCCTTCATCAGCTGTTACCGACTGTAGATCCGTGCACTTTAAACCATATCGGTGTCCTCATTGGATCTTTTTGGCTATAAGTTAATGTCTGTGTCATAAAATGTAATGCCCCTATTATGTTTAAAAGTCTTAGTATTTAAATTCTATTTATTTATTACTACGACCAACAATGACATTTCAGCTCCATGTATCATATATCTGAAGCTGGCGATAGAAGATAATTTGATTTTGGCCTCTTTCTCCACCTTCTACACCTACCCTACCTCCCAGAACCCCAAGGACTGCAGTAAGGCCCGGAAGTTGGTCTGCAACATCAACAAGGGCTGTGGCTATGGCTGCCAGCTGCACCACGTGGTCTACTGCTTCATGATCGCCTACGGCACGCAGCGCACCCTCATCTTGGAGTCGCAGAACTGGCGCTACGCCACCGGCGGCTGGGAGACCGTGTTCCGGCCCGCCAGCGACACCTGCATGGACCGCAGCGGCACCTCCACAGGGCACTGGTCAGGTCAGTGGTCACTGGCCAAAACCCCAGACGATAAATCGGTGCTCTTTGGTGCCCTGCCGTGTCAGTGCCGGAGATGCACTTACACAGTTCATTCTGGAGACACTGTTATCCAGGGGAACTCCAGTCATGGTTATGGATCGCAGCTCTTCATATACCTGGGTATTTATGGGAATGTACCCAGAAATACCTTTAGTCCCTTCGATTACAGCCGCTATGGTACAGTGCAAAGAAGCTTCAGTCTTGTCATTGTGTGTTTTTTTTTTTTTTTTTTAAATAATGGGTATACATTTGGTGGGGGCATTACCAAAGTAATCAAAGCCCTCTCCCCGAACACTCTTTGAAATTGTTTTTTATTCCTCTGGACCCCTGAATGAACAATTTTCCTCCCTCAGCCAAGGAGGGACAGGCTGTAACTGAGAGGAACATTCAGGGTATATGCTCTCTCTCTCTCTCATTTTCACTGTCATTCGCTCTTTCTGCTGTGAATTGGAAAAGGGGGGTAGTTACTGGGTTACTAAACACCAAAACCAGAACAAGACATAAGTCTGTAAATTCGTAAATATGAATGTCAGTGTCATAATGCAGCGTTTCCTAACCCAGAAGTTGAAATGTGGACTGTCTGGGAGGGAGCAAAAATGTGGACTGTCTGGGAGGGAGCAAAAATGTGGACTGTCTGGGGTCCCTAAGGACTGGCTTGAGAAACACTGTCATAATGAATGCTTTGCAAAGAAGAAACTTTGTGCTTGGTCAGCATAGTTCAGACGCAGATATTTAAAAAAAATCCCATGTAGTTCTTACCTGCCGTCCTTTAAAATATGTAGCATATTTCATTTATTTGAAGAAATGTTCTTAAATATTTGATGGCTTGCATAATTCATATTCTGTGCATATGCAGGTGAGCGCAAACACGCAGTCACAAACTTCCCTGAACCTTTCATTTCCATATCCGAGAGTCTTTAAGACCAGACCCTATTATGTCTTTCTCTTCTACTGCTCTGATGGGGAGTCTATCATCCATACTCTGCCTGGGAAGTCATTTAATAAAACATTTTTTTCTTCTCTTTGCTCTTCTTATTAGCTCCAGTGAAAAATAAAATGTAAAAGCCTCTTTCCTAATGAGACCTCGAGTCAGAAAAGGAATGTTTTCTTCCAAGGGATTATAAAAATGGAAAAAATGGATTGCACAGATTTAGCTAAACAAAATTATACCTACGAGACATCAGCATAGCGTTTACTGGTTTGCTACAGAGTAACTAATGCACAAATGACTGAAAACAGTTACCTCACAGTAATAAACTCCTAGCTGGAGGAAGTGCAGCATGCTAACAGCAGGACATGAAATGTTGTGAGTAAGGAAAGCTAGCTAGTAGCAAAGGAGGCTACAAGAAGCCAGTGGCAGAATTATGCAGTGTCGTTAAATTCAATTCTATGGCGCAAATGGCAACGCTGAAGTGATGTATGATGTATTTAAGGCTAATCAGGTGAGCCAGAAGACCACCATTTGTGACACATGAAAACAGATTTATGACCTTCCTCTCCAGGGGAAGATAATGACCGGGATGTTCAAGTGGTGGAGCTTCCCATTGTGGACAGCCTGCACCCCCGGCCCCCCTACCTGCCCCTGGCCATCCCCGAAGACCTGGCCGACCGCTTGCACCGCCTCCATGGCGACCCGTCCGTCTGGTGGGTTTCGCAGTTTGTCAAGTACCTGGTCCGGCCGCAGGCCTGGCTGGAAAAGGAGATCCAGGAGGCCACCACCAAGCTGGGCTTTAAGCACCCCATCATTGGGTCAGTGTCGCCTGAATTCCTCTCCCTTTCCCCCTCCTCCCTCTCTTCCATTCTCTTATCTCCTAGCCTTGTGCTAGTAGCCTTGTGCTAGTAGCCTTGTGCTAGTAGCCTTGTGCTAGTAGCCTTGTGCTAGTAGCCTTGTGCTAATCTTTTAGCTGGTCCCCACGCATAACACAAATAAGATGCTTTCCCCATGCGCTTCCTTGATGAAACTTTAGCAGGTCGCCGCAGCGCTTCACACGGGGAGGAATCGGGGAACGGGGCTGGCCGGAAAGCCGAGCGCACTGTCAAAGTAGCTGCACGTGTATCACCACGGAAACAGAGGCCCCATCTCTCGCACGTGTGCATGGGTATCTGTTATCTGCACTCAGCAGGAGATACCCACCGAGAGCCCTCTTTGAAAATGATTTAAAAAAACAACAAAAAACCAAAAAAGATTGAATGGACATGCAGTGGGCCGTCCTGTGACCTCATTGGCCTCTGTCTATATGCACATACACAGTTTATTGTTTCTGGGGCCCTATTGAAAAAGAAACATTGGGACCTCCCTCGATGTTTCAAAAAACTAAATAAATAGCTATCAAGTAGAATCAGAAGATCATAACTAGGTAGCCGGTTAGTAGAACACCCTATTTCAGCATCTCCTAAATAAGGAACATGGTTATTTAATAGGAAGTGTAGTGAGTGTTTGTGGCCAACAGGGGGCCTCACACGAATGTGTGTTTTGATGCACTGCAGAGTACACGTGCGGCGGACGGATAAGGTGGGGACCGAGGCCGCTTTCCACTCCATCGAGGAGTACATGGTGCACGTGGAGGACCAGTTTGAGAGCCTTGCACTCCGAATGCCCGTGGACAAGAGGCGCGTATACCTGGCTACAGACGACCCCTCGCTGCTTCAGGAGGCCCGTACCAAGTACGTAGCATTTGTGTGCTGGTGCGGAGCGAGGCCCTTAACCGCCAGTCGCTCTAGGCACTGACTGACCCTGCTTTGTCAAAAATGTATGTTGCCTTGGATAAAAGGATATGGATAAAATTCATGTAATTGTGTGCATCTGCATGCTTCCCAGTCATGTCATGTCTGCATGTCCCATATAGGTACCCGGATTATGAGTTCATTAGTGACAACTCCATCTCATGGTCTGCCGGCCTCCACAACCGCTACACGGAGAATTCCCTGAGGGGCGTCATTTTGGACATACACTTCCTGTCCCAGACCAACTTCCTGGTCTGTACCTTCTCCTCACAGGTAAGCACACCTGATAGCAGGGGTGGGGGGAGGAAAATGAAGTCGATGAAACTGACATCTGCTTTACGTTATTTGTTCAGAGCGTCTCTGCAGAATAAAACATCCATAATAAAACGATAAAGCCACATATTCCATAAGGTTATTATGTCACCGGGATACTCAGCATGACGTGCGGGGCTGCTTCAGACATCCTGTATTCCAGCCTTGTCCTGGTTCTTGAGATTCCCCATGTCTCTTCTGATGAATCCTCCGATTGCCCCCCCCCACCCCACCCCACCACCCCACCACCACCCGCAGGTTTGTCGCGTGGCCTACGAGATCATGCAGACGTTGCACCCCGATGCCTCCGGCAACTTCCACTCGCTCGACGACATCTACTATTTCGGGGGACAGAACGCGCACAACCAGATAGCGGTGCACCCACACCAGCCACGCGGTCCCGACGACCTGGCGCTGGAGCCCGGCGACGTCATTGGCGTGGCCGGCAACCACTGGGACGGCTACTCCAAGGGAATCAACCGGAAGACGGGCCGCATTGGCCTCTACCCCTCCTATAAAGTGAAGGAAAAAATCGAGACGGTCAAGTACCCCACATACCCCGAGGCTGATAAGCTGCTACACTTCTAGGAAGCCTGAAGTAGGACTCTGCACACATAAGAGAAGAGAAACTTTTAACCGAGGAAAGAGACTGCACTGCGTGTGAGTGTGAGTCTACATCTGTGTGTGTGAGAGTGTGAGAGTGTTGGAAGGGTGTCTCACTACCGCACCCAGGGCTGTTCCCTCACTCCTCGTCTCCTCTTCCTGGATCTGGTCCTCGCCAGCAATGACACCGGGGTCATAAAAGAATTAGGTGAACTAAAGAATCGTTAAGAACACGGAAAAGAAGAGGGAGTCGCCTGACCTCCTGTTTAATGAAGGGATTGCTATCGCAAATGTTTTATTTAAAAACAAAAAAAGCCAGCCACACTGATGGGAGAGAATAGGAAAAAAAACTTAATGCTACCAATTGGAAGATGATTTTTATTTCCATGTGCTGTTTTTTCGCCCTTATACCCATTGACTGAATCTTCGTCTCAAGCCACGCCTTCTCTTCCTCCCCACACTGCGAGCATTTCACCTAGTGTGTCTCTACACTTGCTATTAATTTATATAAAGTTGTGCTTTTAATAAGTGAATTTATTTTTATTTTCTGGGTCAGGTGCTTGTGTGCACTGGTGTGCGTGTGCGCGTGCATGTGTGTGCGCGTGTGTGTGCGTGCGTGTGTGTGTGTGCGTGCGCGTGCGTGCGTGTCTGCATGCGTGCGTGTGTGAGGACGGCTGCATCTGTGCATGCAAGAGTAAGTCCAACTACGGTGCCTAAAAAAAGTAAATGGCTTCTCTGTTTCTTTTCTTAACTATATATTTTTTTGCGCTCAGTGTGAAAGCAACGTCGACACTGGACAGTAACTTACAAATCCTCAACATAATGGCACATCCTCAGCCAGCTAGTGTCTGGGCATCCAGTGTGATTGGACCCCGCAGAAATGGTTTTGTCTTTGTTCATTTTTTTAAATTTATTTTTAATCTTTTAACATTGGTATGATGTTAAAATTGGAACCAACATTTAAAACAGTTATAACAAAAATAATAATTGTCATGACCGGTTTTAGCCAATCATAAAGAGATTTTCATATTTTAAGTTCCTGGTCATTGTCTTTGATAATCAATCAAATAAATCTGAGGAACCAAGTCAGGGCTGTGTTGTTTTAATGAGGCACGTTACACACCATCAATCGTTCCATTCCCTTAGTCTGCACCCCTGAAAATCCCACCCCCACACCCCATAATAATATGAGCATTTGAACATTTTAATCACCCAGTTAAAAAGAATAATAATAATAATAATTTTAATGTTAGATTTGATTCTCAGAATGAAACATTCAGATAGAAAGAATCGTTATTTCAGTCGGTCCACGCATCCTTAATATAGAACTACAGGTAAGAACTGCAGTTGCATTATGCCAGGTGCCAAACAGACCTACGCGCCACATCTGCCTTGCGAAAACCGCAACTCTCTCTTACCACCCGTCACAATATTTGATTATGATCCTGCTGTGTGATGTCAGGCCGTCTCAATCCGGCTAGCACTGTCGGCGTGTCACCATTTAAAGTGAGCGGCGTTTACTGCGGCGTTGTTTGGAATTACAAGATGAAGTGCTAACAATGAGAATCGCTTACATTCCGGAACACGCGAGATGGAACGCGAACCCGCTATTTCCTTCCTCAACCGTCAAGAAGAATAAGCTAATTAAGCCTGTCATGGCAGATACAAAATTATACTTCAAAACCTACCTTCGTAACACTCAACCCCCCCACCCCACCCCACCGTAAGCCATCTCAAAAATTTTAACACAGCCAACGGTGCTTAATAAACACACAAGTCAACCGGGGGTCACTTTAATTAAAGCATAGTGCAAGGCAGAGGCCCACGCCTTTAATAGTCACTTAAAGGGAATGTCGGTTCAGCCAATTGTTCTTTTGATTGGACAGCAAAGCGGTGTTTCCCAGTGGAGGAAAGCTGGCTGTCTCAGCTCCATACGCGAACGTTGCCTTTCTGTCCATTAACAATCAGGCCTCAGCACTAGGATGAGCCTGAAATGTCTGCAGGCTGCTGCTCATCTAACAGTCGCTAACATTTGCTGGTTCTGTCTCATAGCTCGGGGCCCCATAGCTCGGGGCCCCATAGCTCAGGGCCCCATAGCTCAGGGCCCCATAGCTCACTCGCCACATTGTGACAGAAGCAGTGCTTGAACCACAATTCAGTTCTCATCCATGTTCCGTCCACAAGGCTAGGAGCTGAAAGTGAGCTTCTATCCAACATCCAACATGCAGGACAGCTGTATAATTAGTTCTGCATCTGGACAATTCAGGATGGATATTTACAATCCTAGCATACATCACAACATTTAAATGTGTTCTATATGGCAGTGAAAATTCAAACTTTTTTTTGATAGCCCCCCCTATGGGCTGATATATTTGTCCAGAACCCCCCCCCCCCCCACCCCGACAGCTCCACCACGACAGACACACACTGACCTCAAATAAACTTTTTAATTTTGTTTCATGATTAATTTCATTATTTAAATTTTTTAGCATCATATAATGAGTTCATATTATTGTTAATAAGGTTACAATTTCGAAATTGGTCTGCCCCCCCACACAGGAGTTGGGAGGGAGCAGAAATGTGTTTAGCAGGGAGTTGGGAGGGAGCAAAAACATGAGGGTCCCCGAGGACCGGGTTGGGAAAGATGATGCTCACCGCAGGTGCGGAAATTTCCCCGACTTGGGGGGGAAAGGAAACGCATTACATAAAAAGCTTAACACTGACAGTGATATTCAGATATTCAGACTGTTCAAAAGTCTTAGGCAGTAGAAGAAAATGTTTAAAGCTGTTTATCTGTGCAGTATATATTATTAAGTATATCTTTTCTCAAATATATTCCCAAATATTCCCACAATTTAACATTGACATTAGAACATACACCAATCACCATACTACCAAACTAACCCTGACCTGTTGAGGCATGGACTCCACAAGACCTCTGAAGGTGTCCTGTGGTGTCTGGCACCAAGACGTTAGCAGCAGATCCTTTAAGTCCTGTAAGTTGCGAGGTGGAGCCTCCATGGATCGGACTTGATTGTCCTGCACATCCCACAGATGCTAAATTGGAGTGAGATTTGTGGAATTTAGAAGTCAAGTGAACACCTTGAACTCCTTTTCATGTTCCTCGAACCAGTCCGGAACAATTTCTGCAGTGTGACAGGGTGCATTATCCTGCTGAAAGAGGTCACTGCCATCGGGGAATACCACTGCCATGAAGATGCTAGATGAAAATCACTTTGGTTCCCAAACCTCTCCTCAGGGGCACCTCAGCCATTTCCTGTATTTGTTAAATTTCACCACCAGCTCAGTTAATTTAAGGCATTGATTAGCCAGACAAGGTGTGGTAGTGGTTGAGTCAAAAAATACATTTTATGTATTAAGACCCAGGACACGCTGGAGAGATTATGTCTCTCAACTGACCTGGGAACTCCTTGGTTTTCCTTGGAGTTGCTGGAGGAGGTGGCTGGTGAGAGGGAGGTGTGGGCATCCCTGCTTAGATTGCTGCTCCTGCGACCCAACCCCAGATAGGATGGATGGATGGATGGATGAATGGATGGTATTAAGTGGTTGTTGCAAATACTGCAGTAATTTTAGGAGAAATTTTGACTAAGCTGGCAGACTTTGACAGATAAAATATAGCTTTACACCAACATGAAGATCATTTGAACATCATTTCCTTTGCTACCAAAGACTTTTGCACAGTATTGTATAAATTAGGTTTTCTCTAGATTTAAATATTGAGGGTGAGGTGGAAGTGCATAAATACACAGTCCTAGCTGAGTGTTTTATTGACAGCATGTTTATTCATTTACTACAGTAATAACAAGGCAACCTCCATTCTGCCATTGGAGGGCACGTTTCAGTGCGCTGTCTGTGCCTTGTTTGCTGGGATTCCAGCGGAGAGGCAGGGGAACAGGTGTGATATTGTCACCTGTAAAGTGTGAGAAAGGAAACTACAAACGCCAGGAATAATGAAGCCGGGCGGGGCTAAGGTTAGGTTTAGGGTTAGGTTTAGGGTTAGGGGGGGTTCTACTCTGGGTTCTATTCTTTCCTTCAGCAGTAGCTGTAGCATTGTTATTAAAAGCTGTGATCATGAACTCGCCCATTGTTACGGCAGCTGTGTTGAGCTATGGTAATAATAAGCTCAACACTACTTTTATGGAAGTGGGTTCCTGGCTCGTAGAAATTTCACAACACCGGCACATTGATCTCGGCTCAATAAAAATCCATTTTCCTACTGTTTCTGCATGACATCTTGGGCTCATGAGAGTGTTGACGGTGAAATATGTTGAAGCTGCAGCGAAGACGTTAGAGTATTGGGTTCATAACCCATAGGCTGAGCTATAGTACACATGAGTGGGTTATTTAACTAGACTTGCTCCGTATCTCTGCATAGAGTTATAAAACTGTTTTTGGATAAAAAACATCAGCTAAGCAACTTAATGTGCGACCAGCTGTTGTGAAGAAACACATCTGGTATAACCTTGTAATTAGTTTTGACATATAAACGAATTCCTTCTTGGCTTATTTAAATTGATCTATGCCCTTTGTGCTAGCTGTCTTGGCAATGAACAAGAAAAATAATTTTTAACTGCTGCACTAATATCTTACTCTGCTTTGAATTCTTTTTTCTTGTTTTTAATGTCCACCAAGAATAAGACAACGGTTTGTCCATATCGCCCTTTTGACCACAGCACCCTTCTGTCTGCGACATCATCTGGATACTAGACTGGAAACTTGACCAGTTCGTCATACACCGTTGATATTACCAGTTCATCTATGACCTCACTATTCACCAAATGACATCATCTCTTAAGTAAATGTTGCCGGGGGTAACCTCTTTCTCATCAGCGCCACTATTTTCTTTTCTGCTGCACATTGGCCTGGTCAGAGCTACAGACTCCAGACCTTCTGCCGGTTCACCATTCTGTCATGAGCGTGACTGTCCTCTCAGCAATGCCCACACTAACTTCCTCTTCCTCTCTCTCCTGTGAAGCCCTGCCCAGGGTGTCCTGCATAATGATGCTCATTAGTGCCCTCCTCCTGCCAGATCTGATAGCGGGTGATTTAGAGCCACGCTCATCGTCACAGCCAGAGAGAAATTGCAGAGCTGTTCTTATCACCACGGACGCCATATGTCCACACTTTTACATAAAACTTCCTCTTCTGGCCCATCCATCTTCTGCTCTGGCACCCGGTGGAAATGGCTGTTGTGTTATACATGCTGCCCTTAGGGGTCCGTGACGTTACCAGTTTTATTGAATTCTTCAGCAGTAACTGTTGCAGCCTGCCATACTTTTTTGTTCCTATCACATTTTGCTATCTTTGCATCCATGGCAAAATTTGTAGGGCTTAAAATGTTGTTAAACCAACATTTTAGGCCAGTATGCAGTCGGTCAAGTTGTGCTCCCAAAAATGGATGTTTCAACTCTCCACCACTTAATAATAACATTACTAGGTGTGGGCCAACAGTCATCCAGCAGTATTTCAGGAATTGCATGTCGACCTTTTTCATGGTTTATTAATGTATATGTATTATTTATCTTGTTTCAACTGGCAGAAGTTAATTTTGATGCATGTGAATGTAATTTGATATTACAGCTGATGGCTCACATGAAATCAAAGATAAGGATTTTAAAAGGTGGGGTGAAGTATCATGGACCTATCTGATTTCAAACCCTCCGGATATGTGTCACATAACACATTCACAGATTCGACAGGGCCAATTGAGTATCACATACATTATATTTAATAAGTATGCAAAAAATATATATATGCAGAAAATGTCATTTGGTTACATTTTCTGTGCTTCCAGTCATCATCCAGTCAATTCCAGTAGGACCACGGCAGACCTGTGCCCTATCCACGGCAGCATATATAAGACGCACAGCAAATGAGTCTAATTGCATGTCACTGAACTGTGGGAGGCCACCCCTGTGACACTGGGAGAGCTTGCAAACTCCACACACGCAGAGTGGGATCAAGTCACCCAGGGCTAAAGGTTCAAGGTAACGCTGCTCTCCACTGAGCTGCTGTGCCAACCCTTTTTAAGCAAATAATTATTTTAATTTTTTTTAAACACTTTTACCCATTTAGGCAATTCATAAGAAATTATTCAATTAAATAGAATGCCTTTCCTGCCTGGCAATTATGTAAGTTCATAATTGTTGATATGCTTACTGTCGATGAATCATTGCCAAGGAAACTATTGAATCGAGAGTTCTATGTTCTATTTACTGTAATTTGAAAACTTTTCAATTCTATTTAAAAACACTCACAGTTACAGCCCAACCTGAAATGACAGAAATAGTTCAATTGGGGAAATAATTAGTTCGATTTAGTGCTTAAGAGCTCCTCTGGAATGAACACCTATTCATCACCAGACTGCTAATACCAGGACTGGACCCCTGTGATTCTCAGCGGCAGGGCTCACAGAACGTGTCATTTTTCTGGCCAAATAACTCCACTCTCAGCCGTCTCTGCCGGATCACAGTGGGATTAGAGAGGGTAAAACAGTACAGGTAGTCTTTCAAACATTAGCTCATAAAAAAAATCCATGTCCTGTGGTAATATTTTGAATCTTCCAGGAAATAAATATTATGTTGGATGAATCAAATGTACTATTCACCTGAAGATACCATTTTCCAGCAATGTTGTCATTTTTTGCTACATATTAAAACTTTCAGAGGCAATGATTAGAATATCTGAGCATTTGTGTTGTCATGGTTTGATCCATCCTGATTTAAAATGTATGAATGATAAAATTACCTACAAATACAATTCCTCCCAGAAGCCTAGTTCTTTGTAAGACATTGGGAAAGCTTTGCAGTAACACCCAAGTTTACAGTTTAGACTTTCTAGAACATCTGTCAGAAATTATTTTTATTTTTATTTTTTCTCCACACATTTCTAGAACAATCTACAGCCATCATGTTGCTAGCTGGGACAACCCCTGAGCTAGCTGCTGTTCTCTTGTGTATCTAAATCGTGTTTAAATCCTGGTATTATAGCCAGACGCTGAGAGAGGTGCTAAAGTTACTTTTCATTTCTCGGCTATAATTGTAGAGTCATTGTTGGACATTTGAATAAATGAATGATGGACTCTGAGCCGGAAAAGGACACGCTATGTCCGATAAGCAGGCCATGGCGCCCAAGCAATGGGCTATTTTTGTAATAAAGCAGTGTGAGACTCTCTTTGCTTTAATTAACTGAGATACTGAGGTTAATTAGTTGCTTTATTCCCAGAGTCTTTCAGAAAATTATAACTTTGCCAGGTTAAAACTGAGACTTTGTCCAACTGTATTTTCTATACAGTGCCTAAGTGCTTTTAGAATATTTAAAAATAATACTGATATGACCCCTCCCCATGGGTGTCACAGTGGCTCAGTGGGTTTGTCATGTTGTTTCATAGCTCCTGGGTTGGGGGGGGGGGGTTAGTTTCTCCTACTGTGTGTATGTGCAAATGTGGATTAGGTTTGTATTACATAGTGGGGGCCAAATGTCCCCCCATAATGTAATAAAAACCTGCTTCTTGATGTTGTGGGGACCATTTTTCAGGTCCCCACAAAGATCCGTGATTACAATCAAAAAAGTAAAAATGCCAAAAGTCTTGTATTTTGTTTGGTTACTTAAGGGTTAGGGTTAGGGCAGGGTAGGGGTTAAGGTCGTCATGCTGGGATTAGAGTTTTCCTCATAGAAATGAACGGAGAGTCCCCGCAAAGATATACTTACAAACAAACCTACATCCTGCATTCCAAAGGGTAGATTAATTGGTGAGTCTAAATTGCCTGTAGTTTTTGAATGTGTGTGCTCTGTGATGGCATCCCACCCAGAGTATACCCCTGCCCTGTGCCCTGTGATGGACTGGCATCCCACCCAGAGTATACCCCTGCCATGTGATAGACTGGCATCCCACCCAGAGTATACCCCTGCCCTGTGCCCTGTGATGGACTGGCATCCCACCCAGAGTATACCCCTGCCCTGTGCCCTGTGATGGACTGGCATCCCACCCAGAGTATACCCCTGCCCTGTGATGGACTGGCATCCCACCCAGAGTATACCCCTGCCCTGTGCCCTGTGATGGACTGGCATCCCACCCAGAGTATACCCCTGCCCTGTGCCCTGTGATGGACTGGCATCCCACCCAGAGTATACCCCTGCCCTGTGATGGATTGGCATCCCACCCAGAGTATACCCCTGCCCTGTGCCCTGTGATGGACTGGCATCCCACCCAGAGTATACCCCTGCCCTGTGATGGACTGGCATCCCACCCAGAGTATACCCCTGCCCTGTGCCCTGTGATGGACTGGCATCCCACCCAGAGTATACCCCTGCCCTGTGCCCTGTGATGGACTGGCATCCCACCCAGAGTAAACCCCTGCCCTGTGATGGACTGGCATCCCACCCAGAGTATACCCCTGCTCTGTGATGGACTGGCATCCCACCCAGAGTATACCCCTGCTCTGTGATGGACTGGCATCCCACCCAGAGTATACCCCTGCCCTGTGATGGACTGGCATCCCACCCAGAGTATACCCCTGCTCTGTGATGGACTGGCATCCCACCCAGAGTATACCCCTGCCCTGTGATGGACTGGCATCCCACCCAGAGTATACCCCTGCCCTGTGATGGAGTGGCATCCCACCCAGAGTATACCCCTGCCCTGTGATGGACTGGCATCCCACCCAGAGTAAACCCCTGCCCTGTGATGGACTGGCATCCCACCCAGAGTATACCCCTGCCCTGTGCCCTGTGATGGACTGGCATCCCACCCAGAGTATACCCCTGCCCTGTGCCCTGTGATGGACTGGCATCCCACCCAGAGTATACCCCTGCCCTGTGATGGACTGGCATCCCACCCAGAGTATACCCCTGCCCTGTGATGGACTGGCATCCCACCCAGAGTATACCCCTGCCCTGTGCCCTGTGATGGACTGGCATCCCACCCAGAGTATACCCCTGCCCTGTGCCCTGTGATGGACTGGCATCCCACCCAGAGTATACCCCTGCCCTGTGCCCTGTGATGGACTGGCATCCCACCCAGAGTATACCCCTGCCCTGTGCCCTGTGATGGACTGGCATCCCACCCAGAGTATACCCCTGCCCTGTGCCCTGTGATGGACTGGCATCCCACCCAGAGTATACCCCTGCCCTGTGATGGACTGGCATCCCACCCAGAGTATACCCCTGCCCTGTGCCCTGTGATGGACTGGCATCCCACCCAGAGTATACCCCTGCCCTGTGCCCTGTGATGGACTGGCATCCCACCCAGAGTATACCCCTGCCCTGTGATGGACTGGCATCCCACCCAGAATATACCCCTGCTCTGTGATGGACTGGCATCCCACCCAGAGTATACCCCTGCTCTGTGATGGACTGGCATCCCACCCAGAGTATACCCCTGCCCTGTGATGGACTGGCATCCCACCCAGAGTACACCCCTGCTCTGTGATGGACTGGCATCCCACCCAGAGTATACCCCTGCCCTGTGATGGACTGGCATCCCACCCAGAGTATACCCCTGCTCTGTGATGGAGTGGCATCCCACCCAGAGTATACCCCTGCCCTGTGATGGACTGGCATCCCACCCAGAGTAAACCCCTGCCCTGTGATGGACTGGCATCCCACCCAGAGTATACCCCTGCCCTGTGCCCTGTGGTGGACTGGCATCCCACCCAGAGTATACCCCTGCCCTGTGCCCTGTGGTGGACTGGCATCCCACCCAGAGTATACCCCTGCCCTGTGCCCTGTGATGGACTGGCATCCCACCCAGAGTATACCCCTGCCCTGTGATGGACTGGCATCCCACCCAGAGTATACCCCTGCCCTGTGATGGACTGGCATCCCAACCAGAGTATACCCCTGCCCTGTGATGGACTGGCATCCCAACCAGAGTATACCCCTGCCCTGTGATGGATTGGCATCCCACCCAGAGTATACCCCTGCCCTGTGATGGACTGGCATCCCAACCAGAGTATACCCCTGCCCTGTGATGGACTGGCATCCCACCCAGAGTATACCCCTGCCCTGTGCCCTGTGATGGACTGGCATCCCACCCAGAGTATACCCCTGCCCTGTGCCCTGTGATGGACTGGCATCCCACCCAGAGTATACCCCTGCCCTGTGCCCTGTGATGGACTGGCATCCCACCCAGAGTATACCCCTGCCCTGTGCCCTGTGATGGACTGGCATCCCACCCAGAGTATACCCCTGCCCTGTGATGGACTGGAATCCCACCCAGAGTATACCCCTGCCCTGTGATGGACTGGCATCCCACCCAGAGTATACCCCTGCCCTGTGATGGACTGGCATCCCAACCAGAGTATACCCCTGCCCTGTGATGGACTGGCATCCCACCCAGAGTATACCCCTGCCCTGTGATGGACTGGCATCCCAACCAGAGTATACCCCTGCTTTGCCCACTGCTGCTTACGAGAGGCTCCAGCTTCCCTGGCACCCGTTCCAGGATAATCGGCTGGAAGATGGATAGCTGAATCCCTTTGTTTCACTATTTCATCAGTCACTTCTCACACATGATTCCCTGCAGACTGTAAACAATTCAGAAAAGCTGGTGTCTTGTACATAAAGTATAACTGTTAAAGGTCTTGATCAAGTGTCTTAATAATATGCTTAATAAGTGTGGCTCGTTCTATATGTGAGTGACACGATTACAATGAGAGAGAACGGGAACCTGGGTGACATCATTTTTTAAATATAAGCATTTCCTTCTCCCACACCTCTGTGTCCCACATACTTACTGCTCCTTTATACATCCAGTAAGATTCAAATGTGTGAATCTAAATTTTACTTACTGGCTTAATCTTTTTGTCTGGTTATTGTTTTATTATCAGTATTGTATAAGAGGTAAAATATATACTGTAATGAGAGAGGAAAAAATGTCTGCCAGAAGTGTTTCAGTGTGATCTGTGTGTTGGTGAAAGGTGCACTGTCATGTCCTGACCATCCAGCTGATACTCCTGTCTCCTCCCTGGTGCCGCTATAATAAGCCACGCCTCTTACTCGTTTGTCTTACCTCTCGTTTTTGCCTTCATGTTAATCACTCCAGCAGCCTCTCAGTAGCTCCCTAATTAATCATGTATTTAAGTGCTTCCCAGTCCTGTGTTTCCCAGTCCGGTCACTGACATCAAACCTTCTTGTTGCCTGTGCCCTCCCTTGTTCCAGTCCTCCCTTTTGATCCCTCGCAATCCCAGTTATTCCAGCCTTTGATTATTAAGTTTAATACAACCACTTTTATTTCACCACCACATCTGCTCCCGATTCCTTCGTCCCTTCTGTTGTCACATACACTAGAAAAGCACGAACTGGACTTGACAGCTTCTTGTTATTGATCTACCTATCATTGCAATTAGTTTGCAAAAAAAATAAATTCCAAAACTGAACCACTGCAACCAAAAACATACATACTGAAAACCTTGCTGTAGTATTTTGCAGGGTAACATTTTTCTGTTGTTATATGACTTTGTTTTTTTTTTAAGGTTCCCAGATAACAGAATGAGAAATTGTGGGTTTTATTGGTAAGTTTTGATCTAATATCATGCATGTGATGGTTGGGCATTCACCATGTGATCTAGGAGACTTCAGTCACCTGACAGTTATTTCACTGTGCAATTATTCACTATGATTCAGGGCTCAGCAACACTGAAGCAAAATGAAGCCATATTCCATCTTCATGCTTCCACTATCTGCCTGATAATGAATATTTTTTTCTTTTTTCCCATTTTCTTCCCTCTGGGGAGTGATGGAGAAACTCTGGAATATTCCTGGGCATAGCCTATTTACCTGGACTTGTGTCTGTCCTGTTTCTGGAAATCCATCTCAAGCGATAAGGAAGGAAAACCACCCAGAGCAGATCTGCGATAAAAGCGAAGCTCTGATTGAAAAAATGAAGAGAGCAGAGTACGCACACGCATGTGGGGGGTGAAATGTCCTTCTTTGCCAGCATTTTCTTCCCTAAACCCATGATATTTGGGCCTTTCCCTTCCACCGTGACACTGACAGTATCACCCCAGTATCTGCCTCAGCCAGAAAACCAAAAGCTTCCTCACTGAGAATGATCATTTCCCACATTCAGAGGCAATTTGTTCCTGATGTGGACAGGTGTCGGGATCGATTTTCATAAGAAAATGCTTGTAGCGCCTAAAAATGATGGAGCCAGGTAAGATTCTTATCTAATCCACTTGTTGACTCCTTCAGAAAATATGAGTCAGTTAAATCTGGAGTACTCATCATAAATAATGTAGATGTAGAGAAAGTTCTCTCCAAGTCATATTGCCTCAGAGAGTAGCAGGGAGAGTGGGATGATCACAAAATGCCCTCAGTAGCTGACACGTCTCGCGCAAGAGCAGGTCTGCAGAGCGGGAGAGTGAAGTCTAATTCCAGTCAGTTCTATCCCTCAGATTATGAATCCTTGCACTTTTTATAAGGCCCTCCGAGTCGGACAGTAACCCTTGATCCGAAAATGGGCACATAGTCTTTTATCAGGTAGATATATGGATTTGGCTTTAATATTGAGAGGCTGAGCCCCGGATGGCTGTCAGTAGTTGGAGGCGACGTCACGCCATTGGAGGGGGGCGTAGCGGCAGGACGTGGGCAGGCTGCACTCATGAAGCCTCAGGGTTTCTGCACTCTGCTGATAAAGGGGAACTGCATTGTACTCTGGGCGGCTGATATATTTTGATGCGAAGTTGCTGACTTCACTCACTTCTGTTAGGATTCCCTTCCCGGCAGCCACCATTGTCCCCTCAAGGGAGACTCTTTCCCTAAAACCGGTGCCAAGCGAAGACTGAAACATCAGCACATGCAGATTTACAGATGTTTTCTTTATGAGCACATTCTGTGTATAAGAATGGTATTTTGCATTCAGTGGGACTTACAGGGTAGTAACAAATGCTATATAGCAAGTAAGCCTTGTATGCACCAAACGAACTGCACAATGCAATACTTCAGGGATCTTCTAAGCTAGCAAATATATTTCAATTAGGTGATACAATGAGACAGTACATGTAATAGACTGTAACACGCTTCCGGTCACACACATGCCAGGGCATACACACGCATTCACGTGTTGCACACCTGCTCTGCGGTGCCCCAGCCGTGATCTTTGGCATCTGAGCTAGAGATCTCCCTGTGAACATATGGCAGGCATGGACCAGCAAGGCTGGCTGCTGTGTAGGAGATCAGAGCAGAACGGTAATCATAGTCTGTCCCCTCTAATGCCTGCCTGACATCTCCACCACACCCCATCTAATCCAAACCACCTTCCTTCCTGCTCAGAAATGTCACGAAAAAATGGATGTACAGCACTCAGTTATTTTTTTTTCCCCCTCTGGTGTCTATCTGACATGGGAGGGGCAAAATGTAAAATTCAGAAGTACTTTGGAGTGATAGGGCGTACGACGTTGGAAGCCTGGGGAGAGGGGGGTGGGGGGAGCGATAGGGGACACATATGTAAACATGAAATAAGAAAAGAAAAGGAGGGCAAATAATTCCTTAAAGGAAATTAAACGGGGGAGGGGGGCTTTCAAATAAAATCAGGATTAACGGTAAGAGCAGAGCAGCTTGGGAGCAAATTAGGAAGAACAGGAACAGATCTGTGGAAGAAAGTTAGATATACTGTACACACACTTGTATCAGGACTGTTACAGTAAATAGAGATCCAGTTTTCCTCTGCACTGCTCCACCCACCTCTACGCTAGACTGCCTGCTAGCAGAAGCGACATGTAAATCGACAGGTGTTTCTGCGGGTAATTATTTCGTACGATTCATAGCCTCGCTCAGCAACAATGGGCATTTTATTACTCACAAAGAAATATCGACGTTGTAGTACATTTGCGAATGTGCAAGTGGAAATCTGCCCGTTTGGGTTGGGCGTTTCAAACTAAATCTCCGTGACACTTTTCCTTGCTGGCACAGCTGAGCAGCTCTTGCTGTCACAGAGACCCAAGGGGGACATTGGTGATGTCATATCTATTCTCAGGGCATATCTTTTTTTTTATTGCTCCGCTAGTGTTGCTGAGTCAATCTTTTATCTGTTTATGCTTGTGTAGTTTTTCACCTCAGTGGAGACCTCTGACACACCACTTACTAACGTTTGTCCCCCTAATCCAGGTGATTCACTGGCCCATCATGATGATGCGGACACTCGCACTTACCACATATATTAAGAATATTTTACGTGGCTGCTTCCCTTTAATTGACAAAGCCATTTCTCTGCCCCACTTTTTGGACAGCTAGTGTCCAGAGATGAATCAGATGAGACGGAAATTATGGGATGGCTGCCAAAAAAACATACACCATTTTCAGAGGGATTTTCAGTCCTAGAACAGCCCTTCAGCTTTCAGACTTTACTGTGCGTTTCCCGTGATTCCTGTACTTTTCCCTCTCCTGACATGTGAAAACAGATGTTATTTTGACATTACAATGGCAATGGAAGCAACAAGGAAAACGTTCCAAGAATTCCCTTTCAGAAGCTGGATAAAGATTATATATTACATTCATATGTCATTCTTTATTAGTTTTTCCCTAGATGAGGGTTGATGATATTTGTCGAACCCAGTACCTCAGGTCGGATTAAAGAATGTTTTTTATTTATTTTTTTACTGGTATGATTGAATGCGTAGCCTTTACTTTGTACTATTAGCTTAAGTTTGTACTTTTCTATATTCCCTTTCATACCATAAAAATGTGCAATGCTCCTTCACGTTAGCCTTTTATTGTCTTGTTTAGTGTCTTGTTAAAATGTGCCTCGATAAATTAAATTCATAAAAGAAGACTAGAACAGGCGGAAGAGAAAATGAGGAGAGCACAGAGAAGCGTCCTCGCAGAGATCACAAACCTAGGAAATTAAATTATAAGACAAACCGAACATGTCGACAGGGACAACGGAGGGTGAGGTCAATGCCGGATATCACCGAAGCCAGACCAGAGAGGATGGTGCTATTCATGCACATGCATGTCTGCATGCATTTTTATTAATAATTTGCTGTTTGCGTGTTTTCTGCTGACAACGGTGTTTGATGGTTGGTTTAGCTATGTAAATGAAATGCCATTGCGATCACCCCATTGTCATGCTAATAATATAGCTGCAATTAAAACGAGTGGAAAGACAGAGGAGGACAAAAGACACAGCTGAGAGTCTTTGTTCTTTAATCCTGGCACCGGACTGACCAGGGGATCTATCCAGGTAGGGAAGCTGTCAAATATTTTCCAGTCAAACTGAGTGTAAAGAATAATAATGTAAAAGTGAATAAATACCATACCACAATTCTGACCCGCATTTCCCTAAGTGGAGCCTGTTTTCATTTAATTTTATGGTATAGAATTGAAAAGGAGTGTTCCATGTGGAATTAATGATGTCTGCACTCTCACTTTTTTATTTAACTTTCTATCCCAAGGGAATGATTGTAACTAATGATATTTTATTGTAGATTTTTTTTATATATGCCAGCCCACTGCTGCCTGAGTGCATCTACCAGATCAGACACAACTGGATCTCGATTCCTCAGCCAGAAAGTGAAGAGAAAGACAAGCAAGGAAAAACGTGCAAGAAAGCATAGGGATCACTGTCCAGTTGGTTGGATTTTATTAATCTTGTTTTAATTTTCTTCTGTTTAGTTTCTAATCCTTTGTGATTGTCTTTTGCGAAGAGTTGTGCTGTGACTTTTTCACCTGCCTCTGGTGTTGTTTAGATTTGTACGATTTGTACGTATGATGTATGATTTCCATGTAGCTCATTAGCATGTCTTTATAATTCAGCCGACTGTAAAGTAAAATTATGAATCATATCTAAGAACTGTGATAAATGCTGACAACGCCTGCTGATGTTTGTGGCTTCAGCCTATCCTGCACCTTGCAGCCTATCAAAGGAAGCTATATTTCTGCTATAAATAAATACAACCATCTATCCGTTTGTCCACTCTAGGTTCAGGGTACAGCCGCAGTCTCCCCAAGGAAGAACGGGGCACACAGCAGGGGTCCTGGGTGCCATTCTACTCCATTCATATATATGTGCATAATGATGTCGTGTGAATGAATAATAATGATAAAATGTCTCGTTAAAAGAGAGTAGTAGACAAAGTAAATCTGTCTTTCACTGACTTATTGTGAAATAATGTAAATATGGGAAAGGAGAGATTTGACAAAAAAAAAACTTGCCACTTTCTGTGCTGAGAGGCAGTGTCCAGTGATGAAAGAGTGGGCGATGCAACTATTCAGTTTGGATGGGGAACTATGCAGGCCAGGCAACCTCCACGCTAGGGCGAGGTCACTGGCAAGGCATAGAGGGAATTGTGGGTAATGGAACCATCCTGTTGATTGGTTATTTTAATACTGACCTGTTTTCCACCATGGATTTGGAGATCCTGTTTATTATGCTAAGTGGCACGGTGACTCTGTGGTGCTTGATTCACAGCCTTCTGTGTGTGGCAGGGTTTATTCTGTAATCCAAACACACGCATTTAGGTGAGTCAGCACCTCTGAATTGCCCAGCGTGTTGCCTGTGATGGACGGGCGGCCCGTCCCTGAGACCTGTGCATTGTGGGCTCTGCTCCAGAATCACCGCAACCTTGTGTGTACTTGGTCAGCAAGCGGTGCTTGGTGCATGTTTATTATGCTAACATGAAACCTGTTTGTATAGATGAAGCACAGTCCAGGGCAAAGATGGATCCTCTGTAGGATTAACAGGCTGAGGGTCGCCTTCAGCTTGTGCTGTGCAAGGCACATTCAGACTGTAAAACACGGCAATCGTGACATGGCGTCTTCCTGTAGGATCTGTCATGACGCAAGTGTGAATCTGCATACTCACCACAATGGAGAATGATGGAGAATGATGGAGAAGGGGAGTGTAACATGCTAGGAGTGATACAACGTATACAGTGTTCACAGAAAGTCTTGGAACATTTGCTTGATTCAGTAAAATATTGCAAATTTATTGGTTTTATAACAAAAACCATTGCTTCATTCATTTACAAAAAACATTAGAAACATTAATTTCGAATAGTAATAAATTGAAACCAAATCATAGCTCTAAAAGAGCTGTTTTGAGTTAAAAAGTTCATAGACAAGCATCATTGGGTGCTTTGTAATTAGTAACACCTTTGCAGTAACATAAAGCACCAATCACTTGCGTTTAGTGTCCCTTTGGGAGCCAATGACTACAGTTGCAATTAATAGCAAAATGGCAAGAACAACTGAATGAGTCAGTCAAAAAAATTATGACACTAAATAAAAAGAAAATGTCTGAGCAGAAGACATGTGTAGATACTTTAAACATCGCTTGACAATGGACTTTATTATGAAACTAATTAATTTGTAAACATTATTACAGAATTATGCGAACACCCCAAGACTTTCTGTGAGCATTGTATACGTGCACTGAAGTTTCACGTGACAAGAACACAGGAAGTAGTACGTACAGCATAGCGGGAGTGATGTCATCGTTTGAGGGTCTGGAGTGGAGAACACAGGAAGTAGTACGTACAGCATAGCGGGAGTGATGTCATCGTTTGAGGGTCTGGAGTGGAGAACACAGGAAGTAGTACGTACAGCATAGCGGGAGTGATGTCATCGTTTGAGGGTCTGGAGTAGAGAATGGTGGGTGATGAACAGCAGGAACGCAAGAAATAAATATTTGGGTAGATAAGTTTTGGACAAAAGGCTCACTGTGTGTTTCAATGTGTGCACTCATACACAAATACAAGACAGACGCACTACAAATGGAGAACTGATTATCCCTGGTGACTATAGAAGGACGTGTTGTGATAGAATTCATATACTACTGTATACACACAGGACGATGGGACATGGGTTATATATCTGCATCTGACATATATTATTCTGTATACAAAGGTATGCATGGGTAACATTTATAGCCGGGATGGAATAACACAAGATTTTCACATCCCTGCAACCCTGACCAGATTGCAGGAAGACGTCACATGCTCGGATGATCCCACAGACTCCCTGTTCTGTTTCCACGGTTCGTGGCCCCCCTGGGAATTCGCGGAAGTGTTTTGATTGATCTCTCTGAAAGCCGCCGCTGTGATGCGTGGGACGGCTGTGCGGGGCCCCCGCCCCATGGCGCCCCCATCTCCTACGTGGCAGGTGACTGTCATGCGGAGTAAAAAGCCTGCAGAATTAACACTACTGCAGTGTGGGTGTAGCAAACTTGTAAGAAAACAACAGCTTGACACGGCTTGAAGGTCCCAGTAGGTCCCAATAGAACCAGCAGTTCGAGCATCGCTCAAACAATAAGGGAACTGGGAGGCAGGTCTTCTGTCTGTCACCACATGGGAACCCACCCCCCCCCCTCGCACTCCCACCCTGCTGCTTAAATAATGCATTAGCTCATTCAAAATAAAAGGATGAACAAGAAGATGCAAAGACCACCCCTGAGTCTAGCCAGGGCCTCGCTAAGCCTTTTGCCATTACTACCAGACATATACAAGCACGAAGAGCAACTGGAAAGAGAAAAGTATTTACAGCTCGCAAATACAGTTCATCATTAAACTATGTGTGTGTTTGTTAAACACAAGACATTGTTATCAAGTGGCATAATGTGCACAGGGGTGCCATGGGGGGGTGGGTATTAGGATGGTTACAAGGGCCCCTGTCACTCAGAACGATTTGGAGCATAGCTGGATTGGCCTGAGTTAGTGGCTCATTGCTATCTGCTTTCACAGGGTCCCAAATCTGTAGTGGAACCCCTGAATTTGTAACACTACAAATAACAGTAATAAGACTTTGCAACACATGTGCTCTACAAGCACAATATCACCGTACTGTTACATTTTGTGCTTTCAGAAATACCATTTTATTATATTTTCTACTTAATGACCTAAAATGGCCTATACTCTGTCCGAGTGGACACATCCAAATGTTCTATTGTTTTAGGAGTTTCCAGGGATTCCTGCAGAAATGTGAGGGTCACAGCGATCCACTGACCCGATTTCCTGCTCTGAACTCCCACCTAACAACCCAAGAGGGAACCTTGTCTTGTTACCATGACAACACAGCCTACGTTAATTTCTTTTCTTATAAAAAAGACAGGCTGTTTACCCTCAAAATCAAAAGCTTTGGAAATAAATGCCACATTAGGGCTAGTAATCTTTCATTTTGTTACGCTGACATAAAATGTGAAAAGATTGCCACACGCAAAAATTCCTGAGTGGAAAAACAAAGTGGTTTCCAGCGGACATGAAGAGAATAAACAAGAAAGCTGTATTTCTTCAGCTAATTATTAAAATAATAATAAAAACACCATTTACATGCACGATGTTCCAGGTTGTGTAGACACAAATTCCCATATGTTTTTACACAATTTAATTGTGGTATGTCAAGAGATCTTAAAGCAATTTAAAAATCTACCATGGAATATATTTTGAAATCTTACATTTTGCATGGAAGCTGAGACATATGTCTGTCACGTAAATGTACACAGACACAAATATGTGCATTACAATTTATAACAGCAGGGTATTTCTCTAGGGTAACTTCAAGTGAACAAGAACAGTATCCCTCTTGAGAGTTACAGGCCACAAGACAATTATGATAGTTCTTAACTATCATAATACTCAATGCCTTGCAAAAGCTTAGAATAATTGATTCTCTTTAGGGAAATATGGAAGTTTAGCAACACTCCATGAATATGAAGGCCATGTTCTTAGTTGCTGATTCTAGGGCTTCATCAGAGCCGGTTACCCTGCTCCGATCACCTCCGTCAGTTAAGTCCACGAGTTACATTTCTTGTTTGAGCAGTTAAATGCTGGTTGTTTGTCTCAGCAAGTATGGTGAGTCCTAATCTGTACTGAGAAAGTCTCCTTGCTGTTATGCTTGAGAGTTGCCTTCTGTTCACTAACCTACTGCCTGTTTCTTGGGTTTGTCGTTCCAATTCTGGTATTATTCTGCCCTGTTAGGGTTCTTCTGACCAATCACCTCTTTCTGGATGTGAGATTTAGATTGTGTTTTTGCTTTGGTTAATAAACATCCATAGAACGCTCTGCAGGTGGACCCTGAATCATTACAGTGACGCAGTATGGAGACTTGGTGGGTAGAATTGTTTTCTACCATTTTCATGGTCAAAGGTTCATTTCACATCCCCAGCTTGGTGTATGTAGAGTTTGCTTGTTCTCCCTGGAAACTGAATGAGTCTTTGAGCCCAGAAATGAGCTTCTTAGAAAAAAGTAATCTTGGTGTGTTATCAGTTGGCCTAGTAGGACGCTTTTGTCCGAGCGCACTCACGCAAGCGTTTTATCTATAATTAATTGCTCATTTAATTTTTGTAGTGTATTGCCTGGACCCTATAATTTGTTCTATAACAATTTCAGAAATGGTTGTTCAGATTTGCATACAGATTGAGATTACATCATGATAACTGTTCATATTTTAGATTAGATCAAATTCTCAAAGAATTTCCCCATTGTGGGATTAATAAAGTCTAATCTAATCTAATCTAATCTAATCTATTTAATTGTTTAAGTAATTACAATTCTTTAAGATGTAGTAGATAACTACAATTGTTTATGTAGTTGGTTAAATAACTGTAAGCACTTATGTAGTGACAAACTGTTAGACCTTTGGCCTGTTTTAAGAATTACATTGCAGTTAGGTTAGTCAGGAACGTCTATAGTGTGATGGTTTTGTTTGCTGTAGACAGCTCCCTTCACGACACACTGCATATTAACATGCAACAGAAACATTATTCTGCAGTCCAGCCACTTTCTGGTTATGAGTCTGCTTCATACAGAACCCCCCGGCCATTAAAGGTGGCCTTTCTTTGTCTAAGCTCAGAAAAAGCCGACATGGAGGACCTCAGAGAAATCCCATGTGCACATGCACTACAGCGGACCAGACCATTAACGGAGCACGGGGGTGCGTTTCTGTGTGTTTGTGCGCATTAGTGGATGGTGTGCAGCTCACTGCTATAGGCTGCTGTACACATGGTTGGATGGCTGCCAGTTCCCATCCCCAATGTTGGCTGAGTGATTGTGTGACTACACTGTCGGGCCTTTGAACTATGCTCTTTAACCCCCCTGCCCCACCCCCCTCCATTGTTCCAGGAACTGGCTGAACCTGCTTCTTCAAAAAAATCTATATCGCTTTGAATAACAACATTATGCACGTATTTATGAAGAAACACTGTAGCATAAACTATTTATTCACTATGCTAAACAAGGAAACAAAAGCCAAGCATTGCTTTTTGTATAAAATTACTTAAAGTTATATATACTTTTACAGATCACTATATATCAACACAGCTCCAGTTAATGGACTTGCTGAAGGAAGGGTCCCCTCCAAAGACCTTACAGTTTGCAGTGAACGTACAGTTCTTTTGTTAGAAGATTGTGGGCTCAAACATTGGTCTACTCAGGTTAGCCCAGACATGAGCAGGCCGCCGGGACCACGCCTTTAACTTGGCGGCATGATGGTTCTCCACACCTGGAACTGCTCGTCTTCCATCCCTCACTGCAGCTTCTCTGGGACAGTAACCTGTAGATATAACTGTGATTTGAACCTTTATTGCTGCTATTAATAAGTTTACACAGAGTACACACACCGATCCAGAGAGACATGTGCCGGGCATGAATTCAAGACGCAATGTCATAAGAGACATTTGCAGGTAATTTAGCATCTGGCAGAAAGCTGAACATGCAGCTAAGGCATGATACCCTCAAGAGAGGCACTTAACTTAAATTGCTTCAGTATTTAACTCTAATTGTTTGAACCCCCCAGTCTGGTATAAATGTATCTGCTGAAATATTATAATAATAATAATAATAATAATAATAATAATAATAATGAGAACATAGGTAGGTCTGGGTGAAACTCAACAATATTCCCACCCATTTACCCTCTACTCTACCCCCCCACCCAAAACTGGCACTGATCACTTTGTAGGTAAGGCAGAACAATAATAGATACAGTACATAAATAATAATAATATAGTAATTACAGTAAAATAATGACATAACGTGACGACAACACACCCTAACACACCTAAACCCAACACACCGCTGAAGCCATGCAATGTTTTTACAAGCATCATAAAATAGTGTTTGCATTCCTCATTGAAACCATTTGACCTGAATCTTTTATATAATAGACTTTATGGCAGTCCGTTCGCAAGTACTAGTTACCCGGAAGTTGAACGTCCTTAACGCAGGGACTGCCTGAATACAGTCCAGTAGCCCGTTCCATATTAGCTGTATTTTCCTGCGTAGACATTGCACTATGTATACAAACCCCTGTGTCCAGCACTCCTGTTTTGCACTCTAAATACTCTGTAAATCCTCGTCTTGTCACTTGCAGTTTGCATGTTGCTGCTTTGTGTACGTCACGCCGTGGTCCGGGGGAAGTGCTGTTTTGTGCCACTGAATACCCTGCACATGGATGTAATGACACCAGGGCCCACATGACTTGACTTGATCATCCAGAACTGTTTATCCAGTACAAGGGCTGTGGTTAGCCTGACCCGGTCAGGTGGAAGCGCAGCGCAGGAGCCACAGGACACCTTGAATGGGATGCCTGCTAGTCACACAGCACACTTACTGAGGGGAATGTAGAGACCACATCACCTGCTGCACTGCAGAGGAGAAACTGGAGTACCCAGCGGAAGCCCACACAAACTGGGAGGACACGTAATCTCCACAAACACAGATCTGGGGGGAGGATTCCGGGAGGTGTCAAGCTGCTACTCACTGACCTACCAAGCCACCCTGAAGAGCTTTTGTAGTGAACTAAATATGTTATACAGATGTTATACAAAGAAGGAGGTGGGCGATGAGTAAAGATCAGGCAACACAGTTAACAAGACCAACCAAGACCATGTTTGCAGTGACTTGGTAGGAGTATGTTTAAGTGCCAAATCCCTTAGAAGCTGCCGAGAATTAATTATTTATATGACGTGGCATAAAACTCTGGCAACCTGAGTCAGTATTTTAAGATGCTGGGATGGTAAAGTTCACCTTTACTCACAATTTGCTGGATGGGCTGAACAGGTTATGATAGAAGAGGTTCACGCTTCAGTTGACTGTCCATCATATGTGGGAAGCTGCTGAATCGTGGCGAGCCCAAGTGTCACTTGCTGGAAAGATGGGAAAGATTACATTAATTTATTTAGCAGAAGCTTTAGTCCAAAATGACGTTCGTACGAGTGAGGCAGACAATACACCACAATCGTAACGCCGCCAAGGAGCCAAGGAGCTGTGCTTGCTGCTGAGTGACCAGAAAGAAAAGCTATACAAAACAAAACATTACAAAACATTGTCTGAGACGTCTGAAACGCCACCAGTGCGCAGTTCCTCATCATCATAGCGAGTGCCGGAAATGTCACTGCAGCTGACGCCCGGCTGAGTACACAGGTCAAAATCGCTTGCTGCTGCTAAAACTTTGTATCATTTCTTGTGATATTTGAAATTCTGTCCAGTGCTTTGGCTGGAAGAATGCAGCTCTGGTGCCCAAACCTCTCTTTCTTAATTTTCACCAACTGCCAATTTCATTAATTACCTAAATTAGATAATTAACTTCAGGAGGTATTGATTAGTGGTAGTGGGTAAGTTCAACAAAATCTATGCTTACATACACACATTGTTTCTAGCATGCTCTCCCCGTGTCATCGTGGAGTTTCGTTGGGTTTGAAAAACACACTAAGGTGAGTTTGAGTTACCATATTGTCTGTAGGGCTGAATGTGTGTATGTGAATGGTGTGTGTGTGTGTGGTCATGTATGTATTATGTTCCTACAATGAAATAAAAACCCGGAATTTTGACGTTGTGGGGACTAACTAATTTTTATAAAAATCTGTGACTGAAATCAAAAAACTACAAATGCCAGTTTTGAATTTTGTTTGGTTACTTATAGTTAAGGTTAGGACTATGTAGGGGTTAAGGTTGTTATGTTGGGATTAGAGTTTTCCACATAGAAATTAATGGAGAATCTCCACAAAGATATGGATACAAACGTGTGTGTGTGTGTGTGTGTGTGTGTGTCTTAGTGTGTGTGTGTGTGTGTGTGTGTGTGTCTGGGTTACTCCCTTTCTTGCACCTGTAGCTTCCAGTATGGTCTCTAGGCCCCCATAACCCTGCATAGGACAACCGGGTATGATGGATGGATGGATGGATATTCTTTTATTGTATATTTATCTATACAATAAAAAATCACATGACCAGCAATACATAGCAATGGAAATTGTGCATGTTTTTGTGAACATCATACAGTATGAGTCACTGTCATTGTATATTTCAGAGTGATGCAGTTATACATAACATGTGAAATGAAATTGGCTGCTGGCAGCTACAATTTGATTCAAACAAAAACGAGGGAAAGAGGTCCACGTATTAATAAGATACCTGGAGAAGGAATTGGGCTGATATTAAGTGCTTTTTGTCCACAGAAGGACCTTTGCATTTCATAGCACAGCTGGTGCTTTACGACGAATGTTTATTTAAGCACCATTTCTGATGATGATACTGCAAACACGCCCCACTGTAAAGGTATTCACCCCAAGTCAAACTGAATATTGTGTCATTAAATCATACACATAGTTTCATGTTTGCACCTGGGGGATGGAGGTGGGCAAGAAAATAGGCCCTCATCTGTCTTACTGTATGTGTTAGTGCATGGATGTGATGCACATATTACCCACTGTTTTG
This sequence comes from Paramormyrops kingsleyae, assembly GCF_048594095.1. Taxonomy (NCBI): domain Eukaryota; kingdom Metazoa; phylum Chordata; class Actinopteri; order Osteoglossiformes; family Mormyridae; genus Paramormyrops; species Paramormyrops kingsleyae. Next base: position 2,334,235 of record NC_132810.1, read on the forward strand.
TCTACAGGTATCAACAAACCACTACCCACCCCCCCCCCCCCCCCCATAATCGTGGGGCTAACACTTCAACATAAAAATCTGAAAATGTATCCATTGAATTTGGGTTTACAAAATTTGCAACAAAATACTAGGCAATTGTTCCTGCCTTTCAGCACATTTCAGTGGCGTTTCCTTTCCTGTGCAGGTCAATACAGTTGTGGTTCTGTCTTCTTTTTCCTTTAAATTCCAGTGATCTTCCTGTACTGTGCAATTTGTAAGATAATTGGAAATCAATTTTGGATGAGAAACTGCATGGTCTACAGGTCTAAAATGACCTAATTTATGCACATTCTGTAATGCAGATTTACATTTACGTTTATTTTATATAGCAGACACTTTTGCCCAAAGCGACGTACAAGTGAGAGAAATAGCACATTACTCACATATATGCTGTCAGAGAGTCAATTAGGCATAAGTGCAGATAGGCTGAACTCCCAGTGAACGTCTAGGTATGAATGGAAGCAGGATGAGAGTAAGAGATACACAACCTCTTCTAACAAAGCAAGAACGTAATGATACAATATAGTGACGAGAAGAGCAACATTATGAATCTTCAGGCAACACAAAAAGATATCATCCTGGTGGAGGTATTCCTGGAACAGATGGGTCTTAAGGTGTTTCTTGAACATGGAGAGGCACCGGATGTGGTGCAGCACCTCATACCACCATGGAGGAACTACACATGAGAAACTTCTGGAGTTACACTTTTCGTAGAATTTTGGTGTGTTCTTGGGGGAATTTCCCGATTGGGCCTTTTCTGACCCCGGGAATTGCTTTATGGGGTATAAGAGGACACTGCAGTTAGCAGCTGCTGCTTTATGGGGTATAAGAGGACACTGCAGTTAGCAGCTGCTGCTTTATGGGGTATAAGAGGACACTGCAGTTAGCAGCTGCTGCTTTATGGGGTATAAGAGGACACTGCAGTTAGCAGCTGCTGCTTTATGGGTATAAGAGGACACTGCAGTTAGCAGCTGCTGCTTTATGGGGTATAAGAGGACACTGCAGTTAGGAGCTGCTGCTTTATGGGGTATAAGAGGACACTGCAGTTAGGAGCTGCTGCTTTATGGGGTATAAGAGGACACTGCAGTTAGGAGCTGCTGCTTTATGGGGTATAAGAGGACACTGCAGTTAGGAGCTGCTGCTTTATGGGGTATAAGAGGACACTGCAGTTAGGAGCTGCTGCTTTATGGGGTATAAGAGGACACTGCAGTTAGGAGCTGCTGCTTTATGGGGTATAAGAGGACACTGCAGTTAGCAGCTGCTGCTTTATGGGGTATAAGAGGACACTGCAGTTAGCAGCTGCTGCTTTATGAGGTATAAGAGGACACTGCAGTTAGCAGCTGCTGCTTTATGGGGTATAAGAGGACACTGCAGTTAGCAGCTGCTGCTTTATGGGGTATAAGAGGACACTGCAGTTAGGAGCTGCTGCTTTATGGGGTATAAGAGGACACTGCAGTTAGCAGCTGCTGCTTTATGGGGTATAAGAGGACACTGCAGTTAGCAGCTGCTGCTTTATGGGGTATAAGAGGACACTGCAGTTAGGAGCTGCTGCTTTATGGGGTATAAGAGGACACTACAGTTCGGAGCTGCTGCTTTATGGGGTATAAGAGGACACTGCAGTTAGGAGCTGCTGCTTTATGGGGTATAAGAGGACACTGCAGTTAGGAGCTGCTGCTTTATGGGGTATAAGAGGATACTGCAGTTAGGAGCTGCTGCTTTATGGGGTATAAGAGGACACTGCAGTTAGGAGCTGCTGCTTTATGGGGTATAAGAGGACACTGCAGTTAGGAGCTGCTGCTTTATGGGTATAAGAGGACACTGCAGTTAGCAGCTGCTGCTTTATGGGGTATAAGAGGACACTGCAGTTCGGAGCTGCTGCTTTATGGGTATAAGAGGACACTGCAGTTAGCAGCTGCTGCTTTATGGGGTATAAGAGGACACTACAGTTCGGAGCTGCTGCTTTATGGGTATAAGAGGACACTGCAGTTAGCAGCTGCTGCTTTATGGGGTATAAGAGGACACTGCAGTTAGGAGCTGCTGCTTTATGGGGTATAAGAGGACACTGCAGTTCGGAGCTGCTGCTTTATGGGGTATAAGAGGACACTGCAGTTAGGAGCTGCTGCTTTATGGGGTATAAGAGGACACTGCAGTTAGCAGCTGCTGCTTTATGGGATATAAGAGGACACTGCAGTTCGGAGCTGCTGCTTTATGGGTATAAGAGGACACTGCAGTTCGGAGCTGCTGCTTTATGGGTATAAGAGGACACTGCAGTTAGCAGCTGCTGCTTTATGGGGTATAAGAGGACACTGCAGTTAGGAGCTGCTGCTTTATGGGGTATAAGAGGACACTGCAGTTAGGAGCTGCTGCTTTATGGGGTATAAGAGGACACTGCAGTTAGGAGCTGCTGCTTTATGGGGTATAAGAGGACACTGCAGTTAGCAGCTGCTGCTTTATGGGATATAAGAGGACACTGCAGTTAGCAGCTGCTGCTTTATGGGGTATAAGAGGACACTGCAGTTAGCAGCTGCTGCTTTATGGGGTATAAGAGGACACTGCAGTTAGGAGCTGCTGCTTTATGGGGTATAAGAGGACACTGCAGTTAGCAGCTGCTGCTTTATGGGGTATAAGAGGACACTGCAGTTAGGAGCTGCTGCTTTATGGGGTATAAGAGGACACTGCAGTTAGGAGCTGCTGCTTTATGGGGTATAAGAGGACACTGCAGTTAGGAGCTGCTGCTTTATGGGGTATAAGAGGACACTGCAGTTAGGAGCTGCTGCTTTATGGGGTATAAGAGGACACTGCAGTTAGGAGCTGCTGCTTTATGGGGTATAAGAGGACATTGCAGTTAGCAGCTGCTGCTTTATGGGGTATAAGAGGACACTGCAGTTAGGAGCTGCTGCTTCATGGGGTATAAGAGGACATTGCAGTTAGCAGCTGCTGCTTTATGGGGTATAAGAGGACACTGCATTTAGCAGCTGCTGCTTTATGGGGTATAAGAGGACACTGCAGTTAGCAGCTGCTGCTTTATGGGATATAAGAGGACACTGCAGTTAGCAGCTGCTGCTTTATGGGGTATAAGAGGACACTGCAGTTAGGAGCTGCTGCTTTATGGGGTATAAGAGGACACTGCAGTTAGGAGCTGCTGCTTTATGGGGTATAAGAGGACACTGCAGTTAGCAGCTGCTGCTTCATGGGGTATAAGAGGACACTGCAGTTAGCAGCTGCTGCTTTATGGGGTATAAGAGGACACTGCAGTTAGGAGCTGCTGCTTTATGGGGTATAAGAGGACACTGCAGTTAGGAGCTGCTGCTTTATGGGGTATAAGAGGACACTGCAGTTAGGAGCTGCTGCTTTATGGGATATAAGAGGACACTACAGTTCGGAGCTGCTGCTTTATGGGGTATAAGAGGACACTGCAGTTAGCAGCTGCTGCTTTATGGGGTATAAGAGGACACTGCAGTTAGGAGCTGCTGCTTTATGGGGTATAAGAGGACACTGCAGTTAGGAGCTGCTGCTTTATGGGGTATAAGAGGACACTGCAGTTAGCAGCTGCTGCTTTATGGGGTATAAGAAGACACTGCAGTTAGCAGCTGCTGCTTTATGGGGTATAAGAGGACACTACAGTTCGGAGCTGCTGCTTTATGGGGTATAAGAGGACACTGCAGTTAGGAGCTGCTGCTTTATGGGGTATAAGAGGACACTGCAGTTAGCAGCTGCTGCTTTATGGGTATAAGAGGACACTACAGTTCGGAGCTGCTGCTTTATGGGATATAAGAGGACACTACAGTTCGGAGCTGCTGCTTTATGGGGTATAAGAGGACATTGCAGTTAGGAGCTGCTGCTTTATGGGGTATAAGAGGACACTGCAGTTAGGAGCTGCTGCTTTATGGGGTATAAGAGGACACTGCAGTTAGCAGCTGCTGCTTTATGGGGTATAAGAGGACACTACAGTTCGGAGCTGCTGCTTTATGGGGTATAAGAGGACACTGCAGTTAGGAGCTGCTGCTTTATGGGGTATAAGAGGACATTGCAGTTAGGAGCTGCTGCTTTATGGGGTATAAGAGGACACTGCAGTTAGGAGCTGCTGCTTTATGGGGTATAAGAGGACACTGCAGTTAGCAGCTGCTGCTTTATGGGGTATAAGAGGACACTGCAGTTAGCAGCTGCTGCTTTATGGGGTATAAGAGGACACTGCAGTTAGCAGCTGCTGCTTTATGGGGTATAAGAGGACACTACAGTTCGGAGCTGCTGCTTTATGGGGTATAAGAGGACACTACAGTTCGGAGCTGCTGCTTTATGGGGTATAAGAGGACACTGCAGTTAGCAGCTGCTGCTTTATGGGATATAAGAGGACACTGCAGTTAGCAGCTGCTGCTTTATGGGGTATAAGAGGACACTGCAGTTAGCAGCTGCTGCTTTATGGGGTATAAGAGGACACTGCAGTTAGCAGCTGCTGCTTTATGGGATATAAGAGGACACTGCAGTTAGCAGCTGCTGCTTTATGGGGTATAAGAGGACACTACAGTTCGGAGCTGCTGCTTTATGGGGTATAAGAGGACACTGCAGTTAGGAGCTGCTGCTTTATGGGATATAAGAGGACACTGCAGTTAGGAGCTGCTGCTTTATGGGGTATAAGAGGACACTGCAGTTAGGAGCTGCTGCTTTATGGGGTATAAGAGGACACTGCAGTTAGGAGCTGCTGCTTTATGGGGTATAAGAGGACACTGCAGTTAGGAGCTGCTGCTTTATGGGATATAAGAGGACACTGCAGTTAGGAGCTGCTGCTTTATGGGGTATAAGAGGACACTGCAGTTAGGAGCTGCTGCTTTATGGGATATAAGAGGACACTGCAGTTAGGAGCTGCTGCTTTATGGGGTATAAGAGGACACTGCAGTTAGGAGCTGCTGCTTTATGGGATATAAGAGGACACTGCAGTTAGGAGCTGCTGCTTTATGGGGTATAAGAGGACACTGCAGTTAGGAGCTGCTGCTTTATGGGATATAAGAGGACACTGCAGTTAGGAGCTGCTGCTTTATGGGGTATAAGAGGACACTGCAGTTAGGAGCTGCTGCTTTATGGGGTATAAGAGGACACTGCAGTTAGGAGCTGCTGCTTTATGGGATATAAGAGGACACTGCAGTTAGGAGCTGCTGCTTTATGGGGTATAAGAGGACACTGCAGTTAGGAGCTGCTGCTTTATGGAATAACATTAAGGGAATGAAAAAAGCCGAGCATTACTAGTTTTCTGCATGTCAGCATCTGAACAAAAATCTCCCTATTAAACTCGAGCCATGTGGCCCGAAGAGTGGGGGCAGCCATATTGATCACCCGCTCCGACTCTCAGCATTATTGCATGAGATGATTTCAAATAAAGCTATGGATAGGACTCTCCCAGAAGTTCGATGTCAGGAACGCCGGTTATCGATTCCTGCCTGGGACCAGGCCAGGCTTCTAGAGGGTCACATTAAATGGCGGTGGCCTTGCAGGGAGCTGCGGACACTACTGGAAGCGCGAGACTAATCTTCCCTTCCATCCTTGCTGTGGGACACCTCCTGTCCGCCTCAGAAGGGCTGGAACAGTTCATGGGCGTCGTCACTGGCCTTCATTCTAGGTGCTGCACAGGGATATGCGATTAAACCAGCACCTCAGCTGATAAATAGCATCAGGTTAAGTTTGCCTGAGGTGTTCAAGCAGTTTTATAAGGAGAAAAAACCTAAAATGATATGAAAATAGGTTCACCAGCTTTCCACTCAGTAGCAGACTTGTGTCCCATTCATTTTAGATAGCAAAGGGCTATAATCCATCATGGCAGGGGTAAATGAATTACAGATTATTATTAATAATATTCTTTATAACAGAGACCTTAAAAAAACCAGTATAATGCCAGGTTGTTTCTTACTTTCAACTGCACTGCTCCCCTTACTAAATTACTACTCCATCCATTCGTCTTCCATAACCGCTGATCCATTACAGGTTTGCGCTGAGCCTGGAGTCTATTAAATTACTCCCAATGTCACTCCACCCCTGCTAAAATATTAGGCCCTGTGTTCAGCTTTTACAGAATGTTTTCCGAGTTACAATTCATTTAGCGAGTTGGCTATCTAACCTGCCGTCAAGCCCGAGCTGATCACCATGACGAGACGGTATGCGTCGGAAGTTGGCATCCCGGCCGCTTACGTTCAGATTCGATTGAAACGCTGATGCCTCTTGCTGTTCCTGCGATACTCCATCACCCCGGCAAGGTACCCGACCAACAAAGACCGCTAGCGGGGACTTGCAGCGATGCCGAGGCGACTCCCAGGCAATGACGGAGTGGAAAGTCTGGAGAACTGGAGAATTCCCAGTGGGCCATACTGGCGAGATTCAGGAAGCTCAATAATTTAATGTGAACACTATGGCTCACTCAGTGGCTCTCAAAATGACAGATTTTACTGTCAGTACCCTCCTCCCCCTACTCAATTAAATTTACCAGTCTGGGGTGCAGCATTCCCAGACAGAAACCCAGGCCCACTCCAGTCCTGTTCCTAAGGCTCCAGTTTGGGGAGAAACTGCTGCAAATCCCATAGCACATGCACCTGGGTTAGTGATCGACATGAAAATTGGGACGAGAATAGCTAAACACACATGTGCCTGGGTACTCTTGTGGGTGTAAGGTAATTACCAGGAGGATAAATGTTAGGTAACCATGTCAGAGCATTAGGGAATGGGGTTTGGAAAGGTGAGAAGGACTATTGACAGCGAAGGAAAGCGCAGTTGTGTCTTGTGCAAGTTTGTGTCAGGATTAATGCTGACACTCTTGCAGTGGAAGAATGTTTATACTACAGATTTAGTCTTCAGTAAATTGGTGGCACCTTTTGCCGTGGGAGCGGGAGGACAGATCTCGAGGGGATCGACACATGATCCGATGCAGCAGGGAAGGCAAGGAAACGGGTGAAGCAGCAGAAGTTTCCAGTAGCCTCAAGCAATGACACCGTCAAGCTGTATAGTTGGGGGGGAAAAGTTATTCTGTTTGGTTGAAACTGTCACATAAGAAAGTAAATGTAAATGAAATAGCTGCAACAGCCGGCAGATGGAGGGACATGGGGAAAACTGAGAATGCAGTAGACAAGCTGAGAATCATTTCATCGCAAAGAGGGCTCACAGAATCGGCTTGGAGGGAGAACTGTGAAGGCTGACACAACTGGTGTGGATGGGAGCGAAAAGGAGTATCGTTATCAAGGCCGACCTGCAGGGGGCGCTACACAAAATTGACCACGGGATAGTCAAAGAATTGATGCAGCAGCAATGGCGCGTGCTGGTACCCGATTCTCCAAGCACATACACACACATACACGCACCGGCTCGTCCGCTGGGGAAGCGATCGCACTCCTTTCATGTGATAATCGACTCTGGGGTTGCAGGGAAGACATTGTGTGTGAAGATTTCTCAGAAGAGCAGCGCTTTGGGCGAGCCCAGGAGTTCGGCGCTGGCAGAGGGACCTCTCCGAATTAAAGAGCACATTTCAGCTAGGAAAAGGGAAAATAGCATGACTTATCACGACTTCTATTATACAACAAGCGATGCAATATTAATGGCCACGAAAACTATGAGTGAGATTCCACCTCAGTCTTTCTTTTTAAAGTTGAACAATATGAATAATCGTTCTTTTAATTACGGCCCATTCCCTAAACGTCACTGCATTTAATAATCTTTACTTATTCCAGTCAGGTAAAATGCATTTCATAAGATCATAAGAGGCTGAACACAAAACTGCTATTATCATCATTGACAATGATAATTAGTCTGTTCTGTGACAATCAAGTTAGCGAACGACAGATTTGTCTGAGGGCAGCAGTCAGGCACAGAATCTGTATTGGTGACGACATGTTTCTTCAAAGCTGTAGGAGAGAATAAAGAGCTGGTTGAAGGATTTGACATTATATTATGTCTCCACGGAGATTTTGCTTGTTGTGTTGCTTCAGAAGAAAGGGACCTGTGCCCAGCCCTCTACTTACAGCAGTACAATCATGCGCGTCACCATGCCAAGGTGTGTATATACGAGAGTGCGTGAGGTAAAAAGATAAGAACGGAAAAGTAACAGACTGGGTATAACGTGTCATGTGTATTGTGTGTGTTCAAGGCGGAGGAAGATTGAATACAGACGCCGGGTCAATTTACAGAGGGCAGGGCAGGCCTCACCCCCCCCTGCGTGCCTCAGCACTCGTGCCGCTTAACGGTGACTTTTAACCCCGAGAGCTCACGGGTCGAGTGGAAACGCTGAATTAGCCAACGCCGAAGCGTGTCATATCGCAGCAGGCCGGGTCCTGTGTCACATTTTGACGTTTATGCCGAGTCACTTCTTTTGGAATCGGTTTCAATCCAAAGACTGAAAAAATAAATGTAAAAATATTAAATAGGTATTAAAAGGCTGTGGTATGTAAAATGAGACACCTCCGCAATTATGTACGACAAAATCAAATGCCATATTGTAGATGTCTTCTTCACTTTTCTGGTGAAATCTTGTGGAACAGAAGCACTGTAATAGGATAGGTTATAGAAATTACAGAAAGTAATTTGATAGCCCCTGTTCTGCTGAAGCGAATGTAATGCCACTCTTACTCAGACTTGAACCCGAGACAAATGACTTACTCTAATAAAATGCAGTGAAAGCACTGACCTTGGGCCACGGAGACGTGACGGCACTGACCGTGACCCGAGACACCGTTAGAGATACGTGGTTCTTCTTGGGCTGGCAGAGTCCCAGCTGCAGAACCCTCTTGCTGAGGTACAATTGGTCAGTTCCCCGTACGCCCAGGTGACACAGGAAACAGATCTGCTCTGCAGCCCCTGCAGCTCGGCCCATATGCGTGCTGACAGAAGGCTCAGATGGCACGCCTGCCATCGAATATCGCCCCTCCCCCTGCCTTGTCCCCCTCATTCCACTCGCATCTCAATCAGGCCGACTCCTGGAGTCCTAACAGAAAGAGCAGGTTCCTGTTTGACATAAAGAATAACGGGGCGACCTGCTGGGCTGGGCTCTAGGCAGACTCTACTGGAGGGGGGGATTTTATTCTCAAAGGAAAGCAGTGACTCACTGATATGGACTCTGGTTATATGAAGTGTGTAACATGATGTAATGATGAGTAGGGAATGCCAGCTGAAGGTGCACAGAGTGGTTCCTATGTATGAGCCTTTGTCCAAACCTCCATCCTTAGTTACGATTAACCACTTAATTAACCATTTCTGATGCTTTGATATGTTGCCAATAAAGGAAATACCAATATTGATACTTTTAATTGGAAAATAATTAGCTGGAACATTATGGATGATTTCTAATTAGACCATTTTAGGAGCAGGAAAGGGTTGAAATGAAAGACCTGAATTTTATATCTGCAGTGTAAAAAGCCCCCATACAGTAGGCATGTAAGGACTGAGGACATCGTCTTATGTAGGCTGTCTGCAGGGTGTGTAACTCCTGTGATGCCACAGGAAGGTACGTCACCTGATCTTGCTCAGTAAAAATTAGACCTTATTGTAACGAATAGCAAAACGGCTAAAGGGAAGCATTTTCTCTTCTGCGTTTGCCTTCCTGTTCGATCTCTGTGAATCCTCCTCCTTCTATGCCTCCCTTTGCCCTTCGCAGACAGGTCAAGGAGGCCTCGCCGCGGCTCTCTGAATAGGCCCAGAAGTCAATAAACTAAGAGGCATGCAGTTAAGGAGAAGACACAGCGTGCACACAGCAGCTGAGAATGTGATTCCGTTAGCGTTTAATTCCTTTGTATGGGACCTAATGGAAGCTTGATCAGTGCAGCTGAACAATGAACTTTCTAAGAGTCAGATCATCGACTTATATCTGTCGTTGCTTTTTCTCCTGTGAGACACAGTCCTTGTACACACCACTTCCAAGAAACTTCTAGATTTATGTGTACAGGCAGGTCCCCAGGTTATGAATGAGATCCGTTCCGAAAGTCTCTCAGTTTTCAAGTCAAATTTGTAGGTAAGTCATAATATTATGCATAATATAATAATTATGCATTAATAAAGTAAGCACGTACAACACTGTACTGTACCTCAAGCAGACAAACTGCTGAAGCTATGCAATGTTTTCACGAGCGTCACAAAATAGTGCATGTGATTGTTATTATGAATCATTGTATTTCACTCTAATTTTTTGTATAACGGGCTTTACGGGAGTCCGGTTGTAAGTACGAGATGTTCACAAACTGAACATTCTTAATCCGTCTTATGTGTGTGGCTCAGTGGGTTAGACTGTTGTCTGAAAGTTGTGGGTTCAAATCCCTGGGTCAGTAGAGTGATTTTGTGGTTATGCCCTTGAGTAAGGCCCCTATCACCCATTGGCTCCAGAGACTGTCTAACTGCTGTCACTTCGGATCAAAGCCTCCGCTAAACAAACTGTAATTGTTCCTTCATCGACGAGGAGCTTCTCCCAGGAGATCTTGTGATGTCCCTTGAAGCTGCGGGTTGCTCAGCGTCCGCCTCCTTTCCCAACTTCTGCTTTGTTTTTGAAGCAAAAGCTGGGGGTGTAATCTAATTAACACAAAACTGTATCAGGCACTTCTGTTAAGGTCGTGGGCAAGAGGCAAACATTCCCGCGATGTGTTGTATTTATTGCACTTCACCATCTGACAATAGGTCCAAACCCATTTATCTTCTCTTCAGTTGAAATGTCAGCATAATTTCCTGGGCTCCTTGCCGCCTACACATCTAAGAATTTCATGATCTGTTATTGGGGGTAGATTTCTGCCATTTGTCGTGCCCACTTTGGCTTCACTGAGCATTGTTTCTGTCACAAGAGCTTCACTACTCTCGACTATGACAAGCTTATTACAACTTTCTAAGGGCCCTTTTTCTACCCTGTTTAATAGATACATGATAAAAGAAGAAGCCGTACTACGGATGTACATTTGCTAATGGATGTCAGTACCGTAACATCTAAAGGGCTCAGACTCCTAATCTCATTGTCTACAGCAGTGTCAACCCAGTCCGCAAGGGCCCCCGGTCAGTCCACAGATTCACTCCCTCCCAGATCACAGTACACCTGTACCAGGTATTCGAAGGCTTGGTCATGGGAATTTTTCTTACAGAAAAATGTTCTGAGGGCAGAATGACCTGTTCAGAGAAACAACCAATCAGATTGTAGAGGAGGAGTGTCCAAGCAAATAGAAGAGGTGGGACCAAAACATCTGATTGGTTGGTCCCGCCTCCTTTAGTTGCTTGGACCCACCTCCTCTACAGTCGGATTGGTTATCTCTCTAAACTGATCATTTTTCCTTCTGCTCTCATAACATTTTTGTGCAAATAAACTCCCATGAGTTCATTGTTTGCTGTTTGGTGGGATCCACAAGCAGAGAGAAACACCAGTCTAAAGGCACCAGTGCTGTCTCAAAACCCAAGTCTCGTTAACTGGCTGCCACTCAAGCTAGAGATCAATGCAACACTGCTTCTCATTTGAAATTACATGCTGCCATACCAAGACAAAAATACAATTAAGTGCATAGGTGTGGCCCTGTATGTGCCCTGTGATAAACTGGCATACCATCCTGGATGGTACCCTAAGCTTTGTACTGCAGGATAAGCGGTTAGGAGATGGATTTAAATGCAGTTTCGTGCTTCAGAAGAATGAGGGATCCGTTAGTGTGCTGCCTTAATACGTAGTGCTCCATTAGCAGTGATTAAACGTAAAGCTTTACATTTGACTTTATAACATTTGATGTCATTTTTAATGAGGCTGCCACTGCTTTCTTCCAACTCTGATCTTTTTTAAAACACCCTTGTTTGCTCCTTAAGCAAAACGGGTGCTACAAGCCCAACACATGCTGATGATTACAGCAGAATTAATTATAAGATGTAACTAAACCCCTGGGTAATAGAACCCCATAAAATCTTCTTTTATGCATTGTAGGAGATGAGATATGCACACCCTCTTATTATCTGTGAGCGGTCTTGGGTTTAATGCAGTGGCGCCGCTGGGATCACCCCCAGCGCCTTACGCAATCTCCACTCTGCGTTCATTCGCGCCTCAAGTTCAGATAAAAGTTTAAGGACAGTGCTGCCACCTGGCGATCCTACAAGAAAATACTGTAAGCCGAAAACCTGGAAATACTCAAACAGAATAAAGAAATGCATCACGTTCACAACATCAAAACAAAGAAACATCGCCAGCATGCGCTCAATAACAACATTAAGAGCGATAACCATATACTTCAATTTGCAAACCAACTGAAATTAAATTATTGAAAGAATCCTTGTTATCATCCAGAAAATCGGGTTCATTATTGTTAAAGTGTTTGATTAATGGTTGTGTGTGGGACATACTAGCTTGATTAATAGTTTGCTTTACACACACACACACACATATGGCTTGGAAATTTATCGCATTAACGCATCGCGTTGACAGGAATCAATAATATCTGCACTGGTCGTAATCAACGCGAGAGTATAGGTTAAGACGTTTCACAGACTCCCAGAATTAAAGGATCAAATCAAAACATTCATTAAGCGTCTCACGGGGAAGCTGATGTTAAAAAAAAGACAAAAAAAAACAAAGACGGAGGCATGCATAGGATTTAAAAAATCGTAAATTGCAGTACTTGTTAAAATCTTAAGCTCTTTCATGTTAAGTGCTCTTTCAGTGCTCGTCAGGCTTTTGTTTTTACACCCATTTGCCAAATAGGTTTTGGATTTTAGATCGATCACGTGATTGGAATTAAAAAGCGTGTCGTTCCGCCTGTTGAGTACCTACAGGTATATGTGGTAGGCCTATTTGCCTTTTAAATGCTTTTTTTAAAGTATTGAAATTCAGCTTGTACTTGCATGCGGGTAATATCTCATTATGTTGCTCTGATTTGACGATTTTTAACCACTTTCGCCAAACATCTATTTCAAAATCATAGAACACAAAACTAGACAAGATGTTTTCTTTTTAAAGCTTTCAACTTTATGGCATGTAGACCGCAATAAACAATGAATTTATATGATAATATGTTTCTAAATTTTCCGTAGTTTTGTCGTTTTTTTCCCTCATCTGTAACTCATCTGAATTTAATGAAATACTTTGGTTTATTACAGAAATAAATGGAAAGATAACAAAACTGATTAACTACCCTACAGGCAAAATTAACAGTTTAAACAATGAAACAGTGTAATTTGAGTCTGTCTTCAGTAATGTAATTTTAAAAATCAGAGAAAATTGATATGTTACAGTAATTAGTTTGTGAGAATTACACATCCTTTGTGTTAATTGTACATTGATTTAGGGATTAAATATGTAAATATTTATGATGGTAAGTTTAAATATTAGGTGCAAGATGATTAATCACAGAAAGCTGTGCGATTGGTTATTTTTTTAATCGATTCACAGCCCTAATATACATAGTTGCTGAAAAAAAATGCGCTGTCTGGGTTGAGTTCGTCCACCAGATGGCGCCCTCCTTCCCTTCAACATATTCCAGGTGGCGATTCCATGACGGTAAACATTGACGTATGAAACTGGCAGTTGTACCAGGATCAGAGACTTTGGGCTTTGTGTTAGTTGAATAGTTGAGATGATCTGATGTTGAGTGACGGTACGCAATTGTTCCGAGTTGCCAGCATTTCTTCCTCTCCTTAGCACACAGAGCCTTTTCATTAGTGTCAACCTTTCGGTGAGCAAAGGGTCCAAATGAAATAAAGGGACAGTGATGGCTCATTTTTCAATGTCTATACAAAAGGGGGTGATAATTCTAAAGAGCTTAGGTCCCATTATGCATAAAATCACCTCTTAATTTGCTCTTGTTTATCCATGCAGTTAGATGTGCTAAAAATCCAATATTGATAGCATATCTAAATTAGTTATTTTCACTACAGCTCAGGGAGAATATAAATTTAACAAACGTAACATCAGAAGCAGTCCTTTTCTCTCCAAATCTGGAAACGTATTCAGGTGGATTTGCGTCAGTCTAGACTCTAGAACGTCATGCATGAGGTTTAAAGTACAAACACAGTATCAGCAAATGCTGAATGACATAATACCACTTTTACGGCACACTAGCCTATACTATATATGTAATTTAACAAAAAATCTGAATGTACCGTTATCAGACTAGACAAATTGGTTTATACTTTTACCGTGCAGCTGCTGAAATAGGCATCTGAAACAGCAGTTTTATTTACTGTCAGTCATATGCGCTGTACCGTATTTATTATGCTGCAGCCAACACGATACGGGCAGGGCGATACGAAGGACTCGCTTCCCACCTCAGTTAGGGGTATCACACATTAATCTCTGTCTACTTCCTAAGCTTCCCCCTTGTCGTTTCCCAATCAGTCATGAGTATTCATGAGCTGTATGTATGTATAATCCAACGCCCTTCAAATGACGTGCATTAACATTTTATTCATTTCGCTGACACTCCTGCCCAAAAATACTTACATTATTTATTTTCCGAGCAGATGCTTGTTAAAGCGACGTAAATAGCTTATGATTCTGCTCATTTGCACAGCTGGAAATGCGCCGGTGGCTCACGGGTCGGACTCCTTGACCTTCCCTGCGCGGGAGGTGCTCTTTAGGCGCCGTGTGACATGCGGCAGGCTGGGGCCGGACAGGATGCCGGAGACATTGCGTTTAGAAAGCAAACATCTGCAAAAAGTCTGGCTGCCTTTTCATGCCTCTGCAGAGCCGTGCATTTAATATGTTGCCAACGTCAGATGAAAACCGTGTATGTCCACTTTTTGACGACTGTGACTTCTACTGTGGATGGAATACACATTCTGATAGCGTTTCATATGTAATTGATTAATGGAAATATATTATACGAAGTCATCTGTTTAACTAGTATTTATGTTTGTACTAGTTAACATTTGTGTTCATGGTGGTCCTTTGTATGGATTTACTTTATATAGCTAATTTTAACAACTTAATGTTGATAGCTAGATAGCTGTCTAACTATCATAATTGTTAATTGTGAATATAAAGTTTGTATTGTAAGTCCATCTAAAACATGAAACATTCACTGACCACTGTGTCACAGGTACTAACGGTCTCATCCTGTTGTTTTAGGTTTATTTTGTAAAGTAGTTTCTGAGAAAATATGTTTTTTTTTTCATGATCCTGAAATTGTGGGTTTTTGAAGATAATTTGCCTGTGTGTTTTTTTTTTTTTTTTTTATCAGATAACGATAGTTTATATGCACTCATCATGTTATTTTTTTTGTAAACAGTAACAGTGATGGTGATTTGACGATATGTCGCTTACTTTGGCTATGCTGATGTAACTGTGCCATCGAAATAGCAGAATAACAATCGTTTGATGCAGAAAGGTTACCCATGAAAACACATGCAAACAACTGAAAGGACTTCAGGAGAGGCCATCTTCTGATCTTTTAACTGAAGTAACTCCTGATGTAAAATAATGAAGAAAAAGCAAAAAGTGCCAAAACTGATCACATTTTTACAAGCAAATACTGTCACTCCATCCATCCATCCATCCATCCTCTTACCCAGTACAGGGTCAGAGTGAGCCCACAGCCTATCCCAGAATGCACTGGGCACAAGGCAGGGGCCGGTCTATTACAGGGCACGAATCATAGACTGCCCCCCCCCCACAATTCAGACTCATATGTGATACCTATAAGAAGCTGAGGGCCAAAGCCATGGCTCCATGTTGTATTTTTGGCCTCATTTCAACATTTTCATAAAACATCCGGGAGCAACTGTCATGATGCCGGGACATAATTGCCATGGCTCCCAGTCTCAATGCCTCTAGATATTCAGACTTCTCCAAAATTCTCCAAATCGCAGTCATTATTAAAACTTTAAGTGAGGAGGCAAAGTTTTGTGGAGTGGAGCACATGTTTCACAGCCCGCCCCCCCACGAGAAAAGGCGTGGTGGGGGTCTCCTGTCCCTGAGATGGAAACATACGCTGAACCCTACGGTCGTCCAGGGTATGTCTTACTTAATCAGTTAAACCTAATTAGCTAAGCGCATCAGCCGGGACAGCAAACTCTAAAATCCAAGATGAGTCTCCACCCACTACCATCAAAATCATGAAATGAAAATAATTGACACGCCAATCCATTTCTCTTAAGCTCGTGACCGGGACCATTTTTTAAAACCTCTCTTGGAATTAAATAAATCAATGAAAAGTTAAACTGGAACCGAACCATCATTCAATTTCTGCGGCAAAGTAAGAGAAATGACCTAAAGTACGGTATCTCCGCACTCCAATCTCTGAAATTCAATTATGCAGGAATTACGAGACGAAACACATGGAACATGTAAGGGGAGCGTCATACCTGGCCGTCTCTTAGAAGCCATCTGAAAGACACCGTTAGATCCGGAAGCAGACCTCGGCCAGGTACGAATCATTCACAATGGAGACTGACACCAGGGCAACATCCTCATAAATTGGCTATCGATTTTGCCCCCCCCGGTTTTGTGCTCGGTTAATTTCCGTGCCTGTTTTATCTGGTCAGCATCAGGTTGAAAAAATCCTACGTGTTAAGTGTTGGGCCAAGTTGGACTGTGAGTAGAAGTTGGAGTAAATACCAGGCTATTTGTAAACCCCCCACCCTCACGCTCCACAGTTTCGAAGCTCCAAACTAAGATCCTCGTTAGATCCCATCCCCCCCCCCCCCCCCTTCGGCACCACCCTCGTGTTGTGGTGGCTGACAGAGAAAATCTGAGAGCTAAAAAATCCAGCCAATAGACTGTCTGGCACTCCAGATGGAGTTGTGGGTGGGTGGGTGGGTGGCTGGTGGCCGGGGGTGGGGGGGGGGGGGCTTTCCCTCCTAATATGCCTTCAACATATCAATCTGGGACATTCTACTGTAAACATAGTAGAATGGCGGAGAGTAAGTTTGAGCAAAAGGATCCGCAGTGATAGCACCAACATTCCCTTGCCTCTCTCTCTCCCTCACACACACACACACACACACATACACACACCTACGGAGATATATAGCTTCCTAGGCCTCATCTATTTTTTACTATAAATGAGGGATAATAGCAAACTGCATGTGAGGGGAAATTGTTTGGGGGGGGGGGGTGGAAACAACGGACAGTAGATCACTAAATAAAGATTACAGCCCTCCCGCCCCCCCCATCCAGGCGCTACTGTGGCTCATCTGGCCCCAAGTCAATTTAATTTAAATGTAAATTTCAGCAATGTGGAGCCTTAAAAGGCTTGTATTAGCAAAAAGAAAAGTTAATGAATGTATTTCAATTTTTATGTAACTCTGCAAGCCCTCCATTGCTCTCTGATACATTAACTGCACGGTGAGAAGTGTGCCGTCAGACAATGCCGGGGGGCTCAGTGATTTTGAAGGCTGGAGGGGCGCGACACGGGGCTTTTTGTCCCCTTTCGTACCCGGCCGCACCTGGTCGGTCTTGGTTGGGCTTCAGATTTTTCCTCAGCTTCAGATGTCCAATATGATCATACCCTGAAATGTATTTCATCTCCTATTTCACATTTTAAATTTGAAAGTTTCCATTTAAAGTGACTTACAATGCACAGGAGTGCAGAAATAGTTGCACTGAACAGCAGAAAAACATCGTGAATGAAAGCACGTGTCATGGCCTGCTCATCTGATCCTCCCGTGTGCCATGCCTCCCTCGCTACCTCGAGTGGAATCCCCATGTTACCAGCTGTTTCCAGTCATGTTGATTAGTCCGGTGTATATAAGTCCGCGTTAAAGTATGTTTCCCAAGTCTGTCGTATGACATCATTTTATGTAGAGTGGTGTGTTTTCCTAATTAAAACCCCGTATTCTCTCGATTCATCGACTCTTGTTCCTGCTTCCCCGGTTCGTTCCCCGCAGTTCATGACAGCACGTAGAAAGCAAGCAAGATGTATTTTATACAGTGTGATCTAAGAAGTGGAAAGAGACTTAGGAGGTGTGGCCTCAATGGACCCCATGCTTAGGACCGTCTACATTTTATTTATTTAGAAGACACTTTTATTCAAAGCAAGGTGCTTTTTGAGAAAGCAAGGTTAACCAGTCCCTGGAGCAATTGGAGAATAACAGCCCAATTGCTCAATTTCACTCTGGGACATTGGGATTCGAACCATCAACCTTCTGATCACAGGTATCATAACCCACTGAACCACACACCCACTGTTGCCAGTGGAGTTACCACTTACTCCTCACCCTTCTATCCAACATCTTGCCTCGTGGCTGAGGCAGTCTCCATCCGCTGGGTCAGGCAGCTGCCTCGATTGTGCCAGAGCATCGATCCATCGAATCCGAACGAGCCCCCCCCATCAAAACTGGACGCAGGAACTCTGCTGTCACAACACCTTACCCTTGATCTGAGCATGCTCCCAGCTGCCAGCTGACCTGTATGATTTAGGTAGCCACATCCATCAGCCTTATCTGCCTGCTGTAATTAATACCATTGATTCCTGATCTTATCTTGGTTAAACTGAGCATGTCTGATTACAGATTGGATGTTGATTCATAATCATCTTGCCTTAAAGAACCTATGGAGACATTCATCATATGTGCCACACTCTGTTTGGCTATCGATCAGTGTTTGCGCCTGAACTAACTACGAGGCCGCTGTTTAGTAAGAGTTTAAATTTTAGGCTTTTTAATTTGAACATTTATGCTTATGTTGCTTTGGCTGGCGCTGCAATCTAAAAGCATGCAGGGCTCAGTGCAGACACATGCAGTGGTAAGGACAGGCATGGGTCATGAACGCTGGCATGCACTCTGCAAGGATGGTAATATTTGTTGTACATTGTTCTCAAATAGCTAAGATGCTAAAAATACAATGCTCAGTTACACAGTAACCCCATGCACCAAGCTACTTAATCTATTTTATGAGATTAGAGGTGTTAGCGGTCTAAAGTGAACATAAACAGTCATAGTATTTTACCAATTTGTTCCTGTAAATATGAATATAAATTTGGTGCAGGATTGTTCAGAAAATTAGGGGATGTGAAATATTTTCCATAATACAGGAACATAATCACTTAAATTCTATAATTTGCATCCAATTTTCACCCCGGACCTTCCAGCACATCTTTCATTGTTTTTATTGTTCGTTTTGTTTCCCTGTTGGCCCACAGAATGCTTGACGGGAGCGAATTTTAAGGTGAACTCCAAATGAGATCTCTGGTTCTCATCCCCAGGCCGACTATATTGCTCAATAGTGGACTGTCAGCGTTAACTGAGCCTGAACCAGCGCCGCCGAGCAGGACCCCCCCTTAATATCGTTAAACCGGGGGGAGGGGGCTCAGCATCGGCCAGTGCTGACCTTGGAGCTTCCTGACAGCAGCATCTTCAGAGCTGCTGGACTTCAGGCCGCCAGGGCTCCCGGTGGCTGCCGTTTGTCAGCACGCGCCGTTTCAATTGGGATCAGAGGGCCGTAATTTGGGCCGGATTGAGAGAACGTGCAGGCAGAGGGAATGGGAAGCGCTGGACTGTCCTTGGTGGGGGGTGGGCTGTGAGAGCTGAGCTGCACAGAAATGAAAGAGACGAGAAGCCCCCCCCCCCCCCCCCCCCCCCGGGACGCCGGCCTGCCATGTTGTTAACATTCTGGCCACATGGTTTGAATCTGCAGCATGGTTTTTTGCCGTCTGGCACCACGGCCCTTAATCGCTGCCCTCGGCAAACAGGAAACAGCGGGAAGCAGAGTTGGGGCCAGGAGGGGGGGCGGGGGGAAGCTGGTGCTCAAAGGCCACCAGCCCCATATGGGCACTCTGGGTGGCATCTGCAGCTGGGCCGCATGTAAGCCATTCGCCCTACAGTCACTTCAGAAGCTGTGGCAGGGACGTGCACCTGCCCCCCGCAAAGGCTCCACACGACCCTGTGTCATTGGCTGTCTCACATACGGATGCAGAGAGACAGGCCTTCAACGCAGACGGCCTGCATGTGCAAAGCCAGCCTGCAGGTCTGCTGCTCAGCACCATTAACATACACAGATTGCTTTCCAATGCTCAACATAAGTGAATGTACTTTGGTCAAATGGCATTCGGACATGACGCTATGTCCTGTTATTCCAACTACCAATCCGGTCCTGGGGGGACCCTGGAGACGATGCAGGGCAGCATGGGATGTGAGGATGGGCTACACTCTGGATGGAATGTCAGTCTGTTACAGGGCACACACATACCCACGTTATGGCCAGCTAATCTAGGGGGCAGTGTGGTTAGTGCCCAGGATCGGATGGTTGCCAGTTTGAATCCCAGGGCCGACAGACTGATGCCACCATTGGCCCCCTGAGCAAGGCCCTTAGCCCCCAGCTCCAGGAGCACTGCATGCTGGCTGACCCTGCACTGTAACTATCTGTGTGTATCTCATAGAGAGCAAGACAGGCCATTTCCCCATAGGGATCAATAAAGTCTCTATATTCTAACTGCATCAAGATTGGGAGGATGATGAAGATGAGAATGAAAGGTGTGAAATTTGTATTGCTGATTTGAAGATCAAAAAAAAGGTGTGTTTGCACTTCTGATATCTGCGCCCACCTCCCCCCCATATGCTGTCTAGGGGCAGTGGGGGTTGCACTGGGGGAGTGGGGGCTGCACTGGGGGAGTGGGGGCTGCACTGGGGCAGTGGGGGTTGCACTGGGGGAGTGGGGGCTGCACTGGGGGAGTGGGGGCTGCACTGGCGGAGTGGGGGTTGCACTGGGGGAGTGGGGGCTGCACTGGGGGAGTGGGGGCTGCACTGGGGGAGTGGGGGTTGCACTGGGGGAGTGGGGGCTGCACTGGGGGAGTGGGGGCTGCACCGGGGGAGTGGCCTGCACACGCCAGCAGGCTCTTTTTCCAAGCGGGAGATTTTTAAGTCACGTCCCCAGAACAATCGCAGTGAGCAGCTGCCAGGCGCGGAGAGCAGGACGATGCCAGCCGGCCGAGGCGGGGGAGGACGCCCAACGACCCAAGCTTAGAGGAAAAGGGGGAGGGGGGCTTAAAATAGCTTCTTCCACCTACCATGAAACATAATTTTCAAAGGAACCCAGCACTTCAGGATTGCCTCAGTCCGAGCATGCGCGCCTCGTCATCAGTTTTCCAACACTCCGATTGGTTGGAAAAACGTATATTTTTAATGTACATCTTTATTAGCTCCTTTATTAGTCAGTGAAGTTCATCTGTGTGATTTTTACTGCTATGCACGCTCTTTATAAAATGAACGGCAGCCCCTGCGGCATGCCAGGACGCGGGGTGACGACAGGCCATTAAGGAACTCGCGTGCAACGCCGGCGTGGCGTGTGCCCCCCCATCCCCCCCAGGGCAATTCGAAACCTCAGTAATTGGTGATTTCTCAGCTGGCCTTTGGCTTCCTTAACCTGAGTGGACGTGTGATTGGGCCAGGCCTGCGCACACGCCTGCGCGAGTCTGCGTCCAGGGCGCAGTGAAGGGGGGCTGTCAGTCCCAATCAGCCCAGCGTCCCTCAGCCTTTTCCCTCCTTAGCTTCCAGGGCTGGGAGGCCTCCAGAGACTTAGCTTTCCTGTGCTACATGCCCCTTACTGCTCTTATGTCCAAAGCAGCAGAATGGAGCTTTAAAGGGACGGTTTGATTGTGTTCTTCATTCCAGCAGAGAGCTGCCAAGGATAGGATGAAATGCTACTCGCATACATGGGCGCTGTTTCTTTAAAGAGGAGCCACTTGTTTGAGTCAAAGTGTAAACGAGCTGTTCCTTTAAAGAAGTGGCACTTATTTTAGATTAGAATGCAAATGAGTTGTTCCTTTAAAGGGGCGGCACTTGTTTCAGTTAGAATGTAAAATGTTTATTACTTTAAAGGCCTAGCGCTCATTTCGGTCTGCATGTGAATGAGCTGTCCCTTTAAAATAGTGATCCTTCCTCACGTTGAATGCAGATGAGCTCTTACTCTAGGTCAAGAAATCCCCCCTTCCTTCAAGATGACGGTCTGATGAAATGGGGGGTGGGTGGGCAGCTAAACAGCCGATGTGAAGAGCGGCAGAATTACTCATTGTATTCGACCGGCACTTTAAATAATGACCTTCGAACACTTTGTGTTCTGGGCTGTTTGTGCTGAGAAACAGATTTTGAACATCACTGCAATAATTATGCAGATATATAATATTGCAGTTTATTTGGGGCGGGGGTACTTTTGTTTGGGTGAGCAGTTTCTGCGATTATATATATTATATTATATTATATTATATTATATTATATTATATTATATTATATATAATATATTATATTATATATAATATATTATATTATATATAATATATTATATTATTTAGTCAGGCGATCAACTAGGTGCAGGTTCACAAGTGGCCAAATTTGATTGATTTCATATCCCAGATGCCATATCAATGTCCTGGTGCCTGTTATATTAAATTCCACACCATTAGTAGCTTTTTACACTCCTATCACTTTTTATTAACTAAGAGTCGTGCAGGAAAAGTGCAAACACAGAATGAGGAAAAGTATTCAGGAGATCGACTGGGAACAGGGAGCAAAGTCTTTCCTTAGGGGTGGCTAGCAGGCTTTGCGGTCTTAAGCTGTTCTTTTACGAGCGTGTTGAGCAGGAACGAGGCAAACGCAGGCGAGAAAGCAGGCTGGTTGGTTTGGTCTTATTGTTCCACCGCTGCAGTCACAAACAGGGACCGAGATAACTAGACTTCTAATGAATACGAC
The DNA here is from genome assembly GCF_048594095.1 of Paramormyrops kingsleyae. NCBI lineage: Eukaryota > Metazoa > Chordata > Actinopteri > Osteoglossiformes > Mormyridae > Paramormyrops > Paramormyrops kingsleyae. Next base: position 2,356,864 of record NC_132810.1, read on the forward strand.
GTTAGCTATATAGATACGGTCATGTTGAATATTAAGAGCAGAAATCTGCAAATATAAAGTTCCCTATGAAAACGCAGCTGCCGAATATACGACCTTGTGTAACTGTATTATTTCACCACTGCAGTATTTACAGACAACACTGTTATTAACTGCATGAGGACATGAGGAGTGTGGCGTCACAATGCCCTTGCCTGAAATGGAGTAAGCTCAACTGATTCCAGCCACAAACCTGGGCCAAAAATTTCTCACTTAATAATAATAAAAATTATTTTTTCTTTTCTTTTTTTTTCCTTAAAATTATTTACATTTGCGGAACATTAGTCACAAATATCTCTCTAGGCGAAACATCAGCTAAACACAAACACAGATAAACATGAACACACTGTAGTTCTACTCATCAAAAGCTAACAAAACACGTGGATAGAGATGCTGATGCTCACACACAAGAGAAAATGGTGCACAAACGGTCATTAAGACGTTTGTGTACATTTCAAAGCGGAGCATGATGGGATATGAGAAAAGAAGCATTGCAATGTAGCTGCACTCATACTTGTGTAAATGGCAAGAAAAGTGTAATTTCATTTCATTAAAGAAATATGCTTTTCTTTGAACACAGGTGACCATAAACCACTTATTTGAAGTACAATTAATCTCTGCTAATATCTTACAAATTCAATTACGGTTATGTTTTAAATGTAACGATTCAATACAGCAGCGACAAATAGCCTGCTTCTGTGGAGAATCGCGGTGACTGCAGGTTTTTGGGTTACCCCTCTGTTTCCAGCTGTATTACATCTGGAGCACCAGGTAAACCTGTGTCCTAATAGTAGCACCTTTAAAGAAATTAAGAGCGGAGGCAGAGTGGGAACCGGTGCACCCCACAGCCCTCCACGAACAGGGGCATTTGGTCAAAGGGTAATCATAAGACAGATAAGCAGGGGGGCGATTCTAGAATGTTTTTAAGGCAAGGGGCATAAGAAAGTCCATAGGTCAAACATATGGGCCAGCCTTATCATTAGCCAGTGATATGTTTTGAATCAGTGAGTGACAGGGGAGGGGGTGCTCCGCGAGCCAATCAGCTTTCATCTGGGGTCAGTGTCCCTGTAGCCCCGCCCTCATATAAACACAGGTTCATCTGACCAGTGCTGTTTTCGACCTCTATTTTGCTACATCATTATTTTTAAAAATGGATGGATGACCTTTTTCTATACGTTTTTTTCTAAATGTAAAATTATCCAAGTTAGTAACTGGGCTTCTTGTGTCATAGGCATATATTAATATGGGTGTTTAATTTCAGATTATTGCTGTCATTTTATAATTATTGTTCTGTTTTGCTACTCACTGCATAACAATGCCCTGAACAGTGGAATAAAGTTTCTGACGAAATTAGATCAAACTTTACATATTTGAATAGGATCCTATTTCACTATAGAATAATACATTTACCGAGATATTAACTAAGCAAAAGGCACAGAGACCTGCAAAGACAAACAGAATATTCCCGTTTTTTCTGCAACTGACTCTGCCGAGTCTTTAGCTTTGCGCTTTCTAAATGGAGCACATAAAGGTCACCGGTCCCTCTGGTTTCACATAGGCTAAAAATAAAAAAAAAGTCTCTGCTGTGTAAAATTGGGGGCATTTTTCCACTGGAGATGGCATTGTGTACCACACCAGACTCAGAAACACACACACACACACACACACACACACACACACACACACACATGCACACACGTACGCACTGTCAAACCTCCCTTCGTCCTGCTCTGCTGTTACACCCGTACGCACTCCACTGTACCCAGTCACAGATGCCCCATCTATACCTTAGTGACACAGCACTCAAGATAAACAGTAACTTCAAAGCAAATTAACCTGCCCTTTGGAATGTTTTTGTGATGCCCCCCCCCCCCCCCCAGAGCTGTCCAGTCCATGCTCGTTCCCTGTCTGCCTCCTGTGTTACCAAAGTTGACATGCAGGGGTGGAATCATACCTCTGACTAATGGAGAGAGACCCGCTGAGTCTGGACACAGGACACCGTTCCCCCAAGTGCCTTCCCCACATTTCATTTCATAATTGCCCCATGTTTGTGTGAACGCGTTTGTGCTTTTACTCCAGGAAGAGAAATGGATCTAAAGTTAACGAATATGGCAAAACTTTCACAATCTTGACGCCTCGTCATTAACCCTTGGTTCTGTGGCCTGGCGTGTCTTGCTGATGGTAGCCATGTTTCTCTGCGCAAATTGCAGTACCACTGCTACTGGAGATTAGAGGTGACAGTAACAAGGCGGGGAGTTTGGGAGGGACTGACAATTAGGATGGACAAAGCAGGGGCACCGGGGATACAATCAGAGCCCCATCCTCCGCTTCCTTCAACACAGTTGTCTGGGAAGCGACTGCCTTTCTGCTGTCACTACGTAACACAAACACCCAGCGCAATTTGTTTCCCTCTAATGGCCTCTTCTGCAATCAGCATAGAGCTCTTCCTCAGCCCCAGTCTCTTGGGGCACATCAGATCCACAGTGAAATTCATTCACTCGCGCTAAATGCCTTCGACTCTTTACCAAAGGCGGGATCCTCACTATTTGGAGAAATGCCTCAGAAATGGATGAAGGTAAATAATTTGTGGAAGAAGCACTAGTAGTGCACTCTGCATTGCACCAGAGAGGGCCTTTCAACTGAAAACAGGCCAGCAATTTTTGTCTATTGGACATGAAGTGAGAATTGGTGAGATGACCCTATCCGGCGATGGCCAATAATATCCCATCATACACCTGTGTCGTGCCCTCTGGAGGCTACACATCACTGATGGGTAATGTGGCACAGGGGATGGACACCTTAGTTTCACTAGTGTATCAAAAATGGTGAAATCACATTTTGATATGATATTTCACTTAAGTTGCCATTATACATTAAACTGTCCATTTTCTACACGTATCTGCCTTTTAATGTTTTTTTTTCTTTCCTTTTTTTGTTGGATGGAGTCTACTTTGTAGAATTTCAATTTAGTACAAGATTCTGTATAGAATTGGAGGATCTACATACATTAGGCATGATTGGGAGTGTCACTCACTCCTCTGCTGTGGACGTCTATTTCTGCGCTGTCAGCATTGCATATATTGCATACATTAGGTCAGTGATTATCAACTGGAAACCATTTTCAGTGGCTCTTTACTGCCCACCCCCCCAACAAAGTCGACAGCTTTTACCCCCATCTCCCAATCATCACCAGAACTTTGATCATGAATTTGGGTCATGATATCAAGGGATTTAGTTTATTTCTTTTTCAGCGCATTGAGCTAAACGATCAAGGATCACTTCAGCATAGTTGGATGAATTTTTATTGTTATCTTCAGTGGTGGGGCAGCACTGTGGCATCGCGGTTAGGAATGCTGCCTCACACCTCTCCGACTCGGGTTCGAGTCTCCACAATGGCTCTGTTTGTGTGGAGTTTGCATGTTCTCCCCGTGTTTCACCCCCACAGTACGAAGTCATGCTGAAGTTAACTGAAGTTCCTAAATTGCCCATAGGTGTGTGTTTGTATGAGTGAATATTGTATGCGTGTTCATGATGGGTCGGACTTCAAGGAATTTAGCTTGCTAAGTTATTAGCATATTCAATTAACTGATCAATGATCACTTTAGCATAGATGGATGAATTACTATTTTCAATGGCTTAAAAAAAAATCCCCACTGCCACCCCCCCACGCCCGAAACATACCTCCCTATCATCACCAGAACTTTGATCATTAACTGGGGCTGTGGTCAAGGAACAATGTGGATCCTGAAACAGAACCTCTGTGTTAGGGCATGAAGCAATGCATGCTGGGTCAAGCTTCAGTTGCATGTGACAAGCTGCTGTGCATATTTTTTGAATGAGAGCCTTAATATACTATGATTTCCTTTCCTGAACCATGCCTACTATTCACCCTCATCTTCAAATTGGCTTAAATGCTAGGCTCCTGTGCCAAAGCCTTTTATCATCATCTGCAGATCTGTACAAGCTAATAACCACATCAGAATGGAGCAGAACATGTCAAGATTAGGCTTCCTGCTCTCAACAATAGCCTCCATTTCACTTCCTGCTTCAGAAGATGCTTCCTCCTGTTCTATGTTTTGATATGACTGCCGTAAGACCCAAAAATTTCACACAGAATTTAAGATTTTCATGCCAGAGAAGTTCTGATTGTTCTAATCATCTTTTGGAAGAATTTTTTTTGGGCATGAAATGACCACTTTTGCGTGATATTTTTAGTTTTTGGTTGTCTGTTTTTTATTTAAAACTATGCACAGTTTTAGGAGTGATTCACTTCTTGAATCTATCTGTACACTGCTGTCTTTCTATCTACTTTCTCACTGTTTTGTATAGATGATCTGTTAAGGTGAGAAGCATTGGGCAATTGTAGGATTTGACCCTAAGGAAGACTCAGCCCCCAAGAAATACAGGACGAAATTACTAAATGGAATTAGTGTACATTTTTTAAGGGGGCTGAGACAAAAAATAGCATGACTGAAATCCATAAATACCGTCTAGAATCGCATACAGTGAGAAGTACATAGCTCAGGATGTCAAACAACTGGACAAAAGTGGGCGTGAAAATGAAGCAGTTCAGATTACATGTCAAACCCCATATGCTGTATTGCACTTTAGATTACAGCAGGGCCACAAATATGATTGGATGGCAGGTGCATGCTGCATATGAGATTTATTCACATATTACACCTGTCAGCTCATTCAACTCAATATAAAATCATTCACAATATTTTTGAGATACCTTGACAACTACACAAAGTAGTTTAACTGTGCTATGTCAAGATAAACTTCAGAAAACTTGAAAGAAATTAATTTTATGCATGTTAACCCAGTATATTTCGGCCTTAAAAAATTCATTTGCTTAGGTTCATATTATACGATCAAAAATGTTCAGTGCAATTCGTTGTTTGTTGTCTCCAGATTAATCTAGAAAGTACCAATATAAAAAACGTAAAGTGTGAAAAATTAAATGAGGACTTCAGTCTCCCCAGTATTTTACTCTTTCCTCAGTTCAAAGATCCTTTGGCAAAGACCTGAAAAGCTCATATCTAGATTTTCATTTAAAGAAAAATGGTCTACACTTCAAGACTTAATTGATTCTGGTAACCCTTATAAGGCGCATTAGCTATATTATGTTCCTTTAATTGTCTAAATCATCTCATCCTGGCATCGTGTTACGAATTATGAAGAATATTGCACTCATTCTCTCTTGTCCCTAGTAATGGGAATTCTCTGCTGGATAGCTCTGCCTTATCGAATGGATAATGGCACACAGAGATGGGAATATCCAGTATCATGGCTAGGGATGAGTTACGGGGCTTAAGTCCCAAATGTTTTTAGTGAAGTCGCAGTTCATTTTTTACAATCACTTTTGCAATCATCATCATTATCATGCATGACAACTTCTGGACTAAACTCTGAATATCCTCTAATCATCGAACTGTGCCTGTCTAGGTCCCTTAGCACAGATGAACAGGGTTCCCCTGATTTCTGGATGCTTCCCTTCTACTGTGTATTGAGGGCAGAGAGTCCATTAGTGAATTAGGGGGAGTTGCTATAGGGTGGATGAAGACTTTCTGATGTCCTTTGTATGTTACGTATTTCAATGACAATTCCGTTCTGTTTTACCAGTGTATGACTGATGAATCAATCAATGAAATTGCCACTCAAAAATGGAAGGTCTTTGGATTTGACCCTCTGCCAGTCAATAAATAATGCAGCGCGTGAGTACATGGGGAACACAATAGAAAACGTGGCATTAGGTGTGCATTGGGTGTGTGGGAGTCAGCATCCAGAACGACAGAAATGGCAGCTTTTAGTCACGGATGCCGATGTCATGTACCGCTACACTCGTGAATAATGTAGGTGTGCGCATCCATTAGCATACGGAGTAAGACTTTTCCGCTATGGAATTATTCGGATACCTGCGCAGAATAGATTAATATAGACACAAGAATATCTGCATCGGAATTTATCGTTGACTATCGTTGACAAATTCTGTAAAACCCGGACTTAAACGTATATGCACGTAGTTTTAAAAGATAATGTTTTGAAGCAGTGAACTTCCATACCGATTTACCTGTTTAACAAAAGATAATACAATATTACCCTTATTGAGAATGCTTTCTTAAACCATCTATCGTTTTCCTTATCGTTGCAAATTATATGTGATATCCTTATAACCTGTACGGAAATCGCCCTTCCATTTGCTGACAAATGGCTACCTCTCTGATCGGGAGTTTATACAGTTTCGCCCTGTCGTGTCTTCGTGCAATGACATTGTTTAACGCTGCACGGAGCAGTTTGGTAGTTCGACAATCAACTGATCTTTCCTTCTTACGTCGGCTCCCCTCCCCCGGAGTTCGATGCGCTCGGCTATCGGCTCTGCCTCGGCTTCTCAGTGCGGGCGACAGCGCTGGTAAACATGGCGTCTGAAGGGATGATTTTAACAAACCACGACCACCAAATCCGTGTTGGAGTTCTGACAGGTAAACGCAGAATGACCTTGAATCCCCTGCTTTTACCGTGGCGACCCGTGTGGAGTAATTTGTGCCTGTTGTCCGCGCTGTCGCTCCCCGTGTTGCCGCTTTATTTCACGGTGTGCTTGCCGTGGTGCTCTGCTCTCCCTGTACAAGCTCGGGTTTGCTTCAGTTGTTCCTCGTCTCCTCAGAGGCGATGGTGATTTAAAGCTTTCCGTGATCTTTCGTGCCTTGTTTGGACGTTCGCGGCTAAGGTGATGTCCATTTTTATTGCTGAATAGGAACACGCTTATGTCTGGCGCGCTGTTCAATTTTTGTGTCAAGAAACAGTTTTGTGTGATGAATTATTCATGTCCCGTAAGCAGGCAAGCAATCCTGCTAGGTGGTGAATGTTAGCTAGTTCAATACTTTTCAAACATGAAAAATCGACGAACCCGCTTAACTTAATGTTACATGTGAAGCAGTCTCATTAAGCGGAATTAGACATATCGATCCAGTATGCATCTAATTTGTTGTAAATGCAAATCATTGCAATCAAATGCATGCTTTTTAAAGCATGCTTAAATTGTCAGCGTAGGTATAATTGAATATTTTTCTTTAGGTGGAAAAAAATGTTGGCATGTGCGCGGAATTTGTCTACTATCAGACGTGTGTTTCTCAAACTGAACGCTTTGCAAACGCAGCTTCCCCGCTATTATGACGGCAGAACGATATTCTTCACATCTGGGATAACGGTATTTTTTGTTTTTCTGCTTTTCGGCATCATTCGACTGTACTATTAGTGGCTAAAAATGCTTCGAACATAATGTTCTACCGTTATTATCACAAGTATGGTAAGTTGGAGAGGTTATTTCCGAAAGCAGCTGCTTAGTTATTCACCATACATCAGGACGATGTGGCCTTTTCATTTATTGCCTCTCTTTAGGTGGTTTTCCGGCTTTTGAATATGGGCACTATTGATCCAGTTCTCCGGGCAGCGAAAAATCAACGAGACATGCGTGAATGTTAGCATGCTTCACACCGTCACTGTTGTCAGCTAAAATAAACCGTTTAATTTTGCGTGTCAGAAAGTTTGACGATCTGTACCTTGTTGATATTTGCATGCTCTTCGTAAAGATAATAGCTTGACTGACACTGATTTATGTGGCTTGCATAAAACAGCATAAGGCATAAATCTAGCAGGGAAACCCCGCACCCCCTCCCCACCGGCTCCCCTCCGCCCCCCCCCCCCCCGGCTCCCCTCCGCCCCCCCCCCCACGGCTCCCCTCCCTCCTGATTTCCACACAGAGAAAGAGTGCTGTCCATTGCTTGTGGTGCTGAACGGCGTCAATCAGAGTGCAGTGCGCTAGTGGCGGTCTGCACAACAGCAATACGGAGGGTGGAGGGTCCCCCATCTTTTCCTTGGGTTTGAGGGAGAGGGATTCCCCCACAGACCTTTAATGTGCCGGCGCTCCGCTGCATGGAGGCGCGGGGCAGCTGATGCCGCGCGGAGACGCGCGCCGTCTCCGCAGTGTACTGACATGTCGCGCAGACACATGCTTGCTGATGACAAGCATCGCCTGACAATGTGAATAGCGCCGGCATCCATGTATTCGCCTTGCGTGAGCAGGAGCGACGCAGAGACCGGATAGCGTGGAGGAGCACTTAAAAAAAAAAACGCCGTTTTTCTACTTTGATGATTTAGACATCGTTGTGTATTGAGATATTATTTCTTTCTCTTAGGAAATTGGGAAACCCCACGGATCATGAGATTTATGGCATGCGCTGTTTTTAATCAGATCTGCTGTCATTGAAATTCATTTGGGATTAGATTAGATGGTTTAGATATTTTTCTGGGGATTGAAGCACAGTATAGGTGGTGTCGGTCACTACGGCTGGATAGCAGTTCACCGTGGGTAACCGGTGAGAGACATTTATGTTCCCGCATGGTTCCTTGCATTTTTTATTCCCTTGTGGTGCTCATGAGTGTCTTCATTGACCCACGCAATTGTAAATTCTAGATTGGCTCCCAATGCATTATGAAAAACATTCCCAACTGGAAGCAGTAATTCCAGACATATTAAATCCGGTTTTGACTTTTTAAGTAGTTTGCTTTGGCAAGAATATACAAGAACAGGTATTTACTGATTGTGTGTCTCAGCAACTGTTCAGTGTGAACATAACCAAGGGGGCGCCGGCACATTACGGTTCTTTCTGATAAATGATATAGGTTTTCAGTCCTGTGATGCATGATGACCATTGGTAACACTGAAATACTGAAGCATGGAAACATCTTTGACTGTAGTTGTGGTAGAACTTATTACCCTGCCTATGTTGTATTTTCTGCTCATTTTTTAGGCTGTTGGCTGTTGACATTTGTATTTTGTTTGTGCGTTGAGAGGAGGTATATTGGTTAATGCATTGCATTTCTTGCAGCGCACTTTTCCTCTTTTCTGAAGGTAATTTTGAACTATTGCTTTATTGATGTTATTGCTATATATGCAGGTTAACTTTAAATCAGAAGGGAAGGATGATGCAGTGATGGGAGTTTGCTTCCCATTCGCACGCATTTTGGTCAGGCTCTTGGACATTGCAAACAAAGCTGTGGAATTCACCCGTTGGTGAATTGCCAATGAAAGGGTTCAGCAGGAAATCTCACTTCTGCAACAGACAACAGATTTTTTTCCCTTTATTTTTTTTTTCCCCACTTTCAACAGTAGCAAGTCAGGGAACTTGATCCTCTTGGAATTGTGTAGGCGGGCTCCCAAAGTTATATGTTTATCATAAAGCCATAGTTCGGGTACCCAGTCTAATTTTAGACAATGCTGTCTACACACTTATAAAGAAATGACCTTATGATTTTATTTCCCCTGTGTTAGCTTTAATATTTGACCAGTATGAGCCATGTGAGGCAAAGCATGTTATTACTGCTTTTATTTTACTATCGCTGGAGTATTAACATTAGCTGCGGGCTAAGCTGACTTTCTGCCAGTAGTATTCATTCAGCAATTCCATTCCTTCTTTCACATTTGTACGTTTGCCTTGAGGTGTTTATATGCAGGTGGCTATCGGAATCGTGGATTGAGAAAAGTCCGTTTCGGGAGCTACTCCTCATCTGGGCGTCATGCGACGAAAAGTAAATAGCTCAGTGATCTCCAGCAGGCATGGGGGGTGGGGTGGGGGGGGGGGGGGTTTGTGGGACCTTCTGAATTCTTTGGCAAATTTTGATCAGCTGGAGGGGGAGAAAACACCTAGTTGCACATTATAAACGACACACTAGGCTCGGCCGGTATGATAACTGGGTTTACCCTGGTATTGTGAAATCTTGGTGATTAATCCATCCCCCACACCCCTACTCAGCAGATTTTATCGGCAAGATTTCAACATACTGGAATAGTGTCGCTCTAAATACCGTATTCCGCGGTGAGTATCCAGAAGCTATGAAAACTTAGATACTGCCCAAGCCTCCTGTACAGTAAAAGACCTCAGTGTTCTGTCAGCATTCCGTCTGAGGGTCCAGCAATCACTTGTCAGATCAAACTGTACTCCTGTCCACCATCTTGGTGTTCGACATCTTGATGGCATTAAGGTTCCCCCCTGCCTACTCATTTGTTGACTCTTTCTAAAACTGCCACTGCAGTTTATTTTTGGTTGGCTGGAACTTTTTACAGACTCTGCATCTGAAGGACAGATGCATGTGAGCATATCTCCTGTACATCTCCATCGTTAATGGAGATGTACAGGAATCTCCGTCTGACTTGAGGCTTTTCACTTAAGTCCCATCAGCACAAATGCGTCGTTCGTGGCGAGCGTTTTTTGTTCCTGTAATTGATTGAGGTGCTCATGTGATATGAATGGCTTTTCAGGTCTGGACAAACTCTGCATAGAGAAGCTGTCAACGCTACTGCAACAAGCACACTGACACTTCAGCTCATCCTTCCAGAGAACCACTTAAAATTCTGCCCACTGTCAAACGTCTCACCGAACCGGGATGAAGAGATGAACCTGTCAAAGTCCAGGATCTGTAATATTAGTTCGCATTTGCATAGAGTTGAAAGTAATTGGCGGAATGGCGTGTTTGTTTTGACTGCCTGTCCGCTTCACCTCGGTGCTCCTAAGCCGAGAGGATTAGAGGCCCAAAAAATGTGGGTGTGGTTTGTGGACAAGCCCACTTCAGGGTCACCTGCTTGTGTCATCACAGAGGGACGCGTGGACCTGGAGATACATGCTGGGATGATGGTGTTTTATAGGTGTGGCTACTTCAATCTCTCAGCGTTGTACCAAGCACTCGTGAGCAATCCCCCCCCCCCCCCCCCCCCCGCCCTGCATAACAACAGTGACAATAATTTCACACTTACTCTGGCTTAGCAGGGGAGACGAACAGTTCAATTTGGTATCGCATGTGCCAGACTTTTCAGGAATTAGAAGGTTTTTTCACTGGAAGGCTTTCATTGGTGCCAAGTTCTAATGTCAGCCGTTGTTTTATAACAGCTCTTTACCGAACGCAGCATTTGGTCTTATGGCATCCGAGGCCCTGCAGTCTGAGCCGCGTCACACTGGCCAGGAGTCCCCACCTTGCACATGCATTTTCATATTTTTTTTTTTTTTATCCCTGATGTCCTCGTTCTCCACACTGCCTGCTTAGCACAGACATCTGGGTCATTCCTCAAAACCAGCTCGACTTTGGGCTGACCCTCGCAGACTTTCTTGAGAACAGCTCTTTTTAAACACAAGGTAGTACTGCTACTGCAGGAGAAAAAAAAAAAGTTTCTCTGTTTTCTGTGCCACCTAAATCTGTCCATCCTCTCACTTATCGCAAAAAAAGGGGCAAGAGGAGTGTATGTGTGTGTATATATATGTGCTTCTGCAGCAGTAATGGCTGTAACAGATCAATCCTGTTACCAGATTCTGTTCTTTGGCCTCGGCCAAATTAAATGAAGATGGAAATCTTTGTCATCTTTGTGAAGATCTAATTGCGTTTAATTGAGTTTATCAAATGAACAGACCCCCAGTCACACACATACTCGCAAGTGGCCATGCAGAACGGCTATTTCCAAATACTCATTTTGATTAATTTCAGCATAAAAAAATGTAATTACACTTCACATTCCCTGCAAGGATAGTATGGTAAGCATTTATCCGAGCATGTGGCAGCCATATACAGCGAAGATTGCTTTTCCTTATTCTGTATGTCATGCCGTTAGTTATGGCACGGGTAAGCAGGAGACGAGCAGGCGATCTGAAGGAACACTGTCTGTTTCAATTAGGCGGATCTGGGAAATGTGGACGAATTTGGTACGTCAGGCCCTTTCTCACGTTCGTTTGCAGGGACCGACCATTCGTTTGCCTTTTTCTTTCTTACTTTCTTCCTTCCTTCCTTCCTTCCTTCCTTCCTTTCTTTTTCGCTTTCATAGTGTGTGGCGGCCTGAGCGAACCCTTAATGAGCCCGTGCCAGAACTGCACATGTCTGCCGCTTTTGCTGAAGGGGATTTCCCAGAGTTCTTTGCGTTGCCGCCGTGTCCTGGGCTTTCCCCAGTCTGCGGACAGATACTCCAGGGTGGGGGGAGGAAACGATTGCAGTCAACCAATTATTTTAATTGAATTATATGAAAAGATGTGTATTATGATATTCTGTAGGTACTCTTATGAAGTCAAATCAAATCAAGTCAAGTGGGCTTTATTGTCATACCATCCATATATAGGGAATAACATCCCCCCAGGACCATGGTGCAAGGGGGTGGTTGTCTCACACCTATGGGTGATGTGGTGATACCAGTTCACATCAGCAAGGTTCTGGGCTGTGGGGTGAAACCAGAGAAGATGGGGAACCCCGCATAACATCAGGGGGAGAACGTTGCATTGTCTTTCTCAACAATTAATGCAGTAGCAGAAGAAGGGTGCAAGAAATATACACGTAAATAAACAAACAAACAAACAAACAAATAAATAAAGGGTTAAAATCACCCGTGGGGTGGGGGGGAGGGGGTGTGACCTTCCCTGTATAATTTTGTCACTTTACCGTGTTTTCCCAAAGTGGTACATTACAGCGGTGGCGTCTAACGTGTCCCGCGGCGCCGGAGAGCCGCTGGGCCGCAGTCCGGCCCACTTGGAGCGGCCTGTATGCCCCCCGCTGCGGCTGCTGTGTCAGGAAGCCTCGGTGCTGTCGGAGCTGCGACACAGACAGTCCTGTTGCTAAATAAAGTAGGGGCCATATTTGCGTTTCCAGCTGGGTTTATGGTGAGCTGGTTTAAACAGTTACTGTGTCTGTAGCAGACAGGCCAGGTACTTAAGGACATGAGCAAATAGCTACGAATGAAAGCCAAAATGGGCAGCTGTGTGACAATTAGCAGCATGCCAAATTAGCTTGCTCCATTTCTCCGTAAAGTCGATGACAAAACCTAGACTGTTACCGTAATTTCAGAGCAGTCCATCCATCCATCCAATCATCCATCCATCATTCTTCTGCAACCACTTGTCCAATACTGGCTTCGATGAGCGTGGAGCTGATCTTATGAAGCACGGGGATATCCTTGTTCATATAGGTAGGTATACACTTCACATGAATTGCAAAGTAAAACTAGAAAATCAGCTGCCTGCCTCACATCCTGCGTCAGTATAGGAAGGTGAGCGAGATGCTAATCTCCTGGCTTTTACGTAGCTTGGCTGAACCTCCAGGGCTGGGGCAGGCTGCCCCATTGCCTTTGGGGTCGGCGTTCGCTCTCTCGCACGGCCGCTGGTGGGAATTCCCACATCGCGCTCCGATTGGACAGAGAGGCCGCAGTCGTGCGTCCCCATTGCCGGGAGCCATTCATCACCAGGGTGACGGCCGAGGGCTGCCACACTCAAGACGAGATCCATTCACAAATGCGTTGTGTTCTGGAGGAGCGTCACCCTCTCTGCCATTTCGTATTTAGATGCGCAGAGTTGTCAGATCAGGCAGGTTTACGGTTTGGATTTGATGTGCATTAATGTTGTCGTAGTATCTGTAGTAAGAGACATCGTGTGCATTTGCAGGTCTGTTTGAAACCCTCCAGAGTTTGCAGCTGTAGCTGTCACATGTGCTCTGGGCTGCACGTGCTCCACATGCGGCGTGCGAAGCCCATGACGGCTGACGCTGCGCTTTCGGGTCCACGCAGGATCCAGCTTGGACAGTTTGGCCCTTTCTGTTTACGTTTTATTTATTTAACAGATGCTATTATCCAAAGTGACGTACTTTTTTTGAGTAAGCTGGGAGAGCCAGTCCCTGCAGTTGCTGGGGACTAAGGGCCTTGCTTAAGGTCACCATGGCGAAATCACTCTGCCAATCCTGGGATTTGAAGCGGCAACCTTCCGATTTCAGCATCCTAACCCATTGAGCCACCCACCACTGTAAATAGGAAGGTATATATTGTTCTCTGCCAGCCACGGGGTTCGAGCCACCGACCTTCCGATCACAGGCACAGATGCTTAATCCACAGAGTCACACACTGCAACAAGCAGTGAATTTCTGCAGTTAATTGATGGACCACACTTCGTGGGCTTGGCAACGGAAACATGGGCAATGGGCAATGAGGATGCCAGTGGACAGAAAGGACTGAGAACTGAAACAATTACTGAGACAAAAACGATGCGCATGCATACGTGCACCCATTCAGCACACTGCAGTGTCACTGGTTGTTTGGAAACGTCTAAGCCAATGTCCGTGAAGCATAAGGCCTCCGTGTATGTTTAGGTTGATTTGAATCACCTTGGTACCCAAAGAAGTCAGAAACACTTTTGTTTCTCTCCATCTATTGGAAAATACCTGTCAGAAAAATGATGTGTTATATGGATTATCCTTAACATGAATTGATTACATATTGACCAGCAGAAGAAGGAGTTGGGTCTGTCTGTGGTGAAAATATAACCGGAAGGATCCCTGACTTTCATGGAAATTTGAATAAATAATTTAAGACTTTAATTTAGTGGTAATAGATCCTTATACTTTGTCAGAATTTCGAGACAGATGGAAGGTTCAGTTTGAGTCTCAGAGAATCTTGTGAATGCTACCTTTAGAATTAAAATTTAGTGATCAGTGGTCATTGTCAACACACAGTGCGCAACAACGAAATGTGTCCTCTGCATTTGACCCATATGCGACATAGCAGGGGGCAGCTAATTCAGCGCCCGGGGAGCAGTGCTTGGGGACGGTACCTTGCTCAGGGTACCTCAGTGGTGATTTGCTGGTCGGGGATTCGAACCTGCAATCTTTCAATTACAAGTGCGCTTCCCTAACCATCAAGCCACCACTGCCCAAACTTTAAACAAACTTTATCTTAGACCGTGACAAAGAAAACGACATAATGGATAAAATTGGTATATTCTTATATATTTTTTTTAATCTAGTTGTATGTGTTGCGTCATATAGACTTGGATGGGTGTGTATTTTTAGCAGCGCGATACTTCCCCGCTTGCTCTTTCATTTCACTTTACTCTTATGAATGGAAAAATCCTCGTAAAGCTGAATGAAAATTACTCACGGACCCAAGTGTCTGAGTATCCAGGCCGGTTTTTATGACAGAAGCCGGTCCAACAGGCCGGTGCACTGGAGTGCTCTTCCAAAGGACAGGCCCAGCCTACGGCTCACAGGCTGGCAGGAAGATGCGCTGGGGGGGCTTAGGGGGGCTTGGGGGGGACCAATCGGTCAGAGCCGGTCGAGGTGCCGCCATGAGGCCACCAGGCTGTGCCGTCATGCCCCTTCGAGCCGCATGGTGCCTCAGCGGTCAGCATCGTGTGTGTGTGTGTGTATGTGCGCGTGCGTGTGTGTGTGTGTGCGAGCGGGTTTACCTATCCTTATGGGGACACAATGTCCCCATAACGTGATAAATATCCGTTTTTTTTTCCTTATGGGGACCGGTTTCCTGGTCCCCATAAGGGAAAACTCTATTTTATAAAAAACGGTGACTGCTATGAAAAAACTAAAAATGCAAAAACTCTTGTATTTTGTTAGGGTACTTATGGTTATGGTTAGGGCTGGGTAGGGGTTAAGATTGTCATAGTTAGCGTTAGCATTTTTCCCATTGAAATGAATGAGCGGTCCCCATAAATATATGTTTACCCTACATGTGCGTGTGTGTGTGCGTGTGTGTGTGTGTGTGTGTGTGTGTGTGTGTGTGTGTGTGTGTGTGTGTGGAGGGGTGGCACAGTGATACCTTTAAAGTGAAAGTGTGGGGGGTGTTTCATTTGCAGCATGAGCTGTTAGAAACGATAGACAGCCAAAATGGTTTTCGCTGGGTGGGGGGGCATGGGGAAGGTGCAGGGAACTGGAGGCCACTGGGTCTTGGTTCGGGTGGCGATTCAAAGTGAGTTTGACAAGGTGCAGTTCCAGCTTGCAGTGACTCTCCACCCCCCCCCCCCCCCCGCTCCTTCTGGAGTCCACCCCACCCCCGTCCCCCCCCCCAGGGCTCAGCAAGGCGACCCAGTGCAGCTGAGGGGCTGTTAAACACGTCTCGGGCGTGACGGCGCCAGCCTCTCCCTCCAAACAGACACCCCCCCCCCGCCCCCCCGCCGAGGGGAGCGTCTGGCCTCGCCACGGTCTGGCTTTCGCCTCTTTGCCGGCTCCCTTTGATGTTTGAAAGTCTACTTCGACTACGTGACGGGGTCTGGATTCGCTTCCGGAAAATTCGTAAGGACATGGTGGGGATCAGCAGAGATGATTCATGACCCCCCCCCCCACCCCACCCCACCCAGTCTTTAACGTTTTCTGACATTTTCCATCTTTCTGTGCTTCAGGTAATTAAAGGAGCACAGCTTGCCGTTGGCCTTATTACTCAGTGTTTAATCGTTAGCAAAGTGCTATTTTTACAGTTAGCGTTAGTTTGTGTGCCTCGCTGCCCATTTACGACCTTTTTCAATCCTTTAACGCTGACATTTAAGATGGAGGGCAATATTTGTGCTGATAAAGAACATAATAAATCAGATGATGCAATTTGAAGGATCTGGCTCTCAAGTGGGAGCGTCTCCTGAAATTTGTATCGTATATTAGCGTTAAAAGCTAAACTAGGTTGTCTCCGAAGTTTAACTTGGGTCGTCACCGTGCCTCAGTTCTCTGAAGGATTAGGCGACGCCGCAGTCGGTCTGCGAGACAATTATAAAAATGCACAAATGAGACACAACGTTTCGTAGAGTTTATGCCATAAATCTGCTGATTCAAATGGGAATTTAAAAAGTGAGTTAATTTTCTTCTTTTAAATTTTTTTTAAGTACTCTTTTGATTCTTTTTGTGAACATATGCCAGTTAGCAGCTCAGACATTCTACATAAATCTTGGTCCCGCTAAAGACTTTACGCAAACACTGTAGATAGTAAATAAAATTAAGTTTATAGGCAGATTCGTCTGGATTGCAGTGACGTGTCTGAATGGAAGGAGGCTCTTTGTTAGGAAAATGCTCGCCATCATTAGGCTGGAGTGTTTTACTTGCTTCATGCTGTAGTTTGCCGTCTGCCAAAGCACAGCTGTACGCCCCGTAATCGAGGTGCAGACATGAAAGGACACGGACAGTCCTGTCGCCTTCAGTGTAAAAGATGGCTCCGTCGGGAAGTCAGTGGGCTGCAGTGTCCTTCGGGTTTAGGGACAACTGGGCCATAAGGAGTCGCCTAAGTGGATTTTGCTGTTATCTTGGGGGGTGGGGGGGGGGACAGGTGACTCTGTAATTCCCAGACCTTGTATGTTTGTTTTCTTTTTTTCTTGTTTCTTTTCTGTCACTCAATAAGTAAATAAACAAATAATTACAGTGATGCCAGTAAATACCAGTAATTGAAAAGTAAATAAATACGTAAAACAAATACGTTGTTAAACACCGATAAGATTATGCTCGCAATGGCTACAGAGCCTGGAAGCTTGGCTAGATGGATGCTGCCATTGGCCGGCATCAGTCCGAAGTATCGTATAGCATATCTTCCGGGATCAAATGAAAATTCAAAGTTGACTACTGAACGTGCACTGCTATCGCACCATCGCGCAGTCGAAATATCAAAAGCCGAACCATTGTAAAGCGAGGACCATCTGTAAAGAAATATAAATGATACCTAGCACCGTCTCTGGTCTGACACCAGTCTCCTTGCCAGCACGATAGAAGTGTGTAACATCGTGCCAAAGGACACTTGGTCTTCTAGCGTTTCGCTGGGCAAGACCGCTGTCACGTATCGGAGGGTTATAAACACACGACGGGCACACTGCAGAGGAAGAGGCCGTAAAGCTGGGGGCTTTTGGTTAATTACCACCGTCCGGGGGAGAACAGAGCCACTCGTGTGTTCTTGTTAATGGGACGTGCCGGAATAGGCCATCCACTGGCTCAGTGCGTCACGTGTGTACGCATGAAGAAGGAGTGGGGGTGGGAACGCATGGGGATGAAATAAAGGGTAGGTTCAGAGGAGGTGGAGATCTCCTGTCGATAGCCTGGGGGGTGGGGTTTCAGGGTGGGAGGGGTGCTGAGGATTGAGTAAGGGGAAAGAGAGAATTGGACCTGTTCTGGCAAGCTGTCATAAGAGGTGTGGAAGGGTAGATGATGAATGGGGGTGGGGGGGTACACTGGAGGCTTAGGGCTGCACATTTCTGCAGAATGTCTGTCTCCTTCATACATCATCATGTGTTCTGTTCCTTTCACAGCTTCATTTGTAAGCGCCCTGAATATTTATAAGACTGTTAATAAAACATTGATAATGAGGCAGGAATTGGGGAATGCAAATGTCATTCCTTCACTTTGAGTAAATGGGGACATACCAGGTTAGGCGTGTGTGTGTGTGTGTGTGTGTGTGTGTGTGTGTGTTTGTGTGTGTGTGTGTGTGTGTGTGTGTGTTTGTATGTGTGTTTGTGTGTGTTTGTGTGTGTGTGTTTGTGTGTGTGTGTGTGTGTGTGTGTGTGTGTGTGTGTGCGTGTGCATGTGTGCATGCGTGCATTCGTGTTGGTAGGCAGTTCCCAGTGTCTCAACTCCTTGTCGCCCCAGGAAAGGAGTGAGTGCCATGATGATGTATAATCATGGTGGAGATGCTGTAATGCTTTGCCCTTCCTCCCAGGTCTTTACTGAAGGTGCTGTACTCTGTGTGAGATGCTCCTCAGCCAATGAGTGGAAGGAGAAGACAGGATGTTTCGTGACAGTTTGTGTGATTTCCAGCTATCAGATATCAGTGTCATTCTGATTTCCAGCTGTCAGATATCATTGTCATTCTGATTTCCAGCTGTCAGATATCAGTGTCATTCTGATTTCCAGCTGTCAGTTACCAGTGTCATTCTGATTTCCGGCTGTCAGTTATCAGTGTCATTCTGATTTCCGGCTGTCAGATATCAGTGTCATTGTGATTTCCGGCTGTCAGATATCAGTGTCATTGTGATTTCCGGCTGTCAGTTATCAGTGTCATTGTGATTTCCTGCTGCCAGATTTCGGTGTCATTCTGATTTCCAGCTGTTAGTTATCTGTTTCATTGTGATTTCCAGCTGTCAGATATCAGTATCACTGCAATTTCCAGCTGTCAGATATTTGTCATTGTCATTTCCAGCTGTTAGTTATCAGTGTCACTGTGATTTTGAGCTGTTAGTTATCAGTGTCATTCTGGTTTCCAGCTGTCAGATATTGTTGTCACTGTGATTTCCAGCTGTCAGATATCTCTGTGATTTTCAGGTTGTGTTCTCCTCTCTCTTTGAGACTTGGACGGCTTTCTTCTCTCCATTCCCTTGGGCCTGCGGTTCGGATTTAGACCTGGTCACGTCCTGCAGGGCCGTGCCGAGGCAGAGCACTGACCACAGCGCCTTGCCAACACGATTACCCTTCAGCCGATCCGCAGTAACCGAGAGCGCCCTGGTCCTCCAGAAATTGATTTAAATGATTCTTGTTCTGTCATTGGGCAGCAGTGTTGCCTCACACCTCCAAGGTTGTGTGCCTGAACCCCTCCCCCGTCTTTTCTCTATGGGGTGTTTGCATGTTACTCCCATGCATTGCCTGAGTCTCCTGCTGGAATTCCAATTTCCTCTGGCAGCCCAAAGACATGCAGTCAAGCTAATTACTATCTCTTAATTGCCAATAGTGTATAATTGTGTGCCCTGTGATCCAGGTTGACCCCAGCCTTCTGCCCCCTGCTTCCTGGGATGGTCTCAGAGAGAGGAGATGTGTTTTGAAACCCTGGATCCAGGGCAGCTTCTGCAGAGGCTCGATCCCGGCAGCAGCGCAGTGGCCCTCCATGTGCAGCTGCGGTCGCAGTTCTGGCACAGCTGCAATGCAGAGCGCCCCTCGTTAGCCGGGCCGCTAATCTGCACTAAGCTATCTGGTGGCTTTGTCTCGTGGTTATAAATAGCGTTTGCTCATCTGCTTATCTGGGAAGCGTGTCGTACAGGAAAGGTGCTTTGAAATGCAGCTTACAGATTACGGCCTTATTGTCGCACCCTAACCCCCCATCTGCGAATGGGAGAGTGCTCCTCATCGATTCGTACATCAGCCCCAAGCGAGGGCTAAGCGCTTCTGACCGCATGGGCAGATGAGGTGGGGGGGGTAGGAAAGTGTACAGCCTCTCCCTCCCTCTCCATCTTTTCATCTTGCCTCCTTTTTTTTTTTAACCCCCTGCCTCATCAAACCCGGACACAGAGGCAGTGAGGTCTGTGCTCGGGGCTGCGAGTCGGACTGACCGGGTTCGGGTGGAATGCGTTGAGAGCAGACCCAAGGGTGAGCTGGGGGGGGGGGGGGAGGCGTTGGGGGTTCTCATGGGAATTGGGATACATGGGGGGGGGGGGGGGGGGTGGTTGGGGGCGTTACTCTGTAGATCAGGGACGAGCTCCCGTTCCTACCCCCGCCGCTCTGTTCGTCATTAGTGGGGTTGCTAAGATACGGCAGGCTTATATTTGGTTAAGCTATCTTCTATTATGGCTGTCCCTGTATTTCACTTTGCATCGGGCCATTTGGAATGAGGATACCAGATCTTTCGGTTTCTCTTTCATATCCTTTCCCTTTTCTTCCCTATCCTTTGATCCCGATAAAGCTCTCATTTTTTCCGTATTTCCTTTAATCCCGCAGAGAATCCCCGGCTCACTGACCGGCACCGTCTCCTTACGCCTTCGGAGCTGCGGGTTCAGCTGTGACCACACGCTCTGCCCTCCCCAGTACTTCCTGTCCTTAGATGTGCAGATGGAGTAAAGAGGTGGCATCCTGTGTGTAAATGAGAGTAAGAGAGTGAGACGGGGTGAGACTCTCCAGCACGGGAATGATATCTGGCATACAGATTGTGTGCTGCCTAGTGATTCCCACGGTGCCTTCCAGGGTCAAGGACCAGGTGCCTCATTGAAATGGATGGATGGAGTATTATATTTTTTCTGTTTCCCATTCCGATCCTCGGTAATCCACAGTCGGTCCATGTTTTTGCTCCCTCTGAGCTCCCGTGGGTTTCTCCATGTCATCTAAAGCAGGGTTTCTCATTCCGATCCTCGGTGATCCACAGTCGGTCCATGTTTTTGCTCCCTCTGAGCTCCCGTGGGTTTCTCCATGTCATCTAAAGCAGTGTTTCCCATTCCGATCCTCGGTGATCCACAGTCGGTCCATGTTTTTGCTCCCTCTGAGCTACCGTGGGTTTCCCCATGTCATCGGAATCGGAAATCGGAAGTCAAGAGCAAAACAGTCATACACGAGCATTCAAACCAAAAGCAAAGCGAACGAAGAGCGAGCTAGCAGGCAAGAAGCAAGTAGCGGAAATCTCTTCAGCCGATGAACCGGAAACTGCTCCGAGGGCAAGGGAGGCGGGGTCAGGTCCAGAGGGCGGAGTCGAGGGAGCAGTTGACCAATCGGCGAGTGGGCAGGACGTCCGAAGGACCTGCAGGCATCCTCCTAAACTTATGGCACGTAACACTTACGGCACGTAACCCAAACTTACGGCACGTAACAAGCAGTGTTTCCCATTCCGATCCTCGGTGATCCACAGTCGGTCCATGTTTTTGCTCCCTCCCAGCCCAGTAGCAAAAACGTGGACTGTCTGTGGGTCCCCAGGAACCGGATTTCTGCCAAATGTAATAAGGGAGGCATAGGGGTTGAGTGGGTAGTACCTCTGCCTCCTGCTGGCGGATCCCAGTTCTGCCCCCTGTGTGTGTGGAGTGGAGTTTGCATGTCTTACCTGTGTTGTGTGGTTTTCCTCCCGGGGTCTCTGGTTTCCTCCTGCAGTCCAAAGACATGCAGTTAGGCTGATTGATGTTTCTAAATTGCCCGTAGTGTGCTTGCGTTCTCTGATGGCCTGGCATCCCCTCCAGAGAGCATCCCTCCCTCGTGCCCCTGTACATCCTGGTACAGAGGGTTATGGAGTAACACAACAGTAAATGAAAAATTAAAAATGAAGTTTGAGAGCTGTGGTTAATATAAATGCTGGTTGCCGTCCGGAAGGCAGGCTGACACTGGCGCGTGAACATCGCTGAAGGACGTGGGCTGGCTTCTCAGAGGTGTGACATGGGCATCAGAGGGCTTGACGTGTGAGATCGCGGCTTTGTGATTCCTGCCACTCCGGCCCCTCCGGTGTTTCCCGTGTGACATGCACGGCGAAAGCTTGTTTAATATTTGTCCCCGGTAATGGGCTTTTCGCAGAACGTCATTAATCTCAGGCTCGTTTTGACTGCAGTCGGTCGACTTGTCGGCGGCGCAGCACTGAGGGGCCGGGTACCATGGACTGGAGTATGAGTGCATAGGAAACATGCAGTGTGCCGGTTACTCCTATCAAAATGCAGAAACAATGTAACCATGGCTTCCTCTGCAGCCTAGCCCCTTCCCCAGCAGTTCCACCACTTCCCATGCATCCACACCCCTTCCCCCAAAGCCCTACTTCTTCCCCTTGCAGGCCCACCTCCTCCCTTTGCAGCCCTGCCCCTTCCCATGCAGCCCCACCCATTCTCCTTTGACCCTGCCCAGCAGCCCCGCCCATTCCCATTCAGCCCCGCCCCTTCTTTGAATTCTGTGAAATCATGTCCCTTCCACACAGCCCCGCCTCTTCCATACACATCCCTATTGTCCTCGAATACCAATGCAGAGATCTGAAGGCTGAACAGGTATCGTGGCAGCTGTGGGCCCAGTGCATGGTCCAGAATGGATTTGCAGTTGTGCCTTCTGAATAAAATGTTGCACGTGACATCCTGAAAATAGCACTACCACTACTGCCACACATAATAGTCTCCTTATACATGGTGGATGTTAGTGTCTCTGAGTAGAGGATGCCGGCCTTGCTCATGACGTCGGGGTCAGCCCAGATCCGCGGCGAGATGACGGAGCTCTGCCTTCCTCTTCCTCTTCCTCCCTCAGCTTCCTTTTGCCTCTGTGCATGGGTGGGGGCTCTGGTGGAGTGCTCTCCAGCGATATTAATATTCCTTTGAAGCCTGTCCCAACTGCAGTCCGATTCTCCCGCTTTGTCTGTCTGTCTCTGCCCTCCCGCGCAGATCACCTTTCCCAATGGCCCTGCCTGATTTGGCGGGTCCTTCCTGAACACATGTGCAGAGGCACGTTCAGGGCACATAAACCAACCCCTCCTCCCCACTACACACACTCCAGGCTTTTTCCAAGGGGCCATTCTGCACACACATGCACCCTTGCATTAATGCACGTGCACGCATGCACACATGCACTCACATATATGAACGCTGCTGCAGACGGTCCACCTTCTCTTCCTGGTGCCGTAAAAAATGTCTTCATGCCAAAGGGGGGCCAGGGTGGCTAAATAGGGTGGTTTAATACCAAAGCAAGCATTACGTGTTTCCCTTTAAACTGGAGCTGCCCCCCTCCCTCTCCAGCTACACATACCTGTCCTTTATACCATGCTACCTGTCCTTTGTACCATGCTACCTGTCCTTTTTACCATGCTACCTGTCCTTTATACCATGCTACCTGTCCTTTATACCATGTTACCTGTCCTTTATACCATGCTACCTGTCCTTTATACCATGCTACCTGTCCTTTATACCATGCTACCTGTCCTTTATACCATGCTACCTGTCCTTTATACCATGCTACCTGTCCTCTATCTAATGTCCACCCCAGTGGTCACGGTCCATGTGGGGCTTTGCAGGTTAGGACTCAGAAGGTCGCCGTATCAAATCCCATGGCTTGCAGAGTGACGTCATCATCAGGCCCTTGAGATAGGCCCTTTACCGCCAATTGCTCCAGGGACACTGTATGACCCTGCTCTACTCGTACGTCGCCTTGGGAAAAACAGCAAAATAAAATGAATGTAATGTGACAAATGTGCAAGTTATAAGTATGGGATTTCGATCTTACGCTGGCTGTTGTTGTGCTCTGAATGGCATTGGGGGGGTCGGGATGCATGTTTGTTTGGTGATGTTGACATTCGCATTTCTGCTCCCCCCACCCCATCTGTTTTTCAGTGAGTGACAGTTGCTTCAGAAATCTCGCCGAGGACCGCAGTGGAGTGAACCTCAAAGAGCTCGTCCACGATCCCTCTCTGTGAGTAGCTCCCCAATTGCGTGCACGCATGTGTAGAAGCGAATCCCTAAGCGGTGCCCCCCCCCCGGGGCAGACAAATGCAGAGTCACATCCTCTCCTTTCTCCTTCCCAAGAACCTCCCCCAGCCCCTGGGACTGGGGGTCAATTACCAGCATGTAACGTGTCATTTACATAATTGATTAATTTCAGTCCAATTACACCCATGTCACTCTTGATATTTCACTCTGGAATGTGACACTCTGGAGGACTGGGCTTGATGGATGAGGTCCTGTCAAACGAGGTGTCCTGGCTTCTGCCCGTTATAGGGGGGCTGTCTCGTACCTATGGCGTAACACCGTTAATATCAGCGCCTGCTGTAACCGAGGATCATCACGGCACAAATCCTTTTTTCCTCTGGCACTATAAATAAACACGCGGCGTAATGACGACAGTGTGACGTAGCTAATATTGGCACCGCTCGCCTAAGAATAACGTAACAGTCGTGTGCTAATTTCTATCTTGAGCTGAATCCCCAGATATTATTAAGAGTGTGAAACCTGCAGTTAAGCACAGCGACTGGAGCAGATTTTCAAGCAAAGTTAAAAAAATAAGTAAATAATAATAATAATAATAATAAATGCTGTGAACTCTGACTGACTTTGCCGCAGCCGGAGCCCGGCATACATGAAGCGCAGCAGCGCGAGGGTTAGGGTCCATCTGTCTGAGACGCAGGACAGTCCTGGACCTCTGCCTGTCCGAGACGCAGGACAGTCCTGGACCTCTGCCTGCCCGAGACGCAGGGCAGTCCTGGACCTCTGCCTGTCCGAGACGCAGGACAGTCCTGGACCTCTGCCTGCCCGAGACGCAGGACAGTCCTGGACCTCTGCCTGTCCGAGACGCAGGACAGTCCTGGACCTCTGCCTGTCCGAGACGCAGGACAGTCCTGGACCTCTGCCTGCCCGAGACGCAGGACAGTCCTGGACCTCTGCCTGCCCGAGACGCAGGACAGTCCTGGACCTCTGCCTGCCCGAGACGCAGGACAGTCCTGGACCTCTGCCTGTCCGAGACGCAGGACAGTCCTGGACCTCTGCCTGCCCGAGACGCAGGACAGTCCTGGACCTCTGCCTGCCCGAGACGCAGGACAGTCCTGGACCTCTGCCTGTCCGAGACGCAGGACAGTCCTGGACCTCTGCCTGCCCGAGACGCAGGACAGTCCTGGATCTCTGCCTGTCCGAGACGCAGGACAGTCCTGGACCTCTGCCTGCCCGAGAAGCAGGACAGTCCTGGACCTTTGCCTGTCCGAGACGCAGTACAGTCCTGGACCTCTGCCTGCCCGCTCGAGGTCTCAGAAACTTCCACTGGCACCTGTAGCCAAAACTGACACTTCAATGAACTTTTCTTCCCGGTCGGGTCTTCTGCAGGAACCGCCTGTCGTTGGCATTTGACGTCTTACGCAAATCGCTACTTTGTCGAATCCCGGAGATGTCGGGTACTTTTAATGGGGTTTGCATGTTCTCCCTGAGCACAAGTGGGTGTCCTCTGGGTACAGCGCCAGCTTCCTGCGGTCTGAAAAACACGCAGTGAGGTGAATTGGGCTCTCGAAATTGTTTCACGGTGTGCGAATGTGTTTTTACCTCGGGAAAGCCTCCAGAATCGACAGAATCCAAATCATAATGATCTTTATTGCCCAAGCATGTTAAACATACAAGAATATGTCTTGGTGGGTCTGTCCCTGGTATAACTTATAACATGCAAGACAATCCACAACACATACTTTTAGCATCAGGCTTTCTGCCTAGTTAGAAGCAGCATGGGATGGATGGAAACATTGATACGTTGATAAATAAGTAAATATATAATCAAATAGACAGATAGACATACATAGACAGGGAATTTAAGTAAGCAAATAGCCCCTCTACTGGACATGCAGTTACGGAACATTGATGAGTAAGTTTAATTGAGGTATTTTTTAGGCTGAAATGGTGATATTTAACACTGTAAACTGCAAAGTGTTTAGCTTCATATAAACTTCCCAGCAGTTGCGGTGGTTTCATTAGGCTACGAGGCGAGGCAGGTTTAACCGCCCCAGCGACGGTTCGCACTGGTCCCACTGACGTCACCCCGCCAGCGTGAGGCCGTGCCCGCAGGAAGCCGCGACGGGGACAGGTGGTGCGGGCCGCGGCAGAGAGCTGACAGGCAGGGGGCGACTTGCACGGCCTCACTGCCACGCTCTTGACCGTCCTCTGAGTTTTGCCCACGCGCCTCTTTGGTCGCCCCTCGCCGCTTCCGCGCGACGCCTCTCGCTTTACGTGCCGGTGGCTGAGTGATGATTGCCGGCAGGTCTCATCACAGCCTGTCACCGCCGGGTGACTTGGGTCTTAACGTCCCACATCAATTTCCCAAATTAGCAGAGGAAAACAGTTGCTAATAAATTGCTGCCAGAGACACATGCTTCAGCCTTTTCGGGCCTCCGCCCGACGGGCCGCAGGGAGGCTGCGACACGCTGCCTTCTGCTTGCTTCCTTGCTGGACACATTTATTTTACTGTCGTCTTTGCCCCTGCATTACACTATATGGGCAAAAGTATATGGACACCAGCTTCCATTCCACCCTTTGTCCTGGGAAGGTTTTCCATTAGATATTGGAATATTGGTGGGTTTTGTTGCCATTTAGGTTGGATATTAATGTCGGGTAATCAGCCCCCTTTCCGTGAGCCTGGGTGGGCGACCACTTCGCAGCTGAACTTGCTCCTGGATGTTCTCACTCCACAATCGCTTTATTTGCGGCTGGCCAGGGCAGATCTAGCAGGGCAGAAATACAGCGAACTGCCACCCTGTGATGGTGCCAGGTGGAAGGTCGCCGAGCCCGGAACACGCACCCAGTCGTCCGTCGGTGTTTGTCTCTGAAGATCGCATGACTTATACATTCACCTGCCAGCAAAGGGAGGCTCATGTGGCCAGTAGCTAACATGGATCCAAACATCTGCAAGCCTAAGAAGACAGAAATACAAACAAGTGAAAAGTTTGTTTGGCGCTTGTGTGATTATATCTCCAGTACTCAGTCCAGGTTTAGTGACTGGTGAAGTTGAGCCTGGTCTTTGTTGTCATATTCACTGTTATCTGACTTTTTTTTTTGTTTGTTTGTTGACATAGGGACTAGCAATGATTTTCTTGCTTCCTGTTAGCCTAGGAGTAACTTTGAGACTTGTCTAATAGGATGTTGATATACTGACTGCACATGTCAGACATCCACCAATTTGAGCCAAGGCTTTGCAGTAATTATGTATGAAGTTAGCTTAAGGCAGTTTTGCCCCAGCCTGCCGCAGGGGCCGGTTCATACCCAGAGATATTCCCGCCCTGTGCCCTCTTTACCTCTCTCTCTTTTCTTTTTTCCTCACAGACGCCATGTCTCGCACAAGTCTTACCCTCTTCAGTCACCTCTGATTTAATTTCTCCGCTTCCCTCATCCTTTTTTCACACGCTGCATCCTCAGAGCTCTCGGTTATTTCGTGGATGAATTATCTGTATATATCAATGATTTCCCCCCCCCCCCTTTTGCCGTTAAGCCTTCCTAAAGCTTCTGGAGTTTCTTCCTGGTGAGAAGGTTAATGAAAGGCACGAACCCAGTGTCGTTTGCTTAAGTGAGAATTTCCCTGCCCTGAGGCGCGGCCCCGTGATAAGCGTTACCACATGCACGCGTGCACCGGGCCCCATCGCGGAAATACCTGCCAGAGCCACACTCGAGCCACCCAGATCTCTTCATCCCGACCGTGAGTTCCGCAGACAGAGGTTTCCTTGGAAACTAGGTGAAAGAGCCCTGCTACTTTGTGTTCCGCATCTCATTTTGGCTCGGAAATAAAAATAAAATCTGAAGGACTTAAAGAAAACAAAAAAGGAGGTAATGGTGGTGACTTCTAAAGCTCACATTCCAGTTCTTTCGGAACAGGAAATGAAAAAGAATCTAATTTTCACCTACGTGGTAGGACTGTTTTCCAGGCCCAGTACCCAGAGGAATAGCTACGCAGATACATATCGGACTTAGGCTTGAAAGCCTCTCAGATTGCATCACTTACCTCTGTTTTGTTTGACTACACTGTGTTCTTTGTTTGCTGTCTCTCTCTTATGGCAAATGAGCCTCCAGCCTGATCTCCTGCCCCCCCCCCCCCCTCAATGCAATCTGGTTTGTAGCAGCTGAATTTCAGGCACCAGTGCCAGGGTCTCCCCAATCACAAAAAAATGTACCTTTTGTGCTCCTCTATAATTCCAAATTGGCCATCTGCGCACCAAACATGTTCATATGCCTTGTATATTACCTGGACCTATGTTTTGTTAATTGTTAAGTACCGTCTTTATTTATTGCTAGCTCATTTAATGGCCCCGTTTTGTGCACCAGTAGGCTGACATTCCAGCTGTCCATTGTTTCTATAGGACACGTGTGCAGAGATTAACGGTGGAATAAAATTTGCACCTGCAATTCCCTTTCCATCCACACCTGACGGGTGGTGCTGTTGCAGCTAGCTGGTCTCGCCCTCTCCGGCGCCACGGGATGATAACCAATGGTGCAGAAACGTTTGCTTCAATCCTGGAAGGTTGATGTACCGTGCGCGTCGTCTTATTAAAACTTAGAGCATTACCGTTAAAACTCATAACAAAGTTATTACGGTTGTGTAGGTGTAAATGCCACAGTCCTTTTTTCATTTTTATGTTAGCCTCCTTGTGTGGCAGCATGCTAACGTTTCACGCCGGGGGTCCCAGCGACTCGCAGGAGCAGGTGTGAGCCATACTGAGATCTGTCGTCGGTTGTCACGAAGTAATAAAATTTCTCTTTCCTCCGCCCCTCCCATTCTGAGGCTTGAAGTAGTACAGTTCATTAGCGTCTGAAACCACCAGCAAAGCTTCAGAGAGATTTTAGAGCAGCAGGAAGCAGCGCAATATTATAGATTTACGTCGTGTAATTTGGGGAAGGGAAAAAGCCCGCTGCTGTAACTGCCTTGTCCCCCTTAGCAAACCCACCTTTAGGCCAATTTTGAATATAGTTTTATGAGCCAAAGTACCTTCTTGACTTTTGTTGTCTTTCTCTTATTAGTGCTAATTGACTGTTTTTACGATGGTGATAATGACTGTGCCTGAAGTAGGAACCCCACCCGTGATGTCTGTGTGCCTTTATGGGGAAGGAGCCGCTAATGTAGCATGTAGTTATTTTACTGACTCAAGGGCACAGGAGGGGCCTCCGCGCTGCATTTTAAAAATTTGTTTTGCTGTCTTGTTTTCATTGTCTGTAGCCCTGCGCTGAGGAAAGCGCTACTTTTTGTCTAATAAAGTAGTACAGTGGTACCTCAGTACTCGAACTCATTAGAACTCGAATTTCTTAAGTCGAACCAACCAGTTAAAAAAAAAATTACCTAGAACTCGATCTGAATCTCAGAAGTCGAACCGTGAGCGCCGACCTAAGATAACTTGTATGCGCAGCATGCGGCACGTCTCTCAGCGGAAACAAAGGGAACGCTTCAGTCTCAGGTTCGCATTAGCTGTGATAGCATCGTTTGTTGGTGATAATGCTTTTTTATTGAAAATATCAGGTAACACACTGTACTTTATATCATTTTGGTAGCCTTTGCTCTACCAAAAAGTTACGCAATAGTTGTACAAATGTTCCAACATAAAAGTTTGCGATTTACGAACAAATTAATGAATACAGAGTAATAATAAAAATAAATAATGGACCGCATGGCGTAGTCTAGTGTTGGTGCAGTGGCTTGCGGTAGTATTGGGGTACATTCTTTATCGTTTTGGAAGCCATTAAGAAAAAAATGTTTTGATATATGTGCTTAGATGTGTTTAGTACAGTATATGCTCTTCTTGTTTTATCCTGTTCATTTTGTGTTTAAATGCTAAAAAAACATATTTAGGTTTAAGTTTTTGGGGACGGGAACCAATTAATAGGTTTTCCATAATTTCTTATGGGGAAAATTCGATCAGAACTCAAACTTTTAAGGATTCGAACTCGAGTTCTGAACGGATTAAGTTCGAGTTCTGAGGTACCACTGTATTAATAATCACTAAGTAATGTTATGAGCTACAAAAGTGCGTTTGTGACAAGTTACAAAATATCGCCTGTGCACGCATCGGCTTTATTTTTAATGTAAATCAAAAATACAATTCGTACTTCGGAAATTTTTAATGTAGGCCATTAGGTGCATCTGCCACAAGAGGGCGACAGTAGATACAATTTGAAATGTGAAAGCTACAGAAATGCTATCTTTTACAGAGCTCTCCTGCAACAAAATTCTAATCTGTATGTATGGTTTTAGTTTGAGCCAGTACCAATGAGCTTTTGGAACTGTTCACACAGATTTGGCAATGAATTTTTTTTGGCATTGAACTAGGTATTTAATCACTTATTTCACAATGTGCTGCTAAAGATAAAATGCATAGAAGGTCCTTTAAAGAGCAGCAGGGGGGCTAAGTGTTTGTAAACCTACTAGTGGGAGGAGAGAATGAAACCGATTTGACCATTTAGCCAAATCAGCCACAGTTTTTGCTCTTTGGCCTTCGCCTGTAGTTCTGTTCTCTTTCAATGGGAGTGTGTTGTTATGCATAACATGGATATGAAGTCAATGAGTCTGTTTACTCAATGGTTCCTCCTATTCACTCGGGCTTTGTGCCTGTGAATGCATCCCCTGCCCTGGAGAGGGGTGCTCTGTGTGTAAGTCGATGATGCATTCTGTGTTCCGTTTCTTGCAGGCTGGGAGGAACAGTCGCAGCCTATAAAATTGTCCCGGATGAGATCGATGAGATCAAGGTAACACCACCCTCCCCTGTTGCCGCACATCAGTCTGTAGCAGCCTCTGGGGCATCTCCTTTACTGACCCTTCGTCTCTTTTACAGGAGACTCTGGTGGACTGGTGTGACGAGAAAGAGCTGAACCTCATCCTGACTACCGGGGGCACTGGTTTCGCCCCCCGCGATGTCACGCCCGAGGTACATGGGGAACCACCTATTTGTGTTTGTGTCCATGTGAGTGTGCGTGAGTGCGAGCGGCGTGCGAGCATGTCGGCTGCATGTCGTGTGCACGCGTCCCCGGCTCCCGATCGCGCGCTAGCTTAGCGCTACTTTCCCTCACCCTGTTTCAGGATCCACCCTTAAGTCTGAACGGTAATCCGAAATTTACATAAGCGATCTTTACAGGCCGACAGTGTCCCTAACCAGACAAAGATTCCAAATTCCTCCCTGTCCCGACTAGAAGGCAGATGTCCAGGATAAACTGGTACTGCTCTGCACTGTAGCTGCACTGCCTTGATTACATATGGCACGGAAAAGGCAGTATGCAAATAACAAGTAATAATATTCACACAAGCGGAATATGCCATGTATTCTGCTACAGCTGTGAGGTGCAGCGTTTAGCAAGCTTAGCATCGCTTATTTGGCTTAATCCAGCAAAGGGCCACGGGGTTCTTTTTTTTTAGGCTTGCTGGGGGTGGGGGGCGGTCTCCAGTGAGGCAGAGAGCAGGGAGGACTCCCGAGTCAGCGTTCTGCTGCTGCTGCCTTAGGCGTGGACATGGAGGCAGACATGAGATTGGATAGATACAGATTCTGATGCTGAAATAGATACTGACACAGTTACAGATGCTGACAGTGACACAGATACAGGCAGCCAACCGTGTACAAGTATAAATATACAGGGGCTGACACCGGCGTGGCGAATGAGATAAATATACAGATACTGAAATGGCACTGAAATACAGATATAAATAGACAGATACTGAAATGGCACTGAAATACAGATATAAATATACAGATACTGAAATGGCACTGAAATACAGATATAAATATACAGATACTGAAATGGCACTGAAATACAGATATAAATAGACAGATACTGAAATGGCACTGAAATACAGATATAAATAGACAGATACTGAAATGGCACTGAAATACAGATATAAATATACAGATACTGAAATGGCACTAAAATACAGATATAAATATACAGATACTGAAATGGCACTGAAATACAGATATAAATATACAGATACTGAAATGGCACTGAAATACAGATATAAATATACAGATACTGAAATGGCACTGAAATACAGATATAAATATACAGATACTGAAATGGCACTGAAATACAGATATAAATAGACAGGTACTGATACTGACATACAAATATAAATATACGGGTACTGCCATGGACACCGATATACAGGTACTGATACAGACAATGAGATATAGATATCAACATACAAGTGGGCAGTGGTGGCTTGATGGTTAAGGAAGCGCACTTGTAATTGAAAGATTGCAGGTTCGAATCCCTGACCAGCAGAGCACCACTGAGGTACCCTGAGCAAGGTACCACCCCCAAGCACTGCTCCCCGGGCGCTGAATTAGCTGCCCCCTGCTATGTCACAAAAAAGTCACATATGGGTTAAATGCAGAGGACACATTTCATTGTTGCGCGCTGTGGTGTGTTGACAATGACCACTGATCACCAAGTTCTAAAAAGTTCTAGTTCTACAAAGTACTGATACTGAGATACAGGTATAACCATTCAGGTATAGGTGCTGACATACTTATGTAAACATACAGGTACAGACCCTGGAATACAGGTATAAACATGCAGGTACCAACATTGTCACCAGGGTACAGGTATTGTCCCAGACACTGAGACACAGATATAAGTATATAAGTATTGACAATGAGATACAGGTATAAACATACAGGTAAAAACACTGAGATGCAGGTATAAACATACAGGTAACAACACTGAGGTACAGGTATAGACTTGCAGGTACCGACATTGACACTGGGATACCAGTACTGACACAGATATAAACATACAGGTACTGACACTGAGATACAGGTATAAACATACAGGTATCGACACAGACCTGTATGGATACAGATACATACAGATATGTAGCTATATATGCTGGTCTGTGTGCAGGTATTGACACAGCTACCCCATAACATAGTTGCATGTTACAGACATAAACATGACCGTACCTTGTTATAAATACTGCTATGGCTGCAGACACAGCCACTTGACTGAAACGCTGACTCGGATGCAGACACTTACGCAGACGCTGTCACGGATGCCAAGACAGACACAGACGCTGACACAGCGCCGTTTCTGGGATGTAGAGGCCTTCTGCATTCATGCATGTGCCTCTTCGTGAGGTTCACGCATGCCACTTCCTGGCTCCATCACGGTGGGGTGGTGGGGCGGTGGGGCGTGACATGT